>NC_141693.1:783993029-785193029 GCF_964263255.1 Lissotriton vulgaris
AGGAAAAGAGACAACCCACACCCGAACCACCCTCGGGCTCAACCCTAGCAAGAAAGAAGCAAATGGCATAACTCAGCTGATAAATAGTAACAAGAAACCATACGTCGAGAACCACAGTGTCACTCCTGGGCCGATGCACCCCCCTCTGCTCCACCGGGCCGTCCGCTCAGATCATCTCTTTTAGGCAATGAGTCAAGCCAGTCACTAGCACAGTCTGGTCGGTCAAAGAAAAATGTTCGGTCCTCAAATTCGTTGCGTAGTCGAGCTGGAAACAACATCGCATACTTGAAGCCCAAGTCCCGCAAGCGCCTCTTCACTCCCTGGAACCCAATCCTTTGTCACTGGACTTGAGGAGTAAAATCCGGGTAGATGTTAACAGTACTATTGTCGAACTTCAATGGGCCACGACCTCGTGAGGCCTGGAGGATAGGATCTCTGTCCCGAAAATGGAAAAGCCTTGCAATAATAGGCCTCGGGGGGCTCCAGGTTTAATCTTCCCACCTGGAAAGCGATAAGCCCGTTCAACAGCAAAGAATTTGCTGAGTCCGGCGGGAGCAAGATGGTTGAGTATAAGATCCTCCACAAGAAGGTCAGCTGTGATGTCGTCTTGATTTTCCGGCACTCCCAAAAGCGTATGTTGTTCCGCCGGGCCCTATTTTCATATTCGTCCAGTCGTCGGGCCATAGAGTCGTGCGATGATCGCAGATTACCAAAGGAAAACATTTCTTAATTAAAGTTTTGTCCAGTTATCCACACAAAACTACAGAATCACATTTATCTTGTGTTGTAACAGCTCCAACTGGTTTAGCAGCACACAACATTAAAGGGATTATTTTACATCGATTACTTATGCTACCAGTTGAGCATGATAATACATTGGAATATTAGAAGCTATCTGGAGAAGCTTCTTATGAAGTTTCAAGAGTACTGAAGAAAATGAAACTTCTAATCATTGATGAGGTGAGCATGGTCCCAAACTAAATGCTAGCCTTTGTACACTTGAGAATGCAACATATTTTAAAAACATATTACGATATACTGTTTGGAGGTAAACATGTAATTGTATTCGGAGATCTATTGCAACTTACTCCTGTAAAAGGACAACCTATTTTTGAAACACTTCTGCATAAAGACAGTAGGAAATCATTGGGAAGTATTGAAAATGTGAACATTTGGTCAAATTTGAAAAATAAAGCACTTATTAAGAATATGCGACAAGCAAATGAAGAACATTATGGAAATATTCTTCAAGATATAAGAATTTGTGTATTGACAAAACATGTTAAACAAGCTTTGGAAAATTGGCTACCAAGAAACTTGTTTACAACTGGAAACACAGCGTCTGAAATAATGTACAGTAAGCTTGAAGAAAAGAAGTCTATAGTTTGAGTTAGATCTGGGATCCCTGGTAGGCTGAGGTAGGTACCTTAAGCCAAGTAGGGACCCGCGTTCCAACGTCAGCGAAAGGAAAGTCACCTTCTTAGATAGCCTGTGTCACCCCCTCGGTAGCTTGGCACGAGCAGCCAGGCTTATCTTCAAGGTAAATGTGTAAAGGATTAGCAACCATGCTCACAACAACCCAATGATGACACCCCAAATAGACTCCACACAACTTTTATAAAAACAAGTATAAACTTTATATAAAAAGATATACAATAAGACAACACAATATGAATCCAACAGATGAGGTTGTGTACTATTTCTCCTGGCTGGTTGTTATGCCAGCCAGCCCTTGTAAGTCCTGGTGGTAATAATGAGCACGATAACAAGACAAATCATCATGAAAGTCTCAAGGTACACAACGCACACACACACAGTGTCGATGAGACTCACTTGGATTCCGGTACACACGATGACTAGGCAAATCCTCACGAAGGTCTCATGGTGCACAACGCACACGCACACAGCGTCAATGTGACTCACTTGGATTCCGGTGCATACGATCACTGGACAATCCTCACAAAGGAGTTCAGGCTGCACAAAGCACACAAACACCGCGTGACAGATCCTTGCTTGGACTCCAGGTGCCCACGATCACAGGGCATGCCTTACGAGGGTATCAGCTGCAACAAGCACGCACTCACAGTGCCGCTGAGACTCTCATGGAAACTTATATGTTCCTGTGTTTCCGAACAGGGAGCCAGCTCACCTCAGGCCCAGCAAAGTCCTTCAAGCAGGGGGACACAGCGCACATCAAAGTCCCTTTAGCCTTTCCTTGGTTAAAACAGCAAACTGCAGGCCTGCCCCAGAAAAACACAGCAAGGGTCGGGCCTATCCTTCAGTCTCTTCAGTTGTTTCTTCCTTGGCAAAGGTTTTCTTGACCACGAAGTAGCTTCAGTCTTGTTCACACTTGATCAAGCCATTCTCCAAAGTTCAGGGGCTTCTGCTTCCTTAGTTACACCCCTCAATGGCTTTGAAGTCTTTGTGTTTCAGGGTTCACCGACCCCTTTTCAAACCAGTTTTGGGTGCCTCCCTGCCAGTGACACCTTTCTTCCTTTGATTAGTGGGGGGCTGGATTCTCAATCGCTCAGCAGGAGATGGGACAATTGTTTTATAGCAGCAACCCAGGCCTCTTTACCACTAGGGACTTCTCCTCCCCCTACACTCCAGATGCAGGTCAGCCTGTTGCTGTCTCACCTCCTCCCCTGGGTCAAGACATTCCCCCGATCCTATCGCTTTCAAATCCAGACAGTCAAACCACAGCCAGACAGAGAAACACAGAAATGTTAGAGCACAAAACCTCAGCCACTTCTAAAAGAGTGACTTCTATACACACAATGCAAAAACCATCTTCATACAAAGATGTGTTATTATATAGTGAGTTCAGGCATACGAAACGTCACCTTTCCATCTTAAGCCTTTGGGAAAATAGGCTGGAAAACATATTACACAGCCTTCCCATTCTGTCCTATGGGCAAGATGGCCTTTCCACTGTGGAAAACGAAATGGAGAATATTTCACTGTCAGGATATAGTACACACCTTAGTACATGTCCTACCTTTCACATGCACTGCACCCTGCCCAGGGGGTACCCTGGACCTACCACAGGGGTGCCTGATGTGCATAGAAAGGGAAGGGTAATGTCTGGCAAGTGAGTGCACTTGATAGAACAACATGGTAGTTTAACAAATTGCGCACAGGCTCTGCGATTGCAGGCCTATGCTCCATTTTTTAGGCTATTTGTGTGGGTAGACAAATAGTGCTGCAGGCCCACTAGTAGCATTGGCATTACCAGCCGTGGCATACAGAGTGCCCTTTACTAGGTACTATACTAGTAAGGCAAACATACCAATCATGGACAACCAATTACCATTACACTTTATACAGGGAGCACTTACACTTTGACACTGTTTGGCAGTGGCAAAGTTTCCAAAGCATCTAAGTTGGCAACACTATGTCGGAAAAAAGGTCTAGGGGTAAAGCAAAAAGTTTAGGGACTTTAACCACAAAGGGCCAAGTCCTACAGTTTGCCTAATGCCTACACTGCAAGAGTGTTCTACATTTAATCAAGTACATTTGAAACAGGAATAACAGGAAATAGTTGAAATTAAAGCTAATGATAAAATTGAACACCAGGAAATGACTATTGTTC
The DNA here is from genome assembly GCF_964263255.1 of Lissotriton vulgaris. NCBI lineage: Eukaryota > Metazoa > Chordata > Amphibia > Caudata > Salamandridae > Lissotriton > Lissotriton vulgaris. The sequence goes on from NC_141693.1 coordinate 783,996,622, forward strand.
TCACAGACAAACTACAGCCTAAATTGCATTCTTTGGAAAAGTCTGTATCTAAAACAGCAGGCTTAGAAAACACTTTACATGTATGTATAAAGTGTCTGGTAATTTTACGGCATAATTTGAATGTAGTAGAAGGTTTAGTAAATGGAGCAATGGGAAAAATTGTTGAGTTTGTAAAATTTCAGAACAGAGGTGGATTCCAATTTTTGAAGATAAAATGTGATCAAATTAAAGATGTAACACAGATTGGGTGTTGTGTTGTACGTTTTTTGCTTGTGAAAGCAGATTCCTCTGTCTTTAGCATGTGCAGTAACTATTAATAAATCTCAAGGTTTAAGTATAGAGAGTGCTTTTGTAAATATCAGAAGTATAGTGTTCAAAGAGGGAATGGCATATGTTGCATTATCTCGAGTAAGAACATTGTCTGGTTTGTATTTGATAGATTTTGATGTGAAAAAGGTTAGCGCTGATGCAAATTGTGTAAGAGAGCACAATCATTTAAGAAGATTTTATGCTCCTGATAGGTGAATATCCCATATATGAGAAATGTATAGTTTGTCCAAAATGGAAATATGTCAATGATAGAATTGAGGTTCGAAAAAAAAAAGGAATGAACAGAAACTTGAAGGCGTAAAGAAAAAGAAAATGGCAACTGTTAATGAGGTTGTAGGATATCAGTTGGAAAATTGTAAAATAGTTACAGGTATCAACTGCTATGCTAATGTGATTCTGAATGTTGTGTTTTATCTAGAAGAGCTTCATTGTGAAATAATAAGAAATCATGAAAAAAGATTTTGTTCTTTATTACATCATGTACTTCAACAGATGGTAACTGACAGAAGTAAAATCCATACTGCTTTTGGAGTCTGTCATCTTTTGGATATATGTAGTGGTTCTCTGACATTTAGTCTTAATGTACAACAAGATACACAAGAACGTTTAATGGTTATGCTTGGAGTGTTAGAGCATGAAGGAATTCAGATTGAAAACTTATTTGGACTAAGTTACAGATGGGATAATAAATGTGAAGAGTGTTCTTTTACTACCACCACTGAAATACAAACAAAACGATTCATATACTTGACAATACCAGACTGTAAATCAGTACCTTTTAACAAATTGATTAAACCAGCCAATCAGGACATGAAATGTTCACATTGTAGATCAGAGATGTTGTCTATATTATATATTGAAAGATATGGAAAATATCTCATTTTAATGCTACAACGTTGTAGTGCAAATGGAAGAAAATTGGAAACAAAAATTAAAAATGTTGCTGCAAGTCAAATATATATTTCAGGACGAACCTTTATAGGAGTGGCTATTATTTTCCATGCTGGACCTACTACCACATCTGGACACTATACTGTGTTTTTAAAGTGTAATAAAGGATGGACACATTGCAATGATGCCCACTTGTAATTCAAATCTAGGTTGCCTTCTGAATTACAAAAATCATATTTAATATTTTTGAAGCAAAAGTTTTGAATACATTAGTCAGCCTATTGGGAAGATGTGAACTCAAAATAACAAATTTATTTTGGATATTTTTGAAGTGAAAGTTTTTAATACATTATTTGGCCTATTGGGAAGATGTGAACAGAAAATGGGCAATATTGAAACCCTTACTATTTATAATTAGAGTTTGGATTATTATTTATGCTAATTGATATTGCATTCAGAAAGTTGTGCTTCAAAGCAAGTTTATATATTTATTGTCTATATTGTACCAGATGTAAATGCTAGTCTACACTTCAGCAGATGTAGTTGAGAGAAATAATAGAGTTAATGTACAAGAAGGATTAAATTAATAAACTGTAGACAGATAAACACATAGCTAAACATATTGACAATAATGCTCTGCACTGATTTTTCTTTTTTTTACAATCTTATTGATTGTTTCCCCCTCGCCGCTGTTCATTGATGAAACTACGTTGAAATCACTGAGTACAGTGAAGTTCTGTGGAATCTGAGAACAGCAAAAAAGGGAAACTGAAAATGTCATGTAATTCTAAAATTATATTGTGTTCTTAAAATATAATATTATATTTTCTATAATAACATTACATAACACATTTTATTCTTTTTCTTTACAGTAGGTAATGATGAAGTTTGAAAAGAGTATTAATGCTGTTTACCACAATACTACTCTAAAATTGTTCCACAAGTTATGATTCTAAATTACTAACAAATGTAAGAACACATTATATAATATGCATGATAACATGAAACAATGTTTAAAGTTCATTTAAAAGTTATTTTTTTCCAATAAAAATAATGCTGATCCTTTAAACTATTTGAAAAGTTTCAAATATCATCAGCCAGTTCACACAAACACTATCCATGCTGTAATCTGATCTCTGTAGCATAACGTTTGCACTAATAGGATAACCCAAGCATTATCTTTGCATTTTTCCTTTCACAGAGGCAAAACCCATGCATTCATACAATAACCCAAACACTATCCTTGCACTCATCCAATCATCAAAGCACTTCCCAGGCACTACTCATACACTCATCCATTCACTCAGGCACTATCCATGCACTCATCCATTTCCTCCAACACTACCCATGCACTCATCCAAGCACTCAGGTACTACCCATGCACTCCTCCAATCACCCTCCTCCAATCACCCAGGCACTACCCCTGCACTCTTCCAATCGCCCAGGCAGTACCCCTGCAGTTATGTAATCACTTAGGCACTGTACATGCGCTCCTGAAATCACTTAGGCAGTACTCTTGCACTACTCAGCCATTTACTCACATACTATCCATGCCCTCATAAAATTATCCAGGCATTATTCTTGCACTCATCCACTTCTTTTTTTAATTTTTTAAAATATTTTTTCAACTCTGTTATTTATTTGTTGGTGTTTTTTGTTTTAGAAAAGATGGAACTAAATAAGGGAATGAAATAAAAAACTTTAAAAAAAGATTTTGCAAATAGAAAGTAATTGCAAAAACAAAAACAAAATTAACCGTGATGGTTCTTTGCAGCAACAACAACAGCTGCAACAGATTGCTTGCCTGCACAAAGACGTTTCTTGCACTTCATGCAGTGCTGTTCCAGTCCTGCGAACTCTGGAACAATCAGTGAAATTTGTGTGGATGCAGTGAATCCCGCAGAAGTACTAGGTCCTGCAACCTCATCAACTTGTTGTCTTTCTTGCATTTGGCGACTAAGGGCCAGATGTAGGTAAATATCATTTACTGATTCTAAAATATCGAACTTTACCGATTCGGTATTTTAGAATCTGTAAATGATATGTAGGTAATGAATCGGTAAATTTTACCGAATCGGTAAAATTCTGTAAATACCAATTCGGTATTTACCGAATCTGTATTCCCCATTCATTCCTATGAATCCTTACAAGTGGAAAGCACTAACTTGAGTGCTTCCTACATTAAGGATTCAGTAATTTACCGAATCGGTATTTAAGAATTTGGTAATTTACAGATTCCTTAAATTACTGATTCGGTAAATTACCGAATACCTAAATTAGGCCCCTACATCTCAAATGTCTAATACCAGTCTGTAACGGCTGAAATTCGGTAATTTCGTCCATTACCGACCGGTATTAGGCTTCTTACATCTGGCCCTAAGTTGTTCTCGCGCAAGACGTTTTGGGTGCATGGTCTGAAGATGCTTCATCAAAGATGTAGTCCTGCAAGAATACTTTTTCTCAGATCCCGAGATAAACCTTTTGTCACACAGAGTGCAGGTGACCTTGTGTGTATTTACCTTCATCTGGTGGCATTGAGAAGAAAGCCCACACCATACTTTCTTTTCTTTTCCTAACGGGTTCTTCCAGCTCCTCTTCATCTTCAGGAATATCCTGTGGTGGATTTTGAGATGCCATTTCTTCAGTTGAAATAAAAACACCACAAAATCCAAGACAAGATTTGTTTTTGTAAAGATGCTCCTGGACGAATGAAAAAATTGGGTGGGCTCCTGCAAGTATTGGGATAGAAAGCTTTTTAACCAATGAAATGCTTTCTTTGGAAGTCACGTGTGATTCCCATACCCGACGCGTATTCAACACGCACCAGACGAGATTACTGAAAAATATATTTAACAATAATATATCTTTATTACAGTTACAAATATAGTACATTTACAAATTTGAATATAAATCTCTTGGTACAATATATATAATAAAGATATATATATATATATATATATTCCGCTCCAGTTTTCCACCGTCAACGAGTCACTCGTTGACGGTGTCAATCTCAGGATACATGCATCAGCTGCCTTTTCATAAACGCAGTGATTATGAAAAGGCAGCTGATGAATGTATCCTGAGATTCATTGAGAGAGGATATAAACCAAACCTCCTCAAGGAAACACATAAAAGTGTAAGTCGTCTGCCCAGAGAATCACTTTTTGAGAAAAGGGTGAGAACTGATCAAGAGGGAGGAAGATTCCGTATCATTACACAATTTTCCTCCAACTCGAATGAATTGAGAGCCATCCTTAAGAAACACTGACACATTCTCAAAACGGACAATATAATAGGCATGGACATCCCCAAGGAACCTATGATCACCTTTAAAAAGGCTAGATCACTGAGTGATCAGTTGGTTCATAGGCATCTAGACCCAGTTACACACAGAAAAGGTACATTAAAAGACGCAAAAGGATTTTTTCCCTGTGGATGCTGTAAGGCGTGTGCCTTCAGCAAACGCGTATTAACTTATGATGTACGAGGAGTCAAGGGGGGAAGGAAGTTGAACAAATTCATGTCCTGCCACACAATTTTTGCTGTATATTGTCTGAGCTGTCCATGCAAAATGAGATATGTGGGCAGTACAATTAACCCAGTAAAGCTACGAATCTTGGAGCATATGAGGGCAATTGTGAACAAGGATTTTTCGTATCCTGTTGCACGCCATTTTGCCATAAAACATCAGAGTAACAGAGATCTTCTTCAATATTTTTGTTTAGATCATGTCCCAGAACACATAAGAGGGGGCAACCGACTACTAAAACTTAGGAGGTTGGAGTCCCGCTATATAGTGGATTTGGAGACTAAGGCCCCTAACGGTTTTAACATTGGAGAGGAATTGTCTGCACATCTTGGTCTATAGAGAAATTTCAATAATTTATAGCTCATGTTATGAATGAAGGTGAAGTTACATCTGTTATGTGTTGATGTCGCAAGAAATGAGTTTTCATGAAATTATGTATTTGCTTCTAGAATCAATGGCAATTGAGGAAAGAAATGCAGAATTGGTGGGGATGGTGTGATATATGGGATTCTCTTTTTTAGATGCAAAAAACTGGGTTGGTAAAATTATTACATTGTTGATTCTGAAGCGATCAGTCCTACTGGCAACCATTAAGGTTGCAATAGCCGATCCACGGCTAGATTACTAACTAGACTATGATCAAGTAGCTTAAACTTATAAAAATGTAGGCACATTTAGCCATAACATTATAAGAACCTTTGGTTGTTTCAAGAAGTCGACTGTAATACACATTGACATAGTGGGGCACTGCGCAACAGAATATAGTGTTGCAATTGCCGATCCACGGCAAGATGTATATAAGACATGTATCTAACAATGTTGTTTGTCTTTTACGATAAATCTTGTTATTATGTGAAAATTGCATGTTTCAAGATGGCGCCCGTATGGAAATACGAGGTTTAGTCCCTTGTCAATGTTAATATCACACACCCATGTGCATTTAAAATGATGCCGCGAAATGCATTGTTTATGACACTGACGAAGGGAGTCTTTCCTGAAACGCGTTTGTCTGAATAAAAAGTTTGGCGTTCTAAGCCCTATTGATCCCGTGAGTGCTGCGTGTCCTATTGGGTTTAAACGAGGGGACACGGTGTGGAGCTTTCATATACATATATATATATATATATATATATATATATATATATATATATATATATATATATACTTTTAAAACTAAATAACTTGCACTGGATTTGTGTACCTGACGCGTACCCGGAAATACTTGTGTGAGGTTATGCGGGACCTTTGCAGCTTCTGTAACTTCATTATATTAAATCAAATATATTAATTATTTATGTTAATATCATTTCATAAGTATTTTAATAAGGAATACACAATAGCTTTCAAAAATATATAGTTTATAACATGTATTTGAATTTTTGAAAAAATGAAAAATGGGAACCTTGCACCCATCATGCACCGTACACGCATCCTACAAGACCTAACAAATATGGCAGCAGGATGCTTAGATTCGCATTCCACCGTGACTGATTCACGATCGGTACGCAAATTTCACCCTTTTAAAAGAAAATGTAAATATTTTTTTCAAAGGATAAAAAATTACATTACCTTTATAAATGCTAAAAAATTTGGAAGAAGCATTTTTAATACATAATGTAACTTGTACACATTGCAATTCTACAGAAATTGTTGAACATATAGTGCCATTGCTGTTCCACAGTTAAAATTTCAGAACAAGTTACAAAACCTTAGATTTGAACTGAAAAAACACAGGTTTTAGGGATGTTATACTTAGAAATTAGCATTTGAAAAACCTTTAAAATTCACTGAAAAACTGGTTTCATATATGTTATAGTTAGGAATTCGCTTTTAAAAAACCTCGGACATTCACTGAAAAATCCACAGGTTTCAGGGACGTTATAGTTAGGAATTAGCATTTAAAAAACCTTAGAATTTGCTAAAAAAACACAGGTTTCAGGGACGTTATAGTTAGGCTGACATTTCACTCATACAAAACCAGAGATATTCGGCCGTTATAGTTAGCTGAGCTACATATAACTCGCGCCCCTGCAAAGCACTGCTGATGATGTCACATATTACATCACTAATTACATGGTCAGTAACATTACTGATGATATCACTGATGACATCTCAAATGACATCACTTATGAAATCCTCCACTTAATATCTGATGCACCCCCTCACACCCTAATATAACCTTTCATACACCGCTTTAAAAAACAGACTACCATTTTTGAAACCATAGACACAGCATTACCAGTTAGTACACACACACTCACTGATTCATAGGTTTACACACTCATCCACTCACTCACCCATACAGTCACTCATCAATATAGCCACTGATATATGCACTCATATACCGATACAGACACTCACACACTGCCACGCACGCTTAGAGTTACTCACACACCTAGTCAGTCACCCAAAGAATCAATCACACTGCCATTTACTCACTTATATAGTTATGCACACACCACCTTGTTGCAGGGATTCTGCACATACACGGAACTATCCACAGAAATATGGGACCTCGGTGTATAGGGGCTATGCCTTCTTACGGACTAGCTATAGTGTCTCACTCGCTCTCCTAAACAATCAAGAAGATGCAAATGATTAGACACCCCACAATACAGCACTCCCAGATCTCTCAGGACTCGCAGTAACAAGACGCACCTTGTTGCTTACTCACTTGTGCATGTCCACAATAAGAATTGAAAGAGACACAAATATAGTGTAAAATGTTTTGATTTCAAGAGCTTGAGAGACACACCAAGGGTCCAGGACATGAGAGGCACCACTATGGGGCCAGTAACTCACTGAAGATGGGTCCATGAGCTGTTGGGAACCTTTTATGTCTCTGAAGCTCAGATCAATAGGCCTGCAGACTAGCCCTTGGAGTCACTCTGAGTTCCTGGGTTTCAGATGGGTTGCAAGTCCAGTTCTTCTTCCCCAGGCAAGAGGGCAGCAGGCAGCAGGTGAGCAAGGCATCAGTTCCTTCAGAGAAGCAGCCCAGCAGAGTGGCAGTCCTTCTTCGTTGCAGAGCATCCACAGGTCCAGAAGTGTACTGAAGGGATGGTGCCTGAGGTCCTTCTTTTATATACTGTTGTGCCTTTGAAATGGGGAGAAGCTTCTAGAGGCACGCCTTTGAAGTGCACAATGCCCTGCCCTCCCTGCCCTGGCTCCAGTCTAATATATGGGGTATGCAGCCCTTTGTGTGGAGGTAGGATATAACCTATTCAAGTGCAAGTGGGGCTGTGCTCAGCTCCTCCATCCAATCCTGCCAGTGATTGCCCATCCAGTCACACCTAAGCTCCAAATGTGTGTGTGGCTGTCTAGGAGGAATACACAAAGTCCAACTGCCAACTACACCCAGTCATGTGACTCAGAGACAGGCTGCAGGCATAAAGTGGCTATGGCAAAAAAATGCCAACTTTCTTAAAGGGGCATTTTCGGAATTGCAATTTAAAATCCAACTTCACCATGAGTTATGATTTTAAATTGGGATTCCAGAGACACCAAACATGAACTGAATATCTCTCCCCTTTATAAATTAACATATAAAATGTAATACGGCACATCCAATGTTCTCCTATGGGAGAGATAGGCCTTGCAATAGTGAAAAACGAATTACAGAGTTTTTTACCATTGAGACATGTAAAACTTTAAAGAACATGTCCGACTTTTTAAATACGTTGCACCCTGACCTTTGAACTGTTCTGGGTCTACCCTAGGGGTGACTTGTATGCATCACAAGAGGAAGGTTTGGGGCTGGTAAAAGGATTAATTTTCTTGGTCGAAATCACAGTTTAAACTGAACACACAGGATCTGCAGTGACAGGCCTGAGACATGTTTAAAGGGCTTCTTAAGTGGGTGGCACAATCAGTGCTGCAAGACACTGGTAGCATTACATTTACAGGCCCAGGTCCTGGGCACATATAGTGTCACTTCACTACGGATTTATAATTATTTAAATATGCCAATTGGGCATAAGCCAATTCTACAATGTTTAACGGAGAGAGCACACACACTTTACCACTGGTTGGCAGTGGTAAAGTGCACAGAGCCCTAAAGCCAACTATACCAATTCAGCAAAAAGTAGGAGGCGGAAGGCAAAAGGTTTGGAGGTGACCCTGTGAAAAAGGCCAGGTCCGACACAGTCCTACTTGCACGCTGCACACACAAGCACTCTTGAAGTTGATAACAAAGTTTATTTAGACAATAGTCTATAAACCATACATAGACAATGGATTACACATAGTGATAAAAGATCTTTGAAACTACAATTCATTTTACACATTTACAACACTTGTAAAACCATAATATAAAATTGGGAAACACTGTACTTTTTAATCTCTCCCGCCCTCCTTTGCTACCTCCGTTATATATTCTCTTGTTGCTTTCAGAAATTTCCCCAATGCAATTGTAATATCCAAGAAAGACATTTCTGTAAGGAGGTCAATGGCATCTGCACGGGAGGTCACCTGATATTTTAAAAAAATTGGACGTAAAAAGGTTTTCCGAATTGCTAAAATCCATGTACAATCAAACAATATATGTAAAATATCATTTCTTACTCCTAGGCCACATTTACAGGTTCCGTCCGGGTGGATCAGGGCCATTCTTATTTTTCTTTCAATCTTCCATGGGTTTAGGCCCACCCGAGCCTTTAAGATTTCGTGTCTTAGCCATCTATTGGGCAGTAAATCCAAATATGGGAACCGGACCTCCTTATCCCATTCATTCCTTACCCAATTCACTGATTTGTTTAACCTCAGATAATCCATGTCTTGTGATCTTGAAAATTCAAGCCCTTTGTCTCTAAGCATTTTTTTTAGTGCAGACTATATTACACAATGGTGTAGAGAGGCTCAATTTCAAGCGCGCAGCTACCGTCTGGAGAGTTTTCTTCACATCTAGCGCCCAGCGTAAGCTGCTCGCTTGAATTTCCTCTCTACACCAAATCGATACCTTCTCTTCACCACCAGACTCCTGTCGGTTCCAAAATCTTATTAAGGACGTTTGAGTCTTTACATCCCATGGTGTCAATCCCAGCTCCATTCTGATAGCTTGGATCATGGAGCTATTTGGTAAGGCCAACAACATTTTCAAAATGTTACCTTCTTCCCGGTCCCACCCTCTTTTACCACTCAGGTAAAGCACCTCTGCACCATAAAGCACTTGTGGGGGATCATCACTTCAAATGCCTTTAAAAGCGGTCTGTGTGACATGTCACCATAATCTTTATTCAACACAAGCACTCAATATATACATAGGATGTCAGCTCAAGGATCTGAAAATTCACGTAACAGCAGAACTTTACATCTAAATCTATTTTTTGCACATGTAGTGTAATACAAATCACATACCAGATCATGCTTATTTAACAGATTAAGATGATACCACTTACCAAAAGCTACTTACCAAAATGGCAATGGTTTCATGTAAAGGCCCACTAGTTTTCAAACTCTCTTTGTCATTCTCGATAGTGTATTCCCACTCCAGACCCACATCTATGAATGTTTTGGCCTTTACATCTTTGCTCTTTGAATTGAGGATGAAGGTGCCTGTGGCCTGGTTCTTGACAGCTGTGAAAGGATAGCTGAATGGATTATTTTTCAGAATACAATTTCTAAAAGCAAAAGCACTGCCACTAGAGTATGCTGCTATGGTTTATTTCAATTATAACATGTCATTAACAAACTGGATTTACATGAAAAGAAGGTGTGAACAGTAAACTCTTTTTTTATCGGGACATACATTTAGAGGATTGTCACATAAAATATGTGTTCATCATTAAGTGATTTAATCAGGGAGAGTGCATTTTCGTGTGCAAAGGTGCATATGCCTTCATGTGTGTGTTTTTGTACAGATATATATGTATGTGTGTGTGTATTTGTAAGTGAGTGTGTTGTGTACATATACATGATGTGGCATGATGTAACTACGGATTTTCCCCTCACATGGCCAGCTTGGCACAGCGGCAAGCTTTGCAGGAAAAACGCAAATGTGAAATTTTTCAAAGTGCATTACAGTTACAGTTGTTACTGCCACTCACAACTTCATACACATTATAGTAAGCTTACAAACTGAACTTGTCTGTTGGAAACCTTTGGCACAGAGCACATCTCCCATGATAAACATGTTCTTCTATTTGAGTGTCAGCTATGGGTATCGGGAGAGAATGTATTAGACAGTGGTGCATGTTCCCCCGTTTCTATTTCAAAGTGCCACTTTCTTTTGGTATTGAGATTGAGACTACAGAGATAGAGGCGTGTGGATCCTTGTAGACGCCCTCTCTGTAGTTGCAGCAAGACCGCAAGAAGCTCTTCCTATGATTGTGACAATGAATGGCATCTGTTTTCAAATACATTTTCACTAAAACATGGACATGGGCACACTTTCTTTCTTTATGTGATAGAATTTTTGGCCAAATGTCATACCTTTTCTTTTTCACTCATCGGGAGTATAACTGATTTGCTCAGAATCACATAGGTGTTGGGTTGAGAAGTAACAAGGATTGACAAAGCCAAAAAGTCTCACAGTTGAGACTATTGGATCTGCCATTGCCTTTTGTTCTTGCTGTACCGCATGGACATTAGTGATTTTGACAATGATTTGTAGCCATACTGTATAGTAGCATGACTGTTGTGCAGCATGGCTAAAAAGAATAATAAAAAATGATTATGATGCATTCAGTGCTAATGCACTTTAAAAGAAAAGCACACTAGCCTTGGCTGTGTCATTGTGCTTTTTTAAAATTCGCTTTAGACATGCTGCCAGGCATCTGAGCTGCTTTACAGCATGGCTACTAAATATTACCAAAGCCAATAGCTCTTATAGGCGAGACGTATCGGCTTTGACAATTCTTGTTTTCACAACTAAAAATATGCTAGTATAATGTAATAGTGTTGTGCATTGCTTCCATAAGATGCCTCTATTGCTTACACCAGATTCCAAATGTGGCAATTCACTGATATGACATAGTGAATAGTTGATAACAAGGTCATTACCCACTGTTGCTATGTCTTAAAAAACTTCAAGGGCAGGCTGACAGGGCTGGCTTTGAGTCTGTCAGCACAGAACTGCTGTTCTTCTTTGACTGAAAGCAGAAATCCCAGAGGAAGGAGGGGGAATTATGACAGGAATAGGTGGTGTAGGGTTGGTTGAGGATGGCAGGTAAGGTATTCTTTTCACATTTTAGTCAGGGAGGATAGGTCTTGTTAAGTATGGTTTCCCCCATTACTCCTCTGCCCATGTGAAGAACTTGAAAGCAGTGGCAGAGGAGTTTGGGGGACATACATAACATAAAGTTATAGATAAGTAAAAAGTGAATTACTGGGATGTTTTCACCTCGGGTTTCTGATGGACATCATAGGCTATTCTGTGATGTCCTTGGTGAAAAGCATCCCTGTAATTCACTGCTATCCATCTAAAATTCTATAAACAATACACGAGAGCCTGCAATCTCTGTATAAAAGAAAATTTTCAATGACCTTATTATCATTAAATTCTGAGTGTCTAGTCCACCGTTATACAGAAGTGATGTACCCGCTCAACTGTAATAAGTTAGTGAAGTCATAGTGTCTGCAGTCAAAGCCATCAGCTAAGGTAATAGGCACATCGAGGAGCATAATTACAGTTTCAGTTTAAACAGCAATAATAAAAACTACCATTTCATTTTTCTAATCGATTTTTCTAAAATGAACAGAAAAAAGCTATTTATGTCAACATGTTATTTTTTTTTAATCCGTGATGCAGGTTGCATATAGAGTTCTTTAGCATATAAATTAGCCCAATTCAAAAGGTAGAACAAAAAATGAACTCACTTAGATTTGCAAATGACTTTCCCACTTAAAGCACAATTGTTTCAATTAATGTTGGCTGAAGCATACAAATGCAAACCCTTAGAGAGAATGTGCTGTACAGTGCAAAAAAAGGTTTATTTGAATGAACTTTTTAGAAAACTGTATCTGTATAGGGTAATCCGACAAATATTAAACAGTCAAAAATCTGGGAGGACAGAAGTCACAACAATGAAAAAAAAACAAGTCACTTATCTCTCCATACCTAAAAACAAACATCTGTCATCTGCATTTACATGATGTGCTATTTAACGGTTAAGTTATAGCCTCATAAATGGAGCATATGAGGTGCATCCGTGGGCTCCAAGTAGAGACTAATCATTATTCCTCTTTCCTATAAACACTCTCACTTTGAAGTCAGCTGAAAGCAGGAGCTCTCTGGAAGAAACAGCTTGACATTTGACCTGGGTCTTTGAATGCACAGCAAATGTGACGAGATAAGAACAAGATTTACAGGCCGGCTTACAGAAAGGGAGCTTTCAGAAGAATACTGGTAAATAAGGTTTTAGCATGGGAGGGAAGAAGTGAACCTTTACAGCCTAAGCCAGCAAATAGGAAGCAAGAAAACGTGAGTTACAAACCACAAATCCAATTACAAACAATGGGCTGAATGCATTCCCAGGTCCACTTTCTGAAACTCCCTAAGATGTCTTTGGCATACCACAAAGTTGCGCTGTCTGGTAGGCTGCAACCTAAAAATGAAAGGCTAAGAAAGTCTTGTCAGGGTACATATCTGCACAATGAGTGCTTTGCCCACTGAATTATTTTACTGGCCCCCGGAGTTCTTTGATTATCTAGCATGCGGAAACTGAAATGAAATGGTAACTGTTCTAGTGCCCTCAGTCCATCAGTTCTTTGAGTGATGCTTGAAATTTATTTAACATATACCATGATGACTCTCAACAAGAACCTCTAAAACTCTATGGACAGTTTTAATTCATCACAGTGTTGATTTCTATAGCCCATACACAACCACAGCAAGAAGACTTGAAGGCATGACTGGTGATTATCTCTCTCTCTTTCTCTCTCTCTCTCGCTTTCGCTCTCTCTCTCTTACTTGCTCTCTCTCCCGCAAAAAATACATTGACTAACTAGTGAAGTTCAAACAAATAGTACAGACATGTTGATGCTTCATTCAATAGCGCAACACGATAATTGTGCTTGTGTCAATGACTACCCAGTTAGTTTGACTCAATTTTCACACAAATGCATGTCAAATACAAAAAATACAAAACCTTCTACTGGCTGGGTACCCAACAAAGTCCCTATATACTTGTTTTTCTGTAAATTCTGGGGCAATCTATCAATGCACAAATGCAGTTTTAAATAAGAGGTATCTCATGCAAATGCATTGGTGACCTAACTCCGCTCAGCCTAACAGACAAAATGGAACTCAATGCCTCTATGCGTCTGCTTGCAGGTTCAAAGGCTTACTAACCCACCCCCCATCCCGAAGCAGACCATTCTTGTTCTATACTCAGCCCTCAGTCCTGATAGTAATTTTCCACTGAAGCGTTTGCCTGACTGTAGAGACATGGAAGATGGACATGATTACTGAATGACATCAAAGTCCTAAGGCAGCCTCAAAGTAGGACCTAAGATGCTGAGACAACCTCCTGACTTTTAAGAAAATGCTAGTGTTTTGATTTGTCTATCTGGTCATGTTTATCCCCTCATACGTATAATATAATAGATGTGGCCTATGATGAAAATTCCTTAAATAAAAATGTTGGCCATTAAATGACGTACCACAGTGTACTGGTAGGTACCACCCATTACATGCCTTCACCAACCGATTGCTCTCTTGATATATCCAGGATTTACAAAAAACCCAATCCAGCACTTCCCACCAGCACTTGATTTACCTATGGAATTCAGAGCGTCATACCATTTACCTTACAGATGACATGATATTCACGCATTGCCTCACTTACCAATGCTGTGAGGAGAGACCTCCATTTCTTCTATATGGATATGCCTGGCACCAGCTGGAATCTCAAACATTTTCAATATTCCTGCTAAAAATATAAAAAAGAAAGTACGCATCATCACACCTTTATTGTCAAACATTTCAAATAAATGACTAAAACGTTTGCTTGAGATGCTTAGAATGCAACTGTGACCAGTCAGGTGTACAACTAGTGTAAAGATTACAGTGCATTAGTTTGTACTATTTTTTTTGTTGTTCTATGAGACTTGTTTTCTTAGGCATAATTTAAAATTTGAAATGTATGCAAGTTTTGGTATTTGCATTTTTCACAAGAGCTCTATAAATTACTAATAGGAAAATATTGGAAAATAGTATGCTTGCACAAAATAGGACTATTAGGCCTCTTTCAAATCACAATTAAAAGAATGCAGCAACTACCACAAGAAAGTCTTTAAGGTTGTAAACATATGACTAGCTCGATCTAATAGATAACCAACAGCTATTGTGGGGAGTACTACCCAACGTTTGTAAAATCCTTCAAAAATAGGACATTTGAGATTCCATGGCAGCATCGAAAACTCTCAAAAACAACCACATGAGCAACAGAAAGCTGTCACAGCTATAACACTAAGCAGCAACACTTTGGTGTGCATAGTAACTTTTATAGTTAAACCGCCTTCAATGTTGACCCACCCAAGTTCAACCACTGGATAAACCAAGTAATCCAATGTTCAGAAATCCCTCCTTTGCATCAACAAACAGGTTAGGAAACACGGCGGATCTTCTGACAGGGAGACAGCCTGGAAATCGCCATGTACACACACTGACTAAGGTTAAATAAAAGATGGATAATTGAGATTCATGTATCATCACCCTACTTGAACCTAAGGAAATATGTGACACTGTTGGTCATTGCTTGGATGTTGAGTTCTTGACTTGTTCTGCTTCTTCTAACAACATAAACCATTCAAAACAAAGACTCCAACCTCTTGTCCTGGGGCCACACAGAGTTATCTCGGGATCTAACAGATCTCTTATAGTGCGCAGTTCTATACGGAGCCAAGGATTGACAGCTGGCCTTCCACAGTTCACCACTATACAGATACATCACAACAGCACTTTCAAATATTATTCACAAAAAAATCACCCTACCCTTACAAATTGCCTGGGAGAAATAGAAATGCGTATTTCAAATCAGAACCTGAAACCGAACCCCAAAAAAATAACTCTCCTTCAAAACTAATTTTCAAGGTTGTCTAACAGTATTATGAGGAAATAGATTCTCATCCCACTTATCACCAATGAAATCATCTTGCTTAATTTGACCTGGTGGTTTCCGGTGCTGGCCACCAGCACTTTTTTGGCAGCACCAGCACTTACAACAGTCTGGCACATGGTGGGCTGTATGTCTGATTTACAGTGAACCCAGCAACAGTTGATAACTAATTCAATATATGTTAAATATGACTATTACCTGCTGTCCATGTTAATCTTATAGTTTTGGGGGCATGTAATAGTCTGAATTGTCACAGTTGTAGCAGTGTAATGGTAAATAACTGATTTGCTACTGTCATTGGCAGCGCTGACAGTGGCAATGGATGTTGTTGGCTACATTGGCCTCCTGATGGGGCTCGGGACTTCATTTAAAAAAAATTAAGCACTGTTCAAGAATAACCACGCACAGCAACATGTTTACATGAAAACTACACTAAGTGCAGCTCAATTTCACCTGCACTTCCAAACAAAAGAAAACACAGCCCCGCTAATGAGCAACACACAAAGTTGCAAACGCTAATGTTGTCTAGAACAAACTATGGCAGTGCTGCTCTTCTGATGGATGTCAACTGAAGCAGATTTTCCTTGGCCCTATACAGTGGTGCAGTTTATAAAGAACAAGGGAACCCTCTAGGTAATCAAGGACATGGGGTAATAGTATTATCAAGCAACAACGGTCCTTGACGCAATACACTATAGACACTATTCAATACATTTATAGGCACCAATCTGCGCAATAATGAAAGGCGTGTCCAGCCGGACACTGATTTAATCAATGAAAAGATAAGAACAAATAGTGTGAACAATAATACAGTGGGACACAATCCTGCATCCAGTACATAGAACAGGGCAAAACACAACACTTATTTACAAGGGTAGGGAATTTCTCAGGCAATTTCAAAATTAGTGAGACGCTAGTAAAGTAAATAAATCAGACTAGCTGCACTCATGTAGTAGACACAATTAGGTAACACATTGGAAAACTGGTGTGTAACTACACAAACTGTTGACGGCGTTTCGATCCTATTAAAAATAAAGGATCATCATCAGGACTGACATTGTATTGCCTGAATATGTAAGCCTGTGAGGAAGTAAGGGAACAGGGGACAAAAAACAAAAAAACAATGTATTAAAACCTACAACCTGTAAATTGCATCATTGATGATTCCAGGCCATGTTTTAAGTGACGAACTTTCATACGTGTGTGCCAATGTGTCGTGACGGTCAATCCATAAAAAACACACATGTGACAGTCTCTGGTGTTTGGATAGTGCAGGTAAAGGGTGTTAAGCGGGGATGGGGAGGTCAGCTGGACAAGGGGTAAGAAACCTCCAGGGCAGGCTAGGTCGTACCTGGCCACACTGGGTATCACACGTGGTCTTGGTTCCACGGAGAATTGCGTAATGATCAATAGGTGGGTAGGGCGTCTCACCCAGCAGGGGTTTCTATGGAAGGTAGGAAGAGCGTGAGGGTGATGGAGCCATAGAATGACGTAACCGGCAAAGTATAATCATAAATGCATACCTTGACCTTGTGGGAACAAGTCAAGGCTACTGCAGGTAGCTAATGGTAAGGGTTGCACAGTCAGAGATCAGGGTCTGTGAAGCAAAAGGGGAGGCTCGTGTCAGACCGGCCCGGGGACGACCAAGCTTAAAAGGGGATGACTGAAATGCGGGCTTACCTAGAGTGAGCGGTAATCATAATGACCGCATCGAGTAGGGCCGATGGTCTGGGTGAGAATCCCAGTTCGTAGGGGCCAGAATAAGTCTTGATTGGTTTCCAAATGATGGGGAGCCTGTAAGGAAAATAACGATGTTGGAGCTGCGAGAACCGGGCAACTAAAGTGACTTCGCAGTGGGGCAAGCTTACCTTAATGTTCCAAATCGAAGATGTTAGGGCCGCTACAGGACACGATCGCACCAGTCAAGCGATTGGCGTCAATAGCGGGAGCAGGATATACGTTCGCGCCATGCTGGAGAGGGCGGAATTAATGGCTGTACCGGGAGATCAATACGGCGGCCATCTTGGGAGGGAAAGGAAAAATAGCCAGGTCATAGTGCAACCGAGGCAGCCATCTTAGAATAGTCGGGCATTATGAAGAACGGGAGTAAGGAATTAAGGATTTAACCCAATAACACAGAGCTTAATCTTGGAATAATGAACCATCAATGATTTCTAAATTATGACTCAGTACGCGTCACGTAAGGGTGTCTGCGGAGGACATCCAGAGGTGGGAGTAAGGCCCAGAATAGGCGGCCATCATAAAGATTTTAGCTGGGGTATTATGAAGAATGGGATTGAGAATTTAAGGAGTTAAGCCAGTGACAATTTTGCACAAGGGTTAAATAATCCATAATTAATGCAACATCAAGGGAATTTAAGAAAGCGGATTGCGTCACGTGGGGTTGTCTGTGCAGGCCATCAGGAAGGGGGAGTCAAGCAAGGAATAGGCGGCCATCTTAGAGTGGTGGCTAGACAATTTAAAGGCTTACCAATACAAGGGTAGATGGTGGTCCTATGGGCGGGGGGTGAGGTGAGTTACTAACAAGACATGCAAGTGACATAATCACAATTACAACAATAATCTAAAATTCTTAGATATTAAACAATGAGCACACAAGGAAGTTCTGGATGGTACAGTCACTTAATTTATAAGAGTGATGTCCAGTCCTCATTTCTGTTGAGTCCATTCCTGATACTGTCCATTAGTATGATCATTTTGAGTTCCTCCTTGTTGAGTAAGCGGGCCATATCGCCTCCACGCGGTGGTAGCTTCAGTGCTTTCAGGATAGTACATTTAATGTCATTTTCAGTATGCCCTATTTCCGTAAAGTGGTCAACCAAAGGGGCATTCAGGGTCTTGCAACGGATTCTACTTCTATGTTGGCCAATTCTGGTTTTGATCTTCTGTTTAGTTTGGCCAACATATATCTTTAGGCATTGGCCATTGGATGAGGTAGATGAGGTAACTAGTATTGCAATTTGTGAAGGCTTTACATTTAATCTGTACATTATTGAAGGTGAAGGATTTGCCTTCCATAGTGAGATCACATACATTACACGAACCACATTTCGCATGTTCTACAAGTCGCGTTTCGTTCCAAAGTGAGTCTATAGTTTCTCGTTGTGGGGGGACCGGGAGTGCTGCCCTTACTAAGTCATCTTTGAGGTTTGAGCTTTTACGGAAAGCAAAGATCGGGCACTCAATTTTTAGGGCTCCGGCTTTGAGAATGGGCCAGTGTTTTAGTATGGATTTCACCAGGACATTGGAAACGAGTGAAAAGGTGGTTACACATGCAATTTGGTAGTGGACTCTTTCTTTTTAGGGCAGAGGAGGGCTTCCCTGGGACAATACCATGCTCTTTTCACTGCTCCACAGACTAATCTCTTTGGATAACCCCTATCTTTAAGCTTGTTGGACAGTATGGTGGCCTCCTTAAAGTAGGCTTCTTTAGCATAACAATTCCTCCGAATTCTGAGGAATTGTGAATAGGGCAATGAATCCCTAAGTGCTCTAGGGTGGTTGCTGTTGTAACTTAGCAACGTATTCCTTTCCGTGGGCTTAAGCCCACAGAGCAGTGAAAAGAGCATGGTATTGTCCCAGGGAAGCCCTCCTGGGCTACACCCAGGAGGGCTTCCCTCCTGGGTGTACCCCAGGAGGGAACACCATCTACCCATAGGTACACCATCTACCCTCATATTGGTAAGCCTTTAAATTGTCTAGCTACCACTCTAAGATGGCCGCCTATTCCTTGCTTGACTCCCCCTTCCTGATGGCCTGCACAGACAACCCCACGTGACGCGATCAGCATTCTTAAATTCCCTTGATGTTGCATTAATTATGGGTTATTCTAACCCTTGTGCAAAATTGTCACTGGCTTAACTCCTTAAATTCTCAATCCCGTTCTTCATAATACCCCAGCATAAAACTTTATGATGGCCTCCTATTCTGGGCCTTACTCCCATCTCCGGATGTCCTCCGCAGACACCCTTACGTGACGCGTACTGATCCATAATTTAGAAATCATTGATGGTTCATTATTCCAAGATTAAGCTCTGTGTTATTAGGTTAATTCTTTAATTCCTTACTCCTGTTCGTCATAATATCCGACTATTCTAAGATGGCCGCCTCGGTTGCACTATGACCTGGCTATCCTTCCTCTCCCTCCCAAGATGGCGCCGTATCGATCTCCCGGTACAGCCATTAATTCCGCCCTCTCCAGCATGGCGCGAACGTATATCCTGCTCCCAGTATTGACGCCAATCGCTTGACTGGTGGGATCGTGCCCTGCAGCGGGCCTAATATGTTCGATTCGGAACATTAAGGTAAGCTTGCCCCGCTGCGAAGTCCCTTTGGTTGCCCGATTCTCACAGCCCCAACATCGTTATTTTCCTTACAGGCTCCCCATCATTTGGAAACCGATCAAGACTTATTCTGGCCCCCACGAATTGGGATTCCCACCCAGACCATTGGCCCTACTCGATGCGGTCAATCTGATTACCGCTCACTCTAGGTAAGCCCGCATTTCAGTCATCCCCTTTTCACCTTGGTCGTCCCCGGGCCGGTCTGACACGAGCCTCCCCTTTTGCTTCACAGACCCTGATCTCTGACTGTGCAACCCCTACCATTAGCTACCTGCAGTAGCCTTGACGTATTCCCACAAGGTCAAGGTATGCATTTATGATTAAACTTTGCCGGTTACGTCATTCTATGGCTCCATCACCCTCACACTCTTCCTACCTTCCATAGAATCCCCTGCTGGATGAGACGCCCTACCCACCTATTGATCACTACGCAATTCTCCGTGGAACCAAGACCACGTGTGATACCCAGTGTGGCCAGGTACGACCTAGCCTGCCCCGGAGGCTTCTTGCCCCTTGTCCCGCTGACCTCCCCATCCCCGGTTAACACCCTTTACCGGCACTATCCAAACACCAGAGACTGTCACATGTGTGTTTTTTATGGATTGACTGTCATGACACATTGGCACACACGTATGGAAGTTCGTCACTTAAAGCATGGCCTGGAATCATCGATGATGCAATTTACAGGTTGTAGGTTTTAATACATTTTTTTTGTTTTTTGTCCCCTGTTCCCTTACTTCCTCACAGGCTTACATATTCAGGCAATACAATGTCAGTTCTGATGATGATCCTTTATTTTTCATAGGATCGAAACACCGTCAACAGTTTGTGTAGTTACACACCAGTTTTCCAATGTGTTACCCAATTGTGTCTACTACATGAGTGCAGCTAGTCTGATTTATTTACTTTACTAGCGTCTCACTAATTTTTAAATTGCCTGAGAAATTCCCTACCCTTGTAAATAAGTGTTGTGTTTTGCCCTGTTCTATGTACTGGATGCAGGATTGTGTCCCACTGTATTATTGTTCACACTATTTGTTCTTATCTTTTCATTGATTAAATCAGTGTCCGGCTGGACACGCCTTTCATTATAGCGCAGATTGGTGCCTATAAATTTATTGAATAGTGTCTATAGTGTATTGCGTTAAGGAATCTTGTTGCTTGATAATACCTATACAGTGGTGCAGCCTGCTGCAACCAGCTTGAGCTCAGGAACCTGTCTTCAAAATGACAACATACCCTAGTCTCTTAAAAGGAAGCATGCAGTATGTTAAAGACAATTTGTATTCCCAACGAGGCTGTCTAACACCACCCACTGAGATACCTGGTATTGGTAATGATGCTCACATTTTCAGAAAGATGACAAACTCGCATAGCACAAAACATACTTTGATCACTTATTCCGAAATCAACGAATACTTCAGCAATTTTAACCGCCAATGCCAAAAAGCTGTGGCTCACTTCCAGAGGAGGTGTGTGCACCACCACTCCTCCAGCTTTCTAAATGTCTAAACATTGCAGTTTGTTATCAATACATTTGCTCAAAAGCGTTACTCTGCAAATACGAGGCCCAAAGGTGGAAAGAGACCTTGAATATTTTTTAAGTTGTCGTATTTCCACTAAAGTCTGTTAGCCAGCATGTTTTCGGACTTGTATGTATGTCTGGAGAAAAACAGACTTTAGCGAAACCTGTTCTGGAGGATGTTTCTAGATGAACCTTGTCAGATACCATTCTGGAGGCCAGAGGGCAGACAAAGACTACTGAGCTTCAACCATGGTGGTTATCATTTGTCACTTTTGTCCTAGGGTAGGTCCTTCTATGGCTCTGCAAACTGGGTCAAGTACAACTCTTTCTGCTCTTGCCTCTGAAGGTGGTTATAAAGAACAAGGGAAACCCAAAAGAGCAGTTGGTCAGGGACCTTGGGTGCTTAGACTGTTTAAAAAGACAATGGTCCCTAGACAGTATAGGTAATGTTAGGTAATAAATATAGAGCAAGAATCAGTTCTATATCGACTGTCCAGCCAGACAGTGTTTAATAACAAGTATATTTGTATAGTCAATAATCCATGTAGTATCACGTGGGACACGGCCTGTGTCCAACCACCACAAAAAGACAAGTGTGACATACATACGAGGTGTCGATTTAGGCAAGAAGAAAAAAAAAAAAAAAAGTCTGCATATGGATCACATTTGACAGACTGATAATTCATGAGTACACTATTGTGACTTTATATGTAGTATAGTCTAGCATATAGTGCAAGGTGTGGACGGCGTTTCGATCCTTATTAAAATGGTAGGATCATCTTCAGGACATTGTAATTCATGCCTTATGTTCAATTCTCAACCTGAGTATGAGAGGCGTGGGTCATAATGTGACCAGAGCAACAGCCACGGACAGATGCCGGCAGCTGGAAAGGACACCTAGGTCGGTGAAATGGGGGGGATCCTCAATGGGGTCCAGTGTTCATGGCGAGGCGATGCTCGTGGTGGATCCACCACGAACATCGCCTCGTAAAGTCCCCATGGTAGTATTAGTCGCAATTAGGATGATGCAGTCAGTTGCAGTAGTAACCCAACCAGGCCAATCACAGGCAGTTGCATCCCGGATCAGAGCGATACATGCAGTTGGACCCTGGGCTGAATCACTCACTAAGGTTTGGAGAGGTCCCTGCCAGGAACCTTTTTTGAGAGACCAGGGGGACCCTCAGAAGGAGGGACCACTCCTGGCTTGGCTCTCAGGTAGTCCGCATCATCGGAGTGTCCCTCAGTCTCTTCGATCTGATGGGTTTCTCTGTCCTGGAGAGTCTCCTCCTGCAGGACCAGGCAAACCCTTTCCCTCTGCTAGAAGGAAGACAGGCTTCTAGGCACCAGGCAGACCCTCCATTCCTTTAGCAGAAAGTTCAAACTTCAGTGATGTCCCCTCGCCTCAGGGAGACTGGATGTCAGGCAGCCACCAGCCCTAGTCACAAAACAGTCCTGAAGTACTCTACCGAACACTCCTTTCTTTGGTTATAAGTGACTTGGAAATGGAGCAAAGTGGTCTGGTTCGGGTACCACTTTTGCTATACATTTTCTAGACAGGAGCTATAGATCTGTCACCTCCAACTTCCTAACCAGTTTTGGATCATTTTCCTTCCCCTTCAAATCTCCATCTCAGGCTGTTGTCCAGACGCATCCTTTTGTTAACAGGAGTAATGCTTCTCACAGCTGGTACCACTGGGGCTCATTAAAAACTGAAGCACCCACATCATAAGCACAATGAAGTGTGAGGTTTCTGAACATGCCTGCCATCAGTCTCTCTGAAGCAGCAATCAGAGGTAGACAAAGGGCAGGCCTAGAAACGTCCTCTCCTTCCACAACAAAAACTGCAGTCCCCAAATGGAAGTGCTCAGGAAGAAATAGTCAGCAGCACATCGCTAACAGCATTGTGAGTCGGAATGAAATTACCAAAGGTAGCCCTGTCTCCATCCTTCTCAATTTGGTGTCTGGATCTCCATCCTCCAGTACAGGAAAGAGCCAATAGACTTCCACTGTCACGGGTAGCTGCCCTTATCTTGTGGTGTGCAATCTAGGGTTATCCAAATTGAATCACATTTGATTGAGTACTCAGGTTTACTCACACTCAGAGCCTTGCCGTTGATCATGCGCTACCCACACACACACACTATAGACACACACGCACTCAATATACAACAGAAATGCAAGCACATCCTGGCCATACCTATAACACCAGAACTTTACACAAGAGTGGGCTTTAAATACCACTCTCAGTAACACACTACCCAAAAAACAAGGTTTGCTGCCACCACTGGCTTATACATGATACCTGGAAGAGGGAAAATGATCCTCTTTCCACTATGAGGGCACATTTGGTCCACCTCTCCAGGTCACAGGAGTGGTCCAAGACTACGCAAAGCCTAGGCAGGCCTAAACCTCTGTTTACACACTAGAGTAACATGACTGGACTAAAATAAAAGTCAGGATACCAGTGATACATTTAGGGGACATTTCCATATCAACAAACCTGTTTTTCTAAATGTTCACAATTTAATGGCAACTCCAAGATGTCCTCTTCATCCTGGCGAAGATCCTTCATGTTAAGAACATTCCCAATGGTTCATTTTTCTGGGATTACAAAGATTTCTTAGTACCAGTTCATGGAGTTAAACACTCCATAGCCCCATTATTCTTCCTCCCTGACCACCCTTTTTTCTTGTTTGTGGGACACCAAATGATTTACCCATACCTCTCCTTCTTTTCTCTCCTCCTCTCTTCATCTCTCTTGTTTTACCCATGTTGGCATCTACTCCCTTTTTTTCTTTAAATGTTTTATATTTATCCAAATATCGCACCTATCCTTATACTCTAATACTTGTACCCTTAACAATGCCATAGAACCTCTACCCCACCTATTCCCATATAATAGTATGGATAAGTTGTATTGACGTCTAGCTTTAGATGCCTATGTGTTTACCAGTATCTACGTTTTTTTACTTGCTAATAGCCACATTGGTTGTAAGACAAAGACACCAAAACACGTGTAAGAGAATGTAACACACCCAGACTTTTACAAGGAGTCAGGTACTAATTAACCCCATTTGTATGCAGAACAAGTAGGATTTGTGTTCGCAAAATACAAATCAATTCACGGAATTGAGAATTGCAGATTACACACACATTCACTTATGCCAATATACATGGTTAGGTTGATTAAGGGCCTGCTTTCAAAGAGGGCTAGTAAGACATCTGGAAAAAAGGCAAATGTCCCATCAGCTCCTCAAACACTGCCTCTGCCTCATTCAGACTTGGATGCTCAGCCCCGAAGCTCAGCTGCACTAAAACCAGTTTCCATTTCACCAACAACAACAAACAACGTGCCCAAACCTGAATCAGCTATGTGAAACTGTGTGGCTTCATTTGCCAGCTCTCAATCAATGCCAAGTCACACTAATTCACCCTAAACACCATCCTTTCCCAGAAGGATCATTTCGCCAATAAGATCAAGACCACAGATTATTAGAGCTCCTCTTGGAAAAAGTGAAACCGCAGCTTGTATGTCATTTCAAAACGGCTAGTGACTTACATGCCAACATTTTAGAGCAGATAAATGGGAGATTTTGAAAAAATAGTCTAAAAAATGTATTTTTTCACTGACTTATATTGAAGCAGAGGCAATCTACTTGAATCAGGTCTATTGGTTTGTATGGTGACAGGCAATCAGAATTAAATTTTTGGCAGTTTAATAACGGCACAAAAAAAACAAAGGGGCATATTATCAAGGGGGTTTATCTCCGCTTTTTTGTCTTTAAAAGCCAAGAAAGAGGAGATAAAATTATCTCCCTATTACCTAGCTGTCGCTAACACCAGTTAGCGACAGCTAGTAGGAGATAGCGACCATCTTGGGCCCCACTATGCATGTCAGAGAAATTTATCACTAATGACATGCAAAGTGGGCGTGCCAAGATGTTAGCGACTGGAAACAATCTTAGACATGTTATCCAATGGGAGGTGGATAATATGGCTAAGAGCATTAGCTCGGTAATGCATGAATATCGCTGACTTTTCAGCGATACTCATGCATTGCGGCCGTTTTTTATCGCATTTGCGATAAACCTTGGTAATACCAGGGTTTATCTGCGATAAAAATCGCCGCAGGTCGGCGATAAATTTTTGTCTCTAACCAAGCAATAGCAATAATTATCGCTAATGCTTGATAATTAAGCATGGGCGAATTTAGCGAATCTCGCGTTCGCAAATTTTGCGGATTTGCGAACTCGCAATCCGCAAAATCCGTGAATTCTCGCGAATTTGCGGATTTTTTTTTTGTGTTCGCGCAGGTTTCTGCCAGTTCGCGAGGGTTTTGTACAATTTCGCAAACGCGAACTTACCTGTCGGGTCGCAAGTTTTGCGAACTTGTTGTTTCTACGTGTCCAGCCTGTTTGGGACACTCTTCTTCATCACTGCCACTCTCTGTCACCACTGCCACTCTCTGACTACTCATGCCACCCTCTGGCCCACCCATGCCACCCTCTGTTTCATCACAGCACCCTCTGGTTGTCCAGTCAGTGTACATTATTGTGGCAAAGCAAAGCACACCTTCCCTGCCTCAAGTGACCTGAATTAATTTGGGGCTGATTAATGTGTCACAGAATATTTTTTTAGCTGGCACCTGCTTCCTTAGTGCTTCCTGATTAGTGATCTTTTGCACTTGCTAAGTGCTTTCATTGTTGCAAAATTAGTTACAACACCTGCCCTGCCCCACTGACAATAATGAATTAGGGGCTGAATAATGGATTTGAACTTCCAGCCTGGCTCCTGCTTGTCTCCCTTAGCTGTAATTCAGGACCTTTGTGGCATATGTGTAACTATTCTGAGGTTCAGAGCAGGGTCACATAATAGTTGCAAGTAGGCAACTGAACTCTGGAGGGGCCCCTCAGGAAGCACTACAGGAAATGGCTACTAATGATGAGCCTGAACTTTTGAACCTGGTAAGTAGTTTCAGTTTTGCTAAGATCGTATTTCTGCAATTTAGCGCTTATTCGCGGGGCGCGAAGTTGTACTGGGAAGCCGCGAACTCATGCGAACAGTGCGAGCAAGCCATAAAATCCGCTGCTCGCGGATTTTGCGGGAGATTCGCGAATCTCGCGGATTGCGAATTTACCGAAAATCCGCAAAATCCGCGAGCGAAACGGATTTTCCGCCCATACTTATTGGTAATATGCCCCAAAGATCTCAACTCTGGCAAACAAAAATGGAGCTATAAATTCTTTTTTTGTTTGCGCTATGTAAAACTGCCAAAAATAAAATGTCAAGGCCTGTCACAAACTCTAATGCCCCCTCCAAGAATTGAGGACAACACGCTAACCTTTTCTGTCAGAGACAAATCTTGGAGGGGGAGATTGGAGCGTATATAAAAGGTATAAACATTTTATTTTTGGCAGTTTTATACAACTCTGAATTGGGTTTATGCATGCAGGAATCGGGAGGCTAGCCTTGAAATCGGTAGTCTCCAGCCCGAATCGGGGGAGGGGGGTTGGCATGTATGTAGTGAAGCGTTTGTACTCTGGCTCCTGGGTGGAGGCTATGCCTCGCTTCTGGACTCCTGAGTACTGCCTTAAAGTCAGGGGTGTCAATAATATGCACCAATATCTCCTTGTCCTGGTAATTACTTACTCTTTTCCCCCCACTGGACCATTTTTTGTGAAGCTTTGTAAAGGTAGTTTAGGGGAGACAAGTCTTGCTGGGATATAGTGGGGTCACCCACATTGTACTTTGCAGGGTGGGGCTAAGCTTTCAGTACGCCACTGAGTCAGCTTTATCTTTAGATTTAAAAGAAAGTCTGAGAATGCCCACTAGTGACCGGAGGCCCTAGGGAATGGCAGAGACAGATCTAACAGGGCTTGTCCGAGGGTGGTTCAGCAGCAGGGACACCTGGAGTAGAGGGATTTCAAAACCACATGTTCTTCTTGTCTGCATTTTACGTCAGAAATACCGAGGTCTTAGTATAGAAAAAGTGCCCCTGTGAATCAGGCTGTCATTGACGGAGGCTCTGCTAGTTCTGGCCATGCAGTCGCTACTAGCCTGGCGAACCGGAGGAAGTCCGCTGCAGCCCATCATGGCACCACCACAGAAGAGGTTTCGGTTCAAACAGGTAACATAAGAATAAAGATAGAGTAGACAGCCAGGTCAGGCATGCCACTGTCCTGTTTCAGGCCTTGATATGTGCCCCAGCCATTTTGAAAGTTCACATGTTGTACACAATGCGACAATAATTATGTATTTAGATTCAATGATATTGGATCTTCAAATATGCTGTTCACAAGTTGGATGCTATCATTTAGCGATATTTCGAATCTGAAAACGCCATGAAAGGCATGTGAGCGGGTAGGCAGAGGGTGCCAAATGTTATAATATTTCAATCTGCAAAGTGCGTGGTCTGCTATTATCAGTCTAACACTGTCATCCCACAGACATGATACTCTTGCCATATTTGCATCAGAGTGACTTGCCCCTTGCAGGACTGGGCGGGGGCAGGCATTGAAGGGAGATTGAGAATTTCATCCATTCACAAGTTTCTGCAAGCAGAGCTCTCGGGTTTCCAAAGAATGTGAGTGACTAGCTCTAGTGTGTATTTGTATTATGTGACTGACTTGTAGTTCTTTTTTAAAACATTTAGGAGTACAAGTCCCAGAATGCAAAGAAAATCCCCACACTTGGTGGGGCGCTCACTTATGAAGCTGGGAAACAGCTTTACTGCACAATGGACACATCTCTGGCTGCTCAGTTAGTTTACAGCAACATCAAAAAAATATGTTGCCTGCCAGCTGAGGGCTCTGACTCATACAGAGGAACAACACCTACAACTGGAGTTCTTTAATAAGTGGTTGATTTGTGAAAGAATGAGTATGTTACCCAAAGCTCTGGTCAGAAGCCAGTGCCAGGTACAATTAAACGTTGGCATGCCGATTACCAAAGCTGCATAGTCTTTACTACCACTCACTCACTGCCCCTTTATCTCACTCTTGTGGGTTCCCGCTTTCTCCCTTTGTGTCGGTGTTGATGTCTTTCTCATCCTCCGTCTTTCAGATATGTGTGTTGTTTGCATTTTCTGACTCTCAGCAAATATCCGATGCAGCGGGAAATCATGCTGGTGGCAGTTCTGCTAAGTACCACGCACCAGGCATTAGACTAACGCATTTCAGTGTGGTACTTCGCATTACCATACTGAAATGCATTGTCAGGCATATTGCATAGTGTCTCACAGCTGTCACTGAAGTGCTGCCAGGCTGTTCAAACTGTGTGGCAGCGCGCCATGCCCCCGTTGCTCTCGCAGGCTCGCAGTTGACCTATTAAGGCTGCTAACAGGGTGAAGGTTCACACTCACACTGCTACAATGTACAGCTGTGAATCCGATCCAATCAGGTTGTGTGCTTCTGGCTGCCGCCGCGGGGGGACGTCACATCCTGCTGCCAGAGCGGGTCAGGGATGTTTGTGCTAGTGTTTTGCACGCGGCTCCACAAATTCACTTACATTGGCGCTTGCAGCATCGTGCTGGGTGCTCACACCGGACTCCTGGGGCCGTCGCGTTCACTTCTATTAGTCATTTTCTTTACCCTCCCCGCAATTCCCAAATTCAATACTGCCGGGCTTGAGGAAGTCGGAGAGGAGTGAGTGATCCGCGTTGCAGGAGCCGCCAGGACAGTTTGTGGCAGTGTGTCACTGGACGGGCCAGCCCTGGACTCACTGGACAGCCAGCCTGGAGGATGACTAATAACCAAGGTGGCCGGCCGATGCAGTTTTACAGAAGCCTTGATCTGGAGTTCAGGTTGCCATGCTGTGTGTCTCCATTAACTGGGAGTACTGGTAAGTGGTCCTCTGTGGCAGCAGGGGCAGTGACCTGCTCTGCGATTTTGTTGTTGGTGCAGACGTGTGTGGACCCACCTGACACTGTGCACCAGACCGTAGCCCGATTTGCAGGTGAGTAGAGCAGGGGCCTCTTGCCAGAGATACTCCTCAGTGGAACGGACACCTTAAAGCCACTCTCTCTTCGCTGCTGACAATTGCTGGCAGAAGCAAGGTCTGCGGGCCGTGGCCTATGCAACCTGCTCCTACCTGGATGTTGCTGTTTGGCCACCCATCACACCATTTGAGGGAACGGGGTTGTGTGGGATCTGCTGACGCTCTGCAGCATGGTGACCTGCTCGTGCCTTCCGAGGACCTGTGGTGAGGTGGGCCACCACCTGTATCTTGCTGTCAAATGGCCTGGCCTGGTGATTGCTATGTAGCCACAACACAGGCTACTTACGAACTTGACCTTCTGAGAGGTCCGCTTTTGCTTTGGGGCAACCATTAATAAGAATGAGGTGACCCAAATAGTCAATAGGACCTGGGTAGCAATTGGTACATAAGCACTTAGATGTATCACATAGGTGTGGAGTTGGATTTTAATTCTATGGTTACTCTTTAGGTTCCCAGCCCCACCGCTTCCTGAGGAAGACCCGTAGCTGAGGAGTAAAACTACCCCCGTTGCGTCAGGGTTGAAACGTCGACGACACCCCCCGTTCTTGGGGCCTGCCCCATCCCCAGCCATTTTGGAAAGCCTCACATTTGAAGACATAACTGTGTTGTGATGAAGTAGTAACTATATCCTGAATGACGTTAGGGGCAGGCTCCTCTCATGGCTAAGGATTATTAACCTTGGCACGACAAATGATTTGGAATTTTCTATCTTGAGTTAATTTCTTTCTACCCCTTCTGTGCCTCTCCACATGAGCACCACCTTTTGTACTTTTTCCAATCACCACTTGGTAGTAACCAAAAACATTCCCCATGTAATTAAACTGGGAGCTATAATTTGTTTATTGCAAATAACCAAGAATAGAACTGCCATCAAGCTAAGATTGTGCGCTTTTGGCTTGAAACTTACCTGTGGGTACTACTTTATATCTTTGAATGCATTTGGCCTGTTCTTCGTTTTTGCTTTATCTTGCAGGTCGTAACCGCATATGATGATTGAATGTAATGATTTCATTTATTGATGATTGAAAATATTTGTCTAGGACCTTTGCTTTGGGGCAAGGCACGGCCAGCAGCACTTTACCTTCATCCTGTCTGACAAGAAGGGCAGGTAGGTATGTGATTCTGTATGTGTTCCTCCTATGTCAGTGGGTCACCATTGTCTGTGTATATGGCCCAAATGTTAACTCCCCGGACTTCTTTGCTGCAATATGGCAAACAATAGTCTCCCCCTTGGTCACTCGACAGTGTTATGGTTGAGGGAATTACATGCTGACAGATCACAGTCCAACTGGAGACCACACACCCAGCGCCACAGTGCAACTGCACTCCCCCCTAACTGACCATGACTTAGTCAACATCTGGCGAATTAGGCATCCCAAAGCGGCAGAGGGCACCTGAGTGACATCTTCTCATGAAGCATAGTCATTAACAGACTACTGGCTTACTACTATGGATGTCTGCATGCGCACTACACATGTCGAGTGAAGTAGGGCGAAAAGGTTGGGAGAGATACACCAGAGGGAGAAAATAGCACAAGAGAGAAACACACAGGCAAGAGCAACAGAGATCGCGGGAATGAAGCATGTGGGTGAGAGACAGCAACAAAGAGCATGGGGTGAGAAACGCACATGGATGAGAGCGAGCCACGTGGAGTGGGGGAGGTGGAAGAGAAGCACACAAGAGAGAAAGAGAGAAAGCTGAAAAACACATGCACTCTGAGGTGTGTTAAAAGAAAAAAGTAGTTCCCTAAAGTGAACAGTGGAAGGGTATAAGTAAAGAGGGTACGCAGCAGAAGAGGGGGAAAAAGAAGATGGACAAGGCAGGCCATCAAATAAAAAGCAAGCAAATCAGAGTGACAATAAACCCAACCAATGGTAAGCAATTGGTGGGGTTTATAATCAATGTAAGTTCTTGATAACCTTACGATAGGCCTTTTTCAACCAGATGGTTGTGCTATTTGGTAGGCCAGACCTAAAAACAGCGCACCAGACCTTAAACAGACCCATGAAAAACTAAATACAGTCACACAACAACATACAAGACAAGTGTTTGTGGTACTTGCAAATTGGGCTATAAGACAGGCTTATCCTGCTCTGAATGCTGTTTTTAATTGCCTGCCCAGATGTTAAATGATGTAGCACTGGTAGAGTTATAGCACCCCTTTCACTACTAAGCTTTGATCAAATAAGATCCCTTTCTTCTCTTCATGAACAGGCTCACAGAGCGTGATCCACTTCTTCTAAAACTTCAATAAGACACGGTGGTCTCTGAAATTCTTTTTGAGGGGCCTGTTTGAGGACACAATCGAACTCCCCAGTTCCCTCTTTTCTTGCAGTGGTTTCTGATGAGAAGACATTGTCCACAACTGGCTTGCTCCCAGCAGAGCTTGGCCAGTTAGTGACACAAAGACAGTCCCAGACTTCTCCTGAGGTAGCTTTTGCCGGGGCCACTGTGGGCACATTTACAAGCCGCCATTTCCCCCATATGCATCATCTGCAGGGCTCCAGGTTTAATACTGATGCTCGTCCATGTTTGCAGGCCGAGCCTCTTCTTTTCCTTATCAGGCACAGTCACGCAGTTTTTAAATGAGTATAAAGAGAAGTGATACTCCTGCGTGCTGTGACAGACCCTGAAATGTTAAAAACGTTTTACGAATTCCTCTGTGGTATTTTGAAAATGATACAGAAAAATGCATCATGTGTCACTATTTACAACTATTGTTTCTTCGGATGAAAGAAGGAGCAGACCCTCTTGTACCCCGATTCAATCTGGGGTGGGCTGGGGGCTTGCTACTCTCACTTGCCAGGTGCAGCGTGGGTCTGCAATGCATGCACCGCCATTTTCAAAGTGTACCAGGCACTAGTTTGGGTGCGGTAAGAACGCGACAGTCTGTTCTATTTTATCTGCCGTTTGGCTGGAGGGGAGGAAGAATTCTTATTCTCGGGAAGTTAATCTTATCTATTGTAATACGCATTTGTTAGTGCTACATATATATTCAGTCCTCAATTGATAAAACAATAAGGGGCATATTACCAAAGGGGGCGATAGGCAATTATCGCCGATTTAGCGGCCGTTTTCGGCCGCTAAGCGGTGATAATTCTATCGCTCTATTAGCAAGCTGTCGCTAACTGATGTTAGCGACAGCTTTTAGGCGATAGCGAGCGGTTTGGGGCCCGCTTTGCATGTCAGCGATGTTTATCGCTAATGACATGCAAAGTGGGCGTACCCAACCAGTTAGCGACTGAAAGCAGTCGCTAACGTCGCTATCGCCTATTAGCAAGGCAGGCGTGGCGTTGGAAATATTCGCGCTAAGCGCGAATATCTCCAAATACTAACACCTGCCCAGACCAGTTCTTAGCCATGTTATCCAATGGGAGGTGGATAACACGGCTAAGAGCATTTTGTCATTAATGCGTGAATATCGCTGTATTCTCAGCGATATTCCCGCATTTCGCCGCTAACGCTGGATATTTTCTAGGTTTTTTTGGTAATATGTTTTATTGGTAATATGTTTTGCAATGTTTATTTGTCCTTGACCAATGGGTGGGAAAGTATTCTAAACCATCACATTATGATGATTGATAACACATGCGTGGCCTCGAAAAATAGTCTATTTTCTTTGTGAAAATCAATTAAAAAACGTTTTAAAATAGGAAAATTAGGCCCTATCTCACAGAAACTCTAAGTTATGAGTGGTGGTGGCAGCCTATGTGCGTGGTGGTGTGTGTGTGGTGACGGCAGCCTATGTTCGTGGTGGCGGTAGCCTATGTATGTGGTGGTGTGCATGTAGTGGTGGCAGCCTATGTGTGTGGTGGTGTGTGTGGATGGTGGCGGCAGCTTATATGCGTGGTGATGTGTGTGGTGGTTCGTGCAAAGGTGGCGGCAGCCTATGTGCGTGGTGGTGTGTGTGGTGGTGGCAGCCTATGGACATGGTGGTGTGTATGTGGTGGTGTGTGTGTGGTAGCGGCAGCCTATGTGCATGGTCATTGGTGGTGTGTATGTGGAGGTGTGTGCTTAGTGGCGGCAGCCTATGTGCATGGTCATTGGTGGTGTGTATGTGGAGGTGTGTGCTTAGTGGCGGCAGCCTATGTGCATGGTTATTGGTGGTGTGTATGTGGTGGTGTGTGCATGGTGGCAGAAGCCTATGTGCATATTGGTGGTGATGGGGTTTGGACAATGGATGAGATACTCTTCACGGTTGTAGGGACGTATATTTTTCTATTTCTAACGCTCAAGTCTGATTTATGGCAACATATAGGTTTAATGGATCAGCGTGCAACGATTTGAAGTTCCTATTCAGTAGCTGTTCGTCATGAAAACAGTAACTAATTCACTTCCTTAACTATTTTTCTAAGAAGATCTGCGATAAAATGGGTGTCTTCCAGATTACCGTGCACAGATAACTGTCTGCATCTGACTGCGGAGTGTCTGCGCCACTTCCACACACATGCCAGCTGAGGTGTTTTTTTTAATGTATGGACGCTTCAAATACCAGTGTGGAAACCTGGAAGGCAGCACATCTGCTTCACATCTGCGAGTTCTTAGAATTCCGTCTCTGGAAATAGTTGTGGCTCATTATCAGGGGGAGCCCTTTGTTGAGTCACGAACTACCTCTTGTGAACTTCAGAAGTAAACAAAGAGACAATAAACTAAGGAATCAGGGCCATCCCGCCACAGAGAGTAACAGAATGTACCTCAGAAAAGTCTGATCTGACACAGGAATCCGGTGGGAACTTAACTCCTTCTGCGTCAGGGAGGCGCATTCGGCCAGTGCATGCTGCTGAGAGCCAGGGGTCCGCTAGAGGTCGCCACTGCTATCTGTTAAAACACGCATGCAACCTCCAGCCTTGAGCAGTAGTAGTTATGCGGATGTGCCTAGGCCAGCTTTGCAAGATGAGGTGCAAAGAATAATTAACATCCCATGCACGACAAATCCTGAATACGGTGACTGGGGACTGCCACACTCTTGCATAACTTATGACAGAGGACAGGTACCCAGATTGCTGCAGGTGTCAAGACCTGTGCCACCTGTTCCTCATGTCATGCCACTTACTGGCGTTCCTCCGCCCTTCATATTGCCTCTCTACCTCGTAGACTGCCTTTGACCCGTACTGTCCGTGCTCTCTGTGTACTTATGTGCACCATGCTGGGACTGTCACAGCAGAGCATGACAGGATGTGTGCAGAGCGCACCTTTCCACGATGGAGATCTCTAGATGCTATTAAAATAACATACATTTATAGTTGCTCGACGTGATGCTACCCAGATTATCGCCCTAAGGAGGATGAAAGTCTCAGTAGATTTGCTGAGGTTCGTACATGTAGCTAAGACGAAAACACAGATCCCTGAAGGGCCTGCCTTAGTTCACTTAGCGACCAGACAGGACTCTCATCTTCTGCTGAGGCAACAGCCTGCATGTTCTTCACCACATCTCTTACCATTTAGCAGCTTCAAGGGCATTCAGCAAGAAAGTCTGCAGGTAGGAGCTGAGCAAGGTCAGCAGTGAGTGGGTCTAGCCCCCGATTCATCTAAACCAGGGGTCTCCATCCTTTCCAGCAATAAGAGGCACTCATGTCAAATGAAGGTTATCCCCAGCCACGGTGCCTTTTAGGCACTTTTTTGTGATCCACCTTCACCGGGACTGTGTGTTACCTCCATCGCAGGGATACCTTCCTCTCAGGCCTTAAGTGGTCACTGATTCGTAGCAGTATGAGGTGTGCTGAGGTATGTCCAGGGCACAAGTCCTAAAAAAAGAAGTAAGGGGACTAACCTAGTTAGGCCGCATGCAAGTGGCATCACGGTGCGTGACATCACAATGCGTGACATCACGGCACATGACATCACGGCACATGACATTACATGTGGCATCATAGGAATTGACATCATAGGAAGGGGTATCACAAGCCATGACTTTAATATGTACGTGTGATGAAAAGCGCTCCGACACTCTGCTTTGGGATGAGCAGCGCTATACAAGAAAAAATAGCGGCACTTAAATTATTTCTATGCCTCCTCAGGGGGAGTAAGCGCTATATAAATTACATTTAGTATTATGTAAATACTGGTAGAGACCAATACATCTGACACTCTTACAGTGCATGGATAACTAGTAAACAGAGCCTGAACAGAGTGAAAAGCTTCCTCTCTTAAGTATGTGTGAAGTGCTAACCTTTGTTTCCCCTCTACTGCATTTGCTTCTAGGTGTGAGGCTCCTGACTGCTCCCAGCGAGGAGACTGTACAAAGGGACGCCTGATGACCACAGTTATGGGCCCAGCAGGACTCTAAAATAAGTAAGCCCCATCCCCGCCTGCACGTTGTTGCTTGTTGCATATGGAAAGCAGACAACTTGCAGGCACTGCTGAAAGTGTCCTAGTGTTTGGAAATTACACAAGGACGAGTTCAGCACATTATTTAGTGGGGCCCAAATTCTTGACAGGGTGGATGGCATTCACCCTGTGAAAATAGTGGGTGGACACCGTCCACCCGCATGTACCCCCAACTAGTGCCCTCGTATGTCCAAAGGATGTCCAAAGCTTTCTAGGGTGATCCACATTTTACTAGCAACTCCCCTGTTTCTGCCAGTTTGTTCTCTCATCCAAACCATTCAATGCTGGGCTAAGGAACTCGTTCCTTTTATGCACAATGGCGTTCTTGATTGTCCAGGGAACAAAGGTGCATTCCAATAGCACTGATAATTTTCTCAGATAATGCCTCTGTTGATAATATCCCTGGGATATCTCACAGTCCAGGCGGTATTTACCACCCCAGCAATATGGTTTGCAGCCACTTTGAACAATAACCAATAAAAGCCAATGTATTCTTTTCGTTTACACCTGGTTCATGAAATAGTCTCTAAAATCCAATAGAAAACTTCTCATAAGCTTGAACAAGAAATATAAAGACCCCAACGTGGTGGTATCCATTTTCTGTTTTTAAATTAATAATTATTTCTTTCATGGTTTTCATTAGTGCTTTTAACCCAAAAAAGGATAGGCGCTCATTTCAGAGCATATAGAGCAGAATACAATAGAAGGGAAAGGACTTCGATTGAAGGCATTTCAGATGGAATCATAGAAGATGGTTTTTTAGTGACTTCCTGAAAGAAAGACGACTGAGTTGTTTGCAGACTGACAGACCTTAAGCTGCAAACGTTCATTTCAGTACCAATGATGGGCTGGGTTCGAACTTAAGTCACCAATTTTGGTATTTGAAGGTTGGAGCGACCTTGCACCCATGGTCTTCTAGACAACCTGTGGTTGATAGCATGGTGGCGAGAAATGTTGACTTGTTTATAAGGCTAGAATTACACTGTTTAATGTATGCACCTTTTATGAGCTGGAAGGGGATTATGTGCAAAAAGTAACCGTTCCCTGGTAGGTTATTAACTGAATATAATGGAGCAGATTTGCTAACATTTTGCGTTGTGACAAAAGTAATGCAAAAGAGGGCAAAATATTTAATCAAGATTTTTTTGTGTCCTCCAGGAAAGCGTTGGCTGTTATCCCCGTCATTGACGAAACCTTTGCAGCATGGGGAATCCCCGTAGGAGTAAAAACAGACAACAGACCACCGTTCAACAGCCACGAATTTACTAAGTTTGCGAAACACCTCAACTTCAAACATTGGTAAATTACTCCCTTATGGCCCCAAGCCAACGGCATGGTTGAGAGATTCATGGGGACACTTAAGAAGACAGTTCAGCAAGCCCGACTCGCTCACCGTGACATTCAGCAAGCGCTAAATGAAGTGTTACGATTATACAGGACCACACCACACAGTACCACGAATCAATGCCCTGCCACCCTGATGCTCGGGCGAGTTTCTTGCATACGACTGCCCACGTCAAATGCCGTCACGCAATCCCGAATCGTGACCACCGATCACAACACACTGGTAAAGTTAGATCAGGCAAAGAAAGCAAATATGAAAGACTATAACGATCAGCGCAGGCGTGCGCGACAGAGGGACATTCATGTAGGAGACTGGGTGCTGGTAAGGCAAGACCGCAAGACCAAGGCAGACAGTCGATACTTCGCTCACCCACTGCGAGTCTCCAGTTAAAAGGGGACTATGAAGACAGCGAGTCTAACACAGACTCATCGAGCCAAGGAGGAAACAGTGATGGGGCGCGTCCTAGACCAGTGAGGCTAGAAGACACGCACGACTGCCTTACTCCTGAACGAGCACGGAGCAGTAGCCCACGAAGAGTAATCAAACGACCTGTTTGACTCATTGAAGAACTCTGAGAGACAGTAAGCATTATTGTATGAAGGGGGGAGGTGTCGTATCATCCGCCTGACCTTGTCTGCGACAGGGCAGGCGGAAGCGGATGGGGAGGAGCCGGGGGAAAGGAAGTTAGTTCGGGGACAGCAAAAAAAAGTAAAGCTGTGTGTACCCCAAGCTCCTGGTGTGGGTCTCCTTTGGGGGCAAAGTCATTATACCCGTCAGCCATATTACACGTGCGATAAGCTATAATGCACTTGTTATATGGTGGATGGGATATCCGCTACGTTTGTGTTTGAGTGCCTCGGACACCAAACTAAATTAGGCCAAGTGTTTTTAATACAATATTGAAATGTGCATTCAAAGTGGATCAAATTTGGATTAACACAAACACCACATTGTAAGATCATAAGAGAAGTAGCTTATTTTGACCAAGGCCCCCCTCAATGTGAAACCAGTGCCAGATGAGGCACAAACTTTGCAGCATCGAACAAATTCTCGTGCTAATGATCCATCTGAAGCCCAAGTGAGCATTCCTCATTCTTTTTTGGTGCTTGTAAGTAGGTATCCTTTTTCATTCTAACACCCTTACCGTGCACCTACCTAAGGTTAAAACTTTGTCCTTTAAAGCCATGTTCTTTTTGCTCTGGCAGTTCTATCCCAATGGACATGTACTCCTTGATAATCCAATATGGGTTCATGCCGTTCTTAATTCCAGCACTTTGAGATCCTACCCAATGTTATCTCCCCTTTTCTGAAAAACTCTGGGGCATATTACCAAGGGGTGTGATAGACAATTTAATAAATGCCAGAGCTGGCATAGAGGTGGAGTGGAGCGAATCACCACAATGATCATTGAACATTGCAAATGCCACACATGCAAATTAGAATTGGACTTGGCTTCTTGTCCATGTCTGCTTGCATCATGCTAAGGTCTACTTCCTGCTCCGCAACGGCAAATAGACGCGTTTGCTTTTTACTTTTAGTTGTTTTGACAGAACGAAGAAATGCATGGTGTCGGTGACTCAGGCTAGTATGAATGAGCACTAACAAATTATTTGGTACACTTATATAAGAGACCGGGGATGAGGAATCTGCCACAAACTGCAACATATCTAGAGCACCCTGAAATACTGTACATAACCCAGGAGGATATGCCAGAGATGGAATTGGAGAACACTACAGAGGAGGAAATAGCTGTCATAAGCAGACTGCTACTTGCAAAGGTTCAGACAAATGCAGAGCTGATAGCAGACAGACTCTTTGAGGCCTATCAGGGGGCCTATCAGAAGGAAGACCTGCTATGAGGGAGGTCATTATAGTCATGGGACCTGATCCTGAAAAAAGATCCCTCAGAACTTGCCTCATATACACCTCTGTTAAGGCTAAACATAGATGCAAAGTGCTCTCCAAAATAATAGCCACTAGACTTTTTCCTAAAGTGGGGATTCACGGGGAGGACCACTGTGGCTTTATCCCGGGCTGCAACACATTGATGAATCTTTGTTGCCTTTTTCATGTCATGGCCTGTATGGAGGGTTCGCTAATGGAATGGCTTGGTGGCTCTCGATATTAAAAGGGCTTCGACTCCCTTAGTTAGGAGTAAATGTTTGAAGCCCTGACTAAGATGGGCTTTGGTCTCAATGTTTTGATCTAGGTTAAGCTCCTGTATAGGGACCCAGCAGCAAGAGTCAGATCGGGTGGTATGCGGTGTATCTGATCAAGCCTCAAGCATCTATCTCTATCCTCCTGCACAAATTAGACTAATTCACTATGATCTCAGGCCTCTTCATTAATAAGCAGAAGACCTGGGATAGAGGGGGGAGGGGCGGGTGGGATGCTGAGCTTTCAATGAAGTCATGGATACTTGTTTAAAGTAGTGATGTGGGATATGCATGGGATCATCTCCTATATTAAATGGTATAGGATACATACTTATCGCAGGCGGAAGGACATTCAGATCACCCTTTTACAAGAAACCTACCTGATGGAAAGGGATGCCCAGAAGGTGCAAAGGAAGTGGAGGGGAAAGTTTTATTCTGCCAGGTACTCTAATTATGCTCATGGAGTATCCATATGGGTTGCACCTCAATTTCATTTACAGGTTTCTAGCTTTAAGGTGGATGTTGAGGGTAGATGGCTACTGCTGTGTGGCATGTTGGATGGGCGGGAGGTGTGCCTGTTGACTGTCTATGCATCCAATACTGACGATAGGTCCATCTATCTTGGACTAGAGCGAGAGATCCTTTCTTACGTCGGGACCCCGTGTTGTAGGCTGGGGACTTCAGTTGTGTGCTGCATGG
Organism: Lissotriton vulgaris; assembly: GCF_964263255.1. Taxonomy (NCBI): domain Eukaryota; kingdom Metazoa; phylum Chordata; class Amphibia; order Caudata; family Salamandridae; genus Lissotriton; species Lissotriton vulgaris. The sequence continues at coordinate 784,036,837 of NC_141693.1, forward strand.
TAGCTGGGATCGCCACACCCCCAGAAACGGTACAAAGCCTAATATGACGGCTGCACTGAGTGGTGTTATGGAACGCATGGGCTGTTTGGAAGTTGGGTGCATGACACACCCTGAAGCCAAGGAATACACATGTTATGTCCCGAATCAAGACACATATAGTTGCCTTGATAGGTTCTTAGCGATGGAGGACATTACAACTGAAATAGTAGAGGTTCAGACTAGGCTTTAAGTAGGCCGGGTCTCACCAGTGCTGAGCGCCTGCAGTTTTTTAAAGAGGGCCTTGAAACGGGTCTCTATCGGTCTCTGTTTTGTGCCCTGTCACAGGCGGTCGATTTTTTTTCGGACTGCAGTGACAGCAGGCACATCAATGAGCGCTGCTCACTCTGCTCACTTCTCACTAGTGGAGGTTACGCCATGACGTCATGCCAGGTGAGCATTGTAGGAGAAGGGAAATCATTTAAAGAGAGTCCTTTTTGTCTGGATTTCCCTTCTCATTTGAAACTCAGAAGCAGCAGCATTTAAGAGGAAGCATTTTCAATACTATATACAACAAGTCATTGATGCTGCTTAATTATCTTATGCAACTAACACACATTGACAAAGCCAATAGTCCTGACTCGTCGTGGTTTTGATGTTACTTGTTGTATCATACATCTAGATGGAATGACAGAAACAGCAAAATAAAAGTCAGGTGGCACCAGGGTCGGATTGGGATCACAATGAGGCTCGGGCACTCTACAAGTAAGTGGCCCACATTCCATGATCATCCCATTCAGTGTAGCCTCAATGGAATTTACATGGCAAGGGAGGTGTCAAAAAGAACACTAATGCTGATCAAGGGGGTGGGAGATAGGTGGGAGATAGGTGAGAATGGCCAAATCAAACTTTCCTCCCTGCAAGGTCCCTACATACAAAGCAACCTCTCTGCGCCTGCCATGGCCCAAATGTGATGTGCCGGTGGAGGAGATGACACTGCTTCTGTCAGGGCACAAGAGGCAGGGCGTCAAGGTGAGTATGCCCCAAAGGCTTGTCCCCAGCTTCAATTTGCGGATGGGGAACGGACAAGATACTGGTGCCGCATTGCAGTGGCCTGGTGGGGGCTGGGGAAGTAAGTCAGTCTTTTGGGGTGGTTTACAGAGGCCTCAAATAACTGGCCAACAGGTGTCCCTGGGGCACCTGCCCATCGACCAACGCCCAATTGCCCGCCTTCCCAATCCGAGCCTGGGTGGCACACCATGCTAAGCACAGATTTTTAGCTGTGTTTTTTGTAAGTCACGCCCTTAATTAAATTGACCACGCCCCTTTGAGAGACCCCCTAGTTTTTTCATCCCACTTAAAGCCCATGGCTCAAATATCGGGTAGATTCCTCTCGGACCATGCACAGCTGCTCTTGGAATGGGGCATCAGGTGGAGACAGACCCATGGTGCCACTGTGGCATCTACGCCCGAGCCGCTTGGTGACTCTCAGTTCTGCGAGGAACTTAGGACAGTAATGGGCGATTATTTTAGATGCAATTGGTCGACAACACAGCATAGAGGAGTAGAGTGGGATGCTCTGAAAGCAGTCACCCAGGTGAAGTGCCAGTCTCGTATTAGTGGCACTAGACACTGTCTGGAGACGCAGTTGCTTGAGGAGGAGAGGCAGGTGGCAACTGTCCAACGAGACGTCCCGACTTTGGGGGACCAGCGAGAGCCACTGTTGACAACCTGGAGGACGGTGGGGGAGACTTGGGATAGGTTGGACCGACGAGTTGAGCGAGATTATCGCCAGCTACTTCAACAGGAGGCAGACAAATAGGAACGCCTTTTAATATGGTTACTTAAAAGGGATCGCCCACCCCCAGTGATTCTTTCACTGAAGCTCCAGGATGATAGCATTGTGGGGGTCATAGGCTGTAGTCAATCTTCTCTTGCGGGATCACCTTGCAACAGTTTATGGTGTGACTGGGGATAGTCGACTGGCCGGGCCTGCAGTTTCTTGGACTATCTGCCGCTCCCTCGACTTATAGTGGAGCAAGCTGAGGGTCTGGAGGGGGAGCTCCTGGCAGAGTAGCTGAGGGAGGCGGTCTGGGAGATGGCGTGCTGCAAGGCACCAGTAGATGGGCTACAGGTGAAATAATACCAAGCATATTCAGAGTTACTCATTTCCCGCTTGCTAGGTGTATCTTTGGGAGGTTCTTCAGAGAACGGGGCTGGTACTGGTATTTCTGTCCTGTGTGAAACTGCTCTTTGCTGGCCCAGTCGCACGTGTCCGTACTGGACATGTGGTGTCAGAGTGCTTTCATATTTTAAGGGGCACTGGACAGGGATCCCCCCTGTTCCCACTTCTCTTCACTTTGCTGATGGAGCCACTGGTGATTCGTCTTCACTGCAGCACGGCCAAGTGGAGTATTGAGGTCGAAGGCATTACCCATGTTGTCTCGTTTTATCTAGATGATGCTCTTGTTTATGCCACACACCCTGAGCAGTCGGTTGGGGTGTTGCTGCGGATCATGTCTGAATTCCGGGCAGCAAGCTAAAAAAAAACGTGCTGTTCTCCATGGCTACACTATCAAGGGCGACACCGGTCGAACTCCCGGTGACTGAACTCAGATGGGAAAGGGACCACTTCTGGTATCTGGGGGATTCAGATAGCAAATACCTCAGAGGGCCAGTATTATCTCAATATAGGTAGAGTCCTCAAAGGCCTGGAGGACCCAATTCGTTTTTGGATTTGCCCAGGACTTGTTTTGATCAGATAAATATTTCCTATTTTCTAAACACTGTGTGGTGTCTTTCTGTGATGTATGCATTGTGCTACTGTGTGTTGCACAAATACTTTACCCGTTGCCTATTTTGATGTCTGCCTGTTCTTTGCCAAGCTAAAAGAGGGTGACCACAGGTTATCTCAGTTGTGTATCTAGCTCACCCTGACTAGAGTAGTAGTTCTAGCTTTGCCTGAGTGCATACCTCGGTCAATCAGAAACCCCATTTCTAACATCAAACCTCTTCTTCCATTGGCCTAGCAAACATAGAAAAATATTTAACTCTTTATGGGCTGTCTCTTCTACTTGCAAATGTGTTGCCTGGAGCTGCTTTCTCTTTTTTGTAACTGGTTTTCTAAGGACCCCTGCCATTCCATCTGCCTCCTCCTAGGAAATGGTGTAGTTGCACAGAATCTCTCGGATTATCTTGGTTTTAAATATTGGAGAACCAGTGCCTGTATTACAGAAGGTGCCACTGGGGCACAACGGCTGTTTGCGCCCACTTTACGTGCCCTCGGGTCACTTTGGTAATATAGAAAGGGGCGCAGATGCTTGTGCGTCCCCTTCTATAATACCAAATGTGCTAGCACTCTTTAAGCGCCAGTGCTACCTTCAGAGGATTTCCCTCAATTGCATAGCAGAGGGAATTCCTTTGACACTGTGCCCTCGCCATATTACAGAAGCGGGTGCAGAGTCAAAGAAGCCCACAAGAAGCGCACTGATAGTGCTCCATTTAAAAGGTGGCACACTCTCAGTGTGCCCCCTGAGAGCAGACCTCTGCAGGGGTAAAGGGGGTCCCATGGACCCTACCAGACATCCCCTTTGAAAGTGGAGGTGGGTTCCGCCTGCACTGCGAAAACACGGAGCAGCTGCCCTGTGTTATCACATGTATATGCTGCCCCCAGGCCAGCGCGAGGTCGCCGCTGCCTTGGAGGCAGCGCATACATCATAATGGGGGCATTGTCATTGTTTGCGCCCGGCACACCTTTTCAAAGGTGCGCTGGGCGCAAACAATGACAATGTGTAATTCGGCCCCAGGAGTGTTATCTCTAGCAGAACCAGGAAGCCTCAAGAAACAAGAAGAATCCTTAACAAACTGAACATGAACCTTGGGGTACCCTCTCCTGACGTCAGGTTGCATTGACATGTGTACATGAATGGACTACGAGGATATCATAAAACATGAAATATGTTCCCATGTTCGAGTCTCCCATGTATGATGTGTCCCTGATGGAGTAGGCAACACTCTATGCAACCCCATATTCATCTAAAGGCCCATAAAAGACCATCTCAAAAACGAATTTTAACTGACCAACAATATAGAAGGAGTCCCCATGTATATCAATCAATCAGGGGGTTTATAAAGTGCGCTACTCACCATGCCATGAATTACCCCAGCATGTTTGAAGTTTGAAGATGTTAGTAGGAGTAATGCAGCACTTGGCCCAAACTTCTTACTTGAGATGCAGTGTGCACACAGTCTAACACCCTTGCGCCTTGACAAGGCAGTAGAGGAAAATAAAAGTGGGAATGGGTGCACATGGCCACCAGTCCTACAGGTCTGGCCTGTTGTCGACGTCCACAATCACACGGTATGAAAATAATAAATATGATAAAAATGCATTCAAATTGTCCTAAAGCATTTTGGCATCATCAGCTTTGCACAAACTGGCTTCCACATTCACATTAGTACCACTAAATACACTGTTACTGACCTGAAATTGCAAATACCATGCATGCTTCCTGAATTTGGCCAATCAGGTACTGCAATCATTTTTTGAAGGGCCATGGTAAGTAGTATACTCCAAGTGAAAGCGCTATGGTTTTTATCCTCAACTGTACAATACAATGGCACAAATCATCAACTAAAATGTTAAACAACCTGCGCGTATCTCATAAAAAACATAAGAGAGTCTCAAGGTTTTTCACAGGAGTCCACCACCAGATCTGCCAAATGTCAGGGTTGCCAAATTCCAAGGCTGCCTAGACTTGACTATGTCTTAATTCTCCTTTTTCCACCACATAACCCTTTCGTCTCTTAATCTTAGTTATGCAGGTTATTTTTAATCCCTGCTTTCACCTTTTGTCACTGTTTTTCTATATTTCTCTTCTTAGTGCTTTCTCTCTTTCCAGCCTTTCTCTTGTTTGCTACGGATCTAAGTCTGATGATGAAAACGAAGTCCCAGTGAACAGAATTGAGTGTCTGTACCCACCACCGGGAAGCTCCAGCACAAATTAGGCACAGCAAATAGCTTGTAATCTCAGTAGGCAACAAGCATTTCTGTCGTGCAAATCAAGTTACAAAGAGCGAAACGTAGAAGTACATTTCAAGGGACTGTTCTTTCAGGATCAGAATTTCAGGGCTGAATGGAGAGGGTGGCTGGTGAGTTCTAGAAATCACCAACTATGGTGATCCACCTGAAAAATATGCAAAATATTGTTGGAGATGGCACAGAAGGGAATGATTGTGAAAAGTGGTGTCAATGGTAGATAGAGGTTGGTGAACAGAAGAAGGTAAGTGTTCCTTTATTAATTTGTAGGTGTTTCTATACTATTTTTAATCACTTTACCTGATAATATGACATTCAAAACTTTAATTGTAAAGGTAGCAGAGCACCCCGATAATGTATTCTTTCTGTGAAGATGACACACACAAACAGTGTTAACCACTAGGACTGCACATACTCTTATCTCATAAATGTTCATGCAGCCACAGATGACAGATTAAGCAACTATTGAACAGCAGACACTGGATAATAATTTCACTAAACAGGAGCATATTGTTTCCAAAGTCAATGATAAACTCACCAGACAGCTTTGGCGTCTTGACCAGCGTTCCTTTCACAGTGCGACAATGTGAGTTATCTCCCCCACAAACTCCACACTTATCTTCCTCTTTAAGGGAACCAATTTCTTTATCACAACCAACATGCTGTTCAAAATAAGTCACAGATCAGAACAAAGTATCAAAATATCATGTATCTACTGTATCTACTAGTCCAGAGGCATTACAAAGAAAATCCACATACTCCCATTTGGGAAATCCAGAGGGTCTGATTTTCCCATGCTGGACCTCTTACCATTGACACTTCCAGCTAAGGATTGTTTTACGCTGTTAGAAGCACCGGGCAAACCTCAAGAGTCACTAGCCTACAATCATTAATTAGCCACGCTTCCATTAATAATCAAACTAATGCAACAGACTAGCAAACAAAATGGCAACCTTGATTTCTTAGAAAATAACACAGTTTAAACTCTCTCCCAATTGGTGCAGGGTCAACTCATCACTCGTCATGGCCTGATACACTTTGCTTGTCATTCAGTGAAGGATCAATGTGATGTACTGGAATGTGTGTTCCCTCAAATGAGAAGAAAATCAGAGTTATATTTATCTTCATAGCCCCTGTAATCTGAGATTACTTGGACTCATTGAAGTAGAAAATGCATCTGTTCATGATGCATATATGCATATCCACACCTCCTGCATTTGATTTACATGTGGGATGAAGGCTAGAAAAGGTGGTGTGGTACATAGATGATAATAGGGAAAATGTCTTTCTACTGCACATTACAGAAAATATTTCCCAAATTGTGTTTACTCCCCATGACAATGAGGTGATTTGTAATAGATGTAAGATGTACACACACACTTGTGCTCTGGTACACTTCCTTACCACACAGTCTCCCCGGGCACAGACACTGTAGGGCTCCTTGTAGCTGCATTTGGTTCCATCATGGACAACCTGGTTCATGAAAACCACATCCCCTGTTTCCTTAGACTGGCATATCAGTTCACACTTCTGGGCATCTGCAATGAGGAAACACATGCACAGTTTTAACAACGGTTACACATACTAGTAGTTGTGTTTGTAGTACACAGCTAGAAATGCTATATCTCTGACAGGGCAACAAATTAAGCATGTTGTACTAGGAAACAACCCTTGTCATAGACTATAATTATAATAGGTATCTTATGCAAATATGTTTCTTCTTGCCACCTTGTTTACTGTTGTGTTTTTGTTTTACCTTTACATAGACATATATAAAAAATATTTATTTTTCAGAAAGATACACATTTATTGGATGGTGTCATCAGTGATGTCATGAGTGATGTCACTGACCATGTCATGAGTGATGTAATATGTTATGTCATCAGCAGTGCATTACACGCGCAAGTTATAGTGTCCAACTAACTATAACGTGGAATTTCAATGGTTTTATGTCAGTAAAATTTCCAGTTAACTATAACTGGTGTGAAACCTAAGGTTTTTTTCAGTGAATTTCTTAGGTTTTTAAATGCTAATTCCTAACTATAACTGGTGTGGAACCTATGGTTTTTTCAGTGAATTTCATAGGTTTTTAAATGCTAATTCCTAACTATAAGTCTCACTTTATAAGTAAGACTGTTAACGCTCTAGTTGTTCTTTAGAACACTCTGGTACATTCTATCATTGGGCTATAGTTGGGCTACATATGGCTGATATTTGGGCTACATTTGTTTTTTTTTGTCTCTGGTGGCCATCTTTGGGCTACATTGGGCTACATTTGGGCTACATTTGGGCTCTAACATATATATATAGCCCAATGTAGCACAATATATATGTTTTTCAAAGTTAATTTTAGTAAAAACCACTTGAGTATAGCAAAGGCACATCGGGCTACCAGTCCCTACAATTTTTCCCCTTTTTAAAAAAAAAATTTTTTTTGCCTTGGAGCGCTCCCGGTGCGCGCCCCGGTGAGCGCCCCGGAGAGCGTACTCATTTGAAGCGCCCCGGTGCGCGAACCGGGGAGCGTCCCGTTAGCGCCAATGTCACGAACGAAAACATGATCGTGACGTATTGCGTAGCCGCGTCCGCGTGATACGCACGGCATAAACGCACCCGGAAGAATTTGACGCGCTTACGCGACGCGCCCCTTGGCGCGCCCCGGGACGCGCCCCGGGGCGCGTAGTGTAAGCGCGTCGGGTCATGTGATCTGGAAATAACACTTTTGATTGGTTCACAACAGTTTTGTTTTCCAAATGATGAAAGACCCCACCTTTTTTCCTCATTTTCACTTTGTTGTTTGAGTGAAGAAGACTGTGCAAAATGGCTTCAGTAGTAGCAGCTGCAGGTGCATCTGGACCACCACCACCACAAAGACCACCACAAGACCACATTGGTGGTCATGAAGAAGAGGAGGACGAAGAGGAGCAGGAGGAGAGGCAATATCTGCCTGAGGACACTCTCCCATACAAACCCAAAGAACATTTTATTTGGGAGTTTTTCAAAATGCCAAGGGGTGCAAAAAAGTTAATGCAGCAAAAGTCACTTGCCTCATCTGTGACCAAGAACTGTCAAGAGGGAACCCAAACAGGAAATATTCGTTTGGGAACCACACGATGATAAGGCACATGCAGAGGAAGCACCCAAACAATTATTCAAGAGTTGAAGTCAGGCAACTGAGCAAGAACCCTCCCCATCCTTCAACTTCAGGCACCTCCAACCAACCCACTCCATCGGGTGCAGAGGCTAGGGAGATGGTCCCTAATGTTCAAACAAAATTTTCCAAATTTAAATTTGTTTGCATATATTGCAACAAAACTATATCTTATGGTGAGCAGAGCATCACTTTACTTAATAGAGCTGCAGACAACCATCACGGCAGCAAGCAACCTTAATTTTTTTCTATTTTTTTGCTCCAGTTGAGCTGTTTGCAATTCCCTGTCTTTTGTTTCACCCCAGAAAAACTACAAAAAAATATAAAATTGTTCTGAAAATCCCCCCAAAATTTTTTTTCCAAAAATCCCCCAAAAAATATAAAACAACAAAAAGAAAAAAAAACAGTTCTTTTCAGAACTACCTCCCATTTATATAAAATGACTTACATTTTTAAACTCTGCCATTCTCTTTTTGTCCCTGGTGCGCTCCCCGGTGCACGTACCGGCGCTCCCCCCGCGCAAATCGGAATTTTTTTTTTTTTTTTGCCCAGCGAGACCCTTTTATAGCCCCCACATCAAACCTAGGGGGTCAGGGGGGTCTACCCTGCCCCCTTATGGTCAATTCCCCCTTTGTTTTGGCCACCTCTTGTGTCTCGATCCTACCGAGACACAAGATGGCGGCCGCTCCGGACTGTTTAGAATGTTTACAGACACCTGAGAGCCAATCAGCTTTTCGCGCGCGAACTCGCGTAGCGCGCTGGTTCGCGCCCCGGTGCGCGTACCGGGGCGCGCTTACAGATATATATATTTGTTTTAACCTAAATTACTCAAAATCCACTGGAGGACATATCTTGAGACATAGCAAAGGCACATCGGGCTACCAGTCCCTACAATTTTGCCAAGTTTGGTGGAAATCCATTCAGCCGTTCGGGCTAAAAGTGAGGTCGACCGCCCTATGGAAATTAACATGGGGAAAATGCGTTTTGGGACCCCCCTTTTATCTCGGCCCCCGCTTGACGAATCCCCCCCAAACTTTCAGGGAAGGACCGGAGCTCGAAGAGGCCATTTTGAGGAAATTTTCAGGCAGATTCGTCAACCGGCGCCAAAGTTATTCCAAATAGAATTTTGAGATTTAACATTGAAAAAAATCCTAACTATAACTACCTACTGGTGACCGCCAGTAGGTAATATATATATATATATATCTGAGAGTGTGTCACTGATCTCACTGAAGATGTGAAAAACCATAGAAGCAGACATGGGCCTGTTCCACGCTTAAGGGAATGGCTCATGGTTTCACCACGTAGGAGAAAGTGGTGGAGTTTAAGGCTGCACACTCAGATCTATGGCACATCAAGCGGAAGAGGATCGATTTGGAAGACTGGTCCCGTTAAGACAATATAAGATACTATTAGGTGCCGAAGAAAATTGAACCATCGGATGCACAGGCCTTCCTACTCAAGTTTATCTTGTGGATGGCTGGCATATCTTTCACTCCTCCTCTTGATATTCAGAGGCCATGCAGGATCCGGAGTCGCTTCCACCCACCGATTGGGAGGGGTGGAGGGGGGAAACAGGCCTCGCCCCATCATAGCCTTCTTTCTGCTAAATGTTCACCCGCATCAAATCCTCCTGGAGGCATGCAAATATGGTCCTTAGGAGATAGTTGGTGGCCAGATCCACATAGTTGCAGACTTCTCTCCAGACACCAATGTTAAATGGGAGTCTGCTCGATCATTGTCCCCAGCTGAAGAAATGGAACACTGTATATGGGATTTTGGAACTGGCCATTATGTGGAACACCATGGATGTGCACGCTAGGGACTGTCATGAACCAGCTGACCTAGCTTTCTTCCTGAACTCACTGGGAGACTTCTGTATAGACGTTACTCCTCCGCCATCTTAGAAGCTGAGTGGCCCTGCTGCTGCTGGGAATGACTCTCATCTAGGGGGACACCCACATTATTGACCCTCATTGAATCAGCTGGAGTGAGAGAGTTATTAAGTTGGTGGAAGAACTGACTGAGGCAGATATCAGAGACAAATCCAGGTCACCCCTAAAACCCTTTTTTCAGAGTTTTATATAGCGTGAACTTGACCCGAAGGTATCAGAGCCCGTTACATGAGCACCAGTTGCATTACAGATGGACACATTCCTTTTTGTTGGGCACGGAGAGATTACAAGAATTGCGCAGAATCACAGGATGTTGAGCATCCCTGCCGAGACTCAAACAATGTTCAACAGCTTCAAGGCCGACCACTCTACGCGTAGGGCCACATACACACCATTGTCTCTGCCATACCCCCAACAAACTGTCTCATGAACTGTGCCAACTTGAGACTCTGGTCTGCATGTCATGTAAGTTCCATGTTCCATTTGTGCAGGTTTCTGTCTGTCCATTCGTCCTTTTTTCTGCTAAGCTCCTCTCTCTCCCTCTTTGCCTCTTTAACTCACTGCCCCCTCACCCCAGAACTCCCTTCCTTCCCTTTCTCACCTCAAAACTACCTTCCCTTCCCTATTGTCCCCCCTTCCCTCTATGTTACCTGCTTTGGGAATGTATGCTCCTTGATGCACATGCTTATAGAAGTGAGGTATAGTTTTCATGTCTTTTTTCCATTTCTGTTACCTCGATATTACGATTGATATTGTTGTTCCCATTGTTTCCAGTACTTTCTTATTTGCTCCCCCTACTGTCTTCTCTCCTGCAGTTCTTGGTCCTTTTCACCTCATTGTCCCACCCCCCCTGGTTTTCCCAGCAGGCAGTGCTTTGATCCTCACCCTGTGTCCCACCCTGTCTTTCCCTTCTCCCCCTCCACTTTCCTCACCCGCTTGTTGTTCTGATTTAGCTGCGGCTGCATTTTGGGTCTCGCCTTATGAGGGTGGGTACCCCTTTCTTGCCATTGTCCAGGGTTGGGAAGAATAGGTTTCCCTTTTGTTTTCCATTTAGTCTTCTTTACTTCGGACTCCCACCATGTTATCTCTTGTGTAGAGCACACTGTCGGGCCCCTCTTGCTTATCGCCGCCCGCCCTTCTAGAAGGGTATTTACAGTGCCCCTGACGCTGCCATGTAACCCTGCCATTTTCTCATCCCATGCATGGTGCCCTAACGGCCTGCAATAGGCTGTGACCCATGTCACTTGTTTCCTTGTACTTCTCCAATGACTTTAACGCCCCATTCATTGCCCCACACCACCCCATCCTGTTTTTTCTGTACAAGTGTTGACCCGTAGTGTCGTTGACTTCCTATGCTGTGTGCTCTCTCATTAGCTCCCATCCAAACTTCCGCTGACACTTTTCTAATTCTTTTGTCTCATGTTTTGACCACGGCAGTTATGAACTGTCTCCTATTGGCCATCGCATGTACCCTACGGGGACCGAGGATTCTTGGTGAAGTCCAGACCGGCCGTTGACAGTTGCGAGCTCAGTGTGCAATCATACTCTTCCCTATGTACATGACTCTTTAGCTCATTACAGCACCATTGGCGTTCTCTCTTGCCTACTGGTTATAGAGGCCTCCTCTGCCTTTTAACTAGTCCTTCTTCCCTACCTCTACCCCCCATCCCCCTCAGCTTTTTTGACCACTATGCCCACATCCTGGGATTCGCCCCAGCAGTCTTACAGATCCACAAGCTCTTGCTCCTCTGCTACTCTCTCTTCATCTTACCCTGGGGCATATTCTCAAAGACTTATCGCCGAGTTATCATCACTTTATCTCAGCCAAAGTGGCGATAAATGTATCGCCCCATTCACAAGCTGGTGCTAACAGCCGATATCACCAGTTTACCTGCGTTAGAAGCTGCAAAAAACATTGCCACAGATGAACCCGGCAACTAACGCTAATGATATGCAGAGTAGGCGTTCCCGTACAAAAAGCTGCGACAACACCACTCCGCCACATTCTCAATGACCAGGCAGATCAGAGAAAATATCCCAAAACAGACAATAAGGTGCATTAGCAGCAGGGACTTAACACCTGCTCTTATCTGGTGCAAAGTCAGATGACAACATGCACCATAAAAGGGAGCCCAGGTTAGAGCCACACCAGAGGAACAACAGATGCCATGGAGCTACTGATCATGCAGCTTGGAGCCCCAAAAGGGCCATAACACCCACTGCCACCACCCCCAGGCCCGCTACTCCCCCTGGACCCCCCCAGACTACCACAGAGGCAGCGCAAACAAAGACAGCAGACCTTCAGAAAACGCACCAGCCTCACAGACCTAAGACCAGAGGAGGTCATTGCCCACTAGAGGCTCAAAAGGACAACCATCCTCTGCATCCTGAACATCATTGTCCACAGGCTGATGGTACCAACACAGTAGACAACCAACATCCCTCCGCAGACAAAGCTGCTGGCTGTGCTGCATCTGTTGGCCTCTGGTACCTACCAACCAACAACCGCCAGAGTCTGAGGAGTCTCACAGCCAGCCCTATTAAAGTTCTTCATAACTGCCTTGCATGCCATCATCAGCTTGGTACCCCAGCACCTTCACTTCCTTCACTCTGCGCAGGAACAGCTGGAGACCAAGCAAGGCTTCTTCGCCATAGCTGGCTTTCCGCACGTGTTGGGGGCAATTGACTGCACACATGTCCTTCTTGTGCCCCCTGCCGACACTGCACACAATTACCGCAACAGAAAGCACACGCATTTCATCAATGTGCAGGCAATTGTGAACCACCGGTGATTCTTCACCAACGTCGCCGCCAACCGCCCAGGCAGTGTGTATGATTCCTACATCTTCAGAAAGTCCATCATCAACCAGCGCTTCCAGGATGTCACCTATGGAAATGCACTGCTCGTTGGTAAGTACCGAATGAACACACCACACACCCCAACTCCACAATCATGCCACTCATAACTCTGGGAATGCACACTTTACAAACTCACATACAACATGCCAAACAACATGCCCACCTACCAGACACGACAGCACAACTTACTGTGGTAACCTGGGCTAGCCATGTACATGAGCCATCAACAGCATGGCACCTCAGCCTTACAAAAGCTGACTGTGGGGAGAAGTGTGAACCAGGCATGTGCGAAGGAGACAAGTGACCCATAAATGAGAATGTACACAATGCCAAGTGTGGCGTGGATGTGCTTGCCAGACTGCAGTATGCAGACCACAGACTTATCCATGTTGATATACACAGCTGGTGTTTGGAGTGTAGTGGACAGTGGATGCAATCATGTCACCTCAGACAGTGGGGTAGACTTGGGCCATGTAGCTGTGTCGTATCCCCCTTTAAGCGTAAGCGGAGTGGACTGGCGTATGACAGTTCTGTGTAGGGGTGTGGTTCATTATCCAGGGGCTCTCAGCGTAGTTAACTTTTGGTCTTGCCAAGGTAGTAACTAATGCATGTTTCATGTTGTGGTGTCGGCGCCACCTGTCCCGCAATGTACAGTGTTGCAATGTAGCATGTCCCCAGAGTGAGTGCTCGGCTGAAGGGGTGAATGAAGGAGCGCAAGCCCGCTCGGGGTCGGGATCATACATGCCAACTGTTGTGTGTGTCGCTATTACTACAGCATGAGCCAAAGGTCTACACTCAACCACACTGCGTGTTCAGCCAGCCATGAACTCTACATCTGTGTCCGCCCTATCCTTACCATAGACCTACACACACACGTGGCTGACCACCTTCAACGCACAACATCACTGTGTAGTTGTCAGGCTTGTGGACATGCGCAGACAGGCATGACAATGGTGTGCTGTAGGAGTCCAAGTGATGCAACCGCGCTGCCCACACTAGTAAATGGGCTCGGGGGAGGGAGGAGCAGCAGTGTGGCTACGTAATACAAATTGATGCGGCTCATTTACTACCAGCTGTACATGTCACACAAGAATCCCTCAGTCACACATATCACACACCAATGAACCAGCGAGCCTACTAACACATCATGCATAACCAACTCATGTCTCTCTGCACTGTCACAAGTGATCAAGGATATGTGCCCTGCCCTTGGATGATGACACCCCTCCGAGCCTCGAACACACAGGCCCAGAGGCAGCATAATGCAGGCCACAAACGCACCAGGGGCATCATGGAATGCACATTTGGTGTGTTGAAGTCACGATTCAGGTGCCTGGATATCACAGGTGGAAGGCTCCTGTACAGCCCAGACATTATGTGCAAGATGATTGTGGCATGTTATATGTTACACAACATATATGTGCGCACCAATGCCCCATTGATACAAGTGCCAGATGCACCGGAAGAGGATGAGGAAGATGATGCAGGTGGGCCACACCCCACTGCACCCGCAGCAGGAATACCCCGTAGGAACACCATCATTGACAATTTCTTCACATGAGCACGTCACACTGTGAGAGTCCTTAGCAATCATGGGACAGTACAAAATGAACACAGGCACACCATGTGCAAATAAATTCATTCAACACACATTCCCTGAGTGCATGTCACTCCTCTGTACAGGCACATCACTCTGGCAAGTGTAAGTGCAACATGTAGAGCTCACAATCTCCTAATTTGAAAATATATGGTTGGTGTCTCACCTCTGTACGGAGAGGCTACTTAGGGTGTCACGTATTCGAAATGCCATGTCTGTGTGTCAAAGATAGTACGAAATCCCACACATCAGCATTTCACATGTGGCCAAAATGCTACTGGAGGTGGGGTGCAGAGATTGTCCATGGACCATTGGAGTACATCGTAGTCGATGTCCTGGGGGTCATCTCCTTCATCACTGACATGATGTAGTGTCTGCTCTGCAGGAGGTGTTGATTGTCCCTCTGCAATGTGAAGGGGTGACACGGTTTCACAGTGTGTTCCATGTATGTTTACGCATTCACGCAGCTTACATACAGACTGAAGGACAATGTACATTGTGACTGTTTGTGAGGAGATACCTATTTGATGCGGGACAATGGACATTTATTCTACATCACGGATGTGAGGTTGTACTCCTACATTGTCATCTCACTGATTTTTTCCTCTGCTTTTCTGGTGCACTTTCCCGCATGGCGCGTGGGAATTGCAGGCCTGTCACTGGTTATCGCTGATTTTTGTATCGCGGTTTTGGGACATCACCTCTTTTTTTGCTATTGTGTCTTGCATTTTTTAGGCATCACGTTCATTTTAACGCGGTCATTTGTCGCGCTATCGTGAGACTATCGCATGGTACCGCCGTGTTGAGAGTTCCACGTTAACACAGCGTTATTTTCCCATGATGGATTGCGATGTTGAAAGTTGCATTAAGCTCATTTTGAGATCACATGTTCTTAAGAATATCCCTCCCTGTGTATTGCCCACAAGACAATTCACCAGCTCCAATTGTGCTCCGACCTTTCACCATTATTACGTTCATTGTGTATCAGTTGAAAAACTATGTGAAATATAAACTATATTGTCCTACGTCACCACTAAAAAAGCCCCAGTCTGATAAGACAGTAAAAGGAATTTTCAGGTTCCAGTTTGGAAATCCTGGCATTTCAACGTAGCATGTCACTGGTCACCTCACTGGAAATCAGGACTAAAATCTCACACGATTACCTACCTGAAGGGTATTCAGGGCTCTGTCAGCTCAGCCCAAATTCTATGGACCATAGCAAAAGCCACTCTTCGAGGCCAACTGATGAGCAATGTGACACTGAATAACAAACAGTGAGCGCAGTGGCAGGTCTACCTTGGAGTGTGATATTAGAACTCACAATCGTGCCTAAGCTAAAACACCTCCTGCAAAGATCAGGTGTGCATTGGAAAAAGACAAAATAGAACTTGATTCCCTCTATATGTTTAGGGTGGAACTCAGACTCTACAAACTTAAAGCCTGTCATTACAAACAGGAGAGAAGGCGGGCAGACCTCTTGCTGCACAATTCCAACAACGGGAAGCCACGGTGGACATACCAGGCATCAGAGATGGTTCAAGGTGCTTACTCTGAGACCAGCAGGGCATTGTTGATGCCTTCAGGCCTTTTCTGTGAATCACTATAGCTTACACATCCAGGATGAGGAAGACTGGGTTGAGGCTTTCTATGCTAACATTATTCTGCTGAGAGTCAATGATGACAGCCAAGCTCTTTAGCGGGGAAGATCACCAAGGAGGAAGTGGTGTTGGCAATCTCCAACCTCCTGTCCACAAAGCCCCAAGGAGAGTATGGGTTCCCTGGAGAATTTTATGGCTGACTCAAGGATGACAGAGTGGACCTACATGCCGCTTTTCAGGAAGTGGAACAGAAGAGGGCCATCATGTCCAACAAAGGTGTGATTACAGTCCTGACAAAACCGGGAAAGGACCCCCTGCTTTCTCGCAGCTATCATTCAATTTCTCTCCTGAACATGAATGTTAAGATCCTGGTGAGCATCCTTGCACAGCTTCATTGCAAAAGTTTGTTGGCTCTACACTGTATCTACTGCTAAGGTCAACTGCGGCTAGTTACTATTGGAAACCTTTCCAGTGTATGGAGGAACCAGGCAGGGATGCCCACTCTTGCCTCTATAATTTCTTCTGTCAATAGAAACTCTGGGGCCACCATACGCTAGCCTCCCCAGATAGCTGCTATACCTACCACAGTAGGAATGGCAAAAAAAGTGTTAGATGAAATCTTGCTCACACTCACAGACCTGGGCAGGCCACTTCCATCACTGATGTCCCTTAGATCAGCCTTTTCTAAGATCTTGGGATATAAAATCAATTAGTACAATCGTGAGGCACTACTCATGTCATGTTTTACAACAGCACCCAGGAAGGCGTGGTAGGGCCTCGGAGAATAAGAGAAAGGAGATGGAAGGTAACCAAACTCTGGTTCAAGCCCTTGCGTCTATCGTGCACAAACAGGCAACACACCATAGACAGACACATTTATCTTTCTTCCTTTTGGTTGGAGAGCCGAGAAGGACACGTTGAAGGGAGAGATAAAATAAGAGAACTGAACAACATTTTCTAGGGGGAGGAAGGAAGGGCTGGTCTGCAGTAGGCTCACCTACTTCACCTGCACGTCAATAGAGACATTAAGAGACCATCTCTTGAGGTGGAGGTAGTCAGCGTAAGGCAGGCAGGAAGAAAGGGTCTGCTGGGTATTAACATAGCTCAATAATTTAAACACAGTGCACAACACATGGGAGAAAAAACAACACAAAGAAGAGGAGGAAACATTTTAAACTTAAAGTACTGTAGATGCACAATTGCGATAACTGGGTGCCTTTAAACTTTCTGACTTTCTCGTACATAGGTGGGTACCTAAGAACACACACACATAAACACCAAGAGCGCACAAGTCAAAAGTAAAACATGAGGCCTCTATGAGATTATTTCATCGTAAGGATAGAAGTTGTCTCATTGGAATAAGATAGCCTATCTATTTCCCACTTACTCACAAATACCTATCAACTGTCACCTAGACATCTTCACCTAGATCACCTTGTAGCCAACAACACTTTACAATATGCAACTCATACATTGTTTGGAAAAGTGACTCTGCAAATCTCAGAATACTAAAAATGTGTTGGCTAAAAAGATAACCAAATGAAGTCAGCCCTGCATTTTGGGGCCAGTTGGTAGTCCTGACCACCTCCTCGCTGAGGTGCAGACATTAGGCCATTGCATCAGGGCTATTAGTGTTCTGATGCTGGAAAGGTACTAATTTTACCCCCAAGGAATAACAGTCAGGATTGTAAATTACTCTGCCCTTGTTCTTTCTTATGTTGCGTTAAAATCTAAGGGGTAGAGGAACAGTTTACCTATCTCTTTGAACCAATAACAAAAAGAAGAGTGATAATAATAGAAATCTGTTATGTGCATAGCCCTCTGCAAAGGATATTTACTATGCAATTATTATTAGCAATTCATTACAGATACTTAGGGCCAGATGTACATAATTTGCAATATATATTTTTGCGGCAGCTAAATTATTTTGTGAACCGACCTATGTTTTAATAGGTTGGTTTGCACAATAGGAATTTGGAGTGAAAACCAATCCAACCTACCCCATTACTCTTCGTAAATTAAATAGCAAATTGTGACTTACTCCAATGGATGGCCCTCAGGAGAATGGTGGCCGATCACCATGTCTGTAATCTCGGTTTCAATATTTTTTTGTTATAAATTCAGCCCTTTTGTGCTGCATTTAAAATTTTGTTTTTTAAAGTTCCACTGGACCACTTTCCACTCCAAACTTTTGTTTTACATTATCAACAGGAAAGTGTCTTAAGATGACCACTTTGGCTTTGTGAATGGGTTACAACCACCTTGGAAGAGTTGGCAACCGAAGAATGAATTGCAACTAAAATTATGGGCACAAAAAATTGTTACATAACATTTTGAAATTTAATAGGGATGCTGTACCCACCCCTTCCAAATTTCGATTCGTTTCTAAACCCATTGTGTGATTTGGCAAGGGAGTGCTTGGCAATCTAATGTTTCTGTGATGGTTAACAAAGAAATGGTCATTGTGTTCACTATCCAAACCAAAAACCTTCTGTGAGCCCTTCTCATACTATCCCAAAATGTATATACCTACTCTCACTGCATGTCCTACTTACAACAGTCTTTCAAGTCTTACCAAAATGTTAACATTTTTTTAAACAATTCAACGAGAAAGCTTGTTTTCCCATTCACTGAACCACTCTCATGCTGCTGTCATTGTTCGGGCCATGCCCTTCAAACAACTCTTCCTGGCTACTGGCCTGAGGCTGCCCTGTTTTACTTCAAGTTGCAAGCAGGAAGCACAATTTTGGGCCAGGGCACCATGCTGCTTGTCGCAGTTTTGTTTGATAATAAAACCTTCATATAATTCTCCCTAGTGAGATGCACATGCAGGACTACCCTCTTTCTCCAATCTTTTTTTTAGTAATGCTTAAAGTGGCATCTACTATGACTTTATTATTCAACGTAAAGATTAAGAACACTATGTAAAACAGACCTTTTGGCTTACAGTGACCATATACACATCTCAGTTCTTGGAAAAACTCTTCAAGCAGCCCTAAGGAATTTAAACAGCTATGCTAGATTGCTGCTGTCTCCCATACATGGTCTCACTTCTAACTGCCTCACTTACAAGTCCATTTTATGGAGGCTCACGGGGGTTCTCAGCATATAGCCTTATTTATGTTATGAATAAGAATGAGCCGGCGTTGCAAGGGAGCTGCCCTGATTTTCGCGGGAATGCCCCTATGCATGTGAGGTGGTACCCACCCAATCACCTACTGGAGGGGACAGTGACTTCTGCTGACGGTGATGTCAGGCAGGCAGTATTCCATACCCTCGCCTCCCATTTCATGTAATAGGATATGAACTTCTACCCATTACCTGATCCGCTCCTTATTCTCCTCTGAGTAATTAGAAATACATTTTCATATACCTTTTATTATTTTCCCAGCTCAAAAGAGTGGATACAATTGCATAATGCTTTAAAATCATTATGAATAGTGCTGGATCATTTTAAAACAATAAGTGGAAACGGCTTACTTGACCTTTGACACCAGTCACAATCAAAGGTACAGCTAATGGCCTGTCCTCACCATCATGATGCTCATACGGAAGCCACGTGTGCTTGGAGCTCTGGTGAGTGTAGTAGGAGTTGCGTTGAGAGCACTGCTGTGCTCGGAAATCCTCAAAGGGCCCTCGACATTCGTCACTATTGCAGATCTGGTACTCGTAGGCGGAGCCAGGACAGTCGCGTCCTCCATAGGCAGGTCTGGAATAAAACCAGGTTAGTTAGAGAGTGGCAGTAGTGTTAACATCATAAAATATATAAAAGTGGCCGATATGGAAACAGGTCATGAAAATTATCTCTCAGAGTGCAATTAAATTCCGTATAAGTGTGTTATCAAGCTCTATATATAATCTGAAAGTTGGTATGTACTAATTTTGGGCACTGAATACCAAAATTGATTTTACTATTTTGTGGGTTGACAAGCAGACCATAAATCATTCTCCTTACCCCTTTAAGGTTATAATGTAACCCCCACGTTATCACATCATTAAACAATTTGGCATCTTAAAGGTATAAATACGAAGAGTGATTCACCATATGAAATCAAGGTCCATAAACACCAGCTGCTGCTGGAAAAATCCAATGAGTAAGTGACACAAGCTGAATAAAAATACTGCATTGCTTATGTTCTGCTTGTTTTGTACCACTAAGGTCCTATTGGGATGTCAGACTACCCAGGAAACATGCAAGCGGCCTTTCCATTATTAAAAGTTAGTTCATCTCCTACATATTCACTGTGGAGGTCCTGCGAGCAGTTTGGAGTTAGTCATTGTTTACTCTACAAGGCCAGCCCTAATCTAAACTTGGGCTGCAGGCAGAAGCATGGCTTGCAAACCAGAACGACCGGTACTTACGGGCGGATACCCCTGCATACAATGGCATTCAGTGAAATATTCTGAGAACAAAATCTCACAGCCAAGGGATGAAGAGTTTACAGACTACACCCCAAAACATTTTATATAAATCTATGCAATTGCATTTTCTGTACGACCACCTGGCTTTTGTCGCTGCCAAGCTCGAGAGAACAGTGTTGAAACAGAGGGGCGTCATTTAGAAAGTATCTGTAGTAAAGACGGATCATGCTGCAATGTGTAGCTCTGCTTTGCTACAGGTCGTTATTAGTTACAGGTTGTTCGGGTGGCATGGCTGGCTGGTGAGCATAAAGGTAATGGATTAAGGGAAAGTGTCATTTAGAGCGCAGTGGCGCAGAAGGCCCGCAATGCTTCAGTCCTACCAAAGGCATGGTTCCACCGCTCTGCTAAGAGCTGGGGAAGGGCGTGGCTTACAAGCCGGTTGGCTCAGCTGGTACAACCTTTGACCTGATGGTCCATCCACTACAGGGCAATCTGGGTACAGTCATAGTTTCAATACCCGTGACCTCCAGGCAGGGAATGACACCCTTTCTTGCCCTTTATCATTAGTAAAAATAAAGGCAGAATACCAAGAAAGCCATGAATGCGGCTGAGAACATATCGTGGCCATAAAGTTCATCTTTTGAGATCGGTCTATCGACCTCAAATGATAGCACAAGTCACTCATTGGACCGTGATTTGCTGTCTATCAACTTATAGATCTCGATTATATGGAATGTCTCCTATGACATGAATAATTAAACGTATGCAAAGCTACTGAGGTACAAGTCACATGAACAGATTTCTCATTAATAGACCTAACACAATTGATTTACAATCAAAATTATTTGACAGCCTTAGTTGTTTTTTAATTATATTTACAAAACTCTTCATTGCTAGTAGAGAGGGTTAGTATTTTGGATATGCAAGCATTTTTACCACCGATCGAGTAATAGGGCACCATAAATGACATTTAAAAGGACTGAATGAAAAAGTTGAGCTATTGTTGTGATCTGGAATATCTTAGCACAAACACATTTCATTTCAATTTCTTTTTAACAGGTGGTAAAGTCAATCGAATTTTATGTCTTGGTACCATTTAATTGCAAGGGAAGACATGGCTTGGCAGTTCGGGCTGGACTGTTCCCATGAGGCACAGGGTCAAGACTGATTTGCATATGGCCATGTCTTAACTGGGTTGGCTTGGTGAGCAAAATAACGATGGATTAAACCCAGATCTGTGACTGGGGTGAATGTTTTACCATTGTGCAACAATCCGTTCATCATCGTGTGTGTTTTGCTGTCCACTGTTAGAGCTGGCATCCTCGGCGTGGTTTCCCCTGTCTTTTTGCCTCTGCCTCTTGTATTGTTGCTGTGTGCTGGATTTCGTTTTTTCAGGTCCTGATGCTGCGGGCACTTTGCCACTGCTGTTCAGTGCTAAAGTGCAAGTGCTCCCTATGTAAATTATGGTAATGTATTGGTGTTTCCATGATTGCCTTATTTGATTTACTGGTAAGACCCTGGTAAAGTGCACTGTGTGTGACAATGGCCTGTAAATCAAATGCGGCTAGTGGGCCTGCAGCACTGATTGTGCCACCCACACAAGCAGCCTTTCAAAAGCTTCACAGATCTGCCACTGCAGTGTCTGCCCGCAGTTTTAAACTGCCATGTCGAACTGGCAAGTGCATCCACTTGCCAGGCCCTACCCTTCCCTTTTCTTACATGTAAGACACCCCCCAGGTTGTCCCAAGGTACCCTCATGGGCAGGGTGCAGTGTATGTGAAAGGTTGAACATATACTGGTGTGTGTGACATGTCCTGATAGTGAAATACAGTGTATCTTGTTTTTCCATATTGAACGGCTATCTGTCCCATAGGATAGAAAGAGAAATACTTTGTAACATCTTACAAGTATAACTTCCCAGAATGTAATAACTCATCTTTTAGTAAAGGTGGTTTTTAGGTTTCGACCTGGCGAGGGGCACGAAGTGCCCCTCCCAGTTTGAAAACTTTTGTTTTCAGTAGGGATCTTCAGACCGCCTCTGTTTCCAATTGGCTAGCTCCATAAATGGAGGCTAGCCATTGGGAGACAGAGGCTGTCAATCGCGCTTTTTCTTGAAAACGCGATTCGGGGGCGTTTCTGGTGCTTTTTTTAAGCCCCGCCCCTTTGTCCCGGGCCGCGCTGCGATTGGCTGCCGGCCCGGGACACCCCCGTGATGTCATTCCCGGGCCGCGCTGTGATTGGCTGCCGGCCCGGGACACCCCCGTGACGTCAGCCAATCACAGCGCGGCCCGGGACCTCTGCGCTTCTCCCGCCTCTCTGGCTTCCCTGTCCCTCTCTCTCATCTCTCCTGTCCCACCTTGCCTGCCCCGTCTCGTGCTCTCGCTCCCATCCTTCCCCACCCGGCTGTCCTCCGCTTTACAAAAGAACCAGGTAAGTTACATAAGGTACACAAGAGACACTAAACTCGCTAACAAGTTACATATATGCGGTTCCAACTCTAACTATTTGCATATTTATATTGTAAAAAAGTGTCATTGTTACGTTAAAAGCAGGAGTAAAATACATATTTAAAAAGTTGACCTCATGTGAGTGCTAGTTGACCGTAATGGTAAATAAATGGGTTGAATCATTCCAGCTATAAAAACTAATAAATACATAATAAATAAATCTTAGCCAAAAGGACAACCATATCAATACCCTATAAATACGATGTAAAACAAGCGCTTCCAGTACGGCCGTGTTGTGTAACTAACTTGTTGTGAGCATGGTCGTAGGCTGTAGGGCGGCATCTGTCACTTGGTAACCGTGAATTGTCGGGTCTGGTGTCACTCACGTACGTCGCTCTATTGACAACCCTGGATTGGCGGGACAGCGAGTCCTCTGGAACGGGAATGGTTGTGATGGGAGCATGGCGCCGCCTCTTTTGTGGATTGACGCTCCGCCCCTCCCATCCCAGTGCTGTTGGCTTTCATCACGTCCTGCTCTTCAGCTCGGGTCACACAGCAGCTGATGGGGGAGAAAACAACATGGCTGCCTCGGTCGTTCGGGCCACAGTCAAGGCTGTAAGCAAGAGGAAACTTCAGCCATCACGCGCCGCCCTCACTCTGGTGAGTAACTGCCACACTCGTAACGGCATGGGCTTTTGTCGTTGAGGTGTGTACCGCTGCAGAATATTCTACGTTGCATAGCCGCCACTGATCTTTCCCCTTGAGAATATGAACCCTGGGCCTGATGTATTGAACGAGTTTGCCAATTCTGTGTATGTGAACAAACTACTGCGTACATAACGAGCCCTAGTGTGATTTAGCTGTTAGATCGCTATCCTGCTGTGGTGAATTTCTCACGCTGTCAACCCTCGTTGCAAACAGGTTTAACAGTCCCTGCAGCGCACAGTTGCATTCTCACTCCACCCCGTGCCACTTTGTTTGCAAGCTTCAGGAGGTTCCCCTAAAAGGGGTATACTGAAATTACACGAGGTTTGTTGCTATCATGTTATTTAGCATCTCTCTCGTCGCTCCCGTTTTATCGAAACATGCTGATGTGTTTATCTCCCAGTAGGTAGGCTTTCAAAACTGTGTGGTTGCGTCTCTTTGCAACTCCTTGCTTAGGGTACCGTTACTACATAATCATATATTTTCACGATTTCGTATAGAAAATGCATTTCCTTTTAGGCCAACTATACTATGTACTCTGGCGTTTGTCGGGCTCCCCAGGGTTGTCAGTGGGCGGGGCTGTTATTTTGGACCGGCTGCTTTGATATCTCGAGGGTGCCTTTAAAGAAGAGAACAAGGTTGTCATTTCCGGAAACAGTTATTGGATTCTGTTCGTGCCCGCTTACTGAAGAGCTGCAGACAAAGGCTTGTGTACATCAAAACTACAGTGAAGTTACAAACTTCTTAATATGTTTTGCTCACTATTTCAGTGGCAAATTGTTTTAATTTAGTCTGAAGTTTGTGTGTGGTATGCTCGCCTGAAAAACTGGAAGTATGCTAGCATCAGCTGCCATTTTTGACACAGATGAAACGTTTAAAAAACACGAGCATTTGGCAAATTAATAAATAAATAAACAAAGGCCCATCTATAAAATTAACACAAGATATGTAAGGACTTTTAATAATCAGGTTGAACGATTTAAAGTCATTCAGGAGTTCCTAAAAAGTTGGAAGGGTTCATCAAAAAGTTAAAACAGATGACTATAATTCTTTGTCTTGCAGAGTGCAAGAAAAAAACGAATACAGACAGTAATAACTGCAACTAGAAATCATTTGGACGAAAGAGAGACCTCAGTGAGCCTCCAGAGGGGGAACAGCCACAGACCCCAATGGTGGTTCTTTCAACAACTGAAATCCTCTCATACTTTAGAAGACTTGCTAGGATATAAGACAAGGTCATCATAGAAATGCCCCCAAATCCACCCAAACTCTTGCAGGTGAGAAGTGGGGATAGATGTATCAACAGGGAAACCAAACAAAGATGTACTAGATTGCTCGAAACACTTTAATAAAGTCTTCAAGGAATTTTGACCACGTATTGGTCAAATCCCAAATATTTATTGTATTACGTTCTACGACCAACCATCTGATCAAAAACAGATACAATATCATTATCACCGGTCTGCACAAACCCTTTCACTATGAACCCAAGACGACTCTGGAATAACATGCTGGTGTCACTTCATTCGAAAGTGGGATCCAAAGTCATTAGATTGCAGGACATTCAAGAGGTACATAGGGCCAAAATACCTTGAATTGCATCATTGTGGGACTGGGAACAGTAATATCCCCTCTTTCTGGTGTGAAAACTACAAACTCCTAACCCAGCTATCAAATCTGATAGTCATCCTCGAGCTCTGCTAGGAGAGTGAAATAAATCGTAGTTAGCATTTCAGTCTACGAGGCCAAAATCCAAATAAGGCAGATAAATGCTGAGTAACTTGTTGCCAACTCAGCCCCCACAATTGCACCAAAAACCATTGCTCATGCTTCATAGTCCATTGGTGGATTGAGCTATTTGTCCCACAGTCGAGTTTTTGTGCGCTCACCAGTTTTATTTGACTTACTAGGCTGGCATCCAGGGAAGATTTAAATTCCATTGGTCTGTTGTTTTGGTTACAGAGACTCAAATGTCATTTCTGGGTAGTTTTCAGATCTTTGCTTTTTAGGTTTCGACCTGGCGAGGGGCACGAAGTGCCCCTCCCAGTTTGAAAACTTTTGTTTTCAGTAGGGATCTTCAGACCGCCTCTGTTTCCAATTGGCTAGCTCCATAAATGGAGGCTAGCCATTGGGAGACAGAGGCTGTCAATCGCGCTTTCTCTTGAAAACGCGATTCGGGGGCGTTTCTGGTGCTTTTTTTAAGCCCCGCCCCTTTGTCCCGGGCCGCGCTGCGATTGGCTGCCGGCCCGGGACACCCCCGTGACGTCATTCCCGGGCCGCGCTGTGATTTGCTGCCGGCCCGGGACACCCCGTGACGTCAGCCAATCACAGCGCGGCCCGGGACCTCTTCGCTTCTCCCGCCTCTCTGGCTTCCCTGTCCCTCTCTCTCATCTCTCCTGTCCTACCTTGCCTGCCCCGTGTCGTGCTCTCGCTCCCATCCTTCCCCACCCGGCTGTCCTCCGCAGGGAATGAGTAAGAAGTTGGATGTTTCTTCGGATAAAAATGTACATTAATTTAACACGAACAGTGTCTGGTCACATCATTTAAAAAAATAGAATATCCTGTTTTTCTATCTGTAGTTAAGTTTCCAAAGCACAGCATTTGCCTCGGGGTGCATTTTCCAGTCTCTGAGCCCTTGGGTAACGAGCTTATTTTGTGTCCTACTTCTATGTCTCTCATCACGATGTTACTCCCTGCTCTCCATCAGTTTTTGTCGGGTCACGTGACAAGAGATTGGCAGCTCCAGTGGCTTCGTTCTGTTGACCGAAAGGGAGGTAGTGGGAGGAAGTGGGAGGGCCGGGAAGATGGCGGCGCGCAGGAGCGTAAGTGTCAGGTGCGGAGCTCAGTGAGTGGCCAGGAGGTTGTGCGCACAGGTGACATGGAGAGCGAAGAAGAGCAGCATACCACGACCCTGCTGTGCATGGGATTCGCTGACCCTGGTGCCATCCGGAAAGCATTGCGTTTGGCAAAAAATGACATCAATGAAGCGGTGGCGCTGCTCACAAACGAGCGGCCGGGCTTGGACTACGGCGGGTATGAGCCCATGGATAGCGGCGGCCCTCGTGGGGACAGTGGCGAGGGCAGTCGCAGCGGGCGCGGAGGCTTCGACCCTCCACCGGCCTATCATGAAGTAGTGGACAGTGAGGTAAGGAGAGTAAGGAAACTTCATATTTTGCAATGAAACCAGGAGGGGAAGCAGCTTACAGCAGGTTTAGAGAGACCACACCCGACATGGGCAGGGTACCCCATCTGAGCATCATGGTGTGTGTGTGTCCTACGCATGGTGTCCCCCCATCTCAGGAAAAAATAGTACAACAGGAACCTCCAGCCTATATGCCTCGAGCAATCAATGTTTTGTAGCATATAGGATGCGCCTTGTGAATATCGTGGGAGATTGAGTGTAGTGAGCGAGAGGTTGGTCTGCTCGCTCTACAGTTCCCATCCATATGGAGGGCAATCAATGAGCGTGAACAGTAAGGGACTCTATTAGTAACTATCTACATTTGCACGTAATTAGAGACGGGCAACTTGATCAAGAGTATCCTATGATGCACTAAACGGGAGCTACCCAGGTGGCATGATACACCCAAAGGTTGGCGCACTCGGCAAGCAGTCGCTTACTTCCTACTGCCAAGTATACGCTTGGTAACAAATACAGCACCAACACCCTGAGATTCCCACTATGGGGAGAAGGCTGTAAACACGCATTCATTGGCATCAATTGCACCACTATGAATGCATCCAATGAGAACTACAGTAGTAGCTCTTAATCAGTTGAGGGGATTAATCTAGATATTCTACCTTTAGCCCACTAACGGAGAAAATGTTTGGGGTGTCTCATATAATACTTATCAGGCAAGGCAAAAATATAAGAATTCTGGGCGTGGGGATCAGTGTAAGGTATATCATTGTTAAGTATTTTTATGGGACACGTGCTGTAAAAACCGCTTACTATTGTGAAAAAGGATGAACAAATAGGAGGCATTGTGGAAGGTACAAAAACTAAACGCGTGAATCAAAACGTGAGTTTGGCACGCACTCGCTTATGCTGAATCCCTCTTAACTTGAATGAAAGTAATTAAATACATTTTGCGTGCTACAGAGTATGAATGGCTGCTTACCTACGTGCCCTTCAGTAACTCAGTAAACCTCATTATGAAAAGCACTCCTCATTACTTACATGAGAAAACATGGTTTAATGATCGTTGTATTAGAGTACAGTGTGTTTTAAAGCCAGTTGACTTTTATTTATAAGCAGTAAAAAAGTGATGTTAATTGTTCGTACCTTATTCTACCTTTTTAACTCTGGCTGTGGCAGCAGCACTGGTTATGCGTTGATCATCATGCTTTCTGTTTCATCCTGCTTGAAAGTGTAATCTTGCTCCTTATCTGCGTTTCTGACTAGGCAGAGGGTTCATGCCCTCTCCCAGTATTCCAGTAGGGATCTCCGGCCAGCTGTTGCACAAATACTTGATCTCAAAATTGTGCAGCCCAGGATCTCTTTTGAAACCTACTAGTGACTAGTGTGCTTGCTTCCCTGCCCCCTGGCTTTGCTTGCTTCCCTGCCCGTGCTTGCTTCCCCGCCCGTGCTTGCTTCCCCGCCCCCTGGCTGTGCTTGCTTCCCCACCCCCTGGTTCCCCTGCCCCTGGCTGTGCTTGCTCCCCTGCAACCTGCCTGTGCTTGCTTCCCTACCCCCTGGCTGTGCTGCTCCCCCGCCCCCTGGTTCCCCTGCCCCTGGCTGTGCTTGCTCCCCTGCAACCTGCCTGTGCTTGCTTCCCTGCCCCCTGGTTTGCTTCCCTGCCCCCTGGTTTGCTTCCCTGCCCCCTGGTTCGCTTCCCTGCCCCCTGGTTTGCTTCCCTGCCCCCTGGTTTGCTTCCCTGCCCCCATGCTGTGCTTGCTTCCCTGCCCCCTCGCGGTGCTTGCTTCCCTGCCCCCTCGCTGTGCTTGCTCTCCTGGGTGGGTGTGTGTGGCTCTGGGTGGGTGTGTGTGGCTCTGGGTGGGTGTGTGTGGCTCTGGGTGTGTGTGAGTGTGTGTGGCTCTGTGTGTGTGTGTGGCTCTGGGTGTGTGTGGCTCTGTGGCTCTGGGTGTGTGTGTGTGTGGCTCTGGGTGTGTGTGTGTGTGGCTCTGGGTGTGTGTGTGTGTGTGTGTGGCTCTGGGTGTGTGTGTGTGGATCTGGATGTGTGTGTGTGTGTGGCTTTGTGTGTGTGTGTGTGTGTGTGGCTTTGAGTGTGTGTGTGTGTGTGTGTGTGTGGCCTTGGGTGTGTGTGTGTGTGGCTTTGGGTGTGTTTGTGTGTTTGGCTCTGGGTGTGTGTGGCTGGCTGTGTGTGTGTGGCTCTGGGTGTCTGTGGCTCTGGGTGTGTGTGTGTGGTAGTAATTGGTGTCTGCTGAGCTCGTCCAGTAGGGTACAATAGGTCTCACATTTGCGAGAGATTAAGCTATTGGCAATGTAAATGACAATGTCATTTATTTATCTGTTT
The DNA here is from genome assembly GCF_964263255.1 of Lissotriton vulgaris. Classification (NCBI taxonomy): domain Eukaryota; kingdom Metazoa; phylum Chordata; class Amphibia; order Caudata; family Salamandridae; genus Lissotriton; species Lissotriton vulgaris. Next base: position 784,065,939 of record NC_141693.1, read on the forward strand.
TCAAAACCAACACATAAATAAAAATGTTGTCATTTACAATGCCAATAGCTCTAACTTTTGCCAAGGCGAAACCGTTGCATTGTAAATGCTTGTTAAATTATGTGTTTGTAAATGTAACTTTTAGAAAGTAGGCATTTTCATGCTTAACCATCCTGTGTGCCTCTGCTGGGTTGTGGATTTACTGTCCAGCTTTGGAGTGACAGGGGCTGTGGATGTGCATTCACTGTTGACAGCCACGGGGTGGGTGGTGAGGTGTGTCCTGCCTTTCCTGGATGAGTCAAGGCTGGGATGAATAGACCTGGGCTGCATTTAGAGTAGTGAGAGGAGATTTCCTTGCACCTGAATAGGCTTGGTCTGCCTCACACAATACAGTCTCCACCTCCTGCCAGGAAGCTGGGCAAGAGAGGGCAGAACTCGTTTGGACTGAGCTAAGAGACTACATGCCACAGGAGAACAAAGGAAAATGTGGAATAAATATTGAGGCCCAGACCCCAGAACTTTAGATTACTTCTGGACATAGGAAGATCCTCTGCCAAGGAGAGCAGTAGGGAAAGCTGAAGGAGAAGCACTTTCCCTGTGCTATGAGCTGTGTGGAGTTGGCCTGCAGTGGATGTTCCTACCAAGGAAAGGACAAAGACAGAACTGTGCTATGTATCCTGCTTGAAGAAGATCTCCAAGGGCTTGGTGTAGAGCTTGCCTCCAGTTCTGAAGTCTCTGGGAGACAAAGACTTCAATATCGCGGTCCTGCACCTGGAACTGCTGTTTCAGCTGTCACAGAGGTAAATAGCAACTCCGAGGACGGTGTGCGACGCCACAACCTGCAACAAAGCTGTGGGCACCGCTCGTGAAGTGCATAACACACCACCCTGACTTTCAATGCAGTCCCGACACCTGCCGAAGTCGCACCGCACCAACTTTAATGCCATCACCGAGGCTGTTGCCCTGCTCACAATGCTTCACCCTGACAAGGGTGACCTCCCGAATCCATTGACCCTGCACCCTCGTAAGGAACCATTGCCTCAACGTCACTGCGACATCACCTCCTCTTCAACTGTAAGGAACCAATGCATCACCTCCCCTGAATCGCAGTAAGGAACCAACGCCTCATCTCCCCCGTGGTCGTAAGGAACAGACGCCACCCGGAGCCAATAAAGCATTACCTCCCCAATGCCATGAACCATCTTTGTTTTCATTGTTTGCCAAGGTAGTGTTCTTTGGGGTCTGTCTGACTCCGGGCCTAACACTGTGCACCTCGCGGTTGCCGCTGTACTGTTGGATTTTCATCTGTCACAAAGTTGTAATAGCCCCAGGGGGAGCAATTTGTTGCTACAAGCCTTATTTTTGTGAATAACCTACATTTGATGATATCTTGACATATGTATGCTGTATATTTACCATGTTGGTCTTGTTTGGTTCGGATAAAGATTTCCCATTTTTCTAAGATTCTGTGGTGTCCACTTGTAGTGTTTTCACTGTGTTGTTGTATGTGTGCACAAATGCTCTACACACTGCCTCTGAGATAAGTCTGTCTGCTCATGCCAAGCTACCAAGAGGGTGAGCAGGGGTTGTCTAAGGATGTAACTCTCTTACCCTCACTAGAAGCAAAGCTCCCTACTTGGACAAAGGTGCAATCTATTGCCAACTAGAGATCCCCATTGCTAACAGCCACATTCAATCTTCTATTGACATAGCACGTTCACTGAACAGATTTAATAAAAGGAAGATTAAATTCAAGATGAGTCATAGCATGAGGAGTCAAGATGTGAAGGTTTAATAGGGATCTCACGTTTTGTATGTAAATGATTTCCAGCTTGTCTAAATTCTTGCTGTTGAATGCAATAGAAGCATATGACAAAGTTGGAACAAGTTTGGCATTTAGAGCATTAATTGTCGAATTGATAGCCCAGCCGCTGTATAATTGTGTGACCCTTTTTAAAGCTTTAGTCACCATTGAAGACTTTGATTTTAGATTTTTTCAAATGAAGAGAAGAGGACAGCTTTGTATGCAAGATGAAGCCTAAGTAATCATAGGTATCAGCGGTTTCAACTGGTTTTTGGTTGCGTTTCAAAGTTGAATTGCCTTGTCATCTTCCCAAAGAAAAAACGTTTTGTCATTACAATAATAACAGACAGCTGTTTATCTGATTGAATTTGTTAAATGTGGTAAGCAGACACTGAAGGTCTATTACAGTGAGAGCAAATGGCGCGGTCCTCAGCATATGCTAAATGGATAATCAGAAGGTTTCCCACTTTTGGAGGAAGAACCTATGTCTGTAATATATGGAGAAAACAAGTGGGAATAGGACACAGCTTTGCTTGAGCCTGTTTTCTAATGTGACCTTGGGAGAAATGGCTGATTTGCCTGTCAATTTGACTTTTAGCCATGATTTGGAATAGTGAGACATTAACATGTGTTACAGGTCGCTGTCAATGCCTAGAACAATGAGTTTAGACCACTGGATGGTTTGATTTATTTTATTAAACGTAACTGAGTAATACACAAAGCAGACATATATTGATCTTTCATGGCATAGAGCCTTTACTATAGGAAGTGTTAGTGCCATTATGTTGTCCATTTTTGCACATCAAGGTATGAAGCATGTTTGAAATACAGACAAAAGATTGTCAGTAGTTGCCGAGTCCGTTAGATGAGATAGTAGATATTTCAAAAATAATCTCCCTTCAATATCCAAAAGGGATATAACCCGGTAATTGACTGGATCACTCCTGGGTCCTTTTTTACGACCTGGCTGAATTATGTATCCTTGCCAGGAAGCAGGTACCTGGCGGGAAAATCAAACATGATGCAAAGTGTGCATCAAAATCCGGTTCCACAATGATGGATCATGCTTCATTATTGCTATCGGAATCCCACTGGGACCAGGAGCTAGAGAATTTCTGCATTAAATTATTAATGATGCTATCTTATTCTCCGAGATTTCCATATGGTTGTGGACATATGTAATGGCAGTACACAATGTGGAAATTAGACAAGAAAAGTGTGTCTTTAGTTAGTTTTCCCTAATTTCAAAAGGGATATAATAGTCAGTTACCGACCTATAAGAAGTAGTTCCAGTCCCGAATTGGTTCTAAAATTGTTTCACATTTTTTGTAATGATTGCCTTATGAAGCTCAGCCTATCTTTTATCAAGTTCATTGATTTGATGCCTTGAGGAAGTTTCTGTATGATAACATGAGGTGCCAAATGGAACTAGTGCGCTCTGAGCAAACTTTCATGGACTTTCTGTAGTGTCTCTTCATACTGCAAGTTCAATAAGTGGATCCATTGGGGCCGGAGTTCCTGGAAGGATGGGTCTTTCGTCTGTAGTTCAAGGATGATAGGTGATCGAAAACTGTTTTTACATATTCTCAAAATTTCGGTCCGGGTTTGGCCATCAATATTAGTATTTTTTAGGTTTCCCTAGTTCTTTGATCAACTTTGGGTTGTTTCCCAGTGACATCAGTTTTTCTGGTAACTTGCATTTCCATACTACTTTCTTATTGTTCACAGCCATAGACTCATTCACCTGAGCGGGAAGTGCCTAAAACAGGAATAAAAGTATTTGAAAGGGATCCGCTAGGGGTTTTCCCTTCTTGTCACAACCTCATAGTTTTTGCAGATATCCAAATGTGATAAGTGTAATAAAGTGAAATGAATAGTGAAGCTGCTCTTGTCGCAGGTTGATCGTATGCCAAACGGCTAGCAAAAAGTTTTTTAAAATTCAGGATTTATTTATTTGCCCCTGATCGCTTCATTGAAATAACGGCAGAGGAATATTCAAAGCACCATCGGGTACAGTATAAGAATCACAGAATAGCTCATGCAGAACCTCATTGAAGTCCCCAGTTATAATACATGGAAAGCTGCTATGTCAATCAATGAGGATCTCGAGTTCCTCCAAAGTTGATATCAGAATTGCTGGATCAGTGAATAATGGTGGTAGAAAGAGGTTAAGAATAAATAATTGTAGTTTAGTGGACTTGTTCTTTTGAACAGCTAGGAAATCATTTGAAGTTGTTTGACCCTCATTGCAGATCGGGTCAAGCTGTTGTTTATCAATGTGATTAAGACGCCATTTGGTTGGCCAGGCCTTACCTTTGTCGCCTTTTGTCAAAAGTTTTAAAGTTCAACAAATTTAAACCTATGCTTTTCCAGATTCCTGCAGACATAGCATGTGATTTAAGAAAAAGGTCAAGTCGTCATGATTATTATTCAATGTGTGACTAATCCCAGGGATGATCCATGACCATATCTAATGTTTTGATGCTGGCCCTCATTATTCAGATTCAAAGATGTTTATTTATGTTTTATTTTCACTGTTGCCGGTATTTTTTGGCTTAAATGTGTTCTTAGATGGCGATGAATAACTTGTAAACTTGGTTTGAACAGGCATAGGTGGATAGTTTGGTTTTTCAATTTGAATGATGGGAATTCCTCACTACACTAGGATGAGATGATCTGTTCCAAGGACCAGGTTGTCTATGTTAATTCTATAGCAGAGTTTATACCTGAAAGAAACCACACCGTCTTCAGATTTGTTGAGAGCACAGATTTAAGTTTAGGAAAATATCTCACTATCCTTATTATATTCCACCAGTTCAGAATGTCCTGAAGCCCTCTCGATTGATAGAATGGCATAAGGTCTAAGGATTGTCCTTTTATAAGTCAACTAGCAGCCCGTCCCGACGTTGTCCGGGTATGAATTGCTGCCGGCCAGTAGTATATTGTTTTTTAGGATTTCGTTTTGATAGCATTTCTTATCTGTGACAGGCCTGTGAAACGCTCCGATTCACAATGCATTGCTGATGTACTTAAGAGTGCGCGTTCAGTAGGGTGTGAACTCGAGTTTCCCTACTTTATTTTTCCTTGCAATATTATATAGAGCGAACTCGACAACATGGCATGAGCACAATTTACATTACAGAAGAACACATTCATTTTTGGTAGGCACAGGGTCTCAAAGCGATTTTCCTGGAATCACAGGATGTTGAGCTGATGCCGAGATTCGAACGTAGCTTCTCAGCTCTAAAGTTCTCAATTCTAGAACTTGTGGCGGGAGGTGTGTCTAAAAGTCTATGTCGGCGCTGGCCATCAATGAGAGAGAGCTGTGCATTTTTCAAATGGGTGGTGAAAAAATATGAGTATGTTGCTGGAGATGTAAGCCGCCGTATCACCAATGTACTTACCGGGGGAGGGTAAACACCCATTATTACGCAACTTTCTTTCCGCATACCATCACTCCGCATACTTTCATTACGAAAGTACCATGACTCCGCAATGCCATTATAACGCCTGGCATTACATTTTATATGCTTTTACCACGCATACATTTACAACGAAATTCGTTGTAAATGCATGAATGGTAAAAGCATGTTTTTTTAATGTTTGGATAAGGTAATTATGGGTATTGGGTTATATGTTTTGGGGTACTGAGTTATATGTTTTGGGGTGTTTGGGTATTTTATGGGTTCAGATATAGTTTTGGGTCATGGGGTACAGGGGTGGTTTTAGGGTTTAGGGATAGGTATGGGTTTTGGGGTACAGGGGTATTTTTAGGGTTCAGGGCTATGTTTGGGTTTGGGGGTAAAGGGTTATTTTTAGGGTTCAGGGCTAGGTTTGGGATTTGGGGTACAGGGGTATTTTTAGGGTTCAGGGGTAGGTTTGGGTTTTGGGGTACAGGGGTATTTTAAGGGTTTAGGGCTAGGTTTGGGTTTTGGGGTACAGGGGTATTTTTAGGGTTCAGGGGTAGGTTTGGGTTTTGGGGTACAGGGGTATTTTAAGGGTTTAGGGCTAGGTTTGGGTTTTGGGGTACAGGGGTATTTTTAGGGTTCAGGGCTAGGTTTGGGTTTTGGGGTACAGGGGTATTTAAGGGTTATGGGGTAGGTTTGGGTTTTGGGGTACAGGGTTATTTTTAGGGTTCATGGCTAGGTTTGGGTTTTAAGGTACAGGGTTATTTTTAGGGTTCAGGGGTAGGTTTGGGTTTTGGGGTTCAGAGGTCTTTTAAGGGTTCAGGGCTAGGTTTGGGTTTCGGGGTACAGAGGTATTTTAGGGTTCAGGGGTAGGTTTGGGTTTTGGGGTACAGTGGTATTTTTAGGGTTCAGGGCTAGGTTTGAGTTTTGGGGTACAGGGGTATTTATAGGGTTCAGGGCTAGGTTTGGGTTTTGGGGTACAGGGGTATTTTTAGGGTTTAGGGATAGGTTTGGGTTGTGGGATACAGGGTATATTTATATGGTTAAGATGGGCTAGTGTTTAAGGGTGTTGGGGTATTTTAAGGAGTAAGGGTGGGTTATGATTATGGGGTGCAGGGATATTTAAAGGGAGCAGGGTGTGATTAGCACACAATATGAGACATGGCATGAAGGGCGGAACGTACCACACCTCCTTATCGTTTGTCATGCCCCCAGCACACGCCCACAGCACAACGCAGACACGCCCACAAGAGACTTCTTTGCTGGCACAGTTCTTTTACCTTTTTAAATTTATATGGTGGGCGTCTGCATAGCCTATGTCCTTCTGCTGCAACTGCCCTTTCCAACGCTGTATTGGGTGTTGTGATTGGTGCTGTGGTTCCTGAGATTACCCGCCTCAAAGGTTTGGGCTCTCTCTTAGATAGAAGATATAATTGACCAATATTGTCAAGAATCTCCTTTTGTTTAGGGATCCACACAGAGTTGAATCTGTCAGGACCTATTCCAAATGAGTCGGGATTGTGCATGAGAAGATATTTCTCTTTTTCTCTTGTTACCTTTGTATCGGGTGCACTTTTTTTCCCTTTTTTTTAGAGTTTTATATAGCGCGAACTAGACCCGAGACATCGGGTATCAGAGCGCTTTACATAGAACCAGTTTCTTTACAGCAGGACACATTCATTTTTGTTAGTCACAGGGAGGTTGAGTGATTTGCCCAGAATCTCAGAATGTTGAGCATCGTTGCAGAGACTCGAACCCGGTTTCCCAGCTTCGAGTTCGACCGCTCTAGCTATAAGGCTACGTCCTCTCCCTTTTTTGTCTAGCTAGGGGAACTGCCACCATTTCCGTTCAAGGTCTGGTGTTTCTTTGGGCTCTTGTTGCACAGTTTATTGGCCAGCAATAGGAATCCATTTGAGACTTGGTGTAGTAGGTTCATCATTGGTGTTGATGGCTCCTTAAAATTGGAATTAGGTGTTGCCTGAGTTGCGGCTATGTTTGCTTGGTAATCAGAAATTTGAGTTGTTGCCATTGTCGGTGATGATGGTTCCTCTATCTTTGGTTTTTGTGCCTTGCGGTCCTGGGCTGGTGCTGATGGAACTAAAGGCGACTGTGAAACTGGTGAAGCATTCTATGCTTCTACTTGACTGTAGGGTGAAATATTATTAGGATCTGTACAAGGCAATGCAGTACTTCCTTGGGAAACTCCCCAAGTGTGCTGCAATTAGTATTAGTATGAATGTTTAGCGTAGCATTCTGCGTTGATGTATCGATCATCCTTTGTCCCTTGTTCTTAAAACTTGAATATGTTTGTTATTCAGCAGGATGGTAATTGGTGCCAGAGACAGTGGCTCTTTAGTGTTATCCAAATTTGTATTTATTTTTTCTGCCTTTTCAGACGTTGTTTGCTGATGTAGGTTTCGAAAGGTGTGAGATATGTACAAGTTCCTTTAGCACTCCTGCTTTAAACACAAGTTGACAACATATTGGACTGGGAATGTTGTTACAATTTGGTCAAAACTTGACATAGCAGAGGGAGACCCAGGACTCCTGAAAGTTGCCATCAGGCGTTGTTAAGATGTTGGAACCGCTGGATTATTTTTGGAGGTCAGGAGGTCTTGAATAAACTGGACCAGTGTCAAGGATTTCTGAAGAGAATTCCTGTTGGCCTCCTCTTTAAGGTTTGAATGTATTTGCATAGTAAGTAACTGTAAAAGAGTGATTATATCATCCATTCTAGTTAAGTTGGAAATATTTTCAGTCACTATTGCGATTTTCCCATAAATTTTAAAAGATCTTGTTAGTGTTATTCAGTGTAACTATTTCTGAATAGACTGTTTAGCGTAAACTGCTTACCAGTAAGAATTGATTGAAAGTGCCATTCATTTTTGAGAGAGTAAACTTATTGCACTCATTGTATAAAGTACTGGATAGACTGAAGGAGTTGTTTCATCATTAGTGTTAGAAGGGAAGAGATGAGCCATTTCCGAGGCTTTTTCACTCTCTCACCCTTCAGAAAAGATGAGTGGTTGTTTCAGTTTAAGATGATGCCATCCATGTCTATCAGGAGATGGGTGTTTTCCAGTGAAGTCGGAAACTGATTATTTTCCACTTTTACCAATTTTTATGAATTGTTAGCGCCTGTATAGCTCTGGTCTTGCACAGACCAGAGCAGAAACAGTGTGAGATCACATCAACATCCTCCCTGCCATAGATAGTCACTTTTGGAGCCAGAAATGTTGAAAGTAGAGATTTACGGAGTTATGTTGATCTCTGCCTTTATTCTGTGTAAAGAGTGTGCTCCTGACAGTTGGTTAGGTGGTCTTGCTGAGTAGATATTAAATGTATATACTACTTCATCCGCACCTATGGCGCCTTAAAAGAGGGATTGTTGCAAAGTTGTTTTCAATTTGACAAATGTGTGGGCCTAAGTTCAAAACAAGCTTTGATAGTTTTCATTTGCAGGACAGTCGGAGATATAATTTTACTGGGATGGACAAAAGAGATAGAAAATGCACGACTTCTGTAAATATTTGTGGTGCAAAGGACTGACAAATGCAATCAAAATACCTGTCAGACTCACACAAAGAATGAGCCAGTTAGCCCAGAAGCAGTAGGTCACTGGAAGGGGTAAAGAGGAAGTTTGAGACATCAAGGAGACCCCAGCCACCACCTGATCACTTCCAGCTACAAGAGGATGGGGGAAAGCCGATTCTGGGTGCATCGGAAGAAAGTAGAAGTGGCTCTGAACTTATAGAGCTCCTAATTGTGCCACCACAACTGCCAAGGACCTTTCTGTGACTCCTATGGCTCTCTTCCTCCCCCCTGAAATTCCAAATCTAATTGTGAAGAAATGCAGGGGTTCAGCTGGAAATGGGAGGAACTCTGAGTTGTTTAACTGCGGCTTCTATTCTTGCTCTGACCCACAAGCAACATTGGAGGCAGCCTTCTAACTGGTTGACCTACTGTGGCAAGAACCCCCGCCTCAAGGCCACTCTTGCACCCTCCACGCACTACAACCATCACACCAGTCCCCTGATGCACTCACAACTGAGCATTTACTAATGGAGTTTGACAGGACAGGATCACCAAAAAGTGGACAAGAGTGAAGAGTGGAAATAAGCGCTGATGAGGAAGAGGAGCCACGGAAAAAGAGCAGGACACTAACACTCTCCAGCTCCCAAAAGAAGTTGACTTTCGGTATTCACAAAGGGCATTTACGAGTAGTAAATGCCCATTGTGAATACAGAAAGTCATAAAGTTAGACTTTCGTCTAACTTTACCTTTGTGAATCGGCCCCATTGTGTCGACTCGATTTAAAAATCACACCTGCAACATTTTTGTAATTTGATTGACATTCCAAACCATGCAACAATATAGCTAAGAAGTCACCTGAAATGTATATTTTAGGACCATCATACTCAATAGAGTGTATTACTTTTCAATACCTGTAACTGCCTCTTTTCCAAATTCTTTGGTGCTATATCATGAAGCTTGTGATCTAAAAACGCCCTGCATAGGTTGATTTTGCTTGTGAAAAATCTCCCTCAAATTCAGTTTGCACCCACCTAAAAAATCCATTTGTATTTCATGCTGCTCATAATTTTATTCATCGTCTTCCAGGCAGAATTAAAAGTTATTTTTATGAGTAGTAAATGCCCTTTGGGAATACCGAAAGTAGCAAAGTTAGACTCTAACTTTACCTTTGTGAATCAGTCCCAATGTGTATTATTTTCTTGCTCCTTTCTGAATATTTTGAGAATTATTACAGTAAACCATTTATTACTAAAGGTGCTAAATGAATCAAATGAACACCCAATATATCACCTCTAGAATTTGGAAGAGAAACAAGCATTTTATAATGATTATTGGATATATTGCATAATCCGAGTCACTTTGAGAGTCTAGGTGATCCATGGACTGCTTAACTAAGATCAGGGGTGTAATTTATGGTGGATGCTTCTGATTTTAGTTTAACAGCAGCTAAACCTTATTCAGTCATAATAATGGACCTTTGGTTACCATAACATTAGGAATTCCAAGGAAGCAGAATCCTTAGTTATAACTTGTTCAGACTTCAAGACGTTTCTGAAACTATGTAGATGTTTCTGGGCACAACATATCCGTTCTGTGCTCCAGTTATGTCATTTGTAGGGCAGCCAACTGTGTTGTAGTTCAAGAAGATTTATTTTCAACTGCACTAGCAACAGTCCCCAGCTGCTGGCTCACGTCTCAATGTCTGAGTCATGACAAGGTAAGAGGCTAATGGTTTCCAGCTGCAAAGCACCCGTATCCTGAACCAATTCATAGACCTGTCATTAGCCAAACAGCAGTGCTCGTTTTTATGCTATGCTGGGTTTTGATAGAGCACAAGCAGTAGAGCAGCTGAAACTGGGAAGGAAACGTGTTATTGACACAGGAACATCTCAAACATTGTGAAGGGGGGAGGGGGGCGTGGGGATCCAGGTCGGACTGACTTGCAGGAATGTGCTGTTGGGAAAGTGAAAATGCTTAATTGGGACAGTACTAGAGCGAACATTCCACATTTAAATTACGTGTCTTAACATTATGCAGTCACGCCACTTCACATTACACGGAATATATTTACTTTTGACGTGCTTGGTAATAAGGGGATTTGCCGAGAATCACATAATTTTTCGTTTACGGCTAAATGTGTTATTGGAAAAAATAGTGTGTGGAAATATAATTCCACAGCCTTCTTAATGAAAAAATCATAACTCTGGGAAATTCAGTTTTTTTCAGTTGCACCTGTGGTGCCATTGGTGGGAAAATGTTCCAGCATAAATGTTTTCCCAGAATGCTGTATTTCTAGCGTTCACTAAATCTTCCTGCATCTCCTGTTTTCCAGTCCGTTTTGCTTCCCAGTTCAGAGGTTGTACTGTGTTGCCAACAACCCTTATACTTGTTCTCTGCAAAGTTGATACCACACTCAGTTGAATGTGCTATGTCTTGGAAGTAAACCTTGTGTTGTGCCTGTGATCTGTGGGTTGGACATTCTGCTGTGATGGTTTACCTTCGTGTTTTTCCATCTGTGTGTCATATCTTAGTCTCAATTGCACGTGTAGCCACTGTGTCTGGTTTCCTTAGCTCTGTCCTACTCATGACCTTTTTCGACAGACTTCTGCTAATCTGCTCAGACTACTTTTGATCTATCTTCCTGTTCCTCTGCCTGCTGATGTTTACTGCTTTGGAGCGCCTGTACTCCCAAGAGGTTTGCCTGTTTGCTATATCCGGAGAGTTCAGTGAAATCATGTGTTGCATCAGCCCACTTCACTGTAAGGCTGTCCTTATTACCCTGGTGTTGGCAGCTCCGTGTGGTTAAAGGTCCAAGATCAGCAACCCGCACCTCAATAGTTCTTGTCCTTCAATAAATCTTGTGCTGGGTTTGAAAGAAATTTAGATTTAGCTTTCTATCTGTCCTCTTCACCTAATTCTATCAAGGCTTATATACATCCATTTTACATCTGTTATGCAGCTTCTTCACAATATGACAACACTTCTCACATAGGCTCAAAATAAAAGCAGGCATTGGCAAAGCCAATCGGTCTCGGCTTTGAGAACTATTGCTCGGCGTCGTGTCCATAGCATCCGCAATGCTGAAGAGCTGCAAACCACACAAGGGAAAGTTGGGGTAAATGCCTAAGCAACATAGGAGGGGAAGTGAAAGCAAGGGTGGCTTAAGTGGAAGCAAAAGCAACTGAGGTAGGGCAGGAGTGAAAGCAACATACAGGTTGGAGGAAAAGCATTAGGGAGGGTGCAGGTGGAGGAAAAAATACAGAGAAGAACAAGGCTGAGCGCAACAGGGAGGAGAGCAGGGAGAAGCAGTCAGATAACACAGAGGAACTCAGAGTGCAGGGGGAGAGACGTACATGAGGGAGAAAGCAAGAGATGTACACAAGGGAGACGGTTAAAAATGCATACGCTCTAATTGAGTGCGTCCCACAAAAGAAAAAAGTAGCGTGCAAAAATCAAGCAGAAGAAGCAGCAATGCCAGATAATCAAAGAGATTGTAAAGATGCAATGCTCCTTGGCAGGAATACATCTACGAATGAGAAGCTGGGACACACATTAGAAACAGGCAAACAAGAGTGACAAAGAAAGCAAATCATTGGTAAGCAATGAGCGGGTTCAAGCCCCTTCATATTTTTGGTAACCCACAATTATTTGTGGTTTTTTTTTTTTACGGGAGTTTTATATTGTGCAAACTAGACCTGAAGGTATCAGATCGCTTTACATGAGCACCAGTTGGTTACAGACAGGCACATTCATTTTTAGGTCTCGCCTAACCCAGCCCATGCGCTGGTCTGGCGAGACTTTTACTAAGGGCGTAAAAAATGCTACCATGGCCAGCCTACAGCCCGCGTGCATGTGCGCCTGCTTAGGAGCAGAGGCGCCATATGGCTTTCCTCGTCTTGCTCATTAAGCCCTCCTCGTGTTATCTGTGCCTCTCCTCCTGTTATTCCTGGTGCGAGCGGCACCCTGGTTCTTCTTGCTGTTTATGGACTCTGGCGTGTTTGTGTAGGTTTTTTCTTCCTAACGTACTCACAATTTAAAGTTTGTAAACCCTTCTCATGGATCAGACTAGTCGATAATCAATTCAAATAGAGATAAAATTCTACGGGTCCCGCCTAGGGTCACACGACCTTTAAGTGCGAACGGTTCAAGTCAATAGCATCTTCCGTCAATGTTTAAACGGAGGAAGCCTGGTGTTCGAGGCTTTACCAAAACGACACGCATTCTTTTGACAACAGCATGATGCATGGCCCGGGGGAAAATACATTTTGTTGACAGTGGAAAGCAGCAGTTATGTCCCGTGCTATTTCAGGGTAATTGCCGCACTACGTCACACTCGCCCACGAATCCGGGGTCACGTAAAAGCCTCACCAACTAAACACACGTTTGTTCGTGCTATGCCATTCAAAGTCACTGCAAGAAATACCCATCATATTTCACGCATATACAAGAAAGCTAGTCACTTTACATTGACCTACTTTAGTGCTAACAGCTGCGTATTATTTTTTGTGCTGATTATGAATACATTTATTTAAGCATTTTATTTGTATTTAAATTGTAGTTTTTATGTAACAAAATTGTAAACGTGCTTAATATGAATAATGTAATTCGTTTTGCTCTACTGTTTAGCTTTGCATCTCCTTTTCATCAGCTCAGGTTGTTAGCTAAAGTCTCTGAGGGAATCTGAGTTTTTTACCCTGACATCTTCTGATAGGAGCATATAATTCATGTAAAATACGTCATGCGTAGCATACACTAGGGGCATAACAAGCCACAGAGGTCAAACAACAGGAGTACTCGTTTATTTACTTGAACTTTCCTATGTGCTGTTTCATTTACTTGAACTTTCCTTTGTGATTTGACCCCAAAGCTACCAGCTCCCTACTTTTAAAGGTGCTAAGAGGGCGCAGTCCTTTCTATTTGAACTAACTGTATCTCTGTTTTATAGATGGGTTGGAGCTAATTCACAAAGGTTGCATGAGCACATAAAAGAGTACTACAGGAGTACTGTTCCGAGTACACCAAAATGCTTTTGTGAATAGGCCCCACAAAGTTTAGATGAACTGATCCTTGGTACAGTTGGAGCAGAGCCAGATTCAGAGATCGGTTTAAAAAGCATAAATAAGTGTTTTTACTGCTGTCTCAGCCAAGAACTAAATGAATAAACAAGATATTGCAGAATCAAAGAGAAAGGCAGTTGAAGCACTGAATTGATAAGTTGACAAGCGCGGTTCTTTGTCCTCCTTTATTGATGCTGTACCTGAACATTTCCAAGAAAAATATTCCAAAACCCAATGTGATAAGCAAGACCTGTGGAAGTACACTTGTATGGTAGTAGTATTTACAAGCACTTCCTACCCCTGAGGAGGCGCTGATGCAGGTGGGTAGCACCCTATGGCGTGTGATGCCTTGACTTGCATCTGGTATTCGTTTGCCCTGCTGTCTATCATGCAGTTGTCATGCTGTTTGTGAGTAGTTTATCATTTTATCCATTATATGAAGTTTGTCTCAGACCGTCATGCAATCTTGGCATACCCGGTCAAGCAATATATCCTGAGGTGGTTATTCAGTAGTTATGCAGGCTGTCATGCAGGTGAGCATGCACTCATGGTTCATGAAACGGTCATGCAAGTGCGGTGTAAATGTGCATATGCATATATTGAGTGAATGTACATAAATCTATACAAATGCTAATACCTGCCTATAAGATTGTTACAGCACTGTTAAACCGAGAACATGGGCATTTTGGGCAAGCAGCCATTTAATTGCACCTGTGAGGTCAAATGAGGGTAGATGGACCTCCTCAAGTGCCATCAGAACAAGCATTGGTGTAGCCAATAGGTCTCGCCTTTGGGACCTTATAAGAGTTTAGTTATCCAGCACAATATCATTGGTGCAACAACATCACCTGTTGCATGGCTAAACACTTATAAGGTCCAAAATGCGAGACCTATTGGCTATGCCAATGCTTGTTTTGTTAGGCACGTGGGGATTAAGTGATTTGCCCAGAATCACAGGATGTTGAGCATCCCTGCAAGACTCGAACCCTGTTCCCCAGTTCCAAGGTCAACTGCACTAGCCATTAGCCCATATCCTCTCCCCAATTATGCATTGCAACGGACAGTGCCTGCGCTGTCTATTAGAATCAACCTAACCACACCCTGCCAACTACACACCGTACAAGGTACAGCTTGCTATAGGGTCACACTGGCCTATAGGACAATCAGACAGTGCTCGGTGGCCTGGTCTCACAGATCAGTGTGCGTCCGTTTTTTTAGCAGTTTGTTGACCTGTTTTTTTCCTGTTGATTTCACTGATATTGCCACAAGCATAGCCCTGTAGCAAACACAAAGGCATGTTGTTTCCATCATCTTACAAAATACCCATACAGCTTGTCTTTATAATCTCGAAATTGGCCTGATACTCAAAAAGTTAGGACACTTTTTCAGCTATCGTGTTTGCTAGGGGTCAGGTGTGGCACAGCGGCCAGAGCGGCTGACTCCAGAGCACGGGGCTCACTGTTTGAACCCCAGTGGCAGCTCAGCTCAGCATCATGAGACTCTGGGCTATAGCTCACTTAATCTCCCCAACAGCCTCTAGCACCTTGAGACCCTTAAGGGGGTGATATGTTCACGCTTTACAAATAGAAATTATTATAATGGGGACTATTTTTATGTTGGTGCCCGGGTCTGTTTTCTGTCCCAGTCCGATTGTGGCTTGCTATGCATGTGGGTAAGCACTTCAGAGCTCAACATAGGAAGTTCTAAACAAATGCTACAATACAATAAAATATAATACTGAAAGTGAGCAAAAGGTTCCTTTCTAAAAGGCAAACTTCAGCTGACACCTATTCTTTTATATCAAAAGACTCTTACTAAAACTGAGAGCATACTTAGGGGCTCACTAGGATGGAGGATTTTCCGCATCCTCCGGGCCGGCAGAAGCCACCGCCAGCCCAGAGGATGCGGAAAATCCTCTGCGGACCCACCAAAGATCCACCGCCACATTAGGATGGCTGGTGGGTCCTGGTTTCTGTCCGCAGCTTTTTCGCAGCGGTTGGCTTACAACCGCGGCGGAAAAGCACTAATATGGTGACGTGTCTCTCAGACACCGTCAGCCAGACTAGGATGGGCTCTGAAACATGCTTTTACGCGGCTGCTTTTCCGCCGGGAAAAGCATGTGTAACTTCACTGCGGGGGCCCGTTGCGGGCCCCCTAGGTGAAGGGGGGGAGGGGGGTGCACATGGGGGGTACCTATGGTACCCCCCTGCATTTGTATGCAGAAAGCGGCAGGCACCGCGTGGTGCCTGCCACTTTCTACATAGAAATGCAATACGTGCATTTTTAACATTGCTGCGGGTGCAGCTTGAAGCCGCACCCGCCGCAATGTTAAAAATAGAGGATGTGACCGCCAGGGTGGCAGTCACATTCTAATTGCACAGGAGGGAACTCCGCAGCCCATGCGGAAGTTCCCTCCTACTCTATGGTGGCGGACGGACTCAGGTCCGTCCGCCATCATAATGTGCCCCTTAATGTGGTAGGTCAGTAAAAATGGGAAGGGAGCAGACAAGGGAGATCTGAAGGAAAGGTAACTTGTGGAGGCATAAACAAAGTTGTTTTACAAGGATCACAGGTCAGAGAAGTAGAGATGGGCAAAGACTGAACAAAATGAAAACCAACAAATCTGTGCCATGCAGCTGTCCTAGTCAAAACAATGGACACAGTATAAGTTCCCTTTCACCACATGTCTCTTGTTTACCCTGAAATGATCTTCACTACTAGTGACTAAAGCTGAAGTTCCCTGGTAGGAAATTCTAGTTGGTGAGGATCATGCCTTCCTATGTAAACTAGAGAAAGGGACGGCCTTTGCATCTAAGAAAAGTATCAGGCTCACGTGGATGGGTGAGGATGGAAGGGTAGCATGAGGCAGGTTGACCCGCTTCTGTGCTCTCAAAGAAGCAACTGACAAAATATTTCGGGGCAGATTTATGTTAACTGGCGCATCCCCAGGGATGCGCCAGTTAACGTGCGCCACAGTGCGCCACAGCTCAGCCACCCATGGTGCGCCGCATTTATAATGCGGCGCACCATGGTGCAAAAACGGCACAGATGCGTGACGCATCTGTGACAGAAATGTGGCGCATTGCTGGAGTTGCGTCGCAAGCGCGACGCAGCTCCAGCAAGGCTCGGGGGTGCCCCATCTACACAATGCTGCATCAAGACCTACGCCTGCTTCAAGCAGACACAGGGTTTTGACGCAGCATTGGCCTGAAAGTGACTGAGTGAAATCTTATAGATTTCACTCAGCCACTTTCAGGAGGCGTTCCTGCGCAGGAACGCCCCCTCTGCGCAGGAACGCCTCCTTATGGCGCAGGGGTTTACAACGTGACGCATCTCCTAGATGCGTCACGTTGTAAATAGGGCGCATTGTTTGCGCCGCAGTTGCGTCAAATAAAGTGACGCAATTGCGGCGCAAGGGCATCATAAATCTGCCCCTTCGTCCCTAACCTCCGCATGCACAGGGTACCAGTATGAGCAGGATCTGAGCCATGACTGACAACGGCTTTTCTACCTGATGCTTTTCTTTCTTTGGAAGCCTCGGGGTGCTAGAGAGGGGATTGAGGTGTGAACCCCTGTTCAAAGTCAAAGTCAAAAACTTTATTCGGAAACATGTAAATCATGTCCATAAAAGTACATAACAATACATACAGCACATATAAACAAAAAATACACTTGACAATCGCAATCTGCTAAAAATACAGTAAGATACATATATATGTCAGATAATAATAAAACAGTTCCAATAAATAAATTACTTTAAAAGTTAAGAATTTAAAAAATCATGCTTTTCCTAGAGCTAATAGCCCTGAGTATATAACTAGCCGTATAAAAACAGATGTCAGGGTGATGTAGATTAAAAAGTAACTTCATTGCAGCTTTAATAGTTCTTGCTCCATATTTTATAAATAGAGGTTTTAAAAAGAATTTTCGGTATTCACTGTACAGGTTACATACAAGTAGAAAGTGCTCTGTGCTTTGTTCTGAAAAATTGTCACACCGACATGGACCTATAGGGCGCATCTTAATCTCAGGGAATGCAGCCAATAGGTGGGCCGTACCCATCCTCATCCTGGTGAGGACAAACCGATGTTGCCCTTTGGTCACCTGGGAGAGGTAGGGATGTAGGCCCACGAATTCGTTTAATTGATTATAACGTATACAGGTGGAAAGTTTGAGATCATCCATATCTCGTTTTTCTGCACAATGATTTAAAAAGATTTTCTTCAGACTCTCTTTAGAGAGATCCGAGGCAGAACAATGATCTAGTATAACGTTTAATCCAAACACCCTGGAAAAGGATTCAGTTGTATACTTAATCCATGGGATTTTAAGGAAAAAGTCTAGACGTAGACAATCCTCAATAATGTTCCTGTTAAATGAGGTTTCGTCTTTCATCCAGACCGAGCGCCATAACATCAAAGGTCTCAACAGTAATAGATCATTTAGATGTTGTAATCCTAATTCTTTATGGACCAGACTATTAGCAGTGGATGTCGGGAGACACAATAATTTTTTCAGAAAAATATTCTCTTCTACCTGTAAAGGTTCTACCCTGGATACCCCCCAAACCCCTGCTCCGTAGAGAGCAGCCGAGAGACACCTGGCTTCAAAAATCTTAAGCATTACCTTGGGCCTTCTACTACCTAGTTTACTTGCAAAGGCAAATATTCCGTTGGCGCTCCTGGTCATTTTATCACGCACCACCTTGTGCTCAACGTTCCAGCACCCATTTTTAGAAAAGGTAACCCCCAGGTAGCAGAAATTTTCCACACATTGCACCACCTGGCCATCAATGTGATACCTATAGGGCTTTTTAGTTTTAACATTGCTAGCACCACACTCCATCACATATGTCTTGCTCTTGTTAATGACCAACTTTCTTTTTTCTATAAAGGCCACAAATTTGTCCATCAAGAGCTGTAGACCCCGGGGGGTCCTAGAAAGCAACACAGCGTCGTCCGCATAAAGTAACACGGGGATGGTACTTGTGTTTACTCTAGGGGCGTCCGCTGGTACTTTCTTAAGGATCGAGTCTACTTCGTTGATAAAAAGAGTGAAAAGCAGGGGTGCCAGGACGCACCCTTGCTTTTCACAACCCCTGTTCAAAATGCTGGCTTCCTTTTGTATTGGCAGCAATAGGGAGAATCTGGGGCTTTTAAATATGTCATTTCTGATCAGGTTTCCAGCCTGAATTGTTTTTCCACTTTCTTCCGTGTTCGTGAGATGTATTTGTTCAGCAGAAGGCTGTATACGTGCCTTTAAAAAAGTGCATGGCCTCTGTTCATGTCACCAATTGCTCTACCTCTTCTTGCCACATGTTGCCATGTTCGTTACTGGGCTTTATCTGATTATCCCCTCTTTTTTTGGTGTACACGCACTGAACATCCTGCTGCCTTTATGGGATGAGTGTAGATGTCGATATGTTTAGTCCTCACTACAACAGCACCTCAGTGGCCAACTCGCATGACATGGGAACGCTACCCATATAGGCTCAAAACAAAACCAAAACCCTTCCTACTCCATCGTGCAACTTGCTATCCATGGGAGTAATAAGTGTTATATAAATGCTGCAATGTAAAACAGTGTCAATATCAAATGCAGATCCGTCCCTACTACCCACTTTCAGTACAGACTTGTATAGGAAAGCAATGTTTACAGAATATTCAGAATTAAAAAAGTGGAAGTATGCAACATCCTAGTTCAATAACATGTAAGTCAATGAACTTTGAGATTAAAACAAAGTATTGAATTATTGAGTAATACATTGTAATACCAAAGCTTCATAAACGTTCTCTTAACACATTTCTAAATCAAAACAGTTCACGCTAGAAAGCTTAAATGAGAACAAGCTAGCAGAAGATACAACAGACATGGTTGATATTCTAGGACTGCTCCCTACGTTGTAAAAGGATGGGAGGACAGGGCCAGCTTGAGGGCGGCGTGACCAGTGTAGCAGCACCTGGCGCTCAGGGACGGGACGGATTGGCAATATGGGCAGTCGGCCATAGGCCGAAGGCCCAGTGTCTCAGTGCCTTCTTTTAGAGCCCACAGAGGTCACTGGACCGGGAGAGTAAAGCAGCCTTGCAGGGGGGCTATGTGAAATGGCCCTTGTCCATGATCAGCTGTGGCCTCTCCTTGATCCACTTCCTAGCCAAACAATCACCCTGATGGTGGGCTGGGGATCAGGTGACTGCGTGAATAGCCACTCACACTATATAAAGCTGTGAAAATGAAGAACAATAAAAAAAAAACAGCATTGGCAATACCACTAGGTCTCGCATTTGAGAGAATTAGAATTTTTGATGTTGTAAATGACAATTTATTTTACCCATGTGTTATGGAGTGGAGTGGAGGTATGTGATGTGGAGTGGAATTATGTGGCTTGGTTTGGAATGGTAGTTATGGAATTGTGTGGCGTAGAATTATGTGGCATTGTGTGCAGTGGAATTATGTGGATAGTAATTATGTGGTTTTAAGTGTACTGGAATTATGTAGAATGGGATTGTGTGTCATGGATTGTAATTATGTGGAATGGTGTTTTGTGTTGTATAGTGGTATGTGGTGCAGTTTAATTATGTGGTGTGTTGTTGAATTTTGTGGCATGATGTGGTATTGTGTGGTGTCGATTGGATGTATGCGGTGTATTGTGTAAATGTGTTGTGAGTTGCATTACGTCATATGTTGCTGCATAGTGTTGAATGATGCTGTGTGGAGTGGAATTGTGTTGTGCTGAATTAAATTATGCTTTTAGAATAATGTGGTATGATGTGGAGTATATTTATGTGTATTTTTGCTATGTGGTATCAAATGAACTTAAGCCATGTTGGCTTTCAGATACCAGCAAAACAGTTGTAAAAATTTGAAAAGGTAAATAAGACTGAGGGCTGCCTTTCATCCCACAGAAATGCATGCTTAATCAACATATTGTAAATGACTACCCCTCACTAGGAGTTAAAGCGCTTTGTTATGAGTAGCAAGCTACTCCGAAACCCAAGATTAGAGGTTAATAGCAGATTAGTAATATTTTTTTTTTGTGTGCATTAGTTGCACATCTTTGCTGTTGTACTGTACAGTGTTGAGGTCTTCTCGTCAATACCTGTACCAGCGACATCAAAGATGTGCACATCTTCCCAACAGGATCAAAAGAAAACCAAAATCCTCCTGAGTGATGTAGATTTCATTTCTTTTGAGTGTGTTGCAAAATGTTCTCCAAGGTATAGGTTCAGAGCTGCTCTTTCTCTTACTTTTGTTATTACATAGATTTCTGTTTATGTGATGATCATAATCAAGGACATAGCTGGTTGGGAAGAGTATCTAACTACATTGTGCAAGGCGGTAAGACTGAAAGTAAGTATTCCGTTTTCAGAACTGCAGTGCCCCTAGTCTTTACCAATGTTACTGGCTCTATAAGCTTAAAATGCTTCATTTACCAAACATTTCTCTACAAATGAGACATGTGAGATAAACCAAATGGTGTTTCATGAAAGGGCACGCCCCGTGAATGTGGGCCACTTATTTTTACAGGGCCCGGGCCAAATTGTGATCCCAATCCGAACCTGCAGTGGTGCTGACTTTAGTGCGGAAGGGGGGCTGTGTTTGAAATTAACTATTGGTTTAAAAGCAGGTAAACAACTTTCTTGTGTGTCCAGTAGTTTTCAAACAACAATGAACATGTCAAGATAACTGGTGATAAATGTTCCTACTGGTGAGAGATCGTAATTTGGGCTAGTGGCAGTTTTGACTCATCCTAAAGTAGTGTGCAGGGTAAGGTGTGTGCGGCAAGGAATGTGTACCATGCAGATCACAGAACCAAATGTGAGGAAACTATGAGTAGAACCACTATAAAAAATTAAATGTATGTCGGAGAGAGGTTTTGGAGAGAAGAGGTGTGCTGTGGGAGGGTTGTAGTGAGGAAATTCATGGAGAAGGAGGTCATGGGGGTGCAAAAAATACTGTTGCACCGGCACTAAAGTCGTCTCAGTGAGAAGACATCAGTCACAAGAATCATCTAACAGCCACTAATGACACAAGCCTGGGGTGAGTGGGCAGCACTTGACTCAGCTAAACAGAGATAAGACTGAGGCATCGGTGGTGGCTGCAATGATGGCTCTCTCGTTAGAAATCTACTGCCCAGTGAAATCCGACTCAATCCTTCCCCTTTGCATCGATGCACTTTCTCTGTTCATCAAATTTCAACTATTGTGTTCAGTAGATTCATAAAGAGTAGGACATGCCACTTGGGCGATTACTATGAAATGTTCAGGGTTTACTGCACTTTTACTGTGCAGAAAAAAATGTGTTTAAATGCAGGTGCATGCCGCCTACGGCTGCAATGGAGTTGCTTTCCTGCAGTCTTTAATCCTGGAGGTCAGTCCGTACTCTTGAGTAGCTAGTTCTGTTACGTGGGGTAAGGTGTTATTAAGAAGTCCCGCCAAGAAGTTCTGCTTAGCAAGTTACTATCAATGCTCTCAGGCGTTGCTATTGCCTTGTTGTCAATGCCCGCTAGTGGTGTCCCAGCATGTGTACTCAGTTGAGCTAATAGATGCGCTTGCGCCCACTGGGGGTCAACTCGGGGGCCCACCTCCTTCTCTTCATGTTGGCTGGAAGCAGCTTGGTGAAGTGCACTCAGTCTTCAGTGCTTGCATTTGGGAGTACAGACTCTGTGATCCAGGCTCTGAGATGCAGACATCTGCACAGTGAAGGTAGAGACAGCACAGATCCTTCGGCTTCCTCTATGGCAGTCACATACCAGAGGTAAGTTAGGTGAATCTCGATGATGACGAACTTTGCCTTTGGTTAAACGAGGACCCTCAGGTTCAAGCATGTCAGATATGGCACACTTCCTTTGGCAACTGACTGTTCTGACTGCTGCTCTTCTGGACTCAGCAGCTGCTTTTCTCCGCATTGGGCAGGCGGCTCCTGCAGCACAAGGCTCTTACTATTCCCATCTCACAGCTTCTCCAACAAGACACACAGATTTAAGTAATGGTCACTCACTTCTGGGAGACTGGCCATCACTGATCACAGCAGCTTTTCGAGTGCTCAGCACAAAACCCCCATTCTTGGTCCGTGAAGCAGCTTGGAATTTGAACCAGGTGGGGTCCCACCTTTATAGACAGGGGACTCGTACATTTCAGGAACCAATTTGGGGTGGTGCCTTTTGAGAACTTCATCTTCTTTCTGCAGTGCAGACAGCTCTTTGTGTAAGATAATGCATGTCATAGCAGGTAATGATGATATTGTTTCCAAGCAGAAGCACCCATAATATGAGCACGAGTGTGAAGCTCTGCATCAGTCAGTCACCAACCTCCTTAAATAAGCTACCCATGGAACACAAAAGGCACAGGCCCTGGCTATACTCTTCTGACACTCATGACATCTATTTCTCTTGACCTATCACCATTCCCCTAGCATCACCTAAATTGCATTTTTCAGGAAGAACTAACCAGCAATCCCTTGATAAATAGCTCACATTGAATTTTTAGAGGCAGACATTTCTCCATCCCCCACATTTCTGTCTGGGGCTACACTCCCCAGCTCACTTCTACTGTCTAGGATGTAGTCAACACCTACATCTTGTGCTATGTTAGAGCTCAGAGCAACCAAAATATATCCCTCAGTTCTATAGCATTTCTAAGCCTATAACAAACATTGAATTCTACTAGCAGCCACCATAAAGACTAAACACACTTGGTATTCACATGTAGATGTCAGCACAGTGTCTGGTCATGAGATATGATTGGAACTTTACACAAACAGCCACCACCTCTCAAACAATACATGTCCCAAGAACACCGAATGAGTCTCCAAAAGGGAACGCTGAACTCGGACAAGACAGAGATCCTCATCCTCGGCTCCAACCCTTCAGCCTGGGACAACTCCTGGTGGATGACAGTTCTGGGGGCAGCCCTGACACCCACCGACCATGCATGCAACCTGGGAATCATCCTTGACTCAACGCTCTCAATGACCAAGCAAGTCAACGCCGTCTCCTATTCCTGCTTCAACACCCTCCTCATGCTCCGCAAGATCTACAGATGCATCCCAACAGATGCAAGAAAGACAGTCACCCAGGCCCTCAGCATCAGCAGACTCGACTATGGAAACACTCTCTACGCGGGAGCCCTGACCAAGCTCATCAAACGACTACAACGCATTCAAAATGCCTCGGCACGACTGATCCTCGACGTACTACGCCACAGCCACATCACCCTCCACCTGAGAAACCTGCACTGGCTCCCCATCAACAAGAGGATATCCTTCAAGCTCCTCACCCACGCACACAAGGCACTCCACAAGACCAGCCCAGCCTACCTCAACGGCTCTCCTTCTACATCCCCAACCACCAGCTACACTCCGCCGACCTCTCACTCGCCACTGTCCCGCGCATCCGAAGAACAACCACTGGTGGGAGATTCTTCTCCCACCTTGCCGCCAACACATGGAACACCCTCCCAATAAGACTACGACAGACCCAAGACCTGCTGACCTTCAGGAGGACACTCAAGACCTGGCTGTTCAATCAGTAGCGCCCGCCCCCCCCAGCGCCATGAGACCCTCGCGGGTATGTAGTGCGCTTTACAAATGAAATGATTGATTGATTGATTGGTCCCAGGCCTCATCATGCACAGAAAATATCATGTGTAGTGGAGCCAAAAGAATGTCAGGATGTCATATTCATTCACATATTTGGTAACATTGGGCTGGGGTACATGTCCTGCAGGGACTTTCCGGTCCTAACATCAATCTTTCATAAAATCTTGAAAAATGTGTTTTTCTATTGTACTGGTATGGGGTGCAACTGTAGATTTGTTACCCTAGTGTCAAGAAGCCATTTCATATGAATGAGCACTCAACAAAAGTCCTATAACAAAGCATAACATAATAGAAAAAGAAGCACGTTATTCCTCTGACTTAAACATAGCAATCATTATCAGCCGGCCATGTATCCCAGCCACATATTAAATACCACTTGTATATCACAGAACATTTTCAATCTTGAGTAGTAGAATCACATCAGTTAGCCAAATGTCAATTGAAAACGTATAAAAGACGAGTTACACATTTTTTTTAAAAAAATTCTCCATTTAGAATTCAAGCCATCCTTTTTTGTCTCTCTGTTTACGTCTTTGACTCTGTATGTAATTCAAAATAGTTACAAAAAGACTTTTTCTTGAACCCTCAATCCATAAATTGAAATACCTCTTCTCAAACAAATTACCACTGCCAATTCCTGACTGTTTAGTAATAAAGGGTATATAATACAGGGGGGCCTGCTATCACCCTATAAAAAGCCTGTCTCTGAATGTCCTTATTACAAGCAATTTATGACCTCTCTAGTCACCTGTAATATTGACGTGTCTTGGCTGCTCAGCTATGAACTATTACAGTTGAGTTATGATACCGTAATGCCGCTCTTCCAGAGCCAGCAGCTAAACTGAAAGACTGGTCAAGCAACATAATTGCAGTTGCAGTTTAAACTAAGCAGTGAAAACGAAAACTGGCATTTCATGAAGATTTTTTTTCTCAAATGAACAGTGATGAGCAACAGGGAGATATTATGTGAACATTTGTTTTTTCACAGTAAAGGTCATTCCACCTTGTGAGCTTCATCATTTTGAATCCTACTGCTATTAAACTGATTCTGTTATCTTTTTTGCAACAAATTACTAATTCCTTTTTGATCTGCCTAATTTTGCATTAGATTCTGCTTTTATTCTTCATATCTGCATCTCCACTATCTCTTTCATACGACAGGGTAAGACACCAGGTATCTTAGAGGTTTGAGGGAAGGGTGATGGTGTGACCATGTTTTATAAGGAATAATATTTCAAGTCACCTCGAATTTGTGCAACTTTATAATGGAACTCAAACTTTGGCCTCATTCCTGTTACATTCACAGAGCTCCTTGGCAACATGCAATATCCATATGACGTACTATTGGGAATACTTTTTCCCGTATAATATATTTACTTTCAATAAAATGTGAGTGCATCAATAAGTTCAGCAGAACTGACCAGGTGACTGCTCTGTATGCACTATATATGAGTCTTAAGCACTAATTTATCTTTTTGCCCTAATAGACATTATTTACATTGTACTGTGCCTTGTTTAAATGGTAGCAGAAAGGTTGTTGTGAACTTACGATGGATTGTTGCACTGCCGGCTCCGGGAACGTACTCCACCACCACAGGTCCTTGAACAAGAGCTGAATCTAGACCAGGAACCCCAGCTCCCATCTTGGCTGTAGGGCTGCTCGGGGGTCTTCCAGATGCAGTGACCTTTGAAACACCACTAAGACCAGATATAGAGAACATGTAATGGGCAAGGGAGAAGCAGCATTGGCATATACAACTTGAATTAGTTGTTCATGGTACTACTACTCCGAGGCCACAAAAAAGACTCTTCATATACAATTGTGTTGGTGAAATATTAAAATGCAAATTGATTTAGAGTCACAACAAAAACAAAACTGTCCATTGGAACCTTCTTTTTACACCTCTGGCCATTTCACTGCTCTAAAAAATCAAAATGTTCTGATGAATATTTTGGGTCCAACATAGAAGAGCGGAGACTTTGCTAATACCAAATGAAAGAAGCTGACATTCTATAAATTAATTTGCAGTTCTTTTTTCACTTCAAAGTCCTATTTCCAAAGCAGATAACCAAAAGCAGTGCTTCCATACATCTTGTCGCGTACATTCATCCTGAATGATTTCCAAGAAGTGAAGGAGAAATATTCAAACTAAAATGATGAGCCCATTGTTGGCCATATGAGAAAGCTCAGTAGCTCTCCTCCAGTGGCAGTGTGAGCCATGCAAAGTACATTAACTTGATTGTTCAACAAATATGAAGTGCCTGGGAGCTGTATCTTTGCTACACGTGCACTAAGACAAAACAGGTAAGTCTGGTGAAGCCAATCGGCATTAAGCATGCACCATAAACCTGTCTCCCGAAAACGTCATAAATGATGCTGTATGGGATGTCAATTGTTTTGTCAATTGGGAAGACATGAGCTATGAGCGCTTATCTATTTATAATTTGCAAAATACAGTTTTCTTTAGGTTTTGGATTGTAATAATGATTTCGCTTTAAATTACGTTATTAGAGAATCTGTAAAGTTTTTTACACTCCAATTTACACGTTTTAGTAGAAATACAAAATTTGCTTAAAAAGGTTTTTGCGGGGATATATATGCACATTTTGGGCTATACTATATGCGGCCTCTTAGTTATTTTCCATATTTCAAATTCATTTTTAGTAATTAGCTCGAAAAAATGTTTCAATTATGGAAATGCTTATTGTAGTGAGTGAAATACAACTATACAAGTAGGGTAGAAAAAAGATGAGAAAAAATAAGTAGTTAAGAATGTAGAATTTCAGAAAAACAATGGCACACCAAAAATCCAAGGAGTGTTTAAAGACCAGTGGGTACAGCCTCCCCAGGAAATAACAAACACAACAATGTACCCGGGAATAATAATTGTGATCTAAATCAAAATATTGAAGATTTGCTGAC
This sequence comes from Lissotriton vulgaris, assembly GCF_964263255.1. Lineage (NCBI taxonomy): Eukaryota > Metazoa > Chordata > Amphibia > Caudata > Salamandridae > Lissotriton > Lissotriton vulgaris. Next base: position 784,093,239 of record NC_141693.1, read on the forward strand.
AATGTTTCTGACAGAGAAAAGAGAGCTTTCTTCAGGATGAGAACCCTCACCCACCCTGAGGTGACATGCTTCATCATAACTTTCCTTCTCAAACCACAAAATTAAGTTGCGATGTGGGCTGCAACTTCTTAAGTAGAAGAAGGCCCTGGATTCTTTTTTCACTACCATATGGGAGTGACAGGCGTGGGTGAGCTGAATGTAGAAGCCTGATTTGTGGTGAGACTAAAACTGTCGCCAGCTAGACCCTAAAGCTTTATTCTTGTCTACTATGGACAGAAATAAAGAACAAAAGAGTGAAGCAGGGAAAAAGCTCATTGACTACATCTTATTGGTCATATATTCAGCGCTAAAGTAACCCTTCCACAAGGTGTAGGGGCATTTGTCAGGATCACTCTGCTGTAAAATGTAATAGTGAAATAGTATAAGAGAGTATAGAAATACTGGTACACACAGTGGTAACTGAAGAGTAGAAGGAATCAACGTCTTGGGTACCCGCTATGGTCGGGTTTTACTGCCTCCACTTAAGGCTGGCTAACCCTGGCAAGAAACTCCGTGCTGTGGGCTGTAAACATCTGCGTGGCTATTGCTTGCCACGTTCGGATAGATATCCTACTATTATTAAACTATTTTAACTTATTATTTCTTACAGCAGACTGATTTACATTTTACAGCAGAGTGAGGGCAGCAGATGGGCTGGCTTTACATATGGTAACAAAATATTACTAAGTATTACTCCATGGAGAGCCCACTCTCTCCATAAACCAGTGCTCCTTAGGTGGTGAGGCCCTCAATACATAGCCTTCACCCTGTACTAAACAGTTTGCAGATAACCAACCTCTAGTCAGTAATCAAACCCACATGGGTGATCAACTACCGGGGGGGGGGGGGGTTCTGTACAGTCTTCACTTCTATGCACAACTTTTAATTCAGAGACCATGCCTCCAGACCCTTAAGGCACCTTAGTAGAGTAAGCAACTACTATGTACAACCTTTGCCCTGTAGAAAAGCTTTTGCAGATAGCTGAGCTCTAGTGGACAATCAATGAGCTGTGTCTGCAAGCCAGCATGTCATCAGTAATGTCAACAATGATGTCATTGAATATGTTGTAAGTAATATGGTAAATGAGGTCATTAACATAAATGTAGATTTTATTCCCATACCTACATATAACTCCCTTAACCTTTGGGTTTTTCATTGGATTTCTGGGAATTTTTAATGTAAAGTAACATCTAATGACTATACTAAGTATAACTAAGTATAACATCACTTTAACCTTTGTTTGTATGTGTGTGTGTGTATATATATATATATATATATATATATATATATATATATATATATAATCATCTTTGCTTAACAAGAGCATTTATGACTTTTCATGATCGAACACGTTATAAATATCCTACTAAAGGATCATACGTGTCAAAGAGTATCACTCTAGATAAGCATCCCCACAAGAATCCCAGCTGAAACATACTCAAAATGTACTTTAACAAATAAAGTTATGTTGCTAAACCTACATGGCCCATAATGCATCACCCTAAAAGCCAAAGGATGAGAGTATAAAATCTGGAAATTGAAAAGGGACTAATGTAGAACACTGCCGTGATCTAGAACGTTTGTTCGAAACGCGTAGGAGTTTTGCGCTAGACCTGTGAAATAAACGAAATAACTGCTGCCAAGAAGTGTGTCGCGTGAGTTCTTGTTTCTGAATAAGAAGGAGACACACTCCCGGTCTCAGACACGGGCACCGACAGATCGAGCTCCCTCTGCGATGGGAACAGTTGAGAGGAAATATATATATATATATATATATATATATATATATATATATATACATTTTTTTATTTAATTAAAACATTTATTCTTTTAAATTGCATTATTTATATTATTTGTATATTTTATTGTATTACCCTTTACATCCTAAAAACTAATCCCACCCTGCTCCCTTTAAATACCCCTGTACCCCATAATCATAACCCACCCTTACTCCTTAACCCTTTCGCTGCTGATGACGAGCTCAGCTCGTCATCACCCACGGGTGTCGTGTGCTGATGACGAGCTGAGCTCGTCATGAATAATGGTAATAATAAATCTGCAGCACAGGGCAAAAATCCCCGCAGCAGCCATGTGGTTAAAATACCCGAACAACCTTAAACACTAACCCATCTTAACCCTATAAATATACCCTGTACCCCAAAACCCAAACCTATCCCTAAACACTAAAAATACCCCTGTATCCCAAATACACAAACCTAGCCCTGAACCCTATAAATACCCCTGTACCTCAAAACCCAAACCTACCCCTGAACCCTATAAATACCCCGGTACCCCAAAACCCAAACCTATCCCTGAACCCTAAAAATACCCCTGCACCCCAAAACCCAAACCTACCCTGAACCCTAAAATACCCCTGTACCCAAAAACCCCAAATTAGCCCTGAACCCTTAAAATACCCCTGTACCCCAAAACCCAAACCTACCCCTGCATCCTAAAAATACCCCTGTACCCGAAAAGCCAAACCTAGCCCTGAACCCTAAAAATAACCCTGTACCCCAAAACCCAAACCTACCCCTGTACCCTAAAATACCCTTGTACCCAAAACCCAAACCTAGCCTGGACCCTAAAAATACCCCTGTACCCCAAAACCCAAACCTAGCCCTGAACCCTTCAATACCCCTGTACCCCAAAACCCAAACCTACCCCTGAACCCTAAAAATACCCCTATACCCCAAAACCCAAACCTAGCCCTGAACCCTAAAAATACCCCTGTACCCCAAAACCTATACCTATCCCTAAACCCTAAAACTACCCCTGTACCCCATAACTCAAAACTATATCTGAAACCTTAAAATACCCAAACACCTCAAAACATATACCTCAGTACCCCAAAACATATACCCCTATACCCATACTTACCTTATCCAAACATTTAAAAAAAACATGCGTTTACCATTCATGCATTTACAACGAATTTCGTTGTAAATGTATGCGTGGTAAAAGCATATAAAATGTAATGACATGTGTTATAATGGCATTGCGGAGTCATGGTACTTTCCTAATGAAAGTTTGCGGAGTGATGGTATGCGGAAAGAAAGTTGCAGAGTAATGGGTGTTTACCCTCCCCCGGTGAGTACATTGGTGGCACGGCAGCTCACATCTCCAGCAAAATACTCATATTTTTTCACCACCCATTTGAAAAATGCACAGGTCTCTCTCATTGATGGCCAGCAACGACATACACTTTTAGACACACCTCATGCCACAAGTTCTAGAATTGCGAACTTTAGAGCTGGGGAGCTACGTTCGAATCTCGGCATCAGCTCAACATCCTGTGATTCCAGGCAAATCGCTTTGTCTCCCCGTGCCTACCACAAAGGAATGTGTTCTTCTGTAATGTAAATTGTGCTCATGCCATGTTGTTGAGTTCGTGCTATATAATATTGCAAGGAAAAATAAAGTAGGGAAACTCGAGTTCACACACTACTGAACGCGCACTCTTAAGTGCATCAGCAGTGCACTGTGAATCGGAGCGTTTCACAGGCCTGTCACAGATAATAAATGCTATCAAAACGAAATCCTACAAAACAATATACTACTGGCCGGCCGCAGTTCATACCCGGACAACGTCGGAACGGGCTGCTAGTATATATATAAAACCAACTGGCAGTCGCCAGTAGGTAATCATAGTTAGGACCATATTTCCATAGGAAAAGTGTGTTCTCACATGCCTATATCTTTGGCGCCGGTTGCTGATTCTTCAAAACATTTTCCCATAAAGTGTGCCCGTGATTCTTGTTGTGCAGGGAAAGTTTCAGGGCGATCCGTCAAGCGGGGGCTTAGAAAAAGGGGGTCAAAAAAAGTGTTTTTGTCATATTTACTTCCATAGAGATTTTTAGATACGACTACAGGCCAAACCACTGGAGGGAATTACACCCAATTTGGCAGAAAGGTAGCTCAAGGTCTAGAAAGCCCTTTTTGTTATTTGGTGTAAAACCATGAAGTAGTTTTTGAGATATTAAAACCCCCCAGAAAAAGTGTATATATAGGGACGCAGATCCTCCGAGGATCCAACCGTTCCTGTGCTGAAATCTAATTGGCTGCCAACACTTCAACTAGGAAGCGATGGCTTCAGCCGAGTCCCGCAAAAATGTTTTAGAAAATGAAAAGGGGGCAAGGGTAGGAATACCCTGACTCCCTAACTGTGGTTCTGGGGTCTCCCTGTGATCCCGACAGGCTCAAAGAGAACTTTTTTCAAATTTTGTGCCGGAGTAATGCGACGGAGCCGCAGGCATTCGCATTTGTTTTTCATGGGCTCTTTAGGGCCCTAGGGACCACCAACTCCCTGCTGCTTAGTATGACTTATTTAGAAAAGGGGGTGGTGATGAACAGAGTGTCTGAGTTAAACAGACCACTCTTACCCAGTCCAAAGATCAGGGCTTGATCCATCACCGTTATTTAGCTCACTGCCCCATCCCAGCTCAGAACCTGGCTATATGCAAATCAGTCTGTCCCTGGCCCAGTGCATCATGGGAACAGGGCAGACTAAACTACCAAGCCAATTCTTCACCAGAAAGGAGACAAGCTACCGGGGACCGGTTTCTGGCATTTCAGCCTTCTTCGGCCCGGCTTGCTTGAATCCTGATGGAGCAGTGAGAAAGGGACTCATGTCTGAGTATACCCTGCCACACCTATAGTGGCCAAAAACGATTTAGAAAAGGGGGTGGTGATGAACAGAGTGTCTGAGTTAAACAGACCACTCTTACCCAGTCCAAAGATCAGGGCTTGATCCATCACCGTTATTTATCTCACTGCCCCATCCCAGCTCAGAACCTGGCTATATGCAAATCAGTCTGTCCCTGGCCCAGTGCATCATGGGAACAGGGCAGACTAAACTACCAAGCCAATTCTTCACCAGAAAGGAGACAAGCTACCGGGGACCGGTTTCTGGCATTTCAGCCTTCTTCGGCCCGGCTTGCTTGAATCCTGATGGAGCAGTGAGAAAGGGACTCATGTCTGAGTATACCCTGCCACACCTATAGTGGCCAAAAACGATTTAGAAAAGGGGGTGGTGATGAACAGAGTGTCTGAGTTAAACAGACCACTCTTACCCAGTCCAAAGATCAGGGCTTGATCCATCACCGTTATTTATCTCACTGCCCCATCCCAGCTCAGAACCTGGCTATATGCAAATCAGTCTGTCCCTGGCCCAGTGCATCATGGGAACAGGGCAGACTAAACTACCAAGCCAATTCTTCACCAGAAAGGAGACAAGCTACCGGGGACCGGTTTCTGGCATTTCAGCCTTCTTCGGCCCGGCTTACTTGAATCCTGATGGAGCAGTGAGAAAGGGACTCATGTCTGAGTATACCCTGCCACACCTATACCTTTGCTCATTGCACCATCAGGATTCAAGCAAACCGGGCCGAAGACGGCTGTAATGCCAGAAACCGGTCCCCGGGAGCTTGTTTCCTTCCCAGTGTAAGAATTGGCTTTTGTAGTTTGGTTTGCCATGTTCCCATCATGCACTGGGACAGGAACAGACTAATTTGCATACAGCCAGGTTCTGAAACTGGGATGGTGCAGTGAGCTAAAAAACGGTGTTGGATCTAGCCCTGATCTCTTGACTGGGTGAGAGCTTTCTGCTTAATTCAGAGACTCTGTCCCTCACCACCCCTTGTTGTAAATATTTTTGTCCACCCTAAGCGTGGAAGGGTATTCTCAGATGTGAGACCCTTGCTCATTGCACCATCAGGATTCAAGCAAACCGGGCCGAAGACGGCTGTAATGCCAGAAACCGGTCCCCGGGAGCTTGTTTCCTTCCCAGTGTAAGAATTGGCTTTTGTAGTTTGGTTTGCCCTGTTCCCATCATGCACTGGGACAGGAACAGACTAATTTGCATACAGCCAGGTTCTGAAACTGGGATGGTGCAGTGAGCTAAAAAACGGTGTTGGATCTAGCCCTGATCTCTTGACTGGGTGAGAGCTTTCTGCTTAATTCAGAGACTCTGTCCCTCACCACCCCTTGTTGTAAATAGTATGACTTATTAGCGGGGGCCACAAGGACCCCCAGGGGCAAGCACCTCCCCAGGGCAGCAAGTAAAATGTTTGTAGAAGGCTGAAGTCCTGGTCCATTTACAGACATATACAGACCTGGGGACCACTACCTCCTCTGGGCCAGCCCATGAAAAGAGAAGAAGGGGGGCCATATGCCCCCTGGAGCAAATAATGACCCATGGGGACCGCCACCCCTCCGGGTAGCGCTGGGCGTAGTTTGCAAAGTAGCACTTCGCGAAGTTACGCAAAGTGCACTTTTGCACTACGCGAGCTACGCGTAGCACTACACGAACTGCGTAGTAGCATGTTCGCACTGTGCAAGATGATGTTTTCAATGATTGCACAGTGCACACAAGCATCCGGCACTGTGCAAACATTGAAAACCGCAACTTGCACAGTACGAGCTGTAGTTTTCTGCCGCTCGAGGAGATTTTTACTCGAGCGTCAGCTTTCTCAAAGCGGACTGGTAGTTTCTCATCGCGAGCAGTCGCGAGCATACGCGGCCACTCGCAATGAGAAACCAGACCTCCCTGCGTTAAGAATCTCACAGGGAGGTTTATTTTCCACGCACGCTCACGATCAGCAACTTGATGTTGCTGATCGCGAACGAGGAAAAAGTCTCGCCAGGATGTCATTTTGCTTGCTCGCGGGCGCCAACTTGATGTTGAGGACCCCGAACAAGCAAAATATGACCGCTGCAATATGCTATGCTACGCTACGCGTGTTCGCACTGTGCTGTTGCACTTTGAGCAAACCACGCAAGCGTAGCGTAGTGCTTTGCCCAGGCCTACTCCCGGGCCGGCTCCTACTATTTCCAGGGGTGCCCACTATCGGTACATAGGTGTTTGCTTTTGCTGGGTGGGAGCAGTGATATCTGCTGGAAGTGGAGGTTTTCTCTCCCTCCTCGCCTGCAGACTTTGGGGCAAGGAAAGAGATAAAACGATTTCCCCTGCACGTAAGGAGCTGAATTTCCAGCAGCTCCCTGTGTGCGGCAGCAATGCTGGATCCTGCAGGAGGCGGGGAGCCCACTCGGACTGTGGGGCATTGAGGCTCCTCCAACGGTTCCTGTGGAAGGTCAGAAGGGTGCAGAAATAGGCAGAATTCAGGTCAGACACAAGCAGACAGAGGCAAGATAAAGGTGAGAAACAAGTAGAATAGAGGCAGAATAAAGGTCAGAAAGGAGGAGAGAGATGCAGAATAAAGATCAGAAACAAGCAGAAAGAGGCAGAATGAAGGTCAGCAACCAGAAGAAAGAGGCATAATAAAGGTGAGAAACGAGCAGCAGGAGGTAGAATGAAGGTTAGCAATGAGTAGAAAGAGGCAAAATAAAGGTGAGATATGAGCAGAAAGAGGCAGAATAAAGGTCAGCAATGAGCAGAAAGAGGCAACATAAAGGTGAGAAACGAGCAGAAAAGGAAGAATAAAGGTCAGGAAAGAGCAGAAATAGGCAAAATAAAGTTGAGAAAGGTGCAGAAAGAGGAAGAATGGAGGTCAGAAACTAGCAGGAAGAGGCAGAATAAAGGTCAGTAATGAGCAGAAACAAGCACAATGAAAGTGAGAAAGGAGCAGAAAGAGGCAGAAAAAAAGTCAGAAACTAGAAGAAAGAGGCAAGACCAAGCTGAGAAGTGAGCCGAAAGATGCAGAATAGAGGTCAGCAACGAGCAGAAAGAACAAGATAATGGTAAGAAACTAGCAGAAAGAGGCAGAATAAAGGTCACAAGCAAGCAGAAAGAGGCAGAATCAAGATCAACAATGAGCAGATAGAGGCATAATAAACATGAGAAATGAGCAGAAAGCTGAATAAAGGTCAGAAATTAGCAGAAAGAGGCAGAATAAATGACAGAAAGAAGCAGAAAGAGGCAAAATAAAGGTCAGAAATGAACAGAAATATGCAAAATTGAGGTCAGAAATGATCAGCAAGAGGCAGAATAATGGTCAGAAATGAGCAGCAAGAGGCAAAATAATGGGCAGAATGAGCAGTCCCTTGCTCACTTTGCCACTGGATTCAAGCAAGCCGGGCTGAAGACAGCTGAAATGCCAGAAGCCGGTCCTCGTAGCTTGTTTCCGGTCCAGGGAAATCATGGCTTGGCAGTTCGGGCTGGACTGTTCCCATGAGGCACAGGGTCAGACTGATTTGCATATGGCCATGTCTGAACTGGGGTGGCAGAGTGGGATAAAGAACGCTGATGGATTAAACCCAGATCTGTTGACTGGGTCAAGTCAAGTCAAGTCAGAAATTTGTATAGCGCGCTACATACCCAGAGGGTCTCAAGGCGCTTGAAGAAGGGTGGGGAGTTATTCGTCGAAAATCCATGTTTTGAGTTGCTTTCTGAATGCTAGGTGGTTCTGAGTGAGACGAAGGTGAGGGGGAAATGAGTTCCAAGTTTTAGCTGCTAGGTAGGAAAAGGATCTATCTCCCATGGTGGTTTTGTTGATTCGAGGTACAGTGGCAAGGGCTTGGTTAGAGGATCGTAGTTGGCGTGAAGGGGTGTAGAAGGATAGTCGCGAGTTGAGGCATTCGGGTCCGATTTCGTAGAGTGCTTTGTGTGCGTGGGTTAGGAGTCGGAAAGTGATCCTCTTATTGACGGGGAGCCAGTGGAGGTTTTTCAGGTGATCAGAGATGTGCTCTTGACGCGGGATGTCTAATATGAGCCTGGCTGAGGCGTTCTGGATACGTTGTAGTTTCTTCTGGAGTTTTGCGGTGGTGCCGGCGTATAAGGTGTTTCCGTAGTCCAGTCGGCTCGTGACCAGAGCGTGGGTGACTGTTTTTCTCGTTTCTGTGGGGATCCAGCGGAAAGTTTTTTTGAGCATGCGAAGAATGTTGAAGCAAGATGAAGAAACGGCGTTGACTTGTCTGTTCATCGAGAGTGAGGAATCCAGGATGACGCCCAGGTTCCGTGCGTGGTCCGTCGGGGTGGGTGCTTTTCCAAGGGCCTCTGGCCACCAAGAGTCGTCCCAGGCGGAGGGGGAGGTACCTAGGATGAGGACTTCTGTTTTGTCTGAGTTCAGTTTCAGTCGGCTGTGCTTCATCCATTCGGCTACTTCTTTCATCCCTTCGTTGGCCGTGTTAGGGTCTCTGGTGAGTGATAGGATCAGTTGAGTGTCGTCGGCGTAGGAGATGATGTTGAGGTTATGTTGGCGTGCGATGGCCGCAAGGGGGCTCATGTAAACGTTGAAGAGGGTGGGACTGAGTGAGGATCCTTGAGGAACTCCGCAGATGACTTCAGTAGCCTCTGACTTGAATGGTGGAAGGCGGACTCTCTGGGTTCTTCCGGAGAGGAACGAGGTGATCCATTCCAGAGCTTTTCCTTGGATTCCGATGTCTTTGAGGCACTGTAGAAGGGTGCTATGGCAGACTGTGTCGAATGCTGCGGAGAGGTCGAGGAGGATGAGGGCGACTGTGTCTCCATTGTCCAGTAGAGTTCGAATGTCGTCTGTTGCTGCGATGAGGGCGGTTTCGGTGCTGTGCTTAGCTCGGAAGCCGGACTGTGAAGAGTCGAGGGATTTGTTGGTTTCGAGGAATGCGGCGAGCTGGTTGTTGACAGCTTTCTCGATGACTTTGGCCGGAAATGGGAGGAGCGAGATGGGGCAATAGTTTTTGAGTTCGGTGGGGTCAGCTGTGGGTTTCTTCAGGAGGGCGCTGAGTTCGGCATGTTTCCAGCTTTCCGGGAAGGATGCGGAGTTGAAGGAGCAGTTGATGACGTCTCGGAGGTGCGGTGCAATAATGGAGTCTGCTTTGTTGAAGATGTGGTGAGGGCAGGGGTCTGTGGGGGATCCTGAATGGATAGAATTCATCAGACGGATGGTGTCCTCAGTTGAGATTGGCTTCCAGTCCTTGAGGGTGTTCAGGGGGGGTGGGTGTCCTGTAGGGGATTGGGTGGGTTGGTCTCCGGGTTGGTTGTCAAAGCTGTTGTGGATGTCTGCAATTTTATTGTGGAAGAATGAGGCTAGGGAGTCGCAGAGGGCTTGAGAGGGGGTGATGTCGTTGGAGTTGGCTGAGGGGTTGGTGAATTCCTTGACGATGTTGAATAATTCCTTGCTGTTATGGGCGTTGTTATCTAGACGGTCCTTGAAGGCTGCTTTCTTGGCATTTCGGATTAGTTGGTGGTGTATGCGGGTGGCGTTTTTGAAGGCGTCCTTGGTGCTGGTGGTTGGGTCTTTTTTCCAGGCCTTCTCGAGGGAGCGACAGAGTTTCTTGGATTTCTTAAGGTCGTCGTTGAACCAGGAGGCCTGGGTGTGAGTGTTTGATTGGTTCAGATGCTCCGTCCATCACCACCCCCTTTTGTACCACTTTGTTCGCCATAAGTTGGCAGTGTATGCTCAGACGTGAGTCCCTTGCTCACTTTGCCACTGGATTCAATCAAGCCTGGCTGAAGACGGCTGAAATGCCAGAAGCCGGTCCTCGGTAGCTTGTTTCCGGTCCAGGAAAATCATGGCTTGGCAGTTCGGGCTGGACTGTTCCCATGAGGCACAGGGTCAGACTGATTTGCATATGGCCATGTCTGAACTGGGGTGGCAGAGTGGGATAAAGAACGCTGATGGATTAAACCCAGATCTGTTGACTGGGTGTGAGTGTTTGATTGGTTCAGATGCTCCGTCCATCACCACCCCCTTTTGTACCACTTTGTTCGCCATAAGTTGGCAGGGTATGCTCAGACGTGAGTCCCTTGCTCACTTTGCCACTGGATTCAATCAAGCCTAGCTGAAGACGGCTAAAATGCCAGAAGCCGGTCCTCGGTAGCTTGTTTCCGGTCCAGGGAAATCATGGCTTGGCAGTTCGGGCTGGACTGTTCCCATGAGGCACAGCTCAGACTGATTTGCATATGGACATGTCTGAACTGGGGTGGCAGAGTGGGCTAAAGAACGGTGATGGATTAAACCCAGATCTGTTGACTGGGTGTGAGTGTTTGATTGGTTGAGATGCTCTGTCCATCACCACCCCCTGTTATACCACCCCCCAAGGACGACTCCTGCTATGTTATAGGGTGCCCACCCTCTGGACATAGCTGTTTGCTTTTTCTTGGCGGGAGCAGTGACAGCTCCTGACAAGGAAAAGCAAACACTCTGGTTCCAGTAGACAGGAGCAGTCAAAGTACTCGCGCCCACTGGAAGCGGAGATTTCATCTCTTTCCCTGCCTACATACCTGCTGGCAGGGAAAGAGATGAAAGTATTCCTCCTGCACACAGGGAGCTGTGTGCAGCAGCAATGCCAAATCCCTCAGGAGGCAGGGAGCCAACTGGGACCGCGGTGGGGGGAAGGTCAGAAGGAAGCAGCAAGAGGCAGAATTAAGCTGAGAAACGAGCAGTAAGAGGCAGAATAAAGCTAAGAAACAAGCAGAAAGAGGCAGAATGAAGGTCAGAAATGAACAGGAGCAGGCACAATAAAAGATGGAAACAAGCAGAAGGAGTCAAAATAAAGGCAAGAAACGAGCAGAAAGAGGCAGAATAGAGGTCAGAAACGAGCAGCAAGAGGCAAAATAGAGGTCAGAAACAAGCAGCAAGAGGCAGAATAAATGCCAGGAGTGAGAAGAAAGAGGCACAATAACAGTCAGAACTATCAGAAAGAGGCAAAAGAGAAGTCAGAAAGGCAAAGTAGGGGTCCGAAATGAGCAGCAAGAGGCAGAACAATAGTCGAGCGAGAAGAAAGAGGTATAATAATGGGCAGAACAAGCAGAAAGAGGCAAACTAGAGGGCAGGAATGAGGAGAGAAGAGACAGAAAAACAATCAGAAAATGAATATACATGTAGGGGGTGTATACATCCCTGGGAACCACTACCTCCTCCGGCCGTCTAGTGAAAAGAGAAGGAGGGGGGTCATGTGGTCCCCTTCCTGTGGCCAATAATGACCCTGGGACCTGCCACCCCCCTCCCCAGGATGGCTTGGAAGCCACGACAGCACCCACCAAGGAAAAGCAAACACTCCTGTTTCAACCAACACACCCGCACCTCATCAAATGGCACAACCAAAATAAATCTCCAGCAAAGAGCCCCTTTGAGGGTGCCCATCTGGCATTGCATCACCAGCCTGACGAGGAGCTTGCCTAATAATGAAGCATGACACCCACATGGATGTATGAGGGCACCTGCTCCTATTGGAGCATCTCCCACCTCTGTAAAACCCGACCTACACACATCCATTTCACTGCTGCACTATAGGAATTGCATACTCTTTTTGATACTACTTGATATAGCAAGGAGCCTGGTTGCTGGTCCTTTATGCTCCTGGTTCCCACTTCTTTTTTTGGCATAACTGAGACAACCTTGCTGCATAATTTAGATAACTTGCTGCATAATCCTAGTAGCCTTCATAGAGGTAAAGAGAATGGTTTGGAGGATATGATTATGCTAACCTGCATTTCACAGGGAACTGTCATTTTGCATATTTCCTTGAATAGGTTTCAATTCTATTGAAGCTTTTGCATATACACAGAGTCAGTCTTCTATCTCTCTCTCTCTCTCTCTCTCTCTCTCTCTCTTATCTCTCACCCCTCCTTCTCTCCCCCCTAGCCTTAATGCAAGCATCTAACAATGAATCTTCCCCAGTGTCTGAAAATAAATATTGCAAGCGCAGACGCATTGCAATTTGTTTTTATTTCTTGAATGCACATTTCGAATTTCCGCACAATGAGCTTCATTCAAAATATGGTTTATAATAATACCCACTACTACGTAAAACACATTTTAAATCTTAGCACTTTCTCTCTAACAAAAACACACATATCTCAATTCATTGACAGACTTAATTGCAGATTCAGGCAAACAATGAATAGTAAATGGATGATGCTCAAATGCTCTAAATCTTTCTAAACAGTACTAAAATCTATAAATCATATATATAAATATAGATATATATATTCACTGAAAAAAACATAGGTCACAGGGACGTTATAGTTAGGTTCAGATTTTACACACACAAAACCACAGATATTCAACAGTTATAGTTATAATTATCTCAAGAAACTATAACTTGTGCCCTAAGGCAACTATAAATCACGCCTCCTCCATGCACCCTTTGCTCATGAAAATTTGTACTGCAACCGTTGCAGTGATATTATTGATTATTTGATAGGATGTGTTATCAGTGATGTAATATGTGGGGCAATTAGCAGTGCATTGCGAGGGCGTGAGTTATAGTTACAGTAGGAAGCTTTGGGTTTCATAATTCATGGTATGGTCCTCTTCCATACTCAATAATGAAGATCGCATAACCGTATATATTTGATTATGCGATTGTCATTGTGGAGTGCGGTAGGGGACCATACCATGAATCACGAAATCAGCAAATTAAGTTCTGCAAGTCTGCAGATTTAGCTTCTGCCATGCTGTTCTTCTTTGTGTATTAGTTGTAAACACAGCTTTTAAACAGTACCAGAGTATATTCCGAATTAATAGGCACACAGTGTGAAGCAATGAACATGAAGACAATGACTGATGATCTTGGTGATAAGGTCTCGGCCCATCCACCGTAATAACCTTGTATTTTACCTCTGACTGTAGAGCAAAATGTCTGAATCTGTGAGTATTACAAGGCCCGGGTAAATGCACATTATGCTGGTGGAATCTTGCATAATTTCTGTCATTCCATGCAGCGCTTGTTGGGCAAAATGTCGGAAACTACGCCATGCTTAAGCCACATTATGTAATTTTCTGCCTGTTTTTAGAGAAAAATCGTTATCAGGAGCAACGTGAAACAACAGCACATGAGTTGGTGCTGTACGCGTGATGTGAGTCAAAACGAGTCCTTGCGACCAAAATGGATGCAGAGGTGTATTTTGCGCTTGAAAATAGAACTAACGGGCGTATTATCAAGAGACACATTGCTGCTTTTTCGGCACATAGCGCCGAAAAAGCAGCAATTTTTTTAACTCAGTATTTACAAGGACTCGCTAACAAGCTTTAGCGCGAGTTTCCTTGAGTTAGCTGCCTTTTTCTTTCTGCTTTGCATGTCAGCGATATTTATCGCTAATGACATGCAAAGCAGGCGTTCCTCACCTAATCCCCATGGAATACGTCGCCAACAAAACATCGCCCTATTATCAATGCGGGTCAAGCGATAAAAATAGCTGCGCTAACCGCGGTTATCACCGGAATTTAACACCTGCTTCAAATTTGACTAAGCTATATTCACAATGGGAGGTGGATTGACATTTTAAGTCCACACTCCCCTAACAGCAAGGTTTTCAATAGCGCACTAACATTATTGCTACTTTTCTCATGCAAATGCCGATGATCGCCGTCTATCACTGGAGTGTACATCGCCATTGTACAAAGCGTTGCTAATACGCCGCTAACACAGCGATGTACTCTAGCGCTGGACGGCGATAATGTAAATTGCGCTAAGCGTGCTTTGCAATAATTATCACATGTTCTTGTTAATATGCCCCTAAATGTTTACGGTTGGCATACTTTCACTTGATTTTCCCAAAATCTTACGTAATTACGCAACAACAAACAATGTACATTTTTCACACCTCTGTTTATTGTTGCACTTGCTTCAAATTTATGGTTTAGTGGCGGTCGCCAGTAGGTAGTTATAGTTAGGATTATTTTCAATAGGGAAATCGCAACAATCTATTGGGAATAACTTTGGCGCCCGTTGAGGAATCTGCCTGAAAATTTCCTCAAATTTGCCTCGCGGCGCTTCGGTCCTTGCCATTAAAGTTTGGGGGGGATTCGTCAAGCGGGGGCCGAGAAAAAAGGGGGGTCCCAAAACGCGTTTGCCCATGTTAATTTCCATAGGGCGGTCAACCTCACTTTTAGCCCGAACGGCTGAATGGATTTCCACGAAACTTGGCAAAATTGTAAGGACTGGTAGCCCGATGTGCCTTTGCTATGTCTCAAGATATGTGCTCCAGGGGATTTTGAGTAATTTAGGTTAAAAAAATATATATATCTATAAGTGCGCCCCAGTACGCGCACCGGGGCGCGAACCAGCGCGCTACGCGAGTTCGCGCGCGGAAAGCTGATTGGCTCTCGGGTGTCTGTAAACATTCGAAACAGTCCGGAGCGGCCGCCATCTTGTGTCTCGGTAGGATCGAGACACAAGAGGTGGCAAAAACAAAGAGGGAAATGACCAAAAGCGGGCAGGATAGACCCCCCTGACCCCCTAGGTTTGATGTGGGGGCCATAAAAGGGCCCAGCGGGGCAAAACAAACCATTTATTTTTTCGATTTATGCGGGGGAGCGCCCGGTACGTGCACGGGGGAGCGTACCATGGGGAAAAAAGAATGACAGAGTTTTAAAAAAATGTAGATTTTTTTTATAACTTGGAGGTAGTTCTAAAAAGAACTGTTTTTTTTCTTCTTTTTGTTGTTTTATATATTTTTTTGTTTTTTGGAACATTTTATACTTTTTTGGGCTTTTATGAACAGTTTTATATTTTTTTTGTATTTTTTATGGGGACAAACAAAAAACAGGGAATTGTAATCAGCTCAACTGGAGCAAAAAAAACCTGGAAAAAATTAAGGCTTCTTTCGGCACCAGTGGTTGTCTCCAGCACAGTTTATAAGTTTGATGCTCTGCTCCCCATAAGAAATGGTAGTCTCACAAAATATACAAGTAATCTTGTATTCTCCAAACTGGCGTTGGATGCATGGGACCATCTCTCTAGTTTCAGGACCCGATGGAGTGGGTTGTTTAGAGGTGCTCGGAGAAGATTGGGGAGGGTTTCTGGTCAGTTCTCTGACCTCTGCTGCAGAATAGTTATTGGGGTGCTTTCGTTGCATGTGGCGTAGCATTGTGTGATTCCCAAATGAATATTTTTTTGCAGGGTTCCCCCTGGAAAGTTCAGCGCCACAGATGAGACAGGTCACCTTTGAAGCATTAACTTTTTTGAAACCCCTTGGGATTTAAAAAAACTCCCATATAAAGTGCTTCTTAGGTTTATATGGGGGATTGTCTTCATGCAGGAACTGCCTTCTCTCCTCCTCCTCCTCCTCTTCCTCCTCTTCTTCTTCACCACCAATGTGATGTTGTAGTGGTCCTTGTGGTGGTGGTGGTGATGGTGCAGATGCTCCAGCTGCTGCTGCTACTGTAGCCATTTCTCTATCAATAGAAGCAGGTCTTCCTCACTCAAATAATAAAGTGAGAATGAGGAAAAAGGTGGGGCTTTCATCATTTGGAAAACAAAACTGTTCTGAACCAATGAAAAGTATTATTTTCAGGTCACATGAGCCGGGCTTTCATCATTTGGAAACCAAAACTGTTCTGAACCAATGAAAAGTGTTATTTTCAGGTCACATGACCCGAGGCGCTTACGCTACGTGCCCCGGTGCGCGCCTGGGGGCGCTTACGTAGCGCGTTCGTATGCGCATTGATGCTTCCGGGTGCGCTTACGTCGTGCGTATCACGCGGACATGACTACGCGATACGTCACGATTATGTTTTCATTCGCGGCAATAGCGCTAACGGGACGCTCACCGGAACGGGCCCTGGGGCGCGCCACAAGACTGCGCTTACCCGTGCGCTCACCGGGACGCGCACGGGAGCGCTCCAGGGCAAAAAAAAAAATTTATATACATATAAAAAATAGTATTACATAAATATACAATATAGGATTCATTAAAACAAATATTATATTTCATAGCTATAGAAATTTCCTATTGAAAAACCTATGAAATTCACTGAAAAAACATTAGGTTTCACATCAGTTGTAGTTAGGAATTAGCATTTAAAAAACCTATGAAATTCACTGAAAAAACCATAGGTTTCACACCCGTTATAGTTAGGAATTAACATTTAAAAAACCTTTGAAATTCACTGAAAAAAACACAGGTTTCACACCAGTTATAGTTAGCAATTAGCATTTAAAAAACCTATAAAATTCACTGAAAAAAACATAGGTTTCACACCAGTTATAGTTAGCTGGAAATTTTACTGACATAAAACCATTGAAATTCCCACGTTATAGTTAGTTGGACTCACTATAACTTGCACGCCTGCAATGCACTGCTGATGACGTCACATATTACGTCACTCATGACATGGTCAGTGACATCACTCATGACATCACTGATGACACCATCCTTGTGACAGAGTGACAGACCTCCTTTCAGTGTAATGTAACCCTTGAAACACATATTCAAAAATAGAAAATAACATTTTCAAAAAAATTGAGATACCCATACCAGTTACAACAACCAATTTAGTAATACCACCATCTATATACACATCCACTCATTCACCAACAGTTCTATATAGTCACTCATACATATATTCACTCATCATATGTAGTGAAACACCTATACATCCTGTTACACACTGACAGTCATCCAAAAGTTACTCACACACATACTCACACATGCAAATAAACTTTTGAACATCCATTTATTTGCATATACAGCTATACACACACTACCACCTTACTTCTAAGGAAACTTACACATACTTACTCTCTTAAACAATCACTTATAGAAACACATACTTTTTTAAACAGGAACTCTTACAATCTCTTACTCTCACATATACTCACTTATATACATCAATATTCACATATACTAGATTAAAACATATGTAGTTACTGATAAAGACACTAGTGAGACAGTCATTCACTTAATAACACACACATATACACACTCATCCACCCATACAGTCCTGCACATATGTTGTGTTCAAAACACATACAAAGAGAGAGTCAGTCATTGATGCATCTATGTGCTAAGTCATACCCCCACCAAACCATACAGACACTCATACTGATACTAAAAACAACATCTAATAACCCATATACACACGCATGTAGCTACTTACAAACCCATGCAGCCACTTATACACAAAGTGAAACACTAATACATATATTTAAATATTTAAACATTTCTCACTAATATATGTATTCACTAAGATACACTTAACCCCTTCCATGCTGGTGACGAACCCCAGCCGTCATGCACTACGGTGCTCGTGTGCTGATGACGGCTGGGGTTCATCACGGCCCGCCCGTGTTCGTCCGGCGGCCGCACACAGGGAAAATCGCGGCCGCACGAAAGGGGTTAATAAGCCAGTTAACCAATCAATTTTTTTTTTAAAAACATCCATTTAGACACTTATTTAAACATGCATTCTTCCATTGACTTTTACATATACATATATAAAACATATTTATTTTTCAGAAAGACACACATTCACTGGATGGTGTCATCAGTGATGTCATGAGTGATGTCACTGACCATGTCATGAGTGATGTAATATGTGATGTCATCAGCAGTGCATTGCAGGCGCGCAAGTTATAGTGAGTCCAACTAACTATAACGTGGAAATTTCAATGGTTTTATGTCAGTAAAATTTCCAGCTAACTATAACTGGTGTGAAACCTATGGTTTTTTTCAGTGAATATATATATATATATATATATATATATATATATATATATATATATATATATACACACACCGGTACATCTCAATAATTCTTGCTTTGCCGTTTATGCATGTGCATCACCAGATACAAATAGGAAGTTGCATCTAGAACCCAGTTTTGACCTCCGAGAATCATTATATATTACCCAAAACATGCCTGGAAGAGCAAAGCACAGCACAGAATTGCAGGTACCTTTCCCTGTGCACACTCTGTCCCATCCAGCGGAGGCCCTTTCTTGGTTTTGCAAAAGTAGGGGTTATCTGGATGGCTGCACCAAAGTTGCTTGCAAGGATCAAAGGTCCTAAACTGTGGAAAAACACATCAATTTAGTCATCAGAGCCATTTATGGCGATATTTTCTGCCCTCCTGTATTTCAGCTTCACAACCTATTTTTCTGGCCTGGTGGTGAGGATAGGTGACACTATGCGCCGCACTTTCAAATTTTGCCTTTTTCTGATGTGGTTGTGTTCTCTTTCCTCAGTTAATCTCCTTTCAGAATTGTTGTTTGAGAAAACCCTCGTGCATACAGCTTCGAGTAACTTGCAAAAATCGGTGTACTTACCACATGGTCTGTGCACATAAACGTTTGAGGAAGCCCAAAAGGTTGTTAATTAGTGCGTGTAACCGAATGTGGCTTGCATGCTCGTGGCTTCTTCACTAACGCCATTATGAATACTCTTAGCTTTCTGAGCCAATATGCACATGATCTGTGTGCATTACACACCTCCATTACACACCTGTTTGCCTTACTACGTGCATACACTATACTTTTCAGATGCGCAAAAGATGCTTAACGTGGCCTGTAAAAATAGGTGGGGAAAGGCTTTATGGATCAATTCCTGAGGGTGGAAAGACTGACAGGTTTGTATTAGAACTTAGAAGAACCGCCTCGAAAGGAAGAAAACTGTATAGTGATAGGAAAATCATGTTTTTTCAAAAATGGTTACTTGACAAAGGTCTAATACTTGTAAATTCATTTTATTTGCTTGATTGTACCGATTTTAATTGAAGCAGCATAGATTGGGTCTTATTATTTTTTTAATATTTGTATCTGTACTTTTATGGTTCAACGAACTGAAATAAAGGGATGTATGATTTAACCACTACTCCCTAAACCACGAATTCCTTAGCCACGATGGCTAAACAACGATCAATCCCAAACTACTACTTCTTTTATTACAAGTTCCTAAACCACGAAAGAATATTCACATAGCTCATTACATATTTACACCATATTTTTCTTTTAAATCATAACATTTTTTTAAAGAAATCTATTAATAGATTAATTTACACAGTGTATTTGTGGGGGCAGACTCCACACACCCCCATCTTCCCTTTTTGGCTGAGGCCAAGCATTCCTATTAATGCTGTACATCCCCCCCCCTGACCTTGTACAAACCTGGCAGGATGAAAGCTGACTGCATGACCCTGTGCTCCTCAGAGCCCGCCTGCCTGGTGGCTGCAGTGCTGAGTGAATCATGCCAGGGGTCAATGAGCTTGTCAGGTCAGGGGGTGCGAAGGGCAGTGAAGTACCATGCAGAGTGTTTCTCTGGAGCAAGGAGTTTTGGGAACGGGGAATGTCAGTCCTTGGCAGTCTTAGATCGTTCGTTGTTTAGAATAGTCGTGGTTCTGGAAAGTCATTGTTAAGGATTGTTCGTGGTTCGGACTTCGTGATTCAGGTAACTCGTAATTAAAACTTCGTGGTTAAGATTGTTTCCCGAAATAAAGTTATTGCTTGCTTGAAAAACTGTGCATTTTTTAGAAGGGCAACTCAAATTCCAATTCCCCTTGCAAAAACGTATAAATTGTGTTTAATAAGAAATCCGAACAACCCTGGTCCCTTACATCAACCAGGTCTCTAATGGATCTACACATTACATAATGATCCAACCCTTACCTTTAGATAGTCAAGCACTTTCAGAGGCAGATTCAAATGGTAAATAGTTATTTAAATAATTATTTTATAAATCCTCTCCCTTGCGGCTGAACAAGCAATACTCACCGCAGTGCACATCTTGTACCCCACTCCGAAGTCGAAGCGACACTGCTCATCCATGGAGTAGTTGATTCCTGGAAGCTCTGGCAGCTTTGGCCAATTATGCTTGAAGGGATCATCCAGAAGGCAGTCGTAAGAACTGCAGCAACAATAAGGGATGGAAAATAGATGAGAAGACAGTCTGACGAGCCCTATGATAGCATAGCGTCCATTTTGTATTTATTGTATGGGTGTAAAGAGGTAATTTCACTTTACATATATCCCAGAATCATCGCAGATCTTCAAAGGAAAAGGCTTGTGCACATACGTACACCACCCTGCTATGTTGTACCTCACCTAACTCCCACCAAATAAACAAACTGCCTTCCAATTACATGAATGGGATCACCATCCCTGACAAGATTCCTCATTCTCTAAAAACATTTATGTCCACAGTGGTTTCATAACGATCGTCCTCCAAAACCACTGCATATTACCCTCAATAACGACTCAGATGGTTGAGTAGAGCTGTGCTGCAAAGTCAAGAAAAGCTCCCCATTGCAGCAGCTGGAACTCAACTTAAATAACCAGGGGTGTAGCTACCAATGACGCAGTGGTTACAGTGGCCTAAAGGTATAAGGAGCATGCTGATCCAATGATTGCTGTCTTTTACTACCGAGCTAGGCACTGGGGGTTAGTAGGGGCAGTTTTGTTCCTAAAGATAGGACTCATGGTTCTCTTGCTACTAAAAAGTGCATTCAGAGGAGATTACAAACCTTTTTTACTAATGTATATTAGTCAGGAGACAATCTGCGACCCTATGCGGATGTCTGCGAGCATTAAGATGAAGACCTGAGATGGAAAGAAGGCTGCTATCTTTACATTAGAATTCACTACATGTGGACATTTTTGTATAGTAAATTGTGTCCTTGAAGCAACAGGGACTGCTTGAAACAACAAGCTCAATGCGCATGCGCATTGACAGGCGAGACCTAAAAAGCATGTGTTCGCTTGGAATGAGGGCCTTAGGGAGATCATGCAGTCGTCCCCTGATCACCCCCTGCTCTCCCGAAGCCAACACAAGTTTAAATGGAGAATATGTCCAGAGTAACCTGCTTTCACTGTGCAAATGATTTACCATCCCAACTCATGGCAGATAACCGATGAATGGTCACACAGCTTTCATACATGGCACTATGAATCATAAACAGGAGGAGGCTGCCCTTTCACAACAATCCTTCCGCAACACCAATTTACAATTCAGAAGGGATGACTAAAACTACTTTGTCAGATAGGCTTTTTCGACTCGCAGAACAAATTTACAAATTTAAAAACACTCTTCTGTGGGCGCACGTCTTGTGATTTTGCGAAACAAATCTTTGTTTGTTTACATTGTGTTTGATCATAGTGGCACATGCTGCTTTTGATCTGGTGGGGGTAGGCATAATATACTAGGTAATGAGGGTTGGTCACACATAATACACAAAGAAGTTCACTGCACTAAAACTCATAAAATCGAAACTCTCAGCAACAGAAACTTGAAAAACCGCCAGAAAGCTCCCTGAATAATGCTTTAAGTTTACCTAGCACTCTCTACTCCAGCTCTGCTCTTCCATAAAAATATAAAACCACGTGTTTCTGTTGTGCACAAGAGTACACAACGTAGCAGACTCTGGAGGATGAAAAGCTGAGATTAGAAAGATTCTAGGGGTCTTATAGTCTCATCAGTAATGCATACTTGCCTTTTCAGTGATTTTGAGGGGTGTCTGGGGGAACACCTTGAAGTTCTCTTGGTAAGTTGGTAGTTGTTCTTTGTCACCCACTCTTACTGGTGCTGGAATAACTTTCAGAGTGGGGAGGGGAGGGTTGTGAAAAATCCAAGTGTTAAGAAATGGAGCCAATGAGTCATGCCTATTCGGTAGGTGAATGATGAACAGGCAGTGTTGCCAGTGGTGCATTTTGGAACATATTGTCCCAAATATAACCCTAAAGCATGGTGTGCTAGGGTACTCAGGGGCGTAGCTACCACTAGTACAGCAAGTGCAGTGACACCATGGTCCAGAGCCTTGAAGGCCCCATTGTACCCTCACAGTGTGTATTTTACTACCCAAACAGCAGTTAAAGGGGCCTTTTCTTTGCTCCCTGGCTCATAGCATCCTTGCTACTCTTCTGAGGTTACTGCCAATTACACAGAGCATATTTTCAATTAAAATGACCGCTTGAAATGGCCGCTAACTTTTCATGCAGCTTTACTGCTAAATATATATATCATACAAAATATAACAGATGGAAATTCATTTTCTGTACATAATTGTCATTCGCGCATCACACAAGTAAAGTCTATTTGTTTTTATGGTATGAAAATCATTGTTTCCATCACACTTCAGAATTACAAGAAAACGATGTACCTCTCTCAAACTTTTCTTGCTGCAGATATAGTCTGATATATTTGCAAGCTTCATTTATAAGTATTTAAATGTTGTTGTGTGTTAGAAAACAAGTGTCATCCTTCGGCATTTCCTTTCATACTTCCTGGACCCTAGCAAGATTATCACTTGGTTCACATTACATAATTCCCTCACTTTGCAATTAATTAATTAATTGTGTGCTTATATAGCGCTGGAATCACTCCCGAAGGGGTACCTCCGCGCTTCGACCACTGCGAAACCCTTCCTGGCTTCCCTGAGAGATGGTCCCTTAATGGGTATCTCCAGGGTGAGACCAGGCATCCCCGGTGGTCTGGTTTGAGGAAGAAAAAGTGAATACAACTCTCCATGTTAAACAGCCGCTGTAGGTAAGAGCGGTGGGTCTGTGGGCTTGCTGGGGGGGATTTCGAGAGATCCATGAGGAAAAACTAATTACTTATTTAATTTTTCCTTGTGGTCATCTCTCGTACCCCCCCCCCCTCCCCCCCCCCCCCCCCAAGCCGGCCCCACTGCTCTTATCTGCAGGGCCCTGGGTTTAAAAATAACTTATGGATTGAAAATCACTACTGTGGAATTCCTTGTGTGCCCAGACGTTTTCAGGCAATCATAAAAATGCCAGGATTACTCTGGTGATTCATTTTCCTGCTGGAGAGAGATTGGAGCTTTGTCTAGTGGAAGTTTTGATTCATCCTAAAGTAGCAGAGGGGGTTGTTGCTGCTGCAAAGAACGTGTACCATGCAGATCACAGAACTGAGTATAGGTGAACAAGGAGTAGCACTATAAGTAAAATGAAGTGTATGTCAGAAAGGGGCTATGGAGAGATGAGGGGCACTGTTGGAGGGTAGCAGTGAAAAAATCCGTAGAGAAGGAGGTCAACAGTCAGTGCTTAATTTGTAAAGAAATAAGTGCCTGGGTACTCGTTAGGAGTCCTCTGCAGCTCGCACCACCCATTGCCCCTGTCAGCGCTGCCAATGACAGTACCAACAAAACTACAAACCATCACACTCCTACAAGTGTGACAATTCACGCACCCTACGTTAAAACAATAGCTTGGGTGGCACGTTTTAACACGTTTTAATGTATATTCAATTATTAAGCAATTGTTGTTGTGCTCATCTCTAAATTTGACAATCCTTGTCACCGTTTGGTAGACTGTCATAAGTGCCAGTGTTGACAATTAAGTGTTGGGGCCGAGCGCCATAAACCACCAGCTCAAATTGAGCACTAAGGGGTTTGGGGTCAAAAAGATTGTTGCTCCAGGTGCCACCAGTGCTAAAGCCGGCCCTGCCCACTATTGATTAGCAAAACATCAGGTAAACAGTTAATAAAAACCACAAAGGTTTCCATGCATGCAATGGAGAAACATGGAAATACAGCTATATGTGTAATATGTTCACAGCAGCACAATGGGTGAAAAAACAAATAGCTATTGAGCAGATATCTTTTTAGAGGAAAGTAATGGAAAGTGACGTACTGTATGAATCGGTTCAGTTCCTGCTTGCTGCACCTGGACCAGTGGTAGCGGTGGAATGCAGCTTGCACTAAGGGAGCCATGATGCTGCCCATGCTGGTCTCATCAGCACACCGGTTGCCCTGGCCATCGTGTTCCATACCTAACCTGTTAAAAGAGTCAGTGAGTTGGGTTCCCAAAAATGGGCTGAACAAAATAATTATGAATCGGACTGAGATCAAGGTATAGTGCATCATGTACCATTGTGCTCACAAGCCCAAATAGTCATTCAGTGGTAGTTACTGTAAATCATCTGAGACCCACAACAGCCTTCCAGGGTAATCAGAACTCGAAATCATCACCATCAACATTTTTATTTTCTATCACTTGGATCTTATAAAGTACGTGTCACAGTAGTACAAACACAGCAATAATGATTTAAATAAAGGTTTAAATAGGACAAAAGTACAGCAAAACACAGCAATTCTTCATTAAAAAGAATGGAGGAAAATGGCCTATGTAACTACAGCATTGCTATATTTGATGTTACCCTTTCTAATTGTATATAGACCCTATGTGCACAGTGGTTCCTGGAGCAACACACATAACCTTCGTTTTTGAATGATAAAATGTAAAACAAAGTTGGCGACCCAGTCCACACATAAATATTAAAACAAAGGGCTTAACGCTGAAAGACATACATTTCAAAGAATAAAATAGTACAAAACCCATCATAGAGTATTGAATTGAATAGAAAAGTCACACAATACACTTTGAGCGTCTAATGCATAGGGCCAGCAGACATTTTGCTATGCCGAATACTACAACTATTGTCAGTGCTGAGAATTTGGAGCACCTCAAGGTGGTGTCTGGATCCAATACACTTGCATGGGGGGATAATCCACTTAGATCTAAAATGTTTGTAGTGAGAGCAAAAGAATAATAAATGAACTAGGGATTTGGGTCCTCCTTTGCATGCTGGGCACTGACCCTCAACTGGTGCTTGGGATCGCCATATGCTGCAGAACACCCTGGTAGGGAGCGACTTGTATATAAATCAGAGGAACAATTTCCAGGCCATAGATGGGACAATCTCTTCAATAATGTGTTTGTATTGGGTATAGGTTTAAAATCTGTGAATGCAAAAGTGAGCAGCCACACAGCATTGGCCACACTTTCCTCCTGGATAAATTCCCAGTAAATTTCTTTGACCCTATCTCTGAAAATTTGGGCCATCTTCTCCTGGTCTGTCCAATATGTTTCCCAACCTAATATCCTAAAAAGTGCCCTAAGGGAATGCAACCAGAGAAATTTGCTGACACATGGGGACTGAATGAGATCCATGAGGCCAACACAATAGGAGGAGAGTGCTTCAGTAGACCACACCTGATGCCAAAAATTAAGAGTTTGCACTCAATTTTGTAGACAATCTTCCTTTGAGCCAAATCTACGAAAGCTTAGATTAAAAGAGAACTTGCTGTAAGATTGAGCGAGGCTCTTATAAAACGATGCTCAATCACTGATAGGCTGTCAGTTTTCCCACATACACACAATTCTGCTCCATACAAGACTAAGATTAGGGCCTTGGTGTTGTAACTTTCGAGTGCTGGGGCTACTTTTCTTTACACAGTGCTTCTATGTATCTTGGTTATGTGAGAAGTTTGCTGAATGAGTGAGAGATGTGCTTTCTCGAGGCGGGGAGCCCAACACAAATTTGGGGTGAGCCAGATACCTAAATAATCAAACGTGGGGACTGGTTTGATGGGGTTGCCCTCAACTATCATACGTCTCTTAAATGGATTCAATACACCATTGGAGAAAACCATATACTTTATATCATTTAGTTCTAAACCTCGCTCATTACAAAAGGAGTAAACATCATTCAGTTGGTGTTGGAGCCCTTGTGGAGATTTCTTTACCAGTGTTGTCGGTGAAGAGAATGGCAGGAGCCCTTCTCCTAACAACTTTTGGGGCGACGCACCCATGTCTGTCAAGATAACCCTCTACTCTGTTATTGAATAGTATAAACAGAGTGGGTGCCAAAACACACCCATGTCTGATTCCATGCCTGATCTTAAAGGTTTCTGTTAGCTGCCCCTCCTCCCACCTAACCTGGGCCATATTGTACATCTCAGAATATCCAGTAGGTTATCTGGGATCCCCATCTCAGCCAGCACCTTCCAGAGTTTGCCCCTTGGTGCCAGGTCAAAGGCTGCCTGCAGGTCCACAAACACTGCAAACAGTTGACCCCCTTTTATTATCACTTCTATCCAAAAGATACAGATAAAACTATAAACCGAAACGAAGGCCAATCAAAGAGGTAAGCTTTTGTTTATAATAAGTACAGAGTATTGGGCGAGTATGGCATATGGTGCCTCTGAAAGTGCGTAAGTGATACCTTATAGCCAAGAAAAGTACTTTACTCAAACAAAACATTCAATTTTCCTTGAGAAATAGTCTTGAATATTTTGTACCCAGGCTACGATGCCCTTTTACGTCATTATTGATACAAGGCATTACAAATGCTTTAATTTTGTGTTGGAATTCTAGTATATTGAAGGAAGACCGAAGTACATGTAGCAAACCCTGATTTTAATACTTCTTGAACAATGCTCTCGCCCCACCCAGACATTCCAAGTCTTTCGATTATTTTATGTCCTAAACTCTAATTGAACTAAACCTAAATGTGCGCCTCTTTTTAGCAATGCAAGACCTACTAGCAGTATCTGTCCAGGATTAACCTCTCTGATTCTTAAATTGTGTTGTATATTCAGACCTTGGTCCTTAAGTGTCTCCTGCATTGCAAGGACCATAGAACCTATAGACAGGCCTATGTCAGTTCTATTGCTACTTTTTTCTAATGTTTGCAAAATTTCTCCTTGGCTCTGTTTCTGGCTGTTTGGTAAAAAAAAAATTGACATTTACACTCCAGATATTGGTTCTCGGTTCTTTCAACTGTGAAGCGCTGGAGCCTCGCGGGGTTTGGTATGCCATGAACACCATAAATCAATAGTCATTAGGTGCCCAGTGCTGTTGATATGTACCACCATATATCATGTTTCCTTCAAAACTGTTGTCTTCACCATGACTTCATTGGTTGGGGTTGCTATACTTCTACTTCATGAGAACCCTACTGTTTCAAAATGGAAGTCGTTTCCACTTGTGTAAAACAGTTTGTCCCTACATGAAATGATAAACGAAGATAGCTTACTGTGAGATTTCTGCAGGTGCAGAAGGGCAGAAGAGGCCCCTTTGAGAAAGACACCTATACAATGGAACATTCCTGTGCAGAGACACAACTAGTTGACAGAGAGCCATGTATTAAGGTAGACTCCAATGTAAAGTATGACAGCTGCATAAAGTAAATCACCTGCATAAACGTCTCCTACATAAAAAAAGAGCAAGAGTGAAAACAAAGTATGCAATTCTCTTGCTATTAAAAAGGGTAGCAGCTGCGTGACCCACAGTGCCGAGGAGTGTACAACCGCCGCCACCAGCATGCACCACTGCAGTTTTATGCAACACTAGTTTGGTGGTGATATGAGAACTTTCTCCCCTGGGTAGATGAAGTGTATAATGCCTATATAAATGCACGTTAGGGACAGATTAGCATGCACATGTATGAATAAAGGGGGCATAAAACCCTTAGAGTATTCTGGGTGACCACCAATTTTAACCACCCACATACAGACTTGTAGGCAGGCTGGCTCTTTCTGCACCACCAGAATGTACCCTATGATACTTGGCGCTGAGGGCTATTTGCCGCTTAGTGAATAAAAATATCTGCCAGTCTAATCCACGGTCTTCCTCACTCCCTCTCCTCCACTTTTCTTATTTATTTATTTAGTTTGGTGTTTCATTTTTGGCCTCCAGACCACGTTGTGCCAGTTGACATTATGAAAGGAGTCAGCTAATTGCAAGACATTGCAATACAGGTTAATGCATTCGGCTGAGACTAGGCTTGATATTCCATGTCCACTATGGGGATCCCATCACGAGTAATACAAGTTCAAAGCTGAATCTGCTACATGTGCAAAGCTGATAACTAGCCCCATGTCATTGGTAGGTCTATGTGAAATAGGAAGTAGAAATGTGAAATAGGAAGAATTGCTTTTTTTGTTTGCCAAAGTGTAGACTTGACAGACTTGACAACTCACACAGTGCCACTTTGTGTCACAAAAGTCTCGGCTCTCATCATGCCGTCGCCTGGTGAAGAGCTGGTATCACGCGTTGGCAGGGAAGGTGAGCTTAAACCCCCTGGGCTTAGTGGGTTTCAAGCAAGTCTTAAGGCTCTAAGCAGCCGATGTCCATTAAGGAGTATGAAAATACTGAGGACATCAGTGGCATCCTCAGCAAGCTTTTGGACTTTTTAGGCGGGGGAGCTTAATGGGGGACGGGATGAAGTGCCTCTCAGGCAGTTCTATTGAAGCCCCAAATGTGAAAAAAATGCTCCTGTTTCTGAATTCCATGTGTCCTGAACTACTTAAAAGTACAAGGATGTGTGATCTTCCCATTATTTTAGTGTTTGGCCTGCCATCAGCCAATCAGGGTGGTTTAACCACAGAGACTTGTTCTGATTGGCCGATGTCAACCAATCACAACAGCTGAAGCAGCAGTATCTGTTATGCTCAAAACACAGCCCTGAAAGGTTTAACTTTCTACAGAGTACTGTTAAATTGATATGATATCCAAAAGAGACTACATGCGTAATATCCTTCCTCAAATAACAATGGTGGTCTGCGGTGTCTCTCTCCGTCGCTTGCTGGAATCTAAAAGGCAAACAGATGGTGGAAATTTATGAAACACATTTTGCTAAAGGTTTTTCCGGGTTGCAGGCATCCTTGGACCCTGTGTGCCTTTGTAAGTTTTGTATTGAATGAACAGAGCCCCATACAGAGAGAGAGAACCAGGCTTTGAGGAAGTTGAGGGCGGGGGCAAAGTATTCCTGAGCTCCTCTAAATGTCTCCCAGAAGTGGACTGAATGAAAACCACAACACAGCTCCTATTAGTGTGGCAACATCTGTCTGCTCTTTTCTTCAGCACATTTGTCTTCCGGCCCGTGATATTTTCCTCATGCAATTGTTTGGTTTGTATTGTTGGGCTGATAAATGACAAACTGAAAATTTTGGCTCTCATTCTGACCTTTGTGTAAGTGCCAAATCGGCTACAAAATCATGAAATTGTGACTTGGGGCCAAACTGTGCATCTTAAGGGTCTCCACGAGATTCGCAACACGTAAAATCAGGCACACATTCGATTGGGGGAAAACATGTGCAATTAGAGATTTATCTCTCCTTCTGAGATGTGAAACTCGGAATGGTGCACATAGATAATCTGACTCACTGACAGAATATCGATGTCAAGAATATCGGAGCCAAAGTCTCGAGATCAAGAATATTGAAGTCCTATCTACAATATGGTAAGTACAAAAATATCGGAACAAAATATATCGTAGTCAAAAATATCATTGTTAAAAATATTGTTTTTTAAAATGTTAAAAAATAATGTAAAATAAAGTAAAATAAAACATATATTTGAAATAAACATAGTCATAAATATGTTTAAAATTATAAGTAATACCAATAATGTAAACAAAAATTAAACATATACATATAAAATATTCACTGAAAAAACCATAGGTTTCACACCAGTTATATTTAGGAATTAGCATTTAAAAAACCTATTAAATTCACTGAAAAAACCCATAGGTTTCACACCAGTTATAGTTAGCTGGAAATTTTACTGACATAAAACCATTGAAATTCCACGTTATAGTTAGTTGAAATCACTATAACTTACGCGCCTGCAATGCACTGCTGATGACGTCACATATTACATCACTCATGACATGGTCAGTGACATCACTCATGACATCACTGTTGACACCATCCAGTGAATGTGTGTCTTTCTGAAAAATAAATATGTTTTATATATGTATTTGTAAAGGTCGATGGAAGAATAAATGTTTAAATAAGTGTGTAAATGGATGTTTTTTAAATACAAAATTGATTGGTTAACTGGCTTATTAAGTGTATCTTAGTGAATGCATATATTAGCAAGTAATTTTTAAATATTTAAATATATGTATCAGTGTTTCACTTTGTGTATAAGTGGCTGCATGGGTTGGTGACTGACTCACTGTTTGTATGTGTTTTGAAGACAGCATATGTGCAGCACTGTATGGGTGGATGAGTGTGTATATAAGTGTGTTAGTGAGTGAATGCCTAACTCACTAGTGTCTTTATGAGTAACTACATATGTTTTAATCTAGTATATGTGAGTATTGATGTTTATAAGTGAGTATATGTGAGAGTGAGAGATTGTAAGAGTTCCTGTTTAAATAAGTATGTCTTTCTATAAGTGATTGTTTAAGAGAGTAAGTATGAGTGACTATATAGAACTGTTGGTGATTGAGTGGATGTGTATACCTGATGGCCAGAAGAAGGTAGATGCTCCAAAAGTGGAGTGCAGGATCTGTCACACAGTCCTGTCACGGGGTGAGCCCACTAAAAAATATTCTTTTGGGAACTCCGCAATGATTCGCCATGTGGAGAGGAGGCACCCCCAGAATTTTGCCCGGGAAAGTGTCAGGGCTCTGGCACAAGAGGTTCCCAGTGATGGGGCCTCTACATCAACCGGAGGACCAACAACATCGGTGAGGGGGAGATCACAAGAGCTGGTTCTGAACATTCAGCCTGCATTTAACAAAGGCGTCCTTAAATGCAGATACTGTGATCAGCTACTTTGTTTTGGGGAGCAAAGTGTTCTGCTCATGGTTCGATCATTGGAGAACCATCGCTGCCTTTCCCAGCCCTAATTATTATTTTTTTTTGCTCCTGTTGAGCAGTTTCCAATCCCTGTTTTTGTTTTTGTTCTAAAAAAAGAAAAAAGAAGAAAAAAAGTTCTTTTCAGAACTACCTCCAATTCTCATCAAAGAGCTATATTCTTAAAAAAATGAAAAAGAGTAAGTGAAGTGGAGTGCATTGATAAAGGAAAGGAAAATGAGTAAGAAAGAACAGAAAGGTATGAGAGGAGAAAGGAAGTGAAGTAGGGGGACTGAAAGAAGGTGAGTGTTGGGAAGGAAAGTAAGGAGAAGGAGAGTGAACATGGGGAATGTAGATGTTCAAAGAAAATGTAGAAAAGGAACAGGGGTGTGGAAGGGTAAGAAAAGATGCATTGCTGGAATTGCATCATTTTTGTAACGCACTCCAGCAATGCATCACTTTTGCGCTTACAGATGAGGAGAATGAACATGTGGAATGTAGATATTCAAAGAAAATGTAGGAAAGGAACAGGGGTGTGGAAGGGTAAGAAAAGATGCATTGCTGGAGTTGCATCATTTTTGTGACGCACTCCAGCAATGCATCACTTTTGCGCTTACAGATACATCTGAAATACTGACGTATCTGTAAGTACTTGCGACATAATACGTCATATATTTAATATGATGCATGAGTAGAAGACTGAAGGCCTCATTTATGAGGCCATGCGTCACTTTTACGCCACCGGTACATCACTTTTTGTGACGCACCAGTGCAGTTAAAAATGCACCTTATTGAGTCATATTTATAAAGTGACGCATCTAGGTAGATGCGTCACTTTGTAAACCCCTGCGCCACATTATACCTACGTCAGGTGTAATGTATGCAAAAGGGATGTATCGACGCAAGAAAGTGTCGTAGAGGTGACGCAGTAAAATCTATGAGATATCTCCTCGTCACTTTTATGACGCTGTTGCGTCCAAATCTTGCGCCTGTTTCACATCAGGCATAAGACTGATGCAGGCCCTTTCACATGGGCCTGGCCCCATGTGAAAGGATGCATTGCTGGAATTGCACCATTTTTGTAACGCACTCCAGCAATGCATCACTTTTGCGCCTATTTATTTATTTAATTTATTTTTTAAACTTGTATGGCGCAACAGCTACCCAAAAAGGGTTTCCCGGCGCCTGAGAACACAGCATCATGGATGGAAGAGTATAGCTGGGTCATTTAGGTTACTGATCGAACAACCAGGTTTTTATCTCTTTACGGAACCTGGAGAGACTTCCCTCCTTTCGTGTGCGAAATGGAAGAGAGTTCCATATAGTGGGACCCAGGTGGGAAAAGGATCTTCCTTCCATCCTGGAGAGCTTGAATCTCGGTACGCAGAACTTTTCAGCTGATTGGGACCGTTTGTTTCTTGAAGGGATATAGGGATGTGCTAGTGTCTGAAGATATTTCGGGCGGTACCTGATTTAATTATAAACATGTAGTTTAAGGCTTTAAATCTGATGCGATTTTCCACCTTAAACCAATGCAGTTCACGTAAGTAAGGGGACACGCTGGTATTTAGAGGGATATGGCAGAGAAGTCGGGCAGCCGTATTTTGTACTAGCTGTAGTCTTTTTATGACTGCTTTATTTGCCCCCAAGTACAAGATGTTCCCGTAGTCAAGTCGGGATGTAATTAAGGCATTGACTACTGTTTTTTGTATGGGGACCGGCAGCATCCACAGAATCTTCTTGAGCCATTTGATAATGGTGAAGCAGAGACCCACTACTTTGCTTGCCTGTTGCTTCATGGACAAAGTATTGTCTAGAATTACTCCCAAATTTCTTGCATGAGGCACTGGTGTTGGAAGATCACCCATCTGTGTAGGCCAGTGTGATATATTCCAGAGCTCTGGATGTTTGCCCAGAAGAAGGATCTCCGTCTTGTCTCCGTTTAGTTTCAACTGGTTAGTTGACATCCAGTTGAAGATGTTCAGGAGACCACTTTTGAGAGAAGACGACGATGAAGATTGGGGTTCAGATAGTGAAAAGACAATTTGTGAGTCGTCTGCGTTCGTCATAAAAGTGAGTCCAGCTTTTTCCACTAAATCTGCTAGGGGTCTCAGATATAAATTGAAAAAGAGTGGGCTAAGAATGGAGCCCTGTGGAACCCCGTGAGGGGAGTTAAAATGTCCAGAGCTTGCAGCGGCAGATGCTATTTGGTATGTACGTTGGCTCAGGAAGGATCTAATCCATTGCAGGGCCATTCCACCGATTCAATTTTTTACAAGCGTGGTGAGTAGTCTATTGTGCGACACAGTGTCAAAGGCTGCGCTTAGGTCAAGTAAAATAAGCGCAACCGTTTGACCGTCGTCGAGGAGTTTCTTGATGGTTACAGAAATTCCTAACAGGGCAGTCTCCGTGGAGAAACCCGCTCGAAAACCAGATTGGGTGGGGTGAAGGAGGGCATTTTCGTCAGCAAAAAGGGTAAGGGCTGTGTGCACATGTCTTTCCAGACATTTGGAAAAAGCTGGAAGAAGTGATATAGGTCTATAATTGACTAGTTGTTCCGGGTCTGCTGTGGGTTTTTTCAACAGTGGGGTCACTATGGCATGTTTCCATAGGGTAGGAACTGTGGCCAGCTCGAGTGAAGAATTTAAGGTGTCTGCAATAATTTCAAGGGCAGGTGTTTCCAGAAGTTTTATTATATTGATAGGGATAGGATCCTGTGGAGAACCAGATTTAATCGATTTCATGAGAGAAGTAAGGGTATCGATTGTAATGGGCGGCCACTTTTGTAGGGTTTGATTTATAGTGGGAGTATACTCCCAATTTTCCGTGGAAGTGGTGTTACAGTTGTTCTAATCAATCTCAACGATTAATTTGTCAATTTTATCTGAGAAGAATTGGGCTAAGTCTTGACATTGCTTCTCACTTAGAGGGCATGACGGGGCTGAGATCTGCCCACCGCAAGGTCTTTGACTGTGTTAAACAAAGTTTTAGCTTTGTTTGCAGCTCCTGTTATGGTTTCAGCTACATATGTAGCACATGCTTTTTTACACGCGGTGTGATAGAGATTTCTAGCAGTATTATACCTGTTTTGTTTGTCAGGGTCGAAGTCCTTGCGCCATGCTCTTTCAAGAGCCTTACACTTGGTTTTTTCCCCTTTCAGTGAGTCATTGAATCATGGTGCAGGAGGGCGATGTACCTTGCCCTTGTATTTAAGAGTGGGTAAACCAGACTCTACTTACAGATACATCTGAAATACTGACGTATTTGTAAGTACTTGAGACACAATGCGTCATATATTTAATATGCCACCGGTACGTCACTTTTTGTGATGCACCAGTGCTGTAAAAAATGCACCTTATTGAGTAATATTTACAAAGTGACACATCTAGGTAGATGCGTCACTTTGTAAACCCCTGCGCCACATTATACCTACGTCAGGTGTAATGTATGCAAAAGGGGCGTATTGACGCAAGAAAGGGTCGTAGAGGTGACGCAGTGAATTAACTGGGTTTTCCCCATGCTACGCTCCCCGGTCCGCTCCCCGGTGCGCGTACCGGGCGCTCCCCCCGCGATGTATTTTTTCTCCCGCTGAGCCCTTTTATAGCCCCCACATCAAACATAGGGGGTCAGGGGGGGGGGGTCTACTCTGCCCCCTTATGGTCATTTCCCCCTTTGTTTTTGCCACCTCTTGAGTCTCAATCTTACCGAGACACAAGATGGCGGCCGCTTCGAACTGTTTCGAATGTTTACAGACACCCGAGAGCCAATCAGCTTTCCACGCGCAAGTCGCGTAGCGCGCCCGGTGCGCTCCCCGGTGCGCGTACCGGGGCGCGGCCATAGATATATATATTTTTTTTTTAACCTAAATTATTCAAAAACCACTGGAGCACATATCTTGAGACATAGCAAAGGCACATCGGGATACCAGTCCCTACAATTATGCCAAGTTTCGTGGAAATGCATTCAGCCGTTCGGGCTAAAAGTGAGGGCGACCGCCCTATGGAAATTAACATGGGGATAACACGTTTTGGGACCCCCCTTTTATCTCGGCCCCCGCTTGACGAATCCCCCCCAAACTTTCAGGTAAGGACCGGAGCGCCGCGCGAAAAATTTGAGGAAATTTTCAGGCAGATTCCTCAACCGGCGCCAAAGTTATTCCCAATAGAATGTTGAGATTTTGCATTGAAAATAATCCTAACTATAACCACCTACTGGCGATCGCCAGTAGGTAATAATATATACATATACATATAAAATATAATATATATACTTACTTGATATTTACAATTAATTATTGTAATAAGTTATAAATTGTTAATAAACATTTTATAAATACATACATACACATACAACAATATTATAAATAAAAATATAAGACATATATATAACAAATAAAATGACAAACTAAAACGGTAAATAGCTCCAGAGAGTCCAAAAGTAAGGAAAGTGTTGGATAGCGTAGGGGTAAAAATTACTATTCCAACTCCAGAGAGTGCAACAGTAGGGAAAGTGTTGGATCGCATAGGGGTAAACATTACTATTTCAACTCCAGAGAGGGCAACAGTAGGGAAAGTGTTGGATAGCGTAGGGGTAGGAATTACTATTCCAACTCTAGAGGGTGCAACAGTAGGGAAAGTGTTGGATAGCATTGGGGTAAAATTACTATTCCCGCTCCAGAGTGTGCAACAGTAGGGAAAGTGTTGGATAGCACAGGGGTAAAAATTACTATTCCAACTCTAGAGAGTGCTACAGTAGGGAAAGTGTTGGATAGCGTAGGGGTAAAAATTACTATTCCAAATCCAGAGAGTGCAACAGTAGGGAAAGTGTTGGATAGCATGGGGGTAAATATTACTATTCCAACTCCAGAGAGTGCAACGGTAGAGAAAGTGTTGGATAGCATAGAGGTTAAATTTACTATTCCAACTCCAGCGAGTGCAACTGTAGGGAATGTGTTGGATAGCGTAGGGGTACAAATTACTATTCCCACTCCAGAGAGTGCAACAGCAGGGAAAGTGTTGGATATCGTTTGGTTAAAAGAACGTACTAATAATTAAAATATATTTTTTAAATTAATAATAATGTAGTTATCAAATAACCTAATATTTACAATTATTTATTGTAATAAGTTATAAATTGTAAATAAACATTTTATAAATACATACATACACATACAACAATATTATAAATAGAAATATAAGACATATATATAACAAATAAAATGACAAACTAAAACGGTAAATAGCTCCAGAGAGTGCAACAGTAGGGAAAGTGTTGGATAGCGTAGGGATAAAAATTACTATTCCAACTCTAAAGAGGGCAACAGTAGGGAAAGTGTTGGATAGTGTAGGGGTAAAATTTACTATTCCAACTCCAGAGAGTGCAACAGTAGGGAAAGTGTTGGATAGCGTGGAGATTAAAATTACTATTCCAACTCCAGAGAGTGCAATAGCAGGGAAAGTGGTGTTTCTGTTGCTGACGCGGACTTGGTGCAAACCGCCTCCTATCCCAGCAAGGAAGCCTGTGACCCTGCTGCAAGCCGCCACTCCTCGCCGGACCCGCTGCGCGGGTCCCGCTTCGCGGCGTGGAGCACCTCTCTGGTTCGTGAAGGGGCATTGTTGTTGTGGACCAACCGGCAGGGCTGCGAGCATAGCGGTGGACTCCTAGGACCAGGAGTACCCGCGCGCCCTTACTCCAGCTGGGCTGCTCTCCCTGCCGGCCCCGCCCTCCCGGTACCTAGTAGGACAGCTATATTAAGGATCCTCTACTCCCGCGGCGCGGGAGCGCGCGGGAGGGCGCCGGGAGAAGCCCGGGACAAGGGCGGGACCGTCTGTGGCCGTCCGGGGCCGAAGGAGGCCGGGCCGGGCCCATTCCCTTAATCCCAGTCTCCATTACGAACAAGGTAATGCCCTCGCCATCACCACGTGAAACTCCATCAAGGGAGGGGGCCTCCGGCACAGGGACTTTGGACAATTATTTTAAATCTGCCAAGGGAGATGCGGGCAAAGAAAGCTCACTAGAGAAACGTAGGGCGGAGCGTAGGCGCTCCATAGAATCCATGAAAAACAGACCCTTGACTGAGATTATCCCCTACCCTATCTCCCAAGAGGAAGGTACGCCCCCTAACAGCTTAAATCCCCCGACCCTAGAGGACATTCCCCTTTTACTTAGGGAAATTCCCTGTACCCCAGGGAGGGTGCCCGGAAAGTATGCAGACCCAACTCCTCCAATATTATCTGTTACCCCCGTTAACCTGGTAACCCAAACTCCCCCTATGCAAATAGCTAAGAAGAGTAAGCCAAAACCAAATGTTGTGGCAGAGGTGCACAGACCTCCGCCTAGTAAACGCACTAGGAAGTCAATAGGGGGATGGGGGAAATCAAAACTATCTC
Organism: Lissotriton vulgaris; assembly: GCF_964263255.1. Classification (NCBI taxonomy): domain Eukaryota; kingdom Metazoa; phylum Chordata; class Amphibia; order Caudata; family Salamandridae; genus Lissotriton; species Lissotriton vulgaris. The sequence goes on from NC_141693.1 coordinate 784,130,653, forward strand.
ATCTTGATTTTGGCAAGAAACACACTAACCCACTCCTACCGGGGAAGGTTAATGAGATCGTGCCTACCATTCCACCTCCTAAGGCTCAAAGCCCCACCATAGCTGCTACTAACAAGGATCCAGAGGATAACACATCGAACAAAAACCCTCCACTTACATCTACAGGGAGTATCGAATTCTTATTCCGCTCCCTCCTGCAGCCCATTAGCGACAGCTTGAAAAAAGTTGAGATTAGGCTCACTTTATTAGAAACATCTCTTACTACCCTGAACACCTTAGTCAGTAAGCAAACTAAGCTAGTGGGAACTCATCTTCCTATAGGGGACCCTTCCAAAGTAGCATCTCCAATAACTGCCAACAAAGCCCCCCCCCCCCAGAGTGCGCCATCTGCCCCCCTTTGCAGCCACTTATGGCTATTCCACTCCAGGCACAGTATAACAACCAAACTAATGGACCTTCACAACCAATAGACCATGCCCCTCATAGATCTCAGGTGGAGGCCTATGAAAGATGTCAAGAAGAAGGTAAAGCCCCCCCACACTCTCCGGTCCGGCCAGCCCCAAGACCACGGAGGCCAGATCTCCCGCCAGGAGCCAATAGCCTAACGGTGGTCCTAGCAGGTGCCCCCCATCTAAGATCAGGGGAAAATGAAGACTATCAATCCCTTAAGAAAAAGGTCATCAAATGGCTAAATTGGAACCGACCCCTACCATCCCATTTTAACAATGAGATTATTATGGTTAGAAGGGTCCCTTGGCTAGGGAAGACCAGAAAAACCATAATAGGGGACTGCATTCTGGTAACTTTCAAAGATCCGGGCACTGTTCTGCACATCTGTGAAGGAGTAAATAGATCACTGGACTCCACCATTCAGACCCTCCCAGTATCCTTCTTCTTCCCCCCCATTCGCATGCACCAGGCTCCATCGCATGATGAATGGACAAGGGTGGAACGCAGACGCAGACACAAGGACTACACACAACGCCCGCATTTCCAACTGCCGGATACACCCTATTTCCATTTTAATCGTTTCAATTGCTTGAACGGCTTGGACGGGGTCGACTGACTCGCTTTACACAAGCCAGTGACCTGGGATAACGGCTCCTGCGGACTTTCTGAATCTCCCACCGTGGCTACTGGCATAACCTCTGGGCTATCGAACGTTCCAGTGACTCTCGATAACGGCATCAGTGGACCTTCCCATCCATCCGCTGATAATGTATACACAGCTGAGGGATTAGACAAGGACCCTTTGCCTGTGGACAACGGTTCGCTTAGACTCTCTGAGCCATTTGCCCCCACTGCTGCCCTTGCCTCAGGCCTTCCGACGGAAGTGGTGCCCGGAACTATCTCCCCCAACCCCTATGGCATGGCAACCGACACCCCTGAACATTTGAAGCTAATTTGCTGGAACATTGCGGGATTGGCTAACAAACTGGGTGAACCGGACTGGGTAAATTACATTGAGACTGGTGACGTATGTATGTTCCAGGAAACCTGGGCCAGAGAGGACTACGGGCACCAAGGCTATACATCATTCTCCATCCCAGCAAGGTGGGAAGGCAAAGGCCGTCCATCAGGGGGGCTCACAACGTGGGTTGCATCTCATTTGGGCTGCGTGGCCACACGGTGGCCGTTTAATTCCGAAGATATCCTTGTGGTCACACTACTATGGCCAAACAAAGCTACACTTGTGCTGGTTAACATCTATTCCAGGCCGATGGGAATGGCAAAGGAATCACCAACCATTGATGAACTTTCGAACTTTTTATCTGATTTGCCGAATGATTCATACTATGTGGTGGGTGGGGACTTTAATTCTCACTTTGAGCCACTCCCCGGCCTTTTGGAAGGATTTTCATCGGAAGAAGAGGCTAGGTGGGCAGTACCCTCGGTGGAAACTCCACCCCCGAAAGCCTGGACCCCACTAGCACTACAAATCACTGCCCTCACCCTAAGGTTCGGAATTAGAGCCTGTAACGGGCTAATGAAATCCGACATACCCAGTAAAACTACCTACAATAGACTGGGGAGAGAGTCCCGCTTGGACTATGTCTTGGCCCAACTAGTGAGGTGGCCGACAATTCAGGATTTTAGGGTGATGGAAAGGACCGATAGCGACCACAACGCCCTTGAGCTCGAGCTTGTTCATCCAGGCCCCCAAGCCCTAGTGTCTAAAGTGGAAGGGAATAACCCCGCGCTTCTCCTGGATAACAGCAGGAGAAGAATCAGGTGGGAGCACCTGGTTACAAGCAAGGATAAACTCCCTTTGCTCTATGCTGAGATTACTCCCATCTTGGAAATCGTGGGGAGCTATGACATCGAGGCAAACAATAGAGACTCCCAGACCAAATTGTATAAGGCCCACGAGGACCTTATAAAAGCTGCGGCACCCCATTTCACTTGTAGTTCACGGAAGCCAAGGGAGAGGCGCCAAGGCAAAACACTGTGGTACAATCTAGCATGTAGACGGGCCAAAACAGAACTCCTTGGAGTAATTAAGGAGGGTACAGGAGGGGAACGCCTTAAAAAAAGCAGGCGAGCCTACAAGAAGCTTCTTGCCCAGGCTAAAGCAGAATGGGAGGAAAATCAGTGGGAAGAACTCACCAAGGCCCTAGCGATTCAAAATCAACGCCTGTTCTGGAGGACAGTGAATGGGGGGTCAGGGAGTTTACAATCGGCTCTAGAGCCTAACATAGCACCTGGGGTGTGGCAGGCTCACTTCCAGTCCTTATACAGCTCTGAGCCGGGAGAATTCCCTGCTGCTATTGAGGTGGACCGGCCGGGCTGCCAAGGGGAGCCAATAACATTGGGTGAGGTCACTACTGCCATCTCAGGTCTGGCTTCTGGGAAGGCGCCGGGATTGGACGGCTTACCGGGGGACTTGTTTAAACAGGAGCCCACTGTTTGGGTGCCTTACCTTGTCGCCCTTTTCAACAGTGTTCTCGGGGGGATGGACATCCCCAGTACTTGGCTGGGGGCAGAGGTGGTCCCCATCTTTAAAAAGGGCTCGCCCCTCCTCCCAGCCAACTACAGACCGATTAGTCTGATAGACGTAGCACAGAAGCTGTTCGGTAGGGTTTTGTTGAACAGGCTTCAGGATTGGATGGAGGAGGTGGGTGCCCTTAGTCCCTACCAGGCGGGATTTAGGAAGGGGGTATCCACAGTGGACCAGGTTTTTAGATTGAATCTAATCTATTGGAGGACAGCAAAGTTCGAGGGCGGCAGTTTGTACACAATTTTTGTGGACTTACGGGCTGCCTTCGACTTGGTGCCCAGGGGGAAACTTTGGAGCGTCTTGGCCGAGATGGGTGTCCCCCCAGATATCCTGTTGATCTTACAGAGGCTGCACCACAATAATTACGCCCGCGTGAGGTGTGGGAGGTCGGGGGAACTGACTGATAGATTCCCCGTCGGCCGAGGGGTAAGACAGGGCTGTGTGTTGGCGCCGACCCTGTTTTGCCTCTTTGTCAACGGGGTAATCGCCCATCTCAATGCCACCGACTATACCGACGCCCCCAAACTAAATGGCAGCAGGGTGCCCGCAATTATGTTTGCGGACGACACCCTGTTGCTATCTAAAACCCCTATGGGTATACAAAGGATACTTGATTCCTTCGTGGCTTTCTGTCTTGATAGAGGGCTAGAAATCAATGCTACAAAAACTAAATTCATGGTTTTGAACCCGAGCCAGAAACTGCTCCCGAATCCACAACTGGGAGCCGTGCGGCTCGAGAGAGTAGCCACCTTCGAATATCTGGGTGTGACCCTCAACGAAACCATGACCTGGGGATCCCACCAGAGTAGGGCAAACCTTAAACTTATACAAACTACTGGGGGCATCTCCCGGATGATGACCGGCTCGTCATACCGCCCATTGGGGGCTCTAATCCAGATATATAAGGCCCAGGCTAGGGGAGCGATTATGTACGGGGCTGAATTGTGGGGTCATACGCCCTGCCGGAGCCTGTCACTAACAGAAAATAAGTTCATAAGACAGATAGCCGCACTCCCACCTAGTACCCCGCTCCTCCCCTTGAGGCTTGATTTAGGGTTACGACCACTAGCTGACGAGATAAGCTTGAGACCCATAGCCTTCTGGCGTAGGCTATGGAGCAGCAATGATCTCGCAGACTATAGGGCGGAACTGGTCGAATTACTGAATCACCCCAAGGCGCTCAGCATTCCCTGGGTCAAAAACATTCAAGTTACCTGTATGGAATTAGGGCTCCCTGATTTATGGACTGAGCCGGCGATTGTAGCATCAAACATCTCCAAGAGGTCCCTGGCGAATTTGTACCACGAACACAAATGGGCAAGGGCCCAAGCTACCCAGCCAGACGGGTCCCTATCATCTGTGTTCTTGCAAAGCAAGGATCTTTATAGGTTTGAGAAGGCATTGGATCCTATCTACCCCATACTTGCTAGAAAGCTGTTCCTCCAATGGAGATACGGCACATTGCCCTTTCGGTCCTTTACAAGCTCCTGGTCATCGGGTTCCTCCACAAAGCACTGTCCTGTCTGTGCTGACAAGGAGGAAAACGACTTGCACGTGGTCTTCTTCTGTCCAGACTACAAGGCAGCTAGAAAATACTGGCTCCTCCCCTTGATAAGGAACATGGGTGGCAGGGAATATGCACCAATGTACAGGATTTTAAAATCTGATGTCTCCGGCCCAACTGTTTTTGCACTTTCCAAATTCTTTACTATTGTCTGGTATACGCGTAATCGCTTCTTAAAGATGTTGGGTAGTACTTAGAAATTCTTCTCTTTTTTAAGATGTTTTAAGTCTGTACAGGATCCTTTTAACATATGTATTCAATGTTTTAACTGTTTATGACAGAGTCACATGTGATTTTTATCTGTACTGTGTATCTTTTATGACCGAATGGTCGAAATAAAGATTGAAATGATGATGGTGTATAGCATTGGGGTAAAAATTACTATTCCCACTCCAGAGAGTGCAACAGGAGGGAAAGTGTTGGATAGCGCAGGGGTAAAAATTACTATTCCAACTCTAGAGAGTGCTAGAGTAGGGAAAGTGTTGGATAGCGTAGGGGTAAAAATTACTATTCCAAATTCAGAGAGTGCAACAGTAGGGAAAGTGTTGGATAGCATGGGGGTAAATATTACTATTCCAACTCCAGAGAGTGCAACGGTAGCGAAAGTGTTGGATAGCATAGAGGTTAAAATTACTATTCCAACTCCAGCAAGTGCAACAGTAGGGAATGTGTTGGATTGTGTAGGGGTACAAATTACTATTCCCACTCGAGAGAGTGCAACAATAGGGAAAGTGTTGGATAGCGTCGGGGTACAATGTACTATTCCCACTCCAGAGAGTGCAACAGCAGGGAAAGTGTTGGATAGCATGGGGTAAAAAGAACGTACTAATAATTACCTACTGGCACCGCCAGTAGGCAGTTATAGTTAGGATTATTTTCAATGCAAAATCTCAACATTCTATTGGGAATTACTTTGGCGACGGTTGAGGAATCTGCCTGAACATTTCTTCAAATTTGCCTCGCGGCGCTCCGGTCCTTCCCTGAAAGTTTGGGGGGGATTCGTCAAGCGGGGGCCGAGATAAAAGGGGGGTCCCAAACGTGTTTTCCCCATTTAATTTCCATAGGCGGTCAACCTCACTTTTAGCCCGAACGGCTGAATGGATTTCCACCAAACTTGGCAAAATTGTAGGGACTGGTGGCCCGATGTGCCTTTGCTATGTCTCAAGATATGTGCTCCAGTGGTTTTTGAATAATTTAGGTTAAAAAAAATATATATATCTATGGCCGCGCCCCAGTACGCGCACCGGGCGCGCTGCGCGACTTGCGCGCGGAAAGCTGATTGGCTCTCGGGTGTCTGTAAACATTCGAAACAGTCCGGAGCGGCCGCCATCTTGTGTCTCGGTTAGATCGAGACACAAGAGGTGGCAAAAACAAAGGGGGAAATGACCATAAGGGGGCAGAGTAGACCCCCCCTGACCCCTAGGTTTGATGTGGGGGCTATAAAAGGGCTCAGCGGGAGAAAAAAAAAGATTTTCGCGGGGGGAGCGCCCGGTACGCACACCAGGGAGCGGACTGGGGAGCGTAGCATGGGGAAAACCCAGTTTATTCACTGCGTCACCTCTCCGACCCTTTCTTGCGTCAATACGCCCCTTTTGCATACATTACACCTGACGTAGGTATAATGTGGCGCAGGGGTTTACAAAGTGACGCATCTACCTAGATGCGTCACTTTGTAAATATAACTCAATAAGGTGCATTTTTTACAGCACCGGTGCGTCACAAAAAGTGACGTACCGGTGGTGTAAAAGTACAAAGTGACGCATCTACCTAGATGCGTCACTTTGTAAATATGACTCAATAAGGTGCATTTTTAACAGCACTGGTGCGCCACAAAAAGTGACGTACCGGTGGCGTAAAAGTGGCGCATGCCCTTATAAATGAGGCCTTCAGTCTTCTACTCATGCGTCATATTAAATATATGACGTATTATGTCGCAAGTACTTACAGATATGTCAGTATTTCAGACGTATCTGTAAGCGCAAAAGTGATGCATTGCTGGAGTGTGTCACAAAAATGATGCAACTCCAGCAATGCATCCTTTCACATGGGGCCAAGCCCATGAGAAAGGGCCTGCATCAGTCTTCCACCTGCTGTGAAACAGGCGCAAGATTTGGATGCAACAGCGTCATAAAAGTGACGCAGTGATATCTCATAGATTTCACTGCATCACCTCTACGACCCTTTCTTGCGTCAATACGTCCCTTTTGCATACATTACACCTGACGTAGGTATAATGTGGCGCAGGGGTTTACAAAGTGACGCATCTACCTAGATGCGTCACTTTGTAAATATGACTCAATAAGGTGCATTTTTTACAGCACTGGCGTGTCACAAAAGTGACGTACCGGTGGCGTAAAAGTGACGCATGGCCTCAAAAATGAGGCCTTCAGTCTTCTACTCATGCGTCATATTAAATATATGACGCAATATGTCGCAAGTACTTACAGATACGTCAGTATTTCAGATGTATCTGTAAGCGCAAAAGTGATGCATTGCTGGAGTGCCTTACAAAAATGATGCAATTCCAGCAATGCATCCTTTCACATGGGGCCAGGCCCATGTGAATGGGCCTGCATCAGTCTTACGCCTGATGTGAAACAGGCGCAAGATTTGGACGCAACAGCGTCATAAAAGTGACGCAGAGATATCTCATAGATTTCACTGCGTCACCTCTACGACCCTTTCTTGCGTCAATACATCCCTTTTGCATACATTACACCTGACGTAGGTATAATGTGGCGCAGGGGTTTACAAAGTTACGCATCTACCTAGATGCGTCACTTTGTAAATATGACTAAATAAGGTGCATTTTTAACAGCACTGGTGCGTCACAAAAAGTGACGTACCGGTGGCGTAAAAGTAACGGATGGCCTCATAAATGAGGCCTTCAGTCTTCTACTCATGCGTCATATTAAATATATGACGTATTATGTCGCAAGTACTTACAGATACGTCAGTATTTCAGATGTATCTGTAAGCGCAAAAGTGATACATTGCTGGAGTGCGTCACAAAAATGATGCAACTCCAGCAATGCATCTTTTCTTACCCTTCCACACCCCTGTTCCTTTTCTACATTTTCTTTGAATATCTACATTCCCCATGTTCACTCTCCTTCTCCTTACTTTCCTTCCCAACACTCACCTTCTTTCAGTCCCCCTACTTCACTTCCTTTCTCCTCTCATACCTTTCTGTTCTTTCTTACTCATTTTCCTTTCCTTTATCAATGCACTCCACTTCACTTACTCTTTTTCATTTTTTTAAGAATATAGCTCTTTGATGAGAATTGGAGGTAGTTCTGAAAAGAGCTTTTTTTTTCTTCTTTTTTCTTTTTTTAGAACAAAAACAAAAACAGGGAATGGAAACTGTTCAACAGGAGCAAAAAAAACCCCAAAAAAATTAGGGCTGGGAACGGCAGCGATGGTTTTCCAATGATCGAACCATGAGCAGAACACTTTGCTCCCCAAAGCAAAGTAGCTGATCACAGTATCTGCATTTAAGGACGCCTTTGTTAAATGCAGGCTGAATGTTCGGAACCAGCTCTTGTGATCTCTCCCTCACCGATGTTGTTGGTCCTCCGGTTGATGTAGAGGCCCCATCACTGGGAACCTCTTGTGCCAGAGCCCTGACACTTTCTCAGGCAAAATTCTGGGGGTGCCTCCTCTCCACATGGCGAATCATTGTGGAGTTCCCAAAAGAATATTTTTTAGTGGGGTCACCCCGTGACAGGACTGTGTGACAGATCCTGCACTCCACTTTTGGAGCATTTACCTTCTTCTGGTCATCAGGTTTGGAAAAAAATTACCAGATGAAATGTTCTTTGACCTTCGGCTGAGGAGGCTCTTCATCAATGAAATCACTGGAGTCATCTTCACTGCTGGATGGTCTGGCAGCCATGATAATCCAAGATATCCAACAAAGAACCGAGAGCAAAAAGGCAGGTCTTTCAGTCACAAAAGTGAAAGAAGAAGTGAAGGAAATGGGTGGGGATTTCATTCTTTGTAAAAAAAAACTGTTAGCAACCAATGAAAAGTGTTATTTTAAGGTCACATGACTTGACGCGCTTACGCTGCGCGCACCGAAGCGCTTCCGGGGGCGCTAACGCGGCGCAAACATAGGCTCTTCCGGGGGGGCATACGCGGCGCGAACGAAGGCGCTTCCGGGGGCTCTTACGCGGCGCGCCTAAGTGACGTTTTGATAGTTTCACGGAAATGCAAAATCATTTTCATTTCTTTATTCAAAAAAACTGCTTTTACATGTATGGTACTAAATGTCTTGCGTTAATATTTACTTTTCATTCATATTTTTTTTTCACGAACGCAAGTAGCGCTCTGGGTGCGCTTTCCGGAGAGCTTACCGGTGTGCGCACCCAGAGCGCCCCAGGAAAAAATTATTAATTTTTTTTTTAAATATTATTATAAAAAATAAAAAATAATAATTAATACTTACACAAAACAGCAAATTTATAAAAAAAATCGTAGGTTAGAAACTCGATATAGAAAGGAATTAGCTTTTAAAAAACCTTTGAAATTCACTGAAAAATCCATAGGTTCCACACCAGTTATAGTTAGGAATTAGCATTTAAAAAACCTATTAAATTCTCTAAAAAAACCATAGGTTTCACACCAGTTATAGTTAGCTGGAAATGTTACTGACATAAAACCATTGAAATTCCACGTTATAGTTAGTTGGACTCACTATAACTTGCGCGCCTGCAATGCACTGCTAATGACGTCACATATTACATCACTCATGACATGGTCAGTGACATCACTCATGACATCACTGATGACACCATCCTTGAGACAGAGTAACAGACCTCCTTTCAGTGTAATGTAACCCTTTGAAACACATATTCAAAAATAGAAACTAAAATGTTCATATAAATAGAGATACCCATACCAGTTACAACAACCAATCCAGTAATACCACCATCTATATACACATCCACTCATTCACCAACAGTTCTATATAGTCACTCATACATATACTCACTCATCATATGTAGTGATACACATATACATCCTGTTACACATCGACAGTCTTCCAAAAGTTACTCACACACATACTCACACATGCAAATAAACTATTGAACATCCATTTATTTGCATATACAGCTATACACACACTAGCACATTACTTCTAAGGAAACTTACACATACTTACTCTCTTAAACAATCACTTATAGAAGACATACTTATTTAAACAGGAACTCTTACAATCTCTCACTCTCACATATACTCACTTATAAACATCAATACTCACATATACTAGATTAAAACATATGTAGTTACTCATAAATACACTAGTGAGGCAGGCATTCACTCACTAACACATTTATATACACACTCATCCACCCATACAGTCCTGCACATATGCTGTCTTCAAAACCCATACAAACAGTGAGTCAGTCACCAACCCATGCAGCCACTTATACACAAAGTGAAACACTGATGCATATATTTAAATATTTAAAAATTACTTGCTAATATATGTATTCACTAAGATACACTTAATAAGCCAGCTAACCAATCAATTTTGTATTTAAAAAACATCAATTTACACACTTATTTAAACATTTATTCTTCCATCGACCTTTACAAATACATATATAAAACATATTTATTTTTCAGAAAGACACACATTTACTGGATGGTGTCAACAGTGATGTCATGAGTGATGTCACTGACCATGTCATGAGTGATGTAATATGTGACGTCATCAGCAGTGCATTGCAGGAACGCAAGTTATAGTGAGTCCAACTAACTATAACGTGGAATTTCAATGGTTTTATGTCAGTAAAATTTCCAGCTAACTATAACTGGTTTGAAACCTATGGTTTTTTCAGTGAATTAAAATATATTTGTTAAATTAATAATAAAGTAGTTATCAAGTAGTTATCAAATAACAATAAATTAAGTAACAATACCAATAAATAATTACTTAAACTCAATTCATAATTAATCAAAAATTAAATTGATGATAAATACAATTAAATACCAATTATTAAAAACTAATTACCAACATATAATTAAATGGCAAATAATTTTCAATACCAAAAAACAATAATTATAACAAAATATGTAGCAATTAATAAATAATTAACAATACATTACTGATCAATACCAATAATAATTAATCAAAATCAATTACCAATTATAATTAATGAACAATAAATAATGTCCCAATCAAAAGGATATTGTTTATTAAAAATGTATTACCAATTAATAATTAATTAACAATAAATTAGTTATTAATACTCAACAATAAAAAAATAATTACTTAATTACAATTACATTACTTTCCACCCTGTTTCCCTATAAACTCACAACACACTTCAATAATAAATGAATACACTTAATATAATTACCAATTGATTGATTAATAACAATTAATTACCAATTAATAACAATTAATTACCAATTAATAATTATTTAACATCAAATTAATTATCAATGCCAATAAATAAAAATAAATAATTACACAATTACAATTAAATTACTTCCCACCCTATTACCATATAAACCCACAACCCGCTACAGAACTAAAACGCAAAATGTACTTAAAATAATTACTTATTCCTAAAAAAATGTAATTAATTTACAATAATTAAATTACTTCCAACCCTATTCCCCTATAAACCCACAACCCGCTACAGTACTAAAACGCATAATTTACTGAAAAAAAAATACTAACTTCTAAAAATGTTATACATATATTCTAAAACTAGTACAATAATTAACAAAAAATATAAACACAAACATATAAAATACATGACACTAATATAAATATCGATATTAGTAACATCGATATTTTTGCTATCGATATTACTAACTTCAATATTAACAAAAACGATATTTCTTACATTCAGATCGATATTTTGGTCCTCGATATTCTTGATTTCGATATTGTGTCCCTATTATATTTCCAACTCGATATTATTGTAGGTCGAAATTAAAAACTCGATATTTAGACTGTTCACCAGATACCATACCATGAGTAACAGTATTTAAGAGACCGAGGACTTCTTTTAGAATCCATGAAATCTACGAGGAGTATGTTGCTGAATGAAACATTATGCACTGTAAAACACAGGGGCATATTTACTAAAAAATGTCGGAGTGCGGGGTTACGCCAAATTTGGCAACGCCGCACTCCGATATTTTTAAAACACAGGGATGAGCCATATTTACGGTGTTTCCCCTAACTCTGGCACTAAAAAATCTGCCTAGCACCAGCACAGGCCCCCTTGGGCCATGTTGCAAGGGTGCCTGCGCTGCAGGGGTGATTGTTTATGTACAAGAAGAGACACCTTCCAGCACATAAACAATCAATAATGGGGATTTGCTCTTTCTATCTGTGCTGCAGAATGCAGCACACATGGAAAGAGCAAAAAACGAGGAGAAATTCATTATTTCTCCTCGTATCGGCATTCTAAGACCATGTATTCCCTGCCTTCGTTTTTGGCGCTGCCCCAGCATTGTAAATCCAGGGGTAGCGTCAAAAAGCAAAGGGTGTTGCGGTGGAAAGTCCACTGCAAAACTCATTGCCTACCCGTTTGCTGCAGCTGACTGCGGTGAAAAGGGGCATATTTAAAAGGTCACCAAGTAAATATATGAAAAGATGCTACGCCACCGGAGCGTCAGAAAAAGTGACAGTCCGGTGGCGAAAGGGACTTGTAAATATGCCTCACAATGTTCCACATGAATTTTACGGCTCATTTGCTCAATTAATTGCTCAGTTCTCTGATGTTTCTACCCCAATACGTTTTAAGGCATGGGCAAAGTGGGCAATTGCCCAGGGCCCCCACTGTCACATGTACCCCCTGGAAAATTAGCTTTCTTTCACTTTATCTTTGTTGAGTGTTCATTCAACCTCTGTTATCTCTCTGCCCACCCCCATTTCTCTCTCTCTTTCGCGCTCTCTCTCTCTCTGTCATTTAAAAGTTTCTTGGGCCCCTAATAAATATATGTACTTCAATATTTTGGGCATCATAGAGGCTTGTCTTTTTCGGAATAAGGAGCCCAAAAATATGTCTCGCCCAGGACCTCAAAAATCCTTAACATTAAACAGTTTCTACACGGAATTTCCATAGCTCCGAAATGTTGCAAGCAATGTCCACTGAAATTGTTGTTCTTTTTTCTATATTTAACCAGTTTGCACATGGTGTTTGGAGTCGTTAGTAACATCATGCACTGGTGCAAAAAACAGGACAACCCATTTGCCTCTATTTTTATTCTCGTGTAATACGAAATGGAGCAAAGTCAAGTCGCAATTTCCATATTACGGGAACCTTTGTTAAGACACATTTTACTTTAAAATTATTTTACATGTCTGTTTTGAATCGGCGATGCAGTACAGAAAAGTAAAGCAGCTTAAATGCCACAGCACGAGTGCCATTGTGTGAAATTAATTTCTACCACTTCGAAAGGGGCAAAAGGGTATTCTGTGGCATCAATGTAATTACTGAAAATCGTCTCCTTAATGTATTTCCTCTGAATGATAGTCTTGTTACATCAGAGACCGCGGTAGGACGCCAGCAGGCCTCCATCTTGGGAGGGTGCCACTTCACAAGTTAGTGTCTGTCATTAACACATTCATGAAAGACCATTGTGACATTCTTTGGGTGGACCACCCCATGATGTACAGATCTCCATTTTGAATTATTGACTAGTGCATTGAGTGTACATCTTGCGCAGCACTTACATTTGAGAATAAGACCCTTCTTGAGTCATTGATCTTATAATGCAGGGCAAGTACCAAAGAAGAATGGCCAATTGCAGTCTGTTTTATTACTACCCGGTTATTAGTTCGCATACCATTACATTGAAAGTGTTAATGTATGCGAAGTACAAACTTGCCTAGTAATAAAAATGGTATGCGTAATAACGTTTTTCAAATGTGTAAAACACAACACTACAATAAATAATAAATAGAAATACACTACCCTACACATCTAAAAATCTAAAACACTACCAAAACACTAAAACACTACACTACCATACACTAGTGAAAAACACCACTACATTACCCTAAACCCTAAATTACTACCCCCTGCACGAACATACACATTCCCCTACCCCGGTCCTTACACTCATTCGCTACTCATCACAACCCCCAACACTAAACTATACACTAAAACAGTAAACTACACTATACTAACACCACAACACTACCCTAAACCCTAAAACACTCCCCCTGCACGACCCTGCCCAAGCCCCAGTTCTTTCCCTACTCCCCAAAACTACCCTGCAAGACCCCCAACACTACCCTAAATCCTAAAACAGTACCCTACACTACGCAAACTCTACAACACTACCCTAAACCCTAAAACACTACCCCTAGCACGACCCTGCCCCTCGCCACAGTCCCTTCACAACCCCCGAACACTACCCTGAATGACCCCCCGACACTACCCTAAACTCTAAAACACTACCCTACACTACACTAACACCACAACACTACCCTAATCCCTAAAACACTACCCCCAGCACGACATTGTCCCTACCCCCAGTCCTGTCCCTAAACTGAAACACTACCCGGCACAACGTCCCGACACTACCCTAAACCCTAAAACACTACCCTACACTATACAAACTCCACAACACTACCCTAAACCCTAAAACAATACCCCCAGCACAACACTGCCCCAGCCCCAGTTCTGTCCCTATTCCCAAACACTACCCTGCACAACCCCGACACTACTCTAAACCCTAAAACATTACCCTACACTACACTAACACCACAATACTGAGAGAAGTGTGGCTTAATGGTTAGAGGCGGCAGACCCGGAAGCTGAGATCGGCCCGGGACCAGGGTTCGATTCCCAACGCGGCAGGGTCTTGGGTCAAAATGTCCGCGGGCTCAATAATTCTTGCCTCGGCGCCTACTCTAACCTTGGGCTCCACTCTGCAACTCTGGGCAATAGCTTGCTTAATCTTCACAACAGCCCCATCTACGCCGGGGATGCCTGGTCTCACCTTGGGGGTGCCCAGAAGGAACCATCTCACAGGGAAAGCCAGGACGGGTTCCCCAGCGGTATACAGCGCCGGGACGCCCCGGTGTGGGCAGCTGTGCGCTTTACAAGTATACCACATTTACAATACTACCCCAAACCCTAAAACACTACCCCCAGCACGACCCTGCCCCTACCCCCAGTCCTGTCCCTACTCCTAAACACTACCTTTCACGACCCCCTACACTACCCTAAACCCAAATACACTACTCTACACTACACAAACACAAGTACACTATCCTGCACTACCCTACACAGCCCTCCACTACCCTCCACAACCCCTCTTACCTCTCTCTCCTCGTGGTTCCTCCAAGCGTGGTTGCTCTCTTCTCTCCCTTCCGGCTTCCTGTGTTGTGTTCCGGCTTCCTCCATCGAGCATGTTGTTGTGACGAAATGGAAAAGCGCCCGTTTCCTCACAAAGAATTAAAGTCATTACAATGCATGCGTTGTAACAACGCATGCAATGTAACAACTTACGTAGTAAAGGCTACACGTTGTTACATCGTATGCGTTGTAACGCATGCGAAGTAATGGTACACGGACTAATGTCTGCGTACTAATGGCTGCTAAAGCCATGCTTTATTTCCTTGAAGGCAATCTACTTCCCTAGAGCCCACAAAATATAGGTGTGTTTATATCCCTTCCACGCAGTGCAAATGCATGCAGTCCACCCTTAGTAGGCGAATCTTCGCATACATTTGAAGGAAAAGAAGCAAACAGAAAAAAGTCCCAAAATGTCCACATAAGTGAGTATTCAATGCATTTTGTATAGCCCCCTCCCTTTCCTGCCCTCAAACTATGAATTAAGTATTGCCAGTACACTGCTTTACCTGCAGATTGCCATGGTACTGCGCCCAGTATACAGGCTTAAGTATATACAGAGGCTAGCTCTTTGAATCTGGTTCTTAGCAACTACCCCAGCAGAATACATATACTATGCACATAAATTATACCCAAACACATAAAACGTCTAAGATTGGAGAGAACACAGACTTGAAGTTTTAGGTGTTTCATTTTCTCCTTGTCTCTGTCACTGTATGTATCTGTTATGAATGACAGGGTGTTTTTTTCTATTTTGCCTCAGACCGAAGCATTTACTGCATCAAGGTTGCATATCACTGGTACTGCCGTTTTAAAATCATGTCTAAAATTGAAATTTTGCTTTCACAGGTGGCTCACACATCATACACATTTCCTTTAGTTTGGTTAAGTCCGTCATGTGACAACTACCGAAACACTTGTACACAGCACTCCTTGGAAACGAACATCAAATATAATAATTAACTGGGTTGACAGAAAGTTACATTTCATTTTAAAGGACATTATTACCAACATTTAGCGTGATCAACCCCACCTTCTAAAATCACGATAACCTTTGCGTCATGTCACCCACCACCCATGCGGCATGTCACTGTTCAACCAGGAGGGGCGGTTTCCTGGATGAGTCCTTCCGGTGGGATATGGAAACACTTGGATTTTCAGGAAGACACACAAGAAAAGTGCTTCACAAGCATGGCCCACCTTGGGTCACTTCCTTCTCTGCAGGAGCATGTCCCCACTCCTCATTTATTTTTGGCCCAGGTCATGGCATTGGGTGGATGTCTCAAAGTGCAAAAAGGGCTTTCTATGCTTTTGAAGGCTACAATGTTATAAGGGTCAATGGGAAGTATATCCTTCAGTTGCCCCTTAGTTTTTGAGGAAACAGAGGAAAGGGTTCTGAGACAAGAAAGTGACCAACAGGCAAGCGTAAATTTCACTTGGAAGACACATGAACCGAAAAACTGCCCTCTAGTCTTACCCTACTCACCAGCCTTGTGAGTGCTAATCATTAAGGGATGGAAACCTATTGCAATGTTCATCTATGAAATTAATTTGAGCTGTGAATATGGTAGTATGGTATTTGGATTGAGAAGTATAGTGGAGGAATAGAAAAGGGAAAACGTTTGCATTTATATTGCGCTTGCTACACCTGATGAGGTGTTTTAGCGCTTTTAGGAAAGTAGCACGCTACTCCGGAACCAAAAAAGGATTAGTGGTGAATTAGTCTGGGGAAACATGAAATTCATTTGAGCGGTGGATAGGTTAGTCTGGTATTTGGATTGAAAAGGATAGTGGGGGATGGAAGAGGCAAGGGTTCTAGATTTTGGGGGGAGTTCATAGCAGTAGGAGGGGGTTTTGGATGAGTAATGTGGAAGTGGAGGGGGAAGAGTTAGAGGGAAGTTTTAGAAAGGCTTGTTTTGGAGATCTGAATAGTAAAAGGGGTATGAGATGATGCAAGAAGGGGTAGGGGAAACAGTCTAGAAAGGGATATTTTGGGGATAGTAGTATGAGGTTGAGAGGAATGAGAGAGTGGAGGTAGAGGATATATTGATAGAGGTATAGGGTGAGAAATAGGGTAGTGAGGTGGAATCCCCACTAATCCTTTATGGGTTCTGGAGTAGTGTGCTATTCACCGAAAAAATAGTTCAACACCTCGTCAGGGACAGTAAGCGCTATATAAATGCAATTACAATACAATGCAATACTACACACTCAAATGCTTGCCTTTTCAGCATTCATTCTGGAATTGCAGAGGTTGGCGTTTAGGGTAGTTAGTTGGCAGACAATGTGCAAAGCCGAAATATGTTCATATTGTTGCTCATACAAAACAGAAAGCATGCTCTGTCTGTTTTGGGAATAATTGTGGAACAATTTTTGAAACTTCCTGATATTCAGAGTGTGGGAAGTTTAGTGAATGTTTTGCCTTTCTGAAAGGATGTGGGTATATAGAGAAGGGGACAGTCTCTACAGCATTAATGGAAGTGAGAATGAGGAAATAGGCTATGAGAGTCTTTTAATAAAGAGTAAAGGATGCAGATGAGTAAAGGGGGACATAACAAAGATTTATAATCAACCCTGAAGAAGGATATTGACAACAAGAAAATTATGATGCAGGGGAAGGAGAATGAGGGGCAAGAAAGCAGTAGGAGCAGGCAACTTGCCATTGGGCGAGTCTGGAAGAAGGATACAAGAGTGAGGAGGAGTAAAGTAGCAGCTGCCATGAAGAGGATCTGTCAGGTGCTACGCGGTCACATAAAGAGAGGCAAACTAGACCTCAAGGACAGCGAAGTGGTGCTCGGTGAAGGACTTTCATGCTCTCCTTCCTCATTTTCTAACAATGATACACAGAATGGACACAAAAATAAATAAGCGAATCATGATCAACATAGGTGTGTAAATGGCCACGACGTATGGTCAATCAATAGCACTTATGTAAGTTTCATAATGGTTTTATTGATCTTGGATTTACTTTTTGGAACACAGAAATAATGTATTATGGCATAATTAAGTTGTTTAACTATAACAAATAGTGTGTATGAAGCATCCTTTTGATTGCTGAGCATGGATGCCACATTGTGGGAGCTGTGCGTATGTGTATTTCCCTGTGTTTAACACTATATTTTCCCCTTTCTTCTGCAAAAAAAAGTAACATCAGGATAAAGGGGAACTTACTTAGAGTGGGTATTCATGATAAACATAGTTCGTAAATAGAATCATAATTATTTCAGATGTGTACAATTCTGATTAAATGATCTAATGATGTGGGTGGCCGTTAACTGCAAAGAGAAAGCTCTGTTCCCCTGAAGCACTGAGCGGCAGTTCCCTTGAAGGCACACTGTGCCACACTCTCTTGACAACACAGTCCACTTCATTGCACTCATCAGGAAAGCAAAGGCCCGCTGCATGCAATGACCTTGCCAAGATGGCGCAGAAACAACTTTCTCACACAGACTTACACATGGCCGGTCTCGTGGGCAACCACAAAAGCGGAGGAGAATCCATCTTCATGGTTCAGGGTGCAGCTACGCAGTGGGTGGCACATGCCCGTCACGGGGGCGTAACCTGTAAGGCGAACACAAAAAAAGAGAAGAGGAAAAAAGAGATTGGAGAGAGAGTTCATGAGAAAAAGGCGGGAGCCGTATGCAAGCACATTACACGCCTTGATGCCTGTGGAGTGATGGAGTGAGAGAGCACAGCTGCTGGCACCGCACACAAAACATACCATTTACCTCTTTGCTTGACTCTCACAGAAACAATCATCCACAAAACAGGGTTAACATAAGATAAAGGGGAATGTAATATCCCGATGAACAAAAACAGTACTGAAAGGTACAATACATCTAAAGTGAACTAGTTGAGGTGGGATTCGAATACAATTGTCATTTCTGAGATTCTTTAGGGTCGTAATAATTGATTCAAATCTCTCTCTGCTGATTCCAAGGAGCGCTGAAAGGGAAGTGCCAGTGCAGTTGCACCATAGTGCAGAAGGAAGCGGTGACAGACCTTCACTCTAGGAAATGCGGAAGCGACTTCCCAAACTGATAATTTAGATTTCACGCGGGCACATTCAGATTTGGGAACTCACTAAGGCATACTAGTCTGTGCATTAGGAAATCAGTGCTCGGAATGAGTAGGCATTGCAATTGCACCTGAAAGCTCTGTTAAATTCTGCTCCTCCTTTTAACACGTGGAACCCCCTATGTCGGTTGTTCTGCGTTCCTTTCTTGGTTAGAATGGATGTTCAACTGTTCTTCAGTGACATAACCTACATTAGAAGATACTGGTAATTAAACCTGTGGAATGCACAAACTTCAGCAGATGATGTCTGCCTCATTTTCACTGTTTCAAGTCACATGGCGAGCCTGAGTGAATATTTCCTTTGAACTGCAGTTTTTCTAACGTTCTGTATGTTTTTTATTAATGCACCTCCATCACTAGTGCATTTCGGAAGGAACAGAAAGCACAACTTTTACAGGAGGACATTGTCCACAAATAAACAAGGCTACTGCCTTACTTCCCGTCCTTGTTTCTTTCCTCCCTTCCTTACTTCCTATATTCTTTTCTTTGACTTCTTTCTATTTCCACCCCTGCCTTTTTCCACTCCTTTCTCCTTTCCCATCATCCTTACAT
This sequence comes from Lissotriton vulgaris, assembly GCF_964263255.1. NCBI lineage: Eukaryota > Metazoa > Chordata > Amphibia > Caudata > Salamandridae > Lissotriton > Lissotriton vulgaris. Next base: position 784,150,178 of record NC_141693.1, read on the forward strand.
CCCTCTCTCCTTCCCTCCTTCTTTTACTCACTCCTACTTATGATCTATCTATCTTTCTTTCTTTCTTTCTTTCTTTCTTTCTTTCTTTCTTTCTTTCTTTCTTTCTTTCTTTCTTTCTTTCCCTCTCAGGACCAAGGATCAGAGATCAGCTTCTAGAACAACTCACAGGAAGAGTGGAGTACTCTGTCTGCTGCTGATGTATTGTCAGTCTGCCATCGGATGCCCAAGAAGCTGTCTACAGTCTGGTAGCTAAGAAGTTCAAGAAGAATAGAGATGTTGAATTAATGCAGAGAACACATCTTGAAGTTGAACGCTCTGAGTCGTGTGCCATGCTCTGAAAAGTAGGAGTACAAGTCATATGCACCCACAACTGAGGAAATGCATGGGCTTGGTCATAAATGAATAGAACAGAGAGCATGGAATGATTTGATGTTTTTTCTGAAGTTTACCCGACACTACCAACATCATTGCCCGAGGATGTTCAGAAACCTGCCTGAGTCTTCGTGCCATGCCAACCACCAATGTGACACTCTACTTGCTCCCCGCAGCCTACTCCAACACAAACAGGACTCTTGTCACAAAACTTGAGGAGGTAAACCTTCAGGGGGACTAACCTAGAACTGTATCCGGCCCGAACTCCATCGCTTTTGGCCTATACTTTTTACTTTTACCCGGCCCTGCACTTTATGCTTTTAGATGCTATTTTACAGTTTATTCCTTAAATAGCCATAACTCTGGCTCTACTGATTAGATTTTTGTCATTTTGTTCTTGTTTTATTTATTAAACGGTCGGCCATCGCACTCTAAAGACACGCCTCCTAGAAAGCCGGAATCCAATAAAAGGCCCTTGACTGGACCGCGTCCTTCCTCTCCGGCAGAACCCAGAGCGTCCGCCTTCCACCCTTCCGATCTGAAGCCACCGACATCATCTGCGGCGTCCCCCAGGGCTCATTTCTCAACCTGACGCTTTTCAACATCTACATGGGCCCCCTCACACAAATGGCCCGCCATCACAACTTCAACATCATCTCCTAATCCGACGACACCCAGCTCATCCTCTCTCACACCAAGGACCCACACACCACCAAAACCAACCTCCACGAGGGAATGAAGGCTGTCGCCAACTGGATGAGGAGCAGCCGTCTGAAGCTGAACTCGGACAAGACGGAGATCCTCATCCTCGGACCCACCCCCTCAGCCTAGGATGACAACTGGTGGCCGACCACACTGGGAACAGCAGCAACACCCACTGACCATGCACGCAACATAGGATTCATCCTCGACTCCTCCGTCTCCATATCTAAGCAGGTCAACGCCGTCTCCTCCTCCTGCTATAACACCCTCCGCATGCTCCTCAGAATCTACAAGTGGATCCCGACCGAAACAAGAAGAACAGTGACACAGGCCCTCGTCAGCACAAGACTGGACAATGGCAACACACTACGCAGGAATCCCAGCCAAACACCTAAAACGAATACAACGCATCCAAAACGCCTCCGCCTGACTGACCGTTAACGTCCCCCGCCGCAGCCACATCAACCCCACCTGAGAGACCTGCACTGGCTCCCCGTCGACAAGAGGATCACCTTCAAGCTCCTCACCCACACACACAAAGCACTCCACAACGCCGGACCAGCCTACCTGAACAGCAGACTCAGCTTCTACACCCCCACCCGCCAGCTCCGCTCCACCAGCCTCGCCCTCGCCGCTGTCCCCCGCATCCAACGAACGACATCTGGCGGCAGATTCTTCTCCTACCTCGCCGCCAAGACCTGGGAGAGCCTTCCTACCCACATAAGGCAGACCCAAGACCTACTCACCTTCAGAAGACTCCTCAAGACCTGGCTCTTCGAGCAGTAGCAGCACCCCCTCTCCATAGCGCCTTGAGACCCTCACGGGTAAGTAGCGCGCTTTACAAGTACTCTGATTGATTGATTGATTAAAAGCTCTATTGTTATAACCTGGTGTGGCATCTTTTTGTGTGGTGATGTCACTGTTTTATTGTTTGAAGTGTTGCACAAATACTTTACACATTGCCTCTAAGTTAAACCAGACTGCTCTGTGCAAGTTAATTTAGGGTTTGCTTGTGCCTTACCCTGAATAGGATTGTGGTGACTGCAGGAGTAGGGTTCGCACCCTACTCAACCACTAACCAAATTTTTAACAATGGCAGATGATTTTTCTGATTTCACTTTTATCGAGGAATATATGCCAGGACTCCTATTAAATAACAACTCCTCAGTGGAGTTACAGAAAAGCTGACCTGATTCACAGAGAAGTCTGGGTCATAGCCATTGTCCATAACCTTCTGGTGGGAGGATAGTTTATGTTCAGTTGACATAGACCTCATCTGTCGGTACACCACCTGGGCCATATGTTTATTTATTTTAAGGGCACACAACTGACACCACTCCTAAAACACTGCTGACATCTTTTGAAGAATTCTTAAGAATGGGAGACATAGGTCTAGGCTGATAATTATGCTGCATTCTCTATTATCATAACCTGCGTATGTAGTTGAATGATTTTGTGATGACCAATTTACACAAACTAGATAACGACAAAACTGCAGACAGTCCAATAGCAGACAAATGCAAACATCACAGAACACCGTTACAAAAGCAAGAGAACAATATATATACATACATTCTTGTTCAGCCTCTCGCAAGACCTGGAAAGCATACAGCAGTGAAGTGAGAAGAAAAAAGTCTTATTTTGCAACGGTCCCACCTTTTTTCACAAGTAACAGAATAAACATGCAGACACAAACCCATCAGAATAAACACCAATGCAAAAAACACCCCTTGCCTCTTTCCATACAGTCGAGTCTTCGATCGAGTCAGGTGCAGTGCATTGGCAGGCCGTGCACAGCAAACATCAGATAAAGTTTTAGTGAAACGACTGTCAGATCTTCCTAACTCATTACTTTCTACCTCAAATAGGAGACTTTTTGTCACCCCTTTCCTCCACCATGTTTGTATTTACATTTCTGTTTTGGTTCACTCTTTCCTATTTTTGTTGGTATAAATCAAACAGTATTTTCGGCATGCTGTGGAGAGGAGGTTAGTGACTGTCAGGAAAGAGTCAAGCAGGGTGCTCGTGAAAAGCTGTGCAACAGAAGGGGAAAAATCGCAAGGAGTGTTGTCAGATTGTATCTTACTCCTGAAGGTCAACATTATCCATGCAAAACCAAATAGGCTAACCAGCAGCAAAAGAAGCAGGAGTAAAGGGATACTTTGCCATGTTAGCATATGTACAAACACATAAGCACATTGAACTTCCACCGCTACAACCGCAGCAGTAAGTAGGACTGGATCCAAGGAAGATCACTCACTTTACTAAATCATTGCAAGTCACCGTTTATTGGCATAGTTTTGTGGCCTTCCTTTGGAAATTATAAAGTATATTGTATAGACTACATTTCCACCAGTTAACCCGCAACACTGCTAAACCTAAAGTGCAGCACTCATAATACACTACCTACAATTTTCTAGCTTTACTCATTTTTAGGTCTCGCCTACGCAGCACGCATGCGCTGCATAGGAAGGAGACCTTTTGTCATCGATGCGCCTTTAAATGCCAAAACGTGCACGCGTTAAATTGCCTTCAATGGCAACGAGTGCACGTTGGCGATTCCCTTGTGGGAGCGAGCAGGAACCATCTGTTAATAATTACAAACAGATGTTACCTGCTTGCTCCCGCAAGGGAAACTGGCGCAGAGCCCCTCCTCTCTCCCTGCTGCCGCGCGTCACTGCTGCCGCGCAGCGAGGCGCTCGCGTACGCTTGTTTTTTTTTCTCCGAAAATGATTGATCTGTTCACAGATACTGCATGTAAGGTTTACCTTAAACGGACAAGACAACACTTATCAAACTCACTCTTTGGAATAGCATGACGTCATCGGTCACTAGGACTACGAAGCTCGACTAATAGCAGGCTGCGCTATAAAATGCTAATACCCCAAATAAGGCGCTTCCAAGTAGCATGGCCCCGGGGGCCCGACGGGCATCCTCACCGCTCTGCTGATGGTGGCCTGTGGTAACCCTTCCCCCAGTCATGGTTAAACACCTTCTTTCTCAATCTGCTGTTTTGGGGCGTGCCCGCCCACGGCTCATCTTAAAAGGCGTTGCTTCTCCTGCCGCACAGGTTCTTCAGCTGGCTTTTGAGGAAGAGGATCTCTGGTGAGCTGGCTGCACGCTGCTTGCTTTGCACGAGATCTAAAATGCATTTATTTGGGCACTCGGAGGTTGAAAAGTGAAGTGGTGTTGCTTGGTTGTAAGCAGTATACACTGCACAGGCGTGCCGTGAGCTGTGGCTTGGAAAGACCCCCGCCCCCTGCACCTCAGACTGCCCCATCGCACCATCAGTTTAGAAGTGATTTAAAGGCCGGATGTGGGAGTGTTGCAAGACTCCGCGCAGCATCGGATAGCGCCAGCGCCTCAAGACCCCACGGGGGATTTGTCGCGCATGTGTTTTTTTTGGTGTTTTTTTTAAGACCTTTATTGGATATTTGCAATAAAAACACAGCCCAAGGCCTACAACCCCAAGGGCCGGCCGTGTCAGTCATGCACCTTCTACTGTATGGAATCATGTTTACACAGCCTAGTAGCCGACAACCCTGGGGTCCGGCGGCGGAGTTAATCAGTATATCACCTTCCGTAATCTGTGTCGAGGTTAATAGCAATTCCGGTGTATTATTTTCTATTTTTATAATTTTGTAACAAAACTTCCAACTGAGTTCAAGATAAAAAACCACACATATTGACAATAGCCACCCTCTGTGGCGATACTTCATTTACAACCGTCTGTACTTAAAGATGGATTCATGAGGTATGTCTTATTTGTGATGTTTTACTATTCCTTCCTTTTAATTCGCATCTCCTCCCATTCCTATCTATTCCCCTTCCTCCTCTTCATCTGAGCTCACACTATCCTCTTCCGGCAGAGGGTCACACAACTCCCCTCTGTACGCGTTCCACGCAGACCATACTTTGTTCCATTTACGGGGGCAGGCCCTAAGCACATATACCGCCCGTTCTGTGAACATCAACAGGTCCATGTTCTTGCTCCACAGCAACACCGTGGGCAGGTCTGCTGTTCCCCAACTCTGCGCAATGTCTCTTTTGGCTACCATAATTGCTAATGTGCCCCATATGTGGCCATATCTCGATATGTCGGTCGGTTCCCAAATATTCAGTAGACATTTGCGCGGTTCCGGTATCAGGGAAACTTGAAGTGTTTGTGAGATAGTGCGCATCACCTGTCGCCAATATTCAACTATGAGTGGGCAGTCCCAGAGTGTATGGAACAATGTACCTTCCTCTCCACAGCCTCTGAGACAGAACGGGTGTGGTGCTCTGTGTAATATATGTAGCATGCATCTGGTGTAGTATATGCGGTGTAAGATTTTAAGTTGCACTAATTTAAATTTAGTCGAGATTCCCACCTCTTTTGGGGATGCTAGTGCCTCATTCCACCCTGTGTCATCGAACTCTCCAACTTCCTCCACCCACCTCTCCCGCAATTTCAGTGTAGGGTCTGGTAGGTTATTCAGCAACTTCCAGTATGTAAGGGAAGTCGCACCGTGTTGCATGTAATCCGTGAGTAGCCTATCTTCCAAGGGCGAGGATTCCGTTACCTCGGTGTCTACGGAAATTGCCTGCAATAAAGCGTTTCTGATCTGTACGTATCTGTAGGTTTTGTTGGGGCCCAGGTCATATTGTTGCTGAAGCTGGGTGAATGAGATCACTGTGCCCTTGTCCGACAGATCCCCCACCGTTGATATGCCGATGCTATCCCATTGGGCAAATCCCTTACTTTGTCTCAAACGCCCTAGTGCTTTCGTGTCCCAGAGCGGGGTGAGTTTAGTGATCTTTCCCTTCCATCCCAATTTTGCCTGCGCTGTGTGCCACAAGATGGTCGTGTGTTTCATGGGACCCGCCAGTTTCTTTGCCTGGTGTCTGTTGTAGAGTACCGACAGCATGCAATCCGTTCCTAATTGTGCCCTGTCGAGTTTATATGCCGGATCGTCCCTCAGTGCGTGTATCCATTGGTTCACTATTTTAAGTTGTGCCGGCCAGTAATATAGCTGTCGGTTCGGTAAAGCTATTCCCCCCTGACATGGGCAATGCGTGCTGGTCTATTATTCTATTAAAGGTTGGAAACTAACGCTGCGACCTGTTGGAAATACCGAGGCGCAACCTGGTACGGGGTATTTTCCAGGGCATATAGGAATCTCGGTAGCGCCATCATTTTGTAGAGGGCAGCGCATCCGAGAAGGGTCAGCGGCAGGGCCGCCCAATGCTTCACGTCCGTACGAAGACGTTCTAAGGGAGGTTTCAGGTTTTTGTCGAAGAAGTCCGCAGCGTTATCGGTGACATGTATGCCGAGATACCTAAAGGAACCCGACGTTAACATAAGTGGGCAGTCCACTGCGAGCGAGGGTTGCGGCCCCTTTAAAATGTATATCACAGATTTCGACCAGTTCAGCACATACCCGGAGGTTTTCCCGTGCGTGTCGCAGAGCGCAAGGAGTGCCGGGATACTTCTGTCAGGATCCGTTAAGTAGATCAACATATCATCAGCATAGAGGGATACACGGTCCTCCCATCCCTCTTCCCAGATAATTCCTTTCAACAGTGGTGTAGTCCTGATTAGTGTGTCGCGCATGCTTTAAACATGTTTGGATAGATTGATGCCTGTTAGCTCCTGAACTGCAGATGACTGTCGGGAAGGGTTTTCTTTATATCGTCCGCGGGTGTTATTTGGTTGGTATTGTACATATGTGTTCTGTTCTGTCTTCTTAATGGACATGTGCCGATGGTCAGAAGGTGGTTTATTTTTTCGGGTTCTGTTCTCGATGCCTTCATGTGGTTAGTCGCAGTCTGTTGTGCGACCACATCAGTTGTGAGGGAGGGGCACGTGATTTGATATTACTACGATGCAGCATGTGTTTAATGAACATGTGTCCTTCTGCGTGTTGTGTGGAGTTTCTGTCCCAAGTGACGAGGTCAGTCAAGCAGTGTGTGGGTTGCCTGCATGGTGTGGTGTCGGTTATTCCTACTCGAAGGTGTCTGTACAATCTAGGTAGAAATGTGAAAAAACCTGTTTGTACTTTCTTATTTTTTGAAAGTGAAGTTCTTGGGTTGAAGCATAGTTCCGGCAAGGCGGGTTAAGCTGAGAGAAACAGAAACTGCTCAATGGGGCCCTTGTGTGTAACCTCCTCTTGTCCTCCACCTGAAGCAGGCAGTTTACTTCTTCCATCCATAGTCCGGTTACTCTGCCGCTGCTCTGAGCATATGACGGGAGACAAAACCCCCCTAATCTAAAATGCATTTCATTTATTTTCAAGTGCCTCTCATACCAGTGTAGGGTGTCGGAGCATTTTATATCTCACACACTTACACACAATGAATCAGATGTGTGTAAATCGGTGTTTAGAAAATGTTACATAAGACAAAGGGGACCGCAAGGTGTAGGATTTACATGTCATCCATACTGGTAGGCATTTTTTACGAGTGCTTGGTCTGGGGAAGCAGCAATTCAGGATTCAAACATAACCCAGTAATTAGGGTTGACTTTACTAATAAGAATTTCGATTGCAATTGCAATTCATGAAATGCACAGTAACAAAGGATTTCTGTGACAGAAGCAGTAACCCACTTAGCAATACACATAAAATACTGTTCTGTGATCTGCATAGTATGCACTCTTTGCAGCAGGAATATTAACCTTCTGTGCTACCTTAAATGAGTCAAAACTAAGCATGGGCAGAAAATCCGTTACGCTCGTGGATTTTGCGGATTTTCGGTAAATTCGCAATCCGCGAGATCCACGAATTTCCCGCAAAATCCGCAAATTCGCACGCAGCGGATTTTTTTTTCTTGGTGATACAATTTTGCTGCGTGCGGTGTAAGTTCGCAATTGCGAACTGGTACAAAACCCTCGCAAACTGGCAGAAATCCTTGCGAACAGGCAGAAATGCTTGCGAACACAAAAAAAGCATTCAGCAGGTTCAAAAGTTCAAACTCATCATTAGTAACCATTCCCTGTAGTGCTTCCTGACAAGGGCCCCTCCAGAGTTCAGTTGCTAGTTGCAACAATTATATGACCCTGCTCTGACCCTCACAGCAGGCCCATAGAATAGCTACAAGTAGGCCACAAAGGTCCTGGAAAAAAAAATTGCACTGCAACAGAAAGCAAATTACAGATAAGGAAGCAGGTGCCAGACTGGAATTTTAAAACAGTGACACATTAATAAATCCACCCCAAATTAATTCATGTCAGTTGAAGCAGGCAGGTGTGCTTGCTTTTCCCCCCCATAATCTACAGTGATGATGAACCAGAGGGTGGCATTGAAGCACCAGAGGATGGCATGGGTGAAACAGAGGGTGGCAGGGGTGAAACAGAGGGTTCTGGGAACCTGTGATGATGAACCAGACGTAGAAACAACATAATCGTGACCGTTGCGAGCCGACATGTAAGTTCGCAATTGCGAACTGGTACAAAACCCTCGCGAACTGGCAGAAATCCTTGCGAACTGGCAGAAATGCTTGCAAACACAAAAAAAGCATTCAGCAGGTTCAAAAATTCAAACTCATCATTAGTAACCATTCCCTGTAGTGCTTCCTGACAAGGGCCCCTCCAGAGTTCAGTTGCTAGTTGCAACAATTATATGACCCGGCTCTGACCCTCACAGCAGGCTCATAGAATAGCTACACGTAGGCCACAAAGAACCTGGAAAAAATAATTGCACTGCAATAGAAAGCAAATTACAGATAAGGAAGCAGGTGCCAGACTGGAATTTTAAAACAGTGACACATTAATAAATCAACCCCAAATTAATTCATGTCAGTTGAAGCAGGCAGGTGTGCTTGCTTTTCCCCCCCATAATTTAAACTGATGATGAACCAGAGGGTGGCATTGATGCACCAGAGGATGGCATGGGTGAAACAGAGGCAGGCAGGGGTGAAACAGAGGGTTCTGGGAACCTGTGATGATGAACCAGACGTAGAAACAACATAATCGTGACCGTTGCGAGCCGACATGTAAGTTCGCAATTGCGAACTGGTATAAAACCCTCGCGAACTGGCAGAAATCCTTGCGAACTGGCAGAAATCCTTGCGAACACAAAAAAAATCCGCAAATTCGCGAGAATTTGCGGATTTTGCGGATTGCGAGTTCGCAAATTCGCAAAATTCGCGAACGCCAGATTCGCAAAATTCGCCCATGCTTAGTCAAAACTGCCACTAGACAAAACTCTGATCTCTCTCCAGCAGGTAAATTAATCATCAGAGTTATCTTGCCGCTTTTATTGTTGCCTGAAAACTGTTGAATATACAAGGAACTCTGCAGTGCATTTAAAACTGTTGCATAGCTATAAAACCTGCCCCCACCCCTCCTCCTGGGGAAACGCCCGATGCCCAGTTCGGCCTTGGCCGGAAGCAGCCCCTGTGCCATACTTTGAGTACCCCCCAGTTTGGCAATCGCTGAAGTGAACTGACACATTGCCCTATTCTGTACGTTATAGAGGGTAGTATAACAAGCATTTGCAATGCAATAGGTCTTGCATTTACGGGAGTTAGAGCTATTGACAATGTAAATGATAATGCCTTTTATTTTTATTTTTGTATTTAAAACATAAATAAAAGGCATAATTGAGAGACCTATTGCATTGCAAATACTTGTTATACATAAATTCGCAAACATAATAAATTTCCCTGAACTCTACTTCAAAATTAAATAACCCAAGGTCATCAGCTTCCAGAATACCACATTGATCAAGATACAACCATGGCTAAACAACAACAACCTAAAGCTCAACCCCAACAAAGCTGAATCACTGCTCCTTTCCGCAAAAGTAATGCCTTACCAATTCCAGAATGGCTCAGAACCTGGAAGCTCTTAATTGTTATCTCTCATTATTGTAAGTCCTTGGGTATCACCTTGGAAAAAAATTTGTCAATAAAAGAGCATATCAACACCTTAGCTAAAGGAGTGCTCTTCACACAAAAGCATTTAAAGGAAATCAACTGTTCATTCCCACCAATGATCTTAAAACAGTAGTTAAATCACTAATTCTATCCAAGCTTGACTATGGTAACGCCATCCTTACAGGAAATCCAAAAAGGTAGGAGCAGTTCTCAATGCGGCTGCCAGGCTCCTCACAGGAACTAAATGGTTTCATCACATCTCACCAGCCCTCTTGAGTCTCCACTGGCTTCCCATTGAAGGAAGATGCATCTTCAACACAGCTGGTTTCACACATAAAGCCCTTCATACAAAAAATCCAAATACCTTGAAAGCAAAATTTCAAGAGCAGGAAGAAACCGTACTCTAAGCAACTCCAACGCTCTTCTTCGCATACCTCCAAAGCTGATGACGGAATCCTCTCCGCTGCAACCCCTCCTTCCCTGTTTTAAACAGGACCTCAAATCTCAACTACTCAACAATTACTTCAGTACAAACACAAACTGATCTTCGATTCTCAAAGACCCTACCCACATTGACTAAATACTGCGAGACAATCATCTAACCCGCTTTAGTCTCTCATCTCTCCTATCGTCATTACCTTAATGCTTTACTGTTATAGGTGAATGATTTTCATTTTCTAATATATTATTGGTGTTCATTTTCTAAAACCTGAATAATGTATAGTTTCTTCACTTTTTATGTCATTTTTGCCCTTATGAATCCCCACATGTTATTCCCTGTTAAACAGATTCTAATAATATGTAAAGCTCTCTGATACCCCGGGTCTAGCTAATGCTATATAAACCAAAAAAAATAATAATAATTCCCCCCAAGCCCTTCCCCTGATTATAACTGCACCTTGGCAACTACTTGTGATTCTATCAGAGGAGAAAGGGCCAACAGTTTTGTACTGGGCTAACATAACCAAATTCTCCCTACCCCACAATAGAGCAGCCTTCTTGCACCTGATTGAGCTAGGTCAGGAGGGTTGCACCATTGTGAAGAGCCTAAATATCAGGTGTTCCTAACACAATAACATGTTTCCCATAAAACTGTCATAAAATGCATTTTACTGGCAGTCACCAGTAGGTAGTTATAGTTAGGGCCTTGTTTCTATTAAAAAAAGTTTTTTCTTTTGCCAATATCTTTGACGCCATTTGACAAATTTTCACGAAAGTTTCAAAACTAATGGTCCACTCACTTCAGCTGCTGTATTGAAAGATTCTGGGTGATACAGCCCGAACTGCTGAACAGATTTACACCAACTTTGGTAAATAGGGAGCTCTTGGTTCAGAAAGCACACTTTTTGTTAAATGGTGTAAATCCATTCAGTAGTTCCCAAGAAATGTAAACATTTCTCAGATTTACAACTGGGGACGGGGCGGATTCGCAAACCCACCTGATCTCGTGCCTGTAATCTGATTGGCTGCCAACACTTCAAACCAGGAAGTGTTGGCAGCTATCTTGTGACTCAGTTGAACGAAGTCACAAGAAAAAAAGTAAAAAGACGTGAAATAATAAGTCAAAGGGTCTGGGTAGAAATACCCAGACCCCCTTAGGCCTGCTCATGGGGTCCCACAAGGACCCCCAGTGCCCAATTTTTTTTTTATAAGTACATTTGGCAGTATTTGTGCTGGATCCGTGAATCGGGCCGAAAACAAAACCAAAGCACGGCCTCCCGCACTTCATTTCCGTTAGACCCCTGGGTGGGCCAGGTCGCGGGGGCAATAGAAAAAGGAGATGTGCAGGCCCACAAAGCCCTGGGGACTGCCACCTCTCCGGGGCTTATGCATTGAATGCGGGGGGGGCTACGAGGCCCCCCGCAGCCCCGGGGACTGCCACCTCCGTGGGGCTTTAAAATAAAAAATCTATTTGTTGGGTGGCTTATGCCCCACCCACGCAGCCCTGGGGACCACCACCTCCCCGGGGCTATGTTTGTGAATTGTGGAATACCACAAGGCCCATTGCAGCCCCTGGGACTGCCACCCCTTGCCTCCTGAGGGCCTCAAGAGTAAAGTAGACTTCATCCTGCGAGCAGCAGAGCACCAGGAGGCGCGCTTGAAGAGTGGTGGAGAAAGGGGGTGTGGCCTCTGACCACCTATCAGCAATCCAGCTGTGTGGGACTTACCGGAGGTAACAGTAGGGCTAGTTAGCCCCAGGGGCCCTCAAGAGGCACAGGGACTTTATCCCCCAACCAAGAGCACGCCAGGAGGCACATTTGCAGAGCGGTGGAGAAAGGGGGCATGGCCTGCGACCACCTCTCAGCAATCCCACTGTACTGGAGGTACCACATAAGCTAGATGACCCCTAAGGACCCACAGCAGTGAGCGTGCCAGGAGGCGCGTTTGCAGACTGGTGGTGAAAGGGAACATGGCCTGCTATCAGAGCTCAGCAATCCTGCTGTGTGGGATTTACTGGAGGTAACATGAGGAGTAGTTGGCCCACAAGGACATACTACTTGGGGCCAACTACCCCTCTTGTTACCTCTAGTAAGTCCCACAGAGTAGCATTGCTAAGAGGTCTTCAAAGGCCACACCCCCTTTGTCCATCCGCTGCAAACCAGCCTCCTGGTGCAGTACTGATTGGGGGATGAAGTGCACTTTACTCCAAAGGGACCTTGGGGGCGCAAATTAAGAAGTGTAAAAAGGACAAAATAATCCCTCTATGCGCCCCAGAACACGAACAACATCGCCATATCCATCAGAACCAGCGCAGAGTTGCTCCAATTAAGCAAACAATCAAAGATGCAACTCTTTAAACAACACAAACCAGCTAAATGTTTTATCTCTCATTAACTTTATGCTAGTTTTGGGCCCTGTACTGCTTTCTGCAGACTTGTGGCAAGGTTTGTGCTGTAGAAACATCACATACATATATGCGTCACCAGGTATGTAAATCAAGACTCACTGTGCATGATCCTATGCTGTTATTACACAAGAGACCATATGGCCCCACATGTAATACAGAAACAGTGGTACTGCAATGTAATATTGAGGAAGCATGTGTGCTCCTGCACACTTTTCCTGACATGTCTTTCAATCTTCTCCAGTCTTGCACACATGTATCCTATTTTAAGGGTTACTTAGTGATATAAAAAGTTCCTAATTTAGAAGACTGATCTGAAAATGGGAGGGCTATTTATGGGTAGCTGGAGAGCTATTAGTAACTCATGAGCTACTCGTTGGAAAAGCTTGTGCTAAAGTACTGGTTAACATAGTTCTTCTTTTCTTATGAGACTGTTCAGAGCTCTTGCCTGGAACCACTGAAATTAAAGAGTGAATGTTTTCCATATACAACTTGGAAATATACAGTTTCTTTCTGCTGCTGTACTAAGCACTACAGTTGTCTCCTGACCATATCACCACTTTTATCTGGCTAGTCTGACAAATTCACAAATAGGCTTCCAATCTGTGTATATGTGGGAATTAATTAATTTTGTGCAGGGGTGTGCAAATGTGAGAATATGAATGTCTACATCTGTCAAATCATTCTTGACATTTTTGAGGGCCATAATCAGTCTGTCGCTTGTGAAAGTCACACTATTCCATGAATTGTAAGGTTTCGCAACATTTTACGAATTTTGTTTCAGGGACTAGGTAAGAGGATACAATGTGTGGATACTAAAAGGACCAGGGTGTTGAAGGTTTTGTAAAATGTTGCATGTTCTAGATCCAAAATTTAGTTGTAAATCCTGGAAAAATATAGAAATTCAAAAATGTAAATTAGCAATGCAAGCACTGCAGGCACAAGCACTTTCTGCATTAATTCAGGCATTCCATTGCTCACTGCATGTGGGGCATGGGCACTGGACAATCATGTGTGAGATTTGCAACTATGGATACTGGGCATATGTCATGTCACAAGTACACACCCTGCTCTAGAACATAGAGTGATCCATGCAGAGGCATTTAAAGAACAAGCATTTGCAATGCAATAGGTCTCGCATTTACAAGAGTTTGACCTATTGGTATTATAAATGACAATGCCTTTTATTTATGTATTGTTTTTACAGCAGATCAATAAAAGGCATTGTCATTTACAATGCCAATAGCTTAAACACTCGCAAATGCTGACCTATTGCATTGCAAAGGCATTCGGCGCCAATGCTATAAACTTTTTTAAAAGTATTAGGAGAGAGCGTGTTCTGCCTGCAAAAGCAGGCAGGACAAAGCTATTTGTGAAAATAGTGCCCAGAAGCTGTAATTAAACCTGTCAGAGTAACAACACACGTAACAGGGGGTGTCACCAAGAGAGGTTACAAAATGAGTCAAGATGGTACCAAATGTAAAATAAATTGTAAATTGATACTTGTATAGCGCAATACTCACCCGCAAGGGTCTCAAGGCGCTTGTACGAATACCGCTGTGGAACCCATCCTGGCTTTCCCTGTGAGGCGTCCACTCCTGGGCACCCCCAAGCTGGGGGCCAGGCATCCTTAGCGTTGTGGGGGACGTTGTGGAGATTAAGTAAGCTATTGCCCAGAGTTGCAGAGTGGGACTCCATGATTGGAATAGGCACAGAGGGTAGAATTATCAGGTCCGTGGAATTTTGAGCCCAAGACCCGCCGAGTTGGGGAATTGAACCCTGGTCCCGGGCCAGACCTCTGCATCAGGGTCTGCGGCTCTAACCATTGAGCCACACTTCCCCTAGAAGGGACCACTAAGCCTATTGACCTATGAACAGCCACAGCACTGGACAGTGACATAAATAAGCGACCCTTGGCCCTTGGCCCTGTCCTCAGGCAGGTCGTTGTTCCCCCCCTCGTCGCACAGCTCCACCAGTGAGTCTGTGTGCCCCTGCTGCCTGTCACCGCCGCTGCTGCAGGTTCGAAGCCCCTCAGCCTCGGTAGTCCGGTACTGCCTCATTTGGCTCTGTTGTGTGATTCTTGCTCCATTGTCTAATTCTGTTTGCGGCCTTTTCTAATTTTGATTGTGTTGTTGTTTTTTTCTAAATTGTGCTTTTTCCTTTGCTCTTTCACCCCGTGTCTCCTCTGTGCTCCCGTTCCCGCCACTGCGTCCCCTGTGGGCCTGCCCCCTGGTCGCCCATTCACCGCCCCTCTCCCACCTCCCAGCTGCTCCTCCCTCCCACCTCCCCTTATATGGCGGCCGCTGTGCGGCAGGGCCTAAAGCAAGCCCGTCTGCACCCCTCCGTGCACATCCATGCCTGGACCGCGCTGAGTGCCAGAACCCCTGGACCCCGCGAACGCCTCGAAGCCCGGCACCGCCCGATGCCAGCACCCTCCACGCACTCAACACCGGATGATCACACACCTGCTACCTGGCCACCCCGAAGCGCACCCATGGACCCTTCTCCTGCAGGAGCTGCAGCTTCACCAGCCTCCAAACCACCCACCGAGAAAGGACACAACCACCTCAGATGCATCTAACTCAACACCCGCTCCGCCCGCAAACATGCAATTGAACTCTGGGACCTACTCGACTCAACCTCCCCAGACGTCATCTTCCTGATGGAGACTTGGATGAACCCCTCCTCGGCACCCGACATCGCCATAGCCATCCTGGCCGGCTACAAGATTACCCCCAGGAACCACACCAATGGAACAGGAGGAGGAATCGCCATCGTCCACAGGAACACTCACAGAGTCTCGACCAGTACCAATGACACCCTCAGCACCGACGAGCACCTGCACTTCCAGATCCACACCGATCCCAACACCACCCTCAGAGGAACCCTCGTCTACAGATCCCCGGACCTCGGCCACAGTTCAGCGACTCCATCGCCGACTTTGTCAGTACACACACCCTCGCCTCCACAGACTACATCCTCCTCGGGGACCTGAACTTCCACCTTGAGAACAACAACAACACCAACTCCACCACCCTAATTGACAACCTCGCCAACCTCGGACTCAAACAGCTCGTCACAACACCCACCCACTCTGCCGGCCACACGCTTGACCCCATCTTCTCTGCAAGCTCCCACGTCTCCTTCAGCCACACCACCGAACTCCATTGGACCGACCATCGATGCGTCCACTTCACCTTCCAGAAACCAATCACCACACCCAACAGATCCCTCGCCGCTGCTGAAGGAAAGTCACCGAAGACCAGATAACCCCTGCACTCGCCCGGAGCCCAACCGCCGACCCCACCGACGACATCGCCGCCCGCAATCTCAAACAGTGGATCAAAGCCTGCGCCAACACTCTCACCCTGATCAATAAACCCTCCAACAGAGACACCAGCAAGAAAGCCAGTTGGTTCACCGAGGACCTCCAGGCCTCCAAGGAAACCTACCGAAAACTAGAGAAAAAATGGTACAGTGAACAGACAACGGACAGCTACGCAGCCCACAAGAACGCCACCCGCAGAAAGCACCAGCTCATCAGATCCACCAAAAGGGCCTCCTTCAAAGACCGCCTAGACAACAACGAACACAACAGCAAAAAGCTCTTCAACATCGTGAAGGAACTCTCCAACACCAATGACATCCCACCTTCGCAAGACCTGTGCGACTCACCTGCCACCTTCTTCCATCACAAGATTGCAGACATCCACGACAGCTTGAACTTCACAACCGCCTCGACAGCCACTGAGACCCCCGTCCCCACGGCCACCTTCTGCACCTCTCCCCTGCTCTCCTGGACCAACATAAACGACGACAACACCATCAAAATCATGAACACCATACACTCTGTGGTTCTGTGAAAACAGGCCTTGTTACGTAAGGTTATGGTTCCGTCAGGATTTTGGTGATGTCGAACCTTATTTAGTGAGTGCGGCTAATGTGGAGTGAATTCATCACGTTAGCTAGTGAGTTCACCATGTATTTGGAGATTTCGTTTCGAACATGGGTTCCATTTTGTTTAAGTCTCCATTTTGTCTTGCCATCACACAGGCCGACGAATTTGGTCGAACGAACGAAGCGGCCTGACCTTCATGTATTGGTATACATTAACAGGGTCTTTCTTGACTCCGAGGTGAATTGCAAGGATCTGATTCCTTCACCTGAAATTGACCCTGCCGAGTCAATTTCCCTGGTTTGATCGTTGTCTGAGATTGCCAATCATTGTTCAGGACATCGTTAACTTTTAGTCTCCTTACACATGCCTTATCTTGCTCACTATCAGACATTGTTTCTTTTTCTATGTTCTTTATTACATGCATTGTACCTTTCAATTATGGGTTTGTCCGGCTTGCGAAGATTGGATTTGGGACATTCCCAATAATTAACTCTGGGTTGGGACATTGCAAACTGAGCTTTTTGTCATGTGATACTTTGTTTGAGAATGTACCTCATTGGTTAACTTTTTGCGCAGTGGGAGTGTATGCTTGTAAATGTGAATATTGTGTATAAAAGGAGATGTCTTGCTCTACGAATTTGAGCAGTCTCCTGAAATACCTCCATGCTGTATTTCTAGGATCACTGTTACTGGCTGCAGCTAATAAACTTGGTCTCTGACACCACCCAGAAGTATTCTGTGTCTCTGTAAACCAAGACAGGTGAATCCGAAGACTTTGGGCGTGCCCCTGGCGCCGCTGGGTTCTAAAAAGACCAGTTCTTCAACTCTGGCTCTCCGTCAGACCCATGCCCACACCACATCTTCAACAAAACCAGCACCACCATCGCACCCCATCTCCGGAAAGTCATCCACATCTCCTTCGAGACAGCGACCTTCCCGGAGAGCTGGAAGCACGCCAAGATCAACGCCCTACTCAAAAAACCCACGGCTGACCCGAAGGACCTCAAGAACTTCCGACCCATCTCCCTGCTCCCATTTCCAGCGAAGGTCATTGAGAAGACCATCAACAGACAACTGACCCGCTACCTCAAGGAGAACAGCATCTTGGACCCGTCCCAGTCCGGGTCCGCAGCAACCACACCACTGGAACTGCCCTCATCGCCGCCACCATTGACATCAGGGCCCTGCTGGACAACGGCGAAACCGCGGCCCTCATCCTCCTGGACCTGTCAGCTGCCTTCAACACTGTCTGCCACCGCACCCTACGCACACACCTCCACTACGCTGGGATCCAAGACAAGGCTCTAAACTGGACCACCTCCTTCCTCTCCCCGGCAGAACCCATAGCATCTGCCTCCCCCCTTTCCGCTTCGAAGCCACCAAGATCATCTGTGGTGTACCCCAAGGCTCATCGCTCCGCCTGACATTGTTCAACATCTACATGGCACAGCTCACCCAGGTCGCCCGACTGCACAACCTCAACATCATCTCCTACGCAGACGACACCCAGCTGATCCTCTCCCTCACCATGGACCCCTCACCGCCAAAACCAACCTCCACGAATGAACAGCCGTCTGAAACTAAACTCGGACAAGACAGAAGTCCTCATCCTCGGCTCCACCCCTCAGCCTGGGACGACTCCTGGTGGCCGACCACACTGGGAGCAGCACCAACACCCACCAACCACGCATGCAACCTAGGGTTCATCCTCGACTCAACACTCTCCATGACCAAGCAAGCCAACTCCGTCTCGTCCTCCGGCTTCAACAACCTCCACATGCTCCGCAGATCTACAGGTGGGTCCCCACCAAAACAAGAAGAACGGTCATCCAGGCCTTCGTGAGCAGCAGGTTGGACTACGGAAACGCCCTCTACGCAGGAACCTTGGCCAAACTCCAGAAATGCCTACAATGCAATCTGAATGCCTCTGCACGCCTGATCCTCGACATCCCTCGCTGCAGCCACATCACAACCCACCTGAGAGACCTGCACTGACTTCCCGTTAACAAGATGATCACCTTCAAGCTCCTCACCCACGCACACAAGGCACTCTACAACACCGGACCAGCATACCTCAACAGACGACTCACCTTCTACACCCCCAACCGCCAGCTTCGCTCTGCCGTCCTCGCCCTCCCAACCATCCCCCACATCCGAAGAGCAACCTCCGGTGGCAGATCGTTATCGCACCTCGCTGCAAAGACCTGGACCACCCTCCCCATCCTTCTACGCCAGACCCAGGACCTACTAATCTTCAGAAGACTACTCAAGATCTGGCTATTCGAGCAGTAGCAGCCCCCCCGCGCCTTGAGACTCTCACGGGTAAGTAGTGCGCTTTACAAATGTTCTGATTGATTGAATCAATGAACAATATAAGTGGAGAGTGGGCAGAGCTTCAAGTCCCTACCTGAATACAGCATGCCTAGCAGAGCAACACATGCACTGCCCAGGCTCGATCTAAAAAAAAAAAATACTGGGAGCAGGCTTGTGTGTGTGTGTGTGTGTGTGTGTGTGTGTATGGTTAGCCCACGTTGCAGGGATCAAACTGATCCACACACTGTTGTGCACCCTTACAAAACAAGACAAACACGGTCTCTGCGAGGCCCATCGCTCTCCGGGGACCTGTGCCCATAGTGTGTATAGATACTTTCAAGCGAGTGTACCAAAAAACCTAAAAGCATTGGTATATTATTATTGGTCTGCTCTATAACCTACCCAATTTCATGGAGTGCATAGAATTAGAATAGCAAATACACACTCCAGTTCTGTTATTGGTAGAGAAGGGCACAGAAAAGGGTGAGAGTGTGTGTATGTTTGTGGTGTAATTACAACAAGGGGTGGTGAGGGACAGAGTCTCTGAATTAAGCAGAAAGCTCTCACCCTGTCAATAGATCAGGGCTAGATCCAACACCGTTCTTTAGCTCACTGCACCATCCCAGTTTCAGAACCTGGCTGTATGCAAATTAGTCTGTTCCTGTCCCAGTGCATGATGGGAACAGGGCAAACCAAACTACAAAAGCCAATTCTTACACTGGGAAGGAAACAAGCTCCCGGGGACCGGTTTCTGGCATTACAGCCGTCTTCGGCCCGGTTTGCTTGAATCCTGATGGTGCAATGAGCAAGGGTCTCACATCTGAGAATACCCTTCCACGCTTAGGGTGGACAAAAATAATTACAACAAGGGGTGGTGAGGGACAGAGTCTCTGAATGTTTGTGGTGTAGCCTGTCACTGATTCTGGTATCCAGTTTCATTTCAGAGATGAATTTCACTACAAACCTTAGCTTTGCAGCACCAGTACAGGAATACTAAACACTTATTGACTTGACACAGCCAATAGTGACTCTCTGAGCTTTACCACCGCCTTGGGCTTTGGAATGTGCAAAACGTATCCTGAAGTTCAAACCAGCTGTCTGAAGGTCAAACAAAGGTAAGACAAGCATTGGTAATAGGACTGTCTTTAAAGGAATGTTGCATGGTAATGTGAAAGGAACAAATGATGTACAGAATGCTGAACAATGCCAACATTCACCTCAGTCACAAGTATCTGGGTTTAATCCATTGTTCTTTTGCTCACCATGCCACCCTAGTTTGGACCCAGCCATATGCAAATCAGTCTGGACCCTGTTCCTCATGGGAACAGTCCAGCCCGAACTGCCAAGCCAGGTCCTCCCTGGACCAGAAACAAGCGTCCTGGGAACGGTTTTGGGACATCACCCAGGCTAGCTTGAATCCAGTGGTGCAGTGAGCACGTGACTAGGGGTGAATATTTGCATTGTTCAGCAGTCCATCCATCATTTGTTCCTTTTGTCGCCCTAAATGGGAAGGGTATGCCCAGACGTGGGTCCCGTGCTCACTGCGCCAGTTTCTTTGCCTACATCTTGTCAGTATCCTTAAGACTGGAATTGGTGATAGCACTTCTAGGACTCGATTCCAGATGGATGATAAATTCAAGTCCAAGCAAACACTTGGTAAACACTCCAACCTCCAAATGTTCCCCTAATACACAGTTCTGCGTGTATTCCCTTAATTTCCAGAGGAAAACATGGAATATAAGGTAAATTACATGCATGATAAAAAACTGGCATTTTTGGGGTATGATATATACCTCAGCCTTTCCTAGTCTACTCAAAACGTAAGTCTTTCTCTGTTGGATTACATCAATACCAGCATGATCATCATATAATATGCACACACTGTGTACAGGAGTATAATTACTGACAATATACTGATTACAGTGACAGTGTAGCAATGGAGTAATGTAAATGTAAAGAGTACCAAGTTCTCTTCGTAATATCATACCAGTTGCATCTCTGAGTGGGGGAAATCGGTAAGGAATCTGAATTAGTTGAGAAGCTTGGTCACGGATTGGGTGAGCTTTTGCATTTTCCTGGGGATCTGCAACGTTTTGTCTGTCCTCTATACCAAATGACTGGGAGGCCAAAATCTCAATGCAACGTTTTGTCTGTCCTCTATACCAAATGACTGGGAGGCCAAAATCTCAAGAGTCATTAAGTAATTAGCAAGGATTCTCAAGTGTTTGTAGACCAGTACTAAACTAGGTACAG
This sequence comes from Lissotriton vulgaris, assembly GCF_964263255.1. Classification (NCBI taxonomy): domain Eukaryota; kingdom Metazoa; phylum Chordata; class Amphibia; order Caudata; family Salamandridae; genus Lissotriton; species Lissotriton vulgaris. The sequence goes on from NC_141693.1 coordinate 784,171,417, forward strand.
TTGGGAGTTAGACAGTAAGTTTTCAGAGATGTTCATTTAGTACAGGGATATAGAAAAAACATTGGTGAACTTTCATCTGTTACGATTCAGAAATACTTCATTCTTGGTTTCTTTTCCGTTTAGCCCAAGAATCAAGAATCTAAGAAGCCACCCCCTCTTATCATTCCTTACAGTCAGTGAACTCATCATGGGAACCCTTCCCGCACAGATAATGTGGTGTCATCAGTTTAGTATTGCTATTGCAGTCCCCTGTTTAGAAAGATTTTAAATTGATGGATTGGAAATAATTGACAAGAGTGAAAGCATAAAAGTGGAGACATCGTTGAAAAGCTGAAGTCTGTTTGTCTGTCCAGTGATTGAATAGAACCAAGTTTAACACAAAGTTTGGTTAAAAAAATGACTTCAAACATCCTAGAATTTTCTGAAAACAAATGCTTCACTCAGTAATTTAAGGGAAAGCTCATAGATCCATGTATCAAATGGTTTCATGGCGCTGTGAGCATAGGGTAGACAAACATTCAGCAGTGTAGGTGATCTAGAGAGACTGTAATTATCCATGGGCTTGAACGAACAGTAAGGTTTTGAGGAGGGATCTAAAGCAGGGGTAGGAAGTAGTGAGTCTCAGCTCCAAGGGAAGTGCATTCCAACGGGAGGGGGCGAGGAAAGAGAATCTAAGACCACCATGTCTTTTGCGCTTAAAGGTGGAAATTGTCAGCAGAGCCAGATGAGAAGAACGAAGGTTGCACGAAGGAAGATAGTGGTGAAGAAGGGTGGAAATGAAAGCAGACTCAAGGCCAGCCAGTGCTTTAAAAATAATGCAGGCTAGCTTAAATTCGCTGCTTTTAGCCCTTGGAAGCCAATGGAGGGTTTTAAGCAGGGGGCGAACATGAATGTGTCTGGGCTGATGGAAAATTAGTCTTGCGGCCTGATTCTGTACCGACTGTAGGCGATTTAGTTGGTACGCAGGGATGCCGACATAGAGTGAATTGGCATAATCAATCCTAGAGACTACCAGGGCCAGAAGAGCCAGGGTCAGGGCCTCCATGGTAAGAAATCGGGAGATCTTACGGATTTTTCGGAGATGGAAAAAACAGGAGGATACCACGGCACTGATCTGGGGCTTCAGGGAGAAGTCATTACTGATAATGACTCCTAGGCATTTTGCTGAGTTAACAGGATGAGGAGAGGGGAGCCAAGGCAGGAGGGCCAAAAATTGGAATTCCAGGGATTGGAGGCACCTCCGACCAAGACCAGCTCGGTCTTGTCGGGGTTAAGCTTTAAGTGATTGTCCTCCATCCAGTTACTGATGATACACAGGGTGGACTGAAAATTATGAATAGATTGATCGGAGGAGTCACTGTCAAAGATTAGCTGAATGTCATCAGTGTAGTTGAATGTGATGACATTGCTACCCCGTAGGGCCCGAATGAGGGGAGTCAAATATAGGTTAAAAAGAAGGGGAGACAGGGAAGATCCCTGGGGGACACCACATGTCAACTCAACTTTGTCTGCTGAAAAATTAGAAAGGCGGAAAGCCTGATGACGATTGCTCAAAAAGGAGCGGATCCACCCAAGGGCCGGCCCCCGGATGCCAGCGTCCTTGACACGGCCAACCAAGATATCATGGTCGACCGCGTCGAAGGCAGCCGACAAATCCAGGAGCACCAAGGCCTGGCTGATCCCGAGGTCCGCTCCTCTCCTCAGCTCCTCCATCACTGAGAGAATGACTGACTCGGTTGAATGTGCTGGCCTAAAGCCAGCCTGTTGCGGGACGAGGAACAGGGAGCGTTTGATAAATGAGCTCATAAAGTTAGTGACATGGGCCTCCAACACTTTACTGAGGTAAGGGAGCAAGGAAATAGGGCGAAAATTACTCATTAAGGAAGGGTCCGCATTAGGCTTCTTCAGGATGGGTACTACCTCAGCTATCTTGAAGGAGGTAGGGACAAAACCAAGCCGTAAGGAATTATTGAGCAGAGCCAAAGGGGGTTTGGGGCAAACAGTAAAGGCCTCCCGTAAGATATGGGTGGGGCAGCAGTCTGTAGGAGAACCAGAGCCCCCCTTCTTTAACAAAGCAGAGAATTGCTCCTCTGAGATTAGGGGTATCTGATCCACTGTGTGCGGATTTCTAGTGGCCAAAGTAGTAGCAGATAAGGGTGTCGGGTCTGGTGTACGGAAAGGAATACTATATTTAATTTTGACAATTTTTTCCACAAAGAAGGAGTTAAGGGAATCACAAAGGGCTTGGGAGGGGAGAGGCTTAATGGTCACTCTATCGGGGTGTGAGAACTCTTCCACTATAGAAAAAATATCTTTTGCCTTAGTGGCCGAATCAGTGATCTTTTTAGAGAAGTATAAGGTTTTGGCCTGGAGGATGGCTTGTTTATAATCCTTAAGCTGGGCCGTAAACAACAATTTTTTCTCGGGGGCATAATTGCGCCTCCAGCTACGTTCAGCCTGCCTGAGAGTATGTTTTTTAATTTTTAACTCCTCCGAAAACCATCTCTGGGCATCATGGGGGCGTTTTAGTTTAAGATGTCTAAATGGCGCAACAATGTTGCTGGCTGATTCAAGCCAGTGCCTCATGCTGTTAGCCTGAGTGTTTAGGGAGTCATGTTCGGCGGGGGAGGAGGCGCTAGGTAGGGAACAAAATTCACTAAGATCAGCCCTGTTCCAGTTCCTGGTTAGAAGGTTCCCCACTGGTGAAGGGCTAGTGTGGGGAATAAAGGCCATGGAAAACGTAATAAATGAGATGGTCCGACCACAGACAAGGGGAAATAAGGGGTTGGGAAATATCTAGATTATACGTCCAGATCTGGTCTAGGCCTTTAACATGCGTTGAGGATTTAATATGCTGGATACAGTTCATGGCCGCTAAGAGATCCTTAAAGCAATGGAACAAGTGCTCTCCCTAGCATCGGAGGGCCAGAAGTTAAAATCGCCAATGATCAATACTTTGGAATTGCTGATCACTAGATAGGAGAGCATATCACCAAACAGTGACGGGAAACCAGGCATGTGTTGGGGGCGGGGCGGTAAACAAGAACACAGATAAGCGGGGACAGGGAGGATTAAGTCTTAACCCCTTCAGCGCTGCGCAAATTCCGCTGCGGTGCTGAAGGTTCTAAAGAACCAATAGAACCATGACGGAACGGTTCCGTCATAAGCACAGGCCAACCGACGCTCATGACGGAACCGTTCCGTCATGAGCATGGAAGGGGTTAAAATGAGGCAGTCAACTGATGGTATGCTAGCTACCTCTAGGGATGAGAACCTAATTGGGAGTTTGACAATGGCTTCGACCCCACCACCGAGCTTACCAGAAGGTCTGTTAGTCTGGAGAATATAGTAGCCTGGGGGCACAGCCACCAAAATGTCGGCATTTGACTCCTCATTGAGCCAGGTTTCCGTTAGTAGGAGTATGTCAGGTTTCTCCGAGTCCAATAATTGGAAGATCTATAACTGGTGTTTCACCAGCGAGCGGGTGTTTAAATAGCTGACTGTCAGCATAGAGTTGTTTGTTCTTCTGGTTGGGGAGGGTGGGGAGTCATAGGCTGACAGAGAGTGGAGTATAAGTAATGGTCAATCTCCTTCATCAGTGTATGCAAGAATGTCATCAAGAAGTCCCACAAGTACAGTTTCCATTCCATGAATTCCATTGTGTAAACAGGTAGCTAATTGGAGGTAGCCAATCTCTGCTTTGTTCATAGACATGTTTGTAACTTTTGAACAACAGTCCTCTACAGCCAGGCTATAACATCATGTCTAGATTGGCAATGGATAATTTTGTGACAGGAGTGACACCTATCCTCCAGCTGCATAAACCAGTATTTCCCATCCTGGTATTAGACGTTGCCCATCTTATATAGCCATCTAGTCTACTGTCGAGGGCTACACTGATTGTTAAAGGTCCTGGACCCAAGGGAGAGGGCCTTTAAAAGCCGGTATAGCTCAAGCAAGAAGAGATATAAGGTTATTAGAAGACTATACCCCCTGAGGGTAGAATATTCTAAATTAAAAAGGGAGAAACATAAATACAAACATTGGAATGTTGGAGCTCCGGGATTATACCAGCCATTATATGCCCAGAGCTACTCTATTGTCTTCAATGGAGCTCTCAACATTCCAATGTTCTGATATAGCCTTATAGCCCGCTCCCGCGTTAAAGGCCTGAGCCGAAGGCGAGGGACTTTAACAAGGGCGAGGGACTTTAATAGCCGGTAAAGCCCTGCTACGAAGGGCTATAAGGCTATTAGAACATTCTGCCACTAGAGGGCAGAATGTTCCAACAAATAAAACAAAGGCCTCTCGGAGTTCTAGGGGTTTAAATTCCCGCAGGCTCTGAGAGGCCTTTGAAAACAACATTGGAATGCTGCTTTGCGGCCCTTAAAAGCATGGAGCACTCCATTGTCATCAATGGAGCTCCCAACATTCCAATGTTCTAATGATCATTAGAATCTATGTGAAGAGCAATTATTGCCCCCTGAGATCCTGCTACCTTTTTAATTCTTTAGGGATAATTACCCTGATATGTATTCTGGTAGTTGTTACTGATTAGCCTAACAAATCAGGAGTAATTTGTTTGTCATTAAGGATTTCCTCTGCTAAAGAGACAGCATCTTGATTTCCTATTTATGAAGTGCCTCATTAATATGTGGAAATTGTTGCTGTGGTGTAGCCCTTAGAGGATGCCATTTGTACTGTATTCAGAAGGAGTCAGAGAAAAATTGGAGAATACCATCAGTCGTATATACAAGTCTTCTCCGTTAGCTAAAGGCAGTTGGTGATATTTGTGACAATTATCAGAAGATATGCTGAATGTTACACCTGAGGTAACTTCTGCACCTGCTGCAATCCAGCAGAGCAGAAACAATATTTAGTAATTGGTTAACTGACAATGTTTCCTCCCCATTAGCATTCCATAATGTTACAAAGGAAGAAGGAATGTGATAAGGTGGTAGCTAAGAAGGGGGTTGTGAAACATGGCTGGTCATAATACTTTTATCAGTGTATAAATACCTTTATTGCATGATATGTTGCTTGCTGATTCTATGACATAATGTAGGAATGAGAAATGCTAACCTGTGTATTCATGCGTGAAGTCTAGTAAGAACTGCGTTGTAATGACCTCAGGATAACTGGCTGTGGAGAGATGATCTATATGCTTTTTCCCTTTATATGTTTTTTTAAATAATCTTAGATTTGTAGCATGCTATGTAGAACGGCAATGTTGGCCTATCTTCTGTATTGATTTGTTTGAGAAATGGTAAATAAGATTTTTTTTTTTTAAAGTCTAGTAAGAACTGCAGGTGAACGGTAAATCAGATATGAGCAGTACCGAGGATGGGTCGAAACCCTGGGAGGAGACCTGAATTTCTACTGTCTTAAAATTGAGAATCTTAAATTATGAGAGAACATGTTAATGCAAAAAAAATCCACTTTTTAGTGTATTTGCTACATAATTTATTATGGTCACTTGAAATCTCGAATGCCATCTGCATTATTATAAAGGAAACAGTCTTTCCGCCCAGAAGTTCACTATTTAAGACAATACATAGGATGTGTTATAGCCTCCAACTTCAGCTTTTCCAGGCTGCTCAACCAATGGAATGCTTTTTTACTTGAAGGTCCATGTCTACAATCACGAGAGTGGAACGACAGAGCACAAGAGTAGTAAAGAGGCATTAGACAGTGGTGCAGTCTACTTTATTTATGCCACCTGGCCTTGAAACTAAAATAAGACCTCTGGTTTCAATTTTTTGTGTAGTGAATATGCCATGTTATTTAACTGGCTTTTGCATTGCGCACATTCTGTTATTGGTGTTACTGTGTAGAGCTTTCGGTAGTCACGTGACTTTACATAGGAATACCAAGATAATCGAGAATTTTGTCCACCATGGTTATATGTACTGGACTATACTCCTGCAGGAGAGATAGCAATCTTCACAGAAGTGTTCAAAACCACAATCTAGAAACAGCTGGCAGAAATGGAATGGACCGCATAGATATCATGTGGGGGACTCAACTTGGTTGGCCTAGTTTTTAAAAAGTTGCATGGAGAAAAGGGAAATTTCTTCCTGCTTTTTCACTCTCCGCACTATCCGCACCGTTTCTCGTTTCTTTTCCCCTCCGGCACTAAAATTAATCATGTCTGCCCTTGTGATCTCCCGGCTGGACTATGCCAATGCCCTATACAACGGCATCCCGGCCTACAGTCTAAGGAAACTCCAGCTAGTGCAAAATCAGGCGGCTCGGCTAGTGTACGGCCTTTCCCGCTCTCATCATTCCACGCCACTTCTAAAGGCCCTACACTGGCTGCCTGTTCGGCAACGGTCTCTTTTTAAGATAGGCTGCATGGTCTTTCAGTCCCGCCAGGGAACTGCCCCTGCTTTCATCTCCTCCCTGTTAAAGGAATATGTCCCCACTAGGGAGCTCCGGTCCTCGTCCCAAGCTCTCCTACAGGTACCCCGTTTTAAGAGAAAAAAATGGGGTGGGTCCAAATTTTCATTTCTGGCACCTACCTTTTGGAACTCCCTGCCTGCCCATTTACGATTGGCCAGAGATTACTCTCTCTTTCGCAAGGGCCTGAAGACCTTTCTGTTCAGCCAAGCCTTTCCACAGTGAATCCACTTCTGAATCCATTTCTTTTTATCTCTCTGCTTCTGCCTTCCATGTTCCTAAAGCGCCAAGAAACCGTTCGGTGTACGCCGCGCTATAGAAATATTTTAAATTCAAATTCATGTGTGGGCCCATACTTTAGGAAAACCGAAACCGAAAGAACAAGCATGCTTTGCACTGCTGCCTTAAAGCAAATATAAACTTATAGTAAAGCCCCTAGCAAAGGGCTCATTGGCGGGCAGGATTACTTTTGTTCAGGAAGGGATACCTCCCTGCTCAAAAACAATTAAAAGAGGCATATTTCGCTTTCTATGTGGAAAGAGCAAGTAAAAAGGAGAAATAAAGATATTTCTACTGGCTACGCCTCTGTTGGGTAGGCACACCATTTTGGTGAAAACCCAGGTTTACAAGTTTTCGTAAATCTGTGTTTCCATCAAAATACATGAGTGGATGAATGGGAATACCATCATCCACCCATGTGACATTTACCCAATGCAAAGTATCGCAAGGCAGAACTATGCATTATGTTACTTTGTATTTACGATACAACGCAAAGCCAGGCTCAGAAAACGCAGAAAATAATTTCGCTTCAGGGCTGAGTCACAACAGTGATGCAACCACAACATAAATGATAGTAAATCTGCGACTACATTTTGGAGAAAAGCCAAAATGACGACCAACCTTTTCCATAGCAAAAGGTTTTCATTTGGAAAAGGTAATTCTTTAAAAGGAAAAGGGGCTTGAGGGCATCCTTCTTCTATGTTGATCACAACCCAGTAGATAAAAAACAAAGAAAGGAGGAAGAAAGAAGGGTACACCGATGCTACGGTAAGAAGGAACAAGGTGTAAATATCACATACAACCATTTCATTATGGTGTCTGAAGTTTAGTAAATGAAGGTGGCCTTCAATACTAATTTATGCTGTGGAAAGCACAATCAATCAAGAGTGCTGCATTATATATTGTGCACATCTGGTAACCATACGTGTGACCTAACATTAAAATGTGGAAACCTAGAGCATTCCAAAGAAGACAATAAAGAAGGCAAGCAGGTTTTCAGCCAATAAGCAGACAGAGCAGAATGCATTTATGTGTGCATGCGTTAAGACCATACAGGTGAAGGTGCAGGCAAATATGAGGCAGTAATGCATGACACAGTGCAAGGAGGCGGGAAAATAATGTGGTGGGTACAGTTTTCCCATGAATTAATCTAGAAACCAGTTTGAGGCAAAGGGCACACACAATTGCAAACTATTCAGTCTGAGATGGTGCATAGGTGCAAAGTCCTAGGTGTCACATAAGGCAGTGGGTTTATTTTGCAGCTCCAGGATACCCTCCTGGGTGAGTAGTGTGCTATACAAATACACATAACAAATCATAACATATTTGAAGGAGAAGAGAGCACCCAACTTCTATCTGGCATTTTTTCAGATAGGGGGATAGAGGAAGCAAACCCAGATTAGGTGTCAGAAGTACGCCATTCCTGAAGGATACCCTTTGCACCTTCTATTACCAGTGAAGGAAAATCTGATATATTTCAGTGCCCATTGCCCCAAAAAACACTGGTTTCTAGAGTCATTTTATGGGAAAGAAATGCACGTTATTTCATTCATAGTGCAGCAAGGCATACAGTTTTCTTCGTTGATATTGAACACATGATTTTGGCCAGTAAGGTTTTTTTCTGACTTTAGTTTGAAAATCTCCATGGCTCTTGTTTGAAATTTGCTTTTCATCATTCGTGGATATGTGGATGGAGATGTAATTTTGGAATTCAGTTTCTTGGTACATAACTTGTCGGTGTATTAAGCTAAAAAGGCAGAAGCTACAACTTGCCAAAAAACATTGAGTATGATGAAAAAAAATCTTAAAATCTGCGCATTCTAGATCTCTGGCATAGATTTAATCATTTTTGGGAATCATAAAATCCTTAGTAATGTGCTTCTGATGCTTATGAATGTCATGCTTTTTTAAACATACTTCTTCTTCCCTACACTTACCAAAATGTTTCTTTCTTCTCACCTCATGGGAATATTTCTTATGCAGTGGCATAGCATGGTCAGGTGGTACCCGGTGCGGAAAATTTCTTGTCAACCCCGGCTTGACAAAATGGCAAAAGTATGTGTTTAAAACACATATTTTGCCCTTTTGTCACCTCCCTCTGTGATGGCACTCGGGATTGCTCACACCCACCAAACCCCACTTCCTACGCCACTGTTCTTATGTGGAGTAAAGCCGTTCCTTCCACACTTGAAAATATTCAGAGGTTTAGGACACTTTTCCACACTATTTGCACCCCTATTTTAACCTTTTTTTAAGAGTAATATTATGTGTACAACTAGGGAGAGAAATGTCATTGGAAATGCCTATGGAATCCACACTGATGCACAAACTTGTGGCTTCCACAAAATTCCCAGTGGCCAACACCCAAGAAGCACCAATTTTCCAGACTTTTCAATACAGAAATTACTTTGAAAAATTAGGTCAATTTGGCAAATTATCTACAGCAGTACGTGAAAGTTACGGTCAGAAAACTCTACACATTTTAAGTCCCTGAAACAGGATTTGGGAATTAAAGCATTAAGTCCTAAAATTAATGTTGGTAAATGACCCTTATTTTGACAAAAGGTGTCATGAATAGGATACTATTTTTAACAAATGGACTCTAAATTGATATATCGCAAAGGAGTGCGTTAGTTAAATCTTTTGAAAATCAGAATCGTTGGATAGTATTGTGAAATGTATAATTAACTTGAAGATCAAGATACAATTAAAATTCACAGACACCAAGTTCCAATGGGCAATTGAGGAAAGTTCACCTCGTTTGGAGAACTCTCAGGCCTGCAGCACATGTTCACCTCTACTTGCTTTTTTGCCACATGGTGGACTGCAAAGGGGCATATGTGAACAAGGGCCAAGATTTATAGTTTAAAAAAGGTTGGGAGTAGGTTTGCTTCTGCTTATTTACATTCATCATTGCAGTTATATATATATGTAAAAATCCAAAACCTGTTCTAAAATGTCTGAAGAAATGATTTCTTGGACAACAATATGCCTTGATTCCAAAAAGGATATTAGGTTCTTCCTTATACCCCCTCCCACCAGGGACCCTACGCATGATAGAGACCTTTATACCTGGCAAACTATGAAAAAACGTTTTTAGGGGGACCTGAAAATCAACCTGCTACAAAGTGTGAATGTGCATTTCAGTTGTGGACTGAAAGCCCTCCTCTTGATTGATCTCAGGATGAGCTGATGTCTCATCAACCTCAGTTTGAGCTTGATATGAGTTTCATTTAGGTCACTGGCCATCTGGTGGCAGACATGGTGAGTTTCTACCCACGAGAGATGGGTGAGTTAAGTGGTTTAGCAGATCTTTTCCTTTCTACCAAATGACATGTGGTAGAATGTGAAAGAGATGTTTTTGTGACTCTTCTTTCTTGAGCACTAAGAAATAATTTCAAGTTTACCTTGAAACTACTCGAAACCCCTTCTACAGAAGGCAGCAACATATGGCTAGGTTTAGTTGGTGACTCTAGGCTGTTAGTTTTAGAGGAGACTGAACACACAAAGTGTAGAGAAACTCCTTTAAGCACTATGTTTAACTGAGTCATTCAGCACATTTTCGGTTTCACCTGGGTGACAAAAGTGAAAAAGTCCTTCCCAAAGTAGAGAGATGATTGTGGTTGAGAGAGATATGCAGTTCAATGGACTCAAAATATCACTGAGAATTTACAAGCTTTGGCCTAGAAACTTGCATATTCATACAGACCTTCTAGCAATGGTCCTTTTTAATTCCAAGGGACATTATAAAGGAGTGAGAATAGTGCACATTGTCAAAGGAGTTATGTGATGGGAGATATGGAAATCAAGTCATTTATTGGCCCCAGTAGTTCAGCCCATGGAGAATTGTCTACGAAAAAAAAACCACCACATCAGAATGGTTTGTGTGCAGGTATCCTACACCGCAATCAGAACTTCATTCAGGTGAAGGGATTTCTCCTTATCATGAAGAGTAGATAAAATAGGATTCACAAAAATTACTGAATTAATGCTTCGGAATAAAACCTTTCAGAGAGTAGGGACTTGAAAAGCAAAGTTATTATTGTTGACTTGCCATCAATGTGGGAGAATCGATAGTATCGTTGAAACTCAGATGTTTCTGAGTAATAGTACTGTTTCAGAGTAATAGTCTATAACTTTAGATCCACCTAATTTTACATTTATTAAATATTTGTGTTCGGTTGCTACTTTTCATGTTTACACCAAGCTCATGAACCGTTATAGCCTCTTTAAAATCTGGCCAAAAAAGTCCAAGACGTCAGAGTAGAAAACTTGTTAGAGTTACAGCGCCAGCTCTGAAAATATCAATTTACATTTTGTACATCTGCAAATCAAAGCCTCTATTCGACTTTTCAAGAGGGAAGTTGAGACGTCTTCTCTTCAAAGCTGTCCGTGATGAGCATGAATTGGGGCTTCATCGTATGTGAGAGGTGATCACGGTTGGTGTTCTTTCCTTAATAATGGATGTGATCTCAAGGAAGACAGGCTGCCATTTTGTACATCCGCCTTATCAAAACTGTCTATAGGTAATGGTGCCTTGCAGGATGGTACAATGAGGTGAATGCTGTGCCCTGACAAACTGAGATGTTCTGGAGTTCACACATTGAAAACGTGGAAAGGCGCACGCCGCGTTCTAGTCTTCCGAGATCAGTAAACGAGCACCATAAATTGGGTGTTAGTAACCGTTATTTAAAGTGCTTAGACGTGGCAGAAAAGTCTTATGTAGTGCTCAAGGAGTACAGCAACAAGAACATTGCAGAAGTCCTACTTCACCCTAAGTGAAGTAACTTAAGTGAGATTTATATAAAGAGGAGTTTAAAGCTTTGAGAGATACTTGGATCTGCCTCAAAATGTTTATGTTAACATGCATTCCCTCCTACTCATGAAGGATATGGATTTAAAAGAAATTATTTCTGGTTGCAATGGTTTGAAATGTTTCTCTTATTATAAATGATTCAATTGGTCTAGTGTTGTAATGCCTGATGGAATAAAAACCATATTCTTTAAATTCAACCAAAACTGTACAATGAAGAACTTAACTTTACTATGTGTGAATGGGCAGAATTACAATCTGAACAACTGTTCTTAAAGTTTACACTACTTAGGACATCAGACTATTAGTTTTCTTTTACTAGTATTTTCCACAGCTGTTTAATGTATCAAGGTACTGCAGTGCCAAACTCATGCTCGTATGAGACGTCACTGCATCTAATACCACTGTACGCCACAAAGTAGCTAACATACCCACTGTCTACTGAGAAGGCCATTAGACACCAAGAGCAAACACCATCCTATGCTTCTTGGTGGATGGAGCCCCAAGCTGGAAAGCAGGGTTGTGCAACTCAGAACATATTAGAGAGAGAGCTCTCTTCTTCAACAGTCTCCCACCATTATAATCCTTTTGAACCTTACTGGACAACAACCAAGCTTCATTTCATAAGATTAATTGCAAGGGGTTGCAGGTGTTCCATGCTCAATTGTGTACCAACAAATGACAGGCACTGTGTTCTTCAGCAATTCCCTCTAATGTACTATCAAATGCCTGAAAACTATCTTTGAGATTGCAGACATAACCCCCACTCTGAGCCAGGCAGATGCACGTACCTGATCGAGAAGACACACTGTACAGTACCTTGCATACCTGCAGGACCAAAGTCTTGCCTGGTGAGGAACACTGCATGGTCGTGATGCTCAGAATGGTCAGGGTCTGTTCGCTGCTGAGCGTGCGCCCAGCGGCACACCTGCTCTAAGCTCCGCGATGGGTTCCCACGCTCAATCAAGCCAACTGACTGACCAAAAAGACAAAAAACATAATGCATATTAGACAAATCATTACCTTACCTAGTATAACAAAGAGCACCCAGAAATATGTGTATTCTTGAAATATGCAGTGATGATCAACTTTAATGAAAACTACTTTGTATTATCAATATAAATGTAAACGTGGACAAGCTCACAGAGAACACAGCAAAAACTAAATAACTACACAAAGCTTGAACGACAACCAGAATTATTTCATACTACTACTACCATTATTATTATTACTACCACTATTACAATATGTTATTCCTACCACTAGTTACATTTTTTTTATTTTAAGCAATATTTATTATTGTACATTTTACTTAGTGAAAATAACAAAAGTTACTCTTACTCAACTCAGTGGTGCTCACATTATCAATCTCTGGGTTAATCTGCAGAAAGAGAAGGCAAAAAGGCCCCCTTTCCACTGTTTCCAATTCAGCCTAATGGTATTATTTTAAAATACCTTTTGATGTGTGTTAGTAAATGTGAGGAATTCTTCTCCCTCTTGAAAATACAGAGTTTTGCTTTTCTGTGCCCTCCCTGTTGACCATCCACTGAGAACTGAGATCTTTATGTTGTTGTAATGAACAGATAACTAAAATGTTCCCTATGTATGTGAACAGAAACCCCAAAAGAACGCAGACCGCTCCAAACAATAGAAAAATGTCTGTCTTTTTTTCTCTGGCTCCGAATTTTGAGTCCATGCCCCACCCGAGCCCTTAAGTAAAGTTCAGCAATTCTATTCTCGTTTTCTGAGTGCTTTGACAAACTGATACCCCCTCAAGTCCTCCTCGTACCAGAACCAAACTCCTATTGCTCAAATGAAAGGAAAAGAGACTGAAGCCAGAAATCAGTACACCAGAAAACACGTGTAAGAAAATGAAATGACAAACTCTATCTCCAACAGCACTTCAGGCTCTGAAAGTCGGAACTTGCCTAGCCCACTTCAGCCATTGGCAAATTTCATTGTGATGAGCAGCATTCCACTCATTCAAGTGGGGTACATCCGAACACATAGGGCCTTATTACGATGTTGGGTGGACTCATGTCCGCCCGACACCATTGTGCAATCGGGACTGACCGACCTCCGGTCGCCGGTCCCGACTGCAGCATTACAATACGACGACACATGGTGCGGTTGCATACTCCCATTTCTCTATTGGAGCTTGTGCTGCAACAGTAAACTTGCCGTAGCATAGGCACCCTTAGAGAAATGGGAGAATCTGTTGAGGAGCCTGACACACAGTGCAGGGATTAATGCCCACTCAGCCCCTAACTGAAGGCCCCCAAAGTCGCTGTCAGACAGGCTTTTCATGTCGGAAATGTGGCTGCCGAGGCCACGCAGTGGCCATCAGGAGGGCGGCCCCCTAGACACAGAGGCCTTCCCCCGCCCCTCTATAGCCCTTCTCCTGCCCCGGGCAGGCGGAGTCCCGAGGGGAGTTAGGAGGAGCTGAGTGGTCACGTCCGGTGCGGCAGGCAGGGCGAGGGGTATTTAAGCCCCCCTCGCCATCTTCCCTGCCTCTTTGCCGCACCGGACGCGTCGTAGTGACCTCGTGGCAGGGACACACATTTTCTAGGGGCGGGCCGCGGACATGGTTTGGCTCGGCCGGAGTGTTGCAGCGTTTTGTCGTCGCTTCTTTGGGCCTGAAGGGCCGTTTGCGTCTTGCGGTGAGTCTGGGGGAAAGTTCTCTCACCTCCGGAGGCTTCGGGGTGGCTGGATGCCCCTGTTTTTGCAGGCTCTGTAGTTGGTGTTCACCGGAGTCCCCCCCCCCTCTTTGCCTTTTTTAAATGAGGACTACCCAGGGTGTGTTGAGGGGGGGGGACAGGCAGTTTGATTGCGGCACAATCTTTTTGGGCTATATACTCATCCTTTCTCAGGTGCTCCAATTGTGCACTTACCGGGTGTTGCAAGGCGTCCCGTTGGGTGGGGGCGGGAGATCGGTCCCCACGGGTGAAACGGTTGGCTAGGCTGGGGGTCCCGAATTTTGTGGCAGATGGCCGTGTCCTGGGGTTTTGGACCGTAGGCGTCGGGTTGAGCAGTGAAGCGTGGGGTCCAATTTTGCTATGGGGAGGTAGCCTTGATGCCAGTGCCCACGTTTAAATAGATTGTTTTGAGTGGACAATGTGGATCCTCGGTCAGCCCGTACAGGCGCTTCACCATATCGGTGCCTATTGTGCCTCTGCTCCTCCATTATGTGGCATCACGGGTGCGACAGTGTGCCTGCAGAAGCTGGGGTGGAGCAGCTGCAATGAGTCGTGTGTACCGTTCTGTCGGCGAAGTTTATATACCCCCTCCGTTTCAATGAGGCTGTCGGTAGGTAGCGTTACTTGCCACAATTTGGGTCGTGCGCGAGTGCCTGTAGTAGTACTTCAGGACAAAGGGCTAATGTGGCAATGTGTGCTGTTTGAAACCAAAAAAGATGTATGCCTTTGGGCAATTTTATTATAATTGTTTTACATTATCGAGGGCCTGACAAATCCCTCAGCCATATAAGTTTTAAAAGAGCCATTACAAAAAAAACAAGTACTGGCAAGCACTGGATGTCAGCCCTACTGGGTTTACCAATGCATGTTTCATTAGGAGAGGAACTTTTCCGTGGGAAGCTTGCATGCAAGCAATGCAAGCATATATATTGAGTGTGAAGAAACTTGACAGGATCTTTTGTAGACCAACCATTAGGTTTCTGCAATGACACACTTTTATTTCAACTTTATTTTGTTTTGTTTAGGTGAAATTTTAAATGTTGCAGAGTTCGCAAGCCAGAAACGATCATGATTTTGGGATGTGGGTGTATCTTCGTACGTGACAGAAACAATTGTTTATGCAAAAATGATTTCTGTATGAGGCAAGCAACATATTTTTGGGGAGCGTATAAGACCCATATAATCAATATATGTGCATTCATATAACAAATGGCATACATATTACAAAATGATGTTGCTTATGTGTTGTGCACTAATTCCTACTCTAACTTCAGCACAGGGAAGATTGGAGAATCATTTCTTGCTGAATTAAACAGCGGATTTCCTTCCTGAATAAATGTACAAAACACGCATGACACAACCTCACTTCACAAACTAGACTCTGCAAAGCTAACTGGTGCTATTCCAAGAACCCCACACTTCCTGGTTTCGTCATACGTCCTCGCTTTCAGCTCTGTGAACATACAGCAGCCTCTGATCCCGGCTGTCTTCTTGACCCCATGACCTTAAAATATCAATTTCAACGCAAGACCAGAAATGAATGGAATGCAGAGGTGGTGAAGGCAGAAAAAAAAGACATTCATCAGGAGGCCTTTAAAAAATGGCCGTGACATGCAGGTTAGAATGTCGAGCCATTGGCTTTCGAGCATTCTCAACTCCCAGGAAGCCTTTCGGCACTGGTCAATTTCCGCGGCATCAGATGATGGGATTCTAGATGAAATTGTATGGTCTGTGTGCTTCAAATAATTAAAAGCAACGTGCAAAATTCACAACATTGTGAATGTGTTCCAAAAGTGTTTGAGTGCGCGTTAAGATGTTGGTATGTCATTTTAAGAAAAGCTACTATGTCAGAGGTTTGTAGAGTTTGTATTTTTCCCCCTCTAAGTGGATGATCAAAAGTAATATTTAAAGTCAAACTACTGTTGACTTTAGGGGCTAAGGTGCTTTACTTTTGGGTGAATCGACCAAACAATTTTGATTTTTACTTGAAAGGACAGGTCGGAAACAATTGGACTTAATATGTAAGCTTTACAACTGCTTATTACCTTTTGCAAGACATCTAAGTCTGAAAACGAGTATTCTTTTATCAATACATGGTCCCCAGAACAATATGCTCTATCTGTTCATAAAACACAATGCTAGCTCCAGACCTAGGATTAAGGCGAATGTGTTTGGCTGAATGCCTGTATCCTTTTGGTTTGGGCGGAGACTGATTTGAATTTATGTAAAGACAGACAAGCTAAAAGTCATAAAGGGGATTCTGCCTCCAGATTAAATCCTTGTGACAGAGAGTGATTTGAGGATGTCTACCAATCAGGTTTTGTAGATGTTCTAATTTTGTCATACTCTCTTCTTATGTTTTCCCCAGGAGAGAGTCTGTGACCGAGAGGGATCATCTCCCTAACCTGCTTTGGCATGATTAAAGGCTTCATCCCTCGGTACAAAACACACCCTCCATGCAGGGACCCAATGCCATCCACTCTGGCCAAGTTCTCTGGGAGAACTTCCACTTACACAATATGCAGGCAGCCAAAAAACACTCAAATCAGGGAAATACTTTCATACTAATGGTTCAAAATTGAAAAGTGTGAAAACTCGTCTTTCAATGTACTTACTTGTCGATATCCCACCAGGATCATTCGTACCAGGACAATGTTGATGTGCACTCCCAGCGACTCGTCATGGTAAATTTCATCCACCTAAAGCAGAAAACAATTAGAAACGTTGAATGTTAAATAATTTGTCACTTTTAATGCAAACTTTTCAATCAAGTCTAAATAGAAGGTTACCAAAGTAGCTAATTTTAATATGTAACTGAAAAGACTCTTGGAAATCACCAACCGATATCTAAAAGGTTTTTTTTTTTAACCTTAGTTAAAAGTAAATTCTATATCACTCTAAGCAATGAATTCTCCCATCCTGCACACTTATCTAATACGTTTATAAGAAATGTAATGATGCAAATTAAAGAAAGACACACAACAATAAATAAGCATCAGTTGTTTTTATTTAGCATGTGAAAGGCAAGGAAAACTGACACGTTTCTGCACTTGAGCAGAGTAGGGACATTCTCCACCAGGACACAGTTTTCTGTTGATTAAGCCAATAACATGAACCATTGGCACTATTATTCTTCGGCGCAGTTAAAAAGGCAACAGACTCCATTAAACACACATCGGTTTATGAAGATGACTTCTTAAAGAAAAATTGAAATCTAAAACACAGCAGTTCCTTTTAATTTGATGAACCATTGTAATGCATGCTAGGCCGTAGGTCATCCCATTATTCCACATAGGACATATTTCTATTTACTTTGAGGGCATTAAAGATGTCTCATATTTATATAAGAAACCCATTTGTGCAAGAGTAATCTACGAGTAAAATGGGAGCACCCTACAGTCGAGTGATAGTCTGGGCTCAGGAGCGGCTCTAGGCTCATGATGGCCCTGGGCAGGGAACGTGGGTAGGGGGCCCCGGAAGAGGTGGTCCGGGCGGGGCGGGGCCGAGCACGGAGGCCAGTGAAGAGGAGGGGGGTCAGGGTGTTGGAAGTGGAACAGAGCCAGAGGCCGCCAAATCGCTGCCAGGGGCCACTGTGCAAATATGTATCCATCCTCAGAGGATTATTATATTAAGGATATATATAGGCGTGGTGGCCTCATGGGGTTTGGTGACCCTGTGCAGGTGCACAGCTTGCACATGCCTAAGGCCGCCCCTGCTGGGCTACTCCCTTGCACTAATCGTCTCCCATTACCAAAGACTCCATGTTGCTGAATGCTTTAATCTGCTTGATCACAACACTGGGTGGCTCGAAAAGGCTTGTGACAAGACATTTGCATTGAGAATTCCCCAAGTAAATCCGGCCTGTCTCCTTCCACTGTCAGCTCCGAATAGGATATTTTGTAATATGGAGCCAGTGCTGGAATGCCAAACACTGCCATAAATTATATCAGCATATTACTGGCTTGAGTCTAAGTGAATTCTTTGGTGGCATTCTTTAATCTCCCTAAGACCAAAAGGACTATGGAGAAGCCTGGTGGAATGGGGATGGGGCCCAGGGCCGTAGCCATGGGGGTGGGGGACATTTTGTGGGCCAAGCCAGCCTAGAATAATCTTCCCCCCGACCCCACCCCCAAACAAGTGAGGCAGCTGGCACACTTTAGAGGTGCAGGAGTTCAGACGGTGAATGTGCAATAAAAATCCCTCCAAGGGTCGTTTTTATCTTATTACATTTTCTGTGTTTTCCAAGACATTTTGAATGTCAGTCTGTCCCCTGACAAATTGCTTCTTTTAACATGAAAATGTTGTTTACTTTTCTTCCTTTGGAAAGTGAGAGGATGGTCTAAAGTCCACTATGTGACAATCTGTCTGAGATATAGACAGGGCCACTATAATTAGGCAGCAGCTGAGGCCTAAATTCTGTGGCAGTGTTGGCTAATTTATGTGGCAAGAAAACACAAATGATACTCCTTAATGCTCCACATTTTTTTATAGTATCACTTCATTATTTTGTCGTTGTTTACACTTTAGCACTGTCTGGTCAAAGGCTTCACTATATTAGTACCGGTTCTATGTCCAAATACAGCTCAATGTAACTAAAAGGTGGTCATTCAACCTTGAAAAAGGACCTTCCATTGCACAGTAGCACATGTTTCAGCCTTTTTAGTACATTTGTATTTGTTTCAGCTAGAAACACAATTAGTTTTTTTGTTAAAATCTGCAGAATATGCAGCAGATGCTGGATAATGTGGCAAATGAAATACATAATTATGCTGAAAATTCTTAAGAAGAAGAATCGCATAGTTCCATGGCCACAGAATCTCATAATTCCAGTGGCATTATGTAGAGGGAGTGAAAAAATAAATACTGTAGGATATCACTTTATTTCTAAAACACAAAAAGCATAATCTACCTGCAAATTAACTGTACACATATTTCACCATATACTAGGCGTACATTTTGTTTATTAATTCTGAAGTGTGATGGAAACAAAGATTTTAGCAGGATCAAAACAAATCTTGGTGATGAAAGTGATGAATATAGTATTGTATTGTATTACCCATTTGTAGAGAGATGACTACCCCTATGTGTAGCACTGACATGCTTACATTGGCAGCATTCTACACCCTACAGGTTGTTGTGTGGTTGTGTGTGTATTGTCTTTGTTTTGTGTTCCAAGGTAGGAAGTGTATTCATGTTGTGTTTGATAACCACTGAGGTGTGCTTATCAATTTTTGGGCTGCAGTGCTTAGCAGGGGGTGGATGGCAAGGTGTGAGAGACACAGGCGCATTAACTATCTTTTATGGTTTTTCAGTCACTGGCAGCTTTGAACAGCAACCGTGGGCCCCATTTATGGTATTTCTTATGATTATAGTCTGCTTAGCTGGTTACTGCACTGAGTATTGGGGCAGATTTACTTATGTGTCATATAACTCAGCAAGACAACTTGCTGCACTGCTCACAATTGACTTTCATGGCCTCATGTCATTAGGAAATATCTACTAGTAGTCATGGATAAATGTACCAGATTGCTGCTGGAAAAGTTACATCATCCACCAGAGCAGCAAAACAATAACAGCACAAATTATATATTTGAAGCGTGGACCCTTCCCCACACCCTAATTTCAGACAATGGACTGCCATCACCACTCATGTGAGTTTCATAACCACTTGGCAATTCAGCATCTGAAGATAATGCCTTAGTGGCCCCAAGCCAATGGAATGATTGAAAGATTCAGGGGCAAAATCGAAAAGGGTGATTCAAGAAACAGGTTGAAGGGGTACACTTAAGCACAACACTCTGTCAGGTGTTAAGAGCATATCAAAACATGATGGCCACATGAATGTATGTGCGCCCACTGCATAGCAAACTGCTGCAATGGACCACACCAAGCCAACACTCCAGCCTGCAAGATACAGCTGCCAAAATGAGAAAGATGACATTGTATGAGGAAGCGTGGAAAAGCACTGTAGATGAAGACAACTTGATACTGGATTGACAGCATCAGAGGAAAAAACTGACACCGCATGTTGACACTGAAAGAAAGTGTAGTATGATGACAGCCATCAGATCAGGAAGAAGTGTCACCTGGAACATCTCGCATCTCAAACGAGCTGTGGAGCCCAGGAACAGGAAGAGAAATTGATGGGGAAGACTTTAGGATCTATCATAGGTAAAGACAACAGGAGGCCCTTGATGAAGGTGACAGGGAGGTGTCCATACCCAAAACGCCAGTAGACACCAATGACTCTTCGAGGGCATGGAATAGTGTCCACGTGTCTATGAAGAAGTGGGGAAGTGTCGAGGGGGGACCTAGGACCCTAAGGGAACCTCGGGCCCAGAAGCCACCAGCACAAACTGTACACGGGACATTCAACCCAAATGAGAATATTGACAGGTACAGGAAGGGAGGAGTAAGATAGAGAACCAGGGCTGGAGATGATAGAATCATGTTGCATGTAGGCCTTGCATCGACATCAGAAATAATTAATGAAATAGCCAACGTGCACCATTCCTGGTTTTCCTTTCACCTTGCAAGAGGACCCCAACATTTCCTTATCGTCCCACTCTTCATGTGAAGCAAGAAAAGTCTGCAGAAGGGTAGAAAGATTTCTTTGGACAGAAAGATCTGAAGCTTCTAACCTGCACGATTTGGATTTTGGCAACATCTTAATTCAAAGTTGGTCTAGGCATAGAAGCAATCGAATGAAGTGCTAATCAAGGAATAGAAGCAATCGAATGAATCGCTAATCAAGTGGCCGCCTGACCTGTTCCGAAACAAAACCCATTATGTGCCACGCCCTGCTTCATGAAGACGATCTTTAGAACTGCAGATGCAGGCCTGGGAATCCATTGCATCAGAGTGATGCCTTATGTTTATTATGGCTCAGTAAATTAAAAAATCCATAAAAAGTACCGTCTGGCACATAAAAAAATCCCAAAAGAGTTAAACTGCTGCAAAAAATAAATTCCTTCAAAGCAGCTTTGAATTATTTAGCAGATGACGCCACATGCCCTGGGTAAAATGGTCAGAAAAGGATGAGTTTGTACGGTTAAAACATTGATAAACACGAAAACTGGGATGAGCACTGCGACAAGGAGAGTTCACAAACATTGGAAGCACATCAGAGGCTCCAAGGAGCAGGCCTCATCGACGCAGATGGCCATATGGCAGCAGCCTGGGTCTAAACCTCTTCCATGGGCTGCGCAGACCCCTGTGCTAATGCTTGGGGAAGCTGGAAAGGGAACAAACTGAACCCGTGTCTGTGTAAATGGAAGGGGTGAGGATGATCAGATATGACAAAGGCCACAGGAATTTTGCGGCAATGGAGGACCAAATTATATACCATTGTAGCTACATTATAAGGCACTAAAAGGTCAATTCTTATCATAATGCAGCAAATTATGTGGCAGTACTGCTATTTTGCCATTTTAAGAAACAGTTGTACTACTTGTGCAAATGTTTCATTGCATTAGTGGTAGTTTAACATCTTAATAAAGCAATTAGAAACTAAAAGTTGGCCAGTTGACATTGTACTGCACTACGTGTGCCACTTTTTTAGTAACGTTTGATCTGTTTGAGAAAGAGCCATTTTTGTTCATTATGTGGCAAGCACAGAAAATCCATAGCTATACAGAAAATGCTACAGATTTCCGGTCCAGGGATGACCAGGCCTGGCAGTTCGGGCTGGACTGTTTCCATGAGGCACAGTGTCAAGACTGATTTACATATGGCTGGGTCTGAACTGGGGTGGCAAAGTGAGCTAAAGAATGATGATGGATTCAACCCAGATCTGTGACTGGGAGTGAGTGTCTGAAAAGTTTCAGTGCTCCGTCCATAATCTCCTTGTGTTTACAGATGCAAAAAGGTCATATTTTCACTGTCCCTCGGTATGCATAACTGACCAGGTCACAGTCTTGAACAGATCTCGCTGAAAACATAAAATAACAACCTGGCTCAGGGCGTTAATTTCAAAGATTGGGGAACCAGGACATACATCCTGGAAACAGCTGAACGCTTATTTTTATGTATCACATAAGCCTGAATTATAATTATAAGTATTGCCGTAAATTCACATTTTTTACTTCACAAATTTTGGCAGGTAAAAGCTGATGGAAGTTTTTGCACAGAAATACCAAAATATTCCAGGTTTGCAACTCAGAACTGTCAGAATCATTCAATAGTACCAAATTCTTAGATCTGGAAATCAAAACCAAGAGGTCATACTGCACCCAATAAATAACATAACACAGTTGCTGAATATTTACCGGACATGGTATTACCTCCCTGTTTGGCATTTCACGGGGCACTGGAATCTTGTTGTGGTAAGTTATGAACCTATTTGGGGACCTTGGTCATGGCGGGGGTTACTGGATCCCACATGTGGTTGTTTAGGGCCTTTTGACTGTCTTGTTCCTGGGCCAGATCTACTATGATCATTCAACATGATCACCAATTAAATCCATGCAACACTTGACCCTGTGTTTTGCCAAGGAGAACAGTTCAAAGTTGCTCAGGGACATAGTGTGGGGGCAGAGACTCAGGACACAACAGTTATGTAACAGACACAATATTTTCCTTCCAGCCCAGTGCTTCTTTTATCAAAAAGGAAAAGTACTTTAATACAGCCCAAAATGCAGTATTACATAAGAAATAACAAAGGCAAAAGGTTATCCACTTGAACAACAGGAATTTCTACACAGAAACTAATCATGTTTCATGTAAGTGTAGCTACAGGCTCACAACAATTTGCGCGTAGGTTCTCTGGCTCTGTGACTCATAGGTCAGTCTGTAACATATCCCAGGACTGAGTCTTTAAAGTTAAGGCATTGTCTTAATACACTTTAGCTCAATGTTTAGGGAGTTTCAAAAGTCCTGACTTTACCTGAATGTTGATGCTCAGATACAATGAGCACATTGCTGGGATTCTTGAGTTAGATGCATGGGTTTGTCACACCATCTTTGGATTCTCTCAACACACGTGCTTCTACTGTGCGTGTACCATGAGTGACAGCATTTTGCCTGATCTCAGGTGCACATTCACTGTTTTACTGTTTGAAGAGGTACATGTACATTTCCTGTCCTTTTCCCAGTTCAACCCCCTTACACCCAGTTTATGGCAATTTACTTCCATTCCAGGATATTCACCCAAAATCAACTCACGCCTCCAAACCATGAGTAAATATCGCATGAGCTACTTCATCCAGGGGCCATGGTCAAAATGTTCTGCCATGACATCTACTAAGTGGTAGCAGGGACCATTAGGTGTTATTCATTGTTGCCTGTTGATCTTGTGTGATGGAGACCAATATAGTTACCAGCCATGTTATTCCTATGTACAACATGGAGTCTTATGTTTATAAGGTGGATTTATTTCCTGCCTTTTTCTTTTTAGGTTACATACTGTGCACTCTAGGACGTAGAAACAGAGGTCCAGACCATACTAAACTCTGCAAAATTGGGGAGAACAAATAAGTAAAGACTGACAGCGTGCATTACGCCTCATAGAAAAAGGCATGTCTTCATGTGTTGCATACATCTATCCCCTCATAGGAATTTCACGGGCACAACATATTATTGTTATGTTTCGGATTTGTTCGATTAGTTCAAGAAAACATAAGACAATGCAGAGTGCATTATGTTATGGCAAATGGTTATGTCTAATTTTGGCCTAGTGGAAAATTGAAACTGTTTAGGGAAGACTCTAAACATAAAGGAGATAGAGGAAAGACACAGAGGACCTACTTTTAGGTTTCCTGCCATTCCTGATTCAGCCATTGAAAGTTATGGGCCAAATTGGGAACTACAAGTGATGCAACATCCTGGGGGCAAATTTTCAAAACCGTCACCCGAAGCAGCCCAGCAGCCAATAATGCTGCTCTGTGTTGCCTGACAGGGAGGGAGCAGGAGAGCCCCATATCTACAGGGATATGTCTGTCTCCTCTCCTCTCCCTAGTGCTGGCACTCATTTCAGCTGATGTGCATCAAGCATGCGTGCCTGAGTCTACCATAGGTTTTGTACAGGAAGGCTACCCTTTCTGGGCAAAATACTGTGCCCAGATAAGTTTAAATACTTTTCCTACTTTATATGTGTGCTACACTGTGCCGTGCACAGGCAAAGTCGAAAAAGAAAGTTGAAAGGAGAATAAAAACATTTCTCCTTTTAATGCCTCCTTTAAAATGGCATTAACATTTGGAGCTAAACCCTGTCTACTATTATTTGTATTTAGGGTTTGGCATCAAAAGGCATGAGTGGTTGCATGGGAACGCCCAAGCACTACCAATGTAATGCCCCTGTGGTGCTAAATAACTCAAAGCAGTGCTTTGCGCTGCTTTGCGTTACTTTTAGGGTACTTTCCAGCACCTGACAAGTTTTGTGCTGGAAAGTAAATTAGGAAACAAACATTTTAGGCTGGTTAGTGTCCCTTTTGAGACACTAACCCAGTGCAATATGCTTGTAAATCCACAGGTGTTTCCCACTTTGACATTTCTCCAGCTCAATGCAGGTGAAAGGTCTTTGTTGGAAAGAAGCTGAAACCGGGAAATACCACTGGAATCAGGTGTGGAAATAAGTTTCTCTGTGGAATTCCCATCTCTGGGGGACTTTCAAGGTGCTAGTCACAATTCCACGGAATTCCTGCACCTGCCTACAATGGACTCTGATAGTGTTTAGCAGATGCTCCTCTAAAAACTTTTTTTTTTTTGTACAGCCAGGGTCTTAAAACACCACATGGCAGGAAGACGTAGCCCAACTAGGCTGCCAGTTTCTTTTTCTGAACTTCTGAGTTATAGGCAAATCACATTACTTAATGCTAAATTAAGAATTCAGTTTAGTTTCTGATTACATTTCAATGTTGCAGAACAGTGTTTCTTTAACCCCTTGGGCGCAGCCGCGATTCTGCGCCTGCGCGGCCGTTTTAAAGAGTGGGCGGGTTCATGACAGCCCCCAGCCGTCATCAGCACACGCCCACCTTGATGCTTGACGGCTGGGGGCCGTCATCAGCATGGAAGGGGTTAATAACCAAAAAACATTCTATGCAATACACATCTACGGCAAAATCACTTTCACAATAAACGCCAATTTATGCTTTTTATTGTGGATCTCCGCAGGCCTAGAGCCATTCATGAATACAATTGCCAGGTAACATAAATAATCACGTTCATGATCTGCGTTCCTCCCCACGTCATCAATTTGCCTATTTATATCAAAGTCATTAATTTAGTGGAATACATTTCTTGTTAATTATAGGGAGGACCTGCCCTAAGTGCTTAGACTGTTAATTGTCTGATTTAGACATTAGGATAAAACCTTGACCTCCTTTATTTCAGCCTCATGTAGAATCCCAAACAAAGCCCTGCATGTGTATATCTGTGAGCCTTTATTTGACCATATCTGGTACGTTTAGGAAGTGAGTAAACCTGGACAAAATGAAGTTGGTGATGAGGTCTAGTAACCAAAACACGCAAAGAAGTAATTTCCTCCAGAAATCACACAAAAAATTGTCAAATGGTCTTGTGAAGAGATGACTGGTTAATTAACACCTTGTTCTAACTAGTAACTTTATGATTGCTTGTATTCAGTAATAAAATGTAAATAACTTGGATTTCTAGGGTCCATCACTCCTGTTGGGACGATAATCTTCCATGCATAGTAAACAGCAGGTACCCCTGCTCTGCTGCCTGTTAAACTGGTATCCTGACTTAGATTTTGGACTTGGGGTCATGCTAACCTGGCATGTGCAAGAATCCGTTGCCTGTCCCTGGTAATGCAAGGTCCAGAACCTGTTCTGTGACTTATAGGGGAGCACTTAGCATGCCCTCCTGGTGGCCATTGGATTATTGTCCAGATTCTGAAAGCATCGCATAAAGTGACAGGGACGGTGCACCTTGTTCTTACAATCTACAGTGTGATCAGACCTTTTTCTCTGTGATAAGGGGAGGCAAAAGTCCAAGCTCCTCTCGTGCTCCTATCACACTGTTTTGTGACACTCGGAACCTGGTACTAGCCACCTGTTTGCATATTAAGTGTATTTATGTTCAGTGAGAGTACAGCACATCTATGGTAGTAGGACTCCAAGTTTGGGTACTGCGGTCATTGGGATGAATTTTGGATGTCAGTAGTGTGAGGCATGGCACAAGTTGAAGGATAAAGATAGTGAAATTGTATTGTCACAATCCTGTGACTGGAGGATTCAGAAAGTGTTCATTTCAGAAAGTCAATGAGTGCCTTGATAGAAATGGCCTGTTGGTTAGTTCTTCCTGAGCACTGACATTTGCTAGATCGCAAGGGTGAGTGGTGGGTCTGCAAATTCTGTTGAGGAAGTTTCTATGGAGGACCTGTCCATTTGTCTATCAATTAATACTGCATCACGGTGCAGAGCTATCCTTCATTTGGAGGGCCCTGATTGCATCAAGCTCTATTGCTACCTTCTGTGAGAGCGATCCCTTTGCTACAGCGCCATGTTCTTCTTGACCACAGATCGGAGTTCTCCAAGAAGCATTCATAAAGCTTCTGTGTACCCAGGGTTGGTGAATGCCTGACAGCCTCAAGATAGGGGATCTCATCTGAAGACTGTACTTTATGTGCGAGGAGCTGAGGTCTGCCTAAAGTAGCTTCTGAGAGAGGGAATGAGTGGGCCGGGCCCTGTGGATGGAGAAACTGTCTCCGAGAAGACGCCCAATATGCACCTGGAATGAAGATCCCCCGGAGAAAAATAGATTGCTGAGAAAGCGAAGCCAGGAGGGACAGGTGTCCTTGAGGAATCCCAACGGTCTCTCTATGTAGTTTCAGTGTGAAATGCACCACACCGTATCAGAACAAGAATCCTGTGTCATCCGACAGTTTGGTCCAGGCTTAAGATACTGATGCTGCTGACCAGGGCCGGGCTGAGAACAGAAACCGGCCCTGGCAAACTGCTCAGCTGCCCCCCCCCCCCCCTGGGGTCAGGGGGAGTGCGGGAAAACAGTTTGTGACGGTCGGTTTCGGCCCCCAGGAGCCCAAAACCGGCCCCCACCCTAGCGGCCTACCGGGGAAACACCCGGTGCCCGCTATGGCCAGTCCAGCCCTGCTGCTGACATTATGAGTAATAGTTGTGACGCTACTGAAGTGGGATGCATGATCGGCCTGCAGTGAAGGATTCAGCCAGGAGGCAGCCACAGGAACACCGTACTACCTATCTGCAGTTCGCCTGAAAGATAATTTCTCCCATGCAGATCTGCTTGACTGGCCACCCCTGCAGACTTTGTTGAAAGGAGCAGACAGGGCTGGACTGGCCGTTGCAGGCATCAGGCATTTTCCTGGTGGGCGAGAAGTGTGAGAGACAGTTTTGGAGCAGTTAGGGCAGTTTTTAGGTTGAGCCAAAAGCGCACATGTGATGTCTGCAAGACCTGCTGTAATCATACCACCATTTTTACCCCGCCTCCTACACACCATTGGTTTGCTCCAGTGTCGCGTTTATTTGCTGCTAACTCATTCGTTTGCTTTGACCAAACATCACTTCCCTGCAAGGCTCGAGCGTCCTGGTCAATTACAGCTTCCTTATGCTGCCCCTCTTCAGATGTTAGGTAGAAGAACTCTTTTTTTTATTGTTCCTTTCTGCCACTGCTGGTCACTGCTTGTATTTACTCTCTGTGCCTTTACCCAGAGTTGGGCTTTTTTTGGTAGGACTCGTGCATGTTTAGGCATATTTCCAAGGCTAATCCTGCCTGTTTTGGATTCGATGGCTGGCGGTTCATTCAAGTCGCTCTCCTGCGGTGAACTACATTTCCCACACTCCTTCCTCCCTCAGAAACACAGCGGTAAACTTATTATGGTTGCAGTCGTGCACACAATGATTTGCTCGCTTCTTTGTTTTGTTTATTAGTAATACATATACTTTGTCTTTACAAGCTTTGAAATTATATGCATGTCTTTACTTTCCACAGTAGTTTTTGCAAAGGATTGTTGAGGTATTTGGTATGGTGTAAGAGCACAGTGGCAGACATCTTGTTCGCTATGCTAATATTACATTTCTTATCTTCTGTTTTTAACTATATCTCTTGATGCTGGGGAGATTCAATAATACGCCAACAGTCTTCACTACTTGTATTTACTTTCATTGGCTTTACTCAGCATTGGGCTTCTTTTGGTAGCATTCACTCACGTTTGGGCGTCTTTCCTAGGCTAATCCTACTTGTTCTACTAGGAGTGGTTAGTGGATATATATTTGATGGGTTACGTTTTGCAAGGATGGGGATTACCACATAAAGTCATGTCCACTGTTTGTTTATATGTCGAAATAGTAGGGCTATGATGGGGCCGTCTCCAGATGGCTTCTCATATTATTTAAACGCATCAAAATATCGATTGGGTGGAGTCACGGCTCAGAAAGCATGCACAATATCTGCATTGTTCAAAACGCCTCTTGTTGAGTTTTAAAGTTCATTCCAGAGGATTTGAAGCACCCGAAGTGTAATCTGGCAGAGGAGGGTATACTTCATGTGCACAGTTTTTAGTCTCCACTTTATAACTTGCGATGGATGGCCTGTGTGTTGTTTGGCTGTTTAAGTGTGACCTTCAGAACCAGGTCTCATTATGTGCTCTTGTGCATGTACCTCTGGGAAGAATTCGCCTGATGTTCTCTTCACATGAGGTGCAGTTGTCATAATAGAATACCGTGTAGCTTTAAAAAAGCTACACTTAAAATTCCACTGTCATACAATACGCGTATATCATTAGTTACCTGCCCTTTGGGAACGATGTCTGGCCCAGACGATCGGTTTAAAAATGGCATTCTCTTTAAACAATATATATATATATATATTTACATCCCATGCTGGTGTTCCACAGCTGCCTAGCTAAGGCTCACCTACCCCTTGTGAGGCTCAAAACACTAGCACCACTACTTACTAAAATGCAGGGTGCCTTAATGTACTATCAATTAAATAGCAGAGTTTAATTGGGATTTTTCGATGCATTGCTTCTTCTTTTGTAGTGTCATTAGATCTAATGTTTTATTGACTTCCGAATTGCTGCAGACCTTTTTTTGCTTTTTGTGTTGTAATTATAAAAATGCTGTCTGAAGTTGCTGCTAGCAGAGAATCCCAAGTGTCTGGGATCAGCACTGTATGACTTTCACATTAAAGACCATGGCAGTGTTTCTGAAACATAGTCGCAGGAAAAGGCTGACATTATTACTCACTCCAGGCTCCCTGGGGAAATGAACTTTTCCACTGCAGATGAGCAATGAGTTCAGCCCACGGCTAGTCTGGAGCAAACCTCATAAAGTACATCATGGACCCAGCTGAAATGAAGACATCAGGTGCTAACAGCCAGGGTCTAGTTTCACTCCCAAATATTTTATTGTACAACCTGGTGAGCAGGCACAGTTACTTTAGAGTGTGGCTGTCAGCTGTACATCACCGAATCATTTTAGTATGCCTCTTTAGCACCTTTTGAATTCAATTCTGTTTTTTATAGTTAGTTTGTGTTTTGTCGCTTCACTCTTTCGGCTACGCTTTACTCATGTATCTGTAAACCCCTTAGTCGGTGGTTCTTGATGGACTGTACACCTTCTGTACAACCCTGATAATATCCATAGCATATACATCCCTTCCCACCCATTGTTCTTTCCCGATTTCACTTCCAAATCTTCAACAGGCATGCTTAAAGGTCTAGAATTCAGTGTTTTATTTTGTATGTGGCTTAAGGTCAAATATTTGAATACGTGTGCTTAAAGTGTTGAATGGCAAAGACTGTAAACAACTCAAAAGGAAGAGTAATGACAGCTAATGACAACTTGGAAAGGGTAACTGTGTCTCTTTGACTGCCACCCTTGCATCTCCTAAACATGGACTATAAGTTCAAAGTGCATGCTTATGCACCACTTTCAGGTTTCCAAAACACATAAATAAAAGGCATGGTCATCTACAATGCAAAAAGCTTAAACTCTCGCAAATGCAAGACCTATTGCATTACAAATGCCTGTTGGTACTGTGGGCCAGTTTTGCAGTAGTGCTGCAATATCTGCCCCCTGTAAACGAATTTCGTTGCCTACGTTGCATCACATTTGGCGATGCAGCGCGGGCAACGAAATTCGTTTTATTAATTTTTTTCGTTACTTACCTGTAATGGTCCATATCCCACATTTTAAAACCCCCCACCCTGCCCCTCCCCCGCCTGACGTCACCACCCCAGTATAACGCCCCTTTGAATTTGTAGCAAAATGACTGCCCAACATCCAAGTAGCACCCGCTCATTGTGAAATATAAAATTGAGCGAAAATGAGAAGTCAAATGTATAATTACAGCAACATCTATGCATCTTAAGACTGGAGTTTTTCAAAACGATGACGGATGGTTTCAGGCCTGGACCACGTACGCACAGTTTTAAAGCAAAACAAACATGCAATATATGGACAGAAATGCATTTACAAATAATACGATGTGAAAGTTTAAAAAGCATCTATTTTCTACACCTTGACGTGGAAACAGCTAAGGGAGGGCGGGGAGTTTAACAGAGTGTTTTCGGGAAGATTTCCACATCAGAGGGTTGGGAATGCCGCTGACTGCGTGCCACGCAGGGGGACATCAGCGAGGCAGCTCTCTAGTGGCCATTCGTTGCAGCTCCCCGCCGGTGGAGGGG
The DNA here is from genome assembly GCF_964263255.1 of Lissotriton vulgaris. Classification (NCBI taxonomy): domain Eukaryota; kingdom Metazoa; phylum Chordata; class Amphibia; order Caudata; family Salamandridae; genus Lissotriton; species Lissotriton vulgaris. The sequence continues at coordinate 784,202,225 of NC_141693.1, forward strand.
GTGCGTGGAGGAGGGGAGGTATGCAGCACTCATTGCCCCTCCCCGCGATCACCAGGTTACGCGGCCAGGGCTGGGCTTACCTGTCGGGGGGGCATACCCCTTACTTAAACCTCGGCTGCCCACGGCTCGGCCTCTTTTCCGGCTGTCCGCCCGCTCGAGCGCTGTTCTCACGTCGTGTTGTCGTGCCGTGTTGTCCTTCTAAAGCCAGGTATGTGCTGCTCTCTTGCCTACCCCCCCAGCCCTGTCCCTGGGCATGACCAGGTTGCACGGGGCCCCAGTGGTGAACACCACTGGGGGAGGGAGAGGTGGCTGCGCTAGTCGTGTGTGCGGGTGGACGCGCCTTAGAAGAGCGCGGGATCGGGCGGTGGGGGGAGGTTCAACCGTCCCGGGCAAACGTGTTGGGTAGTTGAGGACCAGTGGGTTTAGTGGTCCGTAGATTAACCAGAGTATCCGTGATGGCGAGGGGCCGGGTAGGCGCGTATCGTGAATGGCGACCCGTCCATGAGCCATTAAACGGCCCGAGTCAGCGATTTACGCTGGGGATAATTCTGGCACCAAGTGGAGCGGCTAGGGCGCTGCAGCCATTCTCCCTGAATCCATGGGTTAGTGCAAGTGAATTATAATACAATACTTCCCAGGGGGTAACTGGCCAGCGAGTGTAACCGCTGCGTGGTTTAAGCACTGGTATGGCTCTGCGGAGCGCCCGCTGTCCGGCGTCGCACGTGGTCGGGGTACCGTGCAGTCGTTATGGGCTGCAGACCTCACGCCATAGCTTATTTTGGGCCTAGTGTTTAAGCAGTCGTGTGGCTCTGCGGCGTGCCTGCTAGCCGGCAGCCGCACGTGGTCGGGGTACCGTGCAATCGTTATGTATTGGAGACCTTAAGTGCTTCACGTTATTGTTAATTTCCTTGGCCTGATGCCGGGGTGATCGGGCGTGATGGTGGCCCTTAACCGAACACTAGGATTTATTTCCAAAATGCTGATATACTGTTAGAATTAAGATGCAATTATGTCATGATTACTACGTACTGCTTGACTATAAGATCAGGTTCTGGCTCGACCAGGCGTGGTGCTCGCCCACATCCATTTGATGCCTCGTGCTACCGGCCCAGGCCATGCCAGCGGCCATACAGTCGGACAACTTAGAATAAAAATAGTGCCAGGGCCTGGTGTGGAGACGGGGGGGGCTAAGATGGCGATGGCTCATCTCCCCTCGCCACCATCTCCCGGACTCAGCAGCAACGGGCGAATCGCATGAGGGATAGCTCCAGTGTAGAGTGCTCGCCCCGCATGTACGAGGCACCGGATTCGACCTCCCTGCACTGCTTTGGAGTTATTGAGAGAACAAAATGTAACAAAGTGTTCGGCCGGTCCCCACATTGGGCCATCGGGGGTCCTCTTCGGAGCTGGCCCTGAGCGCACTCGATAGAGTGGGCAAAGCGTTACCCTGCAGGACGTCTAGTACACGATTAAATAGGCGAGGCATACTTCGGATGCACCGTGCATCGGTATCGCCACTCGGGCTTCACTTAGCACTGCTATGATAGAGAACGCTGTTTAGACTAAAACCGTGGTCATGCGTGTGCCGACGGCTGCACCCAGGACACGCAGGCGAATAGGTAGCGATAAGCCTGTGCAGTTTTGCGTATTGACCCGAAGACCAGCGTCTTAATTGGGCAGTATCCCGGTAGTCGAGCTGGGACTCACTACCTAGCTCTATTGAGTACGCTTTTAGTAATAGTGAGTTAGAAGGGGAATACCTGAAGAACAGAGCGCCTGCTGGGGCCGTGTCAGTAATTATATATTACAGATAAATTGAGCGGAATTGCTGCTGAAACAACCGCAGCGTGGTGCTATAGTTGTGCTTCCTCAAGTGCTATTGCCGGAGCCAGCCAGTTGTCTTGAGGTGGTATGTGTGCGTAGTCCGGGCACCAGGGCACGTGGCCTGTGCCGCTGGTTTGTGGGTTGTTGCAAAGGAGGATGGAGTGGACAATATTCATCGCCCTGTGGTAAATTCTAATTACCGGTCTTAATTTCTATGCGGTAAAATCAATAAGAATAACTCATAATAAATAAGAGGCAAAATCCGTGATATTTGAGGTTTCTCAAAAGGGTTTTATTCCTATAAAAGGAATTGGGTGGTTAGCATATTGGCTCGAGCCAAGGTGGCATACCGTTCCGTCACCACGCAGGTTCGGGAAGGGACAGACTGACAGAGTCAATGGTAATATGCGAATATGCAAGTATGCGACAATACATTATTGACAGGCATTCATATATATAGTCAATGCATTACAGTAAAGGCATATACAGGAGGCGTAACAGCTGAAAAAAGAGATAAGAGTGCATGTACGTAATACAAAAAAGGCGTTACAATAGGTGTGCATGAAGGCGTGGACAAGAACGTCATTGAACATGATGTCACAGATAGGCGGATCCATGAGTGAATCCGGCAGTGTCAGCAGAAATACATGGCAGAGATGCGCGCGCAGCAGCATGACGTGTGATTGACGTACAACTGGAGGGTGAAGGGGGACTTGACACTTAGCCCTACAGTGGAGACATAAGTCTAGGATGTCAGATCAACCTAATCCCAAACCATATCTGGTATCTTATGTTTAAGGAACTATATTATCTGGAAGGGAAAGGTCTCTCGGACAAGAGGCTATTCTATACTGGCTATGAGTGCGTGTATGAGCGTCTACGTGTCTGCATGAGACGCGAGGGGTGCGAGGGAGGGCATGGGCCTACCATGGAAACAGGGCCATGAATTACTTGCATAGAGACAGTGAGGCCTAACCCTTTGCTCTGCAGCTGGAAGGATGTTGACGTGAATCTACCAGACAGGAATGTATTTTCAAGGAGTGGAGCAGATAATTCGAAGGTTGAATACAGTCTTGGCAGGCAACGGGCTGAGCCGAACACCGTTCACCGCACAAGAAGTAAGGCAAGGGTCACTTGTACAGAGGCAGCCTGGGCTGAGGCTTTCAGAGTCAGAAGGCAGGAAGAAGGCTCGATGGCAGAATTCAGGCCTACTTCGCCAGAGCTGAAAAACATGTGCAGTATACCACAAAAAGACGTTGGCATAGCATATTTAGAAACTGAATATTCAATCCGTTCATGGCGGATCTGCAAGAGAACATGTTTACGTTGGACGCAAATGTATTTGCGTCTTCATAGCTGGTACGGGAGGGAAGTTACATGTACTTCAAGCTAGTACATGGAGTCGGTGGGGTCTAAGTTAGGGGACACAATCGATCATAAAATTTATATTACCTCAGCCCCTCCGCCTCCGAACCCAATGAGATACCACAATACGTCCGCTTGGTCCTTAGAGCACGCAACCTGAGATTAGTGCCAGCTGCTTAGTTTACGTAGAAAGTGAGGTCCACTGGGGAGCAGGTCACGGTACTCGGAGCCAAGAAGGAGGTCAGGGTCTTGTTTAAATCGAGCGATATGCGGGGGGGGTGGCGAATTGTTCGTAGACGCCAACACTAGTGACTCCACTGCCTACGCAACGCTTGTCCGTGGGTTTGCTGTGTGCGTGATGAAGCTATTTGTTGTTTTAGACGCTAACACTAGTGAGTGACACCATTGCCAACGCAACGCTTGTCCTTGGTTTGTTGTGTGCGTGATGAAGCTATGTCATGCATGTTGGTGACCGGGCATGCCTTTCAGGCTCCACAGGACGGGAGTGGCTTTCTTAATCCGGCATTGTCATTACAGGTCACGCGCCGAGGATTTGGAAGGACCGTCTGGCCCGGAGACAGGCAACGATTGCGAGTCAAATCAGGTTTATGACAATGGATCACGGTCTGCCATTATAGAGGGGGTCGGTTGCGGGAACCCGGATCAACCATGCGACGGGCAACTATTGGGGCGCGTCTCAGCATGCAAATTTTCTTCCATAGAAATCCGCTAAGGTAGAAGCCACCAGCTCACACATTTTTTCGCCCATAGGGACCTGCAAGGGTAGAAGCCACAGTATGGACACCTGCGGAACCGCACTACCGCAGGAGGGTATGTGGGCCGAATTTTTGGCAGTGGCACAGGCGAAAGGACCAGCATGGGCCCAAGGTTTCACCTTGTGGATACCCTGCCGGGGTTATCTCACAGGGGAATACCAGGACGGGTTCCCTAAGCAAGCGCTTAGATGCCTGCGATGTGGGTGGTTTGCGCTATATAAATACATGTACAGTATACCACAAAAAGACGTTGGCATAGCATATTTAGAAACTGAATATTCAATCCGTTCATGGCGGATCTGCAAGAGAACATGTTTACGTTGGACGCAAATGTATTTGCGTCTTCATAGCTGGTACGGGAGGGAAGTTACATGTACTTCAAGCTAGTACATGGAGTCGGTGGGGTCTAAGTTAGGGGACACAATCGATCATAAAATTTATATTACCTCATTCCCTCCTTGTCCCCTACGGACCCTTCATGATATATCGATTTGCATGAATCGATCAACTTGTTCATGTAACATCATTTGCTCCTCTTTCTTCTTTTGACGTTTTGAATTTTGATGCGGAATACATGATGTGGCGCACAAGCCGCAAATCGCTGGCCCACATTGTAAACACAGGCAGCAACTGAACACTATAAGAAGGCCGATGCCTAGGAAGGATAGGATCTTCCATCCCCAAGCGGTTAACGTTGTCCAGAACCAACCGGACCAAGTCCAGGTGCCTGGATTCTGATGTATCAGATTTGCAATTTTATGGAGACGTGTTATAGCTTTATATACCGTTGGCGCGTTTTCTGGAATGAAAACACAGCAACTCGACCCGATGACCTTACAAGCTCCACCCCTATCAGCTAGGATGACGTCAATGACGAGACGATTTTGAAGGACAACAACCCGCATGGCGGACTGCTCCTCTGTTAAGTTGCCTAAAGCAGAAGTAGTTTCGTTCACTACTGCTTCAAGGGTTCTAGTTAATTTGCGTATCAGTTTACTATTGAAAACAGCACCTAGGTAGGGGAAGAAACCTTTATTGAAGTCTGTGTATTGCTCCCATGCCGTTTCAGTGTAGTCGACAATCGGGAGATCTCTTCGGAGTCTATTGTTTACTAAATTGGTATTTCTGTGATAGTCAGGAGGAGCTAGGAAAACAGGTGGCAGAAGGAATGCAATGTAACAGGTACCATCCCAATCTGGAGGCAAACGTATGTATGCAATATGACCACAAACAAAGTAGGAATGACGCGTAGCTCTAAACGTGGATTTGCCTTGATCACTGAATTCGATCACAGTAGTACATTTACTATGACCTAAATGTATGGAACCATTTTTCCTGATACATAATTCACCTTTGACTGGTAACACTGACATAGCAGGCAATACTGGTGCAGTTTGGATTCAACAGTAAGAATCATGAGGTTAATTGTATAATTGTTAATTGTATAGCGCCGAGACGCCCACGGGTATTCGCCGCGCTCTACAAATGTCAATAAATAAATAAATAAATAAATAAAATAATTACCCAATCCATATACTTCATTTTCTAGATCAGTTCCGGTTCTAGTGGGAAGTCCTTTCTTGTCAGGGTAACAAACCTTAAGAAGAACTGAGTTCATGTTTCCCCAAACCCAATTTCCATTGTAAACAGCAATGTCAGAATCTAAGGAATTAATCAATCTAAACCATGCCCCACAGGAGCCATTGTGAGTAAATGGGTACGGAAAAAGGGGCAGAACTCCCTTGTATTTCTGGTAGGGAGGGAGTCGGCCACATATCCAACAGTTTGTAGCATTGTTAGTCTGATGGGAGTGATGTAACATACTAATGAATGTGTTGTTGCGCAGCGCAAGTCTGTAAGAAAGTTCGTGTGGAGGTAACTCGCTAAAAGAGTGTTCGGCAGTGACATTATAAGCAGATTGTACATGCTTGAAAATAGGGTAGTAAATGTGCAGCAAGATACTAGCAGCAATAATCAGAAGACTTAGAAAAAACATAATTATTAATGTCACTATACAGTGACTACGGAGTGATTTATAATATGCACGTTTCTTTAGTATTCTCTGTCTATCTCTCTCTCTGTCTCGATCTAGGGGATACATGTCAGAAACTAATTTAACCGATTCACCTAGGGGAGGACTTAAACAATTAAACTGTCTGACTTGCTAGATCGTAATTTTAGTCTATATTCTTCAGAGGCTATTTTCTCAACCAAAGGGAGCTTTGAGTCAGTTTGTGTAGGAGGGCAGGGCTTAGAGTCCAAGTCCGAAGGGAGTCCGTGAAACTTTTTGACGTGGCTGGAATGCAGCCACCCTTTCCTGCCCTCAACCTTGACAGCTGTCCTCGTTGTTAGAAGAACCAATTTCGGCGTTTGCCAGCGGGGCTCCAACGGGCTCCTCCGATCGAAGTTGCGCACGAAGACATAATCCCCCGGGACCACCTCGTGGGGCTTCACATCGGCGTTGACGGGAAAGGCTGCAGCTACCTGTGAACGACAAGATTGTAGTGCAGACATCAAGGAGGCAAGGTAATCTGTCAGCATAATACAGTCAACATCTGTAATTTTTCGCGGAATAGGCGTCCCCCACATATTCGGAGGCCTGCCAAAGACCACCTCATACGGGGATAGCCCAGTTCGAGAATGTGCAACCATCCTCATATAGAAGAGGGCTACCGGTAAAGCAACTATCCAGTCGACGCCCTTCTCTCTACAGATTTTGGAAAGTCGGATTTTTAGGGTCTGATTATGGCGCTCCACGAGACCTGCTGCCTCGGGATGCCGGACACAGTGGAACTTCCACTGATAGCCTAACAGGAGTGTAATGTGTTTCACAAGCTCGGATGAGAATGGCTGACCGTTATCTGAGTACACGATACGGGGCAAACCGTACCGCGGGAAGAACTCGCGAACCAGTTGCTTGGCTGTTGTCGGAGCAGTATAATCTGGGACTGGGTATGCTTCTGTTCATCGGGAAAGTGCACATACGACTACGAGGACATACTTGAAACCTCGGCAGCGGTCCATCTGGATATAATCCATCTGGAGGACTTCAAAAGGGTGATCGGGAGGCTGAAATCCACCCTGCTCTACAGGGATGCTTTTACCTGGATTAAACTGACAACAAATCATGCAAGTACGCACTTTTTGTTTGGCTGCTGCTCGTAAGTTCTTATTGCACCATATGTGCTGAATGCTGTCTAGCATTGCTTTTTCTCCTAGATGCGCTGGACTATGTACTGTGTTAATGATAACTTGAACCATAGAATCGGGGAGAAACCATGTAGATTTTCCCTTCGTCATCCATCCCTGATCTGTTTGGATCCCTCCTAGTTCAGTCCACTTCTTTATTTCATCTGGTGTGGCATGTGTCTGTATGTCGATTACATCATGTGCGGGATCCTTGACTGTCATGCAGTGTGATGGTGTCGGAACTATTGGCTTTGTCAAGTCAGTTGCATGCATTCGATTCTGAGCAGTTTGCTTAGCTGTTCGGTCTGCCAGGTCGTTACCCTGGGAGATCGTGTCGGTAACCTTTGTATGTGCCTTACATTTCATGATAGAGATTGCAGTAGGTAGATGTATTGCATCTAATAAACCTTGAATAAGGGGACCGTGTTGGATGTTGGCACCGTGAGAAGTTAAGTAACCTCTCTCTCGCCAGAGGACTCCAAAGTCATGAACGACTCCGAATGCATAACGTGAATCAGTGTATATGTTGACCCTCTTATTCTTGGCTTGAATACATGCTTGCGTCAGAGCGATGAGCTCTGCTGCTTGAGCTGACAGGATGTCAATACAATTTGTTTCTATAACTTCGGTGTCTGTTGTGACTGCGTAGGCTGCCACTAATTCTCCTGTACCTGTTCTCATACATGAACCATCCACATAAAGTGTCAGATCTGGGTCTGGTAATGGAACATCTGTCAAGTCTTGTCTGGGTTTTGTTGTAATAGTAATGACTTCAATACAATCATGTGCCAATGGATCTACTCCATTTAATGGCAACAGTGTGGCGGGATTTAATGTGCTGCAGCGTCTGATTTCTATGTGTGGTTGAAACAATGTCAATTCATAACCTGTCAGTCTTGCTATGGTCAAGTGTTGGGTCTGTGTACGATTTAAAAGAACTTCCACAGAATGTGGAACTTGTACTGTCAATTGATGCCCTAATACTATGGCATCGCTCTGTCTGATTGCTAAAGCTGTCGCTGCAACTGATTTCAAACATGCAGGTAAAGCTTGAGCTACTGGATCTAATGTGCTAGAAAAGTAAGCACACGGTTTGTGTGAACCTGCTTGTTCCTGAGTGAGGACTGACAAGGCAGTGCCTTCACGTTCTGTGACAAAAAGTGTAAAAGGTTTACTGTAACATGGTGTTGCTAAAACTGGTGCTTGGCATAAGGCTTTCTTTAAGTTTTCAAAAGCTTGTGTATGTTCCTGAGTCCAAGGGAGGACAGTCGATGTCGCTGCCTCCTGAGTTGTCAACTGGATGAGTGGCTTTGCAAGAAATGCATATTGGGGAATCCATTGTCTACAGTACGAGGTGAGGCCTATGAAAGCCCGCACCTCCTTTTGTGTTTTTGGTGGTGACATGTTTACAATTAACTGAATGCGATCTGGAGTGAGCTGTCTCCCCACTTTGGACAGCAAGTGACCCAAGTACACAACTTGCTGAACACAGAATTGCAGCTTCGAAGGGGACACCTTGTGCCCCTTGTCGGCCAGGAAATTCAGAACTGTCAGTGATGCTTTTTCACATTCGGGTTATCTCCGTGCGGTGATCAGCAGATCATCGACATACTGGAGTAGGGCAGTGTTAACTGGCATGTGAATACTGTCGAGTTGTCTTTTCAGTGCTTGACTATAGATGCTGGGGCTTTCTGTGAATCCTTGAGGGGCGCGTGCAAATTTGAAAGATCGTCCATTTAAACTGAATCCGAACAAGTATTGGCTTTCTGGATCAATTGGGACACTGAAGAAGGCGTTCTTGAGGTCAATTACAGTAAAGAACGCAGCTTCTGAATCAATAGCTGTCAATAGTGAAGAGATATCTGGGACCACAGGATACTGTGGTACAATGCATTTATTCAATTCGCGCAGATCAATAACTAATCGATAAACAGGTGGTGCATTTGGATCAGTGCGTTTAAGAACTGGGATGATAGGAGAATTACATACATTGGAGTCGGTTTCCACAACAACTCCTTGTGCAATGAGCTCGTCAATAATTCTCAGCAAAGCCACTACAGCATCTGGAGGTAACTTGCATTGTCGTATTCATGGTAAAACCACTCCTGCTTTAAGTGTGACTCGATATGGTGTAATGTGCATACAACCCACATCAGTGGGGCCTTGTGCCCACAAGTGTGCAGGTACATTCTGTAACCGGGAATCCATGTCTCTTAATACATAATGGCCTTTAAAATCTCGCAAAAATAAGCGTACTCCTTCCGGAGAACAGCATATTATAGCTCCTAGAGCTTTCAGTGTCTTTATTCCTAATAAGTTTTCTGGGCATGATTTTGTAAGCAATAAACCTGTAGTCCGTGTCAAAGGACCAACTGCAAGGGGAAGCGGCTGTGATACTTCATTAATAATAGGTTTTCCAGAAAATCCAAGGGAAACATTCTGTGAGCCTGAGAGGGGTGCCCCTGGAACCTCATTGTGACTGATTGTGGTCCTGCTTGCCCCTGTGTCAATTAAAAACTTTCGGTCTTTTCCTAATACCTGACTGTGTACATAAGGACCCTCTTGATCTACAGGAACTTCGATAAGGGGCAAGCCAAACTCCCTCTCTAGGCTGTTTCATGTGTACCGTTGATAATCGGGATAATCATTTTGTGCATACTGGTACATCTGTTGTGTTGTGTTCTGTGTTGCAGTTATAGGCTGTTGCTGTGGCACTGCTACGGTTTGTGATGAAGCTGGCATAGGCGGAATATGTTGTATATTCTGTGGTACTTGTTGCTGGGCCTGATCCTGTCTAGGTACGCGCGGTCTCTCCTTGGTCTTACCCGTGGAGATGTTGTGTTTCAGAACGGCACAATCGTTTACATAATGACCTGGCTGTTTACAATAGTTACATGTCCCTTTAACAGGAGCTGTCGAATTACTGGGCTGAGTCGCTCCCTTCTTATGGCCATCGGCGGGAACTGACTGGGCAACTAACATTTTCATTTTCGTGTCTTTCATACGTCTTTGTTCGTGTTCTTGCTCTTCTCTAATTCTATTCTGGTGGTACTGTAACATTTGTAACATTTGTGAGGGGGTGTTAGCTTGCCAGGTGCTCTCGACTTTCAGTACTCTGTTCTTAACCTGCGGCAAGGAATTCTCGACCAATTTCGTTACAAAAAGATGTGGATATGACTCGCTACTTGCTTTCAGACCACTATTAATACCAAAACATTTTTCAAATCGGGTATAGAAATCACTGGTATCTTCATCGGGTTTCTGTTTACAAGCTGAAATGGCACCCCAATCTTCCTTTTTAGTACTTAGTAAACGTGGCAACACTTGTACTAACAATCCTGGTAATGCTTTAATTTTGTCTCCAAGCCCTTGGCCCGGAATTCTAGTATTTTCTTCGTTTTCTAATGCAGCCCAATCAATCTTTGTGTCTCCCACCTCCCACTCTTTTTCTTTGAGTTTCTCGTATATACCGGGAGGCAGTAATACTTTCAATATTTTCATAATGTCGGGATAAGTATAGTCACCCATAAGTATCATGTCTTTTATTTCACGGTGGAAACCTGCGGGATCTTTATCATGACTAGGTACTAATTTTTTCATTTCCAATAATTCTATTTTAGTTATGGGTGTGTACACAAACACACGTCTAAATGTATTGTCTGCGTTCTGTACTGGGTGCACTTCTCGCAACGGATTCTGTCCGTCCATGTAATACATTTTTCTTTCCATGACATGTGCTGAGTCGGTCTGTGGACATAGGAAGGCGCTATATCTGTGTCGGTGTTCTAGGATTACTTTAATTAGATCGGTACCTAGACCTCTCCATTTGTTCATGAGTAGTTCTATTAATATATCAGGCAAGGGGCCTGGATCAGAATGCTGACTTCTATATAATAAGAGCAGGTGTTGTATCATGTATGTACCAGCTAAACGTTGTTCGCTCGGTGTCAGGTTCAAAAACGTATGTGCTAACGCATCGTCACCATATTTCTCAGAATTGTCAGCCCATTGCACGGCTGACCTGGCTAATTCTTGTTCGTCCATAGAATCGAGTACATGGTACCCCATTCGTTCTCGAAGTCTGTTATCAGTAGCTTGGAATAAGTGTTCAGGAGTTCTTGGATTACACATGGCTTCTTGAAACATTCTTTTACTCTCTGGACGCACTGGGCGCATTGAATTATTGAAGGGTCTTCCCTTACCTACATATGCTATCGTTTCTCTAACTGGTAATTGTGTCTGCTCTGGTGTCTCTTCTTGCTCGTTCTCCTCTTCTGAGGATTCAAGTTTGTCTGAATCTATTTCCGGTGGTGGCTGTCTTTTCTCATGCATCTTCTTTATTGCATTTCTGATTCTTCGGTACATGTTATCTACACAGGCCTCTTTATCGTGATTCCCATCTGCTATATTCTGGCCCCACCGGTGGAGTGCTTTCACGTCTTCCGGGTTCATACCCGGCCTATCCACTTCCCTTATAAAACAGTTTATAAGAAACCGTAATATCTTGGCTTTCGTATCCACTTTCTGATAGGCCATGGCCTCCTTAATACTTTCAGGCCCTACTCCTGTCTGTACGAACTGATATATTCGATCTAGATGATCTACCATTCCAGGTAGAGTTAATAAGAAGTTCGTGACTCGTCGTAAACGTACTGATGCGAGCAACATTCTTTCGTCATTCTTTTTACCAGGTACTGGATCATATCTACAGTCTGCAAGACGATCTCCATATAGTGTAATATCGCCTGTTCTAGGTGTACGTTGCTGTGCTAGGTCTCTATAGGTCAGCCGATGGGCGGATGGCGGAGTCTGGAAACCTGTCGCTCCTCCGGGCGCGCCTCCTGAGGCACTGCCTCCGAAGGGGTTGTTCGGGTGTAAAGTGGGAGGAATGGGTGCGGGAAGAGCTGGAAGAACGGGAGGAAGACCAGGAGGGACATTCGGAACGGGAGGAAGAGGTGGAGGAGTAGCTTGTCGCGGGGGTAGGAGCTGATTGTCTCGGGGTCGGGCGCCGCCAAGAGGGGGTGTACGCGGCGGTGCGGTATTAACATATGCGGGTGCCACATCATCTAGATAGGAAGAAAGGAAAATGTCCTTCGCGGTTTTCTGGTGCATTTTAGTCGGGAGTATGGGAGGGGGTAGATCTTCTGGTACTTCCGGAGTGGCCTTAGGTAAACCTTCAGTCAAGAGGGGGTACATGCCGTTCATGAGTGTGTTTCGCTGTCTGTCTACCTGTTCTAATTTTACTCGGGTACCTTCCTCAACTAATACATTTTCCTGGGCCTTCTCTGGATCCTCTTTCCTTTTCTCTTCTTTTCTAAGTGCTTTTTCTGTACGCCTATGTGATTCTTTACGCCATAATTCAATGGCATCTTTCTGTGACTGTCTGGCTTTCTTTTTCCACAGTGCCTCTTCTACTCTTATGATACACTCTGAATCCCATGTCCCTGCAGCGGACCATCTCTGATTCTCTGCTAGATCTTTAGTGTAGTCCACCCATAAATCGAGAAATAAAACGGCATCTAGGCCGTGCTTGTGGTACATAAAGTACCCTGGAGTGTCCCTAGGTGGAATGGGAACAGCCTCCTCTAATACCCCTTTTCTGGTTTTTATTTGTCTTAATCTGGAGAATAACGGCATCCTGAGATCTGACTACTTGGTTCTTACTCAGATATGAATACAATGAACACAATAATCACAATAATGACGATCGAACAGTCACTCATACCACGACATTTTGAGACACATTAAAACATTTTGACATGAATAATGACAATTAGAAGGTAACTTGCTAACTGCATAATACTAGATACACTGCTCAACAGTGCAGACTGGATATACTGCTAAACAGTACAGATACACTGTCTAAAACAGTGCAGACCAGGTCTGTGTACCCACACCTGTCTTGACCGGCACAAACTAATGCGCACGTCTAGATGCGTCCCCAGCAACGGTACTCACCGGGAAGCACGGAAACAGAAGGCCTCGGAAACCCTGGACTGGATTCGGACTGGATTCGGACTGGATTCGGACTCAGATACTTCGGAACTTCGGAACCTGGTGGGCCTCCGTATACCTCGGATCTTGCTCTCTCAGCTAGGCTCTGGTCAGGATCCTCCGCACTTCTCACCGCCTCGTCTGGGTGTCGATCGCAGCCTCAGTCACCTCCGTTGGCCTGAGGGAGATACAGGAAATCCTGCGGGTACGCGTAGTTGTCCGTCCGGCTGTGGCAGGGGGCCAGGCCTGCAACGCACCACCGGCGCGTGAGATGGGGGAGGGGTCCCTATTCGGGCGCCAAAATGTGGTAAATTCTAATTACCTGTCTTAATTTCTATGCGGTAAAATCAATAAGAATAACTCATAATAAATAAGAGGCAAAATCCGTGATATTTGAGGTTTCTCAAAAGGGTTTTATTCCTATAAAAGGAATTGGGTGGTTAGCATATTGGCTCGAGCCAAGGTGGCATACCGTTCCGTCACCACGCAGGTTCGGGAAGGGACAGACTGACAGAGTCAATGGTAATATGCGAATATGCAAGTATGCGACAATACATTATTGACAGGCATTCATATATATAGTCAATGCATTACAGTAAAGGCATATACAGGAGGCGTAACAGCTGAAAAAAGAGATAAGAGTGCATGTACGTAATACAAAAAAGGCGTTACAATAGGCGTGCATGAAGGCGTGGACAAGAACGTCATTGAACATGATGTCACAGATAGGCGGATCCATGAGTGAATCCGGCAGTGTCAGCAGAAATACATGGCAGAGATGCGCGCGCAGCAGCATGACGTGTGATTGACGTACAACTGGAGGGTGAAGGGGGACTTGACACTTAGCCCTACAGTGGAGACATAAGTCTAGGATGTCAGATCAACCTAATCCCAAACCATATCTGGTATCTTATGTTTAAGGAACTATATTATCTGGAAGGGAAAGGTCTCTCGGACAAGAGGCTATTCTATACTGGCTATGAGTGCGTGTATGAGCGTCTACGTGTCTGCATGAGACGCGAGGGGTGCGAGGGAGGGCATGGGCCTACCATGGAAACAGGGCCATGAATTACTTGCATAGAGACAGTGAGGCCTAACCCTTTGCTCTGCAGCTGGAAGGATGTTGACGTGAATCTACCAGACAGGAATGTATTTTCAAGGAGTGGAGCAGATAATTCGAAGGTTGAATACAGTCTTGGCAGGCAACGGGCTGAGCCGAACACCGTTCACCGCACAAGAAGTAAGGCAAGGGTCACTTGTACAGAGGCAGCCTGGGCTGAGGCTTTCAGAGTCAGAAGGCAGGAAGAAGGCTCGATGGCAGAATTCAGGCCTACTTCGCCAGAGCTGAAAAACATGTGCAGTATACCACAAAAAGACGTTGGCATAGCATATTTAGAAACTGAATATTCAATCCGTTCATGGCGGATCTGCAAGAGAACATGTTTACGTTGGACGCAAATGTATTTGCGTCTTCATAGCTGGTCCGGGAGGGAAGTTACATGTACTTCAAGCTAGTACATGGAGTCAGTGGGGTCTAAGTTAGGGGACACAATCGATCATAAAATTTATATTACCTCAGCCCCTCCGCCTCCGAACCCAATGAGATACCACAATACGTCCGCTTGGTCCTTAGAGCACGCAACCTGAGATTAGTGCCAGCTGCTTAGTTTACGTAGAAAGTGAGGTCCACTGGGGAGCAGGTCACGGTACTCGGAGCCAAGAAGGAGGTCAGGGTCTTGTTTAAATCGAGCGATATGCGGGGGGGGGCGGCGAATTGTTCGTAGACGCCAACACTAGTGACTCCACTGCCTACGCAACGCTTGTCCGTGGGTTTGCTGTGTGCGTGATGAAGCTATTTGTTGTTTTAGACGCTAACACTAGTGAGTGACACCATTGCCAACGCAACGCTTGTCCTTGGTTTGTTGTGTGCGTGATGAAGCTATGTCATGCATGTTGGTGACCGGGCATGCCTTTCAGGCTCCACAGGACGGGAGTGGCTTTCTTAATCCGGCATTGTCATTACAGGTCACGCGCCGAGGATTTGGAAGGACCGTCTGGCCCGGAGACAGGCAACGATTGCGAGTCAAATCAGGTTTATGACAATGGATCACGGTCTGCCATTATAGAGGGGGTCGGTTGCGGGAACCCGGATCAACCATGCGACGGGCAACTATTGGGGTGCGTCTCAGCATGCAAATTTTCTTCCATAGAAATCCGCTAAGGTAGAAGCCACCAGCTCACACATTTTTTCGCCCATAGGGACCTGCAAGGGTAGAAGCCACAGTATGGACACCTGCGGAACCGCACTACCGCAGGAGGGTATGTGGGCCGAATTTTTGGCAGTGGCACAGGCGAAAGGACCAGCATGGGCCCAAGGTTTTATCGAGGCACGTAGGCAGGAGGACGCCGGAGACGCAGTCGCCCCCACACTGGAGGATCCGGCAGGACCCTCATCCGGAGCGACGCGGAGGTCCAATCGCAAACGGAAACACACACGCAAAGACTTCCCGGTCGACACACCGCGAGCTAAATCGAGACCAACGCCGCCGCCCCCGGCAGCACAGGCCCCCGAACCAACAATGGCACCAGTCGTGGTGCAGGAATCTGCCACTGGCCTAACCGACCTGGCCCAAATGGGTAAGGCTATGGACGAAATGTTGGGACTAATGGCACTTTTTCAGAAACGTTTGGATGATGTGACGGCGGTACCATGAGTATTGCCGCCAGCCCCCGCACCAGTGGCCCCAACATCGGTGCTGCAGGTGCGGGCCCAACAGGGGGCTCTTGCTGCATTGACCCATGGGGCGGGGTTCACAACAGCCAACCTGCCGGTCCCAGTAGAAGCTGCCCCGGCTACCCCAGCAGCTGGACCGCCGGCCCTGCCCATCGGCACGACCCCCCCCTAGCACTTACGTAGCAAACCCTGCGGCGGCCCCGCCCAGAGGAATAACACCACCTCAGCCGAGGTGGTACAGCCCGGCCCAGCCGGGACCGCCCGGCCCAGGTGGAGGTAGGGAAAACAGCCGGAGCAGGGTTACCAAGATCGGAAGTCACCCAGGCACCCCTGGCCTCAGGCCGTTGCTCACTAGCATGTCAGGTACCTCAGGCAGCGAAAGAAGGGATATGGAGACGAGAGTATATCGATATTCTGACATTACTAATGCATGGCACCGCGGGGGCGGAC
Source organism: Lissotriton vulgaris (assembly GCF_964263255.1). Taxonomy (NCBI): domain Eukaryota; kingdom Metazoa; phylum Chordata; class Amphibia; order Caudata; family Salamandridae; genus Lissotriton; species Lissotriton vulgaris. Next base: position 784,218,557 of record NC_141693.1, read on the forward strand.
ACTAGAAAGATGGGGGGGGAAGGGCGATGAGAAGAAGACCAGGTATTAGCGCTGGCCCGAGAAAACAATAGAGAATTGGACAGAGGCCTTTAACATCTTAGCAGCAGTAATAGTGCAGAAAGACCCCGGCCAGAGCGAGGCCTTGATGGAATACGCTAGCACCATCCAGCAGGAAGCAAGACAGTCAGGAGGGATGGATTGGTTCCTATAGGATCAGGATTTTAGGAAGACAATGGCCATATGCCCTGATTTAGGTTGGGACCAGAAAGAAATTCAACTCTGGATCAAGCACATGTGCAGAACAGTCAGAGATAAGAAAGACACACCATACAAAGTGCAGGGTGAGTCAGAGAGCAGAAAATGGGAGCAATTTCCTAATCGACCTTTCAAGCAGTCCTTTCGGGGGGGTTGGGGGAGGGGCCAAAAGGTGGGACCTAGACGTTTCAATTCTGGGACATGTAGACTGTTCAATAGAGGGGCGTGCACATGGGGTAGGGCGTGCAAGTTCACCCACAGCTGCAGGAAATGCGGTGCACAACATGCAGCAATCGCCTGCACTACCAGCCAAAGCCTGCCCCTGCTGCTCAGGCGCACAGAGCAGACGTTCCACGCCAGTAAAGGTGTCAGTGAGGGCCGGACCGCAATGATGACAGACAGTATGGCCCTACCCATTCCCGACAGGCAGGATCAGCCCCAGGTATGCAGCAAGGGTCCTTCCCCCATTATCATGCAGAATTTCCTACCACTAATAAGGTTATACCCACTTGAAAGAAAAGGCACTACTATCTGAGGGTTTCATAGATGGTTTCAGGATACCATACAAGGGACCACTGGGTTGCAGGGATGCTTTAAACCTCAAATCAGCAAGAGAACTCCCGTTGGTAGTCAGTGAGTAGATCAAGAAGGAGGTGGCCCTTGGGAGGGTGGCGGGCCCTTTTTCCTCCCCCCCCCATCGAGCACTTTCTAGTTTCACCTTTAGGAGTGGTGCCAAAAAAGCAGCCAGAGGCGTACCGTTTGATACACCATCTATCCTATCCTGAGGGCAACTCTGTGAATCACTGGCTGGATGAGGGGGCTTGCTCTGTGTCTTACTGTTCACTTGATATGGCTATAGATATGATAAGAAGGATTGGTAAGGGGGCGTGGTTAGCGAAGGCCGACATTGAATCCGCGTTCCGTCTCCTGCCGGTACATCCAGCTAGTCAACACCTGTTGGGTTTTAGGTGGGGTGGCGAATTCTTCTTTGATCGCTGCATGCCGATGGGTTGTGCCGTCTCATGCGCGTATTTGGAGGCCTTCAGTTCCTTCCTCCCGTGGGTGCTAGCTACTAAGCACAGCATATCCCAAGTGACACATTACCTGAATGATTTTCTGTAATTCGGCAGGGCAGGGACGCAGGAGTGCACAGAAGGTCTGCGGGCCTTTGAGACTATGGCAGGACACCTGGGGTGCCCCTTGCTCCAGACAAGACCGAGGGTCCGGCACAGATCCTGACTTTTTTGGGCATTGAGCTGGATACCATCAAAGGTGAATCCAGGCTCCCTGCCGACAAGGCTGGCGATTTGAGGCGGGACATCAGGTCTTTATTGGGCAGGGATAAGGCGACCTTGGGGGTTGTGCAGAGTCTTTTGGGTAAGCTGAACTTGGCAGCACGGCTCATACCAGCTAGCAAGGTTTTTTCCCGCAGGTTAGCGAAAGCTACAGCCAACATAAGCAAAAAACACCTCCTGGTGTGCCTGGGTCCGGGTTTGAAAGCAGACCTAAAAATGTGGGACGAATTTTTAGAAAATTTCAATGGTACGGTGATTTGGAGAGCCCCCTGGGAAAGCAGTCAGGATCTTTGCCTTTTTTCAGATGCATCTGGTAGGGAAGGTTTTGGTGTTATTTTTGGAGAAGAGTGGTGTGCGATGCGCTGGCCCAATGCATGGCGGAAGAAGGGGATCACAGCGAAGATAACTGTCCTTGAGCTCTTTCCCATATTGGCGGCTGTGCACTTGTGGCCGGGTGGGCTGGGCAACAGAAAGGTAGTGTTTTGGTCAGACAACATGGCCGTAGTTCAGGCCATGAACGGGCTATCAGCCACTTGTCCCCTTGTTATGAGTCTACTAAGGGAATTAGTCAGGGCGGGTCTACAGAATAACACAGAGTTTAGGGCGCGGCATATTGAGGGTCTTAAGAATGTGGCAGCTGACGCTCTCTCTCGCTTTCAGTGGCTCCGTTTCCGAGAGGCCTGGCCGCGGGCGAGGGCGGCAATGACACCATTCCCTGCACCACTATGGCGACTCCTTCGGTGGGGGGAACGATTGAAGAAGATGGGTGAGCGATCCCTGGCCCAGGCCACTCGAAGAAAATATGCCTCCCAGCTGACCACTTTCAGAACAGTGATAGAGTCCTTAGAAGCGACGGCATTGGGACTTCAGGACCAGGTCGTGAATTTTGTGGTATGGGCCAAGGAGGCGGGCAAGACACATTCCTGGGTGTGTGGCCACCTGGTGGCCTTGAAGCATGACACCAAACTCAACGGGGGGATGACCCCACTTGTTCTTTCAGGGTGAGGCCAGCATTGAAAGGGTGGGCACGTGAGGAGACAAAGTCCGCAGACAACAGAGCGGCAATAGAATTTCCCGCATTGCAGCGCATGATAGATACCCTGCCGCTAGTCACCAATTCACCTTTCGAGGCCCAGCTTTTCCCCACCGCTTTCTGCTTGGCGTTTTTTGGCGCCTTTAGGGTGAGCGAGCTAGTAGCTAAAGCTAAGACAGATAGAACTGGGGCAGCATTGGATATGCTGGATGTCTGTGCAACAGACGCCCTGGTACTCCGCATCCGCAGATTCAAGACAGACCAGGCCGGCAGGGGCACAACAATAGTGCTTCAGGCGCTGGGGGAACCTAGATACTGCCCTGTCGCGACGGTCAGGGAATATTTGAAGGTCAGACCGCTCTTAGCAGGGCACTTCCTCATACATGCAGATGGAGCACCATTAAACAGGTTCCAGCTGGAACGCATCATGGGGGCAGCTTTGGACAAGGCTGGTCTCTCAGGAAGGGGACAGAAATTTTCAAGCCACTCCTTCAGGATTGGAGCGGCCACGGCGGCATTTAGAGCAGGTATGGGGGCCGAAGGGGTCAAGAAGGTAGGGCGATGGAACTCTGCCTGCTTTCAGCGGTACATCCGCCCCTAGAATTCCAGGCCAGGTTGGGCTGGTAGTACCGAATGGTTCCAAATATATGTGCGCTCAATTATGTCTGGTAGATATCCAGCCACGTTTTTTGCAGTGAACTGTGTGCAGTGTAAACAATTAAACCACGTGTGTTAACGATACGGCGTCCTCCCCTTTTGTGAACAATATTTTGTCTTCTTTCCAGCTGACTGTTGCGTGTGGGTGATGGGACATTCTTATTTTGCCAGGTTGGAAAAATGGGCGGCACTCAAGGATTGGACCCGGGGTTTCGCACGGACACAGATCGTATGGTTGGGCCACCCTGAAATGAAATGGGGCAACTTGAGGCCCAAGCGAGACCAACACCTTGCTTTACGGGGGGCCCCACCCAATGTCCTCATCATTCATCTGGGGGGGAACAACTTAGTCACTATGGGGAGGAGGGCACTGATTCAGGTCATGCAGACGGACTTAGTAGCAATGAGCAACAGGTTGGGAGCGGGCGAGCTCCTGTGGTCCGAGATTGTCCCTCGCAGGGAATGGAGGGGGGCTAGATCACCAGTAGCAGTAGAACATTCCCGAATGAGGGTTAACAGAGCCATGCAGAAGTTCATGGAGAGGAGAGGCCTGGGTTTCACTAGGCATGCGCTAATACAAGAGAAAACTGAAGGGTACTACGACAAAGACGGGGTACACTTGTCTAATTTGGGAATGGATATGTTTCTACTGGACGTACAAGAGGCACTAACAGCGGCAGGATGTAAGTAATTAAGTAGGTAGGGGGCTCTGTCATCGACGGTGGCCTCCTCCAGAGCTGTGGCGGAGTTACAGGGCGATCTGGAAGCAGACGGGTACAGTAAGGGTACCTCTGCGGCAAACAGCTACAGTAAGGGTACCTCTGCCTGGCACAGTAAGGTTGCCTGAGCCAAGGACCAGGAGCCACAGGAGGTTCCGGGAAACCGCGACAGCGCCCCGTTAGTCCTTCGGGCGGTCGGGGGCCTGAACCGACCGGGGGTGTGCCACACCGCTCCGCCCTGACAGGGAGGGCGGGAGTATAACAGAAGATTGGCAATGTGCTGCATCGTCCAAGCATCGACTCACCGTGCTGGCCGGCTCTTTAGGCAGGCGGGACAGCGAGGGGCTGCCTGCTTAGGATCGCCCGTAAGATGACCCACCTAAACTTCATACGTTGTTGTATGAAAATAAACCTGCAGCAGTTCTTACCCATAATTTGTGTCCAGAGTATCATTTGGGTTGGATATGGGTAAGTTGGGCTGGAGCGCATGACGGTGTGGGCACTATGAGGTGCCTTGAGAAGTGCTTTATGGGATTTGAAGGTTTGTAGGAGGCCAGAGTCTGTGGTGGGTGTAACAGGATTGGTGGAGTTAGAGGGAGGAGTTGTGGGTTTGTACTTGAAGAGGGACAACCACAGGAACGAGAGTCATATTGATTGGTGAAAGGAGAGAAGATGCTGGGTGCGAGTTAGTAATGTCATTTGGACACAGGTATGAAAAGAGTTTATGAAAGTCTGGCATACGGGTTGGGGTTACTGTGAGGTTTAGAGTAACATCTGGTTTTGGAATGTTTTGTGGGAAGGCAGATGGTTATTAAAGTTAAGAATGGGATATTTAAGGTGGGGGTGCGGGGTCTCGCAGAGCACAATGTGTATGGCGTTCAGTTACGTTATTAGAGGGAAAAACGTCAGTTGTTCGAAAAACATGGCATGGATAGTTCATTGAATTGTTTGGTTGTTGAAATGATGGCGAGGGTTTTGAGAATGAGTACTAATGTCAGTGTTTTAAACTTTTTAGGAACCCCTGAGGAAGGGCAATTAAATGCCCGAAATGCAATGGGTAAAAGTGAACCACTACTAAGGATGTTTCATGTGTAAATCATGATTCAAAAGAAAGGCCTGGATTGGCATATTTGTGGCAGAAGAAACTTTTCGTATACATGAAAGTGCCAATCATGTGACAGAAAAAAAGTGTTGAAGAAAAAGTAAAAAGTAAAGGAGTACATGAAATAAAAATTGGATGAAACAAGTGAGAGAGCGCAAACTGACCTAAATGTAGAAGTGCGTCACACTTACACGTAGTAAGCACAAGTCATGAAGAGAAATGCCATGAGTGCTGATAAGTACCTACATCTATATTCTGAAATGTGTAGTTAATATAGAGATTTAAGTAGAAGTGGAACTAATATAGAAATGTGTGAAACTATATGATTTTATTAGACATGATTATTCCTGAATCCATGTTGTGTAGCTGCTAAAATGTAAGATGGCATACGGAAACGTCGAACGTGGTAGGCCTCAGGGCCAGAGCTAGAAGGGAGGGGGAAGGTGGTTCAATTTCACAACATGGATTGCACTAATGTTTTTAGTAATAACGAATAGGCCATGATTTATAGATGTGTTTACCGAATAAATAGAATAAGAGTACTAACATGCTAATAATTAAAGAAGAAGTTGAATGCTATAATTATTATGAGAAATGTTGTAGGGCTGGGATGTTTTAACGTTGATTTACACATACTAGTCTGGGCCGGGGAATGTTGCAACGCTGTTGGAAGACTATGAGAATTGGGATTTTGGCTGCCGATGTCTGTCTGTAAGAGAAAAGGGGGTATTCAATTATAAATAATATGAATAGAGGTTTGTTCGGAAGACGGCCCAGACATGGAGGAGGGTTCCGGAATGTTTAAGGGGTATCAGCGGGCCGGAGAAGAGTCTGAGAAGCAAGGTCGACTCTAACCACAAGGCCTCATCATGGAAAAAGCCAGAAGCTACACCGCGTGAGGGGCGTCTCACGAGGGGCGTCCTAAATGTTGTTGTATTTTTGTATTAGGGACAGCACCCCTGGGTGGAGTTAGAGCAGAAGCCTGAGGACCCTTTAGAGAGCGGATGGGTAGGCAGAGAGGGGTCATGATTGGAGAACTATAGGTTTTCACCAAGAGACTGAGAGTGGGTGACTTCCTTTGGGGGTCATTCCTTGCTGACACCTTTGGTTAGGTTGGGACCTGGTTAAGTAGGGATACCATCTAGAGCAGGGTAGGGACAGCCTAACCTGTATTTTCCCTCCGGCTGTAAATGACTGAGAGATCACAATACGTGTCTATGCTAATAGCCCTTTTATTTTTAGAATTGGTTCTTGTAGTTTTCGTTGCTCGACTGAGGGCTTTCAGAGAGCACCTGTATGTAGTTGGGCCTGTTTATCTTGTGAATCTCATTCTGAGATGCCTGTATCTTCAACTTATATTGACTTTATAATAAATCTTTGAAAGCTAGAAGTTGTTTGTGATCTTTTGGAGCGGAGTCCTTTGTTGGGTAAACTAACTTGGTAAGAGATGCACTTTCTTCCCTCAATGACAGGCAATAAAGGTTCAGTCGACCAGATCGGGGTTTTAGATCAATAGTGATAAGGTATCGATCAAAATCTCGCCCTTCCAGTTGGTAGCTATAGAGGATGGTTGCCTTCTTGAGGAAGGTGATCTAGGCCAGGTTAGATTACCCCAAGGCCCCTAGAGATCGATGATCGGAAGAACCGCCCGCCGAGGAAGGACCGGATGACGTGAGACAGGAAAGCAGCAGTATCGGTCGAGAGTGAGTATAAAGGGTCATGCGTGTTAAGATTGCGGTGTTTTGTATTGTATCTATGTTGTAATGTCTGGCGGAGTTGAATGCCTGTAGAGTGACTGTGGAACAGGTTGTGAGCGCGCACAACCGGTGGAAATCTTAAGTTCAAGGAGAGCTTAAGTGGTTCGGGTGTATCGGACACCCAGAGTAATTGTTAACTAGTGTGAAGGGGGTCATGAGGTACCATTGATCACCCGAAGGACCAGATAGGGGGAACGTAAGAGTGAGTGCGTGAGTAACGGACGCTGGTCGGAAGTTACTGTGTGTGTAAAGAACCTATCAGAGAGACGATAGACATCTCGTCAGTTGTGTTGACAATTACAGATAGACTGTGGACGTACAGTCGAGGGAAGTGACCGCTTGGTCGGAAGTAGTCATTTTTCAGAGTTTGAATGGGACGCATGCATGACCGCGAGGAGAGCTGAGAAAGGAGGGGTGCTGCTGCGAAGCGGAGACTAGTGATGTCAGAAAGTGCCGCGCTGGGATTGGTCGGCCGGTGAAAGACCGCGCTGCGATAGGCCAGCTAGCAAAGCCGCGCTAGGATTGGTGGATTGCCATCAGGAAGTAAACAGAGTATTCAAGCTGGAAATTGTGCGCATAATTATGAAGTGTTTTAAATGGTTAAGAGCGCTGTTTAAAAGAGAGCGGCGGGGATCGTATGAAGGGGAAGAAGCCCCACCGGAGGGTACACCAGCTCGTTATATGGGGACAAATGTTGGGCTGCACACGATTCTGTGGATCTCAGAGTGGAGTAAGATTACAGACGGAAATGAGGAACTCACGTTCCCGAAGTACGGGACGTTCAGATTAGAGGTGCTACACAGATTAAAAGCAATTATGACCTCAACGAGACCCTTGCCTAGACCAACCCAGTTTGAAGCCCTTAATGCATGGATTAGGGCAGCGCATGAAAAGAACATGAATAGACGGCAAGAAAGAGTGAAACGCTCGGTAAGGGCAGTACAGGATGCCAAGTGGGATGCGGATGCTAAAAGATGGAGGGTGCATAACATGGAAGTAAATAAACTATATCCAGTGTTAGAGATGCCCGGGAACAAAAGCCCCCTAGAAGAAGATGACGAGAGCGAGACAGAACACAGCCTGATAAACAGATTATTGACAGACAGGCCACCCCCGTATAACAGAGCAGGGGGAGATGTTGAGAATAGTGAGAAGGGGGGGGGCAATGCAGGAGAGCATAGGCCGCTTCCCAGCCCTGATTGGGATCCCGCTGCAAAGAAAGAACTGTCCCAGCCTAGCCAGGTGCAACAGGTGGTCAGGAGGTTTGTGGTACAAAGAGCGCCAGAAACGGAGTGTGCCACATCCTACGCATTACCTGATGTACTACAGGTACCTGTTACCATAGGTCCTATAGTATCGATATATGACCCAGACAGGGCTAGAGGGGAAGAACGGGTACAGAGGGACAGAGAAAGAGCAGAGATGGCAAGGAGGAATGATACGATCAACTCCCCAAGTCAGTTGCCGATACCAAGAGATTGGAGCACCCCAGTACACACAACAGGAGATCTGGGGGACATTAGATGGCCAGAGGATATGAGGGGACCAGGACGGAAATCCTTTCAAGAGTTAAACGAGTACATGAAGAAATGGGATGAGGCAGTTGAGGCTCACAAGAGCATCATAGCGGCGGAAGCTGAAAGGGAAAGTCAGGACAGCAGAGCCCGGACTCACTGCGGGGCTGAAGAGAGCAGTCCGGAGTGGGACGGGAGGGAGAAGGACAGTAGGAGAGTCACCCATTGGGCCCGGAGTGGAGGTAGATCAGACCTGGAAAATGGGGGCCCAGAGAACGGGGGGTGTCTCGCCCAATACATAGTGAAGAAGACAGGAGGGCTCGGGAGTACAGGGACAGCTTTAAGTGTATCCACTGTGTGCCCGGCAAGAGAGAACAGAGTGGGAGTTGCGAGAGGCCGCACCATAGTCCCTGTGACGACGGACATGAGCGCAGCCCAGGGAATATGGGAAACCAGGAAGGATCGTATCAGATACTGAGTGATACGAGGCCAAGAGAGAATGGAGACCGAAGGGAGAATAACAGAGAGTCCTACTGTGAAAAGAGAGGGGAGAATGGACAAAGTAAGATAGGGGGTAACAGGCCCGTGTTCCATCACCTTCCAAGATCGGATGGCCGAGCATGGGACCTGGAGAGATGGGAGCAAGAGAGAACACTTCCCAACTCTCCCGAACCCAAACGTAGGGCCCGGAGTTGGGATGGGAGAGAAACCTGTGAACCTCCCTCGAAGGAGTTATTGCGAGCGGAGATAAAAGCCAAAAGACTAGATGTCTCTAGCCTAAGGTCAGATCTGGATGATATGGTAGACGGTACCCTGCCCTTAGAAAGAATGGAAATGTATGAGCAGGATGAAATTCTGTTCATGGCAAAGGACGTAACTCGAAAGGCGAGAGCAATCCATGAGAAATTAGTCGAACTAGCAGGCAAATATATGGTAGACCTGTCAAGGACCAAAGCATTACAGGGCAACCACAGGCTACATTACTCAGACCGAGATCTAGATGAGAGGAGGACCATCGGATTGAAAACACACATAAGGGAGCTGATCACTGGAATAAGGACATGGAGGGCACTGGATAAGTGGGAAGAGAGGTGGTCCAAGAAAGGGACCGTCAGGAGAAGCACACTTGGTATGACACCAGGAAGACAGCAGGGAGTAGAGACATACCCTTTGAGGGAAGTCGCAAATGGGACCTATGTCCACGTCCCTTGGAGTAGGGGAGATTTAGCTGCTTTTACCACCTCCTTCCCCAAACTGCGGGAAAACCCAGTGGAGTGGTATAAGCAAGTTGAGAGATTCGTAAAAATCTCAAAGGTCCTATGGATAGATTTGAACACGCTGTTTGACATAGTAGTGCCAGGAGATTTGTGGACCGCATGCAAGGTTAGCGCTGAGTGGCCCACCATAGAGCCAGAAAGAGATGCTAAGACTAATGGGCCGTCCGAGAGTGTGATGGCAAAGTTCGAGAGAGTAATGACTTGGCTGAAAGATAAAGTGCCAATGCAAGACATAGATTGGGTAAAAATTGACCGAACAAGACAGGAACCCAAAGAGACAGTTCACGAATACTATGAGAGATTGCTGAAGGCGTTTAAACAGTATAGCGGTCTGGATGTAATGGATCCGAAGGACATAGGGCAATTCGTGTCCAAGTTCGTCTTGGGCCTGAGACCGGATATTAGTTTAATGATACAGCAACACTTGATTTGTTGGCAAAATAAACCCCTAGACGAAATATTGAGGTATGCCAGGTACTGTTGTGATGAGATAGACTCCAAGGCTAAGAAACTAAAGGAGAAACTGATGGTGGTACAGATGCAGGCAGCTGGGAAGGGGGGACAGCAGCAACAGCAACAAGGAACAGGTACTGGAGGAAAGAAACAGTACAGTCAGAACAAGGGCAATGAGGAGAACTCCACCTTTAGACCCAGGATAGATATAGCTGCCTTAAAGAAAACAACTAGGTGCCACCAGTGTAACGAGGTGGGGCATTGGAAACGCGAGTGTCCCTATAATGTTGAGATAGGAGACCAAGAGGTAGAAGAGGAAGAGACCCAGAGAGCGCCTACAAGAGGGGTAACGCAATACCAGGGAAAGGTGCTCAAAGGGGGGGGCCCACCTCCCCGAGCTCAGTTCCCGCAGCCACCCAGAGTAGGGACCATGGGTAAGACGTATAGACAGATGCCACTGTTTGTCGGGGGAGAGGAGTGCTATTATGTGGACCCACTAACTGGACAGAGAGTGGAAAGGGATGACTGCACCCTCGGGGCAGCTTTGGAGGTAGACCAGAGGGGACCCTATGTTGAGGCTGAAGTGGCAGGGTTCCCTACGACATTTTTAGTGGACACAGGAGCCACTCGATCCACGATCAGGTCAGCCGCAGTGCCAGGCCTGCCCATGTCTGGAGAGACCATACAAGTGGTGGGGGTCGCTAACAGGAGAATGACCAGTCCTCTGACTGAACCCGTGCAGGTGAAAATAGGGAAGTATAGTGATGAGCATCAGTTTGTGGTTTGCGATTCTAGTCCTGTATGTCTGCTAGGAAGAGACCTTTTGTGCAAGTTGAATTGCACCATATACTGCACACCACAGGGAGTGGAGGTATTGACTAATGACGATGATGCAGACTTTAAAGTCGCAAATTCCAGAATATGTGTGGAATTGTATCCCACTCTGACAGTAGACGAGCTCCCCTGGGATCTGAGAGAGACAGTAGCTCCAGAAGTGTGGGATTTCACTGGGGAAGAGATTGGGTTGGTGAAAGGGGTGGACCCAGTGAGAATTGTAGTGAAACCGCATGCTGAGTTTCCAAGAACACCTCAATATAAATTGACTCCAGAAACGATTGCAGGCATCAAACCTGTGATCGAATCCATGATTAAGCAGGGAATACTGAAGGAAATCGTGGGTAGTCCATGTAACTCCCCGATTATGGGTTTGCAGAAACCAAATGGGAAATTCCGGATAGTGCAGGACCTCAGAAAGATTAATAACATAGTCGTTTCGTGTTGTCCAGTGGTACCGAATCCATCAGTGATACTGTTTCAGATACCGTTCCAAGCAGAATGGTTCACTGTAATTGATCTTTGTCAGGCTTTCTTCTCGATCCCTCTGGACGAGGAAAGCCATTTTCTTTTCGCATTTAAGCTGGAAGGTCGCGTCCTAACATGGTGTCGTATTCCTCAGGGGTATACAGAGAGCCCATCGATCTTTAACCAGCTTCTAAAGAAAAATCTTGAAAGTCTAGTGCTGCCCCAGAGGTCAGTTCTGGTCCAGTACATAGACGACCTCCTTGTGGCGTCAGAAACAGAGGAAGCTTGCAGGGAAGACTCTATTGCTTTGTTAAATCACCTAGCTGAGAATGGGCATAAGGTGTCCCCGGGAAAATTGCAGTACTGCCTGACAGAGGTGCAGTACTTGGGACACAGAATTGAGAAAGGTAAACGAAAAGTGTCACCAGACAGGATAGAGGCCATCATGAAGATGAATGCGCCTAAAACACAGAGAGAAGTCAGGATGTTCCTAGGAATGGTGGGATATTGCCGACAGTGGATTGCAAACTTTTCACTGAAAGCTAAGCCCTTGCAAAAACTGACGCACAAGGAGGTGAGCGATCCGGTACCATGGGACAAAGACTGTTTGATGGCGTTCCTGCAGCTGAGAGAGGACTTGTGTCGTGCTCCGGCTCTGGGAATGCCAGATTACGATAAACCATTCTTGCTCTACTGTTGCGAGAGAGAAGGTTGCGCGCTGTCTGTGTTAGCCCAAATTCATGGGAATGCCCGTAGACCAGTCGCTTATTTCTCGGCTACTTTAGACCCAGTAGCCGCAGCGTTGCCCGGATGTCTCAAATCCGTTGCCGCAACAGGTGTCAGCATTGAGAGGTGTGAAAATATCGTCATGGGGCACCCGTTAGAGGTGCATGTGCCCCACTCTGTTGAATTGTTGATGACCAGGACCAAAACACAGCATCTGACGAACAGCAGGCTCACGCGCTATGAGCAAGTCATTCTTGCTGCAGAGAACGTGACCCTCAGGAGATGCTCTGTTTTAAATCCTGCTACCTTGATGCCACTTCCAAACGATATTGAGGATGATGATGAATGTACAGACCATGACTGCCTCGATGTGACTGAACTATGCACCAAACCAAGACCCGACATTGTAGATGAGCCACTGACTGACCCAGATGAAATTTTCTTTGTCGATGGCTCATGTGTAAGAGACGAAGTTGGGCAGTTGAGAGCAGCTTACGCTGTTTGTACAATTACTGGAGTTGTGGAAGCTGGATGCCTGGAAGGAGTACACTCCGCTCAGGTAGCCGAGATTATTGCCCTGACGCGTGCCTGCCTGGCAAGCAATCAAATCCGAGTCACCATATACACTGATAGTCAATATGGTTACGGGGTAGTTCATGATTACGGGCAGTTGTGGTCTCAAAGAGGTTTCATGACCTCTTCAGGCTCTCCCATTCGCAATGGAGAGTTTGTGCGCCTGTTGTTAGAGGCGTTGCAATGTCCAGCAGGTATCGCAGTTGTGAAGTGCACCGCACATACCAGAAATATGGACTTCGTATCACAAGGCAATAGATATGCCGACGAAGTCGCGCGGTATTGCGCGGAAACAGGGTACTCTTTCACCGAGGTGGAAGTGGGTGGAATCAATGTAAGGACTGAATTAGCCATGATATTAGAAACTGTTGATACTTGGGACGAACTGAAAGACATGCAAGAAAATGCTCCTGATTGTGAAAAAGAAACATGGCAAAAGGCAGGATGTGTGGTGGGTGAGGCCCATTTCTGGGTCTCAGCAGATGGCAGAGCAGTGTTGCCCAATGAGATGGTGAGCCCAATGGCCAGACACATACATGGTCCCGTCCATTTAGGAAGAGATGCTATGCTGAGAGTGTTTAGACAGACCTGGTACAACCCTAAGTTCAGAGTAGCAGCCGAAGCAGTGTGCCAGCGTTGCGTGACATGCCAGCAGTTGAATGTAGGGAAAAAGACACCAGTTGCACTGAGCCACATTGGGAGGTCAGGAGGTCCATTCAATCGAATGCAGATAGATTTTATTGAAATGCCAAGGTGCAGCCGCCTCCGTTATATCCTGGTGGTTGTTTGCGTTTTCTCCAGATGGGTTGAGGCATATCCTACACGTAGGTGCGACACCCTCACAGTAGCCAAGTTACTGCTTAGGGAGCTTATCCCGCGCTTCGGGGTGCCGGCCTCTTTGGAATCAGATAGGGGAACGCATTTCAACAGCTCGCTTGTGAAAATGATTTGTGCAGCTTTGAACATAGACCAGAAATTACATTGCAGTTATCGACCAGAGGCCTCAGGAATTGTGGAACAAATAAATGGCACCATCAAGGCCAGAATTGCAAAGGTGTGTTCATCAACATCCTTGAGTTGGCCTGATGCGTTGCCATTGGTCCTTATGAGCCTCCGTAGTACCCCGGATAGGAGAACGGGTTTGTCTCCTCATGAGGTATTGATGGGAAGAGCAATGAGGTTACCTTCTGTCCCAACTGCTGCACTGATTAGCATCACAGATGATATGATCCTGGACTATTGTAAGGGGCTGTCTGACGCCATTCATTCTGTGTCCCTTCAGGTGCAGGCTGCCGAGGTACCATCGTGCCAGGACCCGTGTCATGACTTGCTTCCTGGGGACTGGGTCCTGGTGAAAAAACACGTGAGAAGAAGCTGCTTGGATGTTCGTTGGCGTGGGCCCTTCCAGATCATCCTGATCACGAACACGGCAGTGAAGGTGGGAGGCCTGCCCAACTGGATCCACGCGTCGCATACGCGGAGGGTTCCAGCACCTCTGGAAGAGACAGCTCCTCTCTCGGATAGACGTCCAGCGGCGGACCGAGAAGCCATAGAGGGGGCCAGCCAAGCTGTAGAGGTGCCAGTGGAAGCAGGGAACGAGTCTGACCAAGCTGAGGACGGTCAGTACAGCAGCGAAACAGACGACGCTACTGAAGGAGAAAGTAGCTGGGAGTACGAGTCAGACACTGACAGGTCTGACAGAGAGCGTGAACAGACAAGAAGAAGAAGGAGTAGAAGGGTACGTGGAGAAGCGGATTGGCCGCAGAGAAGAAGCTCTAGTCTGAGGTCAACTCCAGAGAGAACCCTTCCTCCGATATCAGAGGATTCAGACCCGGAAGAAGGTGCTCAGGGCGCTGAAGCACCGGTCTTGAGGAGGTCAGGAAGAGTGCGTGTACCTAGCAGAAGATACTCCACCCCTGAGTGGACATATCTGGCGACAGATGGCTTCGAAACCGGTGACAGGGAGGATCCGAGCGGTGGTGGTGTCCAGTTCTGAGCCCATCGTCACAGTGGAAATACGATTGTTAGTGCCCGGAGTCGAACAAGAAGGGTCACTGACATTCATGATTCCCCGACCTCCCCGTCTCAGCAAGTTAAAGCACATGTTTCTCACAGAATTACAATTCCCCGATTTTGGTACAAAGATAACAGCCCAAGAAGAGCACAATCTTCGTATGGAAATATTGAACTTTGCTATCGAAGCTGCAGGCGACCGCCTGATAGTAGATGCTTAAAAGACTTTGTAAATAAACGAGAAGAAAAGAAGATTACCTAGCGCCCAGGAAGCAGAGAATCTTAGGGACCTTCCCTTGAGTTGATGGAGAAGGGGTAGGGTTGTCTGTATTGAACTATAAAGAACTTTTGCGAAAAAGGTTGTCAGCTTCCAGTTGCGTGGTTCTCAGGACAAAGGGAGTAAAAGAGACTGTAAAGGAACGAAAAGAAAGGAATTTTGTGCTGAGTTACGAGAGAGCCACACTGTCTGACGAAATGGAGGCCGGCACCCAGAACCGCAGAGCGAAATGTATAATAGGTACACTAATAGTAGGAGTGATAATATTAATAGCTTTAGTAGTAACAGTCTCTTATGTAAAGGGACATGAGGAAGAGGTAAAGGTAACTGATGTGAAATCTGTAGAGGCGCTTACACCCACCGTTGCTGGTGAGAAAGGGGAAAACACGCAAGAAAAAGCGTTATTAGCTGCAGAAGCCCGCAGGTTACACGTAGATGAGTCCCAAGGAGACTTTAGGTCAAATGCTTATGCTAAACTTCTATACGAATACGTGGATGCCATGGAGGTTAAGGACTGTTACGTCTGCATGCAGTTGCCGGCGTCTGTAGATGAAGGCATTCGATATCATCACCTCCCGCTGACATATGGCATTACATGTAGCTTGTTGCTTAGTATATTTTATGGGAGAGATAGTTTTGAATACTATTTCTCCAATTACGATGCAGTGTTACCAGAAGTCCCAAATTATAAACAAATGAATAAATGGGACTACTGGAAGAGTGAAGACAGGTTGGCAAAGTTTTTCATTCCTTGGATTACTTTAGATACTTCACATGCCCGCAGAAATAACCTGACATGCAAGGTG
Source organism: Lissotriton vulgaris (assembly GCF_964263255.1). Classification (NCBI taxonomy): domain Eukaryota; kingdom Metazoa; phylum Chordata; class Amphibia; order Caudata; family Salamandridae; genus Lissotriton; species Lissotriton vulgaris. Next base: position 784,234,316 of record NC_141693.1, read on the forward strand.
TCAGAAGTCGAGAAAAAGTTCATAGGGCAGGTGGATGATCGGAATAGGAGACAAAAGATTTTGAAAAAATCAGGACAATGGAAAACAGATTGGACCGAGGAAGAAAAGGCACACAAGAGAAAGGGTAGTAGTGGTCCAATAGCTTTAGATAGAACGCAGAGAGGAAAGTTATGTCTTCATAGAGCCAAAACGTATTATGAAAATGTATACGTGGGAGAAGTTAGCTGTGAACATGCTTTCAATTTAGAGTACTATATTAAGGACTTCTTGAAGGGAATGCAAGTGATTCCAAATGTATATTTTGTATGTGGAAGAAATGCCTACGTGAGACTACCTGACAACTGGTATGGATCATGTTACTTGGCAATCATCTTCCCTAAAATATATCATGCCCAAGACTTAGAGATCATCGAGGGCAAGACATCATCGAGGGGAAGGAGAGATGTAGGAGGTGTAGAAATGGTTGGAGATGTCTTTGGAGCTGTGTTCCCTCTTCTGGGATTAATCCTTAATGATGTTAAAATTAGACGACTGGCAACAGTCGTAGACAGGTTGTCTGCCAGCACTGCTCAGTCCTTAATGCTGGTAGAAGGAGAGATGCAATCGATAAGGGCTATGATTCTCCAGAACCGTCTTGCATTAGACGTCCTATTAGCAAAAGAGGGCGGAGTCTGTAAGGCTTTGAAGGTCCAGGAATGTTGTACTTACATTCCAGACAATTCGAAGCCCCTTGAGAAAGTTATTAGGAACATAACTGACATTCACAAAGAGATCGAAGACCTGAGCAGAGAAAATGTCTGTGAAAAGGTGGGCCATGGAATAAGTGAAGCTGGAGGTTGGCTCACCACCTTAGGCAAAAGCTTTGTGTGGAAAATACTAAAACCTATCATCATAATATTGATCTGTGGGATCGTGTTGTGGGGATTGGTGAGGGTATTCAAATGGTACAGAGCAAGAAGGTCAGAGAGGGCTCAGAGAAAACAGCTGCAGAGATTGGCTGCCATACAAGATAGTCAGTACCGGAGCCTGAGAGCTCTGGAAACACAGAAACGAGTTATGCTAGCAATCACTGCAGCTTAAATGTTAATGATGACCCCGAGAGGTCATCAAAGGGGGGAACTGAGAGAGCGCAAACTGACCTAAATGTAGAAGTGCGTCACACTTACACGTAGTAAGCACAAGTCATGAAGAGAAATGCCATGAGTGCTGATAAGTACCTACATCTATATTCTGAAATGTGTAGTTAATATAGAGATTTAAGTAGAAGTGGAACTAATATAGAAATGTGTGAAACTATATGATTTTATTAGACATGATTATTCCTGAATCCATGTTGTGTAGCTGCTAAAATGTAAGATGGCATACGGAAACGTCGAACGTGGTAGGCCTCAGGGCCAGAGCTAGAAGGGAGGGGGAAGGTGGTTCAATTTCACAACATGGATTGCACTAATGTTTTTAGTAATAACGAATAGGCCATGATTTATAGATGTGTTTACCGAATAAATAGAATAAGAGTACTAACATGCTAATAATTAAAGAAGAAGTTGAATGCTATAATTATTATGAGAAATGTTGTAGGGCTGGGATGTTTTAACGTTGATTTACACATACTAGTCTGGGCCGGGGAATGTTGCAACGCTGTTGGAAGACTATGAGAATTGGGATTTTGGCTGCCGATGTCTGTCTGTAAGAGAAAAGGGGGTATTCAATTATAAATAATATGAATAGAGGTTTGTTCGGAAGACGGCCCAGACATGGAGGAGGGTTCCGGAATGTTTAAGGGGTATCAGCGGGCCGGAGAAGAGTCTGAGAAGCAAGGTCGACTCTAACCACAAGGCCTCATCATGGAAAAAGCCAGAAGCTACACCGCGTGAGGGGCGTCTCACGAGGGGCGTCCTAAATGTTGTTGTATTTTTGTATTAGGGACAGCACCCCTGGGTGGAGTTAGAGCAGAAGCCTGAGGACCCTTTAGAGAGCGGATGGGTAGGCAGAGAGGGGTCATGATTGGAGAACTATAGGTTTTCACCAAGAGACTGAGAGTGGGTGACTTCCTTTGGGGGTCATTCCTTGCTGACACCTTTGGTTAGGTTGGGACCTGGTTAAGTAGGGATACCATCTAGAGCAGGGTAGGGACAGCCTAACCTGTATTTTCCCTCCGGCTGTAAATGACTGAGAGATCACAATACGTGTCTATGCTAATAGCCCTTTTATTTTTAGAATTGGTTCTTGTAGTTTTCGTTGCTCGACTGAGGGCTTTCAGAGAGCACCTGTATGTAGTTGGGCCTGTTTATCTTGTGAATCTCATTCTGAGATGCCTGTATCTTCAACTTATATTGACTTTATAATAAATCTTTGAAAGCTAGAAGTTGTTTGTGATCTTTTGGAGCGGAGTCCTTTGTTGGGTAAACTAACTTGGTAAGAGATGCACTTTCTTCCCTCAATGACAGGCAATAAAGGTTCAGTCGACCAGATCGGGGTTTTAGATCAATAGTGATAAGGTATCGATCAAAAAGGATATAATGTGGAGTATTTTGTGGAATTAATCACAGAGCATGCAGTGTGTCTAGTTGGAGTGCCACCTCACTCCAATTTCTGAAGTGCCTCACTTTAAGACATACCTCAGTTTGCTAGCCTGCATATCGCTTTCATCAGTGTTAACTAATTTAGAACTAATGCATACAAAAGTAATTTAGAAACCAGTGTCAAATTATGTAAAAATATTTTTGTTTCCCTGTTTGTTAATCCAATGAAAACAGGTGGGAGGAAGTAAAGGGCGAGAGCTCTCAAGAAATACAGCTATAGAGAAATTCAAGAATGAAATCACATGATTTTTTTAATAAACACATTGATTAGAGCTATTAAAAGGTATTTTAGCAATACTGCTCTATGTACTGTAAGCATCAGGCTGAAGCCCGCCAGTTCACCAGGTGAATGTACGTACTTTGGGGTTTTCTAAAGTAGGATGCAGGCCCTTGATGGCAAAAACAAAAACACAGAGGTATAGTTAAAAAAAATATATAGATAAAACATGCAGCACAACAAAAACTTTCAATAGAATGCATTTTTAACAAGGGGCCTAAGGTTAAGTTGCTCAGAACTGGCCTAGATGAACGAAATCTCGAGCTCGAATCACACGTATTTGTGAGGTTTTCTGGGGTGGACAAACTCTCAAACTTCCTCCAAATTCGAGATTTGAGCATCAACGTTTGTTTTCTATGTACTGACCTCTAACTACCGTTTTCTTGACTGTCTTGAAGATAAGAAGTCTTTCTGGGTTAGTGAGTTGAAGCAGAAATTACGAATATACAACTTTGTTTGCTTTTATCAAATTTCGCACGTTTTTTGATATGCGAAATTTTTAAACGTTTGAAAGAGAAAAGAAAGAGAAAAGTTAAAGTTTTAGCAGCTCTTCACAGTAGCTGTGGCATAGGACAGAGCTACACAGGGCTTTAAGTGAGCCAGGTCTCACTGGTGCTGAGCACCTGTAGTTTTTTAAAGGAGGCCTCGGAACAGGTCTCTATCGGGCTCTGTTTTGTGCCCTCAATCAATCAATCATCGCATTTATATAGCGCACTACTTACCCAGAGGGTCTCAAGGCGCTGGGGGAGGGGGATCTGCTACTGCTCGAACAACCAGGTCTTGAGTTGCTTCCTGAAGGCGAGGTGGTCCTGGGTCAGGCGGAGGTGGGTGGGGAGGGAGTTCCATGTCTTGGCGGCGAGGTAGGAGAAGGACCGTCCCCCTGTGGTGGCTCTACGGATGCGGGGGACGGCGGCGAGGGCGTGGCTGGTCGATCGAAGCTGGCGTTTGGGAGCGTAGAAGTTGAGGCGGCTGTTGAGGTATCCTGGGCCTTGGCTGTGTAGGGCTTTGTGTGCGTGGGTGAGGAGACGGAAGGTGATTCTCTTGTTGACCGGGAGCCAGTGCAGGTCTCTCAGGTGTCCGGAGATGTGGCTGCGACGGGGGATGTCCAGGATGAGTCGTGCTGAGGCGTTCTGGATCCGCTGGAGTCTCTTCTGGAGTTTGGCGGTGGTTCCGGCGTAGAGGGTGTTGCCGTAGTCCAGACGGCTGGTGACGAGGGCCTGGGTGACCGTCTTTCTGGTCTCGGTGGGGATCCACCGGAAGATCTTACGTAGCATGCGCAGGATGTTGAAGCACGACGAGGAGACGGCGTTGACTTGTCTGGTCATGGAGAGAAAGGAGTCCAGGATGAAGCCCAGGTGCGTGCCCTGGCACAGGCGTCCGTTTTTCCCCGAACTGCAGTGACAGCAGGCACATCCAAGTGTGCGTGCTCACACTGCTCACTTCTCACGAGTGGAGAATTTACAGGCATGAGGTCATGCCAGATGAGCGTTGTAGGGGAAGGGAAATCCTTTAAAGAGAGTCATTTTCTCTCTGGATTTCCCTTCTCTTTTTGAAGCTCAGGAGCAGCAACATTATCGTGGTTTCACCAGGGCTGTAAGTGGAAGCTTTTTCAATGTTATATACAAGCCATAGTTGCAGCTTATTTATCTCATGCAACTAACAACCATTGACAAAGCCAATAGTCCTGACTTTTTGTAGGTATGATGTTATGTGTTGTATCATATCTGGATGCAAGGACAAACAGCAAAATACAAGTCGGGTGGCACACTATGCTAAGCACAAATTTTTACCTTACGTGTTTTAAGCCACGCCCTTAATTACTTTGGCCACGGCCCTTTTTGAGACCCCCGAGTTTTTTCATCCCACTTAAAGCCCAGGAACTAACAGAATAGCATTTATGTTTTACTTTTTTTTGTGTTTGTTATAAAGACGATTAGCAGTTCATGGTGTATTCCGACTGATGTTCACAGTGTACATACAACGTCCGAGTCGCCCTCCTGCCTAAAGGCCAAACATCCCTCCTCCCAAACTCATATGGCAACATAAAAGACATGAAGCAGATTGTTGTTGATCACTGCATAGTCTTTTATTAAACCTTAAAGCAGAGTAATCCTTTATTCATCTTTGATTAAGGTACTTGACCATTTCTTCAAGGCAAAGGTATACACACAACACGCTTGTTATCAAAAGCATTAGACTATTTCCATTCAAAGGAATACATTATTCAAACGATATTATTTACATTCCAATCATGGCCATACATCCTCGTCATGGCCCCTGTACTTGTTGCGCCAGCAGGCCCCAACTTGCACTGTTTTCCAGTTGTAACTTTCCGTGTTAGTCCTCCTCCCAGAGAGAGGCACTACCACCAGGGCACCGCTTACACCTTGGGCACCCTGGAACAGGGTATACCCCCTCCTATGTTTCTTAAACATACACACAGGCATCCTGGGTAGGGCAGGAGAGTCCAGGGCCACCAACAGGTCAGTCCTCCCTCCAGGCCCGGTTCTAGCGGGTGGGCCGGGTGGGCCAGGCCCACCCAAAGATGAGCCTGGCCCACCCAAACAGGAGCCTTGGCCCTCGCAGTGAGGGCTTGAAGGCAGGCGTGCAATCGTGTGTGTCAGCCCGGGGAGACATCTTCCCGGGGCACACACACACGGACAGTTTAAGATGATCGCAGCCGCACCAAAGTACTTAACAGGTCTTTAAAAGACCATTTACATGTTAAGGAGGCTTTGTTTCGTTTTTTACCCCTTCATCTCTGCATGGTGAAAGGGGACAAATCCTTTCTTTGACAAAGGTAACCTTTGGTAACCTTTGCCTAAGGCCCTGCTGCGTTGATATTTCTTTTTCTGTGCAGTGCAGGGGAAAAGTGGTCTGTTTATTCCTAGTCACCCCCTGACCCCTGCAGCTGCTTATCACATAAGGCTGTGACACAAACTATGACTAATGGAGTAGGTAAGAGAATGTGTTACAAACATTTTTTCTTTTTAAAATCTGAAAGCCACAGCAGGACACATACTTCGTATGTGCTTCATTTAAACAGTTTTTATCATTTCATCATAGCCGATGCTGGTCAACAATAAAACAATACAAAATGCACAGATACAGCTGGTGATTAATGATCCTGCTTTAGAGCAATCATTTGTCTGTTAGTATTTTTTAAATGCAGATGCACTGTATTTTATGTGGATAGCTCAGTGGGTTACTGCCTTTGTCACAGAGATCCTTGTGTTACTTCAGAAGTTACAATCCTAACAAAAGGCAGTGAACAATGAACTGCCACCAAAGAGCTGCAAACAAATATGAATGGTATAATTAGAACTTCACTTTTTTGGTTTTGTGATATAGTTAGAACTGCCCCAGTCTTTCATTATTCTAATGTTGCTAAAATGAGTATGTTTGGGCAGATATACATTTTTATCAGTAAATCTGACCCCCATGGAATGCTCTTTAGATCCTAAGGTTGTGTTTCCCCAGACCAAACCCTCTTAAAACATACTGCCCACCAGAATGGATGACATATGATTCCTACACCTTGTAATCCTCATTGGCTTATGTGACATTCCCTGTAGACTGATTTACATACTTGTATGATTCATTGTCACTGTAAGTGTGTGCGTGGTGTAAAGTATTGACACACACTACATTGATATGAGCAGCGCTATACAACAAACTAAATGCATATGAGAGCGGGGCTACGTAAACATGAGGGGCGCTGGTGGAGGGAGGCAGTGAGGGAATCTGAGGAGGTGGTAGTGGGAGGGGCTCCGGAGAGATCAGGGGCACTGTTGGAGGGTGGCAGTGAGGGTATCCGAGGAAGAGGTCATGGGGTGGAGGGAGGAGCTAGGGAGAGATGAGGGGCACTGATGGAGGGTGGTAGTGAGGGAGTCTGAGGAGGAGGTCATGAGGGGATGGGCTACAAAGAGATAAGGGGCACTGGTTGAGTGTGGCAGTGAGGGAGTCTGATGAGGAGGTCATGAGGGGGAGGGGCTACAGAGAGACTGGGGCACTGGGGGAGGGTGGCAGTGAGGGAATCCGAGGAAGAGGTCAATAGGGGGGGGGGGCATGAATGGATGAGGTACACTGTTGGAAGGTGGTAGTAAAGGTATTTACTGTGAAAGAGGTTTTTGGTGCAGCGCCAAAAAAGACTTTTGCATCAGCGCTGAAGCCTGCCCTGTCATGGCCTTTCTGTTTTTGTTTATTTCATTAGCAGTCGGGCCATAAGGGCCACTGTAACATACTTTAAAGTGCATGCTAATTATATTTATTTCTCTATTCAATGTTTTAAGTATGATTGCGATTTTACTACTGTTTTTACCGGGAGATGGTGCCTAATATGGGGCGGGGCCCAAGGTCATCTGTGAGATAAAGGGCACTGGAGAGGAATAGTGACTAATCAAGCTTGTAAGGGAGTGCGTTGAAGAGTCCATGGTCAGGTGGAGGTAGTAATGAAGAGGGATTCTCCCTGAAGGCTCGCACAAAGGGAGCCCGAGAAGTGTCACTTGCCTGATACTCCCACCTCAGAAACTTCCTCTTCCCATCAAAGGAACATTACATGGAAAAAACACTTTTTGTGAGTGATAATATTAAAAAGAGATTTGGAAAAGAGTGAGTTTTACTGGGCCTTGTAAGACTAAGAAGAGATAAAGGAGGGCCCTTAAGCAGGCCTGCCTAGACATATATGCGACAAATCGAGCCCGCAGTGGCCCACCCAAATGCGTCCTTGGCCCACCCAATTAAAAATTCCTGGAGCCGGGCCTGCCTCCCTCCTGCCAGCCCATAACCCCCCAATGAATGCTTGCCCTATCCGGGGTCAGCCAGTCCATGCCAAAAAAGGAAGTTCACACCCTTTTCTTGCCTGGGACCCCGCTATTCTCGTCCTTATTTCTAGGGATGGGTGGGTAACTTGTTGCTGGTCTGCTGCCACCTGAGCTGCTTGGAGAGGACAAAGAGGATAAATCTGGTTCTCCCAATGCTTTTATACCCACTTAGGAGGGGAGGTCGACCCTGCACCCTTTGAGGACGTTGCGATCACGGGGGCCACAACTAACCCTCTGCCTTGCTGCCTCCTTTCTTCCTTGAAGAAACCATGCCGGCTCCCGCACGCAATGCCACTAAGGGTGCCACGCCCATAGTTGCGGGTGGCACCGAAAAATTGCTTTTTTTCAGAGACAGATGGGAACTTTGTTGAAAAGAGAGAAATTCTAACTCAGATTTTTTTATCACTTTCCAAAAATGTTCATACACCAGACATAGCTGCCAAATGTCAAACAGCCTCTCTATTTTTGGACTATAACTCAAAAACTATATTTAAGAAGACACATCTTGTTTTATGTGCGCCTCAGTTTCATTGTACATTGTTTTTGCAGAGGGTTAAACTAAAAATAGTCCTTCTACCCGTAATTTACTCGGAAACTAAATATATCAGTAAACTATAAGCACAAAAATGAAAATAAGGTTCGTGGCAGAATAAAATCAGAATTTTCCACCTGTCACCATTTTCGGCCACAACACGTACTTCAGTAGTCACTGGTGTCAAACATTACTTTACTTCTTTGGAGTCATATTTCGAAATAGTTATAAGTAGAGAAAATCTTTTCGATCCCCCAAAAGACCTCTGAAAAAGGTGAATATCTGTGTTGTCTCACCGTTAATACGCTTTCACTTCAAATCTACCGGTGGGAAAATGAGGACAAACCAAACACACATTTTTTTTCTTTTAGCAGAAATGTAATTTTTTTTTTGCAAAGTCTTTTCTTCTCCATGACTCTTTTCAAAATGGAGAACACTGCTCAACCTTTTTACCCGTTCTATACATACATTTATATGGACTGAGACCGACTTTAAAATAATTTTTTTTAAAAAGAATTTCCTTTCTCAACGCCTCCTACAAAAATCGGGAGTTGTGGTCTGCCTTTCTAAAGCCAATTTCACAAAAGCTCCAGGCCTGACTCAGCAGAAGTATCTTCCCAGTTACACTGTACCGTGAGGTTTTGATTTATACAACATTGTTACACCTCAGGTGATTCATAACTTAAAGACTTTGGCAATAGCATAACTCGTGTGATACACCTAGGGGCATATGTACAAGGGGATTGTGGTGCCACCAGAACTTCCCTTCTATCAACGTTCCGGCGGAGCGATGCCCTGCTCCATATATACAAAGTGGCATTAGGCTACTTTGTGTGGCTTAACACCACTTTGCAAATATGGCACCCTTTCACGCAGGGGCGTGCAATGGGCGTTGCTGTGGATTTTCACCACAACACCCATTGCTTTTTGATGCTGACCCAGATTTACAAGGATGTGTAAATCTTAGTCAGCTCCAAAAACTAACGCCATGCCAAGAGCAGGCGTTAGAATGGCGCAACGAGGAAAACATACTTTTATTTCTCCTCTTTTTTGCTTTTTATATGTGTGCTGCATTTTGCAGTACACATAGAAAGAAAAAAACACCATTAATGATTGTTTTTGTGCACGAAGGTGTCCTTTCGTGACTCAAAAACTTTCATTAAATAATGGCGATCTGCTACTTCTACATATGCTGCTGAATGCAGCACACATAGAAGTAGCAAATCACCATGATTGACGGTTTATGTTCAGGAAGGGACACCTTCCTGCACATAAACAATCATCCCTGCAACACAGGCATCATTGCACTATAGTGCAAGGGTGTCTTTGCTTGTGCTAGGCAGCTATTTTTAGTGCTAGCACTACGGAAAACACAGGGGTGCACTGTACTCTTGTAAATGTGGCGCATCCCAGCTTTTTTTTTTTTTTAAATAGTGCAGCAGGCCCTGCAAAATTTGCTGCAGCACCACTTCCTTGTACATATTCCCCTTAATTTGTGGTTCAGGCTTCATTTTGTAAAGCTAACCCACATGATCTGACTACTGGCAGCGGCATTCAGGATACACTGGCAGTATAAGTCAGCAGGGCACACAAATCAACATCATTATGCCTAAGAAGAAACAGAATCACAGGCTTGGCACTAGAAGGCACTCATGCCAAAGCTACTCAGCAAGTTACACAGATCATGCATTCTTTAGAAACCAGGTTAGGCAGGTCTTGTAAATGCTTTTCTTATTCTTTAGAATTTCTAATATACAGACTCATTAGCCAAAATAAGTAAAACTGAGTTCAACCTCAAATGTGCTATCTCCATCAAATGATCTTACTGTCCCCCAGTTCTTGTATGTTTAGTGTTCCAAACCTGATGTGGTCAGCCTAGAGAAGTATATATACCCAATGTTCTAATGGTGCATCCTTCCTATTACTGTTGACAGCAATAAAACTGACTAAGGCCCCTTTCAACCATATTCTTGATTTACACACGCCTGTACCACCCTATGTGTCAGTTCTTCAAATACATCTTTAGAACGGAATATCGAATGCCTAATATTCATGGGATAGAATTTCATTACAATAATATTAAGGGGCAAAATATTGAAAGGTAAGTGTACAGAAGGAGGTAACGACTTGCCACTTCTGTACACCTTGAAACTATATATATATATATATATATATATATATATATATATATATATATATATATATATATATATATATATATATATATATATATATATATATATATATATAAATATCACCATGGTACATGTATCTGGAGCTAGGCCCAGAACATTTATAGAAACATATGTGTTAATATTCTCTCTCTTGATATTGTTGTAAAGATATTCTGTCCCATCATATTTGGGACTCAGTATTTCAAACATATACCCTCACTGATGGGGCAGTTCTAACCAATTTTAGGTCAGTTTTGAAAAAAACATTACTAAATAAAGCCAGAAGAAAGGGTGCTTGCTCACTTTCATCAAATCACGTTTGTGCTGTTTTGAAATAAGTTAATAGAAAATATGATAGCGCCCCCGGATGGAGACCAAGGGCCACATTACAAGTCTGGCAGTCCACGGACCTCCAGACTAGCGGGGGTGCAGCAGGCTTGCAACTGCCCTATAACGAGCAGGGTGGTCAGGCCGCCCTGGGACCGCTGCAACCAGCAGGAATCAGAGTTCCCTGGTGGTGGCGCAGCAGTCTTGAGGTTGCAATATGCACCAAGCATATTACAATTTTCCTCTCCGCCACATTTTTCGTGGTGGTGAGCCCGTCATGAAAACCATGGCGAAGGGGAAACCAAGGGGTTCCTGCAGGCCCCCCTGTTGCCTCAGCAGCATGGGGTGCATGTAGGAGGGCACATGTTGTGCCCCCTGTGTGCATTCCCCCCAGTACTGCTGCAGTCCATGAGGTGCACATACTGACTTTGACCTTCCTATTCATAGGCACTGTCGTGGGAACGCCAAAGAACTGCCTGCCAGACAGGAGAAAACTCCTAATCTAGCAGGCGGTTCACCCACAGGTTTGGTAGTGCAGGAGCCTGGCGGTGAGGCCCTAATTCTTGTGAGGCAGAAGAATGTGACTTTGTCAAATGGTGTATTCTACTTTTGTATATTAGATGGCCTTGAGTTGGCAGGTTTTATTCCCATGTCCACATCCTCGAAAACAACATATAAAGAATCTCGGAGGGAAAACGCTCCTTGGGTGACATCATGAATTTAATTTCATCCTAAATCATGTCTTTGGTGGTGATGCCCTAGGCATAGAGGGTTAATAACTCCTGCAAAGCACAATATGTAACACGCAAATTACAGACTATTATGTAAATGGGTAGGTGGGTTACTGCTTTTACCATAGAGATCCTTTAATTACTTGCAGTGCTTAAATTTTAATCCTTCTAATATTGCACAGTGAGCTATGAAGGACATGTGACTCCTCCACTTTGTAACCCTCACTGTCTTATGTAATACATCCTGTACATTGATTTACACACATATGATTTATGGTCAATGTATAATGAGTACAGTGTGATTTAAAGCACTCTGACACCCTGTATTGAGAGGAGTAGCGCTATAGTGCTTTAAAATAAATAACACAAAATTGTAATATTTATTTAAATTAAATATTTGTGTAAATACTGGGACACACATCTAACATTGTTGCAGTGCATGCATGTGCAGGGGCTGAACAAAGTCAAAAGCATGCCTCTATCAGGTACCTGTGAAGTGACAATCTGTGTGCCTTTTTTTCCCTCCATTGCATTTAGGTGTGAGATCCCTGATAGCTCCCAGCCAGTATACTCCAAAACAATTAGGCCCGATGGCCCCTTACCTTCGGCCTTTGTTATGGGCTTAGCTAGAATCTCATAAGCCCCCTCCCCGCCGGCATGTTCCTGCTCTGAACGAAAGCAGACAACGTGCTGGTGGCGCAAATGTGTCCCGGTGTCTGAAAATTACACCAGGACGAGTTTACCATGTTTCTCTTGGCAGGGTAGAAGGCATCTGCCCTGTGAAAAGAGTGGGTAGAGGCCATCCACCTGCGTGTACCTCCGACTTGTGCCCTGATTTGCTCACCATTGCTAGTTTTTATATTTCACAATGCCTAATGTAACCACAAAGGCACCAACTATACTACCTGTATCGCCCCTTGCATTACCACTGTACTGTATTATACAATTTCTCAATAAAAAATGTTTTAAATAAAAAAAAGAATAATAACACGCCTGTAGCGTATGATATTTCTGTTCCAAGGTTCCTAGACAGCGAATGTACCCTCTATCTCCCATGCTAAGCGCCCACATTGTAATACTATTTTGGACACAAATGAAAGTTTGCGCCCAAAAGGGGCTTATTAGCCTCATAGTAATGGGGGCATTAGTAAACAGGCTACCCTCCAACGCATGACCATGCTCCTGGTAATGGGTCTCATATAAAACAAAATGACGCACATACGCACATACGCGCCGCAAGCCATTGTGCTGCGCTGAGCGGCGTCATTTTTAAAGCACAAGGATGCGTCACATTTACAACAGTATGAGGCATCCCTGTGCTTTCCCCTGCGCTGGTCTTGCACCATGGTGCAAGGGTGCCTGCATAGCAGGGATGATTGTTGTTGTGCAGGAAGGGACTCCGTCCTGCACAAAAACAATCATTGATGGTGTTTTCCTGTTTCTATGTGTGCTGCATCTGCAGCACAAACAGAAAGGGGAAAAAATAAGGAGAAATAAAAGTATTTCTTCTCGTTGCGCCTCCTTACGCCACCCCTTGGGAAGAGTAGGATTCTGACGCATTCCCAGGTTTACGAAATGTTGTAAATCTGGGAATATCATAGTATTTACAAAGCCATGAAAAAACATGCAGGGTGGCTCTGCATGACCTTGTAAATATGGGACAGCACACTTTGCCGCCGGTGTGTCAAAAAGTCATCCATGGTGAACACAGGCGTCCACTCATCTCATTTTCTGATTCCTAATTCTCTCATTGGATTAAAAAAACTTTATTTCCGATAACCCACAGAGTGCACCGATTAGCCTTTTCGTTAAACCTTAGAGGCCAAGAGGGGGCGCATGAATGGCAGGAACCTAATTGAGATGCACAGGTCTGGCAAAGGAAATGGCTGACACATCTGTTGCAAATACATATTTAACAGCAGCCACATTTCAAAATGCTCAGCTTGTGTGGCTTCACAGAGAAGTGCAAAATGCCAAGTCTTTTTGGCAGAAGGTCTAACTTCATCATCCGTATATAACGAGCGAACCGAAACGCCAACATTGTGTTTTCACTGAAGCATTCCTTTAACTTGTTGGAGCTCACTGAGTTTGAAAAGCAGGTTGCCATAAGGACAAAGCTTTAAATCCACATGGGTCATCAGTTGAACCATGTTCTTATTTTGGCCCAATCCCCACTATGCTCGGTAGGTACCTGCCTGGTATTTCCCTGCATGTAGTAAAGCGCCTCAATAATTACAGTGCTTGGGAACAAAACTGGAACTACCTTTTATTTTCATGTGGAAAACACATGCAGGGAAGATTTCCCTGAGGGAACATCCTGTTTCCAAAAATAATAAAATAGCATTTCTTTGCTTATGAACTCCAGAAAGGTGTGGAACATTTTTTTGATCCGAAAAAGAAATTATATGATCCAGAATGAGGTTTGTAAGAAAGGAGATGTGATGCCTAGCTAGCGGCAAAATAGCAAAGTTCCAGGGTCTTCACCAGGGCTTGTTACATCAAACCCAATATACGAATACAGAGCAGTGGTCGGAGTGCATTAAAAAAAGGTATGATAACTGGGATGCTGCGTGCAACGGGGGCAGGGTGAGTGAGTGAGAGGGCATGATTAAAGGCATGGGGCAGGGTGAGTGAGTGTGAGGGCGTGAAGAATGGCATGCTTAAAAAAACGAAATATTCTGAAACATTTTTTGGTCTTTCAGCTAACTTCATACAAAATAAATGAAAAATAAATGTAAGTTATATTACTCAGTGGGAAGCGCACTGTCGTACACTGTAAAACCTCAATCAGTTAATGCATTGCACCAGAGAGCCACAGAATCGAATCCTAGTTGGTGCAGTGGAGAATAGGGACTTATGTTTGTTTAGCGCTACGAGGTCCCAGTCTGTGCCAGAAAGCACTGTGAACATGTAAGTAATCATTTTAAACTTGCATTACACAGAATGTAAGATATGCCGCTACAAAATGTGCAGAATGGTTTAAGATAAAAAAGTGCTTCAAAAATATAGCTCTTAATAATACCCAGACTTTACCTAGTGCCATTTTTTTTTTATGAATGTCTTTTAAAAACACACACTTTACTGCTTAGCTGACAGCTCCCATACAAAACATCATAAAAAGAATACAAGTGCATCATCAGGAAGCCTCAAGTGATTCTGTCAATTAAAGCCAATACCAGCTTCCAAGCACCGTTTTCATTTGCAGATTGACCAGTTGCACACATTTACATTTCTTTCAGGCAAGCATGCATCCTGGCAAGAAGGCTTGTTTAGCTTTCTGCCCCTCACTCAGTTTCCCAGCACAGTAGACTATCTGCTTTACACTACAGATGAAGCATTTCAACTCTCCAAATTAACTGAGTGGTTGTCTTTTCACAAAAGTAGGGTAACAGTTTTTCTAAAATAAAAAAAGTCTGGCATGTCGTGTGCCCCTCAGATCCCCTCATTTCCACCAATGATATAGAGAGTGAATATTATGCAGACTATTTATATGTTGTGTACGGCATACCGAAGAAATCGGCAACCATAATGTAACCAAATCCTGAAAATTCACTGCTGTCACATCACAGCATTGAACAACCGAAGTGGTGTTTTACTTCTGCAACATCACACGGTGTGGAAGAGTTATTTCCCCACCTCTTTTTACACAACTCTCTATGGTCTCAGGAGACTTTAGAGAAGCAATGGGACGGGTAGGTACTGATCAGGGCCGGACTGGGAAAGCAAACTGGCCCTGGCAATTGAGTCGGACCGGCCGCAGGTGGGGTGGCAGGAGTGGGGGGGGGGGGGGGGGTTGCGGGTGGTTGGGGGGCTGCGTTTGGAAAAACACTGCAGCTGCTTTTGTTACTAAACTACCCCCAAGAGTCTAAAACCGGCTCCACCCTAAGGGTCCACAGAAGAAATGTACGGTGCTCGCTAAAGCCCATCTGGCCCTGGTACTGATCCACTGCCAACTCTGGTTCTCACAGACCCGATGGAAGTAATGAATGGCAGATGGCAATATGATACATTTCCCACTGTTCCTGAATTTAAAATATTTCCACAGACCCAAGGAAAGGGGTGGACTGGCTCCTGAGACTTCCTTCTGTCATTTCTCTTATACCGACCTGTAGGAGATAGTGGAATTCTGCCTTGCTCACCAGCAACTCTCTCTGATACTGCCACTACTGAACACAGTGTACATGTATGCCTGAAAAACAGCATTATTCTGGCAGAGAAAGGGGGAGGTAGCTCAAGAGATATGGAAGGATGTAGGCAGGATCTCAGGAAATTAATACTAAAATATAAAGCAATGTTGGGGAATTGCTTAGGAAGGCGGTGGTGTGTGGCAGCACACCTAGAACATTGAATTACCATAAAGGTGTAAGGGTGTGACTGATGTAGAAAAGGGTAGAGGATTTGAGGATGCCTGACATTCTGTTTTACAAATTGGGAGTGATGGTTATGGGATGTTATGACTAAGAGAGTGATGGATGGAAATATTTTTTTGGTTTCCCCATGATGCCTACCGATGTCCTTTGTTGGCTCAAAGGAACTCGGGAGGGTCGTAGTCTGCATACAATTATAAATGGGTATCTCCTAACAAGGGGGATTTCTTTCCATTAGGGCACTGACTGACATCATAGACAATGAGAGTGAAGAGGAAGTTGACTATGATGTCGCCACCGGCCAAGTTCCCCTACCACTAGGGTTCGCTGGCCCCAACTCCGGTCACATGACAAATCAAGGGGATAAAATCATGTCAGCCATTGACCTCGCCACCTCCCGGACCCGGTGGAGTGGGTAGGTCGTCGATGCAGCATAAAGCAGAGAACCGTGAGTAATTGCTAGGCGCCATACAGCACTTGTAATACCGATAATGTGAATACTTGTTCAGGCGCTACTTACGGGGCACTGCCCCCGTAGTCATTTACAAACGCGACCATAGTTGGTCGACATTACTAATACCGATAAAGATAATACTTGTTCATGCGCTACTAGCGGGGCACCGCACCCGAAGTCATTTGCAAATGCAACACTAATTAAAATAACACGGAGCGCACAGAGTGTCCCCGAAACTAGACGTAAGAATGAGGCAGAAGCAAACAGACGAGGCATTCACCACACAGCGATTAAGCGCAATATCTTCCCGCTGATCAACAGTGAATAGTCCAACACTTACGCCTAATACTGTATCATAGCAGATACATATGACCAAGGCAGGCGTGGGAGGAAACACTCGTAGACTAACATTACCACGAACTCCTGAGGTAACATCAGGTTTATATCTCATATGACGTTAGGAGTGCAGAGCGTAAAACCAACAAAACAGCCAAGGGGTGGTTATACGCACCCAAACTGGCAAAAATAGGCCCACTTACACAAGATGTACTTAACTAACAATGGACATTTCCTGTAGTCCGTATTGTATTACACAATAATGCTGCAAAAGAGAGATAGATAAGAAACGCCGCTTTAGTTATCAGGCGGTTATTTGGCCACGTATACGAGGAAAATAGGGTGCCGACTGGGATCCCGCTAACAGACAATGCCACCACACCTTGTGAACGCACAACTCCAAGTGGCTGATTGGCCAACTATTACCTCCCTAGTATCCAGCTCCCTAATTCTGTATGAATGTACTTCACAAAGATTGCATGAACAAACTTCGCTACAAATCAAAGGACGCTGTGGATGTTCCTAACACCACAAGAGTTGTGGGTTGAAACAGTCGATGTAACGAATTTAGTAATGTTGGCGTCACCTACTTCTATTTTAATTTGTATATATTTTTTCCTGGTCAGTCTAACACACATAGGAACAAAGCTTTATGCATGATCCACCGGGTACTGTTGATGCCTGGGGACTTTACTGACTTGGGTGGGTCCAGACCAATGTATTTCTGAAACACTACTGATTTTCCACAGGGGTTATAAGTCACATTAGCTCATTGTGGGGACTCACCACTTGTTTTTAGCTTTGCTGTTTTTAGATGTCCTCAAACACTATTGCGTTCACTTCACATGAGTAAACAACAGAAGTCAGAGTCACCACAAAGACCGCGTCTACGTTCATTGTATACTATTTGCATAAATGATACCAATATTTTTGTCTCCCATTACACGTAGATCCAGGTTACAACAGGTACATTAATCAGTAGACACTATTACTGTGAGTAATCTTTATACCACTAAACTCTAGGTGTAGATAGTTTAATTTTTCCCGGTCCTGAAGAATCGCTAGTCTAGTTAAGTAAAAGCGAGAAACATGTTGACCCACATTTTCTAACAAGGAAACTCCAACGCGAGACATTACACTCGGGTGAGTGCTTTGTTTGATGTTTTAATTAGGGTAGGAGACCCCAGAATAAAAATGTGTCCTTCTAGGTACTCCGAACCCTATTTTAAAGCACCTTACTACATCTACACAGTTCTGGCCCCATACCTGCACTTCACCATACGTCTGTTGGATAAAAGATCTCTGATAAAGTGCCCCTACCAAAGGGAGCCCGTTGGGTATTGCACCGCCGACCCAACGAAGAGCATCCCATATGATGAAGCATGACACCTGAAAGGTTGTGTGAGGGCATTACAATCCAACATATGGATTCCCAACTGTAAACCCCGACTGGGGCTTGCTTGGTTCCGGTCTATTCTGACTCTGCAACTCTGACACTAGAAGAATAGCATAATCCTACTTTTTAATATTTACTCTGGGGCTCCTTTTATGCTGGACCTCCCACTCCTTTGAGAGTGGAAAAAGCCCCCTGTCCCCTTTTTTGTATACAGCTTAAAACATCTCATTGAAAGTATCCACATTTTATAGCTATTCATCCACAGTTCTATTAGTGGTGGCAGGCCATTTAGTGCCTGGTGTGTGGAATTGCATTACTTTCTAGCTACTGAGGCAATTATTAACAAAACTGGACATGGGCCACCAGTTTAGCTAGTGATTCACAATCTATTTTATTAGCACACTCCATGTAGGAGGACAGCTGAACTGTAACCCTCCTTTCACATCCAGTTTACATGTGAAAAGAATTTCCTATAGATTTGCCTGAGCATGGGTTGCTGAAATCACCAGCCTCACTCAGGCAAAGCCCTACCCTATATTTCCTTCCTTTGCTAGTTGACAGAGGAGGGAGTAACTTGGAAGGTGAAGTGGAAGCTGTTAGTCATTACAGTTTCCAGCTACCACAGCTCCAACTACTACTGGGCCTCGCCTTGAAGGCGAAGAAGGCTTGGTGGTGAACCAGAGGCTGTGAGTGTCTATGTGTGTTGAGTATATAAATATATCAGTGGAAAATGGGTGTGATTGTAGGGGTGGCCTGAGGGTTTGGGGGCTTAACCTGACCAACTACCTCACATTGTGGCCTTCTTGATCACATTCTGGCTATCCATCAAAACAGAGTGATGCATCCTTCATATACAAAGGGAATTTCTGATGGCATTGTGGATGTCACTTAATAAAGGCCCATCCTTAACTTAAAGTGGGATTATTGATGACATCCTGCCTATCCATGGCACAGTTCTGGCCAATACATAGCAAAGAGAGTGTATTATTGGCAATAGTATTCCTATCCCTGGCAATAGTACCAAATGCTTGACACTAATTCATCATTCATTCAACATTTTGTGTAACCCTGGCAAATATTTTGTCAATTTTTAACAACATTCTGACCCTGAAGACAAAAAACGAGCGATGAAAGCAATGTTTGTATCAACCGAAGCCATCAGTAATCAGTCTGAGCTGCATTCCAGTCCATCTTTTTTAGGTCTCGCCTATGCAGCGCTCATGCGCTGCATAGGAGACCTTTAGCCGTCGTGCTGCTCTTTTTCGAAGCACATACTCGTGCTTGTGGTGGCATCCACCTTGCTGGAGCGCGTCACAAGCACGAGTATGTGCTTCGAAAAAGAGCCGACTGCTCTTCCAAGCACGCGCGCTTCCCTCCTCGCCCACAAGTCCCTGCCACTCAGTCACACCGCCCTCTCCGTGTCCTTTTGCTCACGCTTCTTTTGTTCTTGTTTCTGTTTTGTCTCCACTTTCAATCTGCAATACTGGACTGGCCTTTTGGGCAATCTGGCACTGCCAGATGGGCCACCTTGAAAGGCACAGTGTGTAAGCCACTTAGCTAAACCAAAAAATAAACTACTCCACACTCAATCTTCTTCTGCTATTTGCCTATCTTATCTATTCTACCTTTTCTTTATTCTTTCCTTCGCTGCCACCCTTCCCTCTCCTCCACTCCCACTCTCACATTCCCATCTTCCTCTTACGCATTATGGCATCCATATCCTGTTCCCCTAATCCGTTCTCTGCTTCCTATTCTCCCCCTGCCAGCCCCTCGTTCGCCCTGCTCATTCTTTTAACTCTTTGACTCTTTCTCTTCTCCTTCCTCTCACCATGTACCGTATTGTCTCCATCTCTCACGCAGGCAGTAGCACAGTTACATACAGGCTCCATAAAAGAGTCCAGCGTGCGGGATTAGTCAGACGGCAGCGCGGCCAATGCCTCCCTTAAAGCACAGAAGTTCAAACAAGAGTTTTATAAATATTACAGAAAATGACGCAATCCGAAGATGTGTTCGCATTCCAGAATTCCGTTGGCACATCTCCCACCCCGGCCAGCCCCCCACCCCCTAGTGACAATTGAGGTACACATTTTGAAAACATGAGACTGACGACTGAATTAAAGGCCAAAACGAATGTAAAGGCAAATGGCAACACAGACTCGTGCAAGGAGGCATGGTGAGGGACATTTAGAAAAGGCATAACTGATGGCAGCAGAGAAGCGCATCTCGACAGTGAGGTCTCCAGGTACAGCAACTTTTTCAACTCTGGCAGGAAGTACATTCCACGCTTTCACATGATGTGTTTTAGTATCCTAGCGGGCCGCGGCTTCTGCCGCCTCCATGTTCCATGAATGGAAATGCCAGATTCCTTTAAGTGACATCACAAGCTGTTGCCATGGGGAAACAAGCTTTTGCAATGCAATAGGTCTCACATTTGCGACAGTTTAAGCTATTGGTATTGTAAATGTAAATGCCTTTTATTTATGTTTTAAAAACCAACACGTAAATAAACTACATTGTTATTTACAATGCCAACAGCTCAAACTCTCGCTAATACAAGACCTATTGCATTGAAAATGCTTGGTTACTCAAGGTGCTACTACCAACTGCTTGACTCCAGTGTCACTGTCAGTTACAGCACCCATGCCTGGACTCCCTCAAGCTGTAGCTCACTAATGATGTTAACAAGGCTAAATCTATGGGGAGTTTCTTGTGTTCCTTTTCAGAGGGGAAATGGATTAGCAGTATGGGCTGAACGTTTACAATGGAGCAGGACAAAGGCTGATCTGTGTATGGTTGATCACAGTAAGCAAGAATTACAGATAACATTTGACTAATTCTATCATTTCACCATGACTTTATATTTTGCTCAGTAAGATGCAGTAAATATTATGTTTATATCTAGAAGGGGGTCCTGTAACTCACTGCGCCATAGGGCCGAACCTGCACCTCATTGATAAGGCTCAACAAGTCTGGAGCCTGTATTTGCTTGCTTGTGTTGCACTTTCTAAGGGAACATGACCTAGTGGACTGGGATGGACTTTTTGTACTAGAGCAATGGCAAGGCAGATTTGCTTATTGTTGAATCCGGTCTGCCATGGCACAGTGGACGGATATACTGGAATGCGCTCCTGGGAAATGGCCAGTAACAGAGTTGTTCAAGTATTCCATCCATCAACACAGCATTCTGGCTATCCCTGATTTAACGAGGCCAATTCTTGTCAAGGTTCCTTCTTTAATGACATTCGGTGTGCCCTGCCAAAGTAGAAGCCTAACCATGACACATTGGGGCTAAAGAAATTTTCCCATTGCACCACAATTCTCGAACACCTCTATTGGCTCTTGACAGCTCAGAGAATATATTTCAAGCTTCTTAGCACCATCATCAAACTTAGAGCCGGCCACAGACCAAAATATCTTGAATCCCTGTTAACCTGAGGTCCAGCAGAGCCAACATGATACAGGCAAGATATAACTTCAAAACCCATGAAGGCAAGTAGATATGCATTTTGGAGTGTGTAGTAAAGTGAATTAATAATTGGGGTGGATGGAAGTCCACTACAAGTAATAAAGTCACTAACCAATTCGGTTCAGTCAAAGATTTCAGTAATTTTAACCTGAGCTATGGCACAGAGCATTCAATCTTAACTGAGAAAATGTGTAAAGCATTTTGGAGTGCCAAGACACTTGAGAATAAAAAAACGCAACAAAATAAAAACCCCACCCCAATTTAGGAAAATAAAGTAAAATGTATTAAGGAAAATGACAACAAAAATCCAATCAGGGCAACCAAAGATATGAATTTTAGAAGATTTAAGGAAAAACTGGAGCCAAAAAGCAGTACTCGCCAATCAATGATAGTCTATTGTCGCAATAGACTGAGACGTAGGCATGATTTTGGGGTAACCACAATGGAGTACTGGTCAGGTATAACAACCAGGTTAGTCCCAGACAAAGGTTTTATCTTGGGAATTAGTCTCTCAAATGGAAGTTGATAGGGAAAGGCTGCAGGTTAGATGCAAGAAAGTCCTCTTGAAGTCGGATAGCTGATGGACAAGGTCCAACTGAAGCCGTTGACTTCGGCAAGAAAAGCTCTGAGCAGGAAAATGAAAATTCCTGGTATTAACTAAGTAAGTATGGCACCTTTACATAGTACTTAGCCTCTTTTCCAGAACCCTCCACCAGGACAAGGTAGCAGGCTTTATCTGACAATGAGTTTCACTGGACCAGGCAGAGGGCCTCTTTAAATGGATTTGCTGCTTCGAAAAAGCTCAAAGTGGTAGAAACTTGTTTTTTCAGCCCAGAAGAGTCACGACTTGGGCAGATTAGCTTAGTTGGTTGGTCCTGTTTGGCCTGGTCATCCTGTGGTCTGAAAGTTCTAAAATCTAAATGGTTGATTTTAAGAGTTGTTAAGGGATGTCCAGTTAGACACAAACAAGGGTGCCAGGACTTCAGGAACAACATTTGGGGGTGAAGACTCACTCCAATACTGCCCACCAGCAGGGTCTAGTTCAGGTCCTGTTATAACTGGTCAGCTGGGCACTTCAGAAAAATGCCTCTTTTAGCTTGTTGTTGGCTGACCTCTACTAAGGAGATCAGTCAACTGACCCTTGGAGTCCACTTTGTTGTTCTGGGTACAAGTGGGAGCAGGCCCAACCCTTCAGATCTCCTCAAAGGTCTCAACCAGCAGGTGTGGTCTTTCTTCTGTTCTTCCACATGGCCAGAAAGTATTCTGAGGATGGTGCCTTGAGGTGGCACATTTATTGTTGGAATCAGCTAGTGGGTTGGGGTGACTTCTGGCTCCTTCCTAACCAGTGAAGTAAAAATTCTCAAGTGCATTTTGCAGCTGTTCTTGTTTGCCCTGCTGTCATCAATCCAATAAAGTACCTTACACCCAAAAAATAAAATGGGGTAACCCTTCTTTCCTTGTGCAGAGTCTGAGGTGTAACTAGGGAAATCAGCAGTCCCCTCCTCTGCGGCCACTCAAAACTAGTTCCGGGGATACCTCCCTTCCAACTGGGTTTGGTGCCAGTCTGCCTGGTGAGGCAAGTTTTGCATTCTCCAGGTCTCCCCTTACATTTTCTTGTTGAAAAGCTGGCCCCGTTAAAAGGTAATGAAGTTCCTCTTTCCAGCCTAACTCACCTTTCTTCAAGGAGAAAAAAACACCTTCCTAAACCCAGGCTATTGTTTCTGCTCTGGGAATAGTTTTCGCACCTCACTCAGGTCAAGCACAGGCATGGCAGCGTCTTGAGATCTAATGCAGACTAACTAACAGGGGCATCAGGTAGGGAAAGGGTAACTTTCTAAAAGTTGCTTACAGTAAATATTAAATAAACATATCATTTTACCAATTAATTGGATTTTCAATAAGTAATAAAAATAGTGGTTGAACTTGTTTAGCTGTTTCCAAACATGAGATAGCAGAATTAACATTTTAACGTGCACTCTAATTTTCCTCATAGAACAGCCAGAGACTTCCACAGTTAAAATAGCTTTTTGGGGCATTGTCACTGCTGTAGGTGTATGGTAGCATTATATTTCTGCATATCCCCATTTTGAAAACTGCACAATCTATCTTGTCAGCTAAAAGACCAACATAGTGGTACTTTATTTATATTTAAAAGGGAGGTTTTCCCTGTCACAAAAGGCTATTTTGAAATATCGGACTGCAGGTTTAAACCTGCAGCTTAGGGATACACTGAAATGCCAAAGGC
Organism: Lissotriton vulgaris; assembly: GCF_964263255.1. Taxonomy (NCBI): domain Eukaryota; kingdom Metazoa; phylum Chordata; class Amphibia; order Caudata; family Salamandridae; genus Lissotriton; species Lissotriton vulgaris. The sequence goes on from NC_141693.1 coordinate 784,258,026, forward strand.
CATGTTTTCCTTTCACACTAGTGGATGACACAATAATTGATGCATTTCACATGTGTCATTTAACTTTCAATGCCATGGGTGTAGTTCTGCACCATGTACTATGGCCTTATAAGAAAGTTAAATATGACAATTAAGAGTTAGCCAATTGTACCATATTAAGGGATCACAGCACTTACAATGGAGCCTGAATCCCAGTGTATACAGCCAAAAATCAGTAGCATCAGAAGCAAACATTGGGGTAATCACTCCAAAGAGGGTTCTCTCTCACAGAGCCTAACACAAAATACCCAGAGCTCAGGAATCAGTCAGATCCAACAGCACAAAAAAGAATGAAAGAGTCATCTTGAAAGAGGCCTTTCTAGCCAACAGTGACACAATAGGTCAACCTCAGAATGCATTACATCCCTCACTAAAATTTAGATTTGAAAATACCACACATTTTTTCCCACTACTCATAGCTCATAGCTCATCCAAGAAGAGCGATTGATTAAATTCCTACTATCAACATTGTTCTGTTTGCACTCAAAATGACTCTCCATTACAAATTAAAACTATTCAAAACAATTAAATAAAATCTTGCATGATGGTGGCACTAGCATAATGATGGCTATCCATTACCAAGTGTGGCAATCCTTATTTTAGTATGCCTATTCCCTATAGATTATGGTGGAAATTCATGATTTGATGATGATAATAAACGGGTACGAAGGTCAGAATTTCTTCATGTCTGACAGTAGTACATGTGAGAAATAGAGGAAATGGAAAACTGATTTTTGGTAACAAAACATTCAGTATTTTCTAAAAATGAGTTCCTGGAATAAATACTGCGTTTTCATGAAAAACACATTTTTGTTGTTGATAAATCAGTTTCATTAAAGAACATTTTAAAAATGTGTTAATTGGTGAACTGACTAAATTTTCAGAAACTGGCAATATATCATTTTAGATAAAATAAATAATTTCTGAAATATCTAAATTCTGATATTTGAGAGAAAAAGTATGCAGAGGCATGACTACAGTCTGAACCTTTATGCTATGTTTTGGCTAGCTTTCCTTTCTATGGCATTTGATTGTAAGATGTTTATAACCTTTGATTTTTCCATTTTATTAGATTTTTAGTCCTTCCATTGATTGAGATTCTACTTGGAGGAGGCAGGGTGGAAAATGAAGTAAAGCATGTTGCTGTAGACATTGTAGCATGGCATAGTATACATTAGTTTATGTGCCAGTAATGAAAATGTATTTCTAGCTAATTTTTTTAGGAAAATTGTATCGGTCAAACTAATGTTTTTACAACATTCTTTAAAGTGTTCTTAGAGAGGGTAAGCCTCATTGGGAAGGGTAAAGCTTGCCATGCAAACCAAATTAAATGTCACTATTCCTTTACTGCTTCTTCAGAAACTCTGAAGTTTTTGTCAATCTGTGTGAAAATTTGAGCAGCAAAATCCAACATTTGGCATTCATAGAATTTTTGCTGTTGCAAAATGGCCGATTCACAAAATCAGGCCATTTGTGACCCAAAAAAGGCTTCTTGCAATGTACAAACATAAAACTGAGATTCAGTAAAATTGTCACCGAATCGCAGTTTGGGGTTGCGAACAAAACAGAATTGCAATAGGGAAGGGGTGTATTTAGGGCGTCCCTTTCAAATAGGGTATTTGAATGGTATGAGCAAATGCTTTGCTACAAAAATGCAGTCGCAAAACATTTATACTTTACCACCAATTAAAAGTTGGTGGTTAACCATTCATCAAGGGGTTCCCTTGGGATGCCTTACCCATTGAAAAGATTTGAAATAACATTTTTAAGAGCACGCAGTGGTCCCTTGGATCACTTCCAACTCTTAAAAAATGAAATGTTACATTTTCTTTTGAGACGCATCCCGTTTTCCTTTAAAGAAAACGGACTGCGTTTGGAAAAAAAGCTTTCACAGACATAGTGGTCTGCTGACCCCAGCAGGGCACTATCCCTGTGATGGCAGCGAACCTTAGTGTGTCGCAAATTGCGACTCACCTCAATAATATTCCTGAGTTAGGTCTATTTGCAACCCATTAGGAATCGCTAATTTGGAAATCAGAGCCAGATTTCCCTTTAGTATATTAGTTATAATCATTACCAAATAGCGATTCATAACAAAATCGCTATTTGGTAATCCCTATTACTAATGTTTGTACTACTAGCCCCCAGTACCGTACAAAGGGCATCATTAAAATAAAACGCAAAGAAGACTGCATACTTCCAATTAACAGCTGGAAATTCTTTTCCTAATAGCTATGCTTTCTGAGAAGATAAGTGCTTGCGCCAACACAAATGACCTCACTAGAACAATTACAGATGACTAGTGAAGTCTGTATTCCATCGAGGGAAAGAGATTCTGTTACCAAGCTGACAGAAGTCTCTACCCTCATCAGTGCAGATGAGCACACCAGGAATTGGTCTAGGATTTTGGGGGGTCTGGGGAGAAGGGAATGTGCAGGCCCCTCTAATTTTCATACAACGTGACACATTCAGTGTTTGTAGCATCTCAATAGCTGCCCCTGCTCCTGGAGCTGCTTTGTGCAGACCCCTCCTGGGATGCAGCCCCTCCCTCTCAGCCTACAGGGATCTCTTTTACAACTCCAGAAGGGCTGAGCGCGTGAGGTGTGCTTATGTTTTAATGCTTGGGGGAGGTAAAGTGAAGAACTAAAGGCATCCCGTGGTGCTCGTGTGGGCAGGTAGGGAGGAAGCCTACTTGAAAGGACAAACTTGTTGAATGTGTTTCCTTGCAACTGGAACCATTGGATGGGGTCACCTCCCCTGGGCCTCACCTTGCTAAACCATAACAGCGAGGCCCACAGGAGGGGGCTGAATTCTGTGAGCCCACGACAGGACACCTATCTTTTAATTGGCAAGGCAGGGGGCACAAGATGACCGGTTTGCCTCCATGGCCCGGCTGTGTTACACTGCTGATGGTGGGCTTTGCTTGCACTGAAAACGTCCAGTGTGAAACGCCCTGCACTAGTAAATAAGCCACTGGTGAAGATGTGGGCTGCAGTAAGAGAGACCACAATTGCAGGGCTCTTTAACATAATATCTTCCAGCTTGTCATTTTGAAACTCACCCTTTCATACAAAATATACTTGAGAGCAAATAGGAATAAGGAAAGTGGCACTGGGTATTGAAGAGACAGAATTTTGGGATATGTTTGAGAAGCTAATACATTTTATCGAATAACATATCCCAAGCATGATTAACAAATTATGGCTCTATTAAAGTTTTGCAAATGGGATTCTCTGTCATAAATGTGGTGGATGTCCACAGCTGCCAAGGTTTCAGATTGCTTATGTGTGACATTTTCATAATTTCAGTGTAATTATGAGTGACATTTCAACGACTATGAGTGACAGTTTCCCGCGAGTATAATCAAGCAGTGAAGACGAGGAACCCATAAAAAAAATATTGGAAATTACAGCCATTTGAGCAACGAGAAACTCAAAGAAGGTCTTAATACTGAAAGGCATCACTAATGGAAGAGCACCAACTTAGTGCCCTTGTAACCTGAATGTCCTGTTAAACAAACATATAATCATGATACAGACTGGCAGACAGTGACTGGAATCAACACAGAGGAGCTGTAACTTTACTTATGGTACAGGCTGATTGATGACATGCTGGGCTTCTCCAAATCAAAACATATAAAGCAATGAAATAAAGTTATCCATTCATATAAGGATTATACCCACAATTGTATCATATCATATAATGCATACTAGAATCTGATCTGTGCCATTTATTTTTCAATCCAATAACTATTATGTAAAAGTATACATGATACTTTGCCCAATTACAAAACTGATCCCTGCCTAAGTAATCAGTGCTATTCCCATTTTGTTGCACTGCTCTCTGGATCTTTTTCTCTTACACAGTTTGCCTCTTTTCAGATGTAAACGTCTTGCTTACCATGTGTCTATTTCTCTCCTTTGTCCCATATATTTCACTTTCCTGCTTCTCCCCTGCCCCATGTCTCATCCTCATTCCAGCTCAGCACCTCCTATCCCTTGATCTTCTCTCCCAAGTCTCACTCGTTCCCCTCTCAGCTTCCCCTTTTCTCTCTCTGATACCTCTGCAACCTTCATCATACTCCCCTACCTTACTATACAATGTTCTTCTTCCTATCTTGACTAGTCTCTCCCTCCCCCTCTCCTCTCTTTGCCTTAGCCTCTGGTCACAGCCTCCTGAAAAAATGAGGTGGGAGGCATTCATTCCCTCACCCATCCAGTTGTGCTCTGCGACATGAAAGTCTGTGGTTGCATGAATTGCATTGGAATAATAAGGTATGGTGTCCCCAGAGATCAATGACTCCCTAGCATGACCATTGACACACATTGATTTAGCCTTGGTTGCATTATCTCCATACTTCTGCTGTAGACGCGGTTTACGTCATAGCGCCAGGACACCTTCGGGTAACAGATGCGCTTTACAAATTAACTAACATAACATAACATAACACGTGACCTTGGTAGGTCATGTGATATGGAAATACGGCTACAGCTACAACAAAAACAAAGCACCAGGAGTTGACTGCACTGCACAAAAGAGACTATCCTTCACTATTGACCCAATATGCATGCGCTGCACGGAGGACCAGCACCCCAAGATTGACGGGCCTGTCGGGGTAAGGCAATCGGAGGCTTTGGGTACAAAAAGCCCAGTGGCACGTTTTGTTCCGTGGAGCATACCTCACTAGGCCACAAGGCAAATGCAGCTATACTCTCTCTGTCGCAACCCCATGCTCATGTTCCTACTTCTTTCCTCTCATTCTGCTATTTTCCTTCTAGATGTTTCACTTCTTTTGAAAGTTTCATATTAGTGCACCCGTTCTATATGGCAACTCCTGCAGTTGTGAATCTGGCTCTGTATTGCAACAGCTATTTCCGACAACGCCGTTTTTTTACCTTTATTCTTCGAGGTGTCAGTCTGAAGAGTGCCGATGCTAGGCCTGCAGGCTTTGAGGTGACAGCATATTACCAGAGGTGATCACTGGGCACACAAATACTCACACGCTCTTGCCTCATGAGTGTGTGTGGGCACACAATTCAGTCACCGGCACGCTCATAGCCTGAGGCAGAGTCTTTGATACCTTGCATATGTTTGAATTTTACACGCAGTAACATTCTGACTGAGCGGAGAACGCCACTCTTATATTAAATGTTACATACCTGGGAGCAAGGCTGCAGAGGCGCTGCTGCCTGCTAAGAGCTTAGCTCTATCTGTCAGTATGGTGTAATTAGTGCTGGGCTCGGCTTGCTGAGAAGACGCTATAAATGCATGACAATGCATATCAGTGCAGTGATGCGGATCACCGCACTGAAATGTGTTAGTCAAATGCCCGATGCGTGGTACTTGGCAGGGCTGGATGTCCCAGCCCTGTTTTATAAGTGCATTATAGCCTATGGCACTTGGAATAGGCAGATGAGATATCCGCCACATTTAGACAGTGTATCCCACACGCCTAACTCTAAAGAAGGCCCTATATTTCAAGTTACATTAGAGTTCTGTATTCTTTAAAAGGTAGGAAGCTACATGCTCCAGATCACCTCAATTACTTGCAATAACATTATAACATACTTATGGCTACTTTATATATAAATCCCTAGTCACAAAGGAGTTCCATGAGCATATGTGTTTGAGTTTCTAAAACCGAAAGCAATTTAGCATTCCTGGATTATTTGTACTTGATTAGCACTTGCAATACATTGAGTCCTATAACCACAATCCAAAAAATACATGACATAACTCCTCCTCTGGTGACTACACATATATCGAAACACAACAATATGTTGGCCTTTCTTGCTCTGAGTTTGTACATGGGATAAAGTACCTCCTGCCATACATGATAAGAATATTGCAAGTCACTAAGAAGTTCTTGGACCATGTAGAGGAACGAGGCTAAAGGCTGAGTTCCTTTATAAGATCAAGGAACTCAGGGGTGACTTGACATATCCTTTTCATACTTGGCAAAGGGGACTTTATTCCTTATAATCATCCTTCCCATAAAACGCTTAAACCGTTAGTGTGCTGCTCTTTCAAGTGAAAGACATAGGTTGCTTGTAAGCATGAAGAATACAATTAGAATCTCTAGGGCAAAATTTTAAAAAAGCCAAAAAGCAGTTACACATGTGTTGGAAAAAAATAATATAACCTGTTTAAGTCAGACTTTAATAAGAAAAAAAGCTGTTGCTCAGAATTTGTAGAATAAAGCAGATAGATTCTATAAGTCCTATAATTACCTTGAGTGAGGAAAAATAAACATATTGCCATAAATATCTCCTTTCTGCTTCCATCTTTCGTGTTTGAAGCTGCAGCTTTAGATCAGCTCCATGTCCTACCATTCCCCTGTGCTGCTGGCTCTGCTCTTAGACATTGTGATACCAGAACCCACCTGTAATAAGTCATAGCAGTTGCGCTGCCATGTCATTTCTTTATTCTAGGTGACTAAGGATGTCACAAGTCACCTCTATTAATTAAATTGGAGACAGGCTTTTATACTGGGATTGTAGGCTTCTGTGTATGATAACGAGCCTTGGACAGCGCCTGGGAACATCAACTTTCTTTAGCATCACAGTTTATTGCAGGTCTGGATCATGGCAAGCTATTATGTGCATCTTTAGTAAATGTATTGCTGTCACCCATGCTATAAAAAACTGATTTATATTATGTAAATGTGTAACATCACTAGAAGTACTACTACTACTACTACTGCTACTACTACTAGCAAGAGCCTTGCTGGTGCAATGAAGACCTCAGCAGCGGATGCTTTAATGCAATAAGCAATCTTCTTGTTTTAGAGCGCCGTCAGCTGACCCTATTGCACATTGTTGAGTGAGTGGAAGCAAGGCAAGGATGTGCCGACTCGCCTCTCGAAAGAGGAAAACTCTGCTGCGAGTACGAGCAGGGCTGGACTGGCCGTTGCGGGCACCGGGCAATCCCCCGGTGCGCCGCAAGGGTGGGGGCCGGTTTTGGGCCCCTGGGGGCTGTTTTTGTTACAGGGCCGTTTATGCAGCAGAGCTGCAAAATCGGCCCTGTAACAAAATCGTCCGACAACCGGCCCCGGCAAAGAGCTCGTCGCACCCTCAACCTCCCCACAGGGGTACCGGCCGAGCACTTTGCAGGGGCTGGTTTTGGTTCCCAGTCCGGCCCTGAGCACGAGGTGGAGGAGGATGGCGGGGTTCACATTCTGGTTGGTGAAGGAGCTTGACAACCACATGCTCCCAATGCACTAGGAGTCTCGTGAGGGAGAGAAAGCACGACCTTTCTGCTCATTAAACAAAAATAATTCTCCATTCAGTAGCCTGCATTTTGGCTGCTGATAGTAATCCTGAGACAAGTCCCGCAAACGAAAGGGATTAGTCACTCAGCACTCGACTCCTTGGGTTTCACTTCATCAAAAGGTCCTGGGGAGGAGAGCAACAGAAACCTGGCTGTTCCTGCATTGTAGCAAGTCCACAGTGACTTCCGAGTCAATCAATGGAAAAGCTATAGGGTTACAACCCAGATCTGGGAGTCTGGGAACCGCGACTACCAAGAGCAGCCTTCTAGATGCCCTGATGGGACAATGGACTATTTCCAAAGGTTGACATCTAAAACGACGCTATCACATTTTAACCAACGTGTTCATATATTTAGGCCGATGTGCAGTCTCTAATACATTCACATAATCTTTTTTTATTTAAAATATTGTTTTACTGAGAGAGTTCATCATTCACATAATCTTGTGTGAATCCTGAATATTGGCTATCTGTAGGTTTCCCGTTTTTCTTATTTTTCATAAATTTCTTTTTTTTCAGGATAATTGTTTCAAGGAAAGATGCCTCCTGACAATGGGCACTCACACCAAATTGGTGTGCAGCATAATTTAGTCTTATGAACATATAATAACAAGCACTGGTAATGCCATTAGGTCGTGCCTATAGCTTGGCTAATGTTTCTCAGCCTTGCTGAACAGCATTGTGACTGCTGTGGAGCACGGCTGAAAAAAGAAATTGGAAATGCTGCCACCGTGCCATTTTGTAGGTGTTTCAGCACACGTGCATGGGCCTACAAAATAACACATTTTTTTAAAATCTACTGAAAATAAAAAAAAGTAAATCAACACCGCTGTTTAAAAATATAGTGGTTTAAAAATAAAATAAATGGATGAGTAGCACAGAGAAATGGGGACAATCAACACTGCGGAGAAGGAATAAAACAGAGAGAATATGGGCAAAAGGGAACAACATAGAGCATCTATGCAACTACATCCACCCATAGGTACAATCAGGTAACTGTAGTTCACACTGTTAAAATAGTACTGTCAGGATTCACATGCTAATGTGGCAGAAGCACTAACTGATGAGACTAGACTGCTGGGAGCTCTTTTAAGATGTGAACATAAAAGGTCCCTAAAGCTTGGGTAGTAGGTACATGTTACCTTTTGTTCCTTTTGCTGTTAAGCAATGTTTTCCAATCAGGGGCTTTTAAAATAAGGCTGGGCTGTCCTTGTTTGTGCCATGGGCACATGTAACTAGGTACCCTGGCCACAAAGAGGGACAGTGAAGCTTGTTACTAATAAAGCACTGCCCCCAGGTCAGGTGAGAATGGCTTGTATGCCTATTGCATCAAGTGTCTGAGCTTCACCTCACTATGCCTACCAATAACAATGTACAGTCCGGCACACATACAAATAGTAGTCACCCGTGCATGCCCCTTACTAATGGCACTGTCTAGCTTCATGCAAACCCTACTTGTGAAAAGATATTTACTTTGCTGCAATCCATGTGAAACTGAATACTATAGACTTTATGATATGCACTGTAACACTTTGATGTTCAAATCCTGTTGCCAGTGACCTGCTATGTGATTTTTTGTGATCTTGTAACATGGCTATATGTCATGCACTCAAGGACATAGCCTGTTTCGATATTCTCACCGATGTAAGTTCTGTTGATTTGCATATTGATAACAAAAAGTGTTAATAAAACCCAGATATTAGTCATCCACAAAGACTAGATTGAGTTCTTTGTTTGAGGGGGCATTTTCTGGTCTGAAGATCAATATTAAATAACAGAATGACCCTTCAACACTGACATAAAGTAAAGCTTTCATTCTTCACGAAAGTGTGCCAGTGTTGCAGGGAATCATCCCTGCTAAGCCGGCACCCTTGCACCATGGCGCAACGGTGTCAGCGTTGCAGGAATGATGCATAGTTCTGTGATCTGCATGTTACATGTTCTATGCAGCAGTCATATTAACCCTCTGCGCTGCCTTAAATGAGTCAAAACTGCCCCAAACAAAGCCCTATCTCTCTCCAGCAGGAAGAATATTTACCAGCGATATCTTGACACTTTTGTTGTTGCCTGAAAACTGCTGGAATCAAAAGTGAATGCTGAGTGGATTATGCTGGCCTGCTGATTTTGTTATCGGGGATTGATATTGCAGCACTGCTACATAAACAACCCCCAAAAACAAAACCGCACCCCGTAACAAAACAGGCCCCCATCCTTACAGCCTCCTGAGGAAATGCCTGATGCCCGGTATGGCCAGTCCGAACTTGTGAAACACACTGTAACAGGAACTACTGCACATATTGGAATTCATCAGCTCGCTCATATTGAGGCCCTAAATGTTCAATTGTCCTTCCTCTAGAAACACCTGAGAAATACCAACATGGTTCCAACCAGCACTACCATGAATGCCATATGAATACCAGCAGCCATTTCCCCATCGTTAATGATGTTCACCAGTGGAGAGAGTAGATGTTCGGGTCAAGGTGGTTTCAATGCCAATCCTCTCTGCCTGTGAACATTGCCGCTACCGGGCACAAACAAGCACAGGTGCAACATGGTCGAGAGGTAACTCCGCCAGAAACTCAAATTTGAGTAGGAAGTACAGCTACACACCCTGTTCTGTGTAAGAGGTCCCTGCTGCATTCAGAATACACGATGGTCCTTCTTCAACAGTGACAGGTGTCGAGAGGACCCTGGCACTGCCCCAATAAGAACAGAGACCAGAATCAGGTGCTTCTAGGTAGGGGGATGCTGCAATTGAGGCTTTGTTCTATGTCTTATGTGGAGATGTTCGCCAACTGTAGGTTGACTGTATGTCTGTTGAGCATGGATGTTAAATTACACAGTCAACTCTGAGAGAGGCCTAGAGCATGCTCGAGGGTATAGGCTGTTGCCATCTGAAGCAGTGGCATTACCGTCCATCACCACTATCCTCTTTCCCTGCATTTTCCCTGTTGCATAGACAACACGGGATGTGCAAACCCCTGAAATTTGTCAATGTATACCACATCTTCACAGATGATGACTTGCTTTGCTCGTGCCCTTAGTGAAAGATGATCGTTTCCAGGCCTGTTGACTTCTTGCAAGGGGCATGGCCGAAAGAAATTTGAGTGTGTGGACTCTGAGGATTCACACCAGGTAGTTAATGGTTCTGATAAAGTCTGCCCCACTTGTAAGTGCAATCTCTGCAAAAACATGTGATTGCACATTTATTTTGAATGTCAAGACACACTTGTATTTTAAACTACATTAGAGTGGTTTACTACAGTATGAGGACTTCTTGCGTGTAGGTAGATAGTCAAGCTACTCACAATGAGAACTATGAGAGAAAGCAGCGCTGCAAGCATTGGCAAGTGACACGTAGACCTCTGAATGTGAGATGTTAATCAAAGACAAGTGGAAGGTTCATGAAAGTAATTCACAGACTCAGCAGAAAAAGTGGTACATGTAATACCACACCCCTTAAATGAACTTTGAAAGCGGAGTATATCTGCCGGGAAGAAAGTGTTGATTTTTTAATGATGTGTTACCCAAGACAAATAACTGCTGTCTCTACGTAGTGTTTAAATTGAGAAGGGGAGCTTAATTCTGAAACTATAACTTTTTAGATAGGTTCCAGAATCCCAAGACAGATTTGGTGACTTGCAGTTCATATACTGTGCCACCAAATTTGAGTCTCCTAGTTGAGGTAACAGCAGAAAACGAGAAATAGGGACCTCTGTATGCTTTTGGTATCACGGGAGACACACAAACACAGGAGACATCACTAGAAGGCTTCCTGGGTTCTATTTCAGAGCTGACATGGACATTGATCTTGGGAAGGCAGCCTGCGGGTGACGATTGTTGGTGGACAAATAGTGATTATCTGTGGTGCAGAGGGAGTGTGGGTACTTTGGGAGCCTCTTCTATCGGGTACACTATCAATGAATCTGGAAAGGGGATGGTGCCTGCTTGCAGCAAGATCTGATGCCAAAACACAGTTAAAGAGTTGAGGAACAACTGACGGTCATATTATAGTTGGGGTCCACTGTGACAAGTGTTTTTTGCATGTGCAGTACACAAACTATCCATTAATACTTTTTCTGCTTTGTGTATGTGCTGTGCACTTCAGCACGCTTACAAAGTCGGGAAAATGAGGAGAAATGAGAACACATCTTTCTCCTTGTTATGTCTGCCTTGGAGAGATGTAAGATTTGGGGGGGAAAGTCCCTGTCTACCAAAGTTTGTAGAGAAGGATTTGCATCAAAAACAATGGGTGGTTGCATGGGAGATGCTATTGTGGCGTTAAGGTCTGGAGTCCGGCTGTGCCCAGGTTCAGGAACACGCACTGTTCAGGAGTCTGGAGCACACACTGCTTTGTCTTGTCAGTTGGGCTCCCTCTCGCTTGGACAGAATAAACATACTGGAGTAACTGCTATGTCTCCGTAGTGCAGTTCTTTTCAAATGCCCATGTGCCATCCATGGAATGCCCACTTGACACAAACTGTGCTGAGCCGCAACTTTGCATTACCGTGCCAACTATAGAATGCAAGCCTTGATTCGTGTTGGATGGTAAATCCTAGCATAACACGTTGCATCTGGAATGCACATCCATCCCATAACTGTAGTAAATCGGGACACAAGTAGCCGCCTTCGCCTTTGAGATGATATGTTAAACTGTTCTATTGGTTTCTTTAGGTTAATGCACAATTTTTCATTCAAGACTGCTGACTGCTAAAGGGTCATTTGCCACTTATACTAAACATTAACGCGATCCAATTTCTTTACAGGGTATTATTGTGACCTAAAACTCAATGCAAATGTTTAAAGACAAGAAATCTTTGATTTGCAGTTTTAAGTGGATCTGGAGAATGTTATCCTATGTACTGCTCCAGAATCCATACGTTTCATTAGCCTGTCCACATGCTATGGAAATGCACACACTCGTGGTGATACATTCACCTTTGATTGCACAGCACCGTACCAATAATCTTTGCAAATGCTTCTTCTGTAACCTGAAATTGTTTAACCACAGTAAGAAAAAATTAAAATAGCAGTTTATTCGCCCATCCCTAAAAAATGTGGCTTCGACAAGTAAAGGAAGCCTTTGACAACAAAGCGAGTTATTTCCAATTATAATATCTGCTGAAAAGGCAAACAATAAAAAAACGGATTGCAGGTCCCGTTTTGCCGAGAACAATGAGAACATTGAATGTGATGTAACAAGCCAAGTCCCTCTCTTTGGGTTAAAAAGATGAGTCACAGCCGTGTAGCAACAGTAACCAGAAACAATAATGAAAACACTACCTACGTACAGTAGAACCGTCTTGCCATGGGGTAGGAAGCTGCCCACCAGCCAGCAAACACGGGCCATCCCCGCCAAGTGGAAAATGCATCAGAAAATTTCCGGTCCGGAACCAAGCTTTCTGTATCTTGCCAAAAATAAGGAATTGCATATTCCTTGCTTAAGTTAGGGCCCATGACATCTTAGCAATGCCCCTCAGAGACAGCAGGAGCATAGATATGGTTGGTGCAGCAGGTGCAGTGGCACTGTGGCTCAAGCCAGTGAGCAGGCCACTGCACATTCATCATGGCTGTGGCATCAACTCTATGGAGCAGCTGCCTCTAGTAGATAACATTGCACACACCATTAAATTAATTGTAGAAGGTTTTTTGTGGCAAACAAAAAGTACTAAACTCTAAAGTGCTTGAAAGATTCCCTCAGAATGGTCCAGGAAGGAGCTGAACTTTTTTTTAAGGTTTCATGAAGATTCATTTAATGTCAAGATTATTGGCAAAACAAAAAGCATTCTTTCTTTTTGATATGGAGACTTTTGTTTTTATACATATATAGCTTTAAAATATGTGGATGTGGACATAGCAATAGTACATCCTTACTTACTTTCACAGCAGTCAGTATTTTAGCTTCAAGTTTTTATAGAGTGATATTTCGGCCCTTGACATTCTGAGATGCAACCAACTAATATTTACAGAAATGTGTCAAGTGCAGTGCCCAATAAAAATGTGCAGTTTTGCATTGAGGGGAGGTGGAAAAACTGTGCATTGCTACATTTATGAGTAATTAAGAGTGGCACCCTTATGATGCATTGGTGGCGGGCACAAAAAGTGATTTATCCGCATGAAAGTCAACATTGCATCACAGTACAAAAGCAAATTCGCATTGTCTTCCAAGGAATTTGTACATAAGGTACATTCTCCAGTATCATTTTCTACATGCTGAAAGCCACCCAAGGGTAAATCGCATCATGTGTGTAATCTCATATGGAACCTACATGTTGTGAGAATATCTTTCTATATTCTGCTTGACCATTATTTCCCCGGGTATCACCGGGTTGCCGCTAGGATTTCACGCAAAGCCACGTCACTCTAGGTCAGTTGATCCGCATTTGAGTGGCATACTAAAAATATCTATAGTGACCCCAAACTCTTCTTCCCCCATGCATACTTTATCAAAGAGCTGGTGCTTGAAGATCAAAGCTGGTTTTGGTGCTGAGTTCAAGTCAACTTCCTGCATAAAATATTTTTTGATTATCAAAGGTAATCAGTGCTCCAATCTCGGCTGCTTTTTGTCCCCCAGTGTCAGAAAAGTATACGTTTGGGGTCCCAGTTCCCATCTGTAATATTATCAGGCAGATGCTGTGAGTAATACATTGAATAAAGGCAGAATCACTTTGAATGCTGCTCCACCTCCGATGGGCTTCGGTTTGGGTTTTGGTTCTGAGGCCCACACAATAGATAACAGTCACTGTTTTTGGGCGGCAGATGATTAAAGGGAATGTTTATTTTGCTTTAATCTTTAAAGATGATGACATGCACCAATTTTATCTGTTTAATTTCGCAAATCAATGGTTCAGCTGTATAATATTGAAATTCCCAAGGATATTGTAATAACAGACGCACTTTGGCTCTTTCTCCATTTCAAAGTATTTTATTACATTTTACACTACATTCGCTATTCCTCTACATGATACAAGTAAATCTTGGTTACATGGTTTTGGTTACATTTCAGGTTATACATGTGTTAGTTGAAAGCCAGGAAATAATGTTTTCTATGTTCAAGATCAACTCTTTTGCCAAATAATTAAAAAAAAGAGAGAGCCTTCAAGAATTTTGGACTGAGACTATTGATGTCTTTGTATGCTTTGTGCCCATAATTTCAAGCTTCCGTCTGCTTCGCCCTCTCTCCATGATTTCACCGCTTTTCTCCCTTTGTCCTTTTCAAGTGCGGGCCGCAGCCTGCTTTTCAGCAGTGGCAGGCTGGCATTGATAGGCACGAGGTCTGCCCCGCCAAGGCAGTCCTTTATTTCAGTTTAGTGTGGTGGAAGGGGCAGTCGTGGCTACTGTCACTCGAGCCCCCATTAAGTTTCTGCCGCTTCTGAATAGAAATTCTCCATGAAATCCTTTAACCAGATTACAGAGATAAAAGGGAATTTCTCCGGGTTGTGACAAACTGGGTGCGCATGTCATGCCAGGAAGTGGAGTTGACGCGGCGGAGGTGGAGGGGAGAAGTTAACAACCTCCCAACTCGCCTTACCACCCACCGCGGGCCACAGAAGGAGAACTTTTCTCAGCTGCACCTTTCAGAAAACAAAATTGCGACTGGGTAATAGCCAAGAGCTGCAGCCCTGAGCCAGGCAACGCTATCGGCGTGGGTGGCGATCAGGGCTAGGAATAGTGCTCCGGACCGTGTAGCAAAAGGAGAAGACGTGTTTGGCCAAAAATCACAATTTTAGGTTCTTGGCCTCTGAAACGCTAACATCTGCTCAAAACAGTGAGCTAATACTCCGCAGGAACATGCGGGACAGAGACGTTAAGCAGAGCACAAGTACACAAGAGTCCGCCCACCAGGCATTGAACTGAACTAGCAAATGTTTCAGAGATGCCATAAGCATCAAGCTACCCTGCTCTAGCCTCCACCACAGGCGTGGTTGTTCATTCCTGCAGCCAGATTGACTGCCACCAATATCACAGCTGGAAGACTGTACTAGTCAGACTGTGCTCTCAGGCAAAAAACAAAACATCCAAAAACAAAGGGTATGGATCACAAAAATGTGAGCATAGGTTGGACATTTTCTCATGAGGGCATGCTGGGATTGGGATATGTGGAGCACGTTTCGTACTTTTGAGGAATGTACAAAGAATTTGAGGAGTCCCCCAGGAAACACGTAACACTTACAGATTATCAGGAGCACTCTGGTGTTTATCTATTGATGTAAGTGTTATTTTAACCAGGTGCAAAAACTCGTATGTGGAAATATAAAGTTCTCTTTTTTTATTTCTCAGCGTGAAATATTTTTCCGATTTGAGAACCCTCTTCTCGTGAAATATGGACGGTTCTCTCTACGCATTCTCCCTGATAAGGCACTTGCTTGCTGCAAACTTTGAGTTGCGTAATTTTGCGTGTACCTAAAGATTGACTTATTGGTTCTCAGCTTGTAGACAGCACTGATTCTTTAGGATTCCTTAGCACTGCATTATACCATTACAACAGGATGATTGATTGTTGTAGGGAATATCTATCCCAAAAATCAACTGGTCACAATATCCGGACCATAATATTGAGAAAAAATGTCAAAAAGGTAAATGCCCAGCGATAGATAAGGATTTATTATTCTTACCTCCACATTTATGTACCTTAAAAATACATATAAACCAAGGTATGTATATGTGGGAAAGCAGTGGTCAATTTGTAAAACAAAATAAGTGCTGGTGCTCTCGTCAGGAAGCCGCTTGCACCAGCCTATTTCTCCTATTAGCGCCACCTAAAAAGGGCCCAACTTCTAACCATGAAAGTGGGGAGAGGATGTAGCGTAATGACCACAGCTGCCAACTTCAGAGCTGGGGAACCATGTTCGAGTTCAGGCGCCGGCTCAACATCCTGTGATTCTGGGCAGATCACTTAATGTCCCTGTAAATGAATGTGTCCTTAACTGGTGCTCATAACACGTGCTGGTGCTGTTGATTAAGTGCTGGTGCTGAGCACCAGAAACCACTGGCTCAAATTAAGCACTGGGGGTAAGGTGTAAAAATCTATGCAAACTTGCCTTACAATATTGTGCCCGTCGATATTGTTGCTTCAATATCTTCAGCCCAACAGAAGCAAGTTAGATGGAGAGAAGATATATGTTACATTTGTTCCATAAGCATAGATCAGAACTAAGCAGAAAGTGGGTGACATTGTTGTTAGAAAATGATGGAGATGTGAAGGTATTGGAGATGGGTGAAAGTCCCAATGACCGGTGCTTATAAGCTCAGCCAAGGGAGTTGAACACATTGTGTTCCCTGCAAAGATATTAACTAATTATATGATTTTCAATAGGCCGGAGTCACATTTGAAACCTGAGGGGTTACGGAGGTGCGACTGCTGAGACCCTGCAGCAAGTGGGCATCCATGCTCTGCGCGATCCAGAGTCTTATCAGAAGCAACTTTAGGAGGCATAGGTATATAGCAATCCTACAAACTAGGCATTGACAAAACAGCTGCCTTGGTTGTCATGCGATACCCTCCAAGTTAAGAAAGTGAATATTTTTTCTTAATGTTTTGATTAGCGTGAAGCTGATGAAGGAAATCTTGTCTATCTGAGGAATGAATGACAAACTGTGAACCAACAGAACCCTAAGATTACAAATTCTGGTTGCATAACATGTTTGTAATGGGCACATTTACCCCTTGGCACAATTTGACACTGAATAACAGATGCTTATTGTTACCCAACTCAGTGGTACCCATTCTATCGACCTCTGAAGGATGATAGGTTGAGTGGGCCCACCAAGATTTGAACCTGTGACCATGAGGTCAAGCACAGACCTCCGGAGTGGAAGCATTAGTTCACAGAGATATAAGACCAAGCTTAGAGTTGAAACCAGAGACCCGGGGCCAGCAGCCATGATCCCAATGGGAGCCTAGTTGAGCAAGACAAGGACCTCACATTAGTCTTGTCAGTGTTTAGCTTCAGTGTGTTTGTCAGGATGGGAAAATGCTTGGAATTGACATTAAATATACATTAAATTATGAAATTGTGAATATTCACTGTATTTACCAACCCTTACAAATGCACTCTTTCAGAGACATCTTCAAACTTACCCAGCCCTCTAGATAAAACAATTTAAAAAAGAAGAAATGTCACCATACAGGCAACATTTCCATAATCATAAATCCAGCAGCATAAATCTCACCTGTTCTAGTACCTGACATTTTGAGGTCATGAAAGTTGCACTTCGGTGCACAGAGACGTTTAAGACTCGAACTCACAGTGTGCAGGGGTATATGAATCATCAAATTTATGTTATACAAATGGCCACCTCTGTGTAGGCCTCTCTGAGAAAGAAATGGTCAACATACTAAATGCAGTCGTCTGCTACACTGAGGTTGGTTTGCTTAGAATGCAATCGTCATCAAAGGAAATACTGCACATAACGGATCTTATAAGGGAAGCCTACTTTACTCTTTTTATTCGATTCTGAAAGCGTGCACTTTTTTCCATTAATTTTTCGTACTTTGCCCAACTTATTTGCAGTGAACATTCTCATAAACGAATGTAAAACAAAGTTCCTTCTTTCACGTAGCTCGTTGTGATTTTTCTGATATATCTAGGCGCTTGATAAACCTACAGGGCACAATTATTAGAAGCAGAAAGTCTTGGCGACATATTTGATTACCTAGAAATAGAAATGGAAGTCCCCACCCTGTTGGGATTAAGTCAGGTTAGCTTGGATATAGAGAGATACGCAATAAATCAAATGACAATAATTTGTAGAAGGGCTAATTTCTATAACCTTGCACGGCAAGATAATTTTTGTACAAGTGCCAGAAATCAGATTGCAGGCGTCAGAGTGGAAAGGGGCGACCGAATCGGTCCCCCCGAACGTATGGCCGAGTGCCTCGATCCCCCCGGGAAGCCATTTTGGGCGGGAGGCGCGTCTCAGCTGGTATGCCCGAAGCGGCGTAGCTGGGGCGCGCTCGTTCCCGCCCTAGAGTGGGCTGGCCTAGACACCGACGCAGCCAGCCACGCCCTCAGGGGCAGGCAGGGGCGGGTATACGCCCGCCCTGAAGACGGATAAAAAGGGACGCAAGACCAGAAGACATCCTCTTGTTCTTGTGCTCTGAAGCTGCACCTCCTCGCTGCACGTGAGCTCGGGACAGAACGAAGAGCCAATTTTGAGCGTTTTAATCTCTCTCTTTGTCTTTTAGATACTTCATCTGAAAAGATGCCCAAGAAAGGAGCGAAGACAATGTCGACTGACCAGTTGGTTCGGGCCCTCATGAAGGACATGTCCGAAATTAAGAAGCGGTTGGCGGAGCGAGACGGCGAGGAGGGATCGGGGCGTCCACCGGCCGGAGGGAAGCCAAAGAGGCCGAGAAGGGGGCCGGTCGGGGGAGACGTCCCGGTTCCCTGTTCCCCGCTCGAGGCGCCAGCCCCGGTACCGGCCCCGGTACCGGATGAGGGGAATCCGATTCCCGTGGTAGTCACCCCGACGTCTGCCGAAGATATGCCTCCCGAGTTGGCGGCACAGTTAGCAGCATGGTTGGGGGACGGTAATGGGGGCGCCATGGCTACCGAAGCGCAAGCACTCATAAAGCAGTTGCGCGAGAAACGTGATACAGCCAAGGTGCCCGCGCCGGATGCGGCGATAGACAAGCCACGAGGGACGGAAGCAGCGTCCGGTGCAGGTAAGCGGCCATTGCCGATTGCAAGGGATGAGTCAACACCCTCTCGTAGAGAAAAATTGGGGCAACATGTTCCTTTGCCAATAAAGGAAAAGATTTGGGCGGGGAATACGTTAACATTTTCTCCCTGCTCGTTGATCACTAGGAGGTCGAAACTGTTAAGGGTCAAAAGGATCTGATGCATCCGAGTGTTTGGCGCGCAAAAATGGCTGCCTTTAAAGTGAATGAAAATATTGGTAACTGGGGTAATGCTTGGGGAATTTTTACGGCAATTTTGGGGGAACGTAGGCCTGATTTGCTCCCTGAATTTCCAGTATATCAGTCACGAATTATGGGGTACTCGACATCACACCAAGGTAACCAATGGTTCTGTTATGACAACCTTTTCAGGAAAGCGATGGAGCATAACAAAAGTTTAACCTGGGACTGTTACGATTCTTTAACATGGAATAAGATGAAAGAGTCGGGGATGTTGAAAGTGCCGTTGGTGGGGAGTGCTGTTAGTGAGTCCTCCCGCCAAAATGGGGGGACACCCTTTCGGTCGGGTACGGGTACAGACGATTACCCGAGACCCGCCGGCAATACAGGGAAGAGGGGGTTCTGTTTCAATTTCAACAGAAGCAAATGTACTAGGCCCCCGGGATCTTGTAAGTTCAAACACGAATGTAGTGGTTGTGGGGCACCCCATCCTGAGTCCTCGTGCAGAGCCAAATCGGGTGAAAATGGGGGTAGAGGAGGCGCTAAACAGGTCTAATATAGTCCGAGGGGCGCCTTTACCAACCCCGATTGATACCCTGGCGATGATTCCCTGGCTCAGCGAATACCCAGATCGTACTTCTGCTGGGGTGCTACGAAACGGTTTTTCATATGGTTTCCGCATCCCGGTGGGTAACTTTCAGGGTGTCGGGACGTGCAAAAATCAACTTTCCGTCTTGCAGCATACTACTGTAGTACAGGATAAGATCCGGAAAGAGGTTACCCGAGGTCGGGTTGCCGGCCCGTTTCCTGTCCCCCCGGTGCCGAACTTTGTTTGTTCTCCTTTAGGGGTGGTCCCCAAGAAGGACCCGGGTGAGTTTCGATTGATTCACAATTTATCAGCCCCTCATGGCCTTTCTGTAAACGATGCAATTAATCCAGAAATGTGTTCGGTGCGGTACGCATCATTCGATGAGGCCGTAGCCATTTTGAATCGCCTGGGGCCCGGGACGCTGATGGCGAAATCAGATATCGAGTCAGCGTTCCGTTTGCTCCCGGTATACCCGGAAGACCAACGTTTGTTGGGATTCATGTTTCAAGGTTTGTATTACATGGACAGGTGTATGCCGATGGGGTGCTCGATATCTTGTGCTTATTTCGAGAAATTCAGTAGTTTTCTGCAATGGGTTTACACGAAGAAAACAGGTTTTCGGAATGTGATGCATTACCTCGATGACTTTCTGTTCCTTGGGGCCGCTGGGGATGATGAATGTGCCCGGGCCTTGACTGAATTTTGTGTTTTAATGAATCAATTTGGCGTGCCGTTGGCACCAGGTAAAACTGTGGGTCCCACGACTTGCCTCGAGTTCCTCGGGATCGAGTTGGACTCTAGTGAGGGTTGTTTTCGTTTACCAGCTTCCAAAGTATCGAAATTCAAGACAGCCCTGCAAATGTGTACCACTGCATCTAAAGTTACGCTGCATCAATTGCAGCAATTGGTGGGGAAGTTGAATTTTGCCTTAAGGGTGATCCCGATGGCCCGCCCCTTCTCCCGTTCGATTGCACAGGCGATGGTCGGCCTAAAGGAGGGTCACCATCGCACGAGGTTATCGGCCGAGGTCCGCCAAGACATGCGTATTTGGTTAGCATTTTTGGCGGATTTCAATGGTCGAGTCGTCTGGAACAAACCGGCCTTGTCCTCTGAAGAGCTTGGTCTATGGACGGATTCAGCGGGAAGCATGGGTTTCGGCGCCATCTTCGGCACAAAATGGTCGGCACAAAAGTGGCCAACATGGTGGCACGATGAGGGGCTGACGAGTAATATTGCTTTCCTTGAGCTGTTTCCTATTTTGGTGGCCCTCAGATCCTGGCCCGATGGATTCAAAAATCATTCTGTCATATTTTGGTCTGACAATATGACCGTTGTAGAATGCATCAATAGTCAGGCAGCACGTTGTAAAATGATTTTGAGGCTGCTTAAAGAAATTGTCTTACTGTGTATGCAACTGAACGTGGTATTCAGAGCAAAACATGTCCCGGGGGTGATGAATCAGGCTGCTGATGCACTGTCTCGTTTTCAAATGCAGGCTTTCTCGGGTTTCCTTCCCTCAGCGGACCCCGAGCCAGCACCCTTTCCCGAAGCTCTCTGGTCTCTCGGTGCCCCGAACTTCGTTACCTCGTGGGAGAGAGTCTAGCACCAAGGACGAGGAAGGCATACGAAGGGGCGTTTCGGGCTTATTTGGCCTTTTTGGGGACTGAGAGAGGGGGACTTTGGGGGCATGAGGATTGGGTAGTACATTTTCTGATGTCCTTGCGTAAGGCTGGGAAGTCGGTGGCTACAGCCCAGAGGCATCGTGCTGCCATCTCCTTTGTTGCCAGGGCTCATAATATCCAGGACCCGACAGCGTCTTTTGCTGTACAGAAAGCGCTGCGTGGGTGGCAACGCCTTGAGGGTCGCAGAGTAGATGAGAGGCGCCCGATAGGTCTGGATAGGTTGTCCCAGTTGCTGGCCACACTCCCCGACATATGCTCGTCTCAGTTCGAGGCCTGTTTGTTCCGAGCCGCTTTTACGCTTGCATTTCACGGGGCTATGAGGATAAGTGAGCTGGTGGCAAGGAGCAAGCGGGATGTGGCGGGGGGTTTGTGCCGGGAACACGTTCAGATCAGGGGTGAGACTATGACGGTATCCTTTGTCAAGTCAAAAACCGATCAAAGTGGGGTGGGAGACTGCATAGTCATTCGCAGGATTCCAGGGTCTTCCATGTGTCCGGTGAGGTGTTTAGAGGATTACCTAGCACGAAGGGTGGCATCATGGGGGGGGACAATGTTGAGACACGCGGACGCCACCCCACTGACAAAGTTTCAGTTTCAGCGGGTGCTCGCGATGTCGATTACCGCAGCGGGCTTGGACCCGGGTGAGTTTGGGACCCATTCCTTTCGGATAGGGGCTGCCACTGAAGCTGCAGCCAGGGGTCTTAATGTGGAACAAGTAAAACGAGTGGGGCGTTGGTCCTCCAATTGTTATAAGAGGTATGTGCGGTTGCACATGTTGTGAAGCTGTAATAATGTACTCACGCTTCTTGTCTTTTGTTTGGTTTTCAGTTACGCAAGCCTTCGAGGCGGGGCGGACTATGCAGTCGACCCAACACCGGGCCAGCGGTCAGACATCACCGGCTGTGAGAAAGGAGGTGTGGGTCGTGGGCCACTCATACGTGAGGCGTGCCGCAGACGTATTCGAAGCAGGTGACATGATTCACGTAGCTGGGGAATACGGGTACAGGATGTCCTTCTACGGAAGGGGCGGTCTCTGTATTGACCAGTTTCAGGCTTACTTTGAGGGTTTGTTAGGGCGGATGAGGTCACCGCCGTCTATAGTCATAGTACATTTAGGGGGCAATGATTTGGTCACCACCGGTAGACGACTTCTCCTGGAGGCAATGCTTTCCACTGTAAGTTGGTTGGCGAGGAAAGTTCCGGGGTGCATAATTGCGTGGTCTCATATGATCCCACGAAAAGTGTGGCGGGGGGCTATTTCGATCCCTGCTTTGAACCATTCTGTTAGGAAACTTAATAACAAAATGAGTAGGTTGTTCCGTTCCAGGACATTGCATTCTATCTCGCACGGTTGTATTAATGATGACAGTATGTATCTGGGGGATGGTGTGCATTTGTCTCGGGTGGGAAATGAGTTACTCATAGGAGGCTTCTTAGCATGGTTAAAAACGTTGGAACATGACCTTTAGCTAGGAGTTTTGTGGGGGGCCCGGATAGCCGGTCAACTATCCGGGCCTGTGGCGGTAAGGTCATGATCGGTGAGCACTAATTAGTAGATCCCTATGAGTGGGCGTCACCCAACACGGATGGGAGCGCTCGGGAGAGGTGGCCATTGGCCCCTCAATGGGGAGGCGGTCCCTTCTAAGGATGGGTCGCCGGAAGTAAAGGAAAGGCGGTCAAGGCCCCTTCCTTTGTAGGAGGGGTTACAGCCCCCTCCTGGGGAATTTCCCGGGGCCAGTGACATCTGCGACGGCAGATGCGGTAAGTTGTGTGGGGTTGGGATAAGGGCCACGATACCTTCTAGATACCTCACACGAGTATTCGAACGACCTTTAACTGGCGTCGAGTTTTAGGTGCCCCCGTCAAGTCAAGGGAAATTGGTAGTAGTTGCACTTGAGGTACGCCTCCGTGCTGTCGCCCATCCCAAGTGGGAGGGGTAAGTCTGGTTAGGGATCTTGACACCGGTTATGACCTTGCCGTTGGCCCTTAAACGTTAGGTTGTACAATTTCAATATGTCAAGAAATGTTTTGTAGGTTGCTAGTTCGGCTAGGAGAACCTCTGTATTAGAGAATCTGTTAAGGTTAGCCAAACATCGCAATATGGTAATGAAATTGTACATAACATGAAACGTTTAATGTTTTAATTTTGTTTTAATAAATACGGCCGGGATGGTCACTCCATCCCACTTCCAAAAACTTCAAGAACTGTTTCCGGTTTCACTCCTTTTGGGGATTGTGTTGAGAGGGGGTGGCGGGTATCTCGGCCATATGGAAAGGGGCGACCGAATCGGTCCCCCCGAACGTATGGCCGAGTGCCTCGATCCCCCCGGGAAGCCATTTTGGGCGGGAGGCGCGTCTCAGCTGGTATGCCCGAAGCGGCGTAGCTGGGGCGCGCTCGTTCCCGCCCTAGAGTGGGCTGGCCTAGACACCGACGCAGCCAGCCACGCCCTCAGGGGCAGGCAGGGGCGGGTATACGCCCGCCCTGAAGACGGATAAAAAGGGACGCAAGACCAGAAGACATCCTCTTGTTCTTGTGCTCTGAAGCTGCACCTCCTCGCTGCACGTGAGCTCGGGACAGAACGAAGAGCCAATTTTGACCCACCCACCAGCCCCTGAAGACAGCCAGTTGTGTATAATAAAGTTGATTAATTTTGTTTGTTTGCGTTTACAGGTTGTAGTGCCATGTTGATTTTGAGTTAATAAAGAATGGTCGTTTTTGAGTACGTTTGCCATTAAAGATATTCAGTTTAGTGTTGAATTTTGATGTATGCTCTTTCGGTCATAGTGGCCAAGGTATTCTTAGGTTAATTTGCACTGTCGTATTTATTTTGGTAGGCGGTAAGGTCATGATCGGTGAGCACTAATTAGTAGATCCCTATGAGTGGGCGTCACCCAACACGGATGGGAGCGCTCGGGAGAGGTGGCCATTGGCCCCTCAATGGGGAGGCGGTCCCTTCTAAGGATGGGTCGCCGGAAGTAAAGGAAAGGCGGTCAAGGCCCCTTCCTTTGTAGGAGGGGTTACAGCCCCCTCCTGGGGAATTTCCCGGGGCCAGTGACATCTGCGACGGCAGATGCGGTAAGTTGTGTGGGGTTGGGATAAGGGCCACGATACCTTCTAGATACCTCACACGAGTATTCGAACGACCTTTAACTGGCGTCGAGTTTTAGGTGCCCCCGTCAAGTCAAGGGAAATTGGTAGTAGTTGCACTTGAGGTACGCCTCCGTGCTGTCGCCCATCCCAAGTGGGAGGGGTAAGTCTGGTTAGGGATCTTGACACCGGTTATGACCTTGCCGTTGGCCCTTAAACGTTAGGTTGTACAATTTCAATATGTCAAGAAATGTTTTGTAGGTTGCTAGTTCGGCTAGGAGAACCTCTGTATTAGAGAATCTGTTAAGGTTAGCCAAACATCGCAATATGGTAATGAAATTGTACATAACATGAAACGTTTAATGTTTTAATTTTGTTTTAATAAATACGGCCGGGATGGTCACTCCATCCCACTTCCAAAAACTTCAAGAACTGTTTCCGGTTTCACTCCTTTTGGGGATTGTGTTGAGAGGGGGTGGCGGGTATCTCGGCCATATGAAGTACAGCTAGTTTAGCTTTATGTGTTGTTTAACAATATGCATTAGTAATGTCTGTTTTTTCCCTTTCCCTGTTCTCTATCTCAAATATATTCTTGCATGATTGTTAGTCCCTGTACAGTAAAGCGCTCTGGTGACCTAGGTCCATGTGTGCGTAATTTTAACGTCACAAATAAATAAACAAAGAAACCACTTTGGCTACATGAGTTTCGATCGAAACCCCTGAGCGAGTCATCAGGGTTTTAAATGTGAAGAGAGTATTAAAGATTATATTCGGCCCTCTTTGGCTTTGGTTATTCTTCACTGTCCTCTGTTATTTCACCAGGGGACTCCACCTACTTTTAGATGCTGATGTCTGCTGGTGAAAGACCTCAGGGGTCATACTTACAAAAAAATGTTGGAGCGTGGAGTTGCTCCAAATTCAGAAGTGCCGCACTCTGACATTTTTAAAACGCAGGGATGCGCTGTATTCACACGGATACGGTGCCCACCCCTGTGTTTTCTCTAGCGATGGAGCAAAAAAAGATACCTAGCACCAGTACAGGCCCCATGTCGCCATGTTTCAATGGTGCCTGCGCTGCAGGGACGATTGTTTATGTAAAGGAATGGACACCTTCCTGCACATAAACAATAATTCAAGGTGATTTGCTCATTCTATGTGTGTTGCAGAATGCAGCATACAAGGAAAGAGCAAAAAACGAGGAGAAAAAATAATTTCTACTCTTATCGCCATTCTAACGCCTGGTATTCCATGGTATTAGAATGGTGCTGTTTTTGGCACTGCATTAGCCTTTTAAATCTGGGGCAGCCTCAAAAAGCAATAGGTGTTGCGGTTGAACGCCCACAGCACTACCCATTGCCTGCCTCTTTGCTGCAGAGGACTGCGATGGAAAGGGACATATGTACAAGGTGGGATTATGCCAAGTAAAGTGGCTTTGCGCCACATTGTTAATATGGGAAATGGTGCTAAACCACTAGAGCGTTAAAAAAAAAATGATGATCCGGTGGCGAATGGGGCTTGTAAATATGCCCCCAAGTCCTTGTCGTTACTGCATATCTGCATATTCCAATGAGGCTCTAAGTCCTGCCAGGCCAGCTCTTTGTATGTGGTAGGTCTACTCACAGCTCTGGACACAGCAGCTGACTGTGGCTTATATCCTGTGACACCTGTGACACATCTCACTGCATGGCTGCATGGGACATGTCAAAAATGTTTTGTGATGTCTTATGAACACGTGAAAACTGTATAACCCGTTAATAACAATGTTATATGTATCATTTTGAATGTATAATCTTTGATACAATGCGAAAGAAATAACATGATATCAACACACAAAAAGGGAGGGAAATTGTATGAAAAGCACACGACCAAAATGATTAAAAGGCTGAATTACATTTATTATGAGTATAAATTCATTCGTATTAAAAACATTGAATAAAAATTCATGATACACCAACAATTATAAGAACAACTTAATAACACAATAATCATGTACATATATCACAATTGCGGGAAAGAATTCATAAATTAGAAACAGACAAAATTAAACTATATATCACAGTCACTTAAAAGAAATCATAAAAATAGTGGCAAACAATGTTAATCGACGCGCGTTTCGGCGTTGTTGAAAACGCCTTCTTCAGGAGCCACAATAAAAGCGTAATGATATAGTACTAGCAGGGTATTTCGAAAAAGGTCTCTTCAAGTATGTGTGAAACTATCTTGAATTGACTGGACTGATAACTTGTATATCTCAAAGCGAAAACACTGATAACGTATTCAATACTTTTCTCAACGGGTGCATGAAAACGATGCGACTCGTCTTCTTTCGTTATTATGGGATCGCAAGCGGGTGCATCAACCTATGGGAGCCATGTTAACGGTATTTTCTAGCATCCCACAGCAGTTGGTGGAGTAAAGTGCCACAGCCTTTCGGCGGATTATGTTTCGTGAATATCAGAATATAAACGTCTGCATCAACCTGTGGGAACCGTGCTCGGAAAATCTGCTAGTATCCCACAACCGTTGGAAGAGGAAAGTGCCACGGAATACCGGGTGTACCTCTCTAGAATTATACGAACTGGATGAAAATACTGCTACGCGTCGGTCCTCGTTTCGTGGATATAGAGTCACAGACGTGTGCATCAACCTGCGGGGGCCGCGAAAAAGATGTCTGCTGGCGTCCCGCAGCCGCTTTTTTTTTTTTTCTGTCCCAACGGCTGCGGGACGCCAAAAGACATCTTTTTCGCGCCCCCCGCAGGTTGATGCACACGTCTGTGACTCTATATCCACGAAACGAGGTCCGACGCGTAGCAGTATTTTCATCCAGTTCGTATAATTCTAGAGAGGTACACCCGGTATTCCGTGGCACTTTCCTCTTCCAACGGTTGTGGGATACTAGCAGATTTTCCGAGCACGGTTCCCACAGGTTGATGCAGACGTTTATATTCTGATATTCACGAAACATAATCCGACGTAAGGCTGTGACACTTTACTCCACCAACTGCTGTGGGATGCTAGAAAATACCGTTAACATGGCTCCCATAGGTTGATGCACCCGCTTGCGATCCCATAATAACGAAAGAAGACGAGTCGCATCGTTTTCATGCACCCGTTGAGAAAAGTATCGAATACGTTATCAGTGTTTTCGCTTTGAGATATACACGTTATCAGTCCAGTCAATTCAAGATAGTTTCACACATACTTGAAGAGACCTTTTTCGAAATACCCTGCTAGTACTATATCATTACGCTTTTATTGTGGCTCCTGAAGAAGGCGTTTTCAACAACGCCGAAACGCGCGTTGATTAACATTGTTTACCACTATTTTTATGATTTCTTTTAAGTGACTGTGATATATAGTTTAATTTTGTCTGTTTCTAATTTATGAATTCTTTCCCGCAATTGTGATATATGTACATGATTATTGTGTTATTAAGTTGTTCATATAATTGTTGGTGTATCATGAATTTTTATTCAATGTTTTTAATACGAATGAATTTATACTCATAATAAATGTAATTCAGCCTTTTAATCATTTTGGTCGTGTGCTTTTCATACAATTTCCCTCCCTTTTGTGTGTTGATATCAATTTATTTCTTTTGCATTGTTTATTTCCCCGTATTACGGATTATTTCTCTTAACAGGGGGTCCTTGTTTGTTACATTAATCTTTGATACAACCAGAAACATATGGTTACTGCAATTTGATTTTGGTATTTGGTTTAATTTATGAAGATACAAATAAAAGAATTCCGTTAAGTGTATTCGTTCCTGAGTGTAATATCATTGGATTGATTCATGTACAAATATTGTTTATTGAATGATTGTTGAATAATCAAATGTAGAGTCCACCCGGACTACCTCAGCACAGTGCGCAGCGTGTTCTGCCAACCTTGGCAGTATACTTAGCTTTTGTCTTTCAGCACTTGACAGGCAGCCAGTGCTACGCTGAGGCACCTTTATAAAGCATTGGTTTAAAATGACTATTGAAAGCTTTAGATTAGGTAGAATAGGGAGTGCGCCTCCATCCCCCAATTTTCTGTTTGGTACCAAGGCACATCACTCCCATCTGCCATCACTTGTAATGGAGAAAGATGATGCAAAGCCAGAAGGAAAGATCCGCATAGTAGCTGAGCTGCAGCTGAGCCAGGATCACGTCCCAAACGTAAGTGGGGAAGGGATGAGGGACTGAGATGTGGATGTCTGTTTACTTGTGTGAATGTTTGTCGACGTGTATTACCTCCTTGTTAGTCTTCCTCGCCACATGACTAACAAAGTGAGCTTCAGCTCCACACCAGAACCCTCTAAAGCAAAAAGTCAGCCTCCCATGCCTCCCATCCCTTCCCAATATGGCCAAACCATTACACCCTTGACCTCTATAAGAGGCGGGCCGGCCCAACCCATCAGCCTGTTTTTTTAGTTCTGCACGCATTTGCTCTCCGGATGCTCCGTCAGGTAAGTGGTGCCTGCTCTAGCAGGTTCGTGGGTCTGGGGTTGTAGGTCCTGCTCTAGGGGACCAGGGGATCTTGGACCTTTCCCCCCCCCCCTTCCTTCCCCCGGTGTGTTTTGGGCCGGAGGGGCTCTGCTCCAGCGAGCCAAGGGTTAACAGGGGGGGGGGGGGCGGCCAGGTACGGAAGGTGGGGGTCGGCGCTCTAGCACGCCTCCGTTCGCCTGTCTCTCTGTGCCCGGTCCTGCTCTGTACCCTGTTGTTTCCGCCCGCCTGCCCATCATGGCACTTTGGCGGCGGTACTGCGCAGTGTTTGTGTGCCCTCTGTTGGCTGCACTTATTCCCTTTGTGACGCACCACCCGCCCGCCTCCCCCGCGTGGCGCTGCGGCGGGTGGCGGCTGTGCTTCAGCTGACCAGGACTGCCACTCGACCCTATGAAGTGTGAGACTCACGCAGTTCTGTCTTTCTATCTGCCAGCAGTCTGCATTGTGGGGGGTGCTACTCTTCTCGCCGCCCGCCTGCCCCTCGGGCGCTGTGGCGGGCGGCGGCTGGGTGTGCGGTGTTCTGTTCCCTCTTATCATGTGGCGCGAGCTTTTGGATTACAGAGCTCCTATTGCGGGCTTCCCAAAACTAGCCATTTGTCACGCCGCCCGCCTGTCCATCGAGACGCGGCGGTGGTGCTGCATGGTGGTGTGTGCCCCCAATGCTTACCGGGTCTCCACGGAGTTCACGGTAAGGGAGTGTGACTCCTGTTGTCGAGCACATCCTCCTGGGGCGGGGGCGGTTGCGCGTTCCCGCGCTGTCAGGTGTTGCCGGTCATTTTTGGTTGAAAAGGGTTGTGTGATGTCTGGGTAGGGCTTCTGCAACATAGGCTGTAACCCTCTGAGCTACCTGCATGAATTCCACATCTATGTATCGCCTTCTATGAGCTGTGCTTCGCCGCAGGCTCATTAGCCTTCTATTAGCTCATTTCTGCCTGCCCGGGAAGTTCCATACTGGCCAGCTGCTTCTGGCTGGTGAGTTTGGCTTCGGTTTTTAGCTTTGCAGCTTTTCCCTTATTCTTGCTGTCATCGTACTGTTTGCAGATCCGGGCCATTTGTGGGCTTATCCATGTTCTGTTGACTTGCAACGGTGTGTAATTGAGTTCCTCATGCTTTGCTGGAGTTAGTGGTACAGGGTTGTTGTTTCTATGTCCCGCACGTCTGCGCACGGTGACTTCCTTATGCTTCGTGACTATGATCCTGGTTTGGACTGTGGGTCTCTGTGGAGCATTTTTTGTTTGTGCTCTCACTCTCCTGTCACGTTTCTGTTTCTACTGTCTCAGGGCTGTGTGTTGGGTACACCGGACTCTGCAGGTTCCGGCCTCCACACGGTGTGCAGTGTGGTTTTGATTTCCCCCAGGATATCCTGGGGTTGACGATCCTGCTGCTATGCACTGTGTGTTCACGTGGGTGCGCATTGGGGTGTTGCAGTTTGGCCATCTGACTGGAGCGTTTGCTCATCCTCCTGGGTTTCTGGATGGTCAGCTTCTTGCTGCTTTGGGGCATTCTTCTCTGTGTTTTGCTGGTGCCCTACTTGTCTCAGCTTTGGCCCTTCCTGGGTGTCCGTGGGGGGGGGTTCTCTTGGGGTGCTGGTCCGACATAGGAGCTTTTTGCTCACTGGTTGGTCTTGTGCCTCTGGTGGCTTGGGCTCGCTCTTTGGGCTTTGGGCCTGCGGTCCTTCTGTCCTATGGGCTCCGGTTCCTGCCTGCTCTCCGTTGTTGTGCGGGGTCTGTCCCGGTCAGTACCTTGTTGGACGTCCTCTAGGGGTTTCCGTGGGCTGTGGTGTGTCTGCTGGGGGCAGGCTGCTGTTTGCGCTTATCCTTCCATCACTGGGCTGCGGCGGTGGTCGCCTGGTGGTCTCTTGCTTTTGTTTCTGCTCCTGGAGGGCACGCCCTGTCTTGTCCGGGTCCGCTGCTTTGCCGCTCCCTCCTCCTCTGTCTCGGCAGGCGACTCCTGGACCCCCTTCCTACCGGATTCCTGCTGTTACCATGCTTCTCCTCGCCTCCTGGGGGTCAGGGCTTTGTTGTGGTCCTTTCTGTTGCCTCGCCTTTCACCCTGGATGGCACGTTTCCTTGGGTTCTGCCCTCTCCCAGGCCGCTCCGGTTGTCGGTTATTGGGCTCCCCTGCTCCTGTCCATGGAGCTGTGGCTCTTTGGTTGCTCTGCTGCCTTTGGGTGGTGAATGCTTGTGTTTTTTTTTTGTTGAGTCGCTGTGGTGGGGATGCCCTCTGTTCCTTCAATTCCTCTCTCTGGACTTTTGCTCCCCTCTCACTTTTGGCTGTCCATTGGTCAGTCTTGGTGTATTGGGTCCGGCTTACTGCTTTCTGTTCTGTGCCCTGTTTGCTGCTGCTTTTGTCTCTGTGCAGAATGGTTCCGTGCCTTCTCTGTCCTCCTTCGGCTTTGCTTGGGGCGGATTTTCTGGTGGCACTTCGTACCTCTGGGGTCCGGGTTTTTTCGGCATTCCCGGTGTTGTTGTCCCGGGCTGGATCTTCCTACTTGTGGTTGCCTCTCTTGGGTGGTCCTTCCACTCATCTGGTCTCGTTGGGTTTGCACTCTTTCGTTGGCATTCCATTCTGGTCTGTTGGTTTCTTGTGAGTTTCCATGAAGTTGCTTGGCTTTGGTATTTGCTCACTTTGTTAGTCATGTGGTGAGGAAGACTAACGAGGAGGTAATGCCCCAGTTACTTACCGGTAATCTTCATTACTCCAAGTATAGTCTTCCTCACCACATGTGTTCCCATACCTCCCTCCCTGTCTGGCTATTTGCTTCATGTTTGTGCTTGGTAGTTTCAGGCAGATGGGTTGGGCCGGCCGGCCTCCTGTAGAGGTCAATGGTGTAATGGGTCGGCCATATTCGGAATGGATGGCCTAGTAATCCACAAAATTATTGGAATCGTTAATTACTGCCACATTAGAGCCTCTACATTTTTCAAAACTCCACCTGCACTCACTCAAATAAAGTCTGATTTACATTCCTACATACACAGCCTGTACCTCAAAAGTACATACAAGTTTTGGAGTCCCAGGACCACAGCTATGGACTGCACTGTCGATGACTAACAGCCCGAAGACAAATCACTTCACCTACCAAAAACAACATGTTATCTTTTCTGACATTTCTGCCATCCCTCCTAAAGACCAGAAGCATGTAGAGTTCACAGAGCTACACTGTACAATTTTGTATTGCATGATTGCCCGTTGCAACACTTGTTTATTCGCACACGTGCATAGTTAATTGCAAATGCTGATTCAAAAATGTTATGTGCCCTCATTAATTTTTTTAATGGAGAATTTGTACAAATGCTGGATCTGACATAGTGATGGTCTCAACGCTGTTCTGCTTCATCTGGATAATACCAGTAAAAGAAACTCTGCCTAAGTCGTCAAAGGCAATGTAAGTCTCTTTAAGTTCCCATCAGGTAATGGTGATGCAAGAAAGGCTAATCAGGTTACGGGTGGCAATATGAGAAAGTCTGCCTGGACCCCATCAGATAACAAGAAACTCTATCTAGTTCCCCATCAGACAATGTCAATCAAGAAAATCTATCTGGTTCCCCACCAGACAATGTCTATCAAGAACATCTTTCTGGTTCCCCATCTGACAATGTCAATGCAAGAAAATGGATCTGGTTCCCCATCAGACAATGTCAACGAAGAAAATCGATCCGGTTCCCCATCAGACAATGTCAATGCAAGAAAATCGATCCGGTTCCCCATCAGACAATGTCAATCAAGAAAATGTATCTGGTTTCCCATCTGGCCATGTCAATGCAAGAAAATCTATCTGGTTCCGCATCAGACAATGTCAATCAAGAAAATCTATCTGGTTCCCAGTCAGACAATTTCAATCAAAAAAATCTATTTGGTTTTCCATCAGACAATGTTAATACAAGGAAATCTATCTGGTTCCCATCAGACAACGTCAATGCATGAAAATCTATCTGGTTCCCCTTCAGACAATGTCAATCTAGAAAATGTATCTGGTTCCCCATCAGACAATGTCAAGGCAAGAAAATCGATCCGGTTCCCCATCAGAAAATGTCAATGCAAGAAAATCTATCTGGTTCCTCATCAGATAATGTCAATCAAGAAAATCTATCTGGTTCCCCATCAGACAATGTCAAGGCAATAAAATCGATCCGGTTCCCCATCAGACAATGTCATGGCAAGAAAATCGATCTGGTTTCCCATCAGACCGTGTCAATCAAGAAAATGTATCTGGTTCCCCATCAGACAATGTCAATGCAAGAAAATCGATCTGGTCCCGCATCAGACAATGTCAGTCAAGAAAATCTATTTGGTTCCACATCAGACAATGTTAATACAAGAAAATCTATCTGGTTCCCATCAGACAATGTCAATGCATGAAAATGTATCTGGTTCCCCATCAGACAATGTCAATCAAGAAAATCTATCTGGTTCCTCATCAGACAATGTCAATCAAGAAAATCTATCTGGTTCCCATCAGACAATGTCAAGGCAAGAAAATCTATCTGGTTCCTCATCAGATAATGTCAATCAAGAAAATCTATCTGGTTCCCCATCAGACAATGTCAAGGCGGGAAAATCGATCCGGTTCCCTATCAGACAATGTCATGGCAAGAAAATCGAGCTGGTTCCCCATCAGACAATGTCAATCAAGAAAATGTATCTGGTTCCCCATCAGACAATGTCAATGCAAGAAAATCGATCTGGTACCGCATCAGACAATGTCAGTCAAGAAAATCTATTTGGTTCCCCATCAGACAATGTTAATACAAGAAAATCTATCTGGTTCCCATCAGACAATGTCAATTCATGAAAATCTATCTGGTTCCCCATCAGACAATCTCAATCAAGAAAATCTATCTGGTTCTCCATCAGACAATGTCAATGAAAGAAAATCTATCTGGTTCTCCATCAGATAATGTCAATGCAAGACAATCTATCTGGTTCCTCATCTGATAATGTCAATAAAAGAAACTATGTTTGGTTCCTCATCAGATAATGTATACAAGACGATCTATACGGTTTCTAATAAGATAAAATCAATACAAGACATTATACCTGGATCTCTATTAGATAGTATGGCAACACTGGAAAGTGAGTCCTTTCAAATAATGGCAGTACAAGAACTTATACTTGGATTGCTGTCAGATAAGGGCATCATAAGAAATGTATGGCTATACAAGAACATCTACGTGGGCATCCCAAGGGAAAACGTGAATGTTGGCAACAACTGCAATACAAGAAGGTTTACTGATGTACCTATCAGATCAAGATAATGCATGAAAGTTTATTTAGAACCCATCAGACAACGGGGAAACAGAAACATCTAAGTAGGTAACCAATGTTAATAAAAGATATTCTTCTTAGGATCCAATCAGATAATGGTAACATGAGACATCATACTTGGGTCCCCTTCTGATAACAATAATACAGCATAGACTATTTGGGTCACCAATGGCAGTGCAGGAAAGTTTATTTGAGTTTAAAGTGGGAAAACTAATATTTCTTTCCGTTCTCTCTGGGCTCTCAGTTTGGTACACCATTTTTTTTCCTGACCCGAGACATGTACTGAACCTTCAAGATTCAGGGAGTTAATGCTCGCCATTTACATCTGCTATGATTTGCAAATCACAGCTCCCAGCATGGCCAATTTAGCTCTCCATCCTTCTGAAGTCAGCACATTGAATTCCGTTAAATTTGATAATAGCTACACCAGTTATTTGCAGTGCTTAAAATAACAGAGGCCTGCCATGAAGAACTATATAAATAAAGCACAATATCACTATTTTGTTCAAAGCTTATGGTTCCTTCTGAAGTTATGCAGCTATTTGCTGTGACCCGTGCATTTCCTGACTTTGTTCACTTCATTGTACGACCGGCTTTTTCCCAAAGTGACAGCCCTTGCAGTCTCAGCTAATCAGAGCGCCGTGGTTGTGCCAAATCGTAACTGTTACTGATTGAAACTGACCGCCTGTGAAAATCGGACGGCGGGGCTTTTCTCGGCCTAATCAGATTAGGGCGGCAGGACTCGGTGGCACTCCTAATAAAAAGCTGGCACTCACTAGGAGAGAAATACCACAAAGCTCATAAGCAGATGAAGACTTAGAGAGTAGCTAGAATACCGGAGGAATGTTGTATGCGCTAAATATGGGACTTGCTCTCGCTGATTTCACTCTATCGGCAGCAGCAGTTGTTTGACACCATGTTTGTGTGCTTGTGTGGCGACATGTCCGTCAGTCCGTCAGTATGTGTTTGAAAGACAGGCAACAAGCCTTGGACGTATTTGTTATCATCACACTTTGACCCACAGCAAGAGAGAGAAAAGCAGAAAAGCTCGAACGGAGGAAGAGAAAGATAGGAAAACAGTGACAAAGGGAGAAAGCAGGGATGAAAAAGAGCCTGCAAGAGAGAGAAATGAAGCGTGGGGAAGTGGAAGAAAGAGGCATGAGCTGGAACCAAGACCAGATAACTTTGGTATTTAATACCCTTAGCATTTGTGGGCTCCTATGAAAAACACTGGGCCCAGCAATTATTTCTATAATTATTTTTTTCAAATTAAGCACTGAGTAGCATTATTTACATTACAATTTCTTTTAAAGGTAACTTTCTGATTCATAAAGACATACAAAAGTGCTCTGCAGTTCACTGCAATATGTAGAAATGTAAAGGAAAATTGGCACAGTCAAAATTAGCTTTGCATTTATTTAAAAAGTGTTCTTGCATCTATGACCATTCAGAGGTAGGTGATATCCGGGTTAAGGTTGACCAAGGCTATGCAGGAGGCCTCCTATGGTGGCACCAAGAAGGGGTAATGTTAGAGCTAACACAATTGTGATTTTTGGCTGGGGTTAAGGAGTCTTATAGGGAGCCACATTTGTGCTGATGTATAAAGGTTGTAGGGAGACTACTCGTTTTTGGAATTAGTACAGGGTAAGACTTGAAACAGTTGGGCAAGTTAGTGATGCAACTGGTTAACACTGGCTATTGAGTTTCCCCTCTGCGACTTAGGGAAAAGCAAGACCCAAATATACCAACAGACAGCTAAGCAAACACAGAAAGGTTTAGAGTCATTCGAAGTTTTGACAAAAACAGTTGCTAACATTTTCAACCTTGCGATAAACCATTAGCCTTATCTATCCATATAACAGATTAATGTATTTATACTTTAACTTATAAGCAGCGAGAAACACATTCTGAAATGTATATAGCAACGATGATGGTAAATAGGTATGGCATATGTTTGTATTAATATAGTAGGTGGGGATAGCAGTTTAGCTGTACCAAACCATTTTGTGGTTGCAAACACTGCAATTTGCAAAATTACCGGGTTTGCCACCATATAATGATATTTCCAAATGTATTACCCATTTTGGGATTTTGGAAAGGCCCGTCTGAATCGCAAAATGATTTACTCGCTGTCAGTACCCCATTCACAGGGCCACAGGGAAAGAAGGAGGAGTTGAGTCCTTTTACAACTGATTTCCAGGGGGTCGATCTGCTATGGGTCCTGGGTAACTGGGCCATGTACTATGCCATCCAGCACTCAGCTCTTAGTGGTAAAGTGGGTCGAGCAGTTAAAGGCTCTTTTGGGGGAGATAGGTGCTAGGAATATACAGGCTCTTAGCTCACCATGCAAATAGTAGAACCAATAAGAATGCTGTCCATTCAAATAATAGCTTTTATGAAAAATTGAGTATTTAATGTAAACAGACAAAGCATGTACGACACACTAAATATTCCACACAGTGCTCTTAAAGCCAACAAGCTAGCGCCATCCGGGGCAGGGTCTTCGACTCCCTCTGTCCCTTCTAGTAGAGGTGGTTATTCCCCATCTGAACAATGGAGACGATGCCCAGATGTGGTCCATGCTAGTTTCACACCCCCCAAAGTCTACGCTTTGCCATAAAAGTTCACAAGAGCCTCAGCACTAAGGGGTGTGTGAAAACTAGCATGGAGACCAACACATTGTTGAGGAAAGACTGCAAGAGGTCACAAACCTTCTGAGAAGACTAACCAGAACTCCCAAGGGAGCTCCCTGGTCCTCTATGGATCGTTGTTGCCAATTGATCAGGTAGGACTGTTCTGGGCCACTAGGGCTGATGGCCCAGAACAGTCCTACCTGAACAATGTGTTGGTCTCCTTAGTCCTAGGATAGCCCACATCATTATTGAACATCTTCTTGAAGCTTATACAGCAACAATGGGGAAACCATGTGTTCCTCAGAACCTGGGTATGTAGCGACAAAACTACAATGGTTCCGTGGGGTACAAAAAATTATTTCTTCACAAGAACAATAGTAATTCAGTTAGTATCATTCAATTTAGATACCAAGAGAACACAACCCAAATAAAGATACAAAATTCAAATGACAATAATTTCGAACATGTCAGCAATAATCAGACTATTTATTATAGTTTCTGAGGCTATCTGAATAAACAGTAGATACAATGCAGAGAAACAGGTGCTCAGTGACTGTGGTGGCGTGAATACATTATATACAAGTGTAGATAGAAATATTTACAAACGGACACACTGAATTTACAATAAGGGAATGTTGGTTGGGGCAGAAAAAGGTCAGAACAGAATCAACCAATGTCTCAGGTAGAAGGCCAAAATGCTCATCATTCTAAACCATGAGACTTGATGTGGCTGAGTTAACGTATAACGCTGGCATTTCGACCCTGACAACAGCCTATTTCATTGATGTCATCGCCAACTGTGTCTCTTTCAAGGGCGATGGTCTTGTTGTAACTGTGGCCCTCAACTGGCACAAGTCACCGACTACAGCTCTCCCATGGGTGAGGGCCCGCACTTCACAGAGGACGTTTCTATCCCAACAGACGTTCCTTCCAGATCAGACTACCCAAGACCAACTCCTAACCTGAGAGATACAGTAGTCAGATTGGCAAAACCTACAGGACTGTCCTCTGCATTTCTATGGTTTAATCCAGCAGTGTGCTCCACCACAAAAGCTAATCCTTGCAGTGATGTGGACCATCTCAACAAGTTGGGATTCTCTCCCTTTATAGCCTTTAAATATTCCATTGTCTTCATCAACCTCCTCTGCTGTAGCCATGACATTCACTGTGTAATCCTGCCAGAGGTATGAGTTCAGCTTATTCACATGGAAAACCCTTTTGGGTTCTCTTGTGACACCTCTGCCCTCCAAGTAGTTAATGTCAGAAATCTTATCAACTACCTTATGTGAGCCACAGCATTTGTTGCCCAGAGTCAGACAGGCTTCAGCCACTTAGCCATCTTGGTGCTCAGACAGAGTAGCGTTCAGATCATAGAAGCCCTTCATGAATGCTTGGCTCGCCTAAAGGTTTTCTTTCACCTGACTCATGTAGAGCACCATCAATCTCCTGAGGCCAATTGCATAGTTCACCACATCCTTCTGAGAAGGCTCTGAAGTTCATTTCCACCCTTCTCTGACCAGAATGAGTGGACCCCACAAGGGTGCACATACAGAAGTTCAGAGGGACTAAACTCTACCCCCTTTGTGCAGATTCTCACGGTAAGTGAACAAGAAAATGGCAGGAGAAGATCCCATTTTCTCCTTAGGTTCTCTGTAGAGTTCCCATCCTGCTCTTCACTGTCTTGTTGAACTCCTCCACCAAACCATTTGTTTGTGGGTGGTACACCTATGAGAAGCAGCACTCTCGCTATCACTCCTGCAGTCATGCTCCTCAGAGGTACCATCTCAGTGCATCGGGTAGCGTGATCCACCCCAACCAATATGCACTTTTTGCCTGTCTGTGCTAGGGGTCAAATGGAACCACTTTGTCTATTCCCACCCACTCAAACAGAACCCCTATAACTGGTAGATGCTCTGACAGTGCCTCTGTCCTACTTCCTGACTTACTACTCACTTTGCAAGTGGGACAGGTTCTACAGAACCTCTCTGTGTTTCTGTGCATCTCTGGCCAGTGGAACCAAGTGTCCAACCTGTCCTGGGCTTGTTCTAATGCCCAAGTGTCCTCCCAAGGGCATCTCATGGGCCAGTGAAAACAGTAAGGTACTTTTGCACTAATTGAACCACTAGCCACTTACTAATATCTGGCTCAGGATTCACTGGTTGACTGTAAAGGAAGTCACCATCCCAGCCAACATAGTGTTTTCCAATCACACATTTGCTGACCTGTTCCTGGGCATTCCATCCAAAATTCCAAAAGCATAAGGCACTACTATTGGGCCTTTCAGAAATCACCCCTGGTAGGCTCCCCAGCAACTAACAAATCCTGCAGCCCCGGAAATAACCCAGACCCCAGCACCAGGTCCGCTTCGGGAGCCTCATCCTCAGGGCCGGACTGGCTACCAGGCGTTTTGGTGTGCTGCCAAGCTGGGGGCTAAATTCAGTGCGGTGGGGGCTAATTTCGTTGATGGGGACCTGTGTTTGCTTTGGAATAACCAAAGCAAAATGAATGGTTATAAAGCATACTTTAAAACCACCAACGAAATCAGCCCCCAGCTTGGCAGCACACCAAAACGCCTGGTAGCTCATCCTCCTCTCCTTCAGGAACAGAAGCAATGACGTCTGCAGCCAGTGTCTTCCCGCAGGCTGGTCAATCATGATTGGTCCCAGTCTCTGACTTGAGATTGCTGCCCAGCCTGTACTCTCATTAACACAGCTGACGCTGGCCAAGCTTTCGGTCCTGGAACTAAACCAGGGGTAATCAAAAAGGTGCCTATGAGACAACCAGCACATTGCTTCTCTCTCAACCCCAACATTTACCATGGACACCTTGCAATTAATTTCCATGTCAGTTCGGGCAAACGTGTACTCCATGTCTTGACCACTGGCTACTAAACCTGTATCCTTGAGATAGTTCCTCTCAACCATAGTCCTGAAAGATCCAAAATCCTTGAGGTCAGGTACGTTTATCACATTAATACTGACTTGCTGCCCGAACCCCATTGTGTTAGGTGGAATGTGCTTCAGACTATCTGCATCTCTCTTCTAGATGTTCAGAGCCCCTAGGTTGAGCGGAACAGGGGCCCCTCAGGTCCCTTCATTCTGCTGAAGTACACTACCTGTCACTGGTGCAGCTGGTACAGAGTCTATCACCTGACAGTCTCTCTGTAGTGGCCAACCTTGTGGCACTTGTAACAAGTCACTACCCTGGGCCTGGACAAGCCTGCTTGTTCTTCCCATGGTGCGCCTAACTGGACACCATTACCCTTCCCACCTCTCCAGGACAGTCCCTGGGACCTGTGGGGAGTACCCTGGCTATTACCCTCAGTTTTGACACCAGGCTGTGGTGTTACACTCTCCCTTTGGCTTAGAACCATGTTGAACTAGCCCCTTGTGGACCCTTTGGGTAACAACTTGTCAGTCAATACTGCAAGTTTGTATGGATTCCTCTCAGTCAGATCTGACAGGTATTGCCAAAGTGGGAAGAAGCACTGTCACCATCAACTGGTTAAGGAAAAAAAAAACCTTGACCTCCATCCCTCTGACTCACTCATTCCTATTTGAATCTATGTTTCAAAAGGAACACCTCTGATCTCTTGCAGTCCCCGGATCTATGAAGGTACGGATCAGGCTTATGCCCAAACTGTTTGATCAGAGCTTACTTCATTCAGTTGTAGACCATTTGGTCTGCCAGAGGCATCCTTTGAGTGACGGCTGTCCCTGCCAAAGGCAAACACCCCATTAAGGTAGACGCCTGAAACACTTCATTCAATGTCTGCACCTTGCAAGCAACTTTCACAGTTCATAAACTTTTCCAAGTTATCCTGGATTTCCATATACACATAAAAAGCTCTCTTGGAATCTTGCCACTAGTGCACCCAACCTGGAATTGGAGTTGCTGCACCCAGTCGGCTCTGGACCTGCTGTCCTCCTAAGCTTCTCCTCAAGGGCAATCCTCTCCTATGCTATAAATGAATTTTATATCTTTTTTATATGCCTTTGATCACCAAGAGTGTGTTGTGATACAGTGTGTCTTTTTGAAGAAATTAAATAATCCTTTGATGCTACATCTTGATTTTGGTGGTACATCAGTTCGTGGGGGTTGGTTTTACCCGATCTCAATTAGTAGTTTATGTATTGTGTTGATTTAGTTTGCGTGAGTCAGAGAGTGTCTGTGTGAGAAGTTGGCCTGATATATGATGTCTCCAATTCTGGGGGCACCTTGTATCAGTCCAAACAATCCCTTATGGTGATGGTTGTAAGTCAACCTTATAGACAAGCTACCCTAAGGGTAGCATGGACTAAGCAGCCTTAAAGGCTTAACTCAAGAGGTCGTGTTAAGCGAGCTGTTTTACCAATCACAATCCTGGAATATCAAATGAAAGGACACCACACAAGTTATATATTATAAAAATATATGTATTTATTACTAGAATAATCCTCTGTACTCTTTATGAGTGCAGAGGCACAAGCGTTTAAACAAAAGCACAGTTAAACATATAAAAGTTGCACAATTATGGATGAGGCCCAGGGGCCACGCAAACCATATATTAAAAAAGTGGTATAAGAGATACCAATCGAACAGTGGTTAGGCCTAGGGCCTAGGGAATTGCTGGGAGCAGTCAGGACTAGCAATGCTGAAGTCGGGAAAAGCCCGCGGGATTCGGGTGCAGCGCTTAAAGCACACACATGTACCAATGCAAAGTCAATGGTGCGTAAAAGCTATAAAGTTACAGTTAAAGGAGACTACCGCTTAACCTAGAGGGACGAAACTTTAGACACATACACTAAAGGTGTGTACCAGTGTAGGAACACCGGCGTTGCTGAGTTA
The DNA here is from genome assembly GCF_964263255.1 of Lissotriton vulgaris. NCBI lineage: Eukaryota > Metazoa > Chordata > Amphibia > Caudata > Salamandridae > Lissotriton > Lissotriton vulgaris. The sequence continues at coordinate 784,299,773 of NC_141693.1, forward strand.
CCTCACCCACAGGAAGCGGGTGCACAAGTGCGAAGTAGTGTCGGGTTTTGTCACGCAGGTTGATGGTGCCTGGAGATGAAGATGATGCAGGCATCATGAAGAGAAGTGTCCGGTGTGATCCAAGGGTGGATCGAAGATAAAGATGATCTGAAAGCAGAGGGGACAGAGTCTGGGTCACTCAGCAGTGACCAGGGAGGAACCTGGCAATGTCGGGCGCTTTCAGGTCCCTGTTGTGAAGCTTGTCTCCGCTGCCACGTGGACTCTGGGGCACCGAGGATGTCCAAGAGTAGATCACAAGCTGTCCCACGTAGGTTCTCGCTGTCGGCGGTGTCGGCTTCCGGATTGGCGCAAACAACCCTTGGCAAGCACAACCCACGCAGGATTCGAAGATGGCTTAATACTCGGACCAGGAGGGTCAGAGCGGGAGCTCCTTTTCAGGGGAGCGAGTGCAAGTGTGGAGCAACCAGACTCACAAGTCAGTTTTCAAAGTTCGTTGGCACAGGGGCCACAAGCCAACGGGCAAGTGACCGGGCCAACGCGTTGAGCCAAAAGATGCAGAAGGGCCCCACGCAGCACTCTGTGAGTGTAGAGGGGTGAGCTTCGGTGCAAGAGAGGCTCAGGGCTAAGGCTTCTCAAACCCCAATGAACAGCTTTGAAGGGGCCTCGGATGCTGCGCGATCAGCGCCTCGTGGTCTTTCCAAGATGGCGGGCCCCACGCTTCAGGTTGCCTCCCCGGGTCTCATCTCTGCAGGGACTGGTGATCGGGCTGTTAGAAGGCAGGCACGCTGGGTCTTGTTGAACTCTGTTGCTCGAGTTCTGGCGGGAACTGCAACAAAGCAAACGTCGAGGTGCTGGATGGTGCCTGTTTGCACAGGGTGGTCACTCCTTGACCACAAGGGAGATTCTTCAGTCTTCTACATCGAGTAGGATGTCAAAGGGTCCAGAGTTTTATTTCATAAGTTTCAGTCAGGATAATCTGAGTGCGTTGGCACTGCTCCCATTCTTATACCAATCTAGAGGGCTGGATTACCTGCTAGGTCCCTCCTATGGGTGGGACCCAGGAAGGGGGTGGTTACACCCCTTTCCCTTTGTCCAGGGTCGCGCTGGGACTGGGGCTGGTGTGCCCCAGAACCGGTTTGACCGGATTATGCAAGGGGAAGCCTTGTGCTCCCCAGGCACTGTCTGGTTTCGTTCAACCCACCCTGCCCCAATACACCATCTTCTGTCTGGGAGGTGTAGCACCTCCCTGCGACAGGAAACCCTTTGTTCAGGCCTCCTCTGCCAAGTTTGGGTCAGCAGCAGGAGGTCAGACTCGTGTCGGTGGCAGCAGCATCCATTTTGTGATGCTGAGGCTCTTTCAGAAATCAACGGCGTTTTAGCAAAGTAACATGTCTTCTCCCTCTAGAAGGGTGGAATGCTATCCCCGTTGACAGGAATGTCAAGGGGATAGTATTCCAAATCGTATGACACCTTACACAACATGTTTTGATAAAGCCAAACCAAAGTTAGCACATAACTGCGATGGATTATAGTGCAGTTAAGAGTATATGGTATGGCATTATCCCGGAACAGCTTAGGGAGTTGTTCCCGACAGCTGCAGACAGGCTCAGCTCATGCTCGAGCACCATCTCACGTTAAACCACGCACTCTGCCTCCAGGATTGATAAGGCCTGCCATAGGAGTGACTTATAGGTTTATATGTGTCCAGATATAGGTTTAGATATAGGTATACTATATCTAAGCAAGAGGTGATTACACCAACTAGCCCCAGCTGAGTGATAAGCCAGTTGTGTCAATTTAAGAACCAGCCAGGGGTGGCAAAAGCTGTGCTGCATCCCCTGGTAGGCCTTGGATGCACATATGCCCTTGGCACCTATAGTGCACTATATAGGGGCTGACAAGGTGTCCAGTACCAATTTGGTTATGCACCTAGGCTGCATGGAGTCCATTTTAAGGAGAGAGCAGATAGCCAGGGGCCCTGATTAGCAGGGAGCCAGGCCAACTAAGTCGAAAACCAGCTAAACACAAGGCAAACATTCTGGGGTAACCATAGTCAGGTGTCCACCTTCCTACAGTCTGACATCTGGTTTTCAAGGGGAAGTCACATTTTCTCTACCGCCTAATGAAATAAGCAACAACCTCTCTGCCCTTGCTCCTGGGAGCCCTCCACACTCTGCCACTGTATAGATATTTCATCTAATCTATGGACCCAGTGATGTAGTCTACTACCAGCCCTGTGTTCTTCATTACTTACGCACACAACGTTTGTGTGACAAAACTAGACTTATTTTACCACTAACTTAAACTGGAAATGACTTCTTCAGCATTTGCAAATTGGACTCCTCAACAATAGGCATCCCACCGATTACCACCAATTGTGACACCACTTTCAGAGCGTCAGGGGAAAGCTATAAGGCCCAACCATGGCGGTTGAGGCCTTTTACTCCTGATGTCTTAGGCCCCAACCAGCAATGAGCTCTGGGTAACTGGGCAAGAACTACCCCATGAAGCACTTGAATCTCAATTAGCATAGGTCAAGTAGTCTAAGGATTTTCAGGGGCGGTGGATGTTACACAGGCTCACAACTTAAAATATGAACAGTAGCAGCAAAAGGGGGATCATCCATTCAAATATGAGCTTTTAAATAAAGGAGTATTTAACGCTAAGGGAGTAATAGGGGATCACATCTGGCTATCAACCACCACTGAAATATGTCCCAAAAAGGTTCAGAGGACTAAGCCTTCCGCCATATCAAGATTCCCTGGTAGTACCAACCTTATCAGTCCCATCTTCCTGATAATGACCACAGGCCCCAATGACTAGTAACTCTTCCTGGAATCAAACAGACCTTTGATGTGCATAGAGGATGCTTTGCTCATATCTCTACAGTATGTGTATGTCTGCGTGTGTGTGTGTGTATCCCACCACAGCTCTCAGGATTGTCAGCAATACAAATTTCCTGTCTGGGGTATGCAAATCCCACCTCTCTAGCCTCTTAAGGAACTGGGCTCCCAAATGGAACCCACCAGCCTCCATGTTATGAATGATCCACAGACACACACATGCAACCCAGCACATGCATACAAGTATCACCCACTTTCTGTTACTGTTCATTCAGGCCAAGGGGGAGTTTTGTACTCAGCTAATTAACTTTACATGAGTTGGACAGTAGGCCCAACTCCACTGACAATGGTTGTAAGGCCAGTTCCTAATACAGTTTGTACTGAACAAAAGCGGGAATGCGGCCATCAACATGCTTGTGTCACTTAACTCCAGGTAAGGGCAGTAGCCCTCTACCTACACAAGGGTAGGGCTTGGTGCGCCCCTCCTGATATAAGCAGATTGCAATACTGTGATACCGGCTAAGGTCATGGCACCCATGCATGATTTGTGTTCCCCCATGACCATATATCAGTACCTGGGATCAAGATATCCATGCATAAGTGACACTCAAGACAGGGTTGCATGCCCATCTCCATGGAGGGGACTTTTCTGCTGCAACACACGCTTGTTTCAAATGTTATGTTATGTTATGTTATGTTATCAACATTTATTTTGCGCACAGATGCTCCAGCTAAGGAGCGTCCTGGCGCATGGAAAAGGTGGACATAACACAACGCAAGAAAACAAAAGAAGTGGGGGTCAACATAAAAGATTAAAACAGGTAAGTTTTCACGGCCCTACGGAATGCTAATAGATCCTCTAACAGGCGGATTTCCAAAGGAAGAGAGTTCCAGAGAGCCGCAGCTCTCACACGGAAAGAACGACCGCCCATCCGGCTAAGCCTGAAACGCGGGATAACCGCAAGGGATTGCCCAAGAGATCTGAGAGAGCGAGTCGGGACATAGGCGGATAAGAGATTATTGAGGATCTCAGGTGCCGATCCTTTTAAAATTTTAAAGGCAAGGCTAAGGACCTTAAAGTGGAATCGGTTTTTCATTGGTAGCCAGTGTAGGGACCTCAGAGTATTTGACGTGGGACAGGACCTCGGCAGACCCACCACTGCTCTCGCAGCTGCGTTCTGAACGCGCTGCAGGCGAACGATCTCAGATTGGTTAACTCCCAGCAGGAGCGAGCTGGCATAGTCCAGCCGGGAGATGATCGTCGCTTGGATGACCAACTGTCTCGTTGGAGCGTCAAAAAATTTGAGCACCGGCCTCAGTCCCCGCAGAACACCAAAACAGCATGCCACCACTCTCTTAGTGTGGGTAGTAAAGCAAAGGGTGTGGTCAATCCATACTCCCAGGTTTCTAAGTTCCATCACCGGTGTAGGGGCCGGCCCGAGCTCCAGAGGCCACCAAGTGTCCCCCCAGCGATCCGTTCCCCTTCCCACAATCATCACCTCAGTTTTTTTTGCGTTCAGCTGGAGACAGTTGTTATTCATCCCGCTGGCCACCTCTCTCAGCCCATCTCGGAGCCTGGGGGCATCCCGTTCGGCATCCCCGCTGATCGTGACCGCTAGCTGCGTGTCGTCGGCATATGAGACCATGGTTAGGCCCCACAGCCTGGCGACATCAGCCAGCGGCCGCACGTACAGATTGGAGAGCGTGGGACTCAGCGAGGAGCCCTGAGGGACCCCCAGGTCCAACTGATGGAATTTGGACTGAAAAGGAGGGGTGGCAACACAGAAGGAGCGATCGCTGAGGAAGGAACGGAACCACTGCAGAGCAGGGCCACAGATGCCAATGTCCTCCAGGCGGTGCAGAAGGATGCGATGGGACACTGTGTCAAAGGCAGCGCTAAGGTCTAATAAAATAAGCGCTGCCATTTGACCTGCATCCAACACACTCCGCAGATGTTCTACCATTGCCAGAAGGGCAGTCTCCATGCTGTGCCCAGCACGGAACCCATTCTGCGTAGGATCGAGGACATTGGCCCGGGCCAAATGCTCGGATAGAGCCAGGTTGACATGAGCCTCCATGACTTTGGCCGGCCAGGGAAGCAATGAAATCGGGCGGTGGTTTTCCGGTTTTAAAGGATCCAATGATGGTTTTTTCAGGATCGGGGAAACCACCACCTGCTTCCACTTGGCAGGAACAGTGCCTGAAGTCAAGGAAAGATTGATTAGTGAACACACTACAGTGCGCCCCTGAAAAGACGGATCTCTAAAGAGGGCAGGTCTGAGCGGATCCGCCGGAGAACCGGACTTGACTCGTTGTGCCAACTTGACAAACCCATCCCAGGAGAGAGTAGGGAGAGAATGTAATGCCGGGCAGTTGTGAGGGCCATTCAGAGGAGTGAGTGGCAGCGTCGTACTGGGAAACGACTGATAGATGGTCTTAACTTTCTCCAAGAAGAAAGCGGCCAAGGTCTCACAATGTGAGGTAGAACCGTCCACAGGCGAGACCGCTCTCTTAGCCATCAGATTTTTTAGAGCTTTGAAGATGGTCTTCGAGGGGTTGTGGCTGTACCGGAATTCCGTCGCATAAAACGCGGCGCGGGCTCTACAAATAGCTCGATGGTAGAGCTTGACAGAGGCCAAGTCCGCGTTTTTTTTTACAGCATCATACGCCTTCCGCCACTCCCTTTCTGCCCGTCTACATGAACCCTTCAGAGCGCGGAGGGCACTGTCATACCAAGGACTCGACTGCCTGGAGCTGGATTTACTTGCGATAATGGGTACCAATCTGTCGAGCGCCTTGGTAATCCAGCTGCAGAATTGGTCGTAGCCCAAGGTGGCGTCGGACAGAGGGCCAAGTGGCTCTTCAGCCATGATGTAGTGTAGGTCCTCTAGCCTGAGCTTATTCCAGTGCCGCCGAGGGATCCACTTAGGAGATGGAATGATGGGGGTTTCGGGGAGAGGTAGCCAAATGGACACCAAAAAGTGATCAGTCCAACCCACTGGAGAAATAGCCAAAACTTGGACATCCGGTAAGTTAGTGAAAAACTGGTCCAAAATGTGACCAGCCACGTGTGTAGATTGAGTGACAAGTTGGGTCAGCTGAAGGGCCTCCATATCCGCCAGAAAACAACTAATAGCCGCGGTCTGTTGGTTGTCAAAATGGAGGTTGAGGTCACCTAAGATGCAGAAATTGGCGCAGTCACTAGCTAGCGTACTCACCGCCTCAGGGAAAGCTCCTCTGAAAGCTACATCGCTGCCTGGAGGGCGGTACACGACCATCCCAGACAGCGTGAACTGGGGGCTGAAAGTAATCTTGAACAGGGCGCTTTCGCACCCTGCAATATGCACACCCGTCCAGGAGCACGCAAAAATAGATTTTATAACTAGGGCAATACCTCCACCTCTGGACAGCCGGTTCCACGTGAAAAGTGAATAACCAGGGGGGCAAGCCAAATTAATTATGGCTGTATCTGTGTCCTGGAGCCAGGTCTCAGTGATGATAAACAGATCTGGCTCCTCGTCGATGATAAGGTCCATAATAGACAGATGATGTTTAACCAGAGATCTGGTATTGAGGTTTAATATCCGCAGGCCATGAGCACAATTAAGAAGGAGCATGAGAGTGTTGCCCCTCCAAATTAGGTTATGGAATCAGATCTGTCAATTGGTTGACATTTTTGAAAATGTAACTGACTCCACAAAGCAGGTTTTCACAAATGGCAAGCTGGTCCGGGTGCAGTAGTTTAAGGGACCACTCACTGCACCCCCACATTGTCTTCCCACATTTGAATCTTTTTTCTTTTAAAGCATTTTAAGCAGCATGGGTTGCTTTAAAACAAATGAAAGATTCTCATTTGTGAAAGCAAACACAGGGATTGTCCTGCTGTTCCTTGGAGACCCCCATCCCTTTATTTGTAGCTTATAAGCTAATGACAGCGGGTCGCAAATAGCGACCTACCTAATTATTATTTAGGCATGTTGTTGTGTGACATCCTAAGGCTGTATATTTTGCAATGTGAACTGGTAGCACATAAGTCACATTAAAAAAAATTACAGACACGTTGCAATAATGTGGTGCCCATTTTGTGACAATTTTTACGACCTGTCTGTACATACATTTGGTCCACGAAGATGTGTGCTAATGACTGAATCTGATTGGGGAAGAAATGCACAGAACAAATTAACTTATTCAATCATTAGCTAAAAGCGATGTGAAGACGTGTAAGATGCATATTATTCATATCTTCATATTGCAATGTGTGGTTAAACACCCTGTGCTCCTATTTGTGACAATGTCTTTTAAAATAAGCGCAGCTTTCTTTTGCATTGTTGCTGCATGTGAGGTTGTAATCTATTTTGTAGCCCTACTTATGACACCTTTTGTGGTCCTTGCGGCTTAAATACATGTCTTGTAAGCCTGACATACCGGGTGCATTCTGTGAATCCTTGAAGCCAACTTGTCACAGTAAAATCAATTTCTTAAGCAGTTGAGATTACAACGAATTATTCTGTGAGCCTCTGTGATCATTGTTTAAAGAACCCCGCTGTGCCTTATTTTCCTGTAGAAAATTGGCCCTTCTCCTCCATAGTAACAGGTAGAAACCAGCACTTGAGGAAATGATTAATACCTCTGGTATTCCAAGGCACTATATGTGTCCTTTAAAAGAGAAAGACAGAAGGAGCAGTCTACAGAGGACAAGAGAAAGGGGAATGAAGGACATGCGGTATAAGTCACCTCTCATGTTTAAGAGTCACTTCCCCTCTTCTTTTTCTCACCACACCTCTCCTGCTGTATCCCTTCAGCCATTGGGGTTCTTCATTTCCTTCTCAGACTTCTGTTTTTGCCTTCCGCTCCCATAAGTACATGGAAATGTCTTTAGGGCAACCTAGTTGTTCTCTTCTCTCTGCCATTTCTTATTCTGATAATGGTTTTGAAGGATCAGAAGTGCAATCGAAAAACAAGCAGTGTCAAAACCGATAAGCTTGGCGATGGCCGACAGCCTTTTGACTTTGCCAATGCTTGGTTTGTTGTGTTTTTTCTAAAACTTTATTTTTGTGGGTGCTCCTGGGCCCACAGCAATATAAAAAGAAGAAAACATTAGCTATTTTTTGGTCTCATGAAGCACACATTGCTGCAGTAGTCCCTGGCACTGAAGGGAACTACTTTGTGTGCAATGTGGTCCTTGTGAAACAGCAGAGGGCTGTCATGCGCAGTAAAGTAAGCCAATGGCTGGAGTGGGCTGACCCATTGCCCCATGCTGTATACTTTAGTGGGAGGGTGAATGTGAATGCCACAGCAGCTGGCTAATGAATGAGGAATTCTGGCTGAAAGTCCCTATAAGTAAGTATAATATATAGAATTTAATTAAATCAAAAAGCCTTGGCTAACACCAGCTTACAAAGACATGACATCACCTACAAAGGTTAGTCAAGCTAAGTTGAATAGGACACTAGTATGATGGACTACCTAAGTACATTTTGACATTTATGAACCTCGGACAGATGAAAGGATGAGATGAGCCGCCAGTCCTTAAACTTGTGGTCTTCGGCTTTTTACATATTTGCAGTTGATGCACAAATCCATTGAGTTATACAACACCCAAATACATTTAATGTGATACTTTTCTAAGGCACGAATTGACACCTGCACTAATTTCAAATTTTTACCCAGGTGTAACATTCCTTATTAATTGATTGTGGGCATATATAGAACATTGATCATTTTTACAAGGGGTTATATTTATTGAGCTGAGACTACTGCATTATGCAGAACCAGATAATCTATACTACTATAATAAAGGAAGAACTTTGAGGCTTTGAGGCGGGTAAACTTGGGAATCACAGCGCCAATCCACACACCCGATACACCGTTGTAATCGTCAGGGTGTGCAGATGGTTATAGGCTATATAAATGAAAAAAAAACGTTATTTAAAAAATGTACAATAAAAAAAGAAGTAGTCCCTCCGAAGTAGCGCCGGCCGCGACGTGCGTGCTTACTTAAGGAGTGCGGGGAGGAGCGGCGTCCAGGAGCGCGACGAGGAGCGGCGGACATGGCGCGGGGTAGGAGCGGTGACGAGAGGAGCAGCGGACAGGCCGGAGGAGCGGTGACCAGCGGCGGTGAGGTGACAAGCAGCGGACAGGCGGGAGAAGCGGTGAGGTGACGACCAACGGACAGGCGGGAGGAGCGGTGACCAGCGGCGGTGAGGAGTGAGGAGCAGCGGAGCGGTAAACTGAGGAGCGTAGGGGAGGAGCGGCGGCTGAGGTAAGGGGACCCACGGACAATGTCGGAAAAGGCAGGGGTCGGGGCAGGCGGGGTACGGGCCGGGCGGGGGCCCGGGCTTCTTTACAATGTCGGGGCGGACGGGGGTCAGGGAAGCCTGACTGCTCCCGGACAAGGTCGGGACGGGCTGCTAGTCATTCAATAAATGTGAGCTTTTTCCCTGGCAGGCCCTAACCCGTTCAGAACACTGGAAAACATCATTGTCCTGGCAGTATGCTTTAAATATAGCAGAGTTTCTACTGCATTTTCTGTGGTGGTAAAATGTCTACTACTTTAATAGATACAAATGTCTACCAGTCAAACTGTAGATCAGCCTTTGAATATGGCTCGAGGAGCTGCAGCAGGGAGGAAGAGGCTGGCATAAGGGGCCTGGTTGTTTGACAATTTCTTGAGGTTGTTAATATTGACTTACAAAATGAGTGCATCAATTATATTGATCTAACAACAACATCGCAGGTTAACTATATATTTACTCTTCTTAAGTCCACATCTACTTACGTAGACGTAGCTTGTGTTGAAGTGGCTAGGTTTGTCTAGTGGTTGTAATATTATTGTCATGCAGCAAAACACATAATGGTTTGATCCATGTTTTTCTTTTTCGGTCATCACTTGATACATATGCACTTCACCTATGAATGCACATCTGTTTTTCTAAAACTGAACACAAAGGGTCAGATAAACAGTCACAAACGCGCCGATTTGGCATTTGAGAAATGTCTTCTGTACTAATCACATTTTAGGACTTAGAATAGGTTTTCTGGCTCCTAAGATGGCATTCCAAATGGATACAAATTAGGTATCTGGAAGAAGTGTGTTGTAGGTGTCCCCTCCAAATTCTGAATCAGTATCTAATGTATCAATGTTTTCCGACCAAGATATGATTGCAAAAATAAATATTTTACTCACACCTCAAAGGAGGTGGTAAGCCAATGACACAATGGAAGGGACCTGTTCCCCTTTCTGAATCAAAAAATTAAAAGTTTAAGATGAGGTGATGGTCCACAGGACTTTTCTTTTTAAACCCATTCCAGTTTCCTTTATGCAAAATGAGCTGCATTTACAAAAACGTTTGCTTTATTTAATAACAGTCACAGAATAAGCAGTCTGCTGGACCGAGAAGGCCACCATCTTTGCAATGGCCTGCAATAGTAGGGAGTCTGAATTTGCGACCTACCTCATTAATATGCATGAAATAGGTCTGTTACCGACCCATTACGATTCATATTTTTAAGAACTGACCTATTAGTCCATAGGGCTATTCTTAAAAATCTTTACTACTTGAAAGAATTCTGGTTTCAGTTTGAGAGCAGTATTTTTCGACCAGCTATTTGTACACCTGGGCCCAAACCCCTTCCAAACGGTAACGCCACCTCAAAGTGTCTAACATGTAAAACATCTGAAAAAGGCAAACCTGTCTGGGTGATATTTCTGTGATTCATGCACCCACTTGAAAAAAAAAACGTTAATAACTTTTTTTCTGGTCACTTTCTGATTTTGAAGACTTTAACATTATGATCATATAACAAATCCGTTGTACTACTGCCAAAGAATGGCAACTCTAATTTGCTTGTTTAACAAGGAAAGAATACAAAAAAATTCAATTACATATTGTAGAACGATTTATGATCCATAGCAAAGATGGATGAAATAGATTGTTGAGCAATTTCTAAAAGACATAAATAGCACATTTACTGCTTACAAATATGTTTTCTTTGTAAATTCAATATTTGAAGAAAATAATCCTGGTCCTTAGAATGCTTGTTTTTTCTTTTCTAATAAAAAAAATATTTTGCCCTGTTTTTTGCTTCATGTGTAATGAAAGGAGTAACAACCTGATCGAACCCCAAACTATCTTTAACATCTGTATTCACTATATTGTGAAATCAGTTAGCTTCTTGTATCGCATTATCTTTCCCGACCACACATGCAGCAAGAATTGTGCTTATGGATCGGGGACTGTTTTTTGCAAGTGTGCTAAGCTTCTGAAGTATGTGTGTTCACTTGGTCTTACCTATGTAGACTTTATAGTTCAGTTTACAAATAAGTATTGCACACATTAAGAGTAACTTGCATTACCAAAACAAGCATTGGCAAAGGCAATAGGTTTCCCCTTTTGGATCTATCAGCTTTGCCAATTTATTTCATCTGTTCTGTACAGAGTCTGGCTGTGTGCAGCATTGTAAAAAAAAAGTGCAAAGTTTGTATTGTAATTCCACTGGCACATACATGCGTCAGGATGCATACTATACATATGCCTCTAACATAGCATGTTAGTATATTGGAGTTTCAATATAAGGAATTGTGAGACTGTGTGTAGCACAGGGGGAGTTTCTGTAGATGGGTCTGACACTTCAAAAGTAAATGAACAGCCGCAAAAACTTACATCAGAGAGTGTTCACAAACCGCATTGGAGGTCCTCCTCACCATCAAAAGTCACTCCTACATAGGACTAGATTAAGTGCATTTTCAAGGTGGGAAAGAAAACGGCACACTCCCATACTCCAGGTATAGGCGCTCCTCTATTGGAAACATGTGTGCACAGAAAATACATTTTTTAAAAGGCATTGGCGGCACCCCTGTAATGGCAGAGGAGCATTGCCTCACTGGTCAGAGCCAGCATATAAAAAATAAAATGATAATAAAATAGTTTGAGCTGAGCCTATGGAGTCTGCTAAGGTTAGGGCGGGGTGGGGCCATCCTCAATGGAGAGCAGAAGAGAGGAGGAGTGGTGGCATTGTAAGTTCATGTCGGTTTGGCGGGCCGTTTTAGGATGCTAAACTGGCATGCTCACTTAGAGGCTCCCTGTGCCTGAGCGAGTGTTCGACCAACCCACGAAGGCGAATCCCGTCGCTTTTCTCATGCTTGGTACCTCAGAATTGTCAAATGTATTAGTCTATTGTCATGTATAAATTAGTCCTTTGTATGAGTCATTTTATAATAGATCACAGTATGACTGGTATGTAAGTATGTCTGTATGTATGTTCAGTGTAGTTGTTATTAGAGGGCATCCTTAACGTAATGTTTTCTATGTCATGAAAAGTATGTTTGTAAATTAGATCAAATTTTGGTTGAGTACACAATGACTGATTTAGTTGATAAAATGTGTCTAAAAATCTTTTTATAAAAATGTGAAGAAAACTAATAAATCTATTTTGAATAATACTTTACAGTTCTCTCTTTGGCATCCTCTAAAAATGATGAGATTGACTTAATGTAAAAAAGAAATATAGGTCCTTACTGAGGTTCAGTATTTTCTGCATAAAGTCTGATTTGTTACATGTCAGGTTTTTTTAAAAACATTTTTTTATTGTCTTTATTAGGTTTCACTGACTAGGACTAGGCCATATGGTAAATAAGCATTGTCATAGCTAATAGGTCTCACCTTTGGGACCTTATAAGTATTTAGTTGTGCAGCACAATATCCTTGGTGCTCTATCATCAACTGTTGCATGACTAAACACTTATAAGGTCCCAAAGGCGAGACCTATTGGCTATGCCAATGCTTGTTTCTTATTGTTATACCCCCTCTGCACTGCCCCACTACTCATTATTGGCAGCAGCCACTGCTGCTGAAAAAGACACGTGTCATAAAATTCTCTTCCAAGTGTAATCCAGCCATTTAACTTTCTACATCAGACATCCTGCTGCGGTAGGTGCGGTGGACATTGAATTTGTAAAGAAATCTACAAAATGAATAGATTTCTATGCGTAGTGTCACAAACTTTATTCCCGCAACCCTCGGAATAATCAAATCTATGCAAATTGCTGTCCTACCCAAGATGAGTATATTTACACATTGGCCTGTCTGGCTTGATAGCACTGCTGTCTTCAAGACCTCCTGTTATCACTGCATTGAATTACACATAGAGCAGGCTTTGGATTCAAGCAGAGGAGTTTTTATATCTCATTCATGGCAATGGCATTTTGGTTTATAATTCCGCCTTTTGCTAAGGGCTTCCATTGGAATACATGAGAGAGTATTTTAACTCTTAAGTGTACAATCAATCATCACACTGTGTGCCGCATTCAGTTCATAATCCTGTAAATGCAATCTATACAAAAGGCAAGCCTCGTTTGCTACTGTTTCCCATTATTGGCAAAACCAAGCGGTCTGGCCTTGGATTGCTAAGCAGCATTTGGCCATGCAAAGCAGCAAACTGTATTTGTGAATGCATGGACTTTCATAGGTTAGCATAGTAAAGCCATAACTATTTATTGCCTTTGCCAATGTGTTTGTGAAGCAGGTCCACAGTTTATTTCGAAGACATGAGGGAGATTTTTGTTAAAATAAACTTGTTAAGCCCATGCATTCCTGAAGAACGCGAGGTTTTCTCTGAAGAGGGCCCTCTTTCTTCCCAAGAGGAGCCCCTCTAACGAGCAGTGATTAGGGACGGTGCGGGAACAGACACATATTGAGAGAAACGTGCAAGAAATTCTTCAGTAAAACCCTTATCAAAGGGTTTACACATTGGTGCATCTATGGCAGTGCACTCTCTACAGAGGACCGCCTTCACCTACACTTGGCCTGCTGCCAGGATTGAACAGGAGTCTCCCATTTACAGGGCTCCTTTAAGTGCAGTTTGACGTCTCTTTTGCTGAGCTGTGAGGTGACTGCTGAAAGCAGTGGGCTGTTGTTCCGCTGCTTGCTGATGATCCGTGTCTTTGGGAATAAAAAACGTGCCTTTTCTTTTCATTGCTCAGCAGCAGTGACGTTCAGCATGCCAGTCAACCCTTTCAGGTTAATTTCACACCAAAAACAACATTGTAAGATTTAAGGCGGCAGGGAACAAACTGGGTGGACACCACTGGGCATACATGCCAACACACCTGATTTGTTAAAAATTCCATCATAAGACATCTCGGGTGATAATTCTTGCAGCATTATTTTGCGATTGCTGTCATCAAACGATAGAAAAATACCATATAAATGTCATTTGCAGACATATCAGGTCCGCGTTGTGCCTGATTATATATTTTCAATCAAAACAATAAGGATAATGGACCCGATGTACAAAGTGGTTTAGAGATTACAGACCCAGAATTACATAGGTTGCAGCTGTACTAACCCCACTTTGCGGTTCGGAACACTTTACCCCAATTGCAATATAGATTTAAAAATCCATACTGAATCGCAATTTGGAAGGAGATAATTAAGGGTGTTCCTTCCATATTGTAAAGCGGTAAGGTATGTATCAATGGTTTGTAACTGTAATTCTGGTGGCATACCATTGATCTATTGCCGACTTCCAAGATGAGAATGTAACTAGTTTGCAAAGCAAAAGGGTCCCCTTTGTACCCATTCCCCTATAACAGGGGTCTCCAAACCGGTCCTGGAGGGCCGGATCCATGCCAGATTTTTGGATATCCCCATTGAGATACATGTAGTTATTTTAAAAATCTGGCATGGATCCGGCCCTCCAGGACCGGTTTGGGGACCCCTGCCCTATAGGAATCAGCGTGGCATGTGCAGGAGTAGGCCATGGTTCAGAGGAGAACCGCCTGCTCTCTTTGAAGTTCTGCAAAACCGATAACCCTTTTTCTTTTCTTTTTAAAGCAAGCTGGGTTCCTTTAGAGAACTGGGCTGTTTAAAAAAAACACGTTTTGGAAAGCAATCATAAAGGTGGTAGTCTGCTGACTGGTGCAGGCCACCAGTCATGTGACTGTAACCAATCATAGGGGAGTCAAATGTTGCGACATGCCTAGTTAATATTGACCTCCTGCAATTTTGCATTTTCTAAACAGACCTATTTGTACCTAAGTGGGTTTGCAAAATCAGATTGCATTCATAAAACTTCACTGCATTACTTCAGACCTTTTTTTGCGATTGTAATCTTTGTAATTCAATACCAAATGTGAGAAAATATTTTTGAAAATATTCTTTCTCTTGGTATTATTGCTACTACAAAGTTTTGGTGGTGCAATTTCTATCATGTAGAACTTGAAGAAATTGCATGTGAAAAATTATTGGAGTGAGATGTATTCCTGCTCACCGCATGTTGTCTGCGAAGTGAAAAAAACAGTGTGACGTCTCACTTTGAACCCAATACTGAATGAAGCCAGGATACGTCCAGATTTGGGAATAAGTATCAAATCCGGAGAAAAATTACTAACAGGATAATAGTGCTTAATTTGTGCCGGTGCATTCCGCTGCTCAGCACCGGCACTTAATTGTCAGCGCTGGGGCATATGACTGTATTCTCTTTTAAATTTAGCGCTTAGTCTTGAAATCAGAGTTTTCAAGTTTGAAGCGTAATGGGGCGTGGCTTTTTTTTGGCGCTGGAAGCTTAAGCCATTGGCTTGAGACATTGCCAGTCACATATTGGATCAATTAGACCCATGGAGGGATTTTTCACTGAACTCGAGGCCAAAATTCTGTTTCCTCCTTGCACTTTCTAAGCAGTTATCCTATTAGCCTAATGTGTCGAATAACTTCCTTATCTTCCTTGTCACAGCATCAACTGCTGCACAACTGCTTAAGCCGAACCTGCCCTGATGGGAGGAACTTTACTGTTGTGTGGTCTCCCTTCGGGTTTGATTTACAGCACTTGGCCAGCATCTTCCAATCTTTTCCCAACAAAATGTAACTTATCCTTTTAAACTCCTGGGGCTTCTAAACCGCAAAGTACAGGTTTTTCACGTGAGGCATTTTCAGAATTTAGTGAATTGTCAGCAAAAAGAAACACAAAAAGTTAAAATCATGAACTCTCTTTAGCCAATATTGTCCAAGGCTATTTGGTGTCCGCCCGCCCCCTTTCCGGTTCTACAACCATTGGCAAGGCATAAAGATAGCCGAGAACGATGCAGTGCTTGGAGGATGAAGAAAAACTCCTAACAAGATACCTGCCCATTTTTGCTTAAAAACTGTCATGGCAAATGAGCAGGAAATGGTTGACATGCATAGAAAAACAACCTCTTGTAAATATCAGTCAAAGTACCACGCAACTCTATTCTGTTAGCTGATAAAACTGTTCATTTCAATGTCCCAAAAGAAATGGTCATCTCATAACATCTTAAATATTCCCAAAAAAGATGGCGGCCTCTAAAAAGCATTCTGAATTACCAAACTAACCCTTTGGCATCCTAAGGCTGGAGTGTCTCAGACTTGGCAGAACTAATGCATTGCTAATGTTGTTTACATTTCCAATCTCAATGTTAGATGTCATTTGGGAACAGAAGGAGTGAAAGTCTTGGCAAAAATGAATGAATTGAAAGTGTAGGTAGAAGAGAGATTTTTAGGCTAATTGATATATTGACCCTGATAGGTGTGATGCTCCCAATTCGGATGCTGTCTGACTGATGGATGGAGCACAGTCACGTGACAGTACAGTTGGAAGAAAAAATTGGATGCAGAAGGTGGGCGTGGGAGAAAAAGTATGCGTTACTGAAGACAGTGGGTACTAAACGTAAGGTAGTAACATAGCCAGTTGTAAGTATATATCAAATGAAACCAGCTATTAATAGTAGCAAAAGTAGGAGATGGGATAGTATAAGCTACTTGGCATACATCATGTTGTTTTTTCGCTAATGGGAACGATTTATAGACTCGTTGTAAGGCCTTTTTCTTTTTTTTTTTTTCATTGGACAGTTTACGATTCCTATTAAAGGCCCCTGGGTCTTACTTTTGGCTCCCGACAACACCGCAGAGGCAGGAAAAGGAATGAGGTGAAAAAAGTTTCTTTAAAGAGAACATATGGCGCCCAGACAGCCACTTAATCTGAACAGCAAAACACAGAGAGCCGCAGTTTGACGTTTAGCAAAACAGAAAGTAGGGTAACAAAAGTGATAAAAAATAATAACTCGGATGGAGAAAACACTTTGTTTCACATATTCTCTGGGTAAATAAAGTAAATCATATTAAGGTCAGTAATAAAATAAACATTGAGCCGGGGTCTGCTATTTAAGTAAAGGTCAGAGAGGAAAAAAATCGGCAGGATACAAGGGCGGTGGGGAACAGTAGTCTTTTCATAGTGGGGGAGTGGATGTGTCAAAGTCAAGGTTAAACTGTTGAAGGGTTTTTGTGAGTGCTCTCTTGAAAACCTCTCTCCTGTTTCCAGTGCTTATTTTGATTAAAAAAACGTTAAGTGCTGGACCCCGAAGTTTTAGCACAAGACCCTCAGCCACACGCCCTAATCGCCATGATGCTGAATGCTCGGGTTGCCAAATACATTGCAGTTTATTCTTCAAACCTTCTCAGGCCTCTTTCTTCACCATTTTACACTTCCTGTCTCTTTATATCCAACTTCCGCATGTTTTAGTTTGCATCCTTGCTTTCTCAAGGTGTTTATCGCTCATTTTTGCCTTATGCTCTCACTTGCTCAAAGTTCTCAAAGTTTGACGATTTAGATCCGATCCCCTAAAATGAGTGACAGTGCTGATTGCCTGCAACCACCTGGCAACACCGGCACAAATTAAGCACTGCAAGGCTGTTTCGGCCCGTTTAATGGTTTGCAAGGGCAGAGTAGTTTCAAATAACCAGTGAAATGAACAATAAAACATATAATTAGAGCTCCCGGTTTTATGGTATTTATTTTTTTGACATTTCCATCTGTATTTATCCATATTTATTTTTTGTCAACTTTATCTGTATTTATCCATATTTATTATGTGTTTTGTGAAACAAAGAAACCTGAAACTGGTATATTTCCATTTTTATTTAACCAATAATTATGCAGTCATGCTTGAATGCATGACATGTTTCAATGATATGAACACCTGCAGAAGATAAATCAATGTACTTATACGAAAATATGCACATTTCAGTATCAGCATTGTGCATGTCTACTGCTGTTCAAGGCTGTTTACTAAAATTCCTTTTTTAACCCCCTTACCTCTCAATCCACACCGGACGGAGGAGAGGCGGCCGGCCGGCAGGTAAGTGCATTATTCTAAACCTCACTTCTCTTCATACCCTCTCCCCACCACAGTGCTGCTTTCCCAGAGCAGCTGCCACTGGCTCCATCCTTTATAAAAACGGTCTGAACTGCTAAGCCAGATTCTCTTCTCTATATATGGAAACAAAGCAACCACAGACATATTTAAGCTTTGTTGGGGCTCATCACTGATGTGAAAATTGACCTCTGTGGCACAGTGAGCGGTGAGCCTAAATCTTGTCAAAGCTTTCATAATTGGGGCAACTCACTGGAGAAAGCAAAACGTGTTGGTGGAAATTTCGGATTTCTTCTCAATCACTGATAATTACTGTCAGTTTTCATGTTTTTCTGATCAACCACTTTTGTTCACAGATATGCGACACATGTTTAACACGGACAGTAGTGGGCCAATGCATTCGTGTCTATTGTAACCCTCTGCAATGTTAACAAAATGAAACGTATAGACTTAGAATATGCTGCCATTTCATGAAAATCATAGGTGTTTCAAAGACGTACTATAGTGGACACTGTACAAAAACAGATTTTGGGAGGTCCTCATGACATCATTTCTTTCTCCTAGGTCTTTCACACTGCTCAGAGAATAGCCCTATGTAATAAGAAAGACATTTTATATACTTCAATGAAAACTGTATGCCGAGTAAAAATGTACAGCACAAGATGGGGTATGACAGAAATTGATTCTGGCTTTTATTACATGAAACAACGATACAACATATGCATTGTAAACGCTGTGTAGCAGAAACACCACATTCTGCAAATCCAGTGGCATGAAATATAATGGTCACCCTAAATCTCTCCCTGATGAATATGCCATCAATATTCATGTGCCACACAATAAAATGCCATCAAAAAGAAGCTAGCATATCATGCCATTTTTAGGTTATGGAACATGAATTTGTCTAGCTCTCAAAAAGCACTCGTATTGGTTCTTGTCTTTTGGAACTTGTGTGCCTTTAATGTAAAGTATATAGTTGGTGCTTAAGAATCAGTGCTGCTAATGGACCTAGAATGTATTTTTCCCACTATATGTCATACTATATCGAGATGTATAGTGTGTGTATGTTTGAAAAGATCAACACAAAGAAAACATACAAACAAGTCTAGGCTGGGCATATAGCAATCACCACAAAAATGCATGTCCTAGGGTTAGAGGATGATGATGTATATAACACAGAAACTTTGCCAGCATCATGAACAATTTCTGCTACTGCCAACAAACATGACTCTAAACATTTCAGGTTCTATTTGAGATCCACCTTCCAGACTGCAACCTGAGATGCAACAACACAAACATGATCACACAGTCAAGAGTCAACTAGAAGAAGCTAAAGAACAGGGAAACATCAATGTTAATAGGACAAATAAGTTACTTGGTGCAAACCGACCTCAGAAACATTCCAAGTATGGCTATTTGCCAGAACAATGGAAACCTTTACCTTTCAAGGAATCCTTCCAATCCCACACCTTAACAAAAAAAAGGATTACCCAGCTTTGAAAGGTACTGACGCGTTTGGGCGCAGAACCACATCTGGCAAATATCAGTCTTCATGATCAGTAAGGACATTCCCTTTCCATCAAAGACATTTAGCCAGCTTCCTGTGTAGAACACTGGCCTAGTTCTCATCTGTATTATCAGCTGAAAAGTGCTACAAAATGGCCTCCATCACAAGCCAGCACTTAACAAAAAGGTACAAAAATAATTATTGTAATCATATTCTTCCAGTAATGCTTTTTCACCAGGGCAGAAGTCTTCTTAGCAAACATGTCTTATATCTGTGCAACCGTATACAAAAAGGTTTACATGTCATACAGTGATTCAGCAAGTGTTTCGATTTTGGAACTAAGGCAAATGTATTCACTCAAGACATAATTATCCTGTATCATTTTTACACGACTTGTTAGAACCAGCTTCAGGTTAGCTCAATAAAAGAACAATGGAAGCAAATATTAGCAACATCTCTCAAGATGGGCAGATTTAGTAGTAGGCCTGTGCCCATCAGAACTTGAAAAATGTGGAGTGGTCTTCATTGTAACGTCTGACAAGTTATGAACCTTTACTATTTCACAAAGAGCCATAAACACATGAGACTTGCTGAAATTACACATGGGGACTCACACCATACACTCTATTCACTGGTGTTTGTCCCACAGCGATTCCAGCATCTCCACCGATGCTCACCACACCACATTTCCCCATGTACCATTTTTTTCCTTGTTAGTTCTCTACAGTGTGACTTTCAGAAGTCTAGCTTCTTTCATAGCAATGATTTTGCGCACTGGGACCCAGATGTTAGCACAGGCTCCTGCAGTCCTTCTTTTTTTCTGTTTACAGAGGCGTTCGCCCCCACCCTGCTTTTTTCCCTTATGGTGAGTGCCCCCCTTCTTACAAAAAGTACCACCAATTTTTGTGCCCTGCTGCTGCCCCTTACATTCTTTCACCTGCTACAGCAGCTAAATGATTGTAAACCTTACAAACCAGACAGTGGAATATCCAGCAGCCCGCCTGACATACAAGAGGGTCACATAGTCAAATAGTCAAAGCGCCTTTGTAATGATCTTTGATTTTCTAGATTAAATTTCATTTTGCCTCAGGCCATTTCGAACACTGATTATGTGGCGGTGTAATACAGCTCGGGTGTGGGAGGTTTGTTTTTCGTTCATTTAACTAATTAGAGTAACAATCAATGATTTGTAGGTGAAAAGTTCTGGACTAGAGATGATGTCTGCAATGACCTGAAGTGAAGTCCTCATTCTATTTTAAGGGACGCCTGACAATCCTCGTTTCTATCATTACTTGTGCTGTGATTGACCAAAAAGAACAGCCATTCATGGAAAAATCAATATGATGCAATTTGACCAATTACATTATTTTTATCTTTTTAATTGTTTTAAAACTAATATTTCATGATATTATTGTAATTTTTTTGCTTGATATTTTGCAGTCTATGAACTTTTTTGCATTGGAAATTAATGCGAAATAAAGTATTGATTGATCGGTAAAATCATTTGCCTCTCTTTCTCCAGCACCCCATTCTATTTTGCTAGTTTCTCTTCAATTATTCACTTCCTGATCTTTTTCTTCCAACTTCCTGTTTGATAACCTACTTACCGGAATCTGTAAGTGAAATGGAAGACAAAAAACAACAGAAGTGATTCCTACACACAAACTTCATTATAGAAAATAAAACTCCAAAACCTCACTATGTTCATGAGGGTGAGGACATAGTTCTGCACATGCTCCTTTCCATGGAAACGCACGACGGAGTCATCCACTGCCAGCAGAACCTCAATGTTGTAGTCATCCTTCTTAGCATGTCGCCTTTTCCGCTCTGTTTCCCCAAGGCTACTCTCAATCATGTCCAGGGAATTTGGGAGCTCCCCTAATGCAAAGGTGGCGTCTGAAAGAAATTAGGGAAAATCTTTAGGCAAGAGTTTGAGTTGAAAAATGGGAGCAGTTAAAAACAAAAGCCTAATTTACAATTCTATCTACATATGAAGCTTCAGCTTATAGATACAAATGGCTTTATTTATGACAGAAAAGGCTCTTTTGTAATACACAACAGAAAATCTGCCCTAGTAAAGTGATTCACTCATGTATAACATTAAGATAATACTCTAGTACAATACATGGGATTCTGTCATGCCTGTATAAACGGCAGCCACTAATTTCTTTACATCGGCAACTTGTGATGCACCAAGGAGCCTATTAACAAGATGGTTTGTGTCGTTCCTGCACCACACATGGTGCAAGAGAGACAGAAACCTTATGTTAGATTTATGAAGCCATGCAAGTCCACTTTGCGCGGCTGTGAGTGGCTCCATAGTGCCTATCGCTGGAGTTGCCTTACTCTGCCCTGGGATGGCATTCCATGGGCATTGCGTGGGTGTTCTCATGGAACTCCCATAGATTTTGACGGATTCCCAGATTTACCGTGAACTCGTAAATCTGGGAATGTGCCAAAAACGTATGCCTTACGAGGAGAGGCGTAACAAGGAGAAATATCTTTATTTCTCTTTTCTCTTTCCATGTGTATTGCATTCTGCGCAACACATAGAGGAATATACCTCTATGGATTGTCTTTTGTGCAGCAAGGCTTCCCTTCCTGGACGAAAAAATCCTGCATGCAATGCAGGCACCCTCGCACCATGGCACCATGGCACCATGGTGGACATTGCCTTAAATACGGTACATTACTGCCCTTTCCCTGTCAAACAGTGCAGCATGGTGACTTTCTGTGCTGTACTGCGTGACATTTTCATAAATAGGACCCTAAGCCAGAGCCAGCAGCCGAGGTGAAAGGCAGGTCAGGTCACAGCGCATATTTGAAGCAGCTGTTCAGCAATAAAAGCCTACATCACCCAGACCGGATGGAAGAAACATCATCAACTCTCATCATCTCTGTGCACCAAAAAGCCACACCATCACCCCACCCAGCGTACCTCATGACCCAACTAAACCCACTACCCCCATCTTCATCATCATCCCTTGAAGTTCAACGACCCCCGCCTCCACCCAGACCCTGGGATGGAAGCGTCAATAACTCACCTCCCTCGACACGCAACACATTGACATTCTCATCTATATCTGTCAGGAGAATGAAATGAAATGAAAAGTAATTTTCTGTAGCGCGAACTGCCACTGGAGAATGAAATGAAATGAAAAGTAATTTTCTGTAGCGCGAACTGCCACTCCTAACGGAGTCTCTGGGCGCTGTAACTAACAACAGCACACCAAAGGAGGTAGGTCCTGGTGGGGCTGAGGGAGAGCTGGACCATTTATAAATCTACACACAAAAGGGTGCCCTCTTCTCAAACTACTTACAGTATGATTTCTACTGAGACCAAATAAACAATTTCATTAAATCTGGTCAGGTATATTTATTTATACCTCTTAGTCATATAATTTCATGCAAAACAATTTATAATAGCAGAGGAAAATACACAATACAACAAATTACTTACAACCTTACTCAGTCAACAATTAACATAAAACAACACAATTTATATCCAAAAAATGACATCAATAAAGCATCCAAAAAGAAATATAAATGACAATTCATCAATTTTACAATACACTAGACCATTTCTATAGTCTCAATTATTTTATGAAAAAAGCAAACTGATTCATAACTAGAGCAACAAAGCATGTGTCGCTTAGTCAAAAGACACCAGATGTACTAATTGGCTCTTGATGGATTTGCCGACGCGTTTCAAGTTCGGGCCATGAATCCCCAAACCATCATCAGGGCCCTGTTAGTAGTCTGTTTAGGATGCAAAAAAACATCAAGTTTTAATGACAACCTATTTTCCTCTTCTCTAAAAAGAACCGTTTGGATAGTGTATATATACCTGTATCTTTCTATATGAGTGGTCACTGGTGACTTCTATTGATGGATGCACTCCTCTCTTCAAGTCTCGAGTGGAGAACCTCTTTTTTATAAAAAATCTAAAAATGAACAACATATTGTATGCGTTTGTAGGAGATATTTACAAAGCGCTAGAAAAACTAGTCAGAATAATTAAGGAATTCATACCTCCGTCTATGCGGGCTGGCGCTGCAAAGGGGGGGCGGAGGAATTTCTGTGTTTGATTTATTTTAGTCCTATTTAAACAAAAAACACATGCGTGTTTGTGTCAGCCTATATATTTATCAGTGAGAGTTGTAGTTGTCTATCCATACACTATTTACTTTTCATACCTGTCGTGTGGTCCATGTAATAGTACAGCATTTATTCCTCTACGGCAACCTCATTCACCTATTTTAAAAAAATGCACTTATCAGGGCACACATTTCTTAAAACACAACTCGTATCTTTATTTAGTCGCAAAGGAATCCCTACCTGTTTTCTTATGAAACAAGGTCAGGCCTCTCGCCCCCGTTCGTGGCCCCGTCCGGGGCTCGGCGTGTGAAGACCTCGCCTTAGTTTCTACTCGCCGGTTCCGATTTACTAATAAATCACTCGCTCACCTTAAGGGGAGCATAATATTGTGTCAGTTGCGATGTGAGTCTAAAGACGAAAAACAAATTGGGTCCATACATTCGTCTTATCACAATACCTGCAGCTGTGGTCTGCTTTCCGCTACATAAAGCTGATGCTTCTCAATCGATTAGTAGTCATTTATGAAGCCGGCTGACTTTTTCGGAAGTTAAAAAGGTGCAAGATTATATTAGGTGCATTGTGGGAACTGAAGTTTCGAGGCGCCGTGGGTGTTCAAAAACTCACGATATTATTTGGAAGCGCTAATTACTAACGTTGCTCGCTGTATTACATGATTCGTCTAGAAATGAAACTGCACACTCATTCTTCTGAAAGCAAGAAGTTGGTAATACATAATTGCTTTCTATTTATTATAGGATGTTCCTGTAGCCTCAGCGTCAACAATCGGACAGTTGACCCCAAATCTCAGATTCTTGACAATTCTGACATGTTATTTAGACCAGTCATTACACAGTTAAATTTCAGGATTAAATATGCTTCTTTCTCAAGTAGCATATTGTCAATGTCGGCAGGGCGCTGTACATTATTCATTGTATGAAGTACAGACCATCTAAAGTCATTCTCATTATGGGACATTTCGACGAAGTGTTCGACCATGGGGGCAGTGAGAATTTTTTCCTTTATTCTGGACCTGTGTTGCCCTATGCGGAGGTTGACTTGTTGATTTGTTTTGCCGATGTAAATCCTCCGGCAGGGGCAAATGATTACGTAAATTACGTTTTTGGTCTTACAGTTCGAGAAGTCAAGATGCTTCCACTTAACTAACTCCCTGATTTTGGAACTCAGTTCCTTCAATAGTGCTACCGCATGAAACACAATTCCCACATTTGTGGCGCCCTTCTATTGGCTTCATGTCCCACAAAGCCAGGAGGTCATGTTTTGGTTGGGACTTAGGGAGGTCAGCTCTCACAATTTGTTGTCCCAAGCTCCGATTTTTTTTGTGTGCGAAAAATGGGCGTGGAAAAGGACATTCCAAGTCCTCGAAGAGGTGCCAGTTTTTAAGCACCGCTTGTCTTAGCTTATGTGTGTCAGGCCCGAAGGTGGTGACGCATACCATTCGATCTAGTTCCTTCTTTTCTTTGATTTGTAGTAAGGTTTCCCTAGGGGTAAACCGAGCTCTTTTATAGGAATGCTTCAAGAGCTTCCTTGGGTACCCTCTATGGATCATCTCATTACAAAATGCCTTGGCGTGATAGTCATAATCCCCCAACTCAGAGCAATTTCTCCGAATACGGAGCATTTGCCCATAAGGCAAATTTGCCTTCAAACTCCTGGGATGGTAGCTTTTGTGGTGTAAAATGGTATTTTTATCCGTAGATTTCTTATATAGGGATGTTTTTAATCTCCCATCCTCACAGGTTACCTCAACATCCAAGAATGTCATTCTCACAGTACTTGTCTCAATCGAAAATTTGATGTCCCCATGTCTACTGTTGATCCATTCATAGAACGCCAAGAGCTCCGTCTGGCTCCCCTGCCACAGGAGCCAGACGCCGTCTATGTAGCGCCACCATTGTTTGATATTTGCCATGTATGGGTTATTGTTCTCCACAAACATGGTCTCATACTGTGCCATGTAGAGCACTGCCATTTCTGGGGCATAAGGACACCCCATGGCAGTGCCCTTAACTTGCATATAGAACCGGTCATTGAATAGAAAATAGTTCTTTTGCAGTGCTATCGCTGAATGTTTTAAAATGAATGAAGTAGGCACCCTGTGTGGCTTGTCCCTTTTATCCAAATACAACTCAATTACCTCTAGGGCTTCTTCCTGAGAAATTTGTGTGTAAAGGGACGTAACGTCCATAGTCGCCATTATTTGTTTGGATGGATCAAAGCTAGTTCCTTCCACCTTTGATAAAAAATCTGTAGTATCTCTGAGATAAGATTTTACCTCCTTCAGAAAGGGCTTTAGGAAAAAATCCACGTATTTGGATATAGTCTCCAAACAGGAGTCACAACCCAATAAATCGGGCGCCCTGGTGGTTCAGCTAGGTTTTTGTGTATTTTGGGTAAAAGGTATAAGATCGGTATTCGCGGAAATTTTTTGTTTAAAAATTCAAATTCCTTAACACCCAAAAAACCTTCCTCTCTTCCTTGTACCAACAGTTCGATAATTAGTCCTTGAATATGCCTCGCTGGGTCCTCGTTCAAAGCTCGATACCATATGGTGTTGTTTACGTGTTTGAGCCCTTCAGTGACATATTTATCACAAGGCCAGATGACAACGGCTCCCCCCTTATCTGCCTGTTTTATAACCAGGGAGGGGTCTTCCTTGAGGCTTTGTATTGCCTGTAGCTGTCCTTTACTGATGATAGGGGGCACATATTTCTTAGTTCTTTCCATTTTGTTAATAGAAGATAACAGGATTTGCTCAAACACCTGTATCTGTTTTGGAATATTCTGATATGGAACAAATGTAGATTTATTCCTTAATCCTGTTGTCTCAATATTTTGGGATGCCGGTTGGTTGAAGAAAAAGGCTTTGAGCCTCAGTTTCCTACAAAAATCTAGGGTTTCTATTTTAAATCTTGTCAAATCTGTACGTTTACAAGGAACAAATTTCAAACCTAAATTTAGTAAGGATTCTTCGTGCTCTGTTAATCGCCGTTCAGATAAATTAACGACCACGTTAGGTTTCTCTACGATTGGTAAAACCGTTTGCGCGTTCGCATTTGCCACGGGGCTTTGAACCTGGTTTTTCCTTGTTGGCCCTTCTCTAAAAAATTGTTAAAAAAGAAACAATGGTCATGGGTGGCCTAATAAGGTCCTAGTAAGAAAAATTATTTCTGGATGGCCTAAGAAGGTCCTGGTAAGAAAAGTTATTTCTGGTAGATGAGTTAAACTTGGGAGACAGTTTTGTAAGGTAACAAACAAAGGACTTTATTAATGTTTTCACAATTATGTTTTCTCGGTTTTTCAGGTGCTCACACATGTGACAAGGTGCTTATAGTGACTGAGTGAAATATTAAAAAACTATATACAAAGTGTCACAAGCAAGGGTATTCCCCAAAAAAATATATACAGTAGGGAAGGGGAGTTTCCTTGCAAGGGTCGACGGCGTTTCGATCTAACATGACTTTAGATCATCATCAGGACGTGAGCTTTCTTTGCACGATATGATAGATGTATTATCTGACTCGGCGGTCAAGTCAGTCACTATAAGCACCTTGTCACATGTGTGAGCACCTGAAAAACCGAGAAAACATAATTGTGAAAACATTAATAAAGTCCTTTGTAATTTTTCTTACTAGGACCTTATTAGGCCACCCATGACCATTGTTTCTTTTTTAACAATACTTTGACCCCAGGTTTTGACTAAAGGGGTACCCTTGTTTCTCATAACCCTTCTCTAAAAAAGACACCTGTTTACGTGAGTTATTGCCTCTTGGATCTGGATCTGATGAATCAGATGACGAAATCTCAGAAAAGGTGGTGAAGCGATTTCGAGATCTGCCTTGATAGTCGTACAGCGCCCTGCGTGACTCTAACTGGGTATAGTAGTCCTCTTTTAAAAAAGGATATACTTGTTCAGGTGTCTTTTTTAGGGAAGGGCCAACAAGGAAAAATTTAGGTTTGAAATTTGTTCCTTGTAAACGTACAGATTTTACAAGATTTAAAATAGAAACCTTAAACAGGTAGGGATTCCTTTGCGACTAAATAAAGATACGAGTTGTGTTTTAAGAAATGTGCGCCCTGATAAGTGCATTTTTTTAAATAGGTGAACGAGGTTGCCGTAGAGGAATAAATGCTGTACTATTACATGGACCACACGACAGGTATGAAAAGTAAATAGTGTATGGATAGACAACTACAACTCTAACTGATAAATATATAGGCTGACACAAACACGCATGTGTTTTTTGTTTAAATAGGACTAAAATAAATCAAACACAGAAATTCCTCCGCCCCCCCCCCCCCTTTGCAGCGCCAGCCCGCATAGACGGAGGTATGAATTCCTTAATTATTCTGACTAGTTTTTCTAGCGCATTGTAAATATCTCCTACAAACGTATACAATATGTTGTTCATTTTTAGATTTTTTATAAAAAAGAGGTGCTCCACTCGAGACTTGAAGAGAGGAGTGCATCCATCAATAGAAGTTACCAGTGACCTCTCATATAGAAAGATACAGGTATATGTATACTATCCAAACGGTTCTTTTTAGAGAAGAGGGAAAAAGGTTGTCATTAAAACTCGATGTTTTTTTGCATCCTAAACAGACTACTAACAGAGCCCTGATGATGGTTTGGGGATTTATGGCCCGAACTTGAAACGCGTCGTTAAATCCATCAAGAGCCAATTAGTACATCTGGTGTCTTGTGACTAAGCGACACATGCTTTGTTGCTCTTGTTATGAATCAGTTCGCTTTTTTCAAAAAATAATTGAGACTATAGAAATGGTCTAGTGTATTGTAAAATTGATGAATTGTCATTTGTATTTCTTTTTGGATGCTTTATTGATGTCATTTTTTGGATATAAATTGTGTTATGTTTTATGTTAATTGTTGACTGAGTAAGGTTGTAAGTAATTTGTTGTATTGTGTATTTTCCTCTGCTATTATAAATAGTTTTGCAAGGAATTGTATGACTAAGAGGTATAAATAAATATACCTGACCAGATTTATTGAAATTGTTTACTTGGTCTCAGTAGAAATCATACTGTAAGTAGTTTGAGAAGAGGGCACCCTTTTGTGTGTAGTAACTAACAACAGGTCAGATGTGTGACATAATCCTAAATTAACTTTAGGCAGCAAGCATTCGATAGTTTGAATATCCACATCTTTAACAGTTTCCTAAACTGCCCCTCCTGTTCACTAGCTCTGAGCTCCTTAAACATACTATTCCAGGCTTTTGCTCCCAGAACAGTAGCTGATCTTCCGCCTCTAGTGGCTAATTTAAATGCTGGAACCCTGAGCAGATTTGCAGTAGTAGACCTTAATGTTCTTACAGTGCTATGGGGCCTAAATCTTGCTGAAAAATATCGTGGACCCAGCTGGCAATGGGCTCTAAAAGTTGTCAGTAAGAGTTTAAACAGGACTCTTTTGTGGACCGGGAGCCAATGAAGAACTTTCAATGCAGCCGAGGCCGATGCCCTACGTGGGAGACCTAAGACCAATCTGGCCGCTGAGTGCTGAACCACCTGTAGTCTCCTCAGGATAGTTTTGTTAGTTCCAGCAAGGAGACTATTACAGTAGTCTAGCCTCTATAGTATGAGAGCCACTGCTACTGTCTTCTTGGTGGCCAGAGGGATCAAATTAAAAAACGTTCTCAAGGTTTTTATAAGCCCAAAGCAGGTCCCGGTCAATGTCAGAACATGGGGTTTGAATGAGAGAGCAGAGTCAAACCACTCCCCTAAATTCTTGGCCACTTCCACCGTTGATGGCGGTGCTGTGGTGTTATGTCGCCACCAGTCCTTTGGTTGGAAAGAGTTATCTTTACCAATTGGTAAGATTTCTGTCTTGTCAGTATTATAGCATAGATGATTTTCCCTCATCCATTGTAATACCGCTGTCAGACAGATTTAAAAATGTTCCTCAACATTAGTAGCGGTCTTATCCAAGGACAGGATCAATTGGGTATCGTGGGCGTACGACGTGATTTCGATCCCATAGTTCGAGTTCAGTGAGACAAGAGGGGCGATATATATGTTAAACAGAGGACTCAAAGAAGCCCCCTGAGGTACCCCCCTTGTAATGACTTGTACTGATGTCAGAAAAGGACCCAGCAAGATTGATTGTGTCCTGTTTGCCAAAAAGGATGTAATCCATGTCAATGCATGATCTGATATACCACAAGATCTCAATCTGGCTAGCAGAATTTTGTGTGAAATGGAATCAAACGCTGCTGACAAGTCTAAGAGGATCAAGACTGCCCTCTTGCCCTCATCCAGAATGAATTTGATCATATCTGATATTTCAAGTAACGCCGACTCTGTTGAATGTTTTGATCGGAATCCGGATTGACGGGGATGAAGAATCTGTTCTGACTCTAGGTAATTAGAGAGCTCCCTATACACTATTTTCTCTGTAATTTTACCCAAAATGGGTAATAGAGATATGGGCCTATAATTAGCAAGATGTGAGGAATCAATGTTCGGCTTCTTCTTCAAGGGTTTTACTATAGCGAATATCCATTCATCTGGCACTGTCCCCATGGCTAGTGAGGAGTTCACAATATCATTAATCAGCAGATTGACAATGTCGATGATACGATGTAAGAGCATCGGAGGACAGGCTTCCAAAGGTGATCCCGATTTACAGGCCAGTATTGCCTCCTTAGTCTGGGATAGAGTGGCCGGTTCAAAGGTTTGGAGGCCAGATCTACCATCACTATTTACAGGCCCCTGTGCCCCAAAGGGCACCAAATGGTCTTGCGTCACAAAATTCTTTTGTATGGCCTTGATTTTTTCTTTAAAATAAATAGCGCTATCGTCACATAATTTTTGTGAGGGAGGAATTTCTACGTGTACCCCCTTGGGATCAGTGAAGGATTTTACAATTGTAAAAATCTCTTTTTGATTATGTTTTGCCAAAGTTATTTGATTATGGAAATATACTTTTTTTGCTGATTTAATAGCTGAGTGGTATCTTTTCCTAAATTTTTAAAAAATCAGACGATTAGATTACTCATAGTCCTTTCTCCATCTGCGTTCCAACTGTTTGGATTGCAGGTGTAGTCCTTCTAGATCTTTGGAGAACCAAGAGTCCCTATGGGGTTTCTTTTGACTTGATCCAACCGGATGACCAGATGGAAGCAATTCCTCCCCTATCGATGACATCCATTCGTGGAACCGACGAGTGTCCTCTCCAGGTACCCCTGTGAGAGTTGGAACTTTGTCGTGTGCCACTGTTTGCAATGAGTTATTTGTGAGTAGGCGCTGCCACTTCTTCCTGAGGGGCCCTACCGTTGTCTCTCTTACCTTGTCATCCTTGACAGGGATCAGAATATTTAATGGAATAAAAGTGTGGTCAGGCCAAATCTGTGGGGATGGTTTTTCTATCTGGAGTGGACTAAGGTTAGTGCAAACCACATCCAGGGTATGCCCTGCCCTATGTGTTGGCCCCTGAACCATTTGCTTCATACCCAGCACATGAATCGTCTCCACAAAAGATGAGACCCCTAGGCTACCACTACATTCCAAGTGAAGATTAACACCTCAAAGTAGCGTAAAGTTAGCATACCTGAGCATAGCCTCACTAAGTGCATCGACAAGTGGACGAGGACAAGGACGATATACCAGCACCCCCCAAAAAGGAGAAAGTATTATTAATAGTGCAGCAAAATCTCAGATATTCTGGTCCGGTAAGACCAGGAAGCGAAAAGACTTTCGATAATAAAGTCTTCTTATGTAGGATGGCTACCCCTCCCCCTCTCCCACTTTCTCTATCCACTCTGCATATTGTAAAATCTGGTGGTAAAGCAGCCGCAATATCCGGATTGGAGTCCTCTTTTAGCCAGGATTCAGTTACACATAAGAAATCTAGGTCATTGTCCATAATCAGCTCCCTGACCTCTCGGGCATGTTGGCCTAATGATCGTGCATTAATCAAACCTCCCCTAATGTACATCTGATGAGCAACTCCCTTTAGTTCATCTGTTCCTTTACCCTTGTTCCAGAAAGGTAACTTAGTCTTAAATTTGTAGCATGATAACGGGTTCATGATTCTATCCACCTCCATGTGGTGTTCGCAATCGCTCTTGAAATTTAGCTCTAATAGGTGCTTAGCTAAAAACATCCTACCTGGTTTTGCACGGGTATGGTGACGGGCTCTGGTCGCGTTTCGGGCGCGGACGGGCGCAGACAGGCTTCCCTTTGGCGCACCTTCGGAGCGCCAGCTGCACGCGTCCGCTGCGCTTCCGCATCCATCCCTCCATTTATAATGAGTAAAATTTGAGACTAGACCGTCTCTTACTCCGAAAAGGCGGCCAGGACTATCCCACCGGAAGTGGGAAAAATATTGCGTCGTGCTCCCTCCACTCAATCAGCAGACGCTGTGGTGGACCAGGGAGCAGACGCTGAAAGCGCTAAAAGCTTTTCCAATTAGGAACAGAATAGTACTAATGCTCTGGTGACAGCCCTTTATACCATTTCAAAGTGAGCAGTTGCGGCACGAAGTGCAATTGTTGTATGCCAGCCCCCCAAACAGTTTAACATTCAGGCGCAGAGCATAAAAATGAAATAAATGGACAAGCGAGTTTAAAAAGCTTAAAACGAAGTAGTTAGCTTGCGATGTTAGCTAACCTTGTTGCTAAACACACGTTGGCGCTGGTTCCGCCTTTTATGTCAGAGACTAGACTGTCTCTTACTCCGAAATGGCGGCCGAGACTATCCCATCGGAAGTGGGAAAAATATTGCGTTGCGCTCCCTCCACTCAATCAGCAGGCGCTGTGGTGGACCGGGGAGCAGACGCTGAAAGCGCTAAAAACCTTTCCAATTAGGAACAGAATATTACTAATGCTCTGGTGACACCCCATTATACCATTTCAAAGTGAGCAGTTGCAGCACGAAGTGCAATTGTTGTTTGACAGCCCCCCAAACAGTTTAACATTCAGGCGCAGTGCATAAAAGTGAAATAAATGGACAAGTGAGTTTAAAAAGCTTAAAACAAAGTAGTTAGCTTGCGATGTTAGCTGACCTTGTTGCTTAACGTGCGTCGGCGCTGGTTCCGCCTTTTATGTCAGAGACTAGACCGTCTCTTACTCCGAAATAGCGGCCAAGACTATCCCGCCGGAAGTGGGAAAAATATTGCACCGCGCTCCCTCCACTCAATCAGCAGACGTTGTGGTGGACCGGGGAGCAGACACTGAAAGCGCTAAAAACCTTTCCAATTAGGAATAGAATAGTACTAATGCTCTGGTGATACCCCTTTATACCATTTCAAAGTGAGCAGTTACAGCACGAAGTGCAATTGTTGTTTGCCAGCCCCCCAAAGAGTTTAACATTCAGGCGCAGTGCATAAAAGTGAAATAAATGGACCAGTGAGTTTAAAAAGTTTAAAACGAAGTAGTTAGCTTGCGATGTTAGCTGACCTTGTTGCTAACGAACAACAATTCCCCTCCTTCATCACCTAACATCCTTTCTCCCCCGCCATTTTACCAGGTTCATCAAGACTCACGTAAAACCCAGTCTTACATCATCTCCCGGAATATACAAAATGTTATCCTAGAAATCAGAAACATCCTACAACTCACTGAAAAATCTCTTTCTACACTTAAACATCTTCAAAAGTCTCTAGCAACAGTCGACAAGGTGATAGAAACTATTCCCCTGCCTCTAACCAACTGAGTCCTACGCACATGCATACCCCCCAACAACATAACAGACCAGGAAACCCAAACATTACTAGTGTCATATGAAACTCCTTCCTGCCCCACCACAAATAAAGAAGAATACGCTATTCTCCCAGTCCCCATCAACACAAGCAGAACATGCCATCCAATACACAGAGGAATGAACCTGCATAACCTCAAATCCTTAACTTCTAACACCGAAATGCTTGAGCCTACTTTAAAGAACTCCCCAAACTCGATCTCCTGCCGCCTACTGACCTGCCGGTCAGCACTAAAACATGCCTCGGACATCGCCGACCTTGCCCTTAACAAGCAAATGGATATAATCATCCTCACAGAAACTTGGCTCAATGACTCATCCTTACCATGCCTAGACCTTCTAGTCCCCACAGGCTACAATATGATTAGACTAGACAGAATTCACAAAATAGGCGGAGGTTTAGCCTGCATTCATCGCTCTGACATCACCATCACGAAGTTTCATGCGGAACCCCTGGACTCGTGTGAATACCTTGGGATTTCCGTGAAATCATCAAGCATCCACCCCCACAAACTACGTACACTCTACCATCCTCCAGGTTTGAATGCAGAGTTCACAGAACATCTTATGGAAATCATTACCTCTAACTCTTCCCCTCACTCCAATGACATATTCCTTGGCGTTTTCAATATCCATTGGGAAAACCCCTTGGACAAGCAGGTTAACGCCCTCAAAACCTTCCTAGCAGACCACTCCTTGATCCAAGCCATCTCAAAGCCGACTCACAAAAAGGGAGCTACCCTCGACTGGATCATTTCTAAACAAAACATGATTGATTCACTCTCGGTTACCCCTTGTGACTGGTCAGACCATCATTTTATCACCTTCCCAAATCCCCTCTGCTAACAAGAAAACTTTTGCGAAACAAATCAAGCCAAAACAATGGATAAGAGACACAAAAAACATCGATTGGAACGACCTAGCCTCCCAATGTGAGAAGGTTCTCACTCCCCCCAATAACATGTCAGAAGTCAATGACCTCACTGCCCACTATAACTGAAGACTTTGATCTGCAAGGTAAAAATCTCATGAAATTCATAGTAAAAAATGAGTTATGGTTCTGACTCAAACACACCAAACCACAGAAATACTTAGTAATGCACATAACTCACACATCAGCCATGCTCAAAACAATAATCTGCTAACTCTGCAGTAACAAGACAACAATAAGGCGGCCGGTGCGACTTAAGGGTTTGGTGAAAATCCATACCGTAGTTTTTGAGAAATAAACATTTAAAAAAGGTGTTGTATGGGCTTGAAACGGTTAACACTTTTGTATGTCCCTATCCTTTAATGTAGCGATTTGGTGAATGTGACTTCTGTCAATAACATTTGTAAATAAAATTGGCTTATAAAGGTCTTTGAAGAATTCATTTTTGCCATCTTGAAAATCAAGTCTTTCTGGCGGTGGGAAAAAGTACATAGGAAATGAGAGGCTGTCTAAAAAATCTCATAAACTCGGATTTAAAAAAGAAAACACTACACAAGATTAATGCCTCAAAATGCGATGACGGTCACAACAGCCACTAAATAGAGTGAGTGCCAGTATCGTCTTTTCAGCATCTCATAAAATTGTGCTTCCACCTATTGTTGCCAAAAGAAATTGACTTTTTCATGTGGAAGAAGGATACATAAACTGGAAGACAATTGGAAACTCAGAATGCCCTTTCTTTTTAGCCATCCGACCTGAAATGGATATTCAGATACAAAAGTTTTAGTCTGCGCTGCGGACAGTCCACGTACCTGACTGTGGACTGAAATGTCCTAGATATATAAACATATTAGCCCTTTAAAGTACATCCCCCACTGTATTTAAACCGTATTTTCTCAAAAACTACTAATGAGATTTTTACTACACCAACAAAAGTTTTGTGACTGTAGGTGTTTGTATGCATGTGGTACTTGTAACATAAACCAAGCCAAAAGACAACGGAGCACTGTATGGGGTAAAAGATAAGCAGAAATTCAACGAGTGATAGGAGATAAAGCTGATTTGTGGATGGTTAATGCGGCCCTTTAATTCTGATGTGATTAAAATTTCCTTTTAGGAACTTATCTTTTCCCCCCTTTTTGACCACTTTAACTTTTTCTCCCTCAGTAGAGCTGCATGAATTTTGTAAGTTGCCTAGTTTTTATGGGTTTCTGACTCAAGTACACTATGTACCATATATGACTGCATTAGGGTATTTGAGATAAACCAACCCGGGTGAATGAGAAATCCCTTTGGTAATACATTCCATTGCTACATGACTTTCAGTCACCTTTAATTATTAACGACTGACTCGTCATCCATTTGATGTTCTTTTAGCCTCTTTCTACACACAAAGAGGTGGATTGCTGTTATAGCACTGGGCACCGCCCACGTGTCTCATCATGGCACAGCCGCATGAAATGGGGACTTGCCACACCATTTAGGTGCCTTAATCCTCGGCAGAGCCAGTTCCTCACTGATTGCTGGGCGTAGAGGTTGTAATAGGTAAAACAGCTAGGCTGGCACCCCTGACGTAGTAAGTGACAGTTCTTGCAGGGTTTGGATACATAGTTTGATTAGGACAAAGATGTCCTTACTAAAGGACCTATTTGACTCCTCTCAGTGTGTGACAACAGAGTCGGACCGCGTCTATTTTACCCTATGGGGCTATAGTAGGCCCTGTATAGAGGCACTTGTGTTTACTCACAAAAATGCTAGTCTTTTACTCTGCATGAGTGTGTACCCACAAAACCCAACATAGAGGTACTGTATAGTATGGCCTCAGGGCTTGCACAAAGAATTATCTCCATGCATGTTATCTCTGTTCACATCTGTTGTATTGTCATCACATAATCATGAATTTGTATAGTAGTTTGCAGTGCTCGCTCGTGGTGAGATGGTAGTTGGTTTCCAGGACAATATTTCCAGAGAACCATGATCATTGTATTTCTTCAATGTTCTATTTTACGTGCTTTTATTCGTCCTTATAGGTACTGAGCGCATGTACCCATACAATAAGGAAGACAGTGACTTGCACAAGTGATTGGACTCACTTTGCCTACCTCAATTTACATTACTGTATCACAAATAGTGACTACTGACACACTGAGTGTAGAATACTGTCTCAATACTTAGAATAACAGGTATCTGCCATAGAGAGGTCCCGAGGAAAGCCACAATACCCTGCCTGGGACTGGGAGGTTAAAACATGTAAACTTTCTTATTTGGAAATATAGGGGACTATTTACATGCCCCAAATTTGACACCCCTTTTGTTTTTAATATTACCCAAGTACCCAAGTACCCATAAACTGAATAAATCACATGTGGATATTTGAGGCAATTTTACATACGCTATACAGATCCCACTGACAATATCCCGTATTAGTTCTTCCTCCCCAGGGAGATTAAGCCCACTCAAACATGCTAGGTGTCTTAAGTGTAGACCCAATGATGAAACATTCCACTAGTGAATTCTAGTCGGTGAGGGTCTCTTAAGGGATTCCTGCATAGGAAAGATGTTATGTTGGCTCCACTCCCTTTGATTGTCTGTGAAATTTGGCACACTGGATTTGCAGGACTATGCTGAGTGGATGCCAGTTTTGGTGCAGATTCACCCACGATCGGCACAATTATAGGCAAATTGAAAAATCCCTTAATGGAAAGTTCAGCTGAACCATAACTTTCTTATGGCAATCGCCAATAAAATAAATAAGTACATACGCAAACATTTAAAAAACACATGTTAAGTTAAAAAAAAAGTATGGTTAGGATTGCTTATAAGACCATGTATTAAGTTTCTCCTGCAGTCACAGCAAAAAAAAAGGGCTAGATGTAGGTAATTTCTATTTACCGATTCCTAAATACTGAAATCGGTAATAAGGAATACCTTCCCATGGGCCAGGAGGCCCATAGGAATGAATGGGAAGCCATTCACTATTACCGATTCGGTAAATACCGAATCGGTAATAGCGGGAGCATATTCAAGGGTGGCAGGGTGTCACATTGATACCCTGTTGCACCCCTGAATCGTGCATGTGTGCACATGTGGTGCACATACATGCCCTAAGGGCATGTATGTCTGCCACATGTAGTTGGAGGTAAATAACGAATCCTTAAACCAAAAATGCACTCACTTGAGTGCCCCCTACATATGATTTAAGGATTCGGTAATTTACCGATTCCTTAAATTAAGGAATCAGTATTTTACCGATTCCTTAAAATAACGACTCTGTAAATTATCGAATGCTTAAATCCTGCATCCTACATCGCAAAGGGCTAAATACCAGTCGGTAACGGGAAATTTACCAATTTTCGGCCGTTACCGACCGGTATTAGCCCACCTACATCTAGCCCTATAACGTTACTTTAGCCTTTGTAATTTTCAGTGAGTTTCTAAGGTTTAAAAAAAAAAATGTAAACAAGCATTGGAAATGCAATAGGGCTCGCATTAGGAAAGTTTGAGCTATTGGTATTATAAATGATTTTTTTTTTATTTATGCGTTATTTTTTAAAATAGCTAAATTAATAGCTTTGTCATTTACAATGCCAATAGTTATAACTTTCGCAAATGTGACACCTATAGCATTTGTAATGCAACATGTTTTGTATTTACGTGAATTAGATGTATTGATATCACAAATAACAATGGCTTTTCATTTTTTTAAATAATTAATACTTAAATAATGTATTTAATTTGTAATGGCAATAGCTTAAACTTTTGTAAATAACTTTTGTGAAGATTATGTTCAGTGTTTTTTATTGTGACGAAAATCCAAGAACAGAAGTGAAATATTAACATCTTTTTGTGATTAGTAATAAAGCTTGAAACATTGAGAGAACAGATTTGAACCAGTGCTGCTGAGTGGTGCTGCTGAGTGGTGCTGCTGAGTGGTGCTGCTGTGGCGGTGCTGAGGCGGTGCTGAGGTGGTGCTGTTGCGGTGCTGTGGTAGTGCTGTGGCGGGTGTCTGAGGGTGAGCGGGTGTCTGAGGGTGAACGGGTAAGTGAGGGTGAGCGGGTAAGTGAGGGTGAGCGGGTAAGTGAGGGTGAGCGGGTAAGTGAGGATGAGCGGGTAAGTGAGGGTGAGCGGGTAAGTGAGGGTGAGCGGGTAATTGAGGGTGAGAGGGTGGGTGGGGGTAAGTGGGGGTGAGAGGGTGGGTGAGGGTCAGGGGTGCGAGGGTGGGTGAGGGGGTGGGCGAGGGTGCTGAGTGGTGCTGTGGTGGTGCTGAGTGATTATGTGGTGGTGCTGAGTGATAATGTGGTGGTATTGAGTGATAATGTGGTGGTGCTGAGGGGGTGAGAGTGTGTGTGAGGGTGAGAGGGTGAGTGAGGGTGGGGGTGTGAGGGTAAGGGTGAGGGATGGTTAGGGAGGGTGAGGGGGTGTGTAAGGGGGTGTGGGGGTGTGAGGGTGAGGGTATGTGAGGATGAGGGGGGTGAGGTTGAGGGGGTTTGAGGGTGAGGGGGTTTGAGGGTGAGGGTGTGTGAGAGTGGGATGTGTGAGAGTGAGTGAGGGTGTGTGAGGGGGTGAGGCTGAGTGAGGGTGTGTGAGGGGGTGAGAGGGAGTGTGAGGGTGAGGGGGTGAGAGGGTGTGTGAGTGTGAGGGGGTGAGAGGGTGTGTGAGGGTGAGAGGGTGTGTGAGTGTGAGGGTGTGTGAGGGTGAGCGAGTGTGAGGGGGTAAGTGAGGGTGAGAGGGTGGGTGGGGGTAAGTGAGGGTGAGAGGGTGGGTGGGGGTAAGTGAGGGTGAGAGGGTGGGAGAGGGTCAGGGGTGCGAGGGTGTGTGAGGGTGAGGGTGTGTGTGAGGGTGAGAGGTGGTGTGAGGGTGAGGGGGGTGAGAGGGGGTGTAAGGGTGAGATGGGGTGTGAGGGTGAGTGAGGGTGTTTGAGGGTGAGTGAGGGTTGTGCACAGAGGAGACGAGTAGGGTGAAAAACGGAGCAATTGCTGGGACTTTTCTGGTAAAATACTTGATGAGAACCCAGGCCAGTATAATGCTGTCTTCTGCGTGCAAGTCTGTGAAGTCATGGTGTATTCGGCAGTGGTGCAAGTACTGGGACTTTTCTGCTCGTAACTCCCCCAAAAAAAACTCTCGGCATTGCTGTGGCGGGGGAGGGGGGGAGTGGCGGGGGAGCTGCAGCCTTTGAAGACTGATGCCTAGCGCTTGTTGTGGTGAAGGTGGCCTTGAGGTAGCGGAGGTGACTGCTGGGTCTCACACCTGGATTCCAGGCACAGGCAGCAGATTCTCTGTTAGAGTTGTGCTGGGCGGAGCATGTTGTTGTTGTGACAGGAGGAGAGCTATTCACTAAAGACGAGGGTGAAGCAGAAGATATGAAGTCCTGGAGAGAAACGGTTGATAGGAAACACACGTGCGACAGCGGCCCCCGCATGTGCAGAGGCGCAAATTGATTTTCGCTGCATTTGAAAAGAAAATAATGAGCTTTCCAGTCAAGTGAGGCGTGCTGGATATTTACTGTCTACAGTGTAGATTGAAAGAGATAAACACAGAAAGAAAATGACCATCATTTGAAAATATCTAAGACTGAAAGTAAAGGTTAAGCGCTGCAATCTGCATGCCTATTGCCGGTGACCGCACATCTTCTACATAGTAGATGTATTCTTTGTTGTTGCTGCAGTTACACAATATCCAAGATGGGTGTGGTGTCGCTTCCTCATGTGTTCGGGTCAACCATTGCTGAAATAAAATAAATGGAGGTAGGGTCTTGAAGCCTATCTGTAAGCAACTGGTGAAGACCATTTCACAGTCAAAGTGAAACTAACCATAAACACTGCCTTGGCTCAGCGGTAAAGAGATTCTGAAACATTTACCTCCTCCCTTATTGGATAACGAGTAGGAGGAGCCAGAGGAGTATGACGGCGCAATAAAAACCCTCAGTCCCAAATAGGAGAACAAGCAATGTCCTGAGCAAATGGTGGGGGCCTGAAGCAGTGGAGTGGGAGAGGTGAGGGGGAAGTCACGGGGAGATTAAGGGACAGAAGGCAAGCGGCCATGAAGTGCAGGCGGGGGGCGGGGAGCAGAGCCTCTTAAGAGCCAGAGTGAGTGAAGTGAATAATTAGGGGAGGAGAACTGGCAGGCTGATAGGCAGAAGGCTCAGGCAAGCTCGTGCACGAGGCGTGCACTTCCCAAAATCCGCTGGAGAGCCCTTGGCCTTAAGTATGGTTTGGCTGCATTAGGGCTCTCTTCCTATTCCTGCGGAATAGGAAAGGGGCGAGCCCTAAAAATAAGATATGGTTACAATTTCTAACTAGAACCTAAGTTTATACTTTGGTTTCTTCAGCAAATATATAGAAAGCAAGAGAGAGATAGATATATTACATAGTGGTAGTTGCCACTCTGTAATTATAGTTAGGACAGCTTTAAATGGGGCCTAGCTATAGGGGTTCTCAAACATTAACATACTTACAAGCACCAATTTTTTTTTATTTTGTAACCTTGCACTTCTCTCTCCTAGTACCCCCTTGGTACTGCTCCTTCTGGAATTGGGTGTAAGAAGCCTTGTCAGTAAAGCAAGGCTTTGTCTCTTGATATACTGGAGTTGGCTGTGGTCTACCCAAGAACTTGCTCGCTATGCCTTAGTTCATCAGGATGTCATGCAAGCAGGTAATCTTCCTAAAATACCTTGGCTCTTGAACGTCAAAGAGTTGCTCTACAGTATTGG
The DNA here is from genome assembly GCF_964263255.1 of Lissotriton vulgaris. Classification (NCBI taxonomy): domain Eukaryota; kingdom Metazoa; phylum Chordata; class Amphibia; order Caudata; family Salamandridae; genus Lissotriton; species Lissotriton vulgaris. The sequence goes on from NC_141693.1 coordinate 784,340,759, forward strand.
GGCCCCTGATCTCTGGAACCACGCTGCCACTACTTGTTTTCAACCATAAAAATCTCCTGAAGAAGCTTTATTGGTCTGTGACAGAAGCAAACAACCACAGAAGAACTTACCTACTCAAACAGGCCAGAGAATGTTGTGATTTTAAGCCTCTGAGAGGCTAAGAGCCATATCAGGATCAAGTGACTGTCCTTATCGATAGGAAGTTATACTTCCCATTTAGAGCAGGACCTCCATCGCTGATAGCTTTCATTAACCCCTTCACTGTGGCGGCTATTCCACCTCAGTGCTAAGGGGGCGGGGCGGAAATGCGGTGGGCGCATGCTGGTGACGGAACCGCTCCATGACCAGCGTCGGTTGCACTGTGCTTATGACGAAGTGGTTCCGTCATGGCCCCGCCCGCTCAATAGAACGCTCAGTGCAGGCGCGGAATCCGCGCCGCGCAGGAGCGTCGGGCGGGCCATGACGGAACCGCTTCGTCATCAGCACAGCGCCACCGCGGCTGATGACGGAGCGGTTCCGTCATCAGCAGGGGAGGGGTTAAGAGTTGGACTGTTGGGGCTGCCAATACATGTCCTGAATGGTCTTCTTCAGCTAAAAGTGTTGCATACATGTTTTTTTTGCTTGCCCTGCTTATGCCCACCTCCACAGATCTTTGCTAGCTCCCACTTGTAGGCATCTTCACCAGCACAGTCACCTAGTTGCACTCTGCATGTATAAGGTCTCACTTCAGGTTATAGTCCGAAATAGCAGCGACCACAGCAAACAGGTGCGTGGGGCTAATGCTTAAGTGAAGAGACAGGAATACTCGAAACTGAACGACGGGTTGCTACATTAAGCGAGCCGCACACGAACCTCGGCACCGGAGCGCTCTGCTCACGCGGCAGCGGAGACGCACCAAGCGGCAAGAGGCGCACAACTACAAATGCAGGCAATGGGTGCGAAATAACTCTAGACTACTGAGACTGTGGGCGAAAATGAACGACATAGGACAGACGGCGCCAACAAACATGCCGAACAAAGCGGGCGCAAGGGAACTGCGCGACTGGCCGAATGCATAGGAGGCACATGTAGAACCTCGGCGCCTGCACCCACACGTGGACACGCGATCTTTGGCTAAAAGCTTCACCCAAAAAAAGCAATAAATAAGAGCGCTGCGGGGTCACGGCAAGGAAACGCAAGACTCCTACGGCAGACAGCGGCAATCACAGCAAGACCGCATGGTGGCCGAGCGGACAACTAGTGAAACTTTTTCATAACTCCGGGACACTGAGGACAACGTGAGCACCCCAACAGCGCGAACTGAGCGCCGCAAAGTGTCCGAGCACTAGTATTGATGGAACGGCACTGCGTAATACCTCATCGCAAAACTACAACATGGGGAAACCTGAAAAACAGCTAACCAAGCTGCAGTTTGAAACGAGGAAGCAGCCAAAGAACACCGCGGTATCATCGGACACTGAGGGAGATAATGAAGCTGGAGACGGGACTGGCATGGAGACAGTTCTCAGGGCAATACAGCAAAGCCTGCAAGAAATGAATAACAAGCTGGATAATGTGGTGCAACGTGTGGACAATATGGCCACGAAGCTCGATAAACACGGCGAGCAACTGGTAGAGGCGGAACAAAGATAATCTAAGGTGGAGGACGTGGCCAAGTCCACGACAAGACTATGAGGAGACATGGAGAAAACGCTGGAAGTGTTGCGAGCTAAGGTGGAAGATCAGGAAGCCAGGTCTAGATGCAACAACGTCCGCATAGCAGGCCTGCCGGAGACCACCAATACGGGCAGAATGGAGGACCACATAGAGGCGTTGCTGAAGGAGTTATTCGGCGCCGACAAGCTGTCAATGGTCTTTCTTGTTGAGCGCGCACACCGTTCATTAGCGCCTCAGCCGAAGCCGGGAGCTCCACCACGAATAATAATTGCCCGCATGCTCAACTACAGGGACAGAGATACAGTACTCAGGCTTGCTAGAGAAAAAGGTGAAATCACACACCAAGGCAACACCCTAGAATTCTATCCAGACCACACCATGGCGGTCCAGATGGCTCTCAAGGAATTCGCTCCAGTGAAAAAGAAACTGCGGGAACTAGGCGTTGAGTATGCAATGCTGTAGCCAGCGAAGCTTAAAGTCACAAAGGCGGGCAGACCCATGATTCTCCCCACAGTACAAGCGGCGCAAGAATACATTAAAAAACTGGGACGTCTACGCAAAGCGCAGGGGCGCGAAGAACAGGGCAGTGATAACGACTGAGGAGACAGGAGGCAGAGAGGAGCATCTGCATATAGGCGTTCTCTATGTTAGAGACATCTAAACGCTAAAATCAGCTCAGTAAATACGGAGTCGATGTTAATGAAAATTATGAAGTACAACTGTCGAGCCGCGATATGCGAAGATACAGATAAGTGTCCTTGAGTGCCTTACAAATTGACCCGAACTACACTCTATGAATACGAACGCGGCACAAGCAGTGAGTAATACTGTAGTCCAAAACGGTCATGGGGCACTGGAGGGACAGTGGGAATGGGAAACGGTTTGATGTGGACTATCTGCACTATGTGGACGGTTCGCAGTAATAGCTGAACGTGCATGCACCAGCCGTTGACTGCACAGGAGTGTGAGAGATGCCTATTGAAACAATACGATGGGTCAAAGTGAACATGTTAAACCCCAAATATGTAAAGCCAAAATATGCGATACTACAGAGGAATAGACAGTGACTGTGTATTTTCTATGGGTACCTACCATCAGAGATTAGCGGGACATGTGAGGTAATGGGACATTATGGTTCATACAAGAGTATGAGCACCCGTCCACATCCACTATGTGGATGGAGATGTGTGTACCTGGCGACACCCCCAAGCGGGTGTACCCCTACTACAGTTCTGATTACAGTTTGGTTAATTTAAGGGTATGGCTTTGGCACAGTTTGGCCGCTGAAGTGGGCAGGGGTGGGGAAGGGAACTGGGACATGTTAGAATTGGTTCACTGTGTCTGAGAAGCATTGCAACCTCTTTTTCACCACAAGCACCGCAAGAAATTGTATGCAAAAACACTGGCTTGGGCACAATGGGATTGTTGCGCCTGGAGCGATTTGTCATGACATTGTACAACAACATTAAAACACACTGACATAGCACAACCTACCACACTAACATTTATTACATGGAACATTAGGGGTCTGGGTAATCCGAAGAATATTCGGCAGATATTTGCCTACTTTGACAGATTGCATGTTGACGTAGCCTTTCTACAGGAAACGCACATAGCTGCCAACACCACATCCACGTTGGGCCCTAGATGGGCAGAGTCAGTGACCAGCTCGCATTACTCCTCCTATTCCCGTGGGGTCAGTATTCTAATAAGGAAGGGAGTACACTTCAAGATCTCGACAGTACACAGAGATGTTGAAGGAAGAAGTGTCATTGTAATAGGCATGGCGAGACATCATCAAGTTGCATTAGTGAACACATATGGCCCGAACACGGATGACCCAGGGTTCTTCGCGAAATTATGGCATATCATATCAGATTTCCAGGTCGAGAACATAATATGGGGAGGTAATTTCAACATAGCTTTGTGGGACGGGTTGGATCGTTCGCCAAACACACTTGAACCGCATAAACAGGCGAGAGCGACGCTTCACGACGCAATGACAGATTTACAAATGAATGACATATGGAGGATCAACCACCCAGGTGATCTAGTAGCAACACACATAACTGCGGCACACAATAGTTGGTCCAGGCTGGACTATTGGCTGGGCACACTGGAGGTGGTATCATGGACTGTCTCTATAAAACATTTACCAAGAACACTTTCGGACCACAACCCTGTGCTGTTAGCAGTAGACATACCACATTATGAGCCCCCTCCTTTCACGTGGAGATTCAATGCGGGAGCTTTACTGGACCCTTTATACACTGACACCATACATAAGGCTATAGTGGACTACTTTGAACTCAACTGCCCTACGACGGATGACCCATGCCTCCTGTGGGAAGCTTTCAAAGCAACATTGCGGGGGTATGTATTAGCACAACCACGGGCATCCTAAAAGATATAAGGCAGCAATTAAAAACACGGGAACACGCCTTGCACGCATTGGAACAAAGGTACCCGCAAACAAGGGACACCACAATACTGGGGGAAATACAATTGCTCCTGAAAGAACATCAGCAATTTGCAACTGACGAGCTCAAATACATATTGAAGCGAAAAACTGCCAGAGTGTATGGGGAGGGAGGCAGGCCTGGAAGAGCACTAGCTGAGAAAATATGCTCAGGACGAGCGCCTCAAAATATCAGTAAAATCAAAACTCGAGCGGGCAGAGTAACACGAGACATTAAGGTCATAATAGGTGAATTCATGGCTACTTACGGCCAACTATATGAGACACGTCCCTCTATGCTACAGGAAGAAATGCTGTACTATATGGCAGATGTAGGAATAGCGTGGTTATCGAATAATCGTAACCGCAGAGGAAGTTGTAGACACTATCAAACATCTACCAAATGGCAAGGCACCGGGACCTGATGGGTTCTCGACTGAGTTTTATAAGACATTCGCGGACTTACTGGCTCCACATCTGGTAGGGCTCTATGGTGCGGCGCATGAGGCACAAACTCTCCCGACATCGATGAGGGAATCCATGCAGATTGCATTGTTAAAGCCGGGGAAAGATGAGGAACAATGTGACTCTTACCGCCCTCTGTCCCTTATCAATGTGGACACAAAAATAATAGCAAGTCTGTTAGCGGCAAGGCTCAAACTACTTATGCCCCTACTGGTGAGGCCTGATCAGTCCGGCTTCATTCCGGATAGATCGACGAAACATAACACACGCACACTCTTTGCACTAGCTCATTATTTGACACCAGAGATCAAAGCCGTGGCGGTACTATTAAACGCTGCCAAAGCGTTTGACACAATAGGCTGGAATTTTCTCCACGCTGTACTGTTACGCATGGGATTTCCTCCGATATTCACACAGTGGATCTCAATGCTATACACAAATTTGTCAGCACGTATCAGGGTAAACAAGCATGTCTCGGAGCTGATTGCAATATGTCGCGGCACTAGAAAGGGATGCCCTCTCTCCCGGACGCTTTTTGCATTAGTACTAGAACCCTTGGCCTGCAAAATAAGACAGCACCACCAATACTCAGCCATACAACTCCCAACACGCCCTATACACATCTCACTGTACGCAGATGACATGGTTCTTTATGTAAAGAATCCGGAGCAGCACCTTAACCCTTTATTGCACGAATACATAAGATTTGGTCAATATTCAGGGCTGCAGATCAATTGGACAAAATCTCTCATCCTGGCGCTGACAGATAGCACAGTCCCATCCCCCCTAGATTACCCACTGGAGTGGCAGGAAGAGCCGACCAGATACCTGGGACGATGGTTCCCTAGAGACCCAGAACTAGTGATTAGAACCAACTATGGTAGAGTGATATCGTCCCTAGAAGATAAAATTAAACAATGGAATAAATTGCCACTATCGCTGGCGGACAGAGCTGCAATCGTGAAGATGGTGCTTCTGCCCAAGTTCCTTTATTTGTTTACCAACATCCCCATTAAACCTCCTGCAGAAATGTTCCGAAATATTAACAAATTGGTGCTAAGTCTACTTTGGGCAGGCAAGCATGCCAGATTGGAATTACAAACGATGACGCTACCATATGCGAAGGGTGGTTTCAAAGTCCCAGACCTTTATCTTTATTATCTCTGCGCCCAGGAGCAATTCGCGCATTACTGGTACCACGAGATCCCCTTCCTGACGCATGTAGCGGTAGAAACGGGCGATGCCGACCCAATTCTGTTAGCTAACATATTGCCACATAAGCGAATTAGACTACACGAGCGAGACATAAATCCGGTAAACTCCACCACCGAAGCGTGGAGACTGATGGGTAAGAAAACTGGAAGATTACCGCTTTACGCACCAGCTCTCCCGTTAGCAAATCACCCGGCACTTTCAGTTACCCAGGAACAGGTAGGAATGGAATTGCTGAGACATGCTAGAATTGATAAAATGGGCGATTTATATAAAGAAAGGGTATTTCAAACACTGGACAAGTTGAAGTACATTAGTCATCCAACACTGTTATTCAGCTTTAACTACTATAGGCTGCAAAGATCAGTAAAAGAACACTTTCCCCGAAGAGCCCCAGCCTCTGGCCCCACTGCAACTTGTATTAACAACACCCACTGCCTTGCACCTAGTATCAAAGTTATATACAAGCCTACAAGGGGACATTGGAGGGAACACTGAGGGGGTGAGAGGTAAATGGTGCGCAATATTGGACGAAACACTGTCGGAAGAAGAATGGGAAACAACATGCATGCTCACTAGCATACTAACGCCGAATGGAAACCTGAGGATTATTCATTATAAATACATACACCAAATGTACTATACGCCGAAGAGGCTCTACAGATATGGGTTGCGGGAAGACTCGAGATGTGCACGATGCAAGCAAGATGATGCAGACTTCTTACATTTAGTATGGTAATGTCACTCGGTGGCTAGGTTCTGGGGGCAGGTGGTACAAGCGATCAGTGAAATGATAGAGGTGACACTCAACTGTACGATCAAAGTCTGTTTGTTAGGCCTAGTTCCGCAGCTCAGAGCAAAGAAGCGAAAGTTTTGTGTGATTGCACTTTTAATGGCAAAGAGGAGGGTTTCACTACATTGGAATGGTAAAATGGGGCCGAAGATGAGAAACTGGCTAGAAGACTTAACATATTGCCGAGATACGCTAGCAACGTATGAGGAGGAACTGCCGGCCGGATCACGCCCTAAAGACTACTGGTTGTATCTGAGGGATTATCTGCAGGCGCAATCACTAGACCGAGACGAATAATACGAATATGCATGATTGCCATATAGCTGATACAGATGAGTAACATTTAGCGTTAAAAGGAAGGAGGGAGAATGCTGTGATACAGTGATCAAAGTTGATAAAGTTTTTTCTTTTCTTTGTTTCATGGTTTAAGAAAAAAGGAAAAATACAAAATGTAAGAAAATAGACACGCTAAGATGAATGAGATGCACTGCTATGCTGTACTAGCGCTATTCACTGCAACACCGCAGGTCCTATGGATGTCGGCTGATGGGCTGTGTACACCAAACAACATCATGCAATTGCTGTAAACGAATGTAGCCGGCCTGATATGGTTGTAGGCGCGAAGATGTGATTAACATGTGAAATGTGAAATAAACGTCTTACATAAAAAAAATAAAAAATAAAATCAAGGTTCAGCCACCTCAGCTCTTTCCTGTAGAGTTTGGGGGTGAACCATTAAGTGGGTGCCGAGAAAATGGAAGTGTCACAAAACACATTTTAGTAATGCAATTTTCCATAGAAAATTTAGACAACGCTACAGCCAAAACTTTGACTGGAAATACACGAAATTTGGCCTTATGCTAGATCGTTACCCAGAAAAATGCTTTTTGTGATTTAGTTTAATCCCATTTAGCTGTCTGAGAGAAATTAAGCTTAAAAATCTAGCAACGTGGTATTACCGGGGGGAGTACTGAGGGAAAAAATGACAAATTAAGCACTCTGATAGGCTGTGCACTGCAAGGGTGTTGGCCAGTGCTTAATTTGTAAAATATTAAGTGCCAGGGCTCTAACCAGGAGGCCACTGAAGCTTGCCCTACCCATTGCCGTTGTCATAGCTGCCAAAACAACTACTAACCATCTCTCTCACATGTAAATGCGACAGTTCAGATTATTCCAGGTCCCCAAAGCTAAAGGAATGGCTGAGGAGGAATATGTTATCAATTTTTTATGTATATTGTATTCTTAAACAACTGTTGTCTGCTCATCTCTAAATTAGATGAGCAGCGCCACCATGCAGTAGACTGTTCGAAGTATGGTGTTGAAAATTAGGTGCCGGTGCCGAGCACCGGAAAACCAATTAAGTGCCGGTGCTGAGCACCGGAATGCACCGGCTCAAATTAAGCACTGGTGTTGGCTAGCTAGGAATGGTAATTAAATCAAACTGCGTGGTAAAAAACCCTATACATTCACTGAAAAAACCCAACGCTTAAAGTGAAGTTATAGTTAGGCATGCAAATACCTTAAATTGCATTTAAAAAGCTTTTTAAAAGTGTTTTAAAACCTTAGAAACCCACTAAGAACACAAAGGTTAACGTGATGCTATAGTTAGGGGCAAAACACACAGAAATTCACCAGTTATAGTTAAATGAAGCAACTATAACGTGTACACTTGCCACTTACAATGTAATTTATATTGTAACTATCTCAATATACAGAAAAGATTTATACTAAATTACAAAAAGTGTGCAAGTCTGCCTATATGGCAAATATGGTGTAATTTTGTTGCACACTATTACTTTTAGAACACTCCCAAATAACTGATTATATATCCCCTTGACTGATCTGCATGAAATGTTTACAAGGAATTTTAGCTGAATGCCAAATTGCTTGCAGATTTGTTATATATCATCACAGTTATTAGAATAACAAAACCTCATAGCTTGTGGGTGTCGACATAACTCAATTTTGCCTGTCATATTGTTTAACAAGGTGATTGAATGCTTTTTCCTTGCTTCTATTTCCTGTGTTCAGCACGAAGGCAGCTCTGAATTCAAGACTCGCTTTGATATGGCTGACGCAGTACCATGACGTCCAGCTGAGTTCCTTCTCTTCAACTGCTGACATGCCTCTGATGGAAGGAGTGATGTTTGGCTGGACTACGCTGAGGACACGCTGTTAATTAAGGTTAATCTCTTTCTGTGGGAGCTGCAGGCCTGGACTATGTCATAGTCTTATTCTGGATAACACTGAGCTCACCCATACCAGCGAGGCTCGAAAGAATTTCTGTATTTGCCAATACACGGTAGTTTAAAGGGGAATGATGTAATCTTTGAGGCCAGCAGCAGCACTGAACTCTGTTTAACTTGCTCATGAACATGAAAAATAGGCTGAACGTTTTGAAGTGTCCCTGGTTCACCTCCTCCACCAGCCTGAAGCGACTCCCTCAATCAATATGCTTAAAATAACTTGCCTGCAACACTATTTTGCCAAATTTTTGCTCCATGTGTATATCTTTACTTAGCCATGAAAGAGCTGTTGATGTGCTCTCAAAGCAGGCGTGGCCAGTTTTTTTCAGTATTGACCATGTGGGACCTTACTCCAGTGCTCCAGGCGGTGATCTGAGCACTTTGATGCATGTGCTTTCCATTTCTAATAGCAGCCCCAGGGATGAGATCATTGGCTTGTGTTTTTGGCCTCCCCTTTAAAACGTTTTAATTGACAGCAAGTCCACCTGTTAAGAATGCTTGAGATTCCCATCACATTCAATACAGAGAGCAACTAGAAATTGTTTACTGTTTATGATTGTGTGATGTTGATCATGCCCTGAGTATTCTATACTATAAGATTGTACTACTGTATATCAATCCCCAGAATATTGTGGTACAAGAATATCGCATACAGTTCAAAATACCGAAAGGTAAGTGCATATAGTGAGGTATGGATTTCCTAGATGCAAATCAGTCTTGACCCTGTGCCCCATGGGAACAGTCCAGACCGAGCTGCCAGGCCAGGTCCTCCCTGGACCGGAAACAAGCATCCTGGGACCGGTTTCAGGGTATGTCACCCTTCTTCAGCCAGGCTAGCTTGAATCCAGTGGCACAGTGAGAGGGGACCCACGTCAGGACATACCCATCCCACTTAGGGCAAAAAGTGTTACAGCAAACAAATGATGGATGGAATGCTGACAATGCAAACATTCTCCCCCAGTCAAAAGATCTGGGTTAAATCCATTGTTCTTTTGCCCACTACGCCACCCCAGTTTGGACCCAGCCATATGCAAATTAGTCTGGACCCTGTGCCCCAATGGTACAGTCCAGACCGAACTGCCAGGCCAGGTCCTCCCTGGACCAGAAACAAGCATCCTGGGACTGGTTTTAGGGTATGTCACCCTTCTTCAGCCCGGCTAGCTTGAATCCAGTGGCACAGTGAGAGGGGACCCACGTCAGGGCATACCCATCCCACTTAGGGCGAAAAGTGTTACAGCAAACAAATGATGGACGGAATGCTGACAATGCAAACATTCTCTCCCAGTCAAAAGCTCTGGGTTAAATGCATCGTTCTTTTGCCCACTACACCACCCCAGTTTGGACCCAGCGATATGCAAATCAGTCTTTACCCTGTGCCCTATGGGAACAGTCCAGACCGAACTGCCAGGACAGATCCTCCCTGGACTGGAAAAAAGGATCATGGGACCGGTTTCAGGGTATGTCACCCTTATTCAGCCAGGCCAGCTTGAATCCAGAGGCACAGTGAGCAAGGGACCCACGTCTGGGCATACCCATCCCACTTACGGCAAAATTGTTACAGCAAACACATTATGGACAGAATGCTGACAATGCAAACATTCTCCCCCAGTCAAAAGATCTGGGTTAAATCCATTGTTCTTTTGCCCACTACGCCACCCCAGTTTGGACCCAGTCATATGCAAATCAGTCTTGACCCTGTGCCCCATGGAACAGTCCAGACTGAACTGCCAGGCCAGGTCCTTAATTTGGCCCCAGCCATATGCAAATTATTCTTGACCCTGTTCCCCATGGGAACAGTCCAGACCAAACTGCCAGGCCAGGTCTTGGCATGGTGAGCAAAAAAACGATGGATTTAGGCTAAGATCTCTGCACTGGGGTGAATGTATGACATTTTTCTGCATTCTGTCCATCAACTGTTGTTTTTGCATTTGTCACCCAGAGTGGGACGAGTATGCCCAGACGTGGGTCCCATGCTCTCCATGCAAATGGAATCAAGCTATCCTGGCTGAAGAGGGGTGAAACCCCTAAACTGGTCCTAGGATGCTTGTTTCCAGTCCAGGGATGACCTGGCTTGGCAGTTCGACTGGACTGTTCCCATAAGGTACAGGGTAAAGACTGATTTGGATATGGCTGGGTTCAAACTGGGATGGCATGGTGAGCAAAAAAGGGATGGAATTAGGCTCAGATCTCTGTACTGGGGTGGATGTTTGACATTGTTCTGCATTCTGTCCATCAACTTTTGTTTTTTCATTTGTCACCCCGATGGGACGGGTATGTCCAGACATGGGTCCCATGTTCTCCATGCCACTGAAACCAAGTTATCCTGGCTGAAGAGGGGTGAAACCTAGAAACTGGTCCTAGGATGCTTGTTTACAGTCCAGGGAAAACCTGGATTGGCAGTTCAGGCAGGACTGTTCCCATTAGGCACAGGGTCAAGACTGATTTGCATATGACTGGGTTCAAAGTGGAAGGGCATGGTGAGCAAAGAAACAATGACGTTAGGCCCAAACCTCTGTACTGGGGTGAATGTATGACATTGTTCTGGATCAAAATGACTTGTAATATGGCGGACAGGCGACAGTGAGTTTCGACGGTCTTAAAGCAAGCGAAGAGGTGGCGTGCCGCCCTCTCCAGGACCGCAGAAGCTCATAATGAGGCCCTTAGACATTTCCTTAAAATCTACAGTAGAGGGGGCATTAGGGCCAACTTGTAAAAAATAGGAAGTTATGGTTAGAAATGCAACAATAACTGGTCTTTAATTGTCTTCTCATGACATCACACATGATACCACAGCCGACATCACAAATAACATTGGTGGCATCACATGTGAAATGACATGTGACCTTGACAATGACCTCACACATCTTTTCGTATCCAAGCCAATAAATCTGAAACAATGTTCAGTCACTGACATTCATGCAGAGATTACCAGCAATTAGTGTCAGTTCTTATGTTGTTAATGAAGTGGACAGCTGAACCAGGACTTGGATTTAGATCATCAGCTATTTCCCACAAGAGATGACCAGCTGCCAAATGGTAATCCTGTGTTGTATTTGAACAAGTGACATAAGTGTGAAAACATTGCAGCCACTGTGCTAAATTGTTCAGCAACAACGTCTCCCAGTCAATTTGGAATCAACATAATTTACAAAATCTATTCCTCAATATATTGCTTTAACATGGACAAATTTGATCAATTGTTAGTCAGCAACCTCAATTGAATAATTATTAAGTGCTTACTAAAGGCTTGTCAATAGGAACCATATTTACAGCATTGCTGTTGTTGCGGTGTGTGAGTACCTTCATTGCCCTCATGCTCATGTGTTGTCTCTTGCTCTTTCCTCGTGGCAGATCTCCTGTAGATCACGTGTTCTCTCCCATTCTTTTCCTTCACTTTCTGTGCCTTCTCCAGAGGCTCGATGAAAAACTCACTGGTGTCTGTGCGAATCAGGCCAGCCTACAACCAACAAAAGAAACAGAAAAACAACATTTTACCTACGTTCCACTCTCATCATACATGTGAAAACATGAAACAGTGGGGGCATATTTACAAAGAAATGGCAGAGTGCGGAAAATTTCACAGCACCACACTCCATTTTCAAAATGCAGGGATGCGCCTTATTTACAACCGTACGTTGCACCCCTTTGTTTTCCCTAGCCTTGGCACTAAACAATAGCTGCTTAGCACAAACACAGTCACCCTTGCACCAAAGTACAAGGGGGCCTGTGTTGCAGGGAAGTGAATGATTGTTTATGTGCAGGAAGGTGTTCCTTCCTGCATATAAACAATCATTACTGGTGTTTTGCTCTTTCTATGTGTGCTGCAAAATGCAGAACACATAGAAAAACAAAAACAAAGAGAAATGTAAGTATTTCTCCTCATTTTGCCATTCTAATGACTACTATTGCATGGTGTTAGTTTCTGGCGCTGCCTCAGATTTACAGATCCTTGTAAATCTGGGGCAGCATAAAAAAAAAAAGAGTTTTGTGGAGCATGCAAACGGTGTGCAACACCGTTTGCATGCCCCTTTCAAACAAATGCCATATTACCATATTTACAAAGCGGCGTTAAGCCACAAAAAGTGGCTTAATGCCACTTGGTAAATATGGTGCAGAGCATTGAGCCACCAGAATGTTAGTAACAGTGATGTTCCAGTGGTACTGTCCCCTTGTAAATATGCCCCACTATCCTTTCATGAATTTGCATGTTACCTGGCGAATTATACTAAATCGGTGTCTTGGTTAGGTACAGAAGGGTCCGAATAGACTAACATTTTCACAATAACCATTCTCTATGCAAAAAAACAATTTTAGATGAGTTGTTTGCACATGTATTTTATGTGGTTTATCAAAAAATATGGTATGGATAAGGTCTTGAAATGAATAGACACATCATACAAAGAAGGGCAACAAGATGCTACTCTGAATAGATTGCCAAAAGGACTAAAGATCCATACCCCAAAATGTAGGAGAAAACAAAAATTATCTAAAATGGTAAACTTTTACTACGTGGTGCTTGGATAAACAAGGATGCTTTAATCATCTGAAGAAGGCTTTCTCATGCCTGAGTTGGTAGCACAAGTACTTTTGCTGTTTTTGTGAGACCTGGGTGGAGTTCTGCTATGAGGAACTCCACGACATTACCAAAAAACTACACTGCACATAGGCCTGCAGGCAGCAGAGTGCGTTACTTTGCGTAGTTCATGCGGATTTTTAGCACAATGTGTTGTCCCGTGCTGTAAAATCAGCACAAAGGGCACCACGCGCAGCACCAAAGGGCGCTGCTCCTTTCTGGCGCTCGAGTAGATGTTCTACTCGAGTGGCAGCTTCCTCAACGCAAACGGGAGGTTTCTCAACACGAGCAGTAGCGACCATCCGTGTTGGGAAATCTCACTGGGAGGTGGTCTGGAGTAAGATTTACCTCGATCGTGAGGAAAAAACTATGCTCTGTGTAGATTTTTGGAAGTCTGTGCGCCACGTGGATTAAGAAAACTTGGGCACACTCCAAGAGTGGATCAGAATTTCATGCCGATTCTTAGTTTTTGTGCTTCAAAAAGATAGAACATGGTTTTCTGCTCTACTTTCAGATATACAACGTGTAATCATTTACTTTTCAATCATTAGTCACTTGGCAAAGTGTGGGAAGCCAGGTTGCGCAAAGGTTTCAGTGGTGTGTTTTAAAAGACAGGCCCTGTCAAGATAGTGCTCTATACAGATGATACTCTGATTCCCCTGTCGAACCCAAGATGGTTACTTCCCCTTTTAAGGTTATTAATCGATGACGTTGTCTCTGTCTAAGGGAACCACCAGAGATTCAGTGGAAAGGTATTAGGTCAAATAATTGATGAGTGAGCTAAAGTACTTAAGGATTATGGCTAATAGAGGACCACAAAGGATGGTCTTGGACACTTTTTTGACCTTTAACTTCAGAAAGGATTTAATTAGGCTGTCAACCTTCCATCAGTTTTTCTGAGGCAGGGTTCAAGTGGTTAAGATTGCGGCGGCACCCTATATAGCTATCTTTAGTTGCCATTTCTGCCTACTAACTTCCATTCTCCCTAGTCTTATGGGGAAACAGAAAATAGTTTTCCGACAAAGTTGAGTGGCAGGGTCTTCTTTGCCTTCTGAAAACACTGCCAGGTAAAAATGTACACCTCACTCTACAGGCCACATTATAAGCTTGGATTGCTGCTAATTAAAAGTGGGGTATGTGTAGGTTAACGCAAACTCACGTCGGCGCACCTTTGTGGTGTAAGGCAGCTTTTCAGATTGACTGGACAGCGTTTTACTTGTGGGAATGGTTTTGAGTAGTTTTCTTAGAAGAATTGATGTGTCCTGAAATAGCTCCCTTAAATCATTTTACGATCTGTGTTATGAGTTTCAAATACTCATATCTAAATATTGGTGCAACAGGCAGCTGACGTATTGTATTATAGAGAGACTGGGTAATGGTCCTTCTTGTCCCATTCCTATCACCCATGGCGTAGCCGAAGGATAGAGGTGTGAGAATGTGAATGTATAACATTCAATACCTATGCTTGTCTCAGAGCCCGTTGGAGGTGAAAACCCGCTTGAGTTCCTGCAAGACAAATGTGTGTGAGAGAGCAGACTGCCATAACTGGTGCCAGGCACCAGCTAAACTCAAGAAAGTGGGTTTAAGTAGTAGGATATACTGTGCCACGAATAGCAATTTGATGCATATACTTTGGACTTTACACGTCCTACAGCACTATTGGTCAAACTTTTTCCAAATGTAGTCCACTATCAATAGCTTTCATCTTACACCGTCTGCTACGCTGGTCACACTACTTGATATCACAGACAACAAATAGGCCTACACACACTTGCACATATTAGTGGCCATTGCAGCAATCTGCTTGATTTGACACTGGATAAATTCGTATGTATGGCGCGGCCATGCCGCTGGTGCGCCAAAGGCGCGCCTAAGCCAAGCCCATCTGCACCCTTCCGCGCTTGAACCGTGCCCAGCGCCAGAACCCCTGGCCCCCACGAACGCCACGACACCCGTCTCCGCTACGATGCCAGCACCCTCCATGCACTCAACACCGGATGATCACACACCTGCTTCCTGGCAACCCGAAGCAAACCTAAGGACCCTTCTCCTGCCGGAGCTGCAGCTTCACCAGCCTCCGAGCCACCAAACCACACACCGAGAAAGGACGCAACCACCTCAGATGCATTCTACTCAACACCGGCTCCCCCAGGAAACACTCCATCGAACTCTGGGACCTCCTCGACTCCACCTCCCCAGACGTCACCTTCCTGATGGAGACCTGGTTGAACTCCTCTTCGGCAACCCGACATCGCCATAGCCATCCCTGATGGCTACAAGATCACCCACAGGGACCGCACCAACGGAACAGGAGGAGGAATCGCCATCGTCCACAGGAACAGCCTCAGAGTCTCGACCAGCACTGATGACGCCCTCAGCACCGCCGAACACCTACACTACCAGGTCCACACTGATCCCAACACCACCCTCAGAGTAACACTCATCTACAGACCCCCCAGACCACGGCCACAGTTCAGCGATGCCATCGCCGACTTCGTCAGCACGCACGCCTCCACAGACTGCATCCTCCTCGGGGACCTGAACTTCCACCTCAAGAACAACAACGACACCCATTCCACCACCTTGATTGACAGCCTTGCCAACCTCGGACTCAGACAGCTCATCACAACACCAACCCACTCTGCAGGCCACACGCTTGACCCCAACTTCTCCGCAAGCTCCCACGTCTCCTTCAGCCACACCACCAAACTCAACTGGACCGACCATCGGTGCATCCACTTCACCATCCGTAAATGCACCACCGCACTCAACAGATCCCTCACCAATGCTGGAGCAAAGTCACCGAAGACCAGCTAAACACCTCCCTTGCCCGAAGTCCACCCATCAACCCCGACAACACCGCCCGCAACCTTAGACAGTGGATCGACGACTGCGCCAACACCCTCGCTCTGCTCAAGAAACCCTCCAAAAGACACACCAACAAGAAAGCCAGTTGGTTCACCACGGACCTCCAAGCATCCAAGCAAACCTGCTGAAAAAAAGAGAAGAAATGGCACCTAGAACAAACACCAGACAGCTACGCAGCCCACAGGAATGCCATCCGCAGACACCATCACCTCATCAGATCCGCCAAAAGGACCTCCTTTCAAGACCGCCTAGACAACAACGCACACAACAGCAAGAGCTCTTCAACATTGTGATGGAGCTCTCCAACCCCAGCTCCAACACTAACGACATCCCACCTTCAAAAGACCTATGCGACGCCCTCGCCACCTTCTTCCGTCGCAAGATCTTAGACATCCACGACAGCTTCAACACCCTGACCGCCCCGAGAATCACTGTGACTTCTGACCTCACAGCCACCTCCCTCACCAATCCCCTGCTCACCTGGACCAACATAAACAATGACAAAACCATCAAAATCATGAAAACCATCAACTCCGGCTCTCCGTCAGATCCATGACCACACAACATCTTCAACAAAGCCAGCTCCACCATTGCACCCCATATAGGCAAAGCCATCAACATCTCCTTTGAGACGGCGACCTTCCAGGAAAGATGGAAGCACGCCGAGATCAACGCCTTACTCAAGAAACCCAAGGCGGATCCCAAGGACCTCAAGAACTTCCGACCAATCTCCCTGCTCCCGTTCCCAGTAAAGATCATCGGGAAGACCGTCAACAGACAACTGACCCGCTACCTCCAGGAGAACAGCATCCTGCATCCATCCCCGTACGGGTTCCGCAGCAACCACAGCACCGAAGCTGCCCTCATCGCTGCCACTGATGACATCAGAATCCTACTGCACAACGGCAAACCCGTGGCACTCAATCCTCCTGGACCTGCCAGCCGCCTTCGACACTGTGTGCCCCCGCACCCTATGCACATGCCTCCACAACACTGGGATCCGAGACAAAGCACTGGACTGGACCACCTCCTTCCTCTCCGGCAGAACCCAGAGCATCCGCCTCCCCTTTCCAATCCGAAGCCACCGAGATCATCTGCGGCGTACCCCAAGGATCATTCCTCAGCCTGACATTGTTTCAGTATCTACATGGCACCACTCGCTCACGTTGCCCGACTGCACAACATCATCTCCTATGCCGACGACACCCAGCTGATCCTCTCCCTCACCAAGGACCCCCTAACCGCCAAAACCAACCTTCACAAAGAAATGAAAGCCGTC
This sequence comes from Lissotriton vulgaris, assembly GCF_964263255.1. Taxonomy (NCBI): domain Eukaryota; kingdom Metazoa; phylum Chordata; class Amphibia; order Caudata; family Salamandridae; genus Lissotriton; species Lissotriton vulgaris. Next base: position 784,358,309 of record NC_141693.1, read on the forward strand.
GCGGAGTGGATGAAGATCAGCTGCCTGAAGCTGAACTCAGATAAGACGGAAGTCCTCATCCTCGGCTCCACTCCCTCGGTGTGGGACGACGCCTGGGGGCCGACCACACTGGGAGCAGCACCGACACCCACTGACCATGCATGCAACCTAGGGTTCATCCTCGACTCTACACGCTCCATGACCAAGCAAGTCAACGCCGTCTCGTTCTTCTGCTTCAACACTCTTCGCATGCTCCGCAAGATCTACAGGTGGATCCCCACCGAAACAAGAAGAACGGTCACACAGGCCCTCGTCAGCAGCTGGCTAGACTATGGTAACGCCCTCTATGCAAGGAGCCTCGGGCAAACTCCTGAAACGACTATAACGCATACAGAACGCCTGATCCTTGACATCCCTTGCCGCAGCCACATCGCACCCCTCCTAAAAGACATATACTGGCTTCCCGTCAACAAGAGGATCACCTTCAAGCTCCTTACCCACGCACACAAAGCACTACACAACACTGGGCCAACATACCTCACCTTCTACACCCCGAACAGCCAGCTCCGCTCCGCTCTGCCAACCTTGCCACCGTCCCCCGCATCTGAAGAGCGAACACTGGCGGCAGATCGTTCTCCCACCTCGCCGCCAAAACCTGGAACACCCTCCCCATCCTTGTACAGCAGACCCAGGACCTACTCACCTTCAGGAGGCTACTCAAGACCTGGCTATTCGAGCAGTAGCAGCACCCCTCCCCGCAGCGCCTTGAGACCCTCACGGGTGAGTAGTGCGCTTTACAAATGATTGATTAATTGATTGATTGACTGGCGATGAATGAATGACTCATTTGTAGGCTCAATGTTCAGATGGCAAATGTTATTATATACAGAGGACCTTTACCTGGACTTCACCTTACACTCAAACCAGGAATTTCACGTGACCTTGCTTATACCATGGCAAATACTTCAGTCTATCAAACTCATAACACGTTATTATTTTCTCATTTATTAATGCTATTTTCTGCTTTGCTTTACTGGTCATTCCTTGGATCACCTCATGGGCTGTAAAATTCATGATCCACTGTCTGACATACACTCAAACATCTCACAAGATCTTCTCACAAGTCGAGGGCTTCATTACATTAAGAATAATTAAGGTTGTTCTTCTCTTCTTTGGTGAACTCTATGAACAGTACTGTCTCCACGCACATTTATTAACCCCGCTCACTTCATCCCTGGGGCTGGTTTATACTGATACTCAGATGGTTATATCCTTTAGGTGTTTGCTATTTGCTTTTTTTTTTCTTAGCCGTAAGTATAATTCATTATAACAACAAAAGATGCACAAAAAAAGATAAACATCTCATAGCAAAGAGTTGAACATAAATTATCCAAGAGAAGAAAGAAATTACAAAATTAGAAAATATCATCAATCAAGACTTACTATAACTAACATAAATATACCAGAAAAGGACGGCATCAACAAGGCTAATTACATATTATTTCTAAGAAAAAAAGGTGGTCAAAGAAAGAGGGAAATAAAAAAAAGAAAACACAAAATAGATTATCAGTTCCATTGAAGACTGGACCACACCTTTTTAAATTTAAACCAAGATCGCGGGCCCTGTAACTTTGGCTACTGCTGATTACATTTCCTGTATTTGTCTAAGTAAGACCCAAAATTCATGAATGCTTGGACTCGTGTTTTGAATCCATACTCGAGCAATACATAAACGAGTACATGCTATGACAATAGAAATAAATGATCTCATATAACTGCTCATATCTCTTATGACCCCTAAAATTATTTCCTTCTTGGTGATCCGGACATCATGGCCAACCATAATTGTGAGCACAGAAGTTACCTCTGTCCAAAATAGAGTCAGCCTTGGACAAGTCACACACATATGTCCTAGGTCTGCAATATACATTTGACATTTTCGACATATATGCTAAGAACTTCTTTTTCATGCAATACAAGTTATGTAGTGAATGTTGAGTATGCTACACTGTCATGAAATGCTATAACAATTATAATTCAATAAACCAATTTACTAAAAAAAAAGAGTGATGACTTGGAACTTTAGCTCAGGAAGCAGAATGAGAGGGTCACATCAGGGACTAGAGCAGTCTTCTCCAAAGAGTAGCCCAAAAGCTTCTGCTAGCTCTTCAGCCACTTATAAGTAGATCTCCTGTCTGCAGCCCAGCCTACTAAATATGATGCTTTTACCTAGTTCAATTATTATATGTATACTAAAATTGAAAAATATATATTTGATGCGAAAATCTGTGCATTGTCAGACCTCACAGACTGATGTTAGGAGAAAAATGGTTTAATTTCCAAAATATATTTTAAGCTGATATTTTAGTGATAAAGCTTGCAAGTTGGCAAGACTTATTACTAATATTATTACATTGAGTACCAGGGGCATTGCACTTATGGCTGTTATGTAGTAAAAGTATTCCACATTGACAAAGCCTTTTTTTACATTACTGCTGGCAATCATGTCTGATGAACTAAAGTGATAACTTCTCTTAGATTGGTCGTGGTACAGTGACGTAACAAGGGTGGGCAGTCTACCCCAGCTCTAAATTGCGGCAATCATGAGGGGCCGCAGAGGAAAGTGCCAGAAGCCCCCCTTCTCTTACACACGGCCGCAGGGTGGCAAATGCAGGGGCTGCCACTGTTGCCATAGGTCCAGCAAAGCCACAGTCATGGTATGAGGTTGATTAGCAGAGAATTTAGGTAGAATGACAGTATTTTCATGTGTAGGGTAAAGACTGACACAATCTTAGAACTAAATCTGTATTAATAATCACCCAGACACTGCACCACATGACCGCTCCTGTGACCAATCGAAATGCCAAACCCGCAGTGTCTGTAATAAAACTAGGTTGTAATCTTTACAGGCGTTTTACCGCTTAACCAAGCTTCCACTTGTGATCATTAGGTACAACATTACGGGTGAATTGAGAGATAGCCTGTTTGGACAATGAAGCAAGGATTCTTTTTTTTATAGGTGGGGTGAAATCACAGTGGTTTTCGGGTAGCATGTGCAATATTTGCGGGTAATGTAAACGCACTTTAGAGTGTCACTTGACATTTTTTTTAAATATATCAGAGACTAAAGTAATGTGTTTGTGGCACTATGTTGACCAATCAGGAATTTGAGGGTTACTGCAGAACATGAGGTGGGTTTGGGAGATGGAAAGAGAAGTTAGCACATGCAGATGGACATTTTGGGTGGCACTGTGGGAGCATTTGAGAGGGGTTGGAGTGAAGAACTGCATTACTGCATCTTTATAGGGTTGTTTGAGGGTAGAGAGCTACAGGATATCAGCCAAAGGGGTTGACAAGCTACTCTTCTATGTAGATGGCTTTGATGACTTTGCCTAGCATATGTGAAGGGGTCGATTGGCGAAGGACACACAGGCCATTGCTGGTGGTTGTGGTCTTTTCTTAGGGTAAGATTGCTTGGGGAGGAATAGAAGTAAACTATGAAATCTGGGTGAATTGTACTTCAGAATGGAAAAACACGTATTCCTTTGATGTCTGGGAATTGTTCTGGTGTTCGGGGTTGATTTGCCATTTTCCAAATATACATTAAAGGCCTGATTCACAAAGGTAAACATACACTTTTGTGTAAGTATGCATTTATTTAGAAATTCACAAAACTGCATTTTTGTTGTTAGTTTTCGAATGTGGAACCATGCTTAATTTGAGCCGGTGGGGCACACAAGCACTTATTTTCGGGGACCGGCACTTTATTTTCTGCATCAGACGTTTATAGCGGAAAAATCAAAAAAGCGGAAAGACGGAGAAAGAGAAAGACGGAAAAAGTGTTACAAAGGAGAAGTAGAAACCTGCAGGAGTGACCTAAAGAGTAAGGAAGTCTGTTAGTGGATTAAAGAGGCTTGGACAATACAGCTTTGGTATTTTGTGAGCGCATATTTAATTGCACTGACCACATTTTTCAAAGCAGAGCTTCAGGCACTGGCACTCTTTCATTTACAAACTAAGCACTGGTGTGGAGACAACGACATGTCTATCTTTTTATATGCTGAGTTCTCCATCCCGACTGTGGAGTCCCGCACTCATAAACATACAATTAAAATGCAGTTTTGTGAAATCCAAAATAACCGTCAACACACACAATTGTAAGTTCACCTTTGTGAATCAGGCCGACATTTTTGGTTCCATCGGAGAGCATAGCTTTTGAGGAGCTTTTGACAGCACGCTTGGAAGAGCAATGCGTGTAATCACCTATTATGCGTGACTATGCTGAGCCTAATGTAATGGGGTTGTGACAAGGGGCAATTTTGGAAAGTTGCTAGATTTTCCGCCCCAAACAAAAGCAAGCATATATTATTTCATTATTCCTCTTAAATGATGTAGTTTGGAAAATTCTGAGTGCCTGTCACCACTGTGACAGGTATTCTAGAGCAAACATAAATGTACATAACATGTTTATTTAGACATTAGCTTAAGAGGCTTGTAGTATCTATTTTAAAGAATATGGTTGCATTATAAGTATGGCTAATATGCAATTGCATTACAGGGAGGGTTACCGTGCATATCAGACAAGAGTGAAACAGATGCCCTAGAAAGTTTGAGGATATCAACTGTCTGGGAATATGCTGAGCTGCTATGTTTCTTGTGGCCCTCGTCTTCACTTGCTGTGAAACCAATATAAAGTAAATTCATGTTTTTTGACTAAACCCCTTTATTTTACTCAGGTGGTGATAAAGAATGGTGTAATGACCACCAGAAAAAAAATGCATTATATGCACAGTTTTTTTCCTGAAAAGTTAAGCTACAGTTTTATACTTTCATTCCAGAGGTTATAAATGAGATGCTAAACAGAGAGCAGAATAATTTAATAAACAGATAGCATATAACTTTTTTGTGACTGTGGCATGTTAGTGCTATGAGAGCTGTGAGGGATGTTGGCGTGAGTGTAAGGCATTATAACTTTTTGTGTAGGCACCATCTATATTATAGTAATTACAGCACAGTCATTTGAGCAAAATAGATAGTCTGAGTTCTCTTTTACTGCTTTTGCAGAAGACACGAAATGGAATACGAGTAGGGTAGCCAGTGACTTTTTTATTACATCTTAAGGTTTGCAAAACAATCCTGCATCAATCCAGTTGTGTGTCCTGCCGATTTGATTGGTTGAGATGAGGTCACTGTTAGCTCAATAAAATAAGCAAAGCAACAAAGGGCCTGATTATGATGGCGGTGGGACCGCCACCGTTAGCCGTCGGTGGAGGTCCTACCACCATCCAGCCCTTTGGATCTGCCACAATATTAGGATGCAGGCGGTCGGAACTCTGCTGTCGGGGGTAGAGACCGCAGCGTCCGACAGAATCAAGGACTCCATCAGGGTGGTGGTCGGACTCTTATTCCCCTCAATGACGGCAGTGCATGCTCAGCCACCGCCATAGGGATTAGGATGTCCCTTTCCTCATGACCTTTCATGGCGGTTCACCTGCCATGAAAAGGTAGGCAAAAACTGACTTTGGGGGCCCCTAGCAGCGCCCCCTTTCCCCCTGGCCCTCCCCTATGGGGCCTCGGGGCACCTATTGTGCCCCCCCTAAACATCTCTGCACCATGTGGCAGGCACTGCATGGTGTCTGCCACATAGTACCTGAATGTTTTAAATGTGTATAATTTGTATTGCGGCAAGTGCTGCAGCCCACAGCACACGTTGCAATGCAAAATATACACATTGCGACCGCCATGAAGGGGGTCGCATCGTAATGGGGCAACGGGACCGCCGACTTCTAGTCTGGCATTCCTGCTTCCGCCACTGTGCTGGTCGGACTCTTGTCCAACCGGCAACGTATTCAGGCTCAAAATAACAAATTTGTTCAGTGTTAAATCTAGAAATTTGCAAAGTTCCAGTAGTGGCTTTAAAATGATACATAGATATAGCATAAGTCCCTCATTATATGAAAACTTTACGGGACCAGCAGAAGCAGTGGGTTTTTGAGATGCGCACATTTGAGAAAAATACAATATTATAATATTAGGTTCAAGTAGGTGGTAAACCATTCGCAAACAGAAATGGGTCCCCAGAAAACCATTTACCCTTTGTGAATAGGTTAAAAAAATATATATTTTTTTTACTGCCTGTCCTTAAAAAATGAAACTGTAAAGTTTCATTTACATTTTTTTTAAATGCAGCCCGTTTTCCTTTAAGGACTAAGGACCAGGACTGAATCCGGGACCTTTCGCTAAACGGCGTCTTGCCTCGGTTTGTGTCTGATCGGTATCTGCAACTGCATGACTCATGCAGTTGCAGATACCGATCAGACACAAACCGAGGCAAGACGCCGTTTAGCGAAAGGTCCCGGATTCAGTCCTGGTTGCCGCACAGTTTCGCCTCTGCCCTGGATTTAAATAACCAAGCATACAAACACACCGAAAGAAATCATTTTGTCTCCGCCCGGTTCCTAGTTGTTTCTCAGTGGTGCACACTCATACCACAGTTATGAGGTCCTGATGAGAACCCCTCCACTTAGCAAGGGTTCGAAACGCGTAGACCACCTATGCACACCATAAGAACGCTATCATTTAAATACCTAATTTTGATCGTACAAATATTGTAAATTTACCAAATAGGTCTCTTTGCTGTTTTTGAAACAATTAATTTGTGACATTTGAAATTGTAAATTTTGATTCCTGTATGTATGGTATGTGTGAGAGAGTGTGATTTGAATGTGAAAGTTGATCAACCACGGATGTTTGTTTTGTTTTTTCACTAATGTGCACTTTTTTATGTCAATGTCATTTTTATGAAATTTGTAGTTTTGTACTGTTCGTTTCTGATAACTGTTATGAAATGTTTGGTGAACTTTAACCAACGAATATGTTGAAAAATATTTATAAATAATAAATGTGATTCATGCCTAACAATTGGTCCACACTCGCACTTAGTTTAATTCTTTGCGCGCAGTAATCAATTTTCCCTTTGAATTAGAAATTGCAGTATTGGCTTCTGTTTTGTTGCTTATTGATAGAGAGGCTTGGCTTTACTGTGGGAAGCCCACATCCAGTGTTGTTTTCTCACATCATTAAAAAAGTGGCGTGGACACTTTGCACTTTCCCAGAGGAGGTTATCAAGAGTGGGGATTTGTATTGTTTGACTGGGGGTGAGTGTTGGAAAAGTTTCAGTGCTCCGTCCATCATCTCCTTATGTTTGCTTTGTTCGCCCTAAGTTGGCAGGATATGCCCAGACATGGGCCACTTGCTCACTTTGCCACTGGATTCAATCTAGCCTGGCTGATGCGGGCTGTTAGCCATTACACCAGTCCCAGGATGCTTATTTCCGGTCCAGGGAAGACGTGGCTTGGTATTTCTGGCTGCACTGTTCCCATGAGGCACATGGTCAAGACTGATTTGCATATAGCTGTGTCTGAACTGGGGTGGTGAAGTGAGCTAAAGAACGATGATGGATTCAACCCAGATCTGTGACTGGGGGTGAGTGTCTGAAACGTGTCAGCGCTCCGTCCATCATCTCCTTGTGTTCGATTTGTATTGTTTACCAGATTTGGCTAGGGATTCTTTGCATCTGTTACATTTCCAACACAGAAAACAAACAGGGAGAGCTTCCTGTCTGGGATTACAGAATATATGAAGAACGTATGGCAAGCGTTTCCACGCCATCTCCTGGATTGTTTTGTTTTTAGGATCCTCTAGGATCATCAGACAAGACGGAAGTCCTCATCCTCGGACCATCTCCCTCCACGTGGGACGACTCCTGGTTGCCCCCTGCCCTGGGCAGTGCGCCGAAATCAAAGGACCACGCACGCAACCTGGGCTTCATCCGGGACTCCTCCCTCACGATGACCAAGCAAGTGAACGCAGACTCATCATCCTGCTTCAACACCCTGCGCATGCTCCGGAAGATCTTCCGATGGATCCCCACAGAAGCCAGGAAGACGGTCACCCAGGCCCTCATCACCAGCTGCCTGGACTACGGGAACACCCTCTACGCTGGAACCACAGCCAAACTCCAGAAATGACTCCAGCGCATTCAGAATGCCTCAGCACGACTCATCCTGGACATCCCTCTCCGCAGCCACATCTCTGCCCACCTGAAAGACTTGCACTGGCTCCCGGTTAACAAAAGGATCACGTTCAGACTCCTCACCCACGCACACAAGGCTCTCCACGACATGGGCCTGAAGTACCTCAACAGCCGCCTCACTTTCTACACACCCACCCGCCAGCTCCGATCCGCCAGCCTCGCCCTCGCCTCCGTCCCACGGAATTAGGAAATCCACCGTCGGAGGAAGATCCTTCTCTTACCTGGCAGCCAAGAGATGGAACTCCCTCCCCACTCACCTACGGCTGACCCTGGATCACCTCTCCTTCAGGAAACAACTCAAGACCTGGCTGTTCGAGCAGTAGCGACGCCCCCCCCCCCCCCCACTCAGCGCCTTGAGACCCTCACAGGTGAGTAGCATGCTATACAAATTCCGTGATTGATTGATTGATCTGCTCTCTACTCTCTGCTTACCTTAGGTATTTTGCACACCTTAGTAGCTTTTCAGATCAGAATATATTGATCTGATTCCAACAGTTTTTATACCAACATATATTATCTTGCTGGAGGCAGAAAAGTCCTTTACCCTTGTGAGCTGGAAGAGTTTATTCCACATCTTGGGTAAGTTTTGAGTTCCTTTTCAGCCCACGAGATCAATGTGAGCCTTGTACCAGGGGGCTATAGCTCAATTTGTTATTAACAACTCAGAGACGGAGGGAATAGTTCTTGATGGGGGGGACCTGGCCTGGTTGCCCCCTTTCCCCGTTATTATTTACCATCTTTTTCAAGCTGCTGTCTCAGCTTTTTTCACCAAAATAACCACTTTTTAACACCTCTGTCTGGGGTTAATAAAATAAAGGTACACCAAAATGATGTTGTGCTGTTTTTAACCCCTACTTTTGACAGTACAAATGCATCTCTGAAAATAATAAAGGCTTTTATCGCTCTGGGCAGATAAATGATAAACAAGGCCAAGAACAAATGCCTACTCTTTATTATTTTCCCAGATGTTCTCCCTCCAGTTCTGAAAAGTATTATAGAGCTATTCGGAAGAGATATTTAGGGATATTCTTTTCACAGCAGCAGGGTAATTTTTTTGTTGACAATTACAAACAGGTTATGTGGAAGGTAACCAGACTGCTTGAAACTTGGAGCCGTCTTCCCCACATCTATCATAGGAAGAATCGCACTTGCCAAAATGTCGATTCTCCTCCTGTTTTAGTTTCTTTTTTTGTCCGTTTCTCATAAATGAGATCATTCTTTTTTCCAAAACTGGAAGACTTCATCCAGGTTTGTGTGGAACCACGAATGCTCATGAGCAGAGAGTTTTAGAATTGTCACGAATAAGGATGGGTTTGGATTCCCCGACCTGTTTTGATTAAGGGCATAATTTCAGAGTGAGTCTCAGAACAGAAGATCAACATATCATTTGCAAGATGAACAGTGATGGCTCCTGCTGTTTTCACCCAAATCGCTTCAACTGCCGGCATTATAATCAGATATTGGACCGATACCCTGGATGTGAGGTGGATCGCCATCTACGGCCTGTTGGTCTGCCCTAAATGTAGTATGAAGGGTCAATGGTTTTAAACTGCTTTTTGACAACTCTGTTACACTCTCTAACATGCAAGGTTTTTTTTAAGTGGCGAAGAGAATAAGGAATTATTACTTCCCTGGGTTAAACAGTGCTACTTGAAATTATGGATAGATGTTCTTCAATATACATGGAAAACAGCAGGTATAGAAAACCAGACTGATTTATAAGCTTGTTGTGACACATATTTCTTAAATAAAGGTCTTCAACTTCAGGGGTGGCTGGCACAGCTCGCGGGTGTGGGCGCGGCACACGGGAGGGTGTGGACGCAGACTGCATAAAAAAAATAAGAATAAATAAAACTTATCTTGCTGCCGCCGGGTCCCACGTCTTCTTCTTTCCTGCTCGCCTATGTCTGACTCCAGGTAGGAACAGGAAGCAGTCAGCCAGGTTCCCATCCCTGTTCCTCATGGGAAAAGTCCAGCCCGAACTGCTAGGCCAGGTCCTCTCTGGGCAGGAACCCAGCATCCTGGGACTGGTTTCGGGGTAATACCCCTCATTAGCCAGGCTAGCTTGAATCCCCCCAAACATTCATGCATCATGCCAGGCACCACATGGTGCACGGATGTTTTCAAAATGCTTTTTACTATAGCGGCTTGTGCAGCTGCACGTTTCCTGGGCCCCTGCACAAGCTGCAATAGTAAAAAGCATTTTACGACTGCCTGCATGGCGGTCGTATTGTAATTGGGCTATCAGGACTGCAGACTGGTCTTGTGCACGAAACGATGGCAGTTTGAAGCATGTCTGACGCATGTCTGACTGCCATCATAATGAGGCCCTATGAGTTGTCCTGAAAATTCCCAGACGATTAAAAGCTTGAAAAGTCAATATCTTTTCAGAATAGAACAAACTTGCATATAGAGGTATAAAAATGTAGGCAACGTTATAATGGTTACTGTGTTTTTTCATCTCAAAAGAGATAAAAATGCTTCATACAAAGAGTTGTAATTGTCGTTAAAGTGTCCATGGGTAGCTATCTAGAAATGTTATACCTTGATATAAAATAATAATCAGCCTTCCTTCACGGCATGCATATGGAATGAACACTTGTACAACTTCCAAACTAATTTATTTTATGGATGTTATGTTATGTTATTTCCATTTATACCACTCTCGGATACTGTGTCCCGGCGCGAACCTTGAAAGGTTGTACATGGCCAGCTTAGTTGAAGAGGAATGTTTTCAGTAATTTTTTTAAAAGGGTGGGGTCCTGAATGCTACGTAGGTAAAGCAGTAGCGCGTTCCAGGTCAGAACGGCTTTCACACTAAGTGAGCTGCCCCCCATCCTCTGTAATCGAAACCGGGGAACCGTAGACAAGAGATGGTGCGTGGAAAGGAGTAGTCTTGGTAGAACATAAAAGGAAAAGTGATTTTGGAGATAGATTGAACCTGAAACGTGAAGAGCGCGGTGAGTTATGACAAGGGATTTGAATTTCACCCGCTCAGCAACAGGCAGCCAGTGCAGCGCACTCAGATGTTGTCGCACGCTGCTTCTGGCAGGAATGTCAAGAAGAAGCCTGGCTGCCGTGTTCTGAACCACATGTAACCTGTTCAACAGATAGCCTGGAATGCCAACATAGAGCACGTTGGCATAATCTATCCAAGATAGAATAAGGACCAGGGTGACCGTTTACCTTGCCACCCTAGGAAGAAGGGGAAGAACTTTCCCGAGAGTTTTTAAAAGCCCAAAGCACGTCCCGGACATCTTCTTAATCTGAGTGGAGAAGGTGAGGTTCTCCTCGAACCAAATCCCCACGTTTTCAACGGGTTGGCCTGTAAAAGCTGGTAAAGCTGAGCCAGACAGCCAGAGTGTTTCTCTAAAGTGGGAGGGAAAGTTCCCGAAGAGAAGGATTTAGGATTTCTCTTCATTGCACTTAAGTTGCGCGGTGGACAAACAATGGAAGACTGTAGTCAGGCATTTTTGGGCAGCATCAATGGAGTCCTCATTTTTTCTCTAAGTGAACAGAAGCTGTGTGTCATCAGCGTAAGCGATGATTTTTCCACCCAGGTCCTCTGCCAATTGAACTAGAGGAGTGACATAGATATTAAAAAGGAGAGGGCTCAAGGAAGATCCCTGTGGGACCGCTGTAGCCACTTTCTGGGATGAGGAAGAGGCTGGAGGAAGCCAGACCTGTTACATTCGCTCCTCCAAAAACGATTTAAGCCAGCCCCAAGCTGCTCCAGAAATGCCTATATCAGCCAATCGGGTCAACAGCAGTGAGTGGGGAACCATGTCGAATGCCGCTGAGAGGTCAGGCAAAATCAAGGCTGCCCTCCCACTGGCATCCAAGCATTCACGGATAGCCTCTGAGACTTCAACTAAGGCCAGTTCGGTACAATAATTGGCCCTGAATTCCGATTGGGCTGGATGGAGCAGGCCTGCGCACTCTGTAAACTCAGTCAGCTGTCTAGTCATTACTTTTTCGCACAGCTTGTCTATACTAGGCAAGAGGGAAATAGGGCGATAGCTCCCAGGGCACATAGGATCAAGAGAGGGCTTTTTCAAAAGAGGCAGGATCTTTGCCTGCTTCCAGGGCAACGGGACACACGCCTCCTGAAGGGACATATTAGTAAGCGTGTTGACTTCAGGGTTGACAGTTTCCACGACAGCAGCCAGAAGTCTAGCAGCATAGGGATCTGATGGTGAGCTGGATTTCAGGCCTTTAAGAATTCTAAGGCAGCTGGGTAAATCAATGAGGGCAAAGACGACTAGGGCTTGATGGGGAGGAGCAGGTAGAACTGTTAATGCCAGGGGATAGCTGTATCCCTACTGCAGAAGGAAAAATATGCCTGAATAGAACGGATTTTCTCCATAAAGAAACTGGACAGGCATTCACATCAGGATTTCGAGGAGTGGAGTATACTTGATTGTGCCACGGGAGTCAGGAAACTCTGGACAATGGAGAAACTCTCCTTAGAGTTATTCCTGGTGGCATCAATACGAGTCGAATAGTAAGACCCTTTGAAATGAATTATGGCAGTGTAGTAGATTTTTTGTTTGTTTCTCACCCTAAATTTAATCCCTGCACAGTAGTCCTTCCACCAGTCCCGTTCCAGTTTCTTGCACTCCTGTTTAAGTTCCCGAAGAACGGGTGTAAACCATGGTTTTGAGGGAGACTCTCTGGAGTACCTGTGGGAGGAGACTGGAGAAATGTGTCCCACGGTACAAGCGATCCAGTTGGTGAATTGAGTCAGCCCTCCTTCGAGATCATCAAAGGGTTTGGGTCTAGATGCTGCCAGAGACTGGCTAAAAGCCATCGGGTCAATTCTAGCAAAGGAAGGGACACACTTGGGACGCATCAAGGAGTTGGCGTCTGGTGTAACCCAGGAAAAATAGGTCAGAAAAGGATGATTATAATGCATTCCTTTCATGAATTTCTAAACTCTGGTAATGTGTCAAACCCCCACTGTGTTTCAGTATATTTATGTATTTTCCTTTTTTTTATATATTGTTGCTGTACTCATGCAAGAGTGTTAGTGTGCTTTAAAAAAGAAAAACTCTAGATTCAATTAATAGCATCACTGAGAGAGAACTCCAGAAGGGAAGTTCATTATTTCACCTGTATCTGAATTTTCCTCTATGTTATCATTATATATGTTTTTAATTATATCTCTACCATGTACCTTTATGGCCTGCGATGTGTTTAGAATTTGGTTTATGGATGAAGTTGGTGGCATAATCCATTTCTGATTTACTGAGGTCTTACAGCATCCAAAAATGTGTGTTAATTTTAATGTTATGAATTGTTTTGTTACACAGTAGATTGACCCATGCTTGCTGTATTCCAAACGGTTTCATTCATCTTCATCGAAAGGAGTATTCAACAAAGGTTTACTCATTAAAATACCAACCAATCGGTGTCAGTTTCCTTTGTTCAGGTAAAGGAATCCAAAACATGAAAAAGAGCTGTCAATTTAAAATCTCACCCGATTAGTAATTAATGAACCATCAACTAACCCTAGAGCCTTTCCAGTGCATTTTACTACGAATATCATGTTAGATATGTTACACATTTCCATAATTCACTCTATGGGTTGTGGTTTTGAAAATCTAACTTTGCAAATGTGCAAAGCGTCCACAGTTGATAATGTGCATTGGGAATATGTTCATAGATTATGTAGAACCTTTGTCAGTACATGATGCCCATGAATAATTCAAATAGGTAATATCACCATATTTCACTGACACACATGGAAATTCCCTTGCAGGATCCTGTTTCTAAAAAGTGAATTGTGCATGCCTGAAAAGTTATATTGTGATCTGTGTGAGCACTGCAGCTTCATTGTGTACCATTACCTACCTGTGCTTACCTACCCGTGCAACCAAATGGTGGTTCATCTGCAAGTAGAGTTACCTCAGTGAACCTTGATACAAATACAGATTTTGACTGAATACATCATGTGCACTGATCCTTGGAGTCCTAAGGGTTTGGCTCCCCTTCAAAGGGCAAATGTCTGCTGACATCAGCAGGTCATCGTCGCCTTGGCAATAAATAAAGTGGGTGTGCACAGAAGCTGGGCAACTTGCAACTTCAACAGGTGTCAGATGTGCAAATTTTCACAGGGCTGCGACTCAGAAAATGTTCAGATAGTCTTCAGAATTTTACTCTTACACTTTTTTGAATGTGCAAGAACCAGAAGCAAATCAATGTAGTTTTATAACTAATGTATACATACATACTAATTACATGTGAAATTGAATTTCATTGCCCTAAAATGGAGCTTTGCCCTATAAAAACTAAAGAGCAAAAACACAGTCTCACTTTCATGTTGAAGCGAAGACTTCCGAAAAGAAACTGCTTCCTAAGGAGTGTGATGTTGCACTTTTAAGTACTGAAAATTTTACATTTTAAAAATTAAGCATTGCATGAAATCTTAACTCCTACAAGAAATGTAATGTGTGGCGAGCGTTTCCAATTGATCTACCATTTATGAATCTTCTCTGATTTCACAGCACTTTATTTTAGAAAACTCGCTCTATAATATAGGGTGAAACATGTAAAAACGTATAGTTAATGTTATTGTCTCAACAACTGCATACATGGCGACCTTTTTTGGAAGTTCTATAAAAAAATACAAAAATTAAAATCAAACCTGCTACACTGCCTTACAAAGATATTCAAATCTAATTTATAAGAACCTGTTCAAAACACTTGCACTGAAAATAAAGTGAGAAACATTGCCCCCTCAAAGACATAACTTTTAACTTCATGTCGTCTCTGGAGCTAAAACTTCTAGAAGAAGGAAAATCAACAAAGACAGACACATTACTTTTTTTTAGTAGGACATGCAAATGACCTCTTGCTCATTTTACACTTATATATTGCATGGGTTTAAGACTATATAATCAGAACTCGAAGGTAAGTGTCCTAGGAGATTCAGAACTTGCACGTGTATGGATATAACATCCAAACAGATTTATGAAGCATAGCAGTTTTCTTAACCTTCCATTTTCGGATATAAATAATTCTGGAGAACCTTCAAGCATAGAGTTTGGAAATCACATTTTCAAAACACCTTATTTCCTCTGAAAGACAATATGAAAAAGAGAATGCATAGAAAGTCCAATCATTTTTCTGAAACTTCACTTTGCATGAAGGCTTAGGGGCCCATTAGGATTTAGGGCGGATCGCCACCACCAGCATGGCGGTGGCGATCTGCCCTACATCCTAGCCCGCCCCCCCACCCATTTCCCCCGCCATATTAGTATGGCGGGGGCTCGCGCTGGACGGGAAGACCGTCCGCCGCTTTTCCGCCTGGTCGACAAGTCGACCGGGCGGGAAAGGGTTTTATATGGTGGCGGTGTCTGCTAGACACCGCCATCCATATCAGGATGCAGGCAGGAGCGAGTCTTTCCGCGGCGGCAATGGCATGCGGTTTTTGAGTTTGGGGACCTGTTGCGGGCTCCCAGGATGTTGGGGGGTACCTATGGTACCCCTCTTCATATGCATGCACAACATGCATTTTTGGCATTGTGGCGGGCGGTGCTTACAGCACCGCATGGAGCAATGGTAAAGATGCAGGATGTGCCCGCCAGTGTGGCGGGCGCATCCTAATGTCACTCACGGGACCTACGCACATATGGCAGCCGGTCCCTTTTACCGTGAGGATGGCAGATGGACAAAGTCCGCCCGCCACCCTAATGATGTCCTTAGTGTTGGTGTGATGTCGAGCTTTTCTGCTTAAACTTGCAGAACACACTCAAATAATTTCATATTCCCCTACACTAATTTCCCCACTAATCCTGCTTGGGTTCCGGAGTAGCATGCTACCCGCCGAAAAGTGCTTCAACACCCCATCAGGGGTAGCAAACGTATATAAATGAAAACCCTTCCCTCTTCTAACCCTTCACTATCTTTTTCAATCCAAATAAAAGATTAACATGTCCACCGCTCACATTGATTTCAAATTTCCCTATACAAATTCACCACTAATTCTTTTTGGGTTCTGGAGTAGCGTGCTACTCACCGAAAAAGGGCTTTGACGCTTTGTCAGGGGTAGTAAGCACTATATAAATGCAATTACAATTACAATTACTCTGGAGATACAGATACTCAGCCTTCTTTCATCTCTGGACCACTCTTGTCCAAAAAGGAAGAAAAACAAAGAACTTTTAATGAATTTTCGGTGATATAATATTCTTGCCCTTTCTACTTCTCTCTGGCTAATTCTTATCCAGTGAAGGAGCATCAAGAAGCTTTATAAAAAAACCTGATGAAGTCCTTTCTCACGACTAAATGCCATTTGATGTTTTGAAGAATAAAGATTTTTGGGATATTATGTTATGGCTCCTGCATTATATTGAAACCATAAGAAGAGTTCATTTATTTGATCAACGTGGATGAATATTGGATCAAGTGAACTTTCAGCAAAATTAGTGGACTTTCTATGCACTGCCTTTTGCATATTGTCTTTCATTTTGGTTTATGGTTTAGGAGTAGTTGAACTATTAGAAGTTTGAGTGCTATCAATGATACACCAAGGGTACTCGGTCATATAGTACCAAAAACGCTATATTTGGAAGTATTTTAAAGTTTATTACGCCTTTTCTTTTTAATGGGCAGGGGAGTAGCCACCAAAAAATAATACCCCAACAAACATACTTTAAAGAACACCCTGAATGACTGTGAGCAAGCCCGAACATTCTTAGGGCAGTTTGCAGGGCTCTTCTCTTCCACACAAGATGTTTTTTTATGCAGTACTCAATCAGCATTCAGGTTCCTTTTGAAGGGTGTGTGAGACTCCAGTATTGCACTGCCTTTGGTTCCGATATCAAGACGGAGAGTACTGATGGAGCTTTTTTTAATTTTAATTTTTTTATGCAGATTTTATATAGCGTGAAATCGACCCGAAGGTATTGGAGCACTTTACAGGAGCACCCGTTACGTTACACATTCAGGCAAGTGATTTGTCCAGAACCACGGGGTGTGGATGCGACCCCGAGACTCGAACCCTGGTTTCCAGCACCAAAGTTGGCAATCTAGCCAACGGTCCACATCCTCTCCTCTTTGTTGTGATCAAGAGCAGAAAAGATAGCCAGCGAGGCTGTCCAGTCAAAGAGCTGATCAAGTGCCATCACTATCTACATGCCAGAATTGAGATGCTTTGGCAACACTATTCACAGGGCACTAGCAACATGTAGTCTAGCCCAAGTTTGAGGTGCTTTGGAAGAATTCTGCATGGACATACTGTGAGAAGTTGGCCTGATATATGATGTTTCCAATTCTGGAACCACCTTGTATCAGTCCAAACAATCCCTTATGGTGTCTGGTTGTAAGTCAACCTTATAGACAAGCTATCCTAGGGGTAGCATGGACTAAGAAGCCTGAAACACTAAACTCAAGAGGTTGTGTTAAGCGAGCTGTTTTACCAATCACAATCCTGTAATATCAAATGAAAGGACACCACA
Organism: Lissotriton vulgaris; assembly: GCF_964263255.1. Lineage (NCBI taxonomy): Eukaryota > Metazoa > Chordata > Amphibia > Caudata > Salamandridae > Lissotriton > Lissotriton vulgaris. Next base: position 784,375,844 of record NC_141693.1, read on the forward strand.
CAAGTATATATAATAAAAATATATGTATTTATTACTAGAATAATCCCCAGTACTCTTTATGAGCAAAGGGGCACATGCTTTTAAACAAAAGCACAGTAAACATATAAAAGGTGCACAATTATGGATGAGGGCGGGTGGCCACTCAAACCATATATTAAGAAAGTGGTATAAGAGATACCAATCGAACAGTGGTTAGACCTAGGGCCTAGGGAATCGCTGGGAGCAGTCGGGACTAGCAATGCTGAAGTCGGGAAAAGCCCGCGGGATTCGGGTGCAGCGCTTAAAGCACACGCATGCACCAATGCAAAGTCAATGGTGCGTAAAAGTTATAAAGTTACTGTTTAAGGAGACTTCCGCTTAACCTAGAAGGACGAAACTTAAGACACATACACTAGAGGTGTGTACCAGTGTGGGAACACCGGCGTTGCTGAGTTACCTCACGCACAGGAAGCAAGTGCATAGGGTCGAAGTTGTGTCGGGTTTCGTCACGCAGGTTGTTGGTGCTTGAAGCTGAAGATACTGCAGGCGATGTGAAGGAGAAGTGTCCTGTGTGATCCAAGGGTGGATCAGAGTTGTAAAGTACCTGAAAGCAGAGGGGACAGAGTCTGGGTCACTCAGCAGTGACCAGGGTGGAACTAGGACGGAACCAGGCAATGTCGGGCGCAATCAGGTGGTTTTCAAGGAGCTTCTCTCCGCTGCAACGTGGGCTCTAGGGCATCTGCGACGTCCAGGAGCCGGTCACGAGCTATCCCACAAAGGCTCTCGCCGTCTGCGCTGTCGGCTTCAGGATTGAAGCAAACAACACTTGGCAAGAGCAATCCATGCAGTACTGGAAGATTACTTCTCACTCGGACCAGGAGGGTCAGAGCGGGTGCTCCTTTTCAGAGAAGCGGGTGCAAGTCTGGAGCAACCAGAATCACAAGTTAGATTTTGTAGTTTACCGGCACAGGGGCCACAAGACAACGGACAAGTGACCGGGCCAATGCATTAAGCCAAAAGAAGCAGATGGGCCCCACGCAGCACTCGGTGAGTGTTGAGGGGTGAGCTTCAGTGCAAAAGTGGCTCAGGGCTGGGGGGTTTCAAACCCCGATGTACAGCTTCGAGGGTCATTCGTGGGCTGCACGGTCAGAGTCTCCTGGTCTTTTCAAGATGGGGGGCCCCACGCTTCCAGTCACCTCCACGGGTCTCAGCTCTGCAGGGACTGTGGATCGGGCTGTTAGAAAGCAGGCAAGCTTGATCTTGTCGATCTCTGTTGCTCGAGTTCCGGCGGGAACTGCAACAAAGCAGACGTCGAGGTGCTGGATGGTGCCTGTTTGCACAGGGTGGTCACTCCTTGACCACAAGGAAGATTCTTCAGTCTTCTACGTTGGGTAGGATGTCAAAGGGTCCAGAGTTTCATTTCATATGTTTCATCAGGATAATCTGAGTGCGTTGGCACTGCTCCCATTCTTATACCAATCTAGGGGGCTGGAATACATGCTAGGTCCCCTCCTATGGGTGGGACCCAGGAAGGGGGTGGTTACACCCCTTTCCCTTTGTCCAGGGTCGCGCTGGGACTGGGGCTGGTGAGCCCCAGAACCGGTTTGACCGGATTATGCAAGGGGAAGCCTTGTGCTCCCCAGGCAGTGTCTGGTTTCTTTCAAACCTCCCTGCTACAATCCACTATCTCCTGTCTGGGGTGGTGTGACACCTCCCTGCGACAGGAAAGCCTTTGTCCAGGCCTCCTCGGCTGAGTTTCGGTCACAGGAGGTCAGACTCGTGTCTGTGGCAGAAGCATCCATTTTGTGGATCTGAGGCTCTTTTAAAAATCAACCGCGTTTCAGTAAAGTAACATGTCTTCTCCCTCTAGAGGGGTGGAATGCTATCCCCATCGACAGGACTGTCAAGGAGATAGTATTCCAAATCGTATGACACCTTACACGACATGTTTTGATAAAGCCAGACCAAAGTTAACATATAACCGCAAGGATTATAATGCATTTAATAGTATATGGTATGGCATATTATCCCGGAACAGCTTAGGGAATTGGTCCCGACAGCTGCAGACAGGCTCAGCTCATGCTAGAGCACCATCTCATATCTAAGCAAGGGGTGATTACAACACCTTGCCCCAGCTGAGTGATCAGCCAGTTGTGTCAATTTTAGATGCTTATCAGGGCCCCAGGCTACCTGCTCTCTCTGTAAAATGGATTCCATGTACCCTAGGTGCATAACTAGATTGGCTTGGGTCACCTTATCAGCCCCTGTACAGAGCACTATAGGTGCCCAAGGCATAGGTGCATCCAAGGCCTACCAGGGGCTGCAGCATAACTTTTGCCACCCCTGGCTGGCTCTTAAATTGACACAACTGGCTGATTCGTCAGCTGGGGCAAGTTGGTGTAATCACCTCTTGCTTAGATATAGTATACCTATATCTAAACCTATATCTGGACACATATAAACCTGTGAGTCACTCCTATGGAAGGCCTTATCAATCCTGGAGGCAGAGTGTGCGGTTTAATGTGAGATGGAGCTCGAACATGAGCTGAGCCTGTCTGCAGCTGTCGGGAAGAACTCCCTAAGCTGTTCCGGGATAATGCCATACCATATACTATTAAGTGCATTATAATCCTCGCGGTTATATGTTAACTTTGGTTTGGCTTTATCAAAACATGTCGTGTAAGGTGTCATACGATTTAGAATACTATCCCCTCAACAGTCCTGTCGACGGGGATAGCATTCCACCCCTCAAGAGGGAGAAGACATGTTACTTTACTGAAACGCGGTTGTTTTTTAAAAGAGCCTCAGATCCACAAAATGGATGCTTCTGCCACAGACACGAGTCTGACCTCCTGCTGTTGACCCAAACTCAGCCAAGGAGGCCTGGACAAAGGGTTTCCTGTCACAGGGAGGTGTCACACCACCCCAGACAGGAGATAGTGGATTGTAGCAGGGAGGTATGAAAGAAACCAGACACTGCCTGGGGAGCACAAGGCTTCCCCTTGCATAATCCGGTCAAACCGGTTCTGGGGCTCACCAGCCCCAATCCCAGCGCGACCCTGGACAAAGGGAAAGGGGTGTAACCACCCCCTTCCTGGGTCCCACCCATAGGAGGGGACCTAGCAGGTAATCCAGCCCCCTAGATTGGTTTTTGAATGGGAGCAGTGCAAACGCACTCAGATTATCCTGATGAAACATTTGAAATGAAACTCTGGACCCTTCGACATCCTACTCAAGGTAGAAGACTGAAGAATCTCCCTTGTGGTCAAGGAGTGACCACCCTGTGCAAACAGGCACCATCCAGCACCTCGACGTCTGCTTTGTTGCAGTTCCCGCCGGAACTCGAGCAACAGAGATCAACAAGATCAAGCTTTTTCATGTATTATATTAGCGTGATCCACAGTCCCTGCAGAGCTGAGACCCGTGGAGGTGACCGGAAGAGTGGGGCCCGCCATCTTGAAAAGACCACAAGACGCTGACCGTGCATCCCACGAGTGACCCTCGAAGCTGTACATCGGGGTTTGATAAGCCCCAGCCCTGAGCCACTTTTGCACCGAAGCTCAACCCTCTACACTCACCGGGTGCTGCGTGGGGCCCTTCTGCTTCTTTTGGCTCAACGCGTTGGCCCGGTCACTTGCCCATTGGCTTGTGGCCCCTGTGCCGGCGAACTACGAAATCTAACTTGTGATTCTGGTTGCTCCAGACTTTCACCCGCTCCTCTGAAAAGGAGCACCCGCTCTGACCCTCCTGGTCCGAGTGAGAAGCAATCTTCCAGTCCTGCGTGGATTGCTCTTGCCAAGTGTTGTTTGCTCCAATCCTAAAGCCGACAGCGCCAACGGCGAGAACCTTTGTGGGACAGCTCGTGACCCGCTCCTCGACATCGCAGATGCCCTAGAGCCCACGTGGCAGCGGAGAGAAGCTCCTCGACAACCACCTGATTGCGCCCGACATTGCCTGGTTCCGTCCTGGTTCCACCCTGGTCACTGCTGAGTGACCCAGACTCTGTCCCCTCTGCTTTCAGGTACTGTACAACTCTGATCCACCCTTCGATCACACCGGACACTTCTCCTTCACATCGCCTGCAGCATCTTCAGCTTCAAGCACCAACAACCTGCGTGACGAAACCCGACGCAACTTCGACCCTATGCACCCGCTTCCTGTGGGTGAGGTAACTCAGCAACGGCAGTGTTCCCACACTGGTACACACCTCTAGTGTATGTGTCTTAAGTTTAGTCCTTCTAGATTAAGCGGAAGTCTCCTTAAATATTAACTTTATAACTTTTACGCACCATTGACTTTGCATTGGTGCATGCGTGTGCTTTAAGCGCTGCACCCGAATCCCGCGGGCTTTTCCCGGCTTCAGCATTGCTCGTCCCGACTGCTTACAGCAATTCCCTAGGCCCTAGGCCTAACCACTGTTCGATTGGTATCTCTTATACCACTTTCTTAATATATGGTTTGAGTGGCCACCCGCCCTCATCCATATTTGTGCAACTTTTATATGTTTAACTGTGCTTTTGTTTAAACGCTTGTGCCCCTTTGCTCATTAAGAGTACTGGGGATTATTTTAGTAATAAATACATATATTTTTATAATATATACTTGTGTGGTGTCCTTTAATTTGATATTACAGGATTGTGATTGGTAAAACAGCTCGCTTAACACGACCTCTTGAGTTTAGCCTTTCAGGCTGCTTAGTCCATGCTACCCCTAGGATAGCTTGTCTATAAAGTTGACTTACAACCAGACACCATAAGGGATTTTTGGACTGATACAAGGTGGTTCCAGAATTGGAAACATCATATATCAGGCCAACTTCTCACATTGGTGTGCAGCGGTGCGGATTTGAGCTTGCTGTTGTTTTACCATTGCAATCTTTTCATTAAATTGAAAGATCACATAAAGTACCTTAGGTACATATAAACAAAAGCTTAGCATATTTAAGTTCTACTGAACTTAGTAGTTGTAGATCAAAGGGATTAGCACACCCTGCCTACAACTCACTAGCAAGGTACAGTAGGAAAACACTTAGTGTAGGTAAGTGCACCACTTGCACCTCACTAGCAGTCATGTCTGGCACAGGTGAAGCTTCCAGCTCTCTACCTGTGGTGGTTGACCTTACCAAGGCAACCTCCAGCTATGACAAACTTAGCCATAAAGACTTGAGTGCCTTGTGCATGGCAAGAGGGCTAAAAAGGGGTCACAACCCCACCATTCCTTCCCTGATAGCCATCCTGGACAAGGATGACCTAGCTGAGGTGAGTGCAGTTCCCTTAGATGCAGGAGATAGAGTAGATCCCCCAGAGAATGAGAACACCCCAGAGAATGAGGTGGACCAAGAATCAGATGGTAATGTGTCTGATCATGATCAAGGGGATACCCAGGTCCCAGTGGGGAGGCTTAGCCGAGCCAACTTGGACCTACATAGGGATGGAGAGGGCCAGACCCTATAACCTAGTTCCCTCAGGCAATAGAAGGATGAGATCTCCCTCATTGGATTTCCATGTTTCTAGTGTCTCAAGAAACTCTCAAAGGGGAATGACTTCCCCCCAGAGAAGAGAACATAAGGCCAGGATGAGAGCTGTAGAACTCCAGATAGAGAGGGAAGAGTTAGCCCTGGCCCAAGCTAAACTTGCTTTAGCAAGGGAACAGAAAATGTGTGGCTTAGATGCCACTGGTGGCAGCAACAATATTCCTAGAGAGAAAGACAGGTCCTATAATACTAAAAACTTGACAAAGCTTGTGCCCCCCTACACAGAAGGGGATGACATCCACACGTGGATAACTGCTCTTGAGAGAGCCTGCATGGTACAGCAGGTTCCTGAAGAACAGTGGGCAGCAATCTTATGGTACTCCTTTTCTGAGAAAGGGAGGGATAAGCTCCTCACTGTCAGACATGAGGATGCTAAAAACTACAAAGTCCTGAAGAGTGCTCTAATAGACGGGTTTGGCTTCACCACTGAACAATACAGGTTAAGGTTCAGAGATACCCAGAAGACACAGACGCAGGACTGGACTGATTTTGTAGATTATGCTACTAAGGCTCTGGAGGGTTGGATACATGGCAGCAAAGTACATGACTTCACAGGATTGTATAATTTGATTATGAGGGAGCAGATCCTACGTAATTGTTGGAACCAGCTCTTACACCAGCACCTGGTGGACTCAGATTTGACCTCTCCCCAAGAATTGGGAAAGAGGGCAGATAAATGGGTCAGAACCAGGATTAGGCCTAAGAATCAATGACCAGAAGAAGGAGTCTACCAAGCCTCAAGATAAGGGTGGGGATAAAAGTAAAGAAAAGACTTCCCCAGGGCCCCAAAACTCCAAGGATGGGGGTTGGTCCCAAGACACTTCATCTGTTCAAAAGAAGCCATACTGCCATGTCTGTAAACAGACTGGCCATTGGAAATCAGACAGCTGTTGTCCAAAGAATGGCAATAAAGAAAATATACCTCCAAAGCCAGCTCCAACACATCCTGCTACTGTCAGCAGTAATCCCCCAGGAAGTGGGAGCACCCCCAGGAATCTGGGTGGGTTTACTTTTGGAGCACAGGTGGACCCTGGCCTATCCAGGTCCCCATCACCAAATGATCTTGTCTATGAGACTGGCATGGGGGTTGCCAACGTCTCTGATTGCCCAAATACCTTGAGCAAATATAGACAGGAACCCATCATCAATGGTTTGAAAGTTGAGGCCTTTAGAGTCACAGGAGCTAGCATCACCATGGTGGCTGCCTGTATAGTCCCCTCTAAGCAACTTTTACCTGGGGCCACATACCAGGTGACAAACATTGATGGAATACAAACCAATCATCCCATGGCAGTAGTAAGTCTCAGCTGGGGAGGTGTCACTGGCCCAAAGAGAGTGGCAGCGTCACCAAACTTGCCTGTAGACTGTCTACTAGGTAATGATTTGGAAATCTCAGCCTGGGATGAGGTTGAACAGAAAATCCATTCTACAATGGTAAATGCCAATGGAAAGGTTAGTGGGCTGTAATGGCTACAGCCCCAACCCAAGATGTCCTTCCTAAAAAGGTTGGAAGGGCTGAGCAGCTCTCTGCCCCATCTTTAGCTAACTCCCTTCCTGAAAAGAATAGCAGACCTGTTATGATAACAGTTCACACCCAAACTGAGTCTCCTCCTGAAAAGGTTGGTGGAGCTGTGATGGCCACAGCCCAAACTCAAACAGATATGTGTGTTGTGAAGCCTGAAATGATGGATCACTCCACCCAAACTGAGAGCATGGAGGAGGAAGAGAAATCTCCCCCTCACCAGACATTAGGACAGGATCAGCCTCCTCAGGGAACTGATCTTACCCCTGATGAAGGAACTGCCCCAGAGGTTGTTAGGCCTGGCCTGACAGAGCCTCTGATGGCAGTGGACCCTTCTCAGGTGGGACCCAGTCTGGAGCAGGTAACCTGCCCCTCTCTACCTTGCCTTAGTCCGCCCAGGGCTGCGGAGGACAAGAAGGACAGTGAGCCCCCACAGGGCCCCTGTCAAATAAAGCACCCCCATCAGTAGATTAGGAGCACCGAAACTAGTAGCCCTAGTAAGGTGAAAACTTTAAAAACTCCTGAGGGAGCCCCCTTAAAAGTAGTTAGGGACCTCCCACAGATGGATTCTGGTGGGCACAGCCAAACCTGGGACCCAAAGGACCCAAACCTGAACTGTCCCTCCAGTAAGCCAAAACAAGGGACCCAGCCTCAAGCTTTAGGTAGCCAGAGGTTGACCCTGAGAGCACAGTGCAACTCAGTTGAAGAGAGAAAGGCACACCTGGTGGAAGATAATTGGAGGAAGCTGAGCCCTAAATTAGTGGAGCCTCACTTAAATTCTCCATATCCAAACAAGCCTTTTACTTTGCATAAACACACCCAAGGTAGTGATTCCCCATGGTGGAGACCCTCTAATACCCCACGGGTGAGGGACTGCTTAGTGGACCATGAGACAGGGGGTACCCATGCTAGTGCAGGTACTTCCTTATATGGCCACTCAGGCAATATAGGCTTACCTGGACAAGGATAGCATTATCTCCTTTCGTTTGGGGGGGGGGGGGGGTTATGTAGGAAGGTGGCTACCTGACTATGGTTACCCCAGATTTTTTTGCCTTGTGTTTAGCTGGTTTTCAACTTAGTTGGCCTGGTTCCCTGCTAATCAGGGCCCCAGCCTATCTGCTCTCTCTGTAAAATGGATTCCATGTACCCTAGGTGCATAACTAGATTGGCTTGGGTCACCTTATCAGCCCCTGTACAGAGCACTATAGGTGCCCAGGGCATAGGTGCATCCAAGGCCTACCAGGGGCTGCAGCATAACTTTTGCCACCCCTGGCTGGTTCTTAAATTGACACAACTGGCTGATTCGTCAGCTGGGGCAAGTTGGTGTAATCACCTCTTGCTTAGATATAGTATACCTATATCTAAACCTATATCTGGACACATATAAACCTGTGAGTCACTCCTATGGAAGGCCTTATCAATCCTGGAGGCAGAGTGTGTGGTTTAATGTGAGATGGAGCTCGAGCATGAGCTGAGCCTGTCTGCAGCTGTCGGGAACAACTCCCTAAGCTTTTCCGGGATAATGCCATACCATATACTATTAAGTGCATTATAATCCTCGCGGTTATATGTTAACTTTGGTTCGGCTTTATCAAAACATGTCGTGTAAGGTGTCATACGATTTGGAATACTATCCCCTGGACAGTCCTGTCGACTGGGATAGCATTCCACCCCTCTAGAGGGAGAAGACATGTTACTTTACTGAAACGCGGTTGATTTTTAAAAGAGCCTCAGATCCACAAAATGGATGCTTCTGCCACAGACACAAGTCTGACCTTCTGCTGCTGACCGAAACTCAGCCAAGGAGGCCTGGACAAAGGATTCCTGTCACAGGGAGGTGTCACACAACCCCAGACAGGAGATAGTGGATTGTAGCAGGGAGGTTTGAAAGAAACCAGGCACTGCCTGGGGAGCACAAGGCTTCCCCTTGCATAATCCGGTCAAACCGGTTCTGGGGCTCACCAGCCCCAGTCCCAGCGCGATCCTGGACAAATGGAAAGGGGTGTAACCACCCCCTTCCTGGGTCCCACCCATAGGAGGGGACCTAGCAGGTAATCCAGCCCCCTAGATTGGTATAAGAATAGGAGCAGTGCCAACGCACTCAGATTATCCTGATGAAACATATGAAATGAAACTCTGGACACTTCGACATCCTACTCGACGTAGAAGACTGAAGAATCTCCCTTGTGGTCAAGGAGTGACCACCCTGTGCAAACAGGCACCATCCAGCACCTCGACATCTGCTTTGTTGCAGTTCCCGCCGGAACTCGAGCAACAGAGATCAACAAGATCAAGCTTGCCTGCCTTCCAACAGCCCGGTCCACAGTCCCTGCAGAGCTGAGACCCGTGGAGGTGACCGAAAGCGTGGGGCCCACCATCTTGAAAAGACCACGAGATGCTGACTGTGCAGCCCACGAGTGACCCTCGAAGCTGTACATCGGGGTTTGAGAAGCCCCAGCCCTGAGCCACTTTTGCACTGAAGCTCACCCCTCTACACTCACCGAGTGCTGCGTGGGGCCCTTCTGCTTCTTTTGGCTCAACGCGTTGGCACGGTCACTTGCCCATTGGCTTGTGGCCCCTGTGCCGGCGAACTACGAAATCTAACTTGTGATTCTGGTTGCTCCAGACTTGCACCCACTCCTCTAAAAAGGAGCACTCGCTCTGACCCAACTGGTCCGAGTGAGAAGCAATCTTCCAGCCCTGCGTGGATTGCTCTTGCCGAGTGTTGTTTGCTCCAATCCTGAAGCCGACAGCGCCGACGGCGAGAGCCTTTCTGGGACAGCTCGTGTCCCACTCCTGGACGTCACAGATGCCCTAGAGCCCACGTGGCAGTGGAGAGAATCTCCTCGACAACCACCTGATTGCGCCCGACATTGCCTGGTTCCGTCCTGATTCCACCCTGGTCACTGCTGAGTGACCCAGACTCTGTCCCCTCTGCTTTCAGGTACTTTACAACTCTGATCCACCCTTGGATCACACCGGAAACTTCTCCTTCACATCGCCTGCAGCATCTTCAGCTTCAAGCACCAACAACCTGCGTGACGAAACCCGACACAACTTCGACCCTATGCACCCGCTTCCTGTGGGTGAGGTAACTCAGCAACGCCGGTGTTCCCACACTGGTACACACCTCTATTGTATGTGTCTTAAGTTTCGTCCTTCTAGGTTAAGCAGAAGTCTCCTTAAACAGTAAGTTTATAACTTTTACTCACCATTGACTTTGCATTGGTGCATGCGTGTGCTTTAAGCGCTGCACCCGAATCCTGCAGGCTTTTCCCGACTTCAGCATTGCTAGTCCCGACTGCTCCCTGCGATTCCCTAGGCCCTAGGCCTAACCACTGTTCAATTGGTATCTCTTATACCACTTTCTTAATATATGGTTTGAGTGGACACCCGCCCTCATCCATAATTGTGCAACTTTTATATGTTTAACTGTGCTTTTGTTTAAACGCTTGTGCCCCTTTGCTCATAAAGAGTACTGGGGATTATTTTAGTAATAAATACATATATTTTTATAATATATACTTGTGTGGTGTCCTTTCATTTGATATTACAAGATTGTGATTGGTAAAACAGCTCGCTTAACACGACCTCTTGAGTTTAGCCTTTCAGGCTGCTTAGTCCATGCTACCCCTAGGATAGCTTGTCTATAAGGTTGACTTACAACCAGACACCATAAGGGATTGTTTGGACTGATACAAGGTGGTTCCAGAATTGGAAACATCATATATCAGGCCAACTTCTCACACTTATTTTGCCCAATTCCCCTAAGAGTTACTAACTCTTTTAAAAAAAAAAAAACTAATACTAGAAGGCACAATAAGCAGTTTCATATGGGGGTATAAATGAGCACATCGGGCAATTAAACTGATAAAATTCCCATATAATCATGGGGGCCTCCAGCTTCCCAATAATAAATTATATTACTGGGCTTATTTTATGGGCTGGTTGCATAGTCTTCTTTCAAATCAGGGTCAAGACTTTAATCACTAACTTCTTTTAGGCCATGACAGCCATAGGTTTCTTTATTAGACTCATGGCCCGAACTACTTCGGGAGTTCATTTCAAGACTCTCAGGGACTTGGTCACTATTAGGCGGGAAATTCTTGCTAGGTATTCCCTCCCAATATATCATGACAGATTCCCCCTTTGGGACAATCCATTATTACTGGGGATTTTCCATGATAACATTTCAAAGAGCTGGGCTAAACTTGGGATCGATAGACTCGGATACCTTTATTATTGTAATGGTTTTCAAACATTTCAAAGCTTACAAGATACGTTTGCTATCCGACGCAAATATTACTATAAATATCTACAACTCAGAGATTTCTTCTTGAGAACACAGGGGGCTTAAATCTGTAGAGACATATGATACATTGACATGCTTACAGGAGATACCTCGGAAACATGTAATCTGTATAACATACCAACATCTTTGTCAGGATAGAGTCGATCCATGCCTACAGCCATCTTCAAAATGGCGCATTGTCCTCGAATTATGCATTTACAAAATTAAAAAAGAGGCTGTCTGCTCAATTGATGTAAAGCTCCAGAAGTTTCGAAAAATATGCATGTTGTATAACACCCCGGAAAAAATCGCTAGCTGGGGGGAACGAGGAGGATGATATCTGAGTAATGAGGCAAATTGCCCAAAAAGCAGACTATATGCTGCAAATATCGTACAAATGTTTGTTACAGGTCCATTGCTATTGACATTCCGGCATGGAGTCAGACACGCTTGTAAAGCCCACCTTGGTTTAGACCTTGTTTTTACCACAGAGGAGGTTATGCTGGGATATAAGGCAGATCTCAGTTATGTACTGCAAGCTCTGATCGAGATCATCCTAGTTACTGCTAGATTAGTTATCTCAAGGGATTGGATTTCTCCAAGACCAAGTAGCGTTGCAGAATGATGGGCTACTGTTGTGGAGTCTTTTGAGAGAGAAAAGGCCTTGGCTAAAACTAGAGGCATAAGCTCACTGTTGAAATGTAATGCTGTTTGGCAGAGAACGACAAAAGATTGATATAATCTAATGTGATTTTCCATAAATGTATATCTTTATATTCCTTAAGTTATGGCTCTAGATGTTTGCATACATTTCCTTTTTTTTTTTACACTTATGATATGAACTCCTACATTTGTACTGAAAGTGCCATATTGTTAATATTTATGAACTATGTTTGTCTCCTTTGCCTAAAGTTTAATAAAAAATAATAATAATAAAAAAGGAATATTACCTATTCATGCCCTGCAAAATAATATAGGAGAGTTCAATTGGAGACAGGAGCTGGAGGATTAACCCCTTCCCCGCGGGGCTAATTCCCCTGCAGTGCGGGGGGAGGGGGGACGTGCACTGCACAAAGGGGCTCGAGACGAGCTCAGCTCGTCACGCTGCACAGCAGAGCTCTGCTCATGACGAGCTCAGCTCGTTACGACTCCGCCCACTCAATGGAACGCCCCGCACTGGAGGGGAATTATCCCCGCGTGGGCGGCCCGAGGTGGTTTTGACGAGCTCAGCTCGTCATGAACACCGAAAGTGTTAAGGCCTGAGCTCAGTGCCAGCTTTAGGGCAGTCCAACTGGTGCGCCCACACTGAGCTATTATCTGGGGGTGGGCGGGTGCAGTATCTAGCAATAACTTACGATTTAAAAGCACCTTCAGCAGAGTTCCTTAAGCGTCCTGTTTTCAGGCAGCATTACAAATATCAAGTTAACTCTTGTGATTAATATCCGTTCTAGGGTGAGTGACCGAGAGCTCAGAGTTTTGTCTAGGGGCAGTTTTGACTCACCACAAAGTAGCGCAGAGGGTTGATATGCCTGCTGCAAAGTATGCATACTGTGCAGATCACAAATCTGTATTTTGTGAGGTTATCTGAGTGGATTACAGTTTTTTTGCAGAGATCCTTTTGTTACCGCAGTTCATATGACACAACCCTGATACAGAACAGTAGCTGTTCTGAACTGTCATCAAAGAGCTGCATGCAAACTGCATAAAATAAGGATGTTACGGTTTTTCCACCAGTCTTTCATTGCCTATTTCTAATGTTGCTAAAAAGTGTTTATTTGGGTAGATGTGCATTCTTATCACTAAAGCCAGCCTTTACCAGTGCTTTAAAAGATATTAAATGTATGTGAGAGAGGGGCTATGGAGAAATGAGGGGCACATTTGCCTGGTGGTCATGAGGGAATCTGAGGAGGTGGTCATGGGTGGGGGTGCCACAAATTATAGTCGCACTGGGCGCCACCAGCTATAAAACTGGTCCTGCCTGAACTGCTTATGTTGGTGGTGTACAGTCTTTTCCTAACAAAAAATACGTCAAAGAGAAATCGTGGAAGCAATGGTAATTCTTGGGGAGGGTAACTAACTGACCGTTTGGTGCCTCATAGAAACAAGAACTGTTCTAATCATTTGCAGACTGCATTACAGTGTTTCACAAAACCATTTTATTGGTAAATACATAATTTGCAATATTTTGGCACTCAAAATAATGTGTGTTATTATTTTCCACTCAATGGGATATGCTCTTTCAACCTTAGCTAGAAGAACGACTAGTGAGGTCTTTCCAGGACTTAAACCAGTGACCTGAATGTTTTCACAGCATATTGTAGAGGGTGCTTTAAACTAAGAGCTTTATTAACAGCGATCAGTGATCTTAATAGAGTGCTGTAATCTAGTGCTTAAAATAAGCATATAAATACCACAAGAATGCAGTTCAATGTACATCAAGGAAATCCTGGCTAATGTACAGTGGCACACATGAACAACTGTTATTTTGAATCAGATTTAAAAAAACAAACAAACAAAAAGCATAAATCTGAAGAGGCTTGGGGGATGTTGTAATTGTAAGTAGCATGTGCATATGCAATAGAAACGGGGACAGGCAAAAGGTGTAGAACAGGAACAGTTAGCCGATATTGCTATGATATTAGAATGGATCTTGAGAGCAATAAGAGTAGAGAGGAATATAAAAGCGAGCACACACAAAGATTTAAGAAGGATGCTTGAACAGATCAATATCATGTTCAGAGATGAGAAAGGCAAGAGTAATTTGGAACGTTTTAAAAGTTTGGATATCACCACTTTTGTGAAAAAAGGCAATAAGATAGAAATGTGGGGCCAATACATATATCTGATCTGATACACTAAACAAATTCCGTAAGAAACAAAGGGGTATATTCACAAGAGGATAGAGTGGAGTGGAGTGGAGTGGAATTGAGTGAAGTAGCATAGAGTGAAGTGGTGTAGTGTAGAGGGGAGTAGAGTGTCATGAAGAAGAGTGTTGCAGAATGAAATGGCATAGAGTGTCGTAGAGTGGAGTTGCGTTGAGTAGAGTATGCATGGTGTGGTAGTGCACTGCCATAACAGACAACACAGTTTCAATTAAAATGACCCTTGCATTTGCACAGACATTCGGTATTACTAATTAAGGTATACAGCGCATACATGATAATAACTGGAAATGGCCTCATCTAATATATTGATTTTTCTGATTGTATAAAAATATTTGTTTCCACCACAAAAAAAGTGCTTCATTTGTGCTTTCCTAATTCTGATATATTCTGAAATATTTGCTTAGTTCATTTCCAGATATTTAAATGTTTCTGTGTGATAGAGAAAATACCATCCTACAGCGTTTCCTCCAGCACACTCCCAGTACCTAGCAAGATTGTCACATAAATCCTCTCTCTTTGAAGTCACAGAAAGAAAAATAAACACCAAGCTCCCACGTCAAGATAGAACCTGATATTTGACCTTGTCTTTCAAGGCATATTGAATGTGACAAGATAAGCACAGAATTTAAAGGCCTGTTTACTGGAAGTGAGCACTTGTGAAAGAATACAAAGAGTGAGTCAGAGAAGTGGTAAACAGACTATACTACACAGGAGGAACAAAGTCATGCTCGACAGTCTAAAACAAATAAAGGCAGCAAGTACAAAGCAAACAAAGTGAGTTTTAAACAAAGTCAATGGTAAGCAATGGGTGGAATGCATTCCCAGAGAAGCTCTCAGAAAGGTCCCCAAGAAGTCTCTGCAAACCAGGCAGCTGAACTGCCTAGGCTTTGACCTAAAAAGGGGACCCTCCTATCAATTCTTCAGTACACTCCTGGGCCTATGGACACTACAGAAGGACTGCCCTGTTTCCACAGGACTTCCCTGCTGCTTGAAGCCTGCCCTGATGTCTGATAAGGAAGTCTGGACCTGCACCCTTCATCCCAGGCTAAAGTGAATCCAAGGGTCAGCTAACTGACCACCTGCTCTGAGCTACAGGGACGCAACAAGCTTCACAGGCCTTCCTGCAACTGTCCAGCTAACCAGTTGTACTCGACCTACTACAGGACCTGCCTGAGCCCTGCTGGAATCCGCTGGAATGAGTTACAGATCCCCCCAAGAGGTGCCCCTCATGTCCTAGACACTTGGTGTAGTATCAGAAAAAATGAAATATTGACATTTTGGGCTCTTTGGAACTGTGAACAGGCCAGTTTGTGCCAATATCTTGCCCCCTGCTCTGTCCACCAGTGCGAAGCTTAGGTAAACCCGACTACTCACGCTACAGCAACCGCCGGTGCAGACCGGCAACATGAGAGCTGCACTGCACACAACAGCATTGACAGCCCACTGTGGCTGCCACCGAGAATCTCCTGCAAAGACTGTTTATGATTACTGACAGCACCTTCATGCTATTGCAATGACCGTCTGTGACGCCCGGCTTACTTTTACCGCTACAGCTACTACGATCTGCAATGCTCTCCCCATTCCTCATGGCCTTCTCCAACGTGAACAGAGCTCTGTGCATTGGACTTTAGAAAGTAACTGTTTCAGCAGAACTAGCCTGGTCCCTGTACATGGCCCACACTCCATTGCGGTTGACCTGAACTTGTCACTTGCACACAGTCTCATATGACGAGATAATTGCCAATGGCGCTTTGTGCTTTTAGGTGCTATCCTTACCTTAAAACTTTGAAATTGCAGATCTCTGGTTCAACTGATTGGATTTTTTGTTGTTTTGGTGTCGAATAATTTATAAAATGTTACTGTATTTTCCTAATTTTGTATTGATTTTTCTTGTGCTGTGTTTTACTTTATCGCTGTATTTGTGCTTCATAAATGCTTTACACTTTGCCTCTAAGTTAAGCTGGAACTGCTTCTGTGCCAAAGCTACCAGATGGTCAAGAACAGGTTAATTAAGTGATTTTTGTGGTTCACCCTGACAAGGATTGTGGCTTGAGTAGGTTTTCATTCCCACTCAATCTACAACCCAATGTTTCACAAGAATGATACAAATCAAAAGGAAAACCGTATGGAACAGCACGTGAGCAATCACAGAAACGGTGTCGCCAGTTTTTGGTAGTCAATTACATAGAGTGGACGACATCTAGAAATGGCCTGCATCCCACTTGCGGGTGACCTGATTCGAGTTAACTGGAAAATAAAGCTTAGATGTTCCGGGCTCAAGCCACAAATGAATAATAACGCATAGCGGATGGTACTGGGGGATACTTAAAAAAAGTATATCATATATAAAGTAGAAATAGCTTTTATTCCAGCTCCACCTATAAGAAACCGTTTCTGAGTCATATCCCTGCTCACCACTTGGATAACACAGAATGTTTGTCTTTGAAGGCAACATACAGCATTTAGGGCTTAAACAATCCCATTACTGACACCATTCATCGTACGTGTTAACATATTTGTGAGTCACGTCACTGTTTCTTCATTGAAGAAGTAAAGTAACAACACCATGCCGGTTGCTAGTCAGGCCTACAAAATAAAGCCTATCTCTATTTTAGGAAAGTTCGGATAAGATATCCGCCTTCTTTTTTCGTTGAATGGAAAAGAATCATGTATGTAGAAACATGGGTGATTTGTTTCTGTATTTGTTAAATGCGCGAGATGGTTGGCAGCGTGTATGCTCGTGTGATTTGCATGAAGAACTCCAGGTAGCATTTCATAGAGTTCTCCCTTGCGAAGTCAGTGATGCACCGTTCGACAGTCAACTGTGTCAACAGAGTTGAACTTGAAGTGTTAAATCAGTCAAATGTCTACACAGTGACATGGGTTGGCCGAGCGCGGTGTTTGCTTTGAATACTCAGTGAGGGGTTTCGACACAGGCGCCTCTGTTCCCCTGGCCGGGCGGCCTCCCGAGAGCCACCTTTGAAATACAAGGTGTGGGAGGAGCTTCACGGGATTCGAGATGGTTCGAAAATGGAGATGCTTTGGATGAAAGGGATGGACCGAGAAACAGGAAGTGGCAACATTTACTTTCTGATTTGTCAGAATGTTTTTGGGAAGACCGGCGTTTATTAGAAGAGAGAATGAACCAGGATTACAGATAGGGCTCTAAGTTCGTAACTTTTCTCCACACACATTTTGCCACAATGGAACCAGATGATTTCCAAAGAGTATGAAGTGGTGTAACCAGTGTGTCGTGGGCGCTATTGCAAGGAAGAGTTGGACCGCTGGCTGTCTGAAGTGTGAAATACAGCGATATTTAGCGTCCAGTGGGACCCTCTGGCCTATGGGGCTGGTGTCCCTGCGACTGCTGCACCAATGGAAGCTGTTCCCGAGAGTATGAAACACTGTCAGTCGAGACATCTACCCCATTGGCTGCGTAGAACGTTTTAGCAACCACTGTAAATGTTGTGAGTAGAGGACTGCTGTTCACTACATTTACGGATGCACGGAGCAGGATTTGGATTGAGGAATGAGAGAGGCAGTCGCAGCAGAAGGCGAGTGAATAAAGTATCTCTCTTCAAGAGAGACAGTGTCCAAACAGTTACACTGCGATAATAACTTGCCTTCCCCACTTAATAAGGCCTGTGCTGTACTGCTGACTGAACCTATGTGCAGAACACCCAGCTGGAGGGCATTCACTGCTCATAGGTATACTGCAGAGAAGGGGTGCATTCCCCCTTCCATGCTATATACTTACAGCCAAAGGTCCACTTGATTGGGGGACCCGATAACTCCCAACGGCGCTTGGCCCACGCACTGACAACAATAGAAAGCTGTGAATGACAAGCAGCATGTTGAGTACAACAAATATATGCTTGAATGCTTGCATGATGTGGGAGCGATTGGTTTTATGTAGTTTAAATATTACCAAATGCTTACATCCAATGGGTTGACCACATGCATGAAACTTTTTGAGTACATTTCAACAATGCAGAAATCTTGAGAGTAGGAGCAAGTAGTGATATGTTTTTATTATTTCCTGTTCTTTTGTGGGGATTTTTTATAACATGAACTTTGAGTCTTAACCTTGTTAAATTAAAATATCCCTTTGACGTAAATGTTTTTTGCAAAAAAGAAAGAAAGCAGCAGCATCATTAGAACCACCCCATCCCTCTTCAAGGTCAAGAAAGAATTGAACACAGACCACTTTAAAGAAACCTACATCTCAACAACTTAAAACAAGACTCCTTTAATTGAGTGACGCCACTAACCCTATTTCTCTCTGTACAGAACATCGCTGTGCATAGCTAGGCTTGTGCAACATACATATACACTTACATTGTCTTGCTAATCTGTTAAGGGTCGAAAAGGTCCTCAAGCCAGTCATCAGCCAGGATACTTTTTTTTTTACTCCGCTTGCTACTTAACACTTTGTCATTAGTATAGTTCTGTGGTTTTTAACTTGGATGGAAATGCAATGATTTCCCACTGTCTTTACAAATCTCTTCTTGGGAATTCTTGATGACAATGGTCCCCTTGATGATCTTCCAGGGACACTGCACTTGATTTGTCATTGTTCTCATGTCTACACCTTTCTGTTGTGAAGTTTCTCAGCCACTGTGTGGCTTACAATGGTCTATGGAAGGACACAGGGAGTTCTTTCCTGTTTCTTCATCAGTTGATGGCTGGACCCTTGATATCCATAAATAGTACTGACATCATTGTGGATAGAGCAGAAAGTGTAGTAGAATGATATTCCCTTGATTAATATAAAATGTGGATAGCAAATATAAGTACGCAACAGGGTCTGTATTGTGTATGACAGAAACCACCAAGGTCTGTATTGTATATGACAGAAAACAGATGGGCAGAGCAAAGGAGTTGGAAACAGTATGTTAGTTACATTTGCAGATTTATGTAGCGCAGCTTATCACCCGTGAGGGTATCCAGGCGCTGTCCATGGCGAGATTAAGTGATTTGCCCAGAACTACAGGAGGTTGCGCTGAAGCCAAGACGCAAAACCAGAACCTGAGACGGCCTCTTAGGTCGCTGCCCACATCCTCTCCTATGTTACATTTAGAGATGTGATAGGTCATATTGCTGATGGTTCACTTGCACTTGGAGAGAATGTTCCCTTATGCCTTAGCTCAACCTCCCTTTCTTATTAGGATGTTCGCCCCCTCTAGAGGAAGGGTCTTGAGAGCTGCAAAACAGACAAAATAAAATAGGGTTAATGAGAGATCGTGTGGTATTGTTCCCTCCTAGAACCTCCCTCTGTCCACCTGCTCATCTCAGGTTCTCTTTCCACACTAAGGGGTCTATTAGGATGGTGGGCGGATCACCACTGCGCTACTGGCGGTGGCGATCCGCCCGCCAAATCACCCCACCAGACGGCCTTTTACCCCCCCACCACATTAGCATGGCGGGGGTACCGCGGCGGACGGAAAGACCATCTGCCGCTTTTCCGCCGGTAGGCAATCGTCCGCCATCCATGTTATGATGAGGCATATTCAATGCCTTTCCATGGTGGAGACTCTGCCATGAAAAGGTATGCATAGTTTTCTTTGCGGGCCCGTTGCGGGCCCCTGGAGAGCTGGGGGTAGCACTTGGGGGGTACCCCTGGTACACCCCAACATTGGGATGCACAAGGTAGCAGGCACCACACGGTGCCTGTCACGTTGTGCATGCCAATGCACAACATGCATATATTGCATTGTGGCAAGTGCTGCTTACAGCACTGTCCGCCACAATTTAATATATACCGGATGCCACCGCCACTGTTGCTGTGGCATCCTAATTGGTGGTGCGGGACTGCAGCACCACTGGCGCCCAGTTCCAGCACCGCTTCGCCCGCCATCCTAATAGACCCCTAAGTTTTGATTACCTTTCCATCTCTGCCACATGAGAATTTCCTAGTGCGTTTGTTCCTTACATGTGCTTAGTTGCTATACTTTAGATTTTCTTCTCTGACATTCCAGTCAGCTGGGAGCTCTTTTTCCCACTTGTCCTCTAAGGTGTTTTTATCTGTGTAGCCTCTCAGGTCTATCTAAGTCCCAGAGCAGCATTATAGTTGTCGTCAACATGGCGCCATTGGTCCGTTACCCTTTTGGATGTTCAGTTACCTCTTTTGTTCAGTTCCTAATATCCCACATTGAAAGGTCACTGTTCACTGTATGAGTATCTAGTTATTTTACTTCATAGAAGTTCTAGAAGGCAAAGCACTTTACTGGTTGATACCAAAATATGAAGAACGTTCTTAGAGTGAGAGGGTGGTCACAGCACAGGTATGGAGGTTCAGTCTTCTTTCAGGATGTGTTCAAAAGGGAACCTTCATTCACACGCTTTGGACTGTAAGACCCAGAGCCCATCTATCATTGAGAAGTACCATTGTGCTAAATGCCCCGGTGACTTACCAGTAATCATCATCACTCTGAGTATAGTCTTCCTCGCCACATGACTAACAAAGTGAGCTTCCGCTCCACACAAGAACCCCCTAAAGCAAAAAAGTCAGCCTCCCATCCCTTCCCAATATGGCCGACCCATTACACCCTTGACCTTTATAAGAGGCGGGCCGGCCCAACCCATCAGCCTGAAACTAACAAGCACAAACATGAAGCCGATAGCCAGACAGGGAGGGAGGTATGGGAACTCATTTGGCGAGGACGACTATACTCGGAGTAATGAAGATTACCGGTAAGTAACCAAGGCATTACCTCCTTGTTAGTCTTCCTCGCCACATGACTAACAAAGTGAGCACATACCAAAGCCAAGCGGCTTCATGGAAACTCATAAGAAACCAACAGACCAGAAGGGGACGCCCACGAAAGAGGGCAAACCCAACAGACCAGCCCGAGTGGAAGGACCACCCAGGAGAGAGGCAGCCACGAGCAGGAAGGACCAGCCCGGGACCTAAAGACACCGGGAAGCCGATAACCCGGACCCCAGAGACAAAAAGTGTCACCAGGAAAACCGTCCCAAGCAAAAGCCGAAGGAGGATAGACAAAAGCATGGGACCAAACTGCACGGAGCCAAAGGCAACATCAACCAGGGCCTGGAACATAAAAGTGCCAGCCGGACCAAACACACCAGGACAGCCCAACGGACAGCCCAAAAGCGAGAGGGGAGCAAAAGTCCAGAGAGAGGAACTGAACGAACAGAGGGCAACCTCACCACAGCGACCCAACAAAAAAGCCACAGCAGAAAGAGAGACACAGTCCGACAAACACAGGAACACCTCAAGGGTGACCAACACCCACAGGAGAGCCGAACCAGAGGAACGGGGCAGCAGCACCAGACGTAATCAAACAGACTGGCAAGAGTTGCACGAACAGAAAGGGATGTAGAAGAGAAACAGAAGGGGAATAAACCCACATCACACAAAGGACCCCCGGAAGGGACCGCGACTCCAAGAAGAGAACCCAGGCAGGCAAAAGGCAAAATAGACCCAAGAAGGCACCCGAAACTACACCGAAGAGACTGGAGGAAACCCAACCGGTCAACAGTGAAAAGCGGAAAACACACAGGTCCGCCCACATCCGGAAGGAAGGAAGAGGCGGTGCAGCGGCCCGAGATCGCCCCGCACAGGGACCAAGCAAACCCTCCCACAAATGTACCACAAGAAGGAAGCGAGCCACCGAAGCGAGCACCCAGGCGGCCATACACACAGCCAGCCAACAACCAGGGCCCGCCCAGCCTGACAACGAAGAATTGACTGGAACAGGAGCGCACAGGGAGAAAAAAGCCACAGGCAGAAACACCCCAAAAGCGAGGACAGAAGGGCAGGGCGAAAATGAGCCCGAGCCACCTCAAGACTCCCAGGGAGCCACTAGAGCCAACAGGTCCCAGGACCCCAAAACCAGGGACAAAAACCGAGGACACGATCCACACCGGAAGCGCAGGGCCCCACCAGGAAGGTGGGAACCGGGAGTCCCAGCACCAACAGACACCCAACAGCCCAGCCGGGAACAAAAACAAGCAAGGGAAAAAGAAAGCAGGGGCAGGACATAAAACCAGCACCCCCATAAGCAAAACAAGGACCAATGAGCAACAGGGCTCAAGACAACCACTGCAAAGCTGGGAGCCCAGGCGAGAAGGCCGAAGAGCCAACATCGGGGACCCAAAGGAAGCAGATAGTAGCAGATGGTCCCAGGAGAACCCCCAACCAGGCACCAAAGAGTCCTGAGCCACAAAAACACCGAATGAGAGCCCAGGAGAAAATGAGCATACAGGGCTAGAATGGCCCAGGCAAGGACAGCACCAATGTGCCAAAAGCCAGCAGGGGCGAACTCCGCAAACACCCCGGAGCTCGAGGCAGGGGAAAAACCCATCAGAAAGGCAACAAACAAGCCCCAGCAAGGCAGGGGAAAACCGCAGAGAAGCCAAGGAACGACAACCAGACGGGAAAACCGCCCAGTGGGAAGCCCACTTACCCAGTCCAGACCCAAGCATGCCCCCAGGAAGGCAAATGTCGCCAACACTCGGGAAGGAGGTACCCAGCGGCACCAGGAGATAGAGGGGGAAGGGCCCGGGGCAAAAAAGAACCAAGGAAGGGCCGGAGGAACAGAGACCAACAGGAAGGGGAGGAGCCGCAAAGGACAGACAGGGGGGAAACACTGCCAGCGAACAAGACCCAAAACACGACTCAAGGAAGGCCCCACCAAGGCAGACAACCCCAACTGGAGCAACCGGGGGGCCAAGCGAAACCCGATGAACAGGACCCGTCATAAAAGGACCAGCGAGACCGCCAAAAGTGACCCCGCAAGAAAAAGGGAAGAACGCACACCCCACCAGAGGGGGGCACCGAACCCTCGCCCGACCAAGCAGAGCAACCATAGAGCCACAGCAGCCTGGACAGGAGCAGGGGAGCCCAAGAACCGACCACCAGAGCAGGCACCAGAGTTTAGGAGCCAAGGAACCGTGCCACACAGGGTGAGAGGAGAGGCGACAGAAGGACCACAACTAAACCCCAACCCCCAGGCGGCGAGGAGAAGCATGGTGACAGCAGGAGGCCACCAGGAAAAAAGGGCGCAGGAGCCGCCTGCCGAGACAGCGAGCCCGCCAAGAGCAGAAACAGACAGCAAGGAAAACACCAGGAGACCACTGATGCAGCCTAGAGACGGGCGGACAGGCGCCCACCGCAGCCAGCCCACACCAGACAACCCGCAGTCCACAGCCCCTGTACCCCCTGAGGGTGACCACCAAGGAACTGACTGGGACAGCACAACAACGGCGGGAACAGGAGTCCACAGGAAGAAAACCAGAGGGGGAATACACCTGGAAGGACGCAATGGAAGGCCACGCAGAGCACAGAAGGGCAAATGAACGACTCCTCGATGCCGGAACCAAAGAAGCAGAAACCGCAGTATCAAAACAGAGAGACATGTCCAGCAGGGAATAACACAAAAATTCAACCATAGCAGTAAGCAGAGGTGCGAGCAGATTAATCACAGACCCGTACCCGACAGCGGAAAAATGGGACAGCAGTGCACACACATATCAGGGAGACAGCCACGTAGGACACCGGGAGTAAAAGCGTCCAAGACCAACAGCAATAGGCGACAGAGGCAATGGCAGAAGTGAGCGGCCCAAGTCAAAAGAGCGCCTTGATGGATGGTGGGGGGCTGAAATTGGAGGCACGGCAGAGGAAGGACAAGGACAGCATGCACCGGCTCAGCCCTCGGGCGCAAAAGAATATGAGGGCAAAAATCAGAAGCTCCAACGTGAGAAACGGGACATGCCCTCCGATACAACTAGAGCCACGCGCTCATGCCATCCGATCAGAGTCGACAGAGCGACCAACCAGCATCGGACCAGAAAAAAAACAACCCTGAGAGAAAACAGCAGCGTGGGAAACTGGATGAGGCCAGACCGCCCCAGAGGACGGACCACAATGCAGCCGAAAAAGGCACCCCACCCCCAAGGAAGATTCACAGGAGAGGCGCGGGGAGAAATCCAGCGAAAGCAGGTAAGCCAGAGGGGCCGGGGAGCATAGTCACAGCCCCCCCACACAGAGAGAGCCCCAAGCTGCGAAGACCGAGCAGGCACAAAGTAGCCGAAAGGTTTTAATCACACCCAAAAACATGAGCGCCAACTAACAAAGATTCGCGGGGAGAAAGCCCGAGGGGCCGGGAAGCTAAGCCACAGCCCACAGGAGCTGCCCACACATAGAGAGCCCCACGCCATCAAGACCATAAGAACCGCGCAGCACCGCCGCTGCCCATAGCAGCATGAGCGGGGAAATGCACGCATAACCTCCCCAACAAATAGCCTGCAGCAGCGCAGAAAGGGCCGGCGCTAGCGGTAAAAGTTGAAACCGCGTAGAACCGCCGCCGCCCGCCGGGGCATCTCGAAGGGAAGGCGGGCGGCGAGCCAGTGAGAGCTCGCGGCAAGGGGCACTCGCAATCATTTTAACAGTGAACAGTGAAAAACTTCCACCGCCAGCAAGCATATCCCGACAGCCGCACACCCATCAGGAAGGGAAGCAGAACCGTCGCCCACCGCAGCGCCACGAGGGGCAGGTGGGCGGGGAGACTAAGTGCAGGGAACCACACACGCACAGACACCATCTGCCGCAGCATCATGAAAGGCAGGCAACAGATGCCAGCCTCCACCCTAAACAGTAACCCACCCCCCTCAGAAACCCTTGGCCCGCTGGAGCAGAGCCTAACCGGCCCCATACAGAACCCGAGGGAAAGGGGAAAACAGAGAGTCCAAGATCCTAGGGTCCGCTAGAGCAGGACCTCCAACTGGAGACCCATATACCTGCTACTGCAGGCACCACTTACCTGACGCATCTGGAGATACGCGCGCAGAGCTAAAAATACAGGATGATGGGTTGGGCCGGCGCGCCTCTTATAGAGGTCAAGGGTGTAATGGGTCGGCCATATTGGGAAGGGATGGGAGGCATGGGAGACTGACTTTTTTGCTTTGGAGGATTCTGGTGTGGAGCTGAAGCTCACTTTGTTAGTCATGTGGCGAGGAACACTAACGAGGAGGTAATTGACTTTAAACTGGATGTTCCATGTTAATCCCAAAGGGTAATGTTTTGAGACCTTTGGACCCCACCATGCATTGCTTGCTATTCAGTGAGAGTTCCTTGGTCTTGAATGGGTACATTTCCAAACTGCATACTGAACCTAGCTCCAGCTACATTCTTAGAAGTGATGAGCCGATTGATTAGTGCTTGGCCCCACTCCAATCATTTTGTCTGCCAAACTTATATTTGTTCCTTCCTTAGCCCCTGCCTCAGTGTCTGACTCTCTTACAGGAGTTTGCTATTAAAGCAGAAAAGGTCCTCAAAAAGGAAGTCTCATATTAGTGACTTTATCACTCAGCTCAGTGTCAAAATATTTTAGCTAGGCATACACTTAGAAGTCCCTAACCTTCTGAGCCTTGTCGGTGCATTTGACAGAAATGTCTCTTGTGCGGTAGACGGAAATGCACTTCTGCCAAGAACTACCCAACTGCAGGTGTATCTGCTATACTCACTTTCTTTTGGTCCAGCCATGACATACTGTGTGTCTGCTGAGGTAAAGGCTCGAAATACAGGCTGAATCCTAGAGCCTGGCTCTGAGCCTACGCTGGGCAGGGCCGCACTGGCTACCATGCGGTTGTGTGTGCTGCTGAGCTAGGGTCTGACTTTGTTGATGGGGACATGCGTGTGCTGAACAAAATTCGATTTGCTTTTTTTATTTCAAAACGCACGCAGGTCCCAATATACAAAATCAGCCCCCACTGCAGAGAAATGAGCCCCCAGCTCGGCAGCACACAGAAACGCCCGGTAACCAGTCCGGCCCTGACGCTGGGGTACCAACAGTGTTCCCCTTGAGTGATATCAGACTAGAGTCTGTGTCACTGAGCAATGGACAACGGGTTTCGGTGGCAGTTTACTGTTTTTGCAAACTTAAACCAAGGATAGACCTTTTTCATGTCCATGAAACAAAGTGCAATGCCTGCCAGCCCCCTACTGTAAAGTTTTACTCATGTGTCAGTCCCAGACACTGTGCTGGCTCTCTGCATGTATGTCAAGTATGTGTTGCGTGTCTGAGGCCTGTTAGCAGGACTCAATATTTCTGTGAGTGTAAGTATGCTTTTGCTTTAGACAGCTGGATCTATTTCGGATTGCTCCTGCTACTGACATGGCACAAGATGCAGGGGTTGATGCACCCTCCCTAGTCAGTATATGTGTATTGCCTGCATTCCTGGGCTCGTGGGTGTAGACCTAGGCACAGAAGTGAGGAGGGAAGGTGACAGGATCGACATGAAAATTCTGTGTAACCTGTTTGTCCTGGGAATGCTGATTAGTTCTTCCTGAGCACTGCCATTTGGGGAATTGTAGGGGAATTGTGATGAGTCAAAAGATTCTGTTCGTTGAGGGAGAGAAGTTTCTAGGCCTGGGCCTTTTATCTTCCCATGACTGGCCTACCCAGGAAGACTGATGACAGCCTTGTGGAGAGCTTCCCACTCATTGTGCTTGTGTCATGGATACTCTTGCTTGAAGGCTGCATCACCAGTCCCTAGTTTTCTAGAGGGGGGGACATCACCTAAAGGCTTCACTTCTTGCAGGAGATGCTGTGGGTCTTTCTGAGACCTTAGAGTCTGCCTGCCGGCTGAGAGGGGAGCAGGAGAGTGCTATATCGCAGGAGCTAAACACAAGATAATGACAGCTATGCCCAAATGTCTGCACATCCCAAGCCGTACACAAATCTATGGATGTGTAAAATCATAACACAAAAGTAAAGTTGGTGCTTTCCTGGTATTCAAACCATGGCATCTAGGGCAAGTTAACCAGAAATGAAGAGAACCCAGTCCCGCAGTCTAATGAACAAAGAAATACCGAAGCACTCGGAGAAGTCCAATGATCATACGGCGTGGTCAATAAAGATATGTTTCAAGATCAGAGTTCTGTTGGTTTTGATTTATTCTTTTCACAGTTATTCACATATCTTCCGTCTGAGACGTGAAATCCATTATAGAAAGCCCGACACATGTTTTGTCATCTAGACTTTTTCAAAGCTTTAAGAAGATATACAACGTACCATATACAATTGTAACGATGACGTAGGGATACGAAAAGCAACTATCAAGTCAACATCACCAGATATAACAAGAAAACACCATTGGGGTCCTGAGAATAACCCATAAATAGCCAAGTGTATGTGGTGAAAGCCTTAAGCAGATTGTGGCTGGTAGCCTGTCCATGCTGAGTTCTTGCAAGGTGCTCTAAAAACATATCAGCTTATATAGTAGGAAAATCAAAGAGATTGCTGCAGGAGCAAAAAGGCAGAGGAGAAAGTGTACAGCACGAACACTGTGCCCAGGGAGATGCACCGAATGACAAAGAGAGATAGGCAGCTCATGCAGGAATCTCTGGTGGCCAGCAAAGCATCTTGGGGGCAGAGGCTACCAACAGCAACACAGGAATGTACCATTTCGCAGCCATTCTTCTCTAAAATAGTGGCTTAAATGTCTATCATGCTAATTTAAATGATATTCCAATTACACTCGTGTTGCATGCCACTGCTTGCACTTATCATGCTAGTGTTGTGAAGTCAACATCAAACGCACCTATTTATAATTATACCAGCGCTGTGAGAAATCTCAATTTCAAGGAAAGCAGAGGCTGGCAAAATAGAACACTGTACTAATGGTGACACAAAAAAAACCTTCTTAACTAACAAAGCTCTTTCATACGTGGGATGCTCAACATTCCACTGCAGATGTCGCAGAAGGTTCTTCAACAGAGCTGAGTACAATAAACATTTCCATAGTTCAGAAAAGGAAACTAGCCTTTTTTTAAATATGAAAAACAAATATCAAATTATCATATTTTCTTATAACATGTTTAAAAGCACAAGAGGCTACCCAGTGCATAATTTGATAAAAAGAAAAAAAGTGCAGGGGCCCAACACCTGCTGCAGGCTCGGTCAAAGGACATGGGTTGCCGAAGGCCAATGGTACCTAGTCTTGACCCACCTCTTGTCTCTTTCTTGCACTACTCTGCACCTCATGTCCCTTCATTTCACTCCGGCATGTTCTTTTTCGATCCCTGATTTCTCCTTTTCAGTTTTTTACCATTCTCTTCCTCTTTTTCTCATTCGTGCTCAGCGGCTTAGCTACTTTGGCAGCCCATGATGGTCCCTGCTTTTGATGCCCCATGGTTGCTGCATCTAAGAGCGGAGGGTGGGTGCTGGTGATTCTTGCATTCACCAACCCCGCAATGGCTGCATGTAAGGGGGGTGTTGAGGTCACCACCGCCATAACTCACCTTTTTGCTGAAGAAAAAAATAGCTCCTTTTTGGCTACCTTTCAACGCCTAGTAAAATGCAGCCTTCCTTTACTCTAGAAAGTGCTTTTCCTGCCAGTGGTCCCAGGTGGTGGACACCATCCCTCATTTTTGGGGACAGTGACGTATTTTTCATCATCAAATGTTTACCCTGCAGAAAAGCCGAAACAGTGGTGTAGCAAGGGAGAGCAGGGGTAAGGGGGATGTAAAACAAGAAAAACACATACCCACTCGCCGCACCTCTCCTCTGTCGTCCCTCCGTCGCCCCTCCGTCGTCTCTTCTGGCCGGTGTTCCAGGAACAGGAAGCACCCAGTCTGAGGCTCCCCTTAGCCAATCACAATGCTGCAACAGCACTCAGCCAGGGAATGGGAGCCTGGGTATGTTCTCCACTAAGGCTGTAATGCAGGCTGGGTGGAGAACATGTAAGTGCGCATGACTGTTTGGACCCGACCAAACATTCATGCGCACTTAGGGAGTGCAAATCCCTCCTTCCCTGCTCTGTCAGCAGAGCAGCCCCACCCCACCCACTAAGCTGCTGCAGCAGGGAAAGAATTAAATGATAATAACCTCGAGTTTTTATCATTTTATTTTTCCTTTATTTCACCTTGGCAAAGCAGTGGGGTGACACTCCTCCACCTTAGCGAGGGGCTGCCACTGCAGAAGAAGCTTTGCATGACCGCTTGGGTATCTCATAATTACCTCTGTGTCTTAGTCAGTCAATAACAGGTATAAGCAATTAGTAGCTGTAGCAGTAGAGATAAACTACAGCTCCTAAGCAGGGAATGATTGTATCTTGATCACATTCTGAGTGACTGACAGATGGAAAAGGCTCCATACATTTGTTCCCCCCAAAAAGGTGTATACCGTTCATACATGAACTTTGAAAATCTCAGAGTTAGAGCATGAGCTACAGGTAACACATCTCAGAAACAGAGCCGTAATTGCCTCACTCATTCATTAACTCATAGATTTTCCAAGTTAATGTATCGCCTGTTGACAGAATATTTTTGAGAGAACACAAATGCATGGATCTGTTCTGCATGTGAGCTGTGTTCCAGACACGATCATGAAATAGCCCCAAGTTTTCTAGCTCCCCCTATTGAATTTGTGCTGGGGGATCCTGTGGCAGCTAATGGTACATCTGCTGTGACACCTGATAAGGTGGGAAGAAGGTGAAGGAATCTGACGAGTAGGACCATGAGGTGGGATTTGGCTGCTCTAGTTAGTCTGAAACCACAGTCTTAGCTTTAGCTGTAAAAGAAGTAAACGTGTAAAAAAAAAACGGAAGAATAAACCACACCAGTTGGAGTGCTGGAGCCTGTACAAGTTTGTGGAGTCATGTCAGAGAACGTGCAATTTTCACATTATGCTTCACATCTGCTATAACAGTTTTTATGAGATCCCACAGTCTGGCTTCGCCCACGGTCATGGTTATAATGCAAACTTGTGGAGCCAGTCTTTTACCATTCACAGCGGTGATTAACACCCACGACACAGAACCGTAAAGTTCACCCAGGGTTCCATACATATGGTTGTAAGTGCTGCACACAGGCGCGCAACGCTCATAGGGCTAAAAGGGCTTCAGCCGCCCCTCCCCCCGTCGTGTTCCTCAGCCCTGGGCTGCTGCAGCTCGAGCTGCTGTGGGCTTGGCTGGGCAGTGTCTGGAGTCTTATCTCCAGCACTTCTGAGTTTTTCGCAGGTCTTTGAAAGACCATTTGCATATTTACATACCTTTATAAACTGGTTACTGAGGCTTGGTTTTTTTATGGTTCCAGTAGCCCCTGGCCCTCCACTCTGCCTATTCCTTACATTTGTCTTTTGCATATACATCCCTAGTGTAAGAATGCATTTCATGAAAAGGAATATAAAGTAGGGTTGCCACAAAGAAAAATGCCAGCCATGTGTTGTTTAAAGAGCCTGC
Source organism: Lissotriton vulgaris (assembly GCF_964263255.1). NCBI lineage: Eukaryota > Metazoa > Chordata > Amphibia > Caudata > Salamandridae > Lissotriton > Lissotriton vulgaris. The sequence goes on from NC_141693.1 coordinate 784,406,260, forward strand.
AAAGACCTCCTCTTGACACTAAATAGGGTTATAAATAAAAAAAAGTATGTGTTGATTTGTAATGTGACTTTTCTGTCATTGTTCCATCTAATTTTCAGTCATAGATCATTCAAGCAGCCCTAGAACACAATTAAAAGTGCTTTCAATTCATATTTGCTATTTGAGGTATGCACAGATAAGTGCTGAAAATACAGCTTTAGGTGACTGCTTATTTATGTAAAGTCTTGGACATCAAAATAATAAGCTGCCAACCCTAATCATAAGACTGGAAGTTTGTTGCAGGATCAGCACATTATTTATTTCCTCCACCCTCTATCCAGATGAACGACATCACAGCAATAGTTTAGCTTATATCTGAAACTCTACACCACAGTAAGTAACATGCTGAGTTACTTCAAGTATCTGGGAATGCACCCTGCATTCAGACAACTCACTCCTAATTCTTTCCCTTCACTTTCACAATCACCCTGCACTCACAGCAATAAAGAAGCACTCACATTGATCACCATGCACTCACACCATTCACCCGCTCACCCTACACTCACAGTGATCACTCTGCACTCACAATGCACTTGTACTGTTCCCCCTGTACCTCACTGTGCAGTCACAAGAGCACACTACTCACCCTGCACTCATTTGACACTTCACTCTCCTGTCCCACTCACTGCTCAATCTGCAATCTCCCTCAAACAAGCCCATCACTAACCATACATTAATTCCTCCCACTCTGCACTTTCATCCGCACTCAAATTAATATGGCCACCTCACTCACCCTGCAGTCACTCCTCTTACTCTACTCTCACACTGTCGCATCACTCACCATGCACTCACATGGGCACTCCTGCCACCCACACAGCGCAGAGGGTTTATGTGCCTGCTACAAAGAGCATGTACCATGCACATCACAGAACTGAGTATGAGTAAACTATGAGTAGCGCTATAAAAAAAGTAAATGTTTGTCGGAAAGGTGCTATAGAGAGATGAGGTGCATTGTTGGTGGGCGATAGTGAGAGAATTCATGGAGGAGGAAATGGTGGGGGGGGGGTGCCCAAAACAACTGCTGCACTGTGTGCCACCAGTGCTAGGTCCAGCCCTGACTGGGAGTGTTAGCCCCCCACACCTCCCTCCAAGTTTGGGTCTAGTTGCGCCCCGCCTGCACAAACACACGTACCAGAGATAATGTTAGAGATATGCCACTGGTCAAGTAGAATTACACATTTTGAACTAGGTTATGATTTACTTTGGCCAATATTCAGAAACCATGTCACTGTAAAAATGTAAAGGTATTTGAAGAGCATGAACTGACCTCGAGAGTAAAGAGCGTAACGATATCAAGCTGTAGAATTTAATAATTAAGGGCTATTTCGTCTGTGGGCAAAATTTCCTGAAAAAAAGATCCCTGAGAAACTTTTTGGGGAGAATTCTCCTGAAATAGGTAGGGTTTACAGGACTTTTTATCTTGCTTAATTAAGAATATCCCTACAAATGGCCATTGTTGGGCTAATTTCTCATTAAGCACTGGTGACTGCACAGCAAGAATCAGTTTCACAGACTCCCTGTGATGTCATAGCTGAGCCTCTATCCTTGAATAGACACCTTGTCCAATCTTTTTTTGTGCCCTAGCTCTTTCACAAACTAGAATTAATGCTAAGTGTTCACTCTAGCAATCAAAAACTGAGCTTATTTATGTGTGTGACTGAGTAATAGAGGAAAGTTGTGATTCCTCATCCATCAATGCACAATGCAGACAAAAACTCGATCGACAATGCAACACCCTGCTGTGTCTAGGCTCATCAACCAGCCTGCATTGGTCAGGATTAACATGGATGATGCAAGGATCCTTATGGAAATAGTACAAAAGATTTTTAAGGGGAAGTTTTCAAACACTTTGCACTAGATTTGCGTAACATAATTACATTTTGTCCAGGGAACGTCCATTGAAGCAAACATGGGTGTTCCAATCCAACTACTCATGGGTCATGATGCAGATTCCTGTGCCCTACCATTTGTAGCTAGGGATTTGCACACAAAATGATGACTCCTCATGTCAGGCTTAAAAGTGGAGTAATTTTCAAAAGTCTTCATACTTTAAGTTTGCATGTGTGATGCACTGTATAGCACAAAAACAAAACAAGAAAATTATTAAAATCCAGGGGTCTCATTTATGAGGCCGTGCGTCACTTTTACGCTACCGGTGCGTCACTTTTTGTGACGCACCAGCAGCATAAAAAAATGTGCCTTGTTGCACCATATTTACAAAGTGACGCATCTGGGTAGATGCGTCACTTTGTAAACCCCTGCACCACATTATACCTGCGCCAGGTATAATGTATGCAGGGGAGGCGTTCCGGTGCAAGAAAAGGTTGTAGAAGTGACGCAGTGAAGTCTATGAGATTTCACGGTGTCACTTCTAGGACACCGTTGCGTCAAAATCTTGCGCCTGCCTCACAGCAGGCGTAAGACTGACGCAGGCCCCATGTGAAAGAAAGCATTGCTGGAGTTGCGTCACTTTTGTGACACACTCCAGCAATGCGTCACTTTTGCGCAATACAGATACGTCAGAAATACTGACGTATCTGTAACTCCTTGCACCATGATGCGTCAAACTGTAAATATGACGCATCATTGGTGTCGCAAGGAGGGTGCAGTGAAAAGTGACGCATCGCTGTTTTCACGCAGCAATGCGTCACTTTTCATAAATGAGGCCCCAGGTTTTGTACTAGAACTATGCTTGACAGAATGCACACACCCCTGCTCCAGTGCTGGGCACAGAAAAGCAATGCCATATTTTAGTGTGTAAGATGCTGTTTTTCTCTCTCCCACTTTGATGCAATGCAGCCAAAAAAATGGAAAAAATGCACAAAAGTAGTAAATTAGGCCCTTGGTGTCCTAAATCAAGTGTCATTGTGCCCACTTTTCTGGCAACAGCTTCATTTTGGCTGATTCTGGGGTATCACAGGTGGCCCTACACGATTGCCTAGCAGGGAAAGCAGCCATAGGAAGAACAAAGAAATTACGAATGAATACACAGTTGAGGTCAGCAGTCAGCTAAATTGTGCAGGGGATATGCCGTGTAGGGAAATAATCAGACCAAGAGTACCCGACTGACCTACTTAAATGAAAGAAATGGCTTTACATCTCATATCTAATAAAGTGGCTATTCTATATCGTGGCCTGCATAGCCCCTCAAACCGCAGGATTCCTGGTCTCACAGTTCCTGGTTGGAGCAACTCCTTGAGACGCCATACGCATGGAGAAAATGTTCCCAATTATCAAGGGAATTTAAAAAGGCAGACAAAAAAAGCATTGACTTTTGTGCAAAATATTTTTTTAACGAAGTGCTTACGAGTTGAAATCGCCATTAAATATCTGCAATGTCCATTTCAATTCCAATGGGCTTGTTTTTTAGAAGGGTGTGTGAATTTGATTGCTCCCGGGAGACTGAGCATAATTAGTTGCTATTGGCTGTAAGCCTGACAGGTCCCCTCTGATTCGCTGTAACATTGTGGCTTATAGCAGCCAGGGTGTCTGTTCCAGAGGGCCAAGTGAGATGTGGTTGGGAGGGGAGGCGGGGAAAGGAAGCCCGGCTGAGATGGAATCAAATTTCTTAGACATAGTTCAGCACTAATTATGCACACATGGATTCCATTGGAGTACCTCTCTTATTTTAAGCTGGATCTTTGTGCCTCAGATTATTTTGCTTTCACACAATGTACAGTTCAGATCATGAAGACTTAAACCGTATCACCATTTCTTAGATAGTTCCTCTCTGTCTCTAAGACTCACATACAACGACAAAGCTGAAATCGAATAGCGGCATGTACGCACTCGGATGCCCCTGTTTATACATTCTATACTCAGTGACGTGCTAATGCAGACAATTAAATTCAAGAAGCATTTTTGTTCTGAATTTGCGTGATTTCTGACATAGTTTCCACAAAAATCAAAGTTTATATTCTTTCTGTGATTTTGCACAGTGCATAACTGTGTTGAGCATATATGAAAAATGCATAAATATAGTTGTGCGCCATAGTCTTGGCAAGAGATGTGTGGTTGCTACAAATCTAAGTTTTCTATATTCCTAAATAAAACACATGTATCAGTAGTGCCTAATTTATGCCGGTGGTTGCAGGTCGAGGGCACCAGAAGTTCTTTTTTGACCCAGATGAATAAAGAAGGCCAAGAAATGGAGAAATAAGAAAGTTGCGAAAGATAGGCACACAGTGGCAAAGGGGAAAGCCAGTGACAAAGGGGGGAAGCTGTGAGGAATAGAATGTGCAAGAGAGATAACAAAGAGACTGGAAGCACAGTGTGGGGGGAAAAAGGCATGAGGTGGAACCAAGACTAGGCAGCCTTGGTATAGTGCCGCCCTGGCTTTCAACAGCACCAGTGGTGAGCTTCCAAGAAAAACTTAGAGCCCCTCTTTTATTTTTAACAAAGTATGCCCCACACATTATTATCAAATGTGGTGTGAGGTGAGGTGAGTATCTATCTATCTATCTATCTATCTATCTATCTATCTATCTATCTATCTATCTATCTATCTATCTATCTATCTATCTATCTATCTATCTATCTATCTATAGACCCCGATTCGGTACTTCCCGATCTGGTGCATGCTGGGAGCCGAAGTCAAACACAGGAGTACAGGTGCCCGAGGACACAGCGGGGAGTATGTGAGAGTCCTATTATTCACTGCTGAAAACATGGCATGATGCATTTCGGCTTAGTTGCCTTCTTCAGATACTGTTTGCTGCCAGTTTTCACCTCCTCCCTTCTTTGAACTTACTGGGGCACTCCCATTGATCGGGGATCAGCAGACCTCAGCAGTGAATAAAAGGACTCTCACATACTTCCCGCTGTGTGATCGGATTACTTTTCAGTAAGTGGTCTTTGTGGTGATATTGTTCGCGTCTTCCAGGAGCGCGTAACCAGGACCCGTCCATCAAGTGTCCTGGGACTTGCTGGCATTTGTGACTGTTGTATCAAGAGATTGATTCATCCCAGGACCGCCTCAAGGACGAACCAGGCAAGTGGCCGCCTCCAGTGGTGGACTGTGACTTCACAGGGAAGTTAGCTCATTGTACTTGCTTCACAGCCCGGTTTGTTTCGATAATTGGAGCTGGACGTATGGGAACCTGAGGGAGCCTTTGGCACGCAAATACGGAATTCACCAGCTTCTACAAAGCCCCCCCTTTGCAAGGCACACACATCGCTCATTTGAGCTATACCTGACCCCGCTTCGGTACTTACCCGATCTGGTGCATGCTGGGAGCTGAAGTCAAACACAGGACTACAGCTGTCCTGATTGAAGCAGGTTCTGCTGATACCCCACCAATGGGAGCGCCGCAGTAAGTTCAAAGGAGGGAGGAGGTGAAACCCGGCTGCAAACAGCATCTGAAGAAGGCAATTAAGCTGAAATGCATCATGCCATGTTTTCAGCAGTGAATAAAAGGACTCTCACATACTCCCCGCTGTGTCCTAGGATTACTTTTCAGTAAGTGGTCGTTGTGGTGATCTATCTATGTATATATATATATTCTTCACAAGATTTTCAAAACTAGTTTGCTACTCACTTGAGCTGCTGTCCGGAAAGTTTAGGGGTGGGTCTTCAAGTGGGGCCTGAGAAAAAAAAGGGGGGGTTCCAGAATGCATTCTCCCCATGCAATTTCCCATAGGGATCTTAGATGGGACTACAACCTGAACTGCTGAACGGAATTACACCAAATTTGGCAGAAATCTAGATCTTGGTCCAGAAAGAGTGCTTTAGTAAATTGATTTAAATCTGTTCAGTAGTTTTGGAGTTTTTAAAGAATAAAGATTTATATATATCTAGAGACGTGGAGCAGCGGATTAGCTATTCACGCGTCAATAGCAATGCAGTGACTGGCTGGCAGCGAACTGAGAGGAAAATAGGACATAAGGGGTCAGGATAGAGCTATCCTGAACCCATAGGACTGATGGGAGGGGCATGTGAGGGACCCCACATAGATACCCTCATGGGTGACGAGCTGCATCGATAAATCTACAAATTATAATTATAGAGTAATGCAAGGCAGTGATTTGTGGTAGAATGCGTTACTCCAGATTTATCTAGTCATGCAGGGTCATGCAAGGTGGCCCTGCATGCCTGATAAATCTCACTTAAATTTTGCGTAGCCCTTGCACCCCATTGCGTGACAGAAGGGCGACACAAAACCTTGATACATCTGCCCATTAATGTCTAGGACAATTCATACAATTCATACAGCTTGAGCTCTACGGCTATGTCAAGGTGAATGCATCTTGATATATTGGTTTCATTGAATTACTGGTATGTCAATAAAGGAGGATGCACCTTTTTAGTAACAACATCACAGGAAATGCACCATAAATCTACTCATTCTATGGCTGGAAATGAGCCATAGTAAGAAAAACTTATTTTCCAGGCCAAAATACAAAAACGAAATAACAATTATACCCCATTAACACTATTTTATTTTGTATTGCACTTATCATAGGACTGAAACAGTGGTCCCTCGTAGTAGATATAAGATTATTTGCACAAAAAAAACAAGACAAATGTAACTTCTTGATTCTGTTAGGCGTCCATACACCCATGATCTATATTATTCTCATCATCTCTTTATGTTTAGCAAAAACATACCCAAAAGGTAAAGACAGGCCAATTGTTATGTGAGTTGTAAACTCATCTATACCAAAGTCTCCATGATATGTATTTGGCATTTGCTTACTATGATCCCTTTAATTAGGTTCCCATTCATTTATATGTCAATGACATCTACAGTTCTTGTAATCTTGAAACTCCAATCCCATTCCCAACTGCCTCATAAATGTAAACATTTGGATAGCACAGTTTGTTTCAGAAGAGTTAAGGCAGATCAGAGACCTCAGTTTTGGCCATTTTAACGAGCAACACTTTTTTGTGCCGTAAACTCCATATGTGTTTCTACCATTCTACACCTCAGAAAGCAAGAAATATGGTTATAATAATGGGTGAATCTTTCTTTCACTTTAAACAAATTGTCACCTGAACTCCTCCTGTAGCGTCCACCTTTAATCCAAAAAGAACATTATTTCGAGGGATGGGCCATAATAGCGGTAAATTGGCTAACTGCCTTAACCCCTGCTTCAGTTGTCAAAGCAAATTACCAAGCTCCTTTTGAAGAGATCGAATGGCTATCAACCAAAGAAAAAAAGGATTTGGAATATGTGCCTCTAATTTTAAAAGAAAGCCAAGGGATTTCAATTTAGTCTCAGATGAAGAGATCGATTTATATCTTGGCTGTATAGAGACTCTGTCGCAACAGTGACAAAATAGCTAGCGACCTAAAGATAATGGTCCTCCCACCAAATTTATATGTGGAAGGATTTTAGGTTGAATTACTGCGGAGACTACTCAATCTCCACTGTGAATAAACCCCTTTAACGGCCCTACAGAGTAACGGCCATTGAAGGCAGACCTCTAATTCCACCACACTGATTTAGATGGGTAGAATTAGAGGTCAGATTTCACTGCCTGTCAATGCCAGAAAACCCTGGAGGTAGGGGGCAATGAAAACTCCTAAATGCTTCCCTTGCCAGCTTGGCAGTCATTTCTAAATTTGGCGGGTGGCACCTACATCAGGGCAACTGCGTAATTGACTCTGTCTCCCTGGCAGAGAAATTGCCACCCGCTATAGTATAAATTATGCCCCATGTTAACATCAAGTAGCATTTTGGACATGTATCCTATAGAGCCATTCTCTGATTATTTCAGAATCAATAAAATTCAATTTTATTAATCAAAAAACACGCAGTGTGCTCTGTCTTCCGAATGAAAACCTCTAGGTCTCACCTGCATACCAGGGGAGACTTTAGATTCACTATTATATGCCGCTAAACTCGAAATTCTCTTACTCTCCATCTTTACTCTTACAATACCCTCTTCTTTTCCAGGCTAATAAAGTGCCTGTGGTCTATCCCACACACATTTAGGTCACTTATGTAACTATGTAACATGGTTCTTACAGCCACGGCCTGTGCAGGTAAGAGAGGTGGGGCCGGGTTGAGGGGGGGATTCAACAGATGACCACGAGGGAAAATTAAATAAAGAAATAATTTTCCCTTGTCGTCTGTCGAAATGCCCCGCAGCCGGCCCCACCACTCTTACCAGCACGGGCTGCTGCTTGGTTCCTAACAAGGGTGTCTTACAGAAATTCACTTTGCAGTATGGTATTAAAATTGTTAAATAAATTACAACCAATGTAATGTGGTCTCTGTGATGCTGCACGTTCACCACACACTTTTTCTCTGCCAGCTCTTCACCACTGGAAGACACAACATGCCAAGCCCAACCAGGGAAGAAATAAAGGGACATAGAGGAAAAAACACGTGGGGCACGGGGGCACTTGAGAACTCCCACGTAATGGATGGGGGGCCCCCATATAATATTTAAAATTCAAACAAAAGCATGGAAACACAGATGGACAGGCTCACATTACCCAAAAAAGCCCACAACACGGGAAGTGGGCCTTGTAGTCAGATTTATTTCCAGGTCTCAGTCTACCCCCAAAGAACCCACGGTTTCTTCCAAAACAAAAACAAAATTCTAGGAAAAGGAAGCATAAAAATAACCAGCCAGGCATGTGGTGAGGGAGAGGGGAAATGCACAACTAGTTGGTGAAATCTTCCTAATTTATCTTCCTCCCCCCACCTGCAATTGCGGCCTAATTTGTGATTCCCTTAAAGGCATTGCTTTGGAGCGGAGGGTGTTTAGATTTTAATAATTGTTATATCACTTGCATATGTTTCTAATTTGTCCCATGTCGTATATGCCCTTCTACAACTAGGCTGGAAAATTCTGACCCATGTGTGCGCAGGGGTCATAATTATGAGTTGGGCAGAGTTAACCACACCTGGTAATTTCTGTGTGTGACAAAGTCCACACCCTTGAACTTCACCCAGGGAACATAAACAAAGGTTAAACCTGCTGATAATGTTTTTGGGGAAATGGCGGGAAAATACGACAACATTACGATTTTTGGTGCTGAAAGCGCTAGCATCCAAATGTGCTGGACCATTTGGAAGGGCTTAACGTGTAAACTGCTATATTTATCGCACCAATACCTACCAAAAACACAGGGATATCAGATTTTGTTGGGTGAAATCAATCTTGCATCATGAACCGGAGCACTTGTAATCAGGGCCATGACTACATTTTTATTATTTTTAGCTGGCCACTACCTTGAAACCAGATCATTTCTCATATGGATCTATTCTAAGATCTGGTTTGTATCTTCGAGCGTGAGCAAGAGACTTAGTAATAGACTTTCAGAGCTTCACGAGACGAGTGACATGACATGAGGATCATTTATTATGCAGGGGGACAAGTATCTTCGAACACAAACTCAACAGCATGATGTCAGGAGCATGTTCCACTACATAATGATTAACTACTCGATGTAATCTTTTCTTGTGATCAAGAACAACAATATATTTCCATAAACATGTCATGCCCAAGTCGTACAAGTTGATGCTGAAAAACATTTAAATTATTTTAAAAATTAAATACATAAATAAGCACTCAAGTACTGAAAAAAGAGCCTATCAGTGTTGTTAAGTGCAGAAAATGTAATATTACTCACATTAATACACTGGATTAAGTTCAAATAACACATTATTGAAGTTAGCCCATACTGCATTCATTTGTATTGAGGGCCTCATTTAGGGGTTGGTGGACTGACCAACAAACTAGGATAGCAGAGACTCAGTGAAGAAATCGTGGCAGCTAGGAAAACTGTATCACTGCACCACCCAGTATAGTCACAAAAAGTTTTTCTCTTGTTACTATTTTTATTGCTGTTGGCCATCTCAAATGATCCACTGCCAGATGGGAAGGCGCAATTCGGGATGCAACTAAAATTACTGCCTAATGAGTCTAGAACTCAGGACACTTAGACAAGCACAACCCTGAAGAACCCCTTATCCAGGGCGAAACACATTGGTTGCATCTATTTGTAATGTTCACAAGAAGAAACAAGAAGAAATAATAAAAAATCTCTTTTGTTCTTGTCAATGAACTTAATGTTGCACGTGTCATGTCAATCGATGTGCTGCCTCTCATTGGTAATGTTCTTAGCAGAGACACAGTCTCTCTGTCAGACATGCCGCAACCCACCTGCCAATTTTTTTATTTGCCCCTGGTGTGGTGGCCCATTTTGGCGAAACTGCATCACCTAGAATGTAGAAGCAGCTTCGGAGCAAGCTATCAATGGCAGCCTATTTCAGCACACCACGTGGCAGGCGGAACTGGTCAGCATTGCTTACACTTTCCAAGACAAACACCCAAATCTTGGGTCTGTTTTGGAAAACGTAAAATCTCCCAGTGCCTACTGGACATTGACTATCTTTTTCCTGTATTGTATTTCTCTGCTGGCATGATGATCATGGATAGGGAAAATGCTTGACATAGCACGGAAAGGTCTTCCCTATAGAGGTTTGGTTTCCCATTCACCATGTCAACTGATGAATGTACAGTAGTTTCTGACCGCTCTTCTAAATGACTGACTACTTACTGCATATTGTACACCATATTACCATGAATACCAAGAAGCACATTCCACTCACGGTGCCTGGACATAATGTGACTCAAACCATTGAGCTGATCAGAGGTAGTATGCTGTCCCAAGCAGGCCTCTGTACAAGGGTGACAGCGACCCCCCACTTTAACACCTTGATAGGGGCTTGGGTGCCATTGTACATGAAACCTTGATAGTTTTTTCATAGCCCTTTTGACTTTTTGGCACTGGCCTCCAAACAAAAGTTTATTAACACTATTGCCAAAGAAGAGTATGACACGGGTCCCCATCTGACCCATGCCCTTATCATGCCTTCACCAAAGGACTACTCCTGATCAGAGAAGCACTAACACAATCTTTTCCTACCAATCAGTGCAGCACTAACATCCACTTTTAATGCCTTCCTTGACTCAGCTTAATTTCCGGATACTGGGGAATATGCTGCTATCATACCCCTGCTAAAGAAATCATCCACTGACCCAGCCACACTCTCCAGCTACATAGACTCCTACCATACCCGACAAAGGTCTTAGAGATCCTAATCAACTGCTTCCTCACCGACTACATGAGAAACAAACAGCTCATTGATGCCACCGAGTCTGGATTCAGGCCCAACGACAGTACAGAAGCAGCACTCATGGCCACCAAAGACGACATCGCATGATCCTTAATAGAGGAGACACAGCAGCCCTCGTTCTCCTGGACAAAGGCAGCATTTGACACAGTCTCACACTCCATACTCATCAGGTGCCTGAATGAGACTGGCATCCAAGAACCATCTTTCTGTTGGGTCTGTTCTATCTTAACAGACAGAATACAAGCTGTCAGCCTGATTCCTTACTCATCAAAAAGGCCAAAACTAATCTGAGGAGTGCCTCAAGGGTCACCGCTCAGCCCCACCCTCTTCAACGCATACATGGCCTCCCCTGGTCAGTGTCATCCATGCACATGACATCAACATGTTCTTCTACAGTAACAACATGCAACTCATACGGTCCCTCTTGGGCAATAACCCAACACAAAAAAACAAGCATACCGCCTGCAGGAATGAAGTTACTAACTGATGAAAGTCAAGCGTCTCAAGCTCAACTTTAACTAGACAGAAGTAGTGATCTACACCATGAACACCTCACTATGGTACGTACTGCAACTGGGAGCTGTCCGAACTCGGACCCACACCCACCACCCACACCAGGAAAATTGGAATAATCAACAGCAAGCTGGGCATGCCCGCACAAGACACCACTGTCAATGCATCCTGTTTCCAGAACCTCACCATAAAGAGAAAGATCTTCAAATAGCACTTAAGAAACACTAGAAAAACTGTCACTCATGCCTTAGTCACCAGCATGTTGGACTACTGCAACACCCTCTACAGCAGGATCACCAAGCAACTTACTACGAGACTATAAGCCATTGAGAACCTGGCAGCCAGACTCACCCTCAACTCTCCACACAGAACTCACATCACACTACATGTCAGGGAACTCCACTGGCTCTTGATACACAAATGTGCTCAGTTCAAACTCCTCACACACACATTCAAGGCACTGCCACTCAGGCCCGAGGAAGCGAAACATTTGCATGTCTTTCCACCAACCACCCAGCCACCTCCGCTCTGCAGGGCTCCTACTTGCATACATCCCATGCATAAACAGAATCAGATTAGGAGGACAGGCATTCTCTTGCATCACTTCTAAAGCATGGAACAGCTGCCACTGTACATAAGAGCTCTTTCCTCTCTTCTGCAAGAAGTTGAAGGCCTAGCTTTTCAATTAATCAAACTCCCCAAGGCAGGGTTAGGTGCGCACACCTGCTCAGTGCCCGGATATCCTTGTGGGTGATAGTGTGCTTTACAAATACACATAACATGACAGAGCTGTGGGGTGTGATACAATTTGAAACAAATGCGCATGAACGGAAAGAAGAAAGGTAAGCATGGAAGAGATAGAAGGGTGTATGAAGAGATGGGTGAGTGGGTCAGTTGCAAGGCTGGACAAATCAATGCAGCGAAGGGTGGATGCATGGATGGAGAGAATTGTAAGTTGATGGAGAGGAGATAGATGACATGGGTAAATTGAAAAAAAGATGGATGGAGGGTAGGATACAAAAATGGATGAATGGACGGATGGACTGTCAGACAGACGGAGGGAGGGATGGATGGAAAGAGGTAAGAATGTATAGATGGAGAAAAGAATGGAGAGGAAGGATTGCTGGTGGTGAGAAGGAAAGATGAGGGTTTGACGTCTGGAATTCTTTCAGACCATGGCTCCCCCCTGCACTAATCTGACTATCCCTGAGTACCCATGATCTCTATCCTGACAGCGGAGCCCGAGCATTATGTCCGATGCCTGGTGGAGCTGCTCTGTTCAGCTAATGAGGAGACCGGCCTTGGTTCATCCCCTGACCGTCACCTGCCCAGCCGGACCTTGGGCACAGTTTTTACCCGACTCCCTGTCTCGCCCTCCCCCCTTATCGTAATTCTGCAATTCTGCTTTTACCTTTGTCTCCTTTCTATCTATCTTTCGGACCGATGCCCGTTGGAGCTACCTTGAGAGCTAGAGGGAAGACTGGCTGTGGATTACCTCCTCACCCATCACCTACCCATTCGGTCTTAGGACTGGCTTTCCCTTTGTCTCTCATTCCGTCTTCCCCCTCGTCTTCTCCCTTTCTGACTCCCCCTCTCCCCTTTCCTCTCTTCTTGTTTCTCCTTCTCTCCCTTTAATGTGTCGCATATATTTGATGTTAAATGAAATTGTTATTATTGTTGTAACATTGTTGACCTTATATAAAGCGCTCTGATACCTCCGGGTCTACCCAGCGCTATATAAAACTCTTTAAATAAATAAATTAAATAAATGAGGGTGAGGAGGAAGCGGGAGGAAAGAAGGAAGGATTGAGAGAAGGATGGCTGACCGAATTCATTGAGAATTCAGGTGTGAAAGGCACCTAAAGCAGCATAATATTGGCTCCACCCTATTATGTTTAACCAGGCCACATATATTTACAAATGGCCTCATGTATTCGGGTGATTAATATCATTAACATAATGTAGTGCACTTGAACAGATACAGAAAGAGCAATTACTTTGTAATCTTTGACATGTACATGAGTGTGCAGACTAATGTTTTATTTGCAGTGACATTGAATTGTAGTTCCCATATATATATCTACATTTGTGTGGTTTGATTAATGTTGTTAACCCTTATATAATCATGTATGTATTTGAATAGAACCCTCTGCATCTATATTGTAACCAAATATGTATCCGTAATTATGCATTTAAACATGTATTGAGATGTTTGCCATGTTAATTTGACCAAAGGCCCTAAGCATTTGGATTTCTAAATTATTAACCTTCAACGTGAATGTTTGCTTTGGATGCAATATTTTTCTCTCTGTGGCAGGTGCAGTTGTACAATCTTACAAACAGAAAAGGCACATATTGTGTGAGAGATAGTGAGGTTCGGGAAGAGGACTTTTGGCAATGATGAAAAGGGAGTACTACTGTTTGTACGGAATTGAGTGATCGGAGGAATCCAAGGAGAGGAGGTTCTGATGTGCAGACCACTGGAAGGAAGTTTCAAGAGAAGCTGCCAAGTTTTACTGTATGAAGGTGGAAAATAAGTGATATGGGATTCTCAAATGTTCTTCTGTGGGGTTTAATTGGGGGTTTCACTTCAACTAGATTCAGACTGTTGTCAGGCTTAGAGAGGTACAGAACTCTTTGCAATATCAGTGTTTTGTGGCTTTGTGCTATGCGATGCTTTCATTCTTGAGAACTTCTACAGAAGTTCCAAGAGGCTGGCACCTTCTTGGATCTAAATAGGGTTTCTCCAATCAGTTCTGCATAGAGTAGGCTTAGTTTAGGTAACTAAGGGCTAGATGTAGGTAACTGGGAAATACTGATTCCTAAATACCGAATTTTACCAATTCGGTATTTAGGAATCAGTATTTCAGATGTAGGTAAGAATTCGGTAAAAAATGCTGAATTCTTAATATTCGTTATTACCGAATTGGTAATGGAGATTCAGTAATATTAATTTCCTACCCATTCATTCCTATGGGCTTGGAAGCCCATAGGAATGAATGTGAAGACATTCTGTATTACCGATTCGGTAATACCGAATCGGTAATACTGGGAGGTATTTCAAGGGTACAGGGTGTCCAAAGGACACCCTGTTGCACCCCTGAAATGTGCATGTGTGTGCACATTTGACTGCACTTACTCGGCGCGTCCGCTCGTCTGGTCTGATCATTATGCGATACATTTTGTGCTACCACCTGGTCTATACTCGGCCAGTGTTTACGTGGAGGAAATTAAATCATCTTATCGCTGGGACAGACTTGATATAGCCGCTTTTAATCTGCGTCTGACTGAGACAATTCCATCCTTTATCAACACTGAGCAGAATCTGAATGCTCCCATTTCTGGTTGGTTGACAGATGCAGTGTCGGCTCTCGTTCCTCGGTCTAGCAGCAAATGTAGATCCTTGCGCCCACCAGCACCTTGGTACTCGGATGAGCTGAAAATCCAACGTGCCAAATGTAAAGCCCTGGAGAGGAAGTGGAGGATGTCTTACTCCGCTCCTTCTAAAGTGATTTACAAAGAAGAACTAAAATTCTATCACGCAAACTGTAAACGTGCTAAGGCCTCTTACATCGCCTCCACAATCACTTCAGTGCAAAATTGTCCCCGGACTCTCTTTGCCACAGTTAAGAAACTCACAGGAGCTGATACCACTCCCGCGCTGCCGGCTTTAGATGGTATACAATGTAATGCCATTGCAGACTTTTTTATATCCAAGGTTGAGGGCATTTATCAATCTTTGGCCTCCCTTCCACCTCCAATTGATCTCTCTCAACCCGGTTCTTTCTGCAATGCTTCCGTCTCCCCTACTGAGTTCATTCACAACTGGACACCATTTGATGACTCCTCCTTCCTGTCTTGTTTAAAAAGCATCAGGTCAGGTTCCCCGCGGGACCCAGTCCCTATGAAGATACTGAAACAACTTGACCTTGAACCACGGAGATTCCTAATGAGGCTACTTAACATCTCTCTCACTGAATCTCGGGTGGAACAGGACTGGAAACATGCCATGGTCGTCCCCCTGCTTAAAAAATCTGGTGCTGACATCACAAATCTTGCCAACTTCAGGCCTATATCCCTGCTGCCAGCCTGTTCCAAAATATTGGAGCGCCATGTTAACACCCAGCTCAATGAGTTTGTTGAAAACGTGGGATATCTTCATCCATCCCAATCAGGCTTTCGCGCTAATTATTCCACTGAATCCGCACTCCTTGGGGTGATTGAGCGACTCCGACACGGTATCGATAGCGGTGAGACCTTTGCGCTTATTCTTCTTGATTTAAGCGCTGCTTTCGATACCGTGTCCCATTCCATCTTATTGGAGTCTCTCTGCTCCCTTGGTGTTGTTGGACCTGCGCTTGCCTGGGTGGCCTCATTTCTCAATGAGCGCACCTTTCAGGTTTTCTCAAACAAAGCTGAATCTGCGATTCACTCCTCTGCTTACGGCGTCCCTCAAGGGTCTATATTGAGCCCTCTGTTATTCAATATTTACATCAGACCACTTGCTTCTATCGTAGAGGACGCCGGTCTGTCTATATACTCATATGCAGACGACACGCAGATTGTGTTTTCTTTGTCTAGCAGCAGGGCTCAGGACACTTCTGCCCTTAAAACTGGCCTTTCTCGTGTTGCAGCTTGGATGCAAGCGCATCTGCTAAAGCTCAATGGTGACAAGACCGAGGTGATCATACTAGGCAAACATAAAGATCTGTGGGGCTCTAGACACTGGCCCAGTGATATGGGTCCGCTGCCTACCCCCGTGCCTGTTGCTCGTAACCTCGGTGTCCTGATCGACGATAAACTCTCGATGAGGCAGCAGGCAACTAAGGTCGCTGCAATCTGTTTTAATACTCTACGCTGGCTGCAGAAGATAATATGGATGTTGCCTGAGTCCACTCGAAGAACTGTCGTACAAGCCCTTGTGATGTCCCGCATCGACTATGGCAATGTGCTCTATCTAGGAGCAGATAAAGCCACAATCAATAAACTCCAGGTTGTACAGAACTCAGCTGCTCGCCTGCTGCGCAATGTTCCACGTAGAACGTCCGCAATGCAAGCTCTGCGTGACCTTCACTGGTTAAAAATTTCTGATCGTGTGGTCTTCAAAACTTTGTGTTTCCTATTTAAGATTCGTCAGGGTTTTGCTCCCATCTACCTTCACAATCTTGCCCAGCCATATCAGCCTGGCCGCTCTCTTAGGTCATCCAACAATGGCAATCTTGTGATTCCTAGAATCCGACTGGCAAAAATGGGAGGCCGTTCATTCGCATATCTAGGACCTAAGATGTGGAATGCTCTCCCGTTGGCGCTAAAAACAGAAACTAGTCGTCTTGCTTTCCGCAAAAAATTGAAGACTCTTCTGTTCTAAGTTCTTCGGTTCTGTTTTTCTTTTCTTTCAGCAATTGCTTGTTTTCTTCTTCAGTCTGTCCCTGGCGCCGGGAAACCCATTGCGGGTAGCTGTGCGCAATACAAGTTCAATAAATAAATAATAAATAAATAATAATAAATGCATGCCCTAAGGGCAAGGATGTGTGCCACATGGCACACTTCTAAAAGCAAAAAAAAGTGCTTTTTGAAAGGAAATCGCTATTTACCACCAACTTGGAGTTGGTGGTAAATAGCGATTCCTTAAGGCTGAGGTGCATTGTTTTAAGTGCTACCTACATTGCATTCAAGGAATCGGTATTACCGATTCCTTAAATGCAAGGCCATTAGGAATCGGTATTAAGGAATCGGTATTTACCGATTCCTTAATACCGAATCCTTCCTACATCTCAAATGCCTATATACCGGTCGGTAACGGTGAAATTTAACGAATTTCACCGTTACCGACCGGTATTGGGCCACCTACATTTAGCCCTTAGATTTTCTCATGCCTAGACAAGAGGACCACAAATCATATACAGATCATCAAATTCTCTTCCTTATTTTCTGAAGTTAAAAGTTGTTTTGGTTCCAAGATAGCCAAAGTTCCCATGATGATGTTAAAAATTTAGAAGACACTGTATTGTAATTGTCTACTAATGTTTTGTGGTGTTTGTCGAGAGATTTCGTTGACAGAACAACTGAGATAGGTACATTTATCTTTGCATGTGAAACTAAGGTGTGATTGATGTAGTGGGCCATTTGCACGGGGGAGCTGTACTAATCGGGTGAGTCCCCGCAGGCAAGGTTTCATTCAAGTGTGTTTAGGAAGGTCAGAAAGAGATTTCCAACCATTTCTCATTTGATTGAATACTATTGGTTTCTTTAACGGAGTCAACAAAGTTATATTTTACAATTGCTTTGTATTTGTTTGCAAGTGTATTGCTGAGGAGACTGTTAGTGAAAATTGTAAAGGAGGGTGAGCTGCTGTAGTGAGAGAGGCTGACTTCATGGTGTGTCGTGCTGATATAGGCCGGTGGGTGTACAGCCACGATGTTATTAGTTGTTTATGTTACGGAGTGCCGCACTGGCATTAGTTGTTGATTTAGAACGAGAATTGCGAGTAAATTATTGGTTCCTGCTCTGAAACAAACAATTCTAATTGTGATTATCGACATATTTATCTGAAAATGAAAGATTTTGAGATTTGATTAGGGGAGATGTCTTGATACCCATTATAGAAGGAGAAGAGGCACCACCCAAGGATACTTAAGGTCATTATATGGCGATAAATGTAGGGCTACCCACTTGCATTTGGCTTATCCAACAGTATAAGATAACTGAGAAAGGAGGGGAACTGGCATTTATACGTTACGGTACAATCAATGTGAGTATCATTGAAAATTTAAGGAGAATATAATATGAGAGAAACCACAGCCTATACCTACACAGTTTGAATTGCTCATTGTTGGGAGCATCTGGCCCATACCCGAGAGAAAGAGCGGTATCATAAGAGAGCTATAAAGGCAGTGCGTATTTAGCTTATGCGTGGTGAGATGCAGAACAAAGGAAGCAGAGAACTGACATGATAGAGGGAGCTAAGTTATACCCTGCGTTAACAGGTGATGCATTTGAGAAGGGAAAGAAAGAAAAGAAGATGAGTGGTTGAGTTAAAAGAACAAGATGAGAGAGGCAAAAACAGTGATAGTGACTCTAGTGACAGTCTTCTAAATGTGTTGTTGTCAGAACACCTGCCTCTGTATAATGAGACCCAGTGGAAGCGTTAATGTCATCGGAAACTCAGGAGTGGCTATGTCAACCATAAGTGTATACCCTGGAATGAGCCACCTCTATGAATGTGAATCAAACGCACCTAGGAAGAAACTCTGGGATTTATGTCCCCAGCCTCTCCAAAGCTTTCAATGTCCCCGATGCTTTTACGGTCCCACTACCATTGGTCCTGTGGTTCCTATAATCCCAGTTCCACCAGGTATGGAGGGGATAATTTGGTTGTTCCTTCCAAGCTGAAAATCCTGGAGAGGGCTTCTCCAAGATGAAATGTGGGGAAATGTGTCTCTTTAGTCCCTATAAATGCGCGTAACCCTTATGGTGCAAGTGCAGATTTGACCATGAACCAGACAGGATTTGGACGTTGAGGTTATTCCCAGGTTTGCCAAAACTAGGTAGGCTTACCCGGAAGCCACCTTTAAATATACACAGGGAGAAAAGTACCTAAAGCCCCTGGAATGCAGCAAAATGTTAGCACTCAGGAATAAGACAAATGTTTGAAGGTTGTTAATGGCACTTCAAATGAGAGTGGAAGCTCAGAGTTGAGTCAGGGAACAATTAAATCATCGAGGGTAAATCTAGTGGATGTGGGTAAATAAAACTGGAATTAGATAAAATGAAAAACGCAAGTCTTGAGCTGGCCCAATTGGACACTTATCAGGAAAGTGAACTTGTGTTTAGGAGTAAGGATGTTACCAGAGGAGCGAGACAAGCCAATAAATCGTCCGAAAAAAGCTCATAAATACGTAGCAGACTTGGATCATGCTACGGCTTTACATAAAAGTAATCAACTCTGTTTTAGTGCTATTGAAAAAGAGTGTATGAATATACTAGTAATAAAGTTGCAAATTTTCCTTTAGTACCCAGAGGAGATTATGTTTATGTACCTCGGAGTGGGAATGATCTTACATCACTCACTAACAATTTCGCCAGGTTAGGAGAGAAGCTTGTATAATGGTACAAACAAGTTGAGCGGGTTGTAAAAATCTGTAAAGTTTTGTGGACTGATTTGAATACTTTATTTGATATTGTGGTCCACTGTGATTTGTGGACAGCCTGTAAAATAGCTACAGAATAGCCCGAGTGAGAGCCAGTCAGGGACCCATTGACAAATGGTCCACTGCCCATAGTAATGAAAAATTATAACCAGGTGATGACATGGCTGAAGTCTAAAGTGTCTCCTCAAGATATTGACTGGGTCAAGATTGACTGAATGACCCAGAAACCTAAAGAGATGATTCATGCATATTATGAGAGATTGTTGCAGACATTTGAACAGTATAGTGGACAGGCACCATCGAGTCCACGCTTGAGCTGGACAGAAGCCGTCGACTCCACGCTCGAACTGAGAGGTTGGATGGGCGTATGTACCTAAGGCTACCAGCCAAGGACAGATGTGGTATAGTACCTGACTTCTGCAGGTCTTACCAGGGAATATGCTGAACTGTCAGATCACTGGTTTAGTATCACTCACATACACACCGACGCTCCATTTATATTTTTCACTTACATTTTTTCACTCACGTGTAGCAGTAGCTATATTAAGAGATCCTGATGAAAGCCATGACACTTGTATAGGTCAATAGGCTAAAACATGTTGATCACTTTCGAGTGCAACTGCCCCTAACGTTGGCAATTACACTACCTACTACTTGCTTTTAAGCCTAGCACCAGGTACCAATAATAAACTGTGTTTGACCAACCTTGTAGCTAGTTTTAATCACTGTTTAGGTAGCACTGCACTCCCTCCACCACACACTTCGCTCACATTGGGTTTTATAAGTCCCCCTCTTCTCTGAGACATCCCTGAGCTCCTTCTTCGCAGCGAGAGGGTTGTAGCCCATGTCACAACTAGGTTTGTGATGCGAGGAGGTATCACTAATACGAAACATGACACTTCTGGTGTGTGAGGGAAACCACCCTTAAAAGGGACTTACCCCACCATCCCCCTCCTAGCATAGTTGTTCCCACCCATACCCTTGCACGATGCGAGCACAGACCTGAGGGCTCTTTGTGTGTACGGAATTGGGAGACATAAGGAATCCAAGGACGTTCTACTGGAAAGGAGATTCAAGAGTAGTTGCCGAGTTTTACTGTATGAATGTGGAAAATAATTGAACATGTGACATGAGATTCCGGAATGTACTTTTGTAGTGTATAATTGGAGATCACACTTCAGCTAGATTCAGACTGTTGTTAGACTTAGAGAGGTACAGGCCTATTTTGCGATACATCTATTGAGTAGCTTTGAGCTAGGGAATACTTTTAGGTTTGAGAACTTCTACAGAAGTTCCACGATGCTGACACCTTCTTGCTTTATTGGATCTTAATAGGGTTTCCTCAATCAGTTCTATATAGAGTAGGTTTAGTTTAGGTAACCTAGATTTACTCATGCCTAGACAAGAGGACCGCAAATCACATACAATTCACCAAATTCTCTTCCTTATTGTCTGTATTGCTATCACCAAATTCTCTGTATGCTTCATGTCATGGGGAATAACTTTTGTCAGAGTACTCGGTCTGCCAGTAGTTATTCTGTACATTTACAATATATCCTTGAGGCTTGTGTACATTAGTTTGTCTTTGAATTTGTAATAAACCCTTACTTAATCTCATTTGTGGACTTTGGGTTCTCACTGTGTGACCAAATTGGTTTCACTGTAAAGGCACCTAAAAAGGTTCATTGCAGAGAAATTTGAACATTCGGCCCAGCGCCCTGTCATACCTTATGGCCAGGTCATACTGTTTTCATGTTTCTTTCGGGGAAGAAACCAAACAAGTGCAGGGCTCCGTAACCTCACTGCCATCAGGAATGAGGTAAACAGCGAAGGGTATTTATTTTTCCAGGCTACTTCCTTGCCCTGTGGCGGCCCTGTACAACTTCACTGACAGCAGAAGCCAGCTCTTATGTATTTTAAGCTGCCCATGTTAATGTAGCCATGCGCTGTTCCCATGTCCGGATGTGAGTACCTGCTCTGAACTGGGCGCTCACTCTTGGCCAACAGGTGTGGTAATTTCCTGAGTATCACTTCGCTCAGCTGCACAGCGCCGCTACTACAATTTTGGACTCTTTGAATCAATTAACGCTTGTGATTTAGCCAGGCAAGTTGCACCCGTCCCAAATGTGTTGTAACCATTGGTAGGAATCGTGTCTATTTAATAACAACGGCGTGCAACATCCTTGCCCTTCCAGGGATGAATTGGAGAGTCTACCAGCATGGCTTGTATGTATTCAAAGCAGCTCAGATTTAATTTAATGCGCAGAATTCGGAATTGCACAGTCCTTTCTTTTTAATATGCCCCTTTCGATGTACGCCGCTGAAAAGGAATGCTGTGCATATTTCTTGTGGTGGCGTTATCATAACATTCTTCTAGTGGCTGCACAGCGCAGCCTGCTTTCGACGTCTAGCACTACACTTGAACATTATAGGCTGGTCTGTGACGTTTCTTGGGCCGCAAAGCACGTGGGTGCCTGACAACATCAAGTGTGGCTGAGGGAAACACATCTAGCTGATCAGTTTTTAACTCCTGTTTAGCTCGATGTGCTGCATTATTTGCAACTTGGCATATTGTGCTACGCCAGTACAGCGTTTTAGGGTCCTGGGTTTAAGTCTGGGGGCACAGGTCTTTTTGGGAAATGTGGTATTTGCAAACAGCAGGGTGCTTCTGATAAGCTGACATGGTTGAGTGCTATTCAGTTCCAACTCAGGCTTTAGTTCCAGCTAGGAATTCCAAGTCCGGTTCTGGCCCAGTGAGTATTTTACCATTCCACCATGAGTCAAAGCGAATGTTGTAGGATCAGCCTATGACCAATGTGTCTACATTTTATCTGCTTCGTTTACCCTAGTTTTGAATTTATTATGCATTTGTAATGCTTTCACTCCTCCAAGAGAGGAAGTGTGTTCTCTGATTTCCACAAGTGGCTTTTCGGTCACACAAGTCATGAGACCAGATCCTGACTCAGCCATTTGCCACACAGTGTGATTTCAAGCACATTACATTTACTGGCTGCTTCAGGCGACTGATCCAGAGCCACTACATACCGAAGAGGGAACTGAAAAAGAACACAGGAGGGGACTTGCTACAGCCTCTTACGGGAATACCTGAATGTAAAAATGATGCAACCCTGACTGGTGAGCTGCCTCTCAACATTAAAAATGTAATGAGCATGCACAAAACCAATAGGTCTGGTGTTTGCAGCCAACCTTTTGGCTTTGCCAGAGTTTGTTTGTTTTGCCATGGTTTTTGTCCAAGTTTATTGTTGGAGGATCTGTGCCATCCCCATATTCATAAAAATTAGAAGTTGGATAAAATCAAAATTAATTTGGGTCTTGAAAGCACCCATTGTTATAGTTGTTACTGGTACTAAGAGGAACTACTTTTTTATGCATATGCATTCCTTGTAAAAGAGCAGAAATCCCATCACAGTGAAGTAAGCCAATGGCTGACACGGGCTGACCCATTGCCCCATGCTGCATGCTAGAATGGGCATATGAATACATGTGAATGACACAGCAACAGACTAATGGAGGAGGAGGATTAAGGAAATCCCCTATAAGTAAGTATATATATATATATATATATATATATATATATATATATATATATATATATATATATATATATATATATATATATATATATCAAATTCTACTAAAATCAAAAGGTCTTCGCTAACGATAGACCTAATAAAACATAGGCACAATATGGAAAAAAAGAGAGCACTGGCTCAAACTCCCCATTGAAATGTTTTTCGAAGAACTCCGCCATGTTTCAAAGTGAGTAGAAAGTGAGTTAGGGAATGAGTGAGTGATCAAGCAAGGGAGTGAGTGATTGAATCAGTGAGTAAATATCTAAATGCATGAGGGGAAAAACAGAGAGGAAGGAAATGATTGGGTGGGAGAATGATAGAAAGAGCGAGTGAGCAAGGAAATAAGTGAGTGAGCGAATGAGTAAGCAGATCTGATTTGTGAGTGCCTGAAAGTCAATGAATGAGAGATTGAGCAATAGTGGAGCGATTGAGTGAATAGTTATGCAAACCGGTGGAGTTCACACTGCTGATTTTACAGCTTGTACAGTCAGCCTCAGTCTGCCAAAATAGAGTGAAAAGTTGTTGATTGGTCTTAGTCACGAAGATGAAAGTCCGTGCTACATCTGTTCAATGATTCAGAAAAGGGGGTGGTGATGAACAGAGTGTCTGAATTAAGCAGATCACTCTTACCCAGTCCAAAGATCAGGGCTTGATCCATCACCGTTTTTTAGCTCACTGCACCATCCCAGCTCAGAACCTGGCTACATGCATATTAGTCTGTTCCTGTCCCAGTGCATGATGGGAACAGGGCAAACTAAACTACCAAGCCAATTCTTATACTGGGAAGGAAACAAGCTACCGAGGACCGGTTTCTGGCATTTCAGCCGTCGTCGGCCCGGCTTGCTTGAATCCTGATGGTGCAATGAGCAAGGGACTCACATCTGAGTATACCCTTCCACGCTTATGGTGGACAAAATGATTCAGAAAAGGGGGTGGTGATGAACAGAGTGTCTGAATTAAGCAGACCACTCTTACCCAGTCCAAAGATCAGGGCTTGATCCATCACCATTTTTTAGCTCACTGCACCATCCCAGCTCAGAACCTGGCTACATGTATATTAGTCTGTTCCTGTCCCAGTGCATGATGGGAACAGGGCAAACTAAACTACCAAGCCAATTCTTATACTGGGAAGGAAACAAGCTACCGGGGACCGGTTTCTGGCATTTCAGCCGTCGTCGGCCCGGCTTGCTTGAATCCTGATGGTGCAATGAGCAAGTGACTCACATCTGAGTATACCCTTCCACGCTTATGGTGGACAAAATGATTCAGAAAAGGGGGTGGTGATGAACAGAGTGTCTGAATTAAGCAGACCACTCTTACCCAGTCCAAAGATCAGGGCTTGATCCATCACCGTTTTTTAGCTCACTGCACCATCCCAGCTCAGAACCTGGCTACATGCATATTAGTCTGTTCCTGTCCCAGTGCATGATGGGAACAGGGCAAACTAAACTACCAAGCCAATTCTTATACTGGGAAGGAAACAAGCTACCGGGGACCGGTTTCTGGCATTTCAGCCGTCGTCGGCCCGGCTTGCTTGAATCCTGATGGTGCAATGAGCAAGGGACTCACATCTGAGTATACCCTTCCACGCTTATGGTGGACAAAATGATTCAGAAAAGGGGGTGGTGATGAACAGAGTGTCTGAATTAAGCAGACCACTCTTACCCAGTCCAAAGATCAGGGCTTGATCCATCACCGTTTTTTACCTCACTGCACCATCCCAGCTCAGAACCTGGCTACATGCATATTAGTCTGTTCCTGTCCCAGTGCATGATGGGAACAGGGCAAACTAAACTACCAAGCCAAATCTCGGTGATGGATCAAGCCCTGATCTTTGGACTGGGTAAGAGTGGTCTGCTTAATTCAGACACTCTGTTCATCACCACCCCCTTTTCTGAATCGTTTTTGGCCACTATAGGTGTGGCAGGGTATACTCAGACATGAGTCCCTTTCTCACTGCACCATCAGGATTCAAGCAAGCCGGGCCGAAGACGGCTGAAATGCCAGAAACCGGTCCCCGGTAGCTTGTCTCCCTTCTGGTGAAGAATTGGCTTGGTAGTTTAGTCTGCTCTGTTCCCATGATGCACTGGGCCAGGGACAGACTGATTTGCATATAGCCATGTTCTGAGCTGGGATGGTGCAGTGAGATAAATAACAGTGATGGATCAAGCCCTGATATTTGGACTGGGTAAGAGTGGTCTGCTTAATTCAGACACTCTGTTCATCACCACCCCCTTTTCTGAATCGTTTTTGGCCACTATAGGTGTGGCAGGGTATACTCAGACATGAGTCCCTTTCTCACTGCACCATCAGGATTCAAGCAAGCCGGGCCGAAAACGGCTGAAATGCCAGAAACCGGTCCCCGGTAGCTTGTCTCCTTTCTGGTGAAGAATTGGCTTGGTAGTTTAGTCTGCTCTGTTCCCATGATGCACTGGGCCAGGGACAGACTGATTTGCATATAGCCATGTTCTGAGCTGGGATGGTGCAGTGAGATAAATAACGGTGATGGAACAAGCCCTGATCTTTGGACTGGGTAAGAGTGGTCTGCTTAATTCAGACACTCTGTTCATCACCACCCCCTTTTCTGAATCGTTTTTGGCCACTATAGGTGTGACAGGGTATACTCAGACATGAGTCCCTTTCTCACTGCACCATCAGGATTCAAGCAAGCCGGGCCGAAGACGGCTGAAATGCCAGAAACCGGTCCCCGGTAGCTTGTCTCCTTTCTGGTGAAGAATTGGCTTGGTAGTTTAGTCTGCTCTGTTCCCATGATGCACTGGGCCAGGGACAGACTGATTTGCATATAGCCATGTTCTGAGCTGGGATGGTGCAGTGAGATAAATAACGGTGATGGATGAAGCCCTGATCTTTGGGCTGGGTAAGAGTGGTCTGCTTAATTCAGACACTCTGTTCATCACCACCCCCTTTTCTGAATCGTTTTTGGCCACTATAGGTGTGGCAGGGTATACTCAGACATGAGTCCCTTTCTCACTGCACCATCAGGATTCAAGCAAGCCGGGGCGAAGACGGCTGAAATGCCAGAAACCGGTCCCCGGTAGCTTGTCTCCTTTCTGGTGAAGAATTGGCTTGGTAGTTTAGTCTGCTCTGTTCCCATGATGCATTGGGCCAGGGACAGACTGATTTGCATATAGCCATGTTCTGAGCTGGGATGGTGCAGTGAGATAAATAACGGTGATGGATCAAGCCCTGATCTTTGGACTGGGTAAGAGTGGTCTGCTTAATTCAGACACTCTGTTCATCACCACCCCCTTTTCTGAATCGTTTTTGGCCACTACAGGTGTGGCAGGGTATACTCAGACATGAGTCCCTTTCTCACTGCACCATCAGGATTCAAGCAAGCCGGGCCGAAGACGGCTGAAATGCCAGAAACCGGTCCCCGGTAGCTTGTCTCCTTTCTGGTGAAGAATTGGCTTGGTAGTTTAGTCTGCTCTGTTCCCATGATGCACTGGGCCAGGGACAGACTGATTTGCATATAGCCATGTTCTGAGCTGGGATGGTGCAGTGAGATAAATAACGGTGATGGATCAAGCCCTGATCTTTGGACTGGGTAAGAGTGGTCTGCTTAATTCAGACACTCTGTTCATCACCACCCCCTTTTCTGAATCACATCTGTTCAATGTTCTTGAACCAAGCAGTCACTCAACCTGATGGGTCCCTTGGTACACCCAGGGACGGGCTTGTATATAGGGCAATCAGGCAGTGCCCGATTGGTTGGTCTGACAGATCACCATGTGAGCCATTCTTTGCAGGTTTGGGTCGGTTTTATGGCCAGGTCGGCAATTTTTACTATTGATTTCCCTAATATTACCACTTTTTTTTAACTAAATGGTTCGCTAATGTGGGCCACTTTTATTTTGGTGGCCGGAGCTATTTTTTGACCCAATCCGACACTGGGTACACCTAGCCTTCACCGGCATTGACATTTGACGTTGGTAGGTGGTACAGCCAATTAGGGGGTTGTGACCGCCCTGTAACGAGTCCAGATTTTTGACGAAGGTATCCAGATTGACCTAAACATTAATGTGCAATGGAGAAAATTTAATTTGTTTGGCCAATTCAGAACTGGTATGAATTCAAATTCCTCTGTGGACCACAGGGTGCTAAAAAGCTCCCATTCGACTAGCAGCCAAATCTCATCATGCAGTGAATCAACTCTTAAACAATACAGGTTATGTGGGATCACATGGGAAACTGGCAACCAGGAAGTAAAACAATTCAGTTTAGAGCATCTTCAATACGTATTGTTTATTTCATTTTACGGGCTCTGATTCGAGGTACTTAGAAGATCAGAAACCACGACCAGTCGAGATCACATGTACATCGCAACTGAACAAATAAATGTAACTCACGACAAGCTGAGCACCTACCGAAGCCCACACTCTGCAGTGGCTCTTTAAATCCGACGTCATCCAGAGACAGCCCCTCTGGGTCAGGGGGTGCCTTGCACCGGAGGCGCGTCTCACAGTCTGAGCCAAAGGACAACGGGACTTCCAAGAACAGAGCTGGCAACAGGCAGCCAAGCAGCCCAGACAGGCGCGCGGAAAACACCATCCTACACTTCTGCGTTTCCTTCTGCGCCAGAAATAACCGGGCTATACAGCAAGGGACAAGTGTGGGTATTTTGGGCAGTTGGCGGGCCTCGGCCTGGAGCCAGAGGGCCAGTTTAAAAATACATAAATTAATATACTTGTCAGGCACGTCGAGGGGCAGCCTGCGCTTTTGGACGGGTGGAACATTGGGCTCATTGACTTCCCTCCCAGCCCTTTCTTCCCCCCTAGGACTGCCCAGTACAGGTGGTGACCGTGAGCACGGCGCGAGGACAGCCCAGTACAGGTGATGACCGTGAGCATGGCCCGAGGACAGCCCAGTACAGGTGATGACCGTGAGCACGGCGCGAGGACAGCCCAGTCACAGGTGATGACCGTGAGCATGGCGCGAGGACAGCCCACTGCAGGTGATGACGTGAGCATGGAGCGAGGACAGCCTAGTACAGGTGGCGATCGTGATCACGGCGCGAGGACTGCCCAGTACAGGTGGTGACCGTGAGCACGGCGCGAGGACCGCTTCTGAACCAAGATCACGTCGTTGCAGAGATTCCCCTGATCGCTCAAACCACGCCTAGAGACTCTCTCCATATCTTTAGTTATATGTAGTATCATTTAGAATATTCTCAGGACAACAAGACAAAAAAAGTGTCTTAAAGTGAATGAATAGGGTGCTACGTTCCATGATATTAATCGGTGAAATCACATGAAGAAGTAACTTTATGTGACATAACTATACTACTGCAACTCCTATCACTACTACTCCTGTTCTGACTTCTATTATTACTTTTGCTACAGCAGTTGCAACCACTGGTATTACAAATGATGCTACGGTTGCAGCTCCTACTGATAACGGATTCTACTCCTACGGACACAACCACTACAGCTACAGTAGTGAAGAGTGCTGCTACTATTACTCCCTCTAACTCTTCTACAACTGACAACCAATATTACTATGACTATTACTGCTACTGCATCCAGTACTTTTGTTACAACTACAAGTTCTACAACTGGTAACACTCCTACACATACAACTACTATTATTTCTACTATTAATACTTCTATTTCAGAAACTACTACAACTACTGCTGCTAGTACTATTAATAACTCTATTGTTATGACTCTTACTACTATTTATATTATTAGTAATTGTAACTTGAGGTGATGAGTGGCTCAGTAAAGAAGTGATGTTAGTTTCAACCAATTCAGTGGTACTCAAATTCAGAAACAGTAAACAGTCCCAAGGGGTCAAACCTATCCTTCTTGAGTCTCTCTAGAGATCTCTGGAGCAGGCGCATTCTACTCATGAGAAAGCCAGTGACCATGGAGTCTTACCAGCCCGTCGCAGTTGCTGATGGCCACACGCGCTCCAGGCATGTCGGATATATCCCCAGTGAACACACACTCCCGGCGGACTGGCTCCTGGAAGAGCTCTTGGAAATCCTCTTGCCACTCAGCCAAAGCTCTGGGAGCCACCAGCCGACTATTGGGTTTGAGGCGAAGATGCAACTCCTTTCCAAATACGGTGACGTTAAAGTAGACACTGCCTTTGTCGTCACTGTGGGATCCAGCCAGGTTGGGGACGCTCCGGGCAACCCTCTGCCAAGGGTGCTTTGAGGCGTGCTTCTCCT
Organism: Lissotriton vulgaris; assembly: GCF_964263255.1. Lineage (NCBI taxonomy): Eukaryota > Metazoa > Chordata > Amphibia > Caudata > Salamandridae > Lissotriton > Lissotriton vulgaris. The sequence continues at coordinate 784,435,848 of NC_141693.1, forward strand.
TGAAGCTTTCTCCTGCTGAGACCACGTGGGAGAGATACCGGCCGCGGGAATCCGTACTGAATGGGACAATCACACCATATTCACCCAGCTTTGCAAAACGATCCACTGTAGAAGACAAATATAGATTTTATGAGGAAATGTCCATGAACTGAAACAATGAACATCAGGTAAAGTTGTTTTTCCAAGAGTATCATCAATTTTACTGATAATCAATTTCCCACAACTTTTCAACAGCGTTGTTTTTTCTTTCCCCGTACCACATTTTTCCATTTAAACACAAGCCTCACAGAACATGGTATTCAACCCATACTTCATTATCCTCTGCATCGTTACAGTTACCTGCATAGACCACACCATACAGTCCATTGCTCTAGACTCTTATTCACTGAATCCAGCGCCTGCCCCAGTTGCAGTTTAATGGCTGCCTTAATCACCCTAACAGCCTCCAGAATAGCAATAATACATTTGGTGTTGCTGTCGCCTACGCCTGTCCAGTCAAAATGGTGAAGAGTACAACACAAGTGACGCTAAAAGCTTACAGGCAAAGCAGTAGCATGACAGTCCATTTCTTTGTCTGTCACCGCCTAGATACTCATTTACCACAAAACTGCATTGACAAAGACACCTTCTGACAGCCTACACCATATCGTGCTAGACAAGCAGGAAATGCTCTGCTGATCTGGAAGTAAAGATGAAATAATGGGAACTGCACAGAGGTTTACCACTTGCAGGTCAAATATGATAACATTGTATGTTGGTTATCAGTTTGGGTCACTCCAAAACCAGAAGAGTAGTGAGCAAAAAATGCATTTCGAAACAAGTTACCATTGACTGGCATTCCATCACTTGCACCATGGCATAACTGTGTGAGGTAACATTTCTTCTCTCACAATGTAATAGACATCACCACCATCAGACACAGAAACAAAACAAATGCAGTGCCATCAGATTGGCTTCCCCTTACCGCAAAGAGAAAATGAAACAGACTTGAGGCTGCACTGTACCCTGGGCAACAAATAACCCAACACTAGTTGGCATCCATACCTCTGCCCCCTGACCCCTCACCTCCACTAGTATAACGGTTCAACAGGGCAGCTATTGACTGGGAGAGCCTGCTTTACAGAGTCCCATGGAGCTGTGCATCTCATATTTCCTGGAGTACAAAAAACGCGCATTTGTATTTTAAGCACCAAAACCAGCGGGGGCTTGCAAATGGGAGAACAAATAATTTAGCTTCTGTTGCTTTCGAGAACTCTGTTCAAAAAGATGCAAAGAAGATCTGCAAAGATAGGTCCCTAACACAGTCCGGGTGTTTGTTTAAAAAAATAAAATTTCACACAGTATCTTAGAATATAAAATGTTCTCCTGGCAATACTGTTAAAAGGACCCATGAAAAACAATGCTGGTTAATTCATTTACTTAACAAGCAGCATTGGAGCATTTCATTTGGTTTCACTACCTGATACCAAGCAGTGGACAGCGCTGAAATGAATGAACATATTTGTATGAATTCATACCTTCAATCCTAGTTGCAGCTGCAGCAGCCAGCCAGCAGCTCAGAGCGAAAAAGCAAGAACACATTCCATACATGTGGGTAAAATCCATGAGATGTTGCTCTGGGGCGAAAAAAGGGTCCTGAACTTCCTAAGTCAAGTAACCAAGTCAGCAGAAAAGTTATGTCAGCGAAGGTCGAAGAGTAAAAGTTTTCCTTTCCCTGGCTCCTTTCCCCTGCCTTGATCCTCGTTAGCTGTTGCACAGAGAGAGGATGATAAAGCGATCTTTCAGGGCTCTGTGCATGCAGCCAGGCGTTTTACAATCTGCTCTCTCCCCCCGCAGCTCCCGTTGGAGTGCAGCAGGCTGACAGATCAGGGGAGGCACACAGAAAGGGTGGAGGGAGCCAGAGAGACCGAGACGGGCTCTGAGTGGCAGACTTTTTGGCCCCCGGTGAACTGTGCCTAACTGAAGCAAGTCCCATCCATTTAGGAAGACGAAAAGGAAGGGAGGCGTGAAGGGGGAGCGAGGGAGGGGAGAAGGCTGCAGCTGAGAGAGGGAGGGCAGGCGGCCCGTGGGAGGGGGGCGTTAAGGGGGTCTGCCTAGAGATGCATGAGCATAGTGACATCATCAGAGTGACACTCGATAAGGTGCAGTCACACCCTCGGGCCTCTGTTGTAATAACTTCAGGGCAGCGAAGAGAGGCGGGAGTGGCGTAGGGGGAAGAGGGAAGCGATAGGATAGCATGATGGTGCAGTCTGTCAGAAGTTCAGTACACAGGTGGTAAAAAAAAACACAAGTAGTGACTTAAATAATTAGGTGGATAAACTTGCAAAGGGACTGCAGCTGCCACGCTCTCGGGATGCCTTGTATTAGGTTCTCAAAAACAAATTAAATGGGTGCATATGACTGCAAACCTAATATTGATTCATACAAAATTCTGCTCAGTGCTGACCAGAGATAGGTTTGTCGCTGTAGCCACAATTTATAAATATTTGTAAGCCGGCGGCACCATATATGTCCCACAACGCACTATTCGCACTGTTTATCCTTTTTGGGAGCTCCCCATACAGACCAGGGACCTTAGGATTTCCAGTGTGTAGGCACAAACTCTTTATACCTGGGTGATGAGAGCCTACAGCATCTTCCCCAGCCTGGATACTCGCCAAAGACTATGCCACACACTGAGCTTAGTATAACATTCTTTTATTCTGTATGTGACCACAAATTCAACATTCTAAACCTGCATTCACTTCAGGTCTCCAACACCCCTCCCTTCCTATACTTTCACCAATACACGTGATATGTTGGGATTGTCTGTCCCCAGCCCGTCTGTTTGTTCTTTCACTTTGACTGTTTTGTTCCCCTGAAGTACTTTCCCCCTTGACGATCTGCCTGACTTGATAGGCATTCCTTACCCCTTTTTACCATTCCCCCTCTACCTTCCTTACCCCATTGGACGTGTGCCTTGATATGCTAGGTGCTAATAACTCATGCTATTGTTTAATCACAGTTTTTTTTCTCCTATGTTATACTTGGCTCCTGTAACTGAAGTCATTTTTTTGTAACTTGTAACTCGCTGATCCTCATGTAAAGCGCTCGGATACCTCCGGGTCTAGCCAGCTCTATATAAAACTCTGCAAATAAAATAAAAATAAATAAACTATGCTCTAAAGTTCTACTGAGTCCATCAGGGGCCACAAGGGTTCCATCATTACAAACTTACACAATGCTACATTTACCTCTCTGTTAAATAACAATGATTTTTTTTTTACAAATATATATACAATCATAGCTCGTTAGTGAGTCTTCATGGAGCTTTGATCACACATCCCCACAGTGTCTTCGGAAACTGGGGACAGGCAGTAGAAGTGTCCATGATCTGCGTTGGTGATGTAAAAACAGCAGTAGTCAGGGGATCTTCATGTGTCTTTCCAGACCCAGTCTCTACATTGACATCAGTGCCTGATGAGCAATGAGCCACATGTCGGAAATGCGAGAAACTCGCGTAATGGACTTCCCAGGACATTGTGCAGTCACCAAGGGCCCTTTGCTGGTCACAACATGAAATGGTTCAGCATGGAAAGGACCATCAAACTTTAATTATCTATGCTGACGAACAAGCACTCGATCTCCTCTAGTGAACGTAAAGCCTTTTGCATTTTGATGCTTGTCTGCTTAGGCCTTCATTTTCCTCTTATGATCCAAGCTTTCACATTGGTCTCTTCCTCAGTAGTTGATCTTTCTGTTGGTCCATTTAGATATCTTGCTCGTCATTGCTCTCCAGAACATCACGATTGCAGGGCTTTCAGCTGTGATAGAGAGAGGGGTCAAAATGGTAAGCTGGAAGAGTTGAATGTAAAACAGACTTAAGGTCGAGCCTTTCTACTATAGCACACTGGCCGGGTTAGTTAAGAGTACTCATGAAATGTTCGACAAGGCCATTGGCCAAAGAGGTGTGGTCATCTGATGCTTCAAATTAAGATGACAGAAAATCTCTGTATTCTCGACTGTTGAACAGTGGGCTGTTGTCCGACTTTAAGATTGCAGGAACGCCCCAGGTTGCAAAGATGCTGTCTAATCTCTCAAGAACAAATTCTTGAGTGATAGATGAGAGATCGTCTGTCAAAGGAAAACAGGAGTATTCATCAATGATCACCATCAAATGATATCCTTTGTCAAGAGGACTGGAGAAGTCAACAGCAATTCTTTCCCATGTATGCGTAAGCAACTCTGACATGTTTAAGGGGTGTTGAGTGGTTTTCGATGACAGGCAGTTACAGAGATGACAGGCCTTTAATTCTCTTTCAACTCTCTCGTTGAGATGTGGAAACCAGACTCGATCTTTGAGAGCGAATTTGGTGGCACTAATTCCACGATGTCCTTCATGGGCCACTACAATTATCTGTTCTCCTATACTCTCCGGAATCACAATTCTTGAACCTGTTAGAATAATACCTTCCTGAGTAATGGACAGTTCATCTTTGACATTGTTGAACTTTTGATATTCACTGTCACTGGAAATAGGTCGAGGGTGCTGGTACCAAGACTTATTGTAATAATGTCTTTCAGTTGTTGCATATCACTATCATGACAATGTATTCCACAGAAATGGCAGCTGGGGTGCTTGGTTTCATTATGAAATTTATGTAGGCTTCAGCCATCTTAGAATGGGTTCCAGTGCACTGTAGGGGCACTCTTGAGAAGTAGTTGGCAGGGTTCTGGTTTTTTTCCGTGGACGATGAACAATGGCGTAGTTGTATTCTTGCAATTGCTGATCCCAACATTCCATGAGAGTAGGCATTTTTGCCTTTCAATTGCCAAAGATAGCCAACAATGCTTGATGATCTGTCACAAGTGTGAGAGGCTCCCCATACAAGAATACATGTAAATGTTCAGAAGCCCACACCACTGCTCAAGCTTTCTTTCGAAGGTTGTGAATAAGCACGTTCAGTTTGAGGCAAACTTCGAGTTGCATATGCCACAATACTTCTTCGAGCATTTGGGTGTCCCGTGTGCTGGGCAAGGATGGCACTCAACCCAACAGGGCTAGCTTTAACAGCAACCTCAGCATGACGCTTTTATCAAAGTATGCCATTTCGTTTGATTTACTGGAAGCTTTGCTAAAATTCATGTGACCAGAGAAAATAATTTTTTTTTTTCGTCAAGTCTCCTAGTCGAGCACTGAATCTGCCAATGTCTCATATGTATGTAGAGCAGTAGCTGGCCATGCCAAGGAATGAATGTAACATGGAAACATCTTGTGGGGACTGGCAGTTGACAGCTCTTGCACTTTAGCTGGATCGGGTATCATGCTCCCATCCGAAAATATATGGCCAAAGAAGTTTGTCTTATGGAACTCACATTTCTCAGCATTCAAGTTAAACCTGCATCAGCAAGCAACTGACACACCCTGCATGAAAGCTTTGTCATGCTACTTCTGTGTGACTCTGAAAACCAATATAGCAAACACAAGAAGATGATGGACGGAGTGATCAAACATTTTAGACACTCACCTCCAGTCACAGATCTGGGTTGAATCTATCATCGTTCTTTGGCTCACTTCCCCCACCCCAGTTCAGACACAGCTATATGCAAATCAGTCTTGACCCTTTGCCTCATGGGAACAGTCCAGCCCAAACTGCCAAGTCATGTCTTCCCTGGACCAGAAACAAGCATGCTGGGACCGGTTTCGGGCTAACAGCCCTCATCAACCAGGCTAGCTTGAATCCAGAGGAAAAGTGAGCAAGGGACCCACGTCTGGGCATACAGTGCCAACTTAGGGCAAGCAGAGCAAACACAAGGAGATGATGGATGGAGCACTGAAACTTTTTAGACACTCACCCCTAGTCACAGATCTGGGTTTAATTCATCATCGTTCTTTAGCTGACTTCGCCACCCCAGTTCAGACACAGCTATATGCAAACCAGTCTTGACTGTGTGCCTCATGGGAACAGTCCAGCCCGACCTACCAAGCTATGTCTTCCCTGGACGGGAAAAAAGCATCCTGTGACCGGTTTCGGGCTAACAGCCCTCAGCAACTTCAGCGCTCCGTCTGTCATCTCCTTGTGTTTGCCTTGTTTGCCCTAAGTTGGGAAGGTATGCCCAGACGTGGGTCCCTTGTATCTTTGTTTGCTTATTCTTCATTGTTGCTACAAATGAACCTTGGCATTTTAGTGGTGTTGATGCAGCCCACGTATACAGTTTATTTTTTGATAGCGTAAGTTTGGGCAATGGAGACAGTTCATTATATTTCTCCTCAGACATAATATTTATTGACACACCACTTTCAATAATGAAAGGCATTGAACAGCCATTCACCTTTAGTGTAATGTTCGGACAATGTTTGAATGACTTTCGTGCTTTGTCATGTCGACTTTTCTTAGACCAGTGTTTTTCCTTGCAGACATCCAGTCCAACATGTGCACATCTCGCTTAGGTAAACATTGACATGGCACAACCATCTTCTTCACTTATATTGATACAGAAAACTGTTTGACCAAGATTTAGATATTTATCAACTTTATTTGGTGTCGATTTGACTCAGCTCATTTGGTAGTTTGGCCTCATGGGCAATGGCCGCAAACATTGCTTCTGGCAGCTCTTTTGTCTTCAGCCCGCGACACACTCACTTTTTCTTTCGACTTATAAACCATTACAAAATGGTTCTCTTTTCCACAGCCTTTGCAGATTTGCCCAATAGCAGAAAATTTACATTTGTGTGAAAACTAAGATCCACAAATGAAGCAAAACAATTCACTGTGCTTTGCCTTCATTTTCATATTCATTTACTCACTGTTAGACCTGGCATCTTTTGGCATGATTTCCCTGTCTTTTTGACTTCTGACCTCCTGTTTTGACTGTGTGCTGAACTTTGTTGTTGCTGTTTTTAGGACTTTGGGCACTTTTTCACTTCTGACCAGTGCTAAAGTGAATGTTCTCTGTGTCTAAAATGTAATGGTATTTGGTTTCTCCATGATTGGCATATTTGATTACTAATACGTCCCTAGTACAGTGCACTACATGTGCCCCGGGCTTGTAAATCAAATACTACTAGTGGGCCTCCAGCACTAATGCTATCTAAATAAGTAGCCCTTCAAACCCATCTCAGGCCTGCCACTTCAGAGCCTGTGTGTGCAGTCTTAAACTGCCATGTTGACCTGGCAAGTTTACCTATTGCCAGGCCCAAGCCGTCCCTTTTTATTACACACATCACCCCTAAGGTACGCCCTAGGTGACCTCATGGGAAAAGTGGAGTGTATTTAAAAGGTGGGACATGCACTTTTGAGTTTTACAAGTCCTGGCAGTGGACAACTGCTACATTTGTTTTTTTTTACTACAGCAAGACCTATGTCTCCCACAGGTTTCATTGGAGCTGCCTTGTAACACTTTACAAGAGTAACTTCCAATTAGGAAAATATAGAAAGAGTAAGTTTGGTGTCTCTGGACTCATAATTTAAAAACACATCATTTAGGCAATTTGTTTTTGAAATTGCAGGTCTGAAAGTTGGAATTTTCTTACTTTAACAATTCTGGGCCATTTCCATTTCTAGAATTCACGCCTGGGTTGAATGAAAGCTGGGCTTTCTGCATTACCTCTAGTTTGTCACACATAAAGGGAGCTGAGGTGTGCCCTGCATATCCTGATGGCCCCTCACCAGGCTGATGGGTCTTCCTCAGCTAGATTGAGAGGGAGGAGCTGACACTTGCTCCTGAATGAGGCTGTGCCTGTCCCCACATAGAGAGCTGCATATCCCCCTCTAGTGTGTCTGGAGCCAAGACCAGGAAGCGCTGGGTCTTGTGCACTACAAAGACCTTTTTTTGAAGGCTCCCTTCTTCAAAGGCTAAAATGGGTATACGCACTGGACCTTTGACAGCAAATACTCATAACACTTCTGGATTGAGGACATTCTGCCAGGAAGAAGAGCTGCTGTGCTGCCAAGAGGGACTGTCACTTTGCTGCTTGCTTTGCTGTGTTGGTGTGCTGCCTACTGCTTCTTGTTTGGGAGTGAGATGACTGGACTTTCTTCTCTACATCCTGCATCCCTAAACTTTCTCCAAGAGCTTGTTTGTGCTTACCTTCTGTTTCTCAAGTCTCAAGAATATCAAATACTTCACCTTAATCTTGCTACCACCACCTGAGCTCCTCTGCTGTGAGTCCTGCTCTCCAAATGGTGCCAAATCCAGTTCTGGGCCCTTGGAATTGAGTGTTTGGTGCTGCAACCCAAGAAACCAATGCATTAACACCGAAGTGTTGTTCAGAACTGGTGCAGTCTCTGCATAACCGACGCATTGCCACTACCTCAACCGAAGCTGTGGACAACTTTTGCTGAGTGAGCGACACAGAAACCTCAACTAACAACGCAGCCTGACTTTGCTGATGCAGCATCTATGAATCACCGCTGCTGAGTGAGCCTCGGACTATGCCTCCCTGACGTCTGAGATGAACCGTCCCAACTCCAATGCATCCCTGGCCTGGCGTGGCTTATAATTGATGGATAGCCTTCAGTCCAGCAGTTTGACATTGATGCCTAGGAACCAATGCAGAGTGCTCTTGACATTGGTGCATCAACAACTTTGCCCGATTTCAGAACTGACACATCACCTGCAACAGCGATGCATCACCTCCGTATTTCAATGCATCATCCCTAAGCCTCGATGCATCCAAGGTATTGACAGAGGGTCTGCGTGACTCCTGTATCCAGCCCACACTCCACTGGGTTCGGACGGAACTTTAGGAATTGTCCCAGTCAAGCATGGCCATATAGCCCCAGTAGGAGCAAATGACTTATTAGCACTGCATTTTGATTGAATCTTGCACAATTCATATCTTGACTTCCGTATGTTGTATTTTTGTCATTTTGACCTTTTTGTACTCAGATAAATATTGGCTATGCTTCTAAACTGGTGTCGAGTATATTTTTGGTGTTTTTCCACTGTGTTACTGTGCATCTTTGTATAAATACTTTACACATTGCCTCTTCAGTTTAGCATTACTGCTCTGTGGCAAGCTACCAGGGGGTGAGCACAGGTAAACGTTTGATGTGTACTACACTTACCCTGACTAGGATTGTAATTCCTGCTTGGACAGGGTGCATCCTTCTGCCAACCAGAAAGCCAATTTCTAACATTCACTCTGGGCACCTCTGACCTCCATGTCAACAGCTTGTCTCTCAGAACACTCTTCAGCTCCGGCAGCCATGAGAACTCGCTCCAGACAAGCATTTCTCTCAGCATTCATCATCAGAACAAATCTGATAAAGCATCCGACAATCTCTCTGAGGGGTATAGCTTCCTCATCATTAAATTCATTTAACTTACATTGTTTGATGAGCGTATCCAGTCTTTCAACAAATTTGTCGATGGTCTCACCAGCTTTCTATCGTTCTTGACTAAAGATGTACCTTTTGTAACCTACATTTGGCATTGGATTGAACTTGAGATTCAAGGCTGCTTTAATTTGACTGTTTGTAATTTCATCAGCTCACATCATTGTTTTGATGACCTTTTTACACCTTCACCAACAAGATTCTTAAGGTACTTGATAATCTTTTTTTTATCTGCTTCTTCAATCGCATTGATGAACTCATCAGATGTCTCTATCCCGGCAGTCCACTTGTCGCCAATATTCAGCTTTTTGGTGGTATCAAATCGAAGAGCTGGTTTCAAGTAGAAGGATGCATTGTAACCACTGGTGGAACTTACTAATCTGGAGAGTAGAGTTCTTTCTGACTCTGCTTGGTGATCTTGTTTATGCAAAACGTCTCTGAGGCCTTGCTACTGGCTTGCCTCTGGATCATCTTTGATAATGACAGGAAATGTGACCTCTTTCTTGGTTTATATTGGAAAAGAATTTCACGATTCCGATTACCACTCTTGGCTTGCTGAACAGTGGTGGCTGTCATCAACAGGAAGGGGGGGGAGCGCTGAAACAAAATAAAAATGTATCAAGATTAATGGGCTCACGCAAATATAAATTAAAATATATTATAATAAAACACTTAACTGAAAACAGGACCTCCTGCCACAGACCTCGTCGCGCTGCAGCCCAGCCACCAGGAAACTCCCTTGACCCAGGGCCAGTCCTAGGCATGGGCGGTATGGGCAGCTGCCCAGGGCCTCGCTCTCAGGAGGCCCGCTGCCGGCCCAAGAAATCAATCCATATATTCCAAACGCAGGGGGCCCTACCTACCCGACAATAAATGTATTGCCCGATGTCACGTGATGATGAAAAGCGCTGCGCGCACTCGTGCGGCGCAGGCAGTTAGGGAACTCTGTCACCGTGCACGCATGCACCCCACCACTTAGCTTAGTGGTGGTGGTGGTGCCGTGCGCAGTTCGCAGTGCGCGGGCAAGGCCTAAGGCCTTTAATTATGTGGGTCCCAGACTCCCAGGGCCATCAATCTGGTAGCGCGCGAAAGTGCTACCAATGACGGCCCTGGAATCATTTTGGCCAGCCCCCGCTCTGCAGTGATGGTGACGCTGCGCAGCATGCACGCCATACGTGCTCTCTGGCCAGGAGAGGAGAGCAGGGTCTTCGGTGTGGAGTCGGGAGTTGGACGGTTTGGGCTGCGTTTTACAAAGGTAGGAGAGACCTGCAGCAGCAGACAGACAGACAGTGCTGAGTGAAGTTGACGAGGGCAGAGCTGAATGCTGACTGTCCTCAAGAGGTCTGCAGAGAGACATCTGCACTGTCATGCAGGGGAACCTAGTAGTGGTGTAATAGTGCCACTGGAAAAAGAAAGGTAGACAGCAATGTACTTAATTCAGACACTCGGTAATCGAAAATGTAGGTTCAATCAGGAAAAGTCATTGGCATTGACTCCAATGCAATTTATGCCAGCGACAGAAATCCTGTTTACATGACTCAGAGGGTGAGAGCTGGTTAGGAGGAGGAATCCGTGTCTGTTACTGCTTTGCTTAACCTGAGGAACATGGAGCAAAACGTTGTACAGCCTGTGCTCCATGCATGCCCCCGTGCATGCGGGGATATTCTACCGTACATGATTTTCAAGCCAAAAGTGAGCAGCATAAACAAACTGCACAGCAGCCCCTTTTTAACCCCTTTGATGCTCATGACGAGCTCCGCTCGTCATGAGGCATGGTTGGCAACGGCTCAGGACACGAGGGAAGCACCGCTCTCTCAGTCGGTACTCCTTCACCACCATCTGAGGTGCTGAAGGAGTACCGACTGAGAGAGCGGTGCTTCCCTCGTGTTCTGAGCCGTTGCCAGGCGGGGTTGTGCTATTTGCTTCAACTATAATGTGACAAATACAACTTCTGCGAACAAAGAACACACCTACAAAATCAGGTGATCTTTTTTCATGTTGCAGCAATGTCAATATTCTGTGACTTTTTAAACCTTTCACTTCACTTTTTGCAGTAGCATTTTGCTATATTCCGGTCCTGATGAAAGCAATGGACTCTACAGTCCCCTGTATATTGCTGAAACATGTTGACCATTTCTCCATCTAGGTAGATATTTGGTAAATCTACTTATGCTGCTCTTTTAATGTTGGTGGAGCGAGCATAGAACCGAATAAAGTTAGTCTTATTTCTGCTCCCTCACCCAATTTTATATATTTTTTTCACTCACTAATCACACTCTTTTCACAGCACTGCAAATCAGTCACCCACTTTTTCAATTGATGGGTAGTTTGTGACACTCTACCACCATTGGCCACTACTAGGTTCTAAGGAGGTTATACCATCTGACCCTCCACCTGAACCAGTGGTGTACCGATTTTTGTGGTCAACAAGAATGCCAAATGATGAAGGGCGGTTCCGAGTGGTGACTGATGGATATCCTGCTAGTGATCACTGGTATCCACCAATGCTTTTCTACAACTGTTAGATGAGTTGACACTGTTCTTTGTTAGTTTAATGAACCACACATAGACTTTCCAGACCCTTTGACACTCTTGTGTTTTTTGCATTCAGTTAGGGAATGTGTCTCTGTCTGGTCTTTAAACTCCCTTAGGCCCTCCCTCACCATTTTGTTTTTTCTTTCTCTCTCCCCAACCTTTGGTAATAGCCAGTCTAGATGTTTTCCTTACATTCTGGCACTAGCAGTCTTGTTTATCTCACCGTAAAACCAGGACTACAAGTCCCTGAATGCAAAGGAAAGACCCGCATCAGAGCAGCGAGTCGTACGTGGACCGGGGGAGCACAGCAGCTCTGCAGATGCATCTACTAGTGGCACTGGGGTACCTCCTCCAGGCCTGGCCCCTTCCTACTGGTCACATTCTTTCTCCACTACAAAGGGGGTTTCAGGGTGCCTCCCTTACCCTCTGAGACTGGCCCAGATTGCTCTCCTGGGCGGACTGGGCACTTCTTTGCCATGCCCAGTCTCTGCCCTGTTGCGGACGGAGGTTTCCAGGTGTTTGAGGTTCTAGGGGCTCTTGATCCCACCATGCTGCAACAAGTAAGGCACATGTAAAGGCTGGTGCATGAGGGTACAAAGGCACACAGGCCCTCAGAGTTGTGTCCCTCACATTCGTGTCACTGTCACTGGTGTAGATGTGGGTGCTGAGGCACGTGGCCCATGTGCACTTGCCAGCACAGCTCAGACCTGGGCACCGTTAGGTTGCTGGAATTAGAAGGGATGTTGGTGTGCAGAAGCAGGTAAAGTGCACAGCCCTGCCCATTCTGCCCAGATCTGCACAAGGCAGGTGGCAGCTGCTTGGCAGAGGGCTGGGAGCGGCCCACAGTCGCCAGCTAGAATTCACCTCTCCCATGACAGACTCATGCACATGGTATAGCGCCAAGTCTCCACACATCATGACTGACATTTCCAACAAGGAATGACTAATCAGTGCTGTTCCCAAATGTGAATGCTGCTTCCACCAGCAATGGGCTGGGATCTGACCCTTTGGCCTCTTTGTATATAGACTCATTTGATGACATCAGTTCTAGGTTTAAAATGATAATATCCGCACATGTATGAACTTAATCAGACTGTCACAAGCGTAATTATAGCTAGATAAATTGAACAGTTGAGTCACAAAACATAAATAGTTAATATACTTGCGTCTGAGGTGTGTTAAAAAGTGCTCGGTGTGCTCTAAGATGGTGAATCAGACATGAAAAGTAAAAAAAAAAGTTTCATTCACAAAAGTGTGAATATAAATTTATACTGCTGTTTTCTTAACCCTCTGGTTCCTTTGGAATTTGGGGGCATGTCCAACTAATCATTCAAGGAGCTCGCAAGTGTTACACTCATGGATATTTGCTCACCTGTTTTCCATCCCCTCTACTTTTTGTCCATGTTACTGATATCCACATTAGTTTGCTTCAGTGATGCCAAATAACTAAGATCAAAAGTCTTGCGAAGCCACTTTCTGTGATATCACTTCTTGCAACGCAATATGCAATTAGAGGGGCCTCACATTTTCCCTTTCGCCCGGGGCCTCATAAGGCCTAGGACCGGCACTGCCTTGACCAATCGACATGCTCCTCTCACCAGCATGACAGCAGCACCCTTATTGGAGGGAGCAGCCTCTCTCGCCACTCCCAAGGGCACTGGAGCCCTACACTTACTCTAACCCAGCTTTCTTAAGATAGCAGGGTTAGAGGGCTCAAAGTGCGCAGGTATGGCTATGATTTGACTCCTAAACTTTTATCATTGGCTACATTTTAAAATTGTTTGCTACATTTAAAAAAAACTCTTTTTTATAAACTGTATTGAATTTGTTGTGTTTACCTCATTTCGCCGATATCTCTCACACTCGACCTTGGCCCAGTCACTTCCTGGTGTTACGCCCACTCGGGTGCCCTATCACAGAGGAGGCGGTGGAGGTAATGCTGCTACCGGCCATTTAATGCCGGTAGTAGTGGGCGCGCCAGCTGCGTGCCAAAGGCTAGCACGTCTGCGGTCGTCCGGGACCAGGGGGCAGTTATTATGCCCAAATAACTGCCTACTCCCCAACTAAGCTTAAACAGCTTCACTCACACAAACTCATACCTAATCCCTCTACCTGCTCCAGCCTAGTCAAATATGGGATTATGGCTACTAAAACATCCTTTCCTGAACTAGTTTGCCCTACCTATAGTGCAGGACCCCCACCCACAAGAGGGAAATGGAGCCCGGAAGTTATCCGTCCTATATCTAAACACCCGCTCCATGGTAAAGCACCAGCTAGATATATTTCTCCAAATAAAGCTCGAGCAGCCTGACAACCTTCTGCTAACAGAAACCTAGCTCTCTCATGATTATTCACCTGACATCCTGGCATCCCTACCCATGGACTACTACATGCTCCAAGCCAACCACCCTCAGGGGAAAGTGGATGGAGGTGTAGCCGCTATAATACACTAGAATCGTAAACGTACTGCCTTAACACCGCTAGACCTACCATCAGTAGATAACCTTGTTGTCAAAATAGAATCCAATGCAGGCCCCCTGATTTGTGTTCTGCTCTATAGGCCACCTCAAAGCATGCCTTTTTCCCCACAATCCGTGGGCGAACAGGTAGCTCATTTATTAAACAATCATGCAAAAATGTCGCTGATCGGTGATTTTAACTACTGGGCTAACGACACTGCAGGCAGCCCTCAATCCGTCGAATTATCCGAGGTATTTATGGGGTTGTATCTTACTCAACAGGTGTCCTCCTCCACACACTTGACCAGGTCTGGACAGCCAACCTCGTCACATCTGCAATGTCGGTCACACCCTGCACATGGTCCGATCTCTATCTAATTTAGTTTACCATCAAGAACATTACCACGGCCAAACCCCCCACCTCTGAAGGGGTAACAACAAGGAACTGTAACAAAATAGACAAAACTATACTCCTTAATACACTGGCCAACTCAGTTCCACCCAATCACCTCGCTATTAACCATTGCAAAGGAAATTTAACTGCATGGCTATCAGCTACCAGCAACAAACATGCACCCCTCAGGAAAACACACCTTGCCCGAGGTCATGAAGCTCAGAGATAGTTCTCCACTGAACTAAACGCCCAAAAACTAGCTCTTTGGCAACTTGAAAGAAAGCGGAGACACAACTACCTATTTGAGGACAAAGGGACCTATTTAGACGCTATGAAAACCAATAAAAAAGCTATTCTGAACATCAAATCTGCCTACATTTCCTCTGAAATCTTGCCTGCAACCAAAAGGTCCAAGGAGATTTTCTCAATTGGCAATGAGCTGTCCAATCCTGACAGAGTTACAATTAAACCCACTCCCTCTCAAACCATATGTAACTCACTGAATACCTTTTTCATTCACAAGATTACAAAAATTAAGGCCACCATTCCAGCATGCCCAAACCCTGAGGCTAGCCCTGTTACACCTTAAAACCTCAGCAGCTTCACACAATTCCCAACAATCAGCAACCAGACATTCTTGGATCTCCTATCCAAAGTCAAATCAGGCTCACCCAGGGAATGCTTCCCTCTAGGCATCTTAAAAGAAATATTCACCGTTCTTCCCAGTCCAGCTCTATCTCTTCTGAATGAGTCACTGTCCCAGGGCCTTGTCCCCAAAACCTATGAAAAGAAAAGGAAAGGAAAGAGTGCCCTTAGCTAATGATAATGGCCCACTAGGGGTCCTATCTTACAAACAATGCAGTGCCAAACTCACCAAGAGCAGAAGCAAATCAAACTGTCCAGAACCAACTCATTATAAAACAATCTTCATTTTTTTATTATTTCATTTCTTTAGTATATAAATATATGATCATTTGTCGCAAAAAAGCATAACAACATAAATATCAAAACATACATATGACAGTTCAAACAGCGGTTATAACATTCAATTTAAACACCCATTCATTTCAAGACACAATCAGAGAAAATACTCATATCTATCCATGCACTCAACAGTTATTCAATGCATCCATGAATTTCACACATACTCATACATTCATCATTCATCAACAACATAACATACAACAATTGCCAGATCTTAAATGATGCATTAGGTCCCGAAGGAATCATCCCAAGACACTCGGGGTACTCGAGGAATAGATTTCAGGACCAACTTTGGGCGCCAACGCGCATTTCGGTGCTCGGCCTGTATAAAGGCCACACCTTCATCAGGGCACACAGCAAAAAACGGACAAACAGGTGCGCAACCGCAAGTAATCATAAAGGAAAAAAAGGACCTTCTTCACCAGTTAGGTCCGGAGCCCATCACAGGCGCACCGCACCAGGAAGAGGTATACAGCACAGAGCGATTTCCCAAGGAAAGGATCACTAGTGTGGAACAGGATATGATGACAATCAAGGTCCGCTCGCTCGTGCTGAACCAAAGACCATGCGAAAAAATAGATGTCAACCAGAGGGGAAGTCTAGTAAACCATACACCGTAGGCGAAAAGATATCCACAACATCCAGGATAAAGACGTAGGATGATCAGAGTCTTCACGTCCGAAGATGAAGTTGGGTTAGAATAAATTCGAATCTGTGTAGCTCAAGGCTCAAAATTTCAAAATGGCACACGGGCATGTCATAAAGTATCCATGAACCTCACAAGGGAATAGATTCTCCAAGGGTCTTCTGTCGGTCCCAGCAGCAGTCAAAAACAAAGTGTTGGGCGGGAGACAAATGATCATATATTTATATACTACAGAAATGAAATAATAAAAAAACGAAGTTTGTTTTATAATGAGTTGGTTCTGGACAGTTTGATTTGCTTCTGGTCTTGGTGAGTTTGGCACTGCATGTTTTGTAAGATAGGACCCCTAGTGGGCCATTATCATTAGCTAAGGGCACTCTTTCCTTTCCTTTTCATAAGTCTTTATTCGCCTGCCAGTTTGCCCTATATCGGTTTTGTTCAGGGGGCCCCTCCTTGTCTATTGGTCCTTGTCACCAAAACCTTCAAGGAAGCAATTGTTGTTCCCCTACTAAAGAAATTAGAGGCGGACCCTCAAACCCAGATGAATTACCGTCCGATTTCTCTTCTCCCATACCTGGCTAAGGTCCTAGAAGCCTCAGCGACCCGATGACTCTCCGGATTCTTAGAAGAGTCTGAATACCTTGATCCCCATCAAGCAGGGCTTCGCCCAGCACACTCCACAGAGGCCGTAATACTGACAGTATTGTACACTTTCCGCAGGGATGCCGATAAGGGTTCCCCGCAGGCCCTTGTCCTGCTTGATCTCTCTGCTGCTTTCAACATGGTTGACCATGGTATACTGGTCGACCGTGTCAGAGTCGCAGGAATCCAGGGACCAGTCTTGGGCTGTATCAGTTCCTTCTTGGAAAACCGCTTCCAGTCAGTTCACATTGCTCAGTTTACCGCTCCCAAAAGGAAGACCACATCTGGAGTCCTGCAGGGCTGTCTGCACTTTCAATTACGCTGATGACTTCCAACTAATATTCTCCATCAGCAACTCCCCCGATTCTGTCCGTGATTTCCAGTCCACCATGCTATTCATCAGCGGGTGGATGAATAGCAATCACCTAAAACTCAATCTGGACAAGACCGAGCTAGCTTTAACAGGGAGTATCCACAACCCCTGGGTCATACACTTTTGGCCAAAGGAACTAGGCCAATCCCCCTCCCCATCTGCCTCGGCCAAAAGTCTCGGGGTAACAATAAATCACAACCTCACCATGAAGTCCCAAATTGGGTCAGTGATATCTACCTGTTTCTTCCAGTTGAGGAAAATGAGAAAGATCAGAAGATTTCTCACCCAGGAAGCTTTGACCAAGGTGGTTCTTGCCATGGTTATGTCCCATGTTGACTACGCCAACTCGCTATATTTTTGGCATCCCACTATACCTAACCAAATGTCTGCAACTGGTACAGAACCAGTTGCAGACTGATTTTTCAGCAACATAGGCACCATCATGTCACCCCCCTCATGAGGAAGCTTCACTGGCTCCTCATCTCACAGCGATGTGCCTTCAAGGTACGCTGTCTCATCTTTAAATCTCTGAATGGAAGGAGCCCTAAATTCTTGGATACCCTTATTCAGAGGTACCTACCTAAGCGCAACTTGCGCTCGGCCCACAAGTACCTTCTGTCAACCCCCTCCTTCAAACTAAAGCGCCTGGGGGGTGCTAGATTTGCCGTGCTAGCTCCTAGACTCTGGAACTCTCTCCGCTCCGAAATCCGAAAAAGCACCAACCTCCTCAGCTTCAGGCGGTTCCTCAAGACCTGGCTATTCAGACAAGCTTACAAGTAACTCCCTAGGGGTCAAGTACCTCTCAGAGTAGTGCCAAGAAAACAACCTGGTGAACATGCGCTTTACAATTGTTTTTAGCATAACTTAACATAAAATATGGCTGGCGGTCGCAAGACAGTCGCCCAAAAAGACATGTGTACTATGAAAAGTGCAGAGGTAACCCACCCTCCTTAATATCGAACATAGATATTAAATAAGGCGCAGCTTTGGACTAAGCCTCGGACAACCCCTGAATTAAGGGGGAGTCATGAGGAGGAGGCATTTGCTGACAACACCTGGAAAGTTTGGCTGCTCAGTAATGATGCCATCTAAGATAGGGCCAAATACTGTGTACCTAGGTGGGTCAGTCTCTCTAGTAGTGTGACATGTGACACAGTATCGAATTTAGCGCTGAGGTCATGTAAAATCAGCACTGGAGCCTTGTCATCTTCCAGGAAACGTCTGGGATGTTCTGTGACTCATAGAAGGCCATATGTCATACAGTGGCCAGCTCTGAAACCTGACTGTGAGGGATGGAGTAATTTGTGGGTCTCCAAAAAGTGGTGAGTTGCCTATTGACATGCTTTTCCAGGATTGTGACCATAATGGGAAGCATGAGGATTGGTCTATAATTTTATCAATTAGAGGGATCGAGATTGGATTATTTCATGAGGGGAGACCCATACATAGCATGTTTCCACGGCTGAGGAATAAAATCTGCCTGTAAGGAAAAATTGAGGAGTTCCACCAGCAGCCTCAAAATGTCAGGATTCAGAGTGTTAAGCATTGCAGAGGGATGGAGATCTAAAGGGGAACTTGATTTTATGCATTGAATCAATGATCTGAATAGCAGGAGGTCCATTGTATCCCAAGCTTTAACCTTCTGAGTAGCTGAGGTATTAGACAAAGAAGAACCGGTTATGGCTAGGAGGATGAAAACCTCTGTCATGGGGGGGGGGGGTGTTGATACAGGGCAGAGGTACTGTCAGCCCACCTATATTTAATGACTGTTTAATGTCCTGCACCTTTTTTTTTAAATAAAGAAGTGGGCCAGTCTTCGCACTCTTCCTGGGACAGCCTGGGAGGGGGGTGGGGTGGCATTCTTAGGGTCGGTGAATTCTTGCACTATCCTAGAAAGCATTTTTGGACAGTTTTAGGAGTAGTGATCTGATTAGAACAGAAGGTGGCTTGTGCAGCTCTGCAGTCCCATGGTAGGTTTTCAATGCCTACTTATATTAAAATGTGGAAGCTTCATCAGACGTAGTAGCCCTCCAGGCTCTCTCTAGATCCTTACATCTGCTCTTCTCAGCAAGAAGTGCCTCCTCAAACCAAGAAGCAGGAGGATGAGTCCTTACTGAGCAGGTAAGTTTCAGAGGTGGAACATGATCCAGTGCCACCTGCAGCGAGGTTGCGTAGCATCAGAGCATAGGCAGAGTAGATGAGATGGTCATCTGCCATTGTCACAACCCCCTACATGATTGATGTCTGCTGATGCGTGACTGCAAGGTACTTTTTCTGTTTTTTTCATGGACATTGGTGACTCAAGTGACCCTCTCAGTACCGTAATTATATCTTTGTACACAAATAGACTAATTACCTGTTTTCTGTCACAAATCTGTCCTTCCCTTAAGGTCCTTATTAACTATACGTATAAAATGATATTTATTTTGCACCCTTGTAAAGAAGCAGAGGCATTGACAAAGATCTGCAAAGGAACACAACACGTGTCAGCTATGAGTTTGTGCTACTTGCCAACTCGGATGGAGAACAGCTTCTATTTGAATCATAGGGCAGTTACTGTAATTAACACTGCAAGGAATTTGAACTGCTGTAATTATGAAAAAAATATTGGACAATAATTAACAAGTTATACATCTTGAATGTATGAACTGTGTCACTCGAATACTGTAACTGTCTTCAAACCTATTCTATATCAGATGATAGACTGCACCCTATATGGTGCATACTTAATATCTTATGTTACCTCACACAATATGCTCCTTCCTAATTTTAGAAGGTTTGTTTTACAATTTTAAAGGTAGACTTGTTTTACTGCTAGTAGTGCTGGCTATAGTATCAATTTGGTTTTCACAGTGTTAGGGATTGAATTGCATAATTCCTCACTGCTAGAGATCCGACAACTTTAGGGCGACAAGGAATTTAACGGTACTGGCACCCCTAACCACAACTGCTTTTATACACAGAGAGTTAATTAGGCTAAGAGTAGGCAGTGTTGTAATTGGTAAAACAACATTTTGGTGGAAAATGGCACCGTTACGATCTACGTAATCTTGAATTATAAGTGCAAAATTATACTGACACTTGTGCAAAATATCTTTTTTCAACTGCATGCCCTGCTGCTTTCAATAAAATAACAAATACATTCACCATGCAAGTGATAAATCATGAATAACCGACAGCTCTCCCATTGTCTTCTTCTGATATTGGGAACGCACAATGTAATCCGTTTTACTCAAAGCTAAAGTTGCATAAAAGGTCAGGCTGTTTTATTTTAGGGATAAAAGCAATTCCCAATGTTCTTCCAAGATTAAAAATCTCCAAAGCAGCAACATCCAAGAAAACTCAAAGGAAAGTTATTGCGTTGCACTCAAACAAGTATATTTAGGAGAGGAATGTGTGTTTGTTGGTACAAACACTTCTTACCAGCACACTGCAAATGTCTATTCGTAGCGGTGGAAATATGTTGCAATAATGTTTGCACATATTTAAGAGGATGGATTGTGGATTGTAGATGCGGTACAACAACAGCGAAATTTCACCATCTTCAGAATGGGATATCATATTTCAGTAGCATAACATCAAAATACCACAGCAGTTATTCAACACACCAACAAAATACAATACATTTACAAAATACAGCAACACGACAGCACAGCAGTGTACCTGTGTTGTGCATTTATGCGATGTGCTGTGTTCGGTTGCATTGCGTTTTTGTTCAGTCATTGTTTTGCTGTTCTTTTTTTTGTGATGCTCTTGTTTTTGGTGTGTAAACGTCGGTAGTGTGTTATTTTTTTAACTTGATTTTACGGATTGTTTATTACATTTCGGCATTGTGGTTTTATTTTTTTGTACCGTAGATACATGTTATTGTGCTTTTATGCTGTTGTGTTGTGTTGTGGTTGTTTTGTTGAATTGTTTTTTTTTTGTATCCTTGTATGTTATGTTTTTCTTGTGTTGGCATCCTGCGTTATTGCAATGGGTCAATGTATAGTTAGTTTGTTCTGTTGTATGAATTATTTCTAGGGTTTAACATATGCTACTAAGTTTCTAGAAAATATCAACCTCTATCATTAAAATTACAGTAAAAACAACTGTACCACTGCTAAAGTTGGAAACATACATCCAGGCATTTATTTTCAGGGCCCCAGCAAGCTCAAAACGTGAATAGTATTTGCTTTAAATTTGTACTTCCCTTGATCACTTTGTTAGTTCTGGATCTAGATCCTGAATATTGGTTTGTGAGATTATAGCATTCTTTTTAAAAGCAAGGTTGTAAAACACTAGGGAGAAAGTTCCTTTGTGGCTTGCTTTTGGGTGGTGATCGCATTGTACGATGCTATTTACTGTTGTCATATGGTGGGAATAGATGTGTGATACAGAGCAGAACTTCAGTGTACCTATTGGAAGAGGACGTCCACAGTTTATATCCCTTGGCACTTGGAAGTTAATTCACTTATTTTGGGATCTTAAATAGTTCTGTGCAAAACATTTAAGATTAAATGGCTTCTGGGACAAAATTAATTAAACCTAATGGTGAGATAACGTGCCAGTCAAAATCCACCAGCCTTATGTTTTCAGTTAGGAAAGGAAAATGAAAGGCATCATGGTCAATAGGATCTGAATGTGTCAGAACAAGCAGACTTAGTGGAGCAGGGGGGCAAGATCGCCGTTGAGCAGTCACGGGAATAAGTCGCCAAGAGCTCTCTCTCTCCCTTTTGGAAAAAGATGACGAACAGAAAATGACCATAAACCAACGAGGCAATGAGGAATCTTAGTTGGTTAAGGATAAAAAAGTTACTACTACAGACCTTGGGCCTCCTGCCGCGGAATACTTGGTATAGAGCCACTGAGACCCCGAAATATAGATCGGCTGGAAGGGAGCAAAGCAGGATGCCTCCACGCGATGTTAAACAGAAAGACCCAGAGAAGACCGTGAAGATTACAGACTCACATACTGTTACAAGGCAGCAAGCGGCATCAAGGAGTATAGACATCGCCATGGAATCAGCCTCGAAAAAAAAGAGTTGAGGAAGAGAGAGAAAGAAAAAGACGTGGAGGCTAGAGCCGAGGCGAGAGCAGAACGAAAGGTAATAGCAGCAGCAGCCATGGAGAAAAAAGCACAGAAGAGCCTGCAGCGTGTGTCACGAAGAAGGCAACCCCTAAGGATCGGGGAATACTTTAAGACAACCTACATTACCAGAGGCGTTCACCGGCAGTCGTGCTGCTAACCAGGGCGGCGAAACAACCAGAGCGGATCAAACTACACTGTCGGCGGGCGCGACAGCTTCAACACCCTCACCTTTGCAGGGAGCAGATCAGAATGTAGAGGCAGTGTACGCGTCAGGAGCACCGAGCAGGGAGATCCCGGATGGACCGAGTGCAGATGCTGCAGAACAACGTGAGGCAGCCGGAGCCGGGGCAGGACAGGAGAGCTCAGAAAGACTGAGGAGCCGCAATCAGGTTGAGACAGCGGATGAAACTGCGGTGCTCCCAGCGGTGTCTCCGGCACTTACAGAGGTCGCCCAGACTGAAGAGGTAAGCCACACTACAGAGGGGTCTGGCAGTAACGAGGCTACATTACAACCTCATGACCCTCATGACCCCGCTGACCTACCCCATAAAATTACGAACTCCAGTGTCACGGAATTGGGGGGAGACAGGGATCCCCAGGGTACGCCACTTCCAGATGCAAGCGGTAAAGACACGGGGGTCCGACCAAAGAGGATTATGGAGGCGAACAGGACCCTATACAGAGCAACCAAGATGGTGGAGTCGCCCAGGGGGGCCAAGTATTGAGGAAGGCATTAAAACTATGGAAGGGCAGCCCCGGTCAGAAGGATAAATACTTGAGCCTGGTACACCGAATGAAGAGCGATTCTATTCGGTAAACGACGAGTCAGGCACATCCTCTGAGAGTGAAGGTACAGAATCAGTATTGACCGGGTCAGATGAGAACTGTGCTACAAGTGGGGGTTCAAACTCAGAGCAGGACCAGGCACATTCACAGTCTTCCTCTGGGGACACAACTCAGCGGCATGTTTTGACTCAGAAGAGGAAATCCCACAGGAGTCGTACGGGACGTAAGCTGCGGAGTCCGGTCAGTCCGTCTCAACTGGTGTGGGACTATTCAGCCACGTCCAATGTATACCGGGAGGATGAGGGGGCACAAGGTGGGCAATGGATTTACTATATACAACGCTGAAACAAATGCAGGGTGAGGCAAGGTCAGAGTCCAAGAGATCGAAACAGATTAATAAAAGATCGAGGGTTCTCTTAGCAAGATGAACAAACTCTATGCTGAAATGGCGGGTCGGGTGACGGAGGTGAAGGAGAGAACAGGGAAACTTGAGGATGAGGTGTCCCATTGGCAAGAGTTCAGAGCCGCACAGGAAAAAATTAAGGAGGATACACAGTGGAAACTCGAGGACTTTGAGAACAGGCAGAGGCGTAATAATATCAGACTGCTAGGTATTCCTGAGGGGGCCGAGGAGCAGGACCCCAGAGCATTTATCGTTACCCTACTGAAGGAGGCATTTCCCGAGATCACTGGTTGGGACTGGGAGGTCGAGGTCCAGAGGGCACACAGGTTTCCCTTGGTCCAAAAGAGGACATATGGTGCCTCCCGAAACGAGAAACCAAGAGCCTTGCTGATCTATGTGGGGAATTATCTGGCCAGGCAAGAAATTATGGACAAGGCCAGACCACAGGACAAACGCTCCTTCAAAGGAATAACCTTTTTCGCACTACCTGATTTCTGCCATGTGACGGTAGAAAGGAGATGGAGGCTAAGGCAGTTAATCGATCCCTTTCAGAAGATAGGTTGCAAAGCCTATCTTTTGTTTCCAGCCAGGCTGAAAGTTATACTGAACGGACGGACTAGAATGTTTTTCTCTGAAATTAAAGCACAGTTTTTTTTGATGGAGTTAAAGGAAAAGAGAAACTGTGGGGAGGCTGGGACATCTGCTACTAAATGATTAAATGATCAAATGTTTAAATGATTAATTTTACCAGGCAGTGTGTTAACACTAGCTTTAGCATCAGGTTGTTTGCCTAGGTAAATACCTAGGTAAATGGATGGGGTATTATTGATATGTAGTCGGAGATAAGACAGATTTAACTTACCGGCTAGACATGAGGCTAGATTTATTGGGGTACTTGGTACACATATGGTGGTTTATGGGGTTTGATTGTTTAAGTTGGTTAATGGAATTCTGGCACTAAGGGAGAGAGGGGGGAGCGACACTCTAGGGGCTAGGAGGCAGTCACACTTAGGTCAGAATTTACCTATTTGCCTGTACGGGGGCGGGGGGGAGGGAGGGGGAAGGGGCACAGGACAGAATATAGGGAAAAGAAATAGGACACATCAAAATGACGGAACTATTCAAAAGGAACTCAGGATACATGTAAGGGAAACAAGGGCTGCATTCTCTTTTAAAGAGGTAATTTTGGCAAAAAAATCAGTTGAAAACCTAAAGGCAAAGATAACGGCATTGGCAGTAAGGGTGGTACTTTGGGGGGAAAAAAAATATATATATATATATTTCTCTCTGGGTCAAGAGGTTCAGAAATAATAAAGACTTAGGATGAGCTCAAAAGTTAAGGTGTTCACAATGAACGTATGTGGGTTGAATGATAGGCTGAAAAGACAAAAAGTAGCCCTATTAATGAAAAACACTCAGGGAGAATTTATATGTCTACGAGAGACCCTTATAGAAGGCAATAAGCCTTTTTTGTTAGAACAACTGGGGCTGCGTGTGCTGGCATATTCAAAACAAGGGGCAAAGGTCAGGGGGGTGGCCATTCTAAGTAAACTATTTAATATTAGTACCAGGAAAAAACTAGAAGATCCTTGGGGTAGGTGGGCCCTGATTGAGTGCTTAATTGGAGAGGACTGGGTTACAATCGGGTCCGTTTATGGGTCAACAGAGGATGACCCTGAAATATTCTAGTTTCTGGATATAGAATTGGCTACCTGGGCACCAAGAGTGATCCTTGCAGGAGATTTTAACATCGATGGAGCATCAGGTTTGGGACTAAACACTAGGGGCGTATATCAAGGGAGGAAAAAGAGGGTGTGCAGAGCAATCCTAAGTATGGCCAGTAACAACTCCTTGATGGATGTCTGGGAGGAGCTTAAAGTGGGCGAGGACGGCTTTAACTACTACTCGGCCCCTCATAGGAAGTGTGTTCACCTGGATTACTTCTTCACCTCCGGGTTACCTTTAAATACCCTTACAATAGCCAGGCTACCCCGTATTTTGTCTGACCATAACCCCCTATTACTGACAATATTAGGCAGTGGGCTTAAAAGACAGGCTAAATCATGGACTTTTGAAAGAGAACTCTTGACGGATACAGACTATATTACACACATGCACGCTTGGATAAAGGGCTTCTGGGATATTAACAGAGGAGCACTAATCCAGGAAATGATTGGGATACATTTAAAGCCGGGGTGCAAGGTGAAACATTGAGCTTTAGCCTAGCCAAGCAGAAAAAGGAGAAAGCCAAGGTGGATCAGGCAAACAGCGACCTGATGAACGCAGAGCAGAGACTTGAACAGGCTATTGCAGAGGGGCTGAAGCTGGAACAATACTTAATGGAGGTCATGGTGGCTAAAGCGGATGCAGAGGAGAACATAGCAGTAAAATCAGCTAAGATATATAATGCTAAGAGAGAACAATCCTACGAATATAGCGAAAGGGTAGGGCGGACATTGACAGCACGCAACGAGACAAAGGTTGGCAAAAGGCGAAATTAAGGAGATAAGAGATAGTGGGGGTAACATGGTTTCAGATAGGGAAGGTATCCTCGAGGTCTTTAGGGAGTTTTATAGCAAGCTTTATGAGGAGGAGCAGGATAGGGAGCCTGCCGATATTCAGAGGTATCTGCAAGAACTTCCAAGTAAGGTTCTACAGGATACAGATAGAGACTCTCTAGAGATGTGTTTAGAGGTAGAAGAAATAAAGGGAGCTATGTTCAGCCTGCCTTCTGGCAAAGCTGCCGGACCGGACCTGATACCCGGCGAATTTTATAAAGTATTTTATGCATCAATCATCACAGATCTAGTCATGACACTTAGGGAAGCACAGGTAGGGCATTCTATACCAGCAATTTGGGCAGGGGCAGACATTGTTATAATCTTTAAAAAAGGGAAACCTGCTGCAGAGCCCGGGTCATACCACCCTATTACACTGATCAATGCTGATGTTAAAATCTTCTCTAAAGCATTAGCAAACAGACTCGTAGGGTAATAGTACAAGTAGTAAGCATTAACCAGCATGGATTTATCCCACAAAGAGGAACTACACTTCATGTTAGAAACATGATCACGCTATTTGATGTACAAGGGGTGGAGGCGAAACCAATGGCAGCCATGTTATTAGACGGCGAAAAGGCCTTCGACCGCGTGGCATGGGAATTTCTGTGGGCAGTCCTAAGGAAAGGGAGAATTGGAGCAGGATTTATAAAATCGATGCAATCACTGTATATAGGACCAACGGAGTGTGTAAGGGTGAATGCTGGTCGTACTATGCAATTTAGAATTACATGGGGCACACGACAGGGGTGCCCGTGCTCACCCCTGCTCTTTGCACTCTATATAGACCCGTTTATTAAGAAGCTGGAGTTAAATGAACGAATTAGGCCGCTAGATACCAAAACGGGACCGATAAAGGTACTAGGATATGCAGATGATATCACGATTATCTCGCCCTCACCGGCAGAGGCTATAAGTATAATAGAGCAGGAGGCGGACCAATTTGGGATGGTTGCGGGGTACACATTAAATAAAGCTAAGACACAAATTATAAAGAATACATACGCAACATGCACAGATTCACGGGTGGTGGGCGAAGGGGTCTATTTAGGGATAACTATTACTGCTGACCTGGGCAATTTAGTGGACCTAAACATTTCTCCTATCATCGCGAAAGTAAAGAAAGATCTGGATAGGGTACACAATCTGCATATGTCCATCGCTGGCACGGTCAATTTTATCAAAATGAACATCCTCCCGATATTTTACTATTTATTTAGAACTATCCCCTTATTTTTTAATCCACTTCTGTTTAGTAGAGTAGAGCTTATAATAAATCGTTTTATTTGGTCACAGGGCAAAACAAGAAGGGCACTAAAATTTATGGCACTGCCAAGAGAGAGGGAGGTGGGCATTACCGGATCTGAGACTCTACTATTGGGAAGCAATGCTGCAGCAAATAACGGGCCTCATAGGCGGGGCTGAGATAGAAGTAGAACTTTACACCGGCTCATCAGAGATTTTTGGTTTTATTCTTGGCGAGGAGGCACAAAACGTGTTTTTAAGATATACTGATCCGAGCTACTTCAAGAGGACTAGATTCGAGACACTGGAGGCAGCCTACAATGTTTGGAAGGCGTTTAAGAAGAGTTTTGGACTGGGAAGATACCATGCATATATTAGGTTAGGGAACGACCCCACACTACCCCCTGAGATTTTTGCTGATACTGTTTTTAAGGAATGGGGACGGTTAGGAGTGAAAAAAATGGGGGATCTGATAGGCCCGCTAGGAATGAGCCAATTCTTAGAGATACAGAGAGAATTTGGGTCAATACAACAATATTTTTTAAGTACTTGCAACCATGAAGCTTACTAGCTGGAAAGAGAGGAGGACCTTCAGGATTTGGAAATAATACAATACTACAAGTAATAGAAGGGGGACATGGCTGCACGATTAAAAGGTTTTATGCCGAACTTATAGCACACAGGGGAGACGATTTAGGTAAAGTTGAAGCAAAATGGATGGATACGTTGGGGACTACAGAGGGGATTTTTGAGAAATCATTGCAGATGGGACAGGAGGTGCTCCGCTTTTCATCATTGCAAGCCCAACACTACAAGACCCTATATAAGCTATACTACACCCCGGCTAGAATTGCACAGTGGGGGGGGCACACAAGGGATAACATGCCCAAGATGCGATAGCCAGGAGGGAGATATAGTGCATATGTTTGCTGAATGTCCTAACCTGGTCCCCCTGAAAAAGGAAATTGAAGAGTTTCTAGATAGATCGTTGAATTATAAGTTAACAATGTCACACAAAGTAATATTGATGGGATTGGATGGGACTGGAGAACAACCACATTTGGAGAACTTTGTGTTTGTAGCCATGGCAGTATTCCGTTTATGCATAGCCTCTGCATGGCGAGATAAGCTCCCCCCTACTATGCAGCAATGGTTGGCTAGGCTTTTGTATATATACAACATGGAAAAAGCATTATATACCAGGAAAGGGAAGAAGGGCAGAGCCCTTGGTCTTCAAGTATGGAAACCAATAACAGATTGGAAGAATAGGGTGGCGGGAAATATAGAACCGCCGGAGGGATGCTAGGTGGCTCTGTAACGTAAATTAGGAATATTAAACACGCTGTATCTATGGGGATATGTTTATGTATATCTGTTCTTTCTTCACGGTTTTTCTTTTCTTTGCCTGCTGTTCTGTTCTAATTGTTTTGATTAATGCTCTCGATCACCCTTTATATTCAAAGCATTGAAACCTGAGATACAGAAATGTACTAGAAGGTTGAAACTGGACTGTATTCTTTGTTTTTTCGTAAGTCCTGTCCAGGGGGGTAGGGGGGGGGGGGGGGGGTGGCGGGACCAAGGGGAATAAATATTGTAAAAATCCCCGAATAAAAAGTAAAAAAAAAAAAAAAAGGAAACAGGTGCTCTGGGAGTCATCAACAGAGCTAAGGGCCTCATTTACGAGTTTTTGGCGCAGGGCAGTGCAGCAAGTCACTTTGCTGTGCTGCCCTGCGTCATAAGGAAAGGGCAGGAATGCACCTTATTTATGATATACCGCTCATTCCCGTCTCCTTTCCCACTGTGCTGGCGCCATTTTAGTTGCCTTGCGCCAAAACAGGCACCTTTGCACCATGAGGCGAGGGTGTCTCGTTGTTGCCATGATTGTTTTTGCGCAGGAAGGGGCACCCTCCTGCACAAAACAATCACGGGTGGTGTTTTCCTCTTTCTATGTGTGCTGCAGGATGCTGCACACATGGAAAAAGGAAAACATGAGGAGAAATTAAAACATTTCTCCTTGTTACACCTGCTCTAGGGGGGCGTAAGGTTTTGCTGCTGCCCCAGTATTAGATGATTTTGTAAGTCTAGGGCAAGGTCAAAATCCATGGGTTTTGCATGGGTACACCAACTGCAATGCCCATGGAACACCTCTTTGACGCAGAGTAAGACAACGCAGCACTTTGTGATGCCTTGGCTTACTCCAAATCTATGAGACCAAGCAAAGCCACACAGGGTGGTTTTGCGTCGCCTCATAGATATGATTGAGAGAGCTAGCTGCGCCACCGAAGCATTAAACAATGTGATGCTCCAGCAGCGCAGGCCTCTTGCAAATAAGCCCCTAAGTTTGAGTTTCAGCTGTTCATTGTGAAAATGATATTTTAAACTCAATGCAATAAGTCGAAGACTTTGGCTTCCCGACTCACATTCTTTGATTTGATGTTTTCTAGTTTTCTCATTGCTGACATTTTCAGTAAATTGCAGTTTGAATCCAAAAATGACCAGCTCAGCCTTCCATCTTTCTGAGGTAAGTCGAGTGCCATTAAAGTGGGTAACGGTGACATTTGTTTTTTGCAACCCTTAGAAATTGTAGAAGTCCAGTGTGATGCGTTATACAAAAATGCATTATTACTATTGTTATTGGTAAAGGCATCTATTTATATATATATTTATTTGAAGCACTAGTTGGGGACAGGGTGGCTGCCAATGGACTGGCACATGGAGATGGTACATTCCATCGAAACCACCAAAATCAGCATATGGTGTCAGCAGTGTTTTCTAATAGTATTACTATGTACTGTATGTCCAACTGGGACAATCGGACGGTTCAGTATTTATGTTATGGAATAGCCCACCACCATTCTCAGGACCTCACACTGACTTCTAAGGTTTAGTGACTCACCTCCCAGTAGGCTACTGCCACTTCACCTCCTGAAATTCTAGTTTCAAGTTCAGTGCTGTCACCAGCACCAACATACTTGCTGGCTTTCGTTGTACCTCATTTGTGGCATCCCATTAAAAAAACACGATAACTCATAGTGCAGGTCTTATCTTCGTCACGTCCCACATCCTGACCCAAATTGCACCTGTCATTACAACTCCACTCCATGATTAAAATAATCAGCATCTTGACCTCTATGGTTCAGTACGCTAGGAGTTTCCTTTGTCGCATGGCAGCAGAACTACTATCATATCTGCTCCACTAGGTTCACTATTCTTTGAAAAAGTTAGTTTTGCTGACTAAGAAGTTAGTACCTAACCTTTACCGAAAAGGTACCGCTCTGTCCTTATCACTGCAAGCCATAATTGGTTGCTTCAGATAGGTGGGGCTGCCCCTCATATAACAACTGTTCTTCCCTTACCTCTTTGCTCGGTATCCAAGTTGACTCACGGATCAAACTCCTCAGTCAGTTCTTAATTTGTAACGAAAAAAGTGCCAAGGCCCTCATCAGGAGGCCGCTGGAGGTTTCACCACACAGTTCCCCTACCAACACTGCCAGTGACAGTACCAACACAACTACTAACCATCACACTCCTACACTGGGATAATTCAGTCTATTCCAGGCCCCCAAAGATCTAGGAGTGGCTTGGGGGGCAGGTATTAGTAATTTGTATTGTATATATAATTAATTAACACCTGTTCTTGTGCTTATTTCTAAATCAGGCAAACATTGCCACCATGTGGCAGACAGTCATAAGTGCTGGTGTTGACAATGTAGTGCCAGTGCAGAGCACAGGAAACCATATGCTCAAATTAAGTACTGCTCCTCAATCCTTCAACCTGTGCCCTTCTATTCTTTAGCTACATTCATTCCTAGGTCAGTGGGTATTGAGTCCTAACGCAGCTGCGCTCTACTCGTCTGCCTTTTTTCAAATGTATTAACACGTAACGAAAACTAATTATTGTAAAATATCCTGAGTAAGATGTCCAGGGTACAGGTTCTCATTTATACTTTGCAAGAGATTCTATAGCAGGTCTGTCTAATTTCAAACAACCCTGCGCTTCAGTAGGTATAGCCCAAACAGATGAGAAGTACCTCTGTATTTTTCTTGTTTCTGCAGAGGCCCAGGATATGCACATTTCACTTGACAAGAGAAAATCTGAAATCTTTCAGGTGTGACCCCCTAAAAAATCAGCAGTTTCTCCCACCCACAAACTGGTGGCAGGCATACATTTGGCATCTATAGGTATCAGAGAGCGAGAGAGAGAGAGAGGAACAAGAGAGCTAGTTCTCTTCCCCTGAAATAATGTGAATAATCAAAAAGAACTAGCCGATAATTGGAAGCTCAAGCTGTGTAGTTCTTGAGTAAAGAAAAAATCTGTTTCTTATGAAAGCCCTCACCCACCAACCTAGTTGGTGGCATGCTTCATCATCAGGCTCCACCCGGTGGCACCGAGCGTGACCCGGGTGTGCTACGATGCCTGTTTACAGCGGAGTGAGTATTGATTAGTGAGTGTGCAGTGATAGTGTGTGAGTATAAGTTAAAAAGTGTCCTAGGGTCCCACTACCCACAAGGGTTATTTTATTAATGGGCCTTTGGCAGTGTTAAAAGCAAGGCGGCGGATTTGCGTGGAGGTGACTATGGTCTCCCACATCCAGTGTGGTCAACATGTTTCAGCCAGGCTTCATATTGATCTGGCTTTCTTTAGGACCTCAATGTGGAAAAGTGATAAGGAATGTGGTTTATAAAATATATATACCAGGTATGTGATGCACTCGCTAAAGTGCAATGTGGGTAAGAGGAGTTCCGATGCAGGCCAAGTAGATCAATACGCGGGTCTCAAGCCTTGACAAATGTGTGCCGGGATCCCCTTCTGGAAACTCATGAGGTTTTTCTCTGACAATATGAGAGTATAAACCATCAGAGGAAATTCTCGTAGCACACTCAGGACACACTCGGTGTCACCGATTGGCGCCCAATGATGAAGTATGCCGCCAACTAAGTTGGTGGGTGAGGGTTTATATAAGAACCAGATGTTTTCTTTACTCCAGAAACACACATCTTGAGCTTCCAATTATCAGCTAGTTCTTTTTGATTACTCACATAAATGTGGCATCCCCAGTACCCTCCTTAAAATACTACTGGACCCAAGGAAGTTAAAAAAGATAAGCTAAGAAAAGGGGTAAAATTGCTGTCTTTAACCCAAGAAGAGCCATGAAGGACTGAAGCTCCTCTCTCTTGTACCTGGGACAAAGAAGCGGACTCCAATAGTCATAAGGCTTACCTCTGTTCAAGCTACAGGGACAACAAAATAGCTAAAAGAGGCCTTTTCTGAAAATGTACAGCTACCTAGTTCCAACTGACATGGACTCTGCTGGTGGCCGCTGCTGCACTGTGTCCTGACCACCAAGTACAGTTCCGGAGGTCCTGGAACCATTGGCTGTGTCTGGCTGGATTTTTCCTACCACCCCTTAAAACTTGGACATAGAAAACATTTTGGATCCAAAGACCTCCAGAGACCAGACAATCCTGCTGAGCCAATCTGACCAAAGTCCGTTGCTGCTGAGCTGAAGATTAACATTTCTCCAGCCTGGTGTTTTTTTGCTACAGCAAATTCTCTTCAGCTGGACCTCATGGAGACGGTATCCGTGCTGATGGAGGCCTCTTTGGCTGCAGCCTGCACCCTTACCTAGCTGGAGGAATCTGAGCTCCAAAAGGGTGACTAAGTGCAAATGACGAAATCTTGATCTGCGAAAGCACCAAAAGTATACAGGTGGGGAGGGACCTTTCCTGGGCGTGAAATTTAAACATCATCCACTCGGATTTTGGACATTTTCTTTATTAAATTGCACTCTATTTCCCCCTAACTGTGTTGTGATTACCAAGGAGTTGAGCTGAGGTCAATTTAGTGACTATTGGTTCACCCTGACAAGGGTTATTTTTGTTACTTAAGGTGGGTAATCACCACCCATATCTAATAACTCTATTTCTTACACCCCCATACGATATACACAGTGAGGCATTCTTGGAATGACGACAACACCAGCAGCCCTGTGTAAAATAATAAGACAGCAATTCCGAGCTCCAATGCTTTAATTTATGAGAAAAAAACGAGACACCTTTTTGAGGCTTTTATGGCAGATACTGTGCATGCTGAGGTTGCTGAATACCTGATTACCTGGTCCTGTTTTCACCCTAATGCCTCTTTTTTTCCACCACTCTACACTTCATTGTCTCTGTCTTGCATGTTTTCTGCCATCTGTGATACTGCCTACATCAATGTTTTCCTATCTTCCTTTCTTCCTTTTTTCTTTTCTACTCTAAATCAATGCCTGAGTTATGGTGTAACTCAACTATACACCTAACAGATGTGTTCTAACTAAGACACTCAGATTTGCAACATTGCAAGCTGACCCCATGCTCACAGTCCCGAAAGTTTAATTAATAATAAAACATTGATCCATGGTCATTTTTGACAACTTAGCAAACAATATGCCTTTTTGTATGGACAGATTGACATCAGAATTATACCCTGTTAGTGTAGGCAATTGATGATGACACAATGATAAATCAGCAAATTCCAGAGAAGAAGGGTTTCACATGTGAAATAGTGATATGATATATTTGCAGATTTCCAATACTAATGAAAAAGATGACTTAAGCAACTACTAGGTATCAGTTTTTCAGCTCCACAATGGACTGGACAGAAACATCCTAGATGTACACGCATAAATGCTCCCATTAACTTTCAGTTCCTTTTAAATCCATAGCTGACCCAACAACTGCTGGCAAGAAAATTGAGTCAGGTCAACTGAGTCCCCCCTAGAACAAGATGAAGAAGCTCTCAGTGACCAACCAACTCCGGAAGCATTGGAAGTTGACGACTGGCCTAGCACATCTGGTCAGTCTGGGCAGACACCAACAGTTGGGCACACTGGGACCACACCACCAACTACAGGTGGAACATCACAGATATCTGTCCCCAAAACCACTGTGCCTAGCAGAGATAGTACCATCTCCTGCCCTCCCAGTCCTGGCTTCTCAGACAGCCACCACCACCCCAGTCAGTCAGGAGCGAGGACCCATTGGGAATGTGCAGTCTGTGTTAGGACAGAGAGAGGGCAGGGGGGGGGCTAGACGTTGGAGAAGTGCCAATGTGGAACCCCAATGTGAATCCACTGGTGATATGTGAGCCCAGGCTGCAATTACAAAAGTCCTGGGTATTTACCAGGACTCTCAAGGTGTGTTGGGCCAGGTTGTCAATGAAGTTAGGAAAATTAAGGAGTTGCACAAATCAACATACCAGGAGGTTGCTGCCATCAGAGGCGATTTTGCCGGCCGCAAAAACGAGATTGCGGGCCTACTCTGAGAGGTGGAAGGGGTAGGCACCGAGGTGGCTGGCATACGTTCCGAGGTGGCCTCTAGGGAAGGGGTGCTACAGGACACCAACAGCTTTCCCAATAACATCTCCCCCTCATTGTGTGCCACGCTTTTCACCACCAACAACCTCTGCAGAATCCACAGGAAGGGAGGCCCTGACAGAGAAGTTTACACCCGCAGGCACTCCAGGCTCAGCAGATCCTGATCCTCCCTCACCACGGAAGAGGGGATGTCCATGTAAGACTTCAGGAGGGAAGGGTGGCAAGACCAGACCCTCCAGCAGGAAACCACCTCGCCACTAATGTCGTTGCTGTGTGTGACAGCCATTCACATTGTTGAATCTACCTCCCCATATTTCCCACTCTGATGTGAAGGGTAATTTGGACTTTGGTTCCTGGAAACTAGGGAATGCACTTCAATGCTTTCATCCATCATGATTGTATCCTTCACTTCAACTATTTGTTTTCATCTATACTTCTATCATGGTTGTGCATACAACTTATTTTCGTTTTTAATTTAAATAAATTATAATATACACCACAAATTATATTGTCCCTCTTATTCAGCCACTCATTGTATTATGTGATACATCAACCACGTTCAAATGACATTGTATGTTTGTAAAGGGAAAACCTTTGTCACTACAGTAAATATGATTGTGCGTGCAGAAAAACATTGCTCTCCCCTTTGTACAGTAACAGTTTACATAAGGATATAAACATTTTGAGTAATCATTTTTTTCATTGAATCTGACCCTTCATCAACTGACTATATGTCTGCTAGCTTTACATCTTCAGCAGGACTTGCAGCTACAGCATAAATCTGTACTAGCACCAGTTTTACTACTTGGTTTTAAGATACTAATTTGTCACAAACTCACTTTATGTTAAAAACAACTATAAAGATAAAAACATATGACATGCACATGTAGTTTGCCACAAAGCTTATTTAATTCTAAAAACATATTGCAAATCAGGACACTGACACATGCCTGCACCACAGTCTTTGACCGCAGGAACTACTCAATCAAGTGTTGCCTCCATCTGGTGGAATAACACTTGCACATGATCGTCATGTGTGACGAGCACTTTTAATACATAATGAGAAAAAACAGAAAGCCACGTACAGGTCATAAACAATGAGGAATGAGGCCGTGTGAAGGCAGCTTTACAATATTTGGCCTTAACACAACCATTTGTTGTGACACATGATGGCACGCACATATTGCTTTGGGACCAACGCACCACAGACAAGATTCCAAAAGAATGAAGGTACTTGCCAAACCATTGTAGTACAGGCTGTCCTTACAACGATGTGTTACATCCATAATCAATGACACACAATCCCAGGAGCAATCAATGTTCACTCCGTTCTTCTGAAACAGCAACACATACCAGCTGAAGTCAGAACTCGATTTTATACACATGAAGACAACCTGGTGCAGAAACCTGCACTCGAACAACACTGTGATTAGTTCTGCAAAATCAAACTTCACATACCTCATGTAGCCATTTTCTGAGGTCTCCACTTTTAAATATAAACTACACACTGGCTTCATTAATAACCTACAAAAACATCCATTTACAGCACAATATCCTAGGCTAAACATGGTCTGATTAACTCAAAACAATTCCAGGATCTGTCTAACACCCTCTCAGAGACTAGGGTTATTGCGAACACCACATCTTAAACTACACTTACCTTCAGGAGAAGTAGGTGAGGATGATTTCCTGACACACACCTGCTCCATCATCCTCACCACTATCGTAACCAACACTTCGCATTTCCCAGTGCCCAGCCTCTGAGTTCCCACGCTTTCCATACTCTGGGATATATGGTATTTTTTGTCTGAGGGCAATGTTGTGGATGATGCCGCAGGCCACGGTAATCTGGCATGCCTTCTCGGTGAGTATTGGAGGGCTTCACTAGTCCTGTCTACCCTGTGGAATCTAGCTTTCAGGAGTCCAAAAGTCTGCTCCACTGGCCGCCTTGTCCTTCTGCTTCATAGAAGCATTGTTCACCTGGCGTTGTCGGATTGCGGGGCGGGGTCAACAATCATGGCTGGCTAGGATATCCTGAGTCTCCTATATGGGAGATGCATAGAAGGAAATAATTAATTCACACACTCAGATCAATTCGCATTATCTTAATACAAAATTTAGCTACCATACATCAGTCTTACCCTCAATTCAAGGCTTCACCGGTTGGAATTGTGACATCAGCAGTGGTATGCTACTGTTCTGCAGGATGAAGCAATCATGGACAGATCCAGGAAACCAGGCACAGACGTTGGAGATGTACAGATCTGCTAGACAACTTGCATGTTTATGGAGTGGTAGTGTTTCTGGTTCCTGTAAACTTGCTCACGGTTGTGTGGTGCCACTATGGAAATGTGTCTACAATCAATTGATCCAATTACATGTGGGATGTGACGAGCCCATAGAAGCTGCCTTCGCTGCGGCTAAATCCTCATGGCTAGGGAACTGGATGCAGCACCTCACATTTTCAAACAATGCTGCATGCACCTCTGTCAGGACAAGACTAAACATCGCTTGCGACATCTTACCTGAAACGGCAGTAGTAAACTGAAATGAGCCAGTGGGCAAAAAATGCAAAACAGACAAGACCTTTACAAGAGGGATGATTCTGTGGAGATGGTTAAACTCAGTTCGGATGTCTGCTCCAACTGACTAGTCACATCCAGAATAGCCTGTCGATTCAATCGGTATTTCTGGATAATGTGCCTCTCCTACATGGTCTGTAGGTCAGGGAATGGGCAGAACTGTGTAGAATACCGTCCCAGGGTACCTAAGTGAGAAAGTAGTGGAATATCATCATTGGACTCTGTTAGCAACAGAAACATATATTAAAATGCAATGCCTTATTCATGTGTCAGTGAAAGATTTTACATGCAGGAAACCAGATACTGCGACCTTATCACTGCCCAGCCTGTCTTTTCAATCACTTATCTGCAATGGCATACTTCACATCCTGACTCCTTGATTATGCACAACATCATGTAAAATTTGCTGACATGACAAAAAGGGAGGCTTGACAGACATATGTAAACTGGTACACCATCACACCTGTTGAAAGGTTTTTCTAACTCTTATCTACATCTATGCATTCCACAATGATTACTATGTACAGCATTTAAACTGGGATTATGAGCATATAAATGGCTAAGCTTTCAACAGTCACATGTAGTTGTAGTGGTGCATACACAAATTTGTAAATCCCGGTTGTAATGATTTCCAATCAGGTTCCGCAGGAGCGTCAGGAATCTGGAGAATAATCCTCAGCATTCCCCTATGGCCTTTCGACTCTATCAAACACTAGAGTAAACGAATGGCTCGCCAGGGGAATACAGGGAAACAAAACAAGGAAAGGTGGGGAAGACAACAGATCTTGGCAGTGGACTTCAGAATGGATGCTTGGTCAAAGGCAGGCTGTAAGGAAAGAAATATATTATCTACACTTGATAACCTCCTTCTATGCACACAATGTCTATATACACATATGACCATCACCTACCACAACTAAACATCTTTACCGTAGGACATAGTGGAAGGGTAGAATAAGGTGTTCGTTTTCTCTGTGTGAAACAAGACAAAAAGATAAGACAACTCTATTCCACTCTATACCAGTAAGTGTAAGAACATGATTTGTAGATCTCACTTTGTTTTGTTCTGGAGAACACTGGAAGAACATCCAACTCTTCTGTAAGTCTGGATACGTGTTTGTGAGCCTCTAACATGTATCTTGTACCAGGTTATCTGACATACAATATTCACAATTAGTATCCACTATATAAATCCTCAAATGTATGGTAAATGAAGGCAGCACACAGCGCTGTTACCGTGATTCTGGGGATAGGAACTACGAATTCACACCACGCTCTGGTCCACGCAAGAGCCCCAATTGCCAAATATATAACGTAAATGGGGAAGAAGAAGTAGGGAAGTGCACAATGGGAATCAGCTTCTGTAAGATATCCAAAAGCGGAATGTATAAGCAGTGCCCAGCCGGATGGCGGGGAATAGACCTGGCCGCCGGGCGAAGCACCAGGAGATAGAAAGAATGGGCTCGATGCTCACGAATGACCTTAGCGGTGCCCAGCCGGATGGCGGGGAATAGACCCGGCCGCCGGGTGGAGCACAAGGGAAAGGGAAATAGGATCTAAACAAACACGGACTACACTGTGCTTCTGAAGCCAGAGAAGTAGACGCCAAAGGACGGAGTAACAGGATGAACGGCAACGAGGAAGATGCCGAACAAAAACACCCTCACGCTGGAATCAGGAACAAACAGGAAGACGAAACAGACAAACGGCAAACCGGAAGTCAGGCAACACAAGTTGGGACGGAACCCACTGCAGAAAGGGCTAAAAGCAAGAACGCAAAGCGGCGTTCCGATGTTGTGAGCGTCTTAAATAGCCCTGCTGTTAAAGTTACAGCATGAGCGGGACGTCGGGGCATGACACCGGTAACAAGTTCTGATGCTATTCTATTACAAACACATCACACTCGACTGCTGACATGGTGGTTGTCTGAGCTTGCGCAAATGTGATAATAGAGGCATAGACCGCTCACTTTTGGTTTCATGCACTGCGGTCTCTCTCGTAGACTAACGTTGGGTAACTGTGATCTTGGTCGACAAATGGCTATGTGCGTCTACGCTCACGTACGTGTATGTGCCGTACAAGTACACCGCAATTTGAAAAAACACTCACTTGCCTGCAAACACTGCTGCCATTAACCACTTCTTACAATCAGCTGCTGTGTGTTACCTCTGGGAGCAACCATGTCAGGCCAAACCATTGCGAGGACTCCTGCCTTCACAAATGAAGAGCTGGAGACCCTTGTTGGAGAAGTACTACCAAAGTATGGCCAGCTCTATGGCTCCTTCACACTTAGAACAAATGTTCCAGAGGTTTTTGCTTTCCCTAGTCCTCCACATTTCATGCATATTTTCACAAAAAGAAGGGGAAGCATCTATGTGATACTTATTGTATTATATTCATCGAAGACTAAGAGTGAGAAACCCTAGGGGTTTGTTAGTACTGCTCTCATCCACTAAATAGTGGCATGCTTCGTCATAGAGCCGCTTTAACATCCTGCTGCAGACCAACATACAGGGTGGAGCGCCTACATATATATTTAAATTACGCTAGGGATCCACTTTGCAGAGGCAATAATAAGTTGCAACTATCTAGGAGGGCAGCCTCTCAACTTTTTATTCTCATGCCCTTCCTGACAGGATTTGAAAAATCTTTGTTCGGGGTGTACTTGGGGAAGTAACGTCCCTGTCACCATCTCTGCTTTGACCGACATGTTTCAACCAATTCTACCTGCCCCCTAGGGGTCATTGGCATTCTTCAGGATATAGATCCCATTGACTAGCCTACCAAAATATTATATGAATGGAGGTTTTTAAGTCACTATACTTGCCCGTTGTAGTAACAATGCAGGGAATTGCTGAAACACAATGATTGCATTGTTAGTCAAAGTGATTCCATTTGCATATTCACCAAATTTACGGAGTGGCGGTTTTACTGTGGAGGATCTGTAGCAGTAGCTGAGGCCTCAGGGACTGCATTTCCCCACACCACCTGCAGTGCGCACGCCGCTTGATGCCAAGGACAGCGCCGGGAGCCCTTTAAACAGCTGCCAGAGCTCCTGTAGCGCTGGGCTGGGCCCCCCTCTTTGTTTTGCGGCCAGGTCACGACTTGGCAAAACACAAGGATTCATCCCACCAAAGAAAGCTGTGTCATCTCCTGTGTTATAAGCTGCAGTGAGGAGGTAGGATTGTTCCCTGTCTGGCCCTGGTTTTCATTTTGTCCTCTGCCCTGCCCAGATTACTTTCTTTGATATTATCGCTTAAAGCTGATCTTTTATTGAAGAGGGATAGGAGGGCCTGTCGTGCTTTGCTCTCTTCCTGCCACCACTATTTCGATGGTACAGTTTAGTTTATCTTGTGGATAATTCTGTTGACTCTGTTGAATCCTTAAAGTTTTCGATTCCTATCTCCCGATTACTCAGACATGATTCGGCGCAAAGTTACATCGGCTGCTGCCTCGGTGAAGGGAAAAACTGCCCCCACTGCGACAGTTATTACCATGGACTCGTTTTTGCAGCGGGCAGCAGCAGTGCTAGATAAGGAGATCGAGTTGGTTAATAGGCGATTCTCGAGGCCTCCAATTGGCATCTCCCATCATTCTCTTACAGATATTCCTGTACCCCGGTTAGCGGGCGATGATGAACTCTGAAGCCTATCCAGTAATTCTGGGATTATTGACGTCTTGCAGACCGGTGTGAGGGGCAGTTGGTGTCTCACCAGTTTCCATAATGCAAATGCCTACGCCTCTCCTGCCTGTTATTACAGTATGCAATACAGTGGGGATTGACCCTATGTTCCCCCAGAGAAATGGTGGAAAGTAGACCAGTAAACTGACGAATTCAGACCCAGCGTCAAGCCGGGCGGCTATAGGGAATCTGCGGCCCGGCGTTGATTCAAAACGTAAATCTCAATCTCATTCTATCAGGGGTAAAGCAAAGAAACCAAAAACCAACCTGGTCCCTAAACCCCCGATGCCTGACTCAGTTCCCTCTTCTTCCATCTCTATTTTGGATTTTCCAGGGGCACTGGAAGCCTTTCAAGCAGTGATGACTAGCTTACTGGATCTAAAACTGGGCCCCATTGTGGAGAGGTTGACTCGGATTGAGAACACCTTAGTATCCCGGAACACTATTGACTCACCTTCTTTGCAAGAAGGGTTAAAGACTAACCTGAGTCATAGTATTGGAAGGGCCCCCGGTGCACGGACAAATACCATGAATACCAATGTGGACCAGGGACAAACTCATCTTCAGATGCAGTCTGTAGCACAGTCTGTAACACAAGTGAGAGAAGGGATATTCCTGCACTGGCAAAGGTCACACGTGAAAGTCAGTGTCCAAAGCCCCAGTTGTTGGGTAGTAGAGAGGCTCAGCCACCGAGATTTCCAGTTATCGATCTGCCACCCGAATCCACCTTGTATGTTGTAGTGTTGGGGAATGTTCCTACTCTGCCTAATGGGATTAATGAGGATTATGGCCAGTTAAAAATCAAGTTCTGCACTGGCTATCTGACAACACCATCCTGGGTGCACGGGTGGCTAACAACATTGTCATGGTGCATAGGGTCAGCTGGATTGGAAGCTTGTGTAAATTGGGTTCGGGCGATTGTGTTATGATTCATTTTGACAGTCCACATCTTGCTGGTATGATTTTGTCTAGCGATACATACCCTGCTTTATCAAACGTTGGATCGGTTATCAGGGCCTTACCACTGTTTTTTTTTTTAATAAACCTGAATCCCTCTGGGATACTTCTAGGAAAGTTCATCAAGATGGGAGGTTCCAAAGATTTCGGCCAGCATTTGTGCAACTGCCGAAACCTTTAGCTAATGTCACATCGTTACCAGGCTGCCAATATATCGCCCCTCCCTATGTGGAGCTCAGTAATAGATTTGCCTCATTGGCATGGATGGAGGAGTGCAATTGATTTAGGAGCCTCATTCCCTTTAGTAATGAGCTTATTTTCAATGAACAGCACTCCCTAGTGGTAGCCAATGGGTGCCCATGCGTATCTGTTAATGAGTTTGATCCTAACAAAGTGCAATTCCTAGTGGTAGCTGTGTAACAGGCTTCTCTTTTTATATTATATAAGGCACTTTTTAACGAAATCTTGTTTTAATGAAATGTGGATGTTATGTAACTTTTATGGTTTACTTTTGTGAAATCGGATAAAGTTTATTTGATTTGATTTGATTAAAAACCAATCTTTTTAGTCATATACATTTTTCTCCCCAATGCTCCATTCTCAACATCTGTTAAAATCTCCCCATCAACTTTATGAACTCTGTGTGTACTCACTCATTACCCACATGTC
The DNA here is from genome assembly GCF_964263255.1 of Lissotriton vulgaris. Taxonomy (NCBI): domain Eukaryota; kingdom Metazoa; phylum Chordata; class Amphibia; order Caudata; family Salamandridae; genus Lissotriton; species Lissotriton vulgaris. The sequence continues at coordinate 784,478,512 of NC_141693.1, forward strand.
ATCAACCCTTGGGCAGGAATAGTGATACAGCTCTGTCTTTTATTATGTATGTAGAATAGAAAAACCCATAAATATGAACAAATAGTCTCTTACCCGCGTTTCATATTTTCTGCTCTTAACTTGGAATGAGAGTGGACGTCGACCTATAGTTGCACACTGTGTGAAATTGAACATATTTATTTACATTGTTAATTTTTTATTTATGTTTCTTAATTTCATTATGCCATAATAATTCCCTTTCTATTTTTTAAGGAAATGTCTATTATTTAAGTGCTTAATCATGATGTATCTCTCACTATTATGTTCTTATAACATTTCCTTTTGGTACTATACACTTTTGATCTCCTTTTGATCTTCCACCAATATACTGACAATCACCAGTATCTTTTTTGCTGAATTATTGACATACAATTTATAACTCTATAACAGCTCCAAGGCTCAGCAGTGGAGCAGGTAAGTTCTGCTTATTGTTTTGAGGATTCAGATGTCACTATCCCTAAATTGTAAAATCCAACATTACAACTAGGATGATTACAATCGAAGCACTTGCATACGTCCCTTAAAGCTTCCATCACTATGTTTGACTGATTTGTGTTGGCAAATAATGCCACACACATTGCCTGCAATGACCAACAAATATTAAAACAATTGTACACCAGTACATTTGAGTCCTAAGCCAGGGATAATCAACTGGATGTATGTTGGAATGCGGAATATATTGGCCTAAACATGTGATATCTATTCAATCCTTCTGAAAATGGGCATGTTGCTGTACATCACAAGTGGGTGAAATAGGTTGGGGCTGCATCAGCAAAAAGCTGCTATGTATTTGGACATTCACATGTCTCAAAACATGTCACTCAGCATGAACTACCATGCTAGTATGACAGCATCATCAAAATGTAACCCTGTGAGCAAGAAAACTTGAAATAGGTTGGGGCTGCATCCGCGGAAAGCTGGTATGTATATGGACATTCACATGTCTCAAAACATGTCACTCAGCATGAACTACCATGCTAGTATGACAGCATCATCAAAATGTAACACTGTGAGCAAGAAAACTTTGTTGTACTGTTTTGCAGAGACATTGGATGTTCTTTAATTCATGAAATTTGCAATGAATGCAATGAGTGTTGCGCCTAACTTTCAAAACAGGCAATCCTGCCTATAAAATACTATGCCTGGGTTCACATAGCAGATGCAACTTGTCACTTACCTCCAATAAAAATGTGTCGCACATCATTGTTAACTAACCAACCACAACTACTTTTGTATGATGACAGTAACAGACTTCATGATCACATTTGTCAGATTCTCCACACTCGTGTCTATTTCTGAGCATCAATTACATGATCATAAGCTTCACATGTGTGTGACCTGGTCATAATACCCCAAATTATGAATGGTTTGTCAATGTGATTAAGTCACAGTGCTTTAGTTCCCTAAATGGTGAACCTTAGTAATTAAGACATTGCACATCAAACTATGTTTCGGACCTGTATCACTCTCAAAGTTACACAGATGCAAACCATGTTGGACTATGTGAGTCACTACACATACAAGAATTTCAATATTGTACAAACACATTGGAACATGTCACAGTAGTTACTAACAAACGTTGTGGGCTACATGTACAGACTCAACGTTCTGGTTTGTCATAATCAATTTAAAGTCTGGCAGATTCACCGCACCTGAACTGTACTGGCAAAGGTGATAGAGTGACCTATTGATTAATTCCACAGACCTTGTGTATGTTGATCCTGCCCTTTGTTTCGCAGTCAAGTCTGCCCAACCTTGCAGCAAGAGAAAAGTTTCAAAGCATTTTTTGCAGATATGTGTGATGCAACCTAATGTCAGTGTACATGGCCCTCGATGTTTCAGATAACCTCTGGCCTATAGTTATGTACATCTTGCACATGTCAGATGTCCAAAAAGCATTTATAAGTGTCACTAAAGTCATATGTTTTGAATGTGCAGTTAAATCAAATCAATCAAGCTTTATTCGATTTTTGTATCATAAGAACCATAAAAGAATACATGATTTAACAAGTGCATACATGACATTTCAACTCAGTGTTCAAAATGTGTACATTGAACAATCACCGTTACAGTAGAAACTAAAATCAGTTGGTACTACGTCATCATTTTACAATATATGGTTGAAATTCTAAAACGTTTTTCTACACCTAATAGTACCTTTTAAAAATAAAGCTATATCTCTTATAAAATATTCATTATCTAAAATCTGCAGTGCAATAAAAGCTGGACGGCATTGCTTCAGACCCTATAATTTTAAAATAGGTATAACCCATCTCCTCCTTTTTGCAATGTAGAACTTACAAAATAGTACTACATACATTGTAGTTTGCTGGAACACGTCATCGCACGGACATTTTCAGTGTTTTAAATCAATCGTTTGTTGTTGGAAAGCTAACTAAACGGTGGAAAGTACTCAGTCTAAAGCAAGTCAAAACTAGTCTGTTGTATCCACTTGGTATATTAGTTAAGTATGGCTGAATACCAGGAGTACTTAGCAGCATTTGATTTGAAAGTACTGTTGGGTGTGAAGCCTCCCTGGCAAATCTAATTGCCGCCAGATGAGCCATACAAGACTTTTTAAAGGCTTTTCTGGAGATGGAGCCCATAGAAGGGGAGTTGCCGTAATAGCCCGGTTGCCCTATATCATTTGTGAAGTCAATGAATTTCTAGTACATAATCTTATTTAATGCTGTCTCTTATGATTTCCCGATTGAATGCTGTAATAGCTGTGGACCAAATCCGATGCCAGAGAAGGACCAGTTGTGCTTTTATTATGTCAGCTATGTACAGGACTCCCAATTCTGCATGACCGATGTAAGATGAGGTGCTGCGTGGAACCGCCAACAAAAATCTTAAAAAGGCATTCTCTGGATCTTGAATAGGATTTACGTCACAGTAACGCCATATCCCAGCACCATATATGGATGTACTGACGCATTTCGCTCTATAAATATGGAGCAACTCAACAGTTTTTTTCCCACAGTTTCTTAGAAAAATTACCCAGGGCTGACGTTGCTCGCGTAAAGTGCAGATTTCTGGTTTTAATGGCCTGACACCAAGATTCCTTAGAGTCAAATAAAATTCCTAAGTAAGGACCACTTCCTTCCTCTCTGGCAGAACCCAGAGAGTCCGCCTCCCACCCTACCGAGCCGAAGCAACCGACCTCATCTGCGGCGTACCCCAGGGCTCATCCCTCACCCCGACGCTGTTCAACATCTACATGGCCCCCCTCGCACAAGTGGCCCGCCAACACGACCTAAACATCATCTCCTATGCCGACGACACCTAGCTCATCTTCTCCCTTACCAAGGACCCGCACACCGCCAAAACCAACCTCCATGAGGGTATGAAGGCCGTCGCTGAGTGGATGAGGAACAGCCACCTGAAGCTGAACTCTAACAAGATGGATGTCCTCATCCTTGGCCCTACGCCATCTGCCTGGGACGACTCCTGGTGGCCGACAACACTAGGAACAGCACCGACACCCACGGACCACACTTGCAACTAGGGATTCATCCTCGACTCCTCCCTCTCCATGTCCAAGCAGGTCAACGCCATCTCCTCCTCCTGCTTCAACACCCTCTAAATGCTTCGCAGGATCTACAAGTGGATTCCGATCGAAACCAGAAGAATGGTGACCCAAGCGCTCGACTATGGCAACGCACTCCACGCTGGAATCCCGACCAAACACTTACAGTGACTACAACGCATCCAGAATGCCTCGGCCCGCCTGATCCTCAACCTCCCCATCGCAGCCACATCACCACCCACCTAAGAGACCTGCACTGGCTCCCCGTCGACAAGAGGATCACCTTCAAGCTCCTCACACACGCACACAAAGCACTCCACAACTCCGGACCAGCGTACCTGAACAGCAGACTCAACTTCTACACCCCCGCCCGCCAGCTCCGTTCCGCAATCTCGCCCTCGCCGCCGTCCCTCGAATCCAACGGACCACTTCCGGAGGCAGATCCTTCTCCTTCCTCGCTGCCAAGACCTGGAACACCCTCCCCACCCACCTACGGCAGACCCAGGACCTGCTCACCTTCAGGAGGCTCCTCAAGACCTGGCTCTTTGAGCAGGAGCAGCTGCACACCCCCCCAGCGCCTTGAGACCCTCACAGGTGAGTAGTGAGCTTTATAAATACAGTGATTGATTGATTGATTTGTAGTAGTAGTTTCTTATTTTTTGTTGTCAATATGGATGGCTCTACTCTTCGCATTTCCTTTCCCACAGCTCATTATGTAAGGTTTTAGTGGTATTCACTCTCAGGCCCAGGTTTTTCATATTCTCATTATAGATATAGAGGGCCCTTTGTAGGCCCAGTGGTGTGATGGCCATTATTACGGCGTCATCCGTGTAGAGAAGGGTGGGTAGGGGGCGGCTGGCTATTTGTGGGAAACGGCGGCACTTCTCAACCATTGTCTGCTCAAATCCATTTGTGTATAATGTAAACAGAAAAAGAGCCAAAACACAGCCCTGCCTAACCCCTCTCTCCACTTTGAAGGGCACCGTACTCTCGCTTTTGGACCCGAACCGGACCTGGCAGACGCGTTACTATACAACTGCCTCAAAAATTGAATTAATGATTCCTCCACTCCCATGCTGGCTAAAATGTTCCATAGCTTCTCATGGATGACACAATCAAAAGCAGCTGTGAGGTCTACAAAAGGCAGATATAATTTGCCCTTTTTTGACCTTGTGTATTTGCCCATTAGAATATTTAGGTTAAGGCCTTTTTCCAATGTGCCCAGTCCCTCCCTAAATCCAAACTGCAGGTCAGATAGAAGGTCATTATCCTACGCCCATTCTTGCAACGATTAAGTACTGTATGCCCTGCCACCTTAGCAAAAGAATCAAGCTATGAAATAGGGCAGTAGCAGGCTGGATTCTACCTATCGCCTTTTTTTGCAAACAGGTACCACAATAGATTCTGATTGAGTTTTTATGAGGCCAGTTGCACAGCAAGCTGCTGACACTTGCGTTAGAATTGGGCCCCATAAATCGGTATTAAACTTGAAAAGATCTATGGGTACCCCATCTGGGCCTGAGCCTTGCCTCCCTTACTGACATTTATTGCATGGAGTACCTCCTCCCGAGTGAATGATAGGGCTATGGGAAAGTTTATCAATGGCATTGGAGTGATAAGACAGGACTAAGATCCATACCCTCCTCATCCTCTCCCCGTCTGTACATGCTTGAAAAATACTCCACCCAAAGTCCCTCCTCAACGGCAATTTCTATGGTTGGATTATTGTTGGTTTCAAGAAAGGGGTTTTCACCACCAGCCAGAAGGCTGTGCTATCCTTGTTTTTGCTAGCCTCCTGTAAATCAGCCCAGGTTTTGTCTTTTAATTCACTTTTGTGTAGTGTCAGAGCGTATTTGTATTCCCTCCTAAACTCCCGAATGTGCAGTCATTAGTCATCTCTTTTATCCATCCAGGTCACCACCCAACGCAAGCAAAGGATTTGAAAAGCCATCACCAGGAAAGTGCGGACCCAGAGCGTTTTTGCCAGTGCAGCTTACATTGCCAGAAGAAGTGGGAAGACCTCAGACATTGGAGCAGAAAGATTGCCCAAGTTCAGCTGGGTAAGTCCTCCCCTCTTCGGAGGGGCGAGTGCCGGACCCGGACCAACACCACCAGCCACCAGCACAAACACTACACCTCCACCCACATCACCTTTATAAACAGAAGACACCTTAATTTTAGCCCTGTGGATAACTCCCTCCATCAGCCCAGACCTGCTTTTTCCATCCCTATCCCCTATCCTTTATCATCACGGCCTACCCATCCTAAATTCACACCCAGAAAGAGAAAGAGAGGCAAGAGCCTCTCGTGGGCCATATTCTGGTGGTGGCCAGCCCTGAGCTTGATGGGGAGTTGAGGGCCCAACAGCAGCTAAGAGGGGGTGAGTAAAGACCTGGACTAATTAGACAACAGCTATGCACATTTGTAATTTCATAGGCACCCTAAACGAATTTACCTGTATTGTGACCAATGCTAATTCACATTACATAGTACAAGCCAGCGTAGTGTTGTCAGGCTTTACTTACATATCTGTGTCGTACCACCGTTAATTAACACTGTAGTAATCAACTAAATGTATGACTCTTCATGGCATGGAATCTGTGCTATTCATAAATGGAGTAGGCGGCAAAGGTGTCAGGACGTATGTGTGAGATTCAAACACTGCATCAGATGTTTCAATACAAACAGGGATTTGTGGACATGGGTGGTTTGTCACACATACTCAGTAACATGAGTGTATTGAGAATATCTAAATCTGATATAGTGGCTCAGATAAACTTGGTCTGACGACTGACAATTCTGTCTCACAAAGGGAAGTAAATGTAAATGTAAATGTAAATGTACATGTATTTATATAGCGCAAATCGCCCACATCGCAGGCATCTATGCGCTTGCTTAGGGAACCCGTCCTGGTATTCCCCTGTGAGATAACCCCGGCAGGGTATCCACAAGGTGAAAGCCAGGCATCCCGCCGCGAGGGGCCGTTGTGCAGATTAAGCAAGCTATTGCCCAGAGTCGCAGAGTGTGAACCCGTGAGTCGAGTAGGCACCGGAGCGAGAATTATCGAGTCTGTGGAATTATTGAGCCCAACTCCCGTCGGGGCCATGCAGCTGTGTTGACATTAGATATGAATGGCACTAACAAATGGATTTCATTTGCAAATATGATATTGCCTGCATATGAGTAGCATGTAATGGTAACAACACAAGTTGTATACATATTTGTATGCATGTTAAGAGCAAGACTTTACAAAATATATAAGAGAGAGATGCTTGTGGTGCTATGATGTCTCTTCCCAATGGTCTACAGGTGTAACGTGCTCCACAAGGCCTAAGGGTTAGCTTGAAAACAGCACACTTACCATCTGCAGTCTCAACAAAAAGTCCTTTATGTAAATGGTTGTGAGTTATTCCCAAATTTAAAGTGAAGATGTACAAATGAGTATGTGGTGTCAGGGCATATGTATGTATGCGTATGCATGTCAATTGAACAAGTTAGTCACTTCATTAACAATTCATTCCGTTTGTCAGTCAAATCAGGTATGTACGGGAACTACTCTATAATCAAAATGTTAATATGTATACACAATGAACATATAAGGAATTTCACCACTAATTACAAAAAGTTCTAACTGGATTTTGTGTTTGCTAAAAAACATTATGTAGCAGATATATATATATATATATATATATATATATATATATATATATATATATATATATTACCTACTGGCGATAGCCAGTAGGTATATATAGTTAGGATTTTTTCTCTATGGAACTTTTGAAAATTCTATGCCTAATAACTTTGGCGTTTGTGGACGGAATTGGCTGAAATTTTCAGGAAAATGGCACATTTTGTTTCTGAGCAGCTCCTGGAAATTTGGGGGGGGTTCGTCAAGTGGGGGCCGAGAAAAAAGGGGGGTCCCAAAACGCGTTTTTCCCATGTTAATTTCCATAGGGCGGTTGGCCTCACTTTTAGCCTGAACGGCTGAATGGATTTCCACGAAACTTGGCAAAATTGTAGGGACTGTTAGCCCGATGTGCCTTTGCTAGGTCTCAATATATGTGCTTCAGTGAATTTTGAGAAATTAACATTTAAAACAAGATATATATCTGTAACAGCGCTCCGGGCAGCGCTCCGGTTCGCGAACTTTTCGCGTATCGGAACTTTGCGAAGCGAAGCTGATTGGCTCTCCGGTGTCTGTCAACATTCTAAACAGTCCGGAGCGGCCGCCATCTTGTCTCTCGGTAGGATCGAGAGACAAGAGGAGGCCAAAACAAAGGGGGAAATGAAGGAAAGGGGGCAAGGTAGACCCCTTCTGACCCCCTAGGATTGATGAGGGGGATATTATAGAGCCACGCCGGGCCCAAAAATAAAAAAATAAAAAAAAATTCTGATTTTTTCGCCGTAGAGACGCGTCTTGGTACGCGAACCGGGCAGCTAACCGGGAAGCTAACCGGCAGTGTAACGGGAGTCTGAGGAGTAGCTGATTGGCTGTCAACATTGTAAACAGTCCGGAGCGGCCGCCATCTTGTCTCTCGGTAGGATCGAGAGACAAGAGGAGGCCAAAACAAAGGGGGAAATGAAGGAAAGAGGGCAAGGTAGACCCCTTCTGACCCCCTAGGATTGATGAGGGGGATATTATAAAGCCACGCGGGGCCAAAAAAAAAAAAAAAAAATCCGATTTTTTCGCCGTTGAGACGCGTCTTGGTACGCGAACCGGGCAGCTAACCGGGAAGCTAACCGGCAGTGTAACGGGAGTCTGAGGAGAAGCTGATTGGCTGTTATCATTGTAAACAGTCTGGAGCGGCCGCCATCTTGTCTCTCTGTGGGATCGAGAGACAAGAGGTTGAAAAAAAAAAGGTGTAAATGAATGAAAGGGGTAAGGCAGACCCCTCCTGAACCCCTAGGATTGATGAGGGGGCTACTAAAGTTCCCTGGGGGGTGAAAAAAAAATTGCGATTTTTCGCGGTAAAGGTGCTTCCTGGTACGTTAACCGGGCAGCTAACCGGCAGCGTAACGGGAGTCCGACATATTGTGTTTTTTGAACGTTTGTGATATGTGCACGTGTGGATTTTGTCTAATTAAGGTTAAAAAAATATATATATATCTTTAAGCGTGTTCTGGCGCGCTTACGTTTTGGGTTTGGTTTGCGCTTGCAGAGACGATACGTCACGGTTATGCGATGCATCATGAGGCGTCTCACGGGCTACGTGATACGTCACTTAATAAAGAATATATTTTACAGCTATAGATATTAGCTTTTAAAAAACCAATGAAATTCACAGAAAAAAACATAGGTTATAGACCATATATAGTTAGGAATTTGCATTTACAAAACCTTGAAAATTCACTGAAAAAACCATAGGTTATAGACCATATATAGTTAGGGATTAGCATTTAAAAAACCTTATTTTATTTGCACAAAACCATTGAAATTCCATATATAGTTAGTTGCACTAACTATATATCGCGGACCCGCAATCCACTGCTAATGATGTCACATATTACATCATTCATGACATGGTCAGTGACATCACTGATGACATCACTGATGACAACACCCAGTGACTGTATGTTTCTGTAAAGTTAAAATATGTCTTACATATTGAAGAATGAGTGGATGTATAAGTGTCTGGATGAAGGATTTAGTAGGTGCATGACTGACTGTATGAGAGAATGATTAAATGGTCTATAACCTATGGTTTTTTCTGTGAATATATATATATATATATATATATATATATATATATATATATATATATATATATATATTCAAACCTTGCTACATAAATAAATAAAGAGTTGCCAAAACTTGACTCATTCAATTGTTTGATACCATGTTCAATGCCACCATGTATGGAGAAATGGCTAGCTCATGTTGCAGACATGAATTCGTTCTTTCTAAATCTGTATCACTACTGGCATACCTATTAGGTGGTTTTAAAGTCAACATTGAAAGTTGCTCGATGTGCTATTCTTTATCTCACGTGAGTCTACAATGTTTACTTTAACATAGCTATTGTTTCATTACATCATCTACACAGCCAAGTGGAGTAGACATGGGCCAGGATGTTGGGGAAAGAGCTGGTCAAAGTGGTTCCAATCAGGACACTGTCACTGATGGACCCAGTAGCCAAGAGGGCGAGGGGAGTGCCATTAAAGATCCAGACCTGACTAATACATCAAGAGATTCAGACTCCAGGGGCTCTCCCTTGGTGGTGGCAGCCACGACCAAACCGTATGCAGTGTCATCAGTGTCCACCACCCCCACCATCACCTCCCTGCTGCTCCCCAACTAGTTGCACAAGCCCTCTACCTTCATTGGAGAGCCATCTCCTCTGCTGTAGGCACATCTACCCCTGCCCATGTGTCCCCAGCTGCCCTTGGTGAGGAGGCTATTGACCTCCTGAAAAAGATCTCTGTTGGGAAGACTGCGCTATTGAATGCCCTCTACGGTCTGGGGAGCTAACGTACACAGATGGCTGCCTACATGGTTGGCTTTCACAGTGGCATGTGTGCCCTACAGGTATCAGTTCAGGCTCTGGCAGCTATACACCGACCCCAGCCTTCCATCCAACAACCTTCACCAACCCCAAAGCCATTCCCATCCCCATTCCAAGAACCTAAACCTCTGGCAGCCCCAAATACACACATACCTGTGCATATACCCATCCAAACACACACCTACAGCACACAACCATCAACATTCCCAGCAATTACTACACACACTACACCTGCAGACATGCAGACATCCACATCACCACCACCATCACAAACACTCCACATGAAGATATACAGCTATCAACACTAGCAGCCATCAGCAATCATCATAAATACTATACCTCCATCCACATCACCTTTACAAACAGCAGACACATCAATTTCCTCTACCTCCCAACCTGACCCCATCTCGGATTTACCCACAGCCTCCACCAGTGACCATTTCTTCTTCTCCTTTGGACTTTGCCCTGTGGGACAACTCCCTCCCCTCCATTAGCACAGGCTCACTTTTTCCATCCCTATTGTCATCACGGCCTACCCATCCTAAATCCATCCCAGAAAGAGGATGAAAGGCAGGACCCGATTTACTCCTAAAAAACGCCGTCCCAGGGTAAAGTCCACCCTTCCCAAACCAAAACCCACACCTACTAATCTCAAGACCACCCATTACCAAACCTAGCCCACATGTCACTGATCTATCCCTGAAGTGACCCACCTGATGCACCTCCAGGGGAGTGTGTTCAGACAGTGTTTGTTTGGCAAGTGAGGTGGCATATATTATGTACACCTGCCACCAGGCTCTTTGGCATGCGATAATGTAAGGTCTGACGTGTTCTCGTGTTGAGCTGATGTTTAATAAATAAATAATTAATTTTGTTAGAAACACAAGTGTTATGTCATGGTTTGTAAACAAAATGTAGGACAGTCAGGATCTATGTGGTGTGTTTCGGTTTTTTTAGGGTTCTACATGTGTGTTTCTGGTTATGTGACTGATTGAGTAACTGACACCATTGAAAGCAAACAGTTTGGCAGGGCCAAGTGTCCCATGGCTTGACATCTTGGCATACATGGACTGAGGTTGGCTTGAATTATGGTGGGTATGTGTAATCGTTTTCATGACAATAAAGACCTGTTTGGACTTGCTACTCTGGGTATGGGTAGATCTCGTAAAACATCATAGTTAAATGTTTGAGATACATTGTTATGCCACATATTGATGGAGTACAGCAGTGCATGTGTGCTCACAGGTGTACACTATTTTCATGTGGCTGATCCGCCTGTGTCACCCACTTAATCTCTGCATGCTTTGCTGAGTCATGACTAATGTACACATTCCCATTCTTGCGTGTCAGTTGGAAAAGTGTTGAGCTTTTACCATGTCAATGGTGAGCACAAAGCTACCATACACATTCGTTGTTATAAGGATAAGCAACTGTGTCTGTATACACAGACAGGTACCCACATGGTGGTCTGATTGACAACATGGTTGTTTCAATTAATCAACGACTACCATTTATATTGTCAATCTTTTCTTGTGTCACATATTCCCCTGTACTGTGAAAGTTCCAGACAGTACTAGACAACTTCTACATACTGTGTAATCTTCTCACAAGTGTCAATTACAATTGTCTTGACCTAGAACCCAGTGACTGGTGTGACAGAAACAAGGCAAAATCCTATACTTGTAAGACACCATTTCAGTACTAAAAGTACCAGATTAACACATACATTTAGGTATTGGGACACATTTAACATTGTTTTCATATATCACAATCACATGGCCTTTACATCTGTGCCTTTGTATGTTGATCATCGCATGCAAACTCAAAATGGAACAACCACATCGATGAGTCACATGCTAACCCCTTTTAACGCAATAACTGCTATATTAACTGTGGTTCAACACACAGCTGGTTTGTATAATAAAACATGCAGAAGTTTGTTAGTGGCAGTTTCAGCATTGCACATCCCATTAACAAGCTGTACCACCACTGCATCCATGTTGTGACACGCTTGTACTCGTGCCTTAATTTGGCCAGGGTCCTCCTGGTACTCAGCCCAGCAAGTACTGACATGCTGGTGGTGAGATCGGTCCCTATCGGAATCTGTTTATGGACTCACAAAAGTGCATATGTGACATTGTCAGAAGACTCTTAGGGGCATATTAGCAAGGGCCATATCGCCACTTTAGCTGCACTTTTTGCCACTAAAGCGGCGTTATTTTTATTGCCCTATCAGCAAACTGTCGCTAACAGCAGGTAGCAACAGCTTTTAGGCGATAACGACTGGTTTGGGGCCCGCTTTGCATGTCCGCGATATTTATGGCTGATGACATGCAATGTGGGCGTACACAAACTGTTAGCAACTGAAAGCAGTCGCTAACACAGCTATCGTCTATTAGCAAGGCAGGCTTAGCGATAAAAAAAATCGCGCTAAGAGCGATTATTGCTATAATCTAACGCCTGCTAAAAACATGACTTACCTGTTTATCCATTAGGAGGTGGATTGTCAGGTTAAGTCAAGAAAGATAACACCATGTGAAAAAAATGTATATTTTCTCTTCTTACTTCCTAAATTAAACTTCAGTTATTTTTTTTACTGTGCTTATTTTTGTTTGTGCCTTGACTTATACTTTATCTCCTGGTAACGTCTCCAGAATTCTCTAAACACTCGTATTCCTGAGAGACTGTGAGAAGCGCAAGTGCTCAGACTCAAAACATGAAACACTACTAGTAGCTGATACGCATGCTCCGAGTAGAGACACTTCGCTGAAGACCGACTCACTACCGCAGAAACAAAATGAAGTGAGGACACAACATCTCTACCCTAACTAGCTTCCGCGATGGAGGCACTTGAAGGGCTGCTTCTTCCAGAATTCACTCAGGTAAAGTGCACATTCTTTAGCTAGCACACGCTTCACCTTCCAATCGTAGTTTAGAGGGGAAATAACTAGTGCGTTACAGGAAAAGCTGAGTTGGCAGACATCTTAAGTTTCTTTTTCTTTTGCCTTTTTTCCAGTTCTGCTGGTAACAATACTGGCCAAAATTGAGTTTTTAACATGAATTCCCCTGAAGGTCCTGACAGTAGTCCCTCTCAAGGAGGGTTCCATCAATTGGGTTTTGGTTGGAAACGTTTTGTGAACGGCTTTTACCAAAGGAGGAGCGTGAACATCACTGTGTTTTCCTAAGTTCTCTCAACCAGTCCATATCATTTCCAGTCTATCAAATAATAAAGTTCACCTTTGAATTGTTTGCAAACAAGAATTCTTTATATCTCATGTTCTACTCCTCCTTCCACCATTAATTGTTCAGGGAGAGCAGTGATTCTCAAATCTGGCTGAACCTTTTTTAATAAGGACACATGACAGACTGGGTGATTTTTAGTGTTCTCTGGAAGTGTCAAGCGATATGTTACAGGATTGATGATTTTCTCAATTGGATACAGTCCAAGAAAACATGTTTGGAACTCGCAATTACCCTTTAGTTTTACAATTTTTGTACTGAGCCAAACTTTATCTCCAACTTGGAAAGAGGCATCCTTTTTTCTTCTTAAGTCAGAGAATAACATATAATGTTTTTTTGCTTGTGTTAGATTTTGTAATGCAGATTGATGAACTTCAGCCAAATGTTGAACTATATCCGTCACTGCAGGCATCTCTATATTTCCGAATTGTACCAAAGAGTTAGGGTTTCAACCAAAATTCATATAGAAGGGTGAGTAGCCTATGGAATTTTGTTTTGTATTGTTGTGAGCAAATTCCGCTGTCCACAAATATTCCTGGCAGTCTCGTTCCTGATCTATCAAAATTAGCCTGAGGTTTTGTTCTAACTCTTAGTTAGTTCTCTGTGTTTGCCCATCTGTCCCGGGATGGAAAATAGTTGAGTATTGAGTTTCTATGTGTAGTGAAGGCTCTCTAGAATTTGGATATGAACTGGGTACCTCTGTCAGTGATAATAATTTTGGGTATGCCATGAGTTTGAATTATATGTTTATTGAAATGTTGCATTAATTGCCTTGCCGTTTGAATACTTTTTAGAGCGATAAAACTTGTCATTTTAGTGAAGGTGTCGACACAAACAAGAATAGTTTTATAACCTTGACTGAAAGTTAGATCTATGATGAGATCTAAGGACACTATGTGCCAATGGTATGGGGGAAAAGGTAAGGGTTGCAATAACCCCTTGGTGGCTTGTTTTTCCGACTTTTCCTGAACACAGGTCTCACAGCTAGTTACATACTAGTGAATGTCCTTGTTCATTTGCGGCCACCAAAATCTTTGTTTTACTAGATCTTCAGTTTTTAGGATTCTTTTTTTTTATTTGAGTTTTATATAGCGCTGGCTAGACCCGGAGGTATCAGAGCGCTTTACATGAGATTCCGCATTGTTACAAAGTTACATCAGTTACAAGTTACATCTGTTGCTAGAAACATTTAAGGAGAATAGAAGATGAGATAATGTCCTGCCAAAGGACTGTCATGGCATTCATGCAAGGCTCTAAGCTGCAGTTACTTAGTGGACACATATAAGGCTCCATCATTATAAGGCACTTGGTTTTGAGTTTATCTTCTTGGATCTTGACCTGCCCATGCCTTCATTTCCACTGAATTAATTGACTGTGTGATTGGCTCCTCAAGTCTTTCTTTGGAAACTGCTCCTATAATTTTTTCTTCTGGAATTATCTTTTGATCGTCAATTGAATTTCTTTTTTTTTCTATCTAATCTTGTTAAGGCGTCGGCCTTTCCAGTCTTACTCCTAGGTCTGTAAGTGGTGGTAATATCTTAATCAGCAAAATACAATGGCCATCTGAGTTGCCGTGGTGTCAGAGTTCTGGCAGACTTCAAGAAATTTAAGTTAGTATGATTGGTGAATACCGTCACAGTGTGCTTCGCTCCCATTGAATAATGCCTCCATTCTTTAAAAGCATCTTTAATTGCTAGTCATTCCTTTTCAGTTATTGTACAATTCACCTCCGCTGGATTTAGTTTTCGGGAACGATAAGCCACTGGATAAAAAGTGCCATGTCGTTTTGTATCTTTGAGAAAGGATTCCTCTAATGGCTAAATCAGATACATCAGTCTCAAGATAGAATGGTTCAGAGGGATCAGCATGAAGTAGAAAAGGTGCTGAGGTGAAACTCTTCTTTAGGGAGTTGAAGGCTTCTTTTGCCTCTTCCGACCATTTGAAAGGCACTCCTTTTCTTAACAACCACATGAGAGGAATGATCTTTTGAAAGAATTCATGGATAAATCTTCCGTAGAAATTGGCAAAGCACAACAAAAATTCAGGGGGATATTCACAAGAACGTGTGATAATTATTGCAAAATAAGCTGAACACAACTCTTCACATCGCAGTCTATCACTGGAAAATAACGCAGTGTTAATGTTGTATTCTCAACACGGCACAAAAATTTAGCACAACGCCGCAAAAATGCGAAACACAAACGCAAAAAAAGTTGCGATGAGGGCAATCACGATACAAAACTTCGCGAAAACCAGTGACAGGCCTGCAATTCCCACGCGTCATGCGGGAAAATGCACTAAAAAAGCAACAAAAAAAACACCAAAACTAAATCAAACTGCATTGCACCATGGATGCACCCGGACCAAGTGCAGAGGTCAATGCGAACCCCACAAGCCCCACAGCCCACAAGCAAGGAACCTTGGAGTCGGGGAAGGGCAAGGAGAAGAGGTAGATGGGGTGCAGTCCGCAGGAAAACCAGATCAGCATCACGGAGGTGACAGAACACTACCATCAACTGACCGCCAATTTGACAAACGTGAATGCAGCCAGAGTGTCGAGAAGGTCACTGGAGGAGACCAAGAGGCACTGGCATGATGTGGAAAGCCAAACCAAGCACAAACCCGCTGCCAACAGGAATGCAGCAACGGCGACAGGAGGTGGGAGTCCTGCACCACAGGAGGAGCTCGAGGAAATGGAGGCCAGAGTCATCAGTGTGGAGATGGTGCAAGGAGTTGGGAGTACGGACAGCTCAATAGGACCTGACACAACATCAACAGGTTGAGTAACAACCAGGAACTGGGGGGACGGGGGGAGATGGGCACAATGGAACACATGCAAAACGATGTATAGCACACTGCACACCAACAATGACCCAGGATCATGTTCCTGATCCCCGTGGCATACTGCAGCACACACATATAGCAATCACAGCACATCTGACGACAGCGTGGTACAAAGTGCAACACTGACACTGCAGAACATAGGACACAACTGGGTCCGCTCATGCGTAGAAACAGGCCAATCATATCTAACATAGCAGGAAACTGTGAGATTGCAATGTACGTGTACAACCTCAAATCGGTAATGTAGTCCAAATGTCCACTGTCCCGCATCAAATATTCAGCACATCCCAAACAATCAATCAATCAATCAATCAAAGACATTTATAGAGCGCACTACCTACCCGTAGGGTCTCAAGGCGCTTAGGGGGAGGGGGGTGCCGCTACTGCTCGAACAGCCAGGTCTTGAGCTTCTTCCTGAAGGAGAGGTGGTCTTGGGTCAGGCGCAGGTCGGCCGGGAGGGAGTTCCAGGTCTTGGCGGCCAGGTAGGAGAAGGACCTTCCTCCTGTTGTGGCTCTACGGATGCGTGGAACGGCGGCGAGGGCGTGGCTGGCAGATCGGAGGTGGCGTTTGGGAGCGTAGAAGTTGATTCGGTTGTTGAGGTAGCTCGGGCCTTGATCGTGTAGGGCTTTGTGTGCGTGGGTGAGGAGCCGGAAGGTGATTCTTTTGTTGACGGGGAGCCAGTGCAGGTCTCTCAGGTGTCCGGAGATGTGGCTGTTCCGTGGGATGTCGAGGATGAGTCTGGCTGGGGCGTTCTGGATCCGCTGGAGTCTCTTCTGGAGCTTGGCGGTGGTTCCGGCGTAGAGTGCGTTGCCGTAGTCCAGTCGGCTGGTGACGAGGGCCTGGGTGACGGTCTTCCTGGTCTCCGTGGGGATCCACCAGAATATCTTCCGAAGCATGCGCAGGATGTTGAAGCACGATGAGGAGACGGCGTTGACTTGCCTGGTCATGGAGAGGGAGGAGTCCAGGATGAAGCCCAGGTTGCGTGCGTGGTTCGTCGGTTTGGGTGCGGTGCCCAGGGCGGGGGGCCACCAGGAGTCGTCCCAGGCAGAGGGCGAGGAGCCGAGGATGAGGACCTCCGTCTTGTCTGAGTTCAGTTTCAGGCGGCTCGTCGTCATCCACTCGGCTACCTCTTTCATCCCTTTGTGCAGGTTGGCTGTGGCGGCGGCGGGGTCGTTGGTCAGGGAGAGGATCAGCTGGGTGTCGTCGGCGTAGGAGAATATGTTGAGGTTGTGTTGGCGTGCGATGGCCGCGAGGGGGCTCATGTAGACGTTGAAGAGGGTAGGGCTCAGCGAGGATCCTTGAGGGACGCCGCAGATGACTTCGGTGGCCTCTGACTTGTACGGTGGTAGGCGGACTCTCTGTGTTCTTCCGTCGAGGAAGGAGACAATCAATTCCAGTGCCTTCTCCTGGATTCCGACGTTGCTGAGGCGCTGCACTAGGGTGCGGTGGCAGACCGTGTCGAAAGCCGCGGAGAGGTCTAGGAGGATGAGGGCCGCTGTTTCTCCGTTGTCCACAATGTCCGTTGTCATACAGTCTGCATGTAAACAAGAACAATGCGCCAACATACATGTCAACATAATGTCAACATGCATCTACCCTTCACATTGCAGAGGGACAAACAACACCTCCAGCAGAGCAGACCAGACTACTCATCAGTGATGCTGGAGAGGACCACCACACCTTCGACATCGCTGCCCTACAAGAGCTCATGGACATCTCAGCCAACCCACCCCCAGAAGCAGGGCAGCCAAGCTACATAGAGGATACCCCAGCCCCTGCACAGACCACACAGCAGGAAGCACCCACCACCACAGCTGGCTCCCAACACTTCACCGAGGCACACATCGCATTCCATTGGCAGGTGTTAGAATGCCAAAAGGAGGTGGTCGAACAGGTGCGGGTGGGGTCAGAGCTCATGGAAGCCGAACTAGATCACATACGTGGGTGTCTAAGTCCCATCAGGGACCACCTACACCCACAAAGGAGACCCACACTGCGACAGAGACACATGCATTTGCACATTTCCTGTAATGAACCAGACCCAGAGCCCCGGAATTATCATTCACACACCCACGCTGGACCTCCGTACGATGGCCCAGTCCACTCTTCTTATGTATTGAGTGGGTGACAACAAAGCTACATGTCCAAGGTCTTAACCGTTGCCAGTGGTGACATGGTTGCCTCCACTGTACACAGCACAATGTAATGTTGTAGGTCCCGGGCCCTCATGCATACATTATCACCACACGGACACACACAGATAATTTGTGGAACTGGCTATGGGCACGTGCGCCCAGCCCCTTTATTGGCAGGGTCACTGTCAAGACTACAAGCACTCTTACCTGTGAGTTGCTTGTAGATGGATTTCGCAGAGACGTTATGGACCAACTTCCCCGAATTTCTAGGCAACACCTAGTGATTGATTAGAACACCTAGGTAATCAAATAGAAAATAGGGAGGAAGGCCGGATAATGGACGCTACCGGTTCCTGGGTTGTCGACCTGCGAGGCAACAAAGAAACTCTTGTAACTTTTATCCCTTATTTCCAACACACTTTAACTACAAGTACTTTTACAGATTCCAGTCCTCCCTTTATGCTCTTTAAAGGCCTACCTGCGACAGTAAGTATCTAAGCGTCGCGTCCGTGTTGTCGTCGAGGAGGGTTGAAGCGATGTAGGCTGTTGAGGTGGATGAGTTGAATTCAAGAAGGAGAAAACAAGTTCTCTCTCCTAAGAAAGACAAGTATTTATGAATAAGTTACTTCCTTTTACTGTTTGTTCTTAACCCTAACATTCCACTTCTCTTGTACATATCACTTACTTAGTACACTCTGTCGTGTCTTTCCTCGCCTTCACCACCTAGATAAAAATGACACGAACAAAAAACAGATTGCAAAACTAAAACATCAAGATTATTGTCCAAAATTGCTTAACACTTTGATATTTTCTCAAAGCCTTTTCTTTCTTTCAGTCTGCAAGCTGAGCCTTCAATCAAATGCACCAGAATGTCTTTGAAGAGTTTGCCAGGTAAGTTCTAGTCACTTAAATCTCTTGTTGCTTGCTTGCGTAGGGCGCCTTGCATTAAATTGTAAAAAGTTTTCACTTAGCTTTTGTCTTTTTCTTTTGCAGAGATGCGCGCTGAACAACGTGAAGAAGTTCGAAGTCCTTTGAAGATCTCTGGGCATCGGCTGGCGTTCAGAGTTCCAGGGCGCTCCCAGGTGAGTTGCTCTCGAGGGCGCAGCAGAAGACGAAGCATCGGGAAGCTTTGGGTGTGGCTTTTTATAGCCGGGCCACACCCCAGGAGGAGATGACGCACCGCGCACCATTTGGTAGCGTGCGTGTGCGTCAGGAAGCTTCTACAGTCGGCAGTTCTATCTTGATACTTACAACAAATAGCAGCATCAATCGGCAATGTAACTAGAATCAGGCTGAAACTTACAATAAATGGCAGAATCACTTGGCAATATAATCAGGATATCGGAATGCACAAGTTTACCATTATTGGCAGAATTACACGGCAATTGTAACAAGAAGATTCAAAACGTTCTAAAGTACATTAGTCAAACGTAATCACTACTAAAGCATATTACAACATCTTACACATACACTTGGCGTGCTGGGTGCACGGGACAGGGGTGGGTTTCTTGATGGGATAAAACTGCTCACTGTAGAGCAGGAGGTGTTAGAACTAGCGATTCATGACAGTCACATGTACACTGGTGCCTGTGCTGGATGTGTGTGGGGTGAGTGTAAGCCAGCCCGCAAAGAGTAGTTGGTGCTGGCAACAACTTGAACAGAAAACACTATTAAAACGGAAACAGAAAACACCAGCATTACAGAGACAACTGCTGAGCATCATGGTGGTAGCAGGAGCAAGTACAGAGGTCACCCAATATGCAAATGTCTGTGAGTTGCAGTGCACTGAGGTTGGGGCATTAGAGCTGAGCATGCTCACGTGAATTAAATGTCTAGGATTGTGTCCCTTCTGTATATTCCTGATGCAGCTGCAGTGGGGAGTGTTACACCTGCATCATCTTCCTCATCATCGTCCCAGGTCTCCCACACTGCCTGAGGTGACATTGCTGCATGAGCTCTCCACATTATCAGGATCCCAAGGAAGATCTTTCCATGTCTTTCTCCCTCTTCTCGAAAGCAGACATCTGTTGCCTTGATTTTGTCCAGGATGGATTATTGTAACGCTCTCTTCCTGGACATCTAAAAGGGATCCTGACACAAACTGCAACTTTTACAGAATGCAACAGCAAGACTTGTGATGGATCTTCCTAAATTCCACCCAGTCTCTGCAGCAATCCGTAAATTACATTGGCTTCCTCTAGAAAAGAGAATTCTGTTTAAGGCCCAATGCCTTGTCCATAGGGCTCTTCATATTCTGGTCCTGAAGGTATTAAAAGACTCTTCCAACGGTACGTCCCCACCAAACAGCTGCGGTCTGGCAATAAAAACTGTCTGGTAGTCCCTAGGTTGAGGAGGACCATATGGGGGGGAAGAGCCTTTGCCGTTGACGCTTCTAGGCTCTGGAACACTATCCCTCTAACGATCTCTTGTCAAGAGTCGCATCTACCTTTTGGCAAATCTTTAAAAACATGGGGGCATATTACCAACAACTAGCGATAATTTTTGTCTCTAACTTGTTTAGAGACAAAAATTATCGCCGCACATCGGCGATTTTTATCGCAGATAAACCTTGCTATTAACAAGGTTTATCGCAAATGCGATAAAAAACGGCCGAAACGCATGAATATCGCTGAAAAGTCAGCGATATTCATGCATTATCCAGCAAATGCTCTTAGCCATGTTATCCACCTCCTATTGGATAACATGGCTAAGAACTGCTCAGGGCAGGTGTTAGCTTTTGGAGATATTCCCGCTTAGCGCGAATATCTCCAAAGGTTGGTAATAGGAGATAGCGATGTTAGCGACTGTTTTCAGTCTCTAACATCTTGGCACGCCCACTTTGCATCTCATTAGTGATAAATATCACTGACATGCAAAGTGGGGCCCAAGATGGTCGCTATCTCCTACTAGCTGTCGCTAACTGGTGTTAGCGACAGCTTGGTAATAGGGAGATAATTTTATCTCCGCTTTCTTGGCTTTTAAAGCCAAAAAAGCGGAGATAAACCCCCTTGATAATATGCCCCATGGCTCTTTGCACTTTACCAGCTAAAACCCATCCCTCTGACTTATGACCTCTGGTTCTATCCCTAGCACCTTGACGCCTTTGGGCAAAGTTTACGCTCTACAAGACTATCATTCATTCATTCAGAAGAGTAGGATGGCCTGCAGAATCCGCTGTCTAGGTATTTTTTAATGTTGTACTTCAAATGCTGGTTCTCTTTTTTGGTCAGCGAATAGATCCTATAGCACGTTAAACTCAAACCAGGTTCAAATTAAATTTTGCAGTCATAAGACCTATGCGAGAGGAGTTTCTCTGCTTTCACTTTGTTAAACACATCTGCGTAATCTCTGTTCGCATCTGGTATTTTGTTTGTTTGTATCACAGAAAGTCTCATTGTTGTGGGGTTTGGCCATGTAAGTCATAGCAGAGTACAACACTAAAGGACCTGCCTTACATGTTTTTGACAGGCTGTGTTTGTCAGTGCGTTACACAACAAGGGTCTTGTGTAGTGCAACTTGAATTTACTGATTGTGTCTACAGTTGGAGATGGAGTTTAGATTCTGTGGAGTACCAATGTTGTGTAGTGAGATGTCACATACATGTACTTATAGTTTTATCCATTTTTAAGTTGGCAAGATTGATCTTTGTATTTGTTGTTACAATCTCTTGCTTCATGTCTTGTGTGTGTACAGGTCAATGTCCCTTAGAGGAAGGCTTTGTGAAAAGCCATCGCCCGAAAAATGCTGTCCCTGGGGATCTATCGCCAGTGCAGCGCCCACTGTAAGAAAAGGTGGGACGACCTAAGACGCTGGACACGTACCACCACCCAAGTTCAGGTGGGGAAGTCCTCCCCAGGTCATAGTGGTGGGTGTCGAAAACTGACTCCCATCATGGGCCGTATCCTGGCGGTGCCCTACCCAGAGCTTGATGGGTTGTTGAAGGCCCAATAGCAGCTACAAAGGTGTAAATATTGTGCAGAGTTTGACAGTGTGCTTTATCTTTTTCCTCCTTTCACAAGCAGCACTTTCCTGGCAGATGTAGAGGAGTATAATTGTGAGGATGAATTTAATTCTAGCATGTATGGGTAGTGACGCTGTATCCATGCTGTTTAGATCAAACTTATGGCCCTGATCCAAATATGAGCATAGTCACATGACTAGTTTTGGATTTGTAGGGAGACCTGAATGAGTGACGTACCATATCAAGTACACGTTTGATGTGTGTATGAGCTGTCCCACACCATGTGTCTTGTCAGTTTTGGGAGTGTTGCTCACACAATACTGTGCATGTTGTATATGAAATTTCTTACATTTGAGCTAGCAAGCAGTGCACAAAGGAGTCAAGGAAAGAGACAAGATTAAGATTAGACTGAATAACTCGTGTATATGAGACATTGTGAAATCTAGGCTCAACACAGGTTTCATTGGTAAATCTGCATGCAAGTATACATGTGTATATTGTCAAAAAAACGTACAGCACACTGAGTTGCTATTACACATATGTTATGGCTAATCAAGGTGGAGGATCTTAGTTCTACACATAAGGATTTGTTGTCCTTTGTGTATAGGCACTTTATATTCATGATGGATGACACATGTTGATTTCCACACACAGACAGGCGTGTGTGTGTGAACATAGGTGTGTTATTCTTATGTACATAGTCATAAAGATCTCCGTTAATGGTCACATCATAATGCCATGACTATTTATTTTATGTTTATGTAGTAACCTTTATGTCTCAGACTCTAAACCTATATGTCCTTGGTTTAAATGAGTGAAATATCTGTGGAGTTCATTTGTGTACTGTTGGCTGCACCCTCACTGACTGATGACATTTATCAGTGTTTTCAATGCAGTATTTTGTGGGCTCAGATGTTGACGTATGAACAATGGTCCAGCATCGTACTGTGTGTGCAAATCAGCTTGTGCTGTGTACTATGCACCCTCTCATAATCTTCTTCATCCCAGAGTCTAGACGGTTGTTTCTATTCTAGTGCTTTCTATTTCTTGTTGCAAGGATTTATTTTCCTCCCTGACTGTAACTAACTCCTTTTGAACACAATCCAATATTTCTCCCAAATTGTTTAGGTCTATACCTTGTGCCATTTTGCTCGGGTGCAAGTTAACCACTTGGGCACTTCATTCTGTTAGAAGAGTCTGAATTCTGAGCCTTACTTGACTTACACAGGAGCAAAATGATGGTGGATATACCGTTTCCTCTCACAGAACGATGCAAATATGTTTCAGAATGCCCCAAAGATTTAGGTTTAAATCTCTTATATTTGTTTCAAAGAAATATAAGAATACAAAAATAGACCTCACCTACATCCATTGGCTCTGAAGATGTGTAGACTATTTAAAACAGCACAGTATTGACCCTGACAAAAAAGTGTCCAGGATTATTTTTTGGTTACCGCTAATAAGAGAAATGAAGAAATAAGCATTGGCAAAGTGAACATGTATTCCTTTTCAAAGTGTATGTAGAAATGTCTAAGATATGTGGTCCAACTTATTACATATGGTAGATTTTATCATTGTGATTCCTATAAAATACGTTGATATGCTTGTGCAGACCTGAAGATGGGAGAACTGTAGGATGCATGTATCAACATGCTGAATTACAAAATGTTAAAAAAAAACCATGCATTCCACAATAGGGGGAAATAAAACTTGTAAAATACATGAAGTAGAAGTAACTGAAAGTACGGAGCAACCATGAGATACAAAGTCTTACCAATCTCACATGTTTATTGTTGTATAGAACTGTAGTAGGTCATGTGGAATGATAGAATGATAGGTATGCCACGTGTTGGCGTATGTAATAACGTTTGAAGGGGCTGAGGTAAAGTAGAATGTTGGGGCAGAAACTGGAGTGTGCTGATGGAGGAAGGATTCACTTTCATCTCTTCAGCAGTGGGCCTTTATATTGACACTTTTAATAAACATACATTGTTGTACCACCACCTGCCTCACCTCATCATTTCAATGGTGATGAGTGTTGGTCTCAGTGTCGGCCCACTGTGAGGAAAGTTTAGAGAAGGACAGTCAATGAAGTGATCTTTGTGGGGCATTCTTAATGAAGTTTGTATGGGTGTAGACTGTACACATTTTTGAAGGAAGAACGCAAGAGGAAGATTCCGATCTCAGTGCGACGGTGCCAAGGTACTGTATTATTTTCATCTACCTGGTGTGCTTCCACCGTGAGACGACAATAACCATTGATTCGCCATCCTCTTCACATGGTTACGGAACAGCTGAGTATTTAGGGGCCTATTAGCATATTGGGCGGATCGCCACCATCTGCCCGCCAAATGTCCCTGGTTCCCCCCCGCCATAATAGTATGGCAGGGGCACCACTGCGTTCCGTCCGCCGGTCTGATTGCCGACTGGGAGGAAAAGGGACACAATATGGTGGCGGTGCCTTGGGGGCACCGCCATTCATATTACAATGGCTGCAGTTGGATGCCTTTCCATGGCAGGGACTCCGCCATGGAAAGGCATGCGGAAATTCACTGTTGGGGCCCATTATAGACCCCCGGGGGGATGAGTGGCTGTACTTCGTGGGTACCTACGGTACCCCCCTTCATTGGCATGCACAAGGTGGCAGGCACCACGCGGTGCTTGTCACGTTGTGCAGGCCAATGTACAGCATGCTTATTTGGCATTGTGGTGGGTGCTGCACAAAGCACCACCCACCACAATGTTAAATATGCAGGATGTGACCGCCAGGGTGGCTGTCGCATCCTAATGGGCACAGCGGGACTGCTGCACCTCTGGTGGGCGGTCCCGTTTACCGTTACGGTGGTGGGCGGACTTTGTCGGCCGGCTATCGTAATGGGCCCCTTAGTATTTTGTTGCATACTGTGATGCTCGCACATATTTGAAAGCAGATCATTTTGTCTGTGTTCGCACACTTTTGGAAGTGGTAACGATGTGCAGTAGCATGTCTGGAGAGTATCTTTCGGTGATACGCACACCTTCTTGGGAAAACATTTTAAGTCCATAATATTTATAATGTTTGTATTTACTTGCTGTTTGCTTTAATATGGCTAGCACACACATTTTCAATCAGCCTTCTATTTTTTGGCAAGTGCCTCGGAAACCTGCACTCATTTGGAAAAAATGGTTTAAGACCTATGAAAATTCTATTGCTGCTATTGATGTAGTGGGGT
This sequence comes from Lissotriton vulgaris, assembly GCF_964263255.1. NCBI lineage: Eukaryota > Metazoa > Chordata > Amphibia > Caudata > Salamandridae > Lissotriton > Lissotriton vulgaris. The sequence continues at coordinate 784,503,978 of NC_141693.1, forward strand.
TTAAACCAGAAAGGAAAAGAGTTTAACTATTCAGTTTTTTGGGAACGGCGGCAATTGAAATATTCGAACATTTACAACCAATATCGCCACTAGGTGGTGAAGGAGATAGTTGGGATGTATTTAAGGAGGCAGTGGCATGACTTGAAAAACAATTCATAGGTGAACCAAATCTAATTATTGAGCGGCATAGTTTTTTCAAGAGGAAGCAATTTGGGGACGAGTCAGTTGAGGAATAGGTTGCTCCTTAAGGGTACTTGCTGCTGTGTGAGTTTTGGGCTGATGTAGACATTTCCATCAGGGACCAATTTGTTTTTAACTGTGAATCAAAAGAAATTCAGGAGAGGTAATTGACGTGCTAGAATCCCTCTCTTGACGAGATTCTATACATAGCCAATGGGATTCAAAGATCCATTATATCTTCTAAAGCTTTATCGACTCAGATGGTGAATACTAATAACACTCCTGTTTGTGTTGTTCAACCTGGAGAAAAAAAACGTTAAATCGAGTGAAGTCAAGGGAACTAAACCTAGTTGCTATAGATGTAGATCCACGTTTCACATTGGCAATAGTGCTGAATGTCCCGCAACATGGAGAAGATGTAACAAGTGCTACAAATTTGGATATTTCCAGACTGTGTGTAGGAACATGAAGTCTGAGCCTAGTGTAAGTGTAAGCACAATAGTGATGTTAGTGACAATTTGAGAAATATGGGTCTCAAGTTATATGATCTGTATACATCTTTCGATGTAAACATCATTGTTGTAGGTTTTAAAGCACCATTGAGAGAAGTATACATTTGGGCGGTTGTGCTAGAGATGATGGCAGATCCAGACTCGCCGATCACAATTGTATCTAAAATTACATTAAAAAAAGAGTGTAGAGGTATGGAGTTAAAAAAACAGATGCCAATCTTAAAGCTTTTGGTAATTTTGATATTACCACGTTGGGCTATTTTGAAGACACATTGGAGTTCAAAGGGCGTAGCATTTATACAAGCATTTATGTTGCAGTTGATGGGAAAAAAATTATTGGGTGGTTTGATTTAGGGAAACTGGGTATAATGTTGTGTCCAGGTACTGATTCGCCCATTGTTCTGAGAGACTTAACAGTGAATCAGGTTGTTATCCAGGAGTATAATGTGAAAATGATTTTAGCTAAACATCAAGCTGTGTTTTTGGACAAAGTTGGGCAAGTGAAATGTTTCACTCATCACATTTAAACTAAAAATGTGTACCATACCTGTTCAGCACAAAGTAAGAATGGTACTTTTGGGTGTTCGCCAGCAACTTAAATAGCATCTTGATGCTTTGTGTGCAGTCACTGTTATTGGTTTTTGCGATAGTTATCACTTTTTTTAAAAAATGGCAATTATGCCTGTGTGTTGATTTGAGGTCTCTTAGCTAAAATATTGTCGTTGACAGTCATCTGTTTCTCAGAATTCAAGATTTGCTGCCAGCGGTCACTGGAGCCAAATATTTTGGATTAATTGATCTCAAGTCAGCATATCATCAGATAAAGCTGTATGATACTTCCAAGGATTTAACAGCTTTTATAACTCCATTTGGAGTGTAAAGTTTTTTAAGGATGTTGTTCAGGTTGGCTTCAGTGGCTAGTGTGTTTGAAAAGTTAATTGATGTAATGTTTCAAGGGAAAAAAAGGTGTGCAGGCATTCCAGAACAACATACTCTTTTTAGCCAAAACCGTGGGGGAGCATGATGAGTTAATGGAAAAAGTTCTTAATACACTGGAGCTTAGAGGCATGACTGTTAGCAAGAAAACATGCACGTTTTTTGTGAGGAAGATTCACTACTTGGGTCACAGAATCTCAAGTGAAGGGATGTTTCCCAAGCAGGATCTTTTCAAAGCAATTAATAATGCAACAAAACCATCCGACAAAGACTCTTTGGAATACTTTTTAGGACTTGGAGAGTATTATGCAAGATTTGTATATGGTTATGCTGTTTTTGAGCCATTAAAGAAGTTGTTAAGGAAAGATATTTCTTTTGTATGGACTTAGGAGCACAATAATGCCTTTGAGAAGATTAAAAGTTTAATTGTACAAGCCCCTGCCCTTAACGCTTTTGATCCTGAGGGTAAATCATATGTGACAGTAGATGCAAGTTCCAAAGGTTTGGGGGCGAGGAGGGGAACAGCATTATAGTACCACAGAGAAAGAGGCACTTGCCTGGGTTTGGGCAGTGGAAAAAAGTTAAAACGTTTGTGTTGGAAACCTTTCGTTTTGATCACTGATCATAAAGAATTAGTCTATATTATGGATGGGGTAAGATCAGGAATAGCCTCTTCAAGGCTTATTAGACTCATTACCAGATTGCAGGAGTTTAATTTTGAGATACAACACACATCTGGCGGTAAAGAAATAGTTATAGTTCTTTGAATCCTTCAGGGTTCTAGATTGTGCCACCATGCATGTGGGACAGCTCATGGCTGAGGAGGAACAAGTCTCAGCTGCCTAAGAAACCCCGTTCCCTATGCCCAACCCAAACCGCCCGCAGAGCTGCCCCACTTTCTGAGAACAACCCCCAGCACCCTACACCTGGCTGAAATGGGCATCCAATCACCCACCTCATAACTCCTCGAAAGGTTGGAGGTCTCGTCCAAGTCTGTATCTGTGCTCCTACTCTTGTTGGGAAAAATAGCCAGGCCAATGACATCATCTCAGCTGCAGCTACAGCCATGGCATGTCTGGAGACGAGGGCCTGGTCGAAGCTGATCACAAATGAGTGCGCATAGCTCTACACAGACATGAGCACCAGCGTCTGTTGTTGGCTTTTCTTAGGCAGGCATGGTTCTATGTGGTGCTCAGTCCAAGTTTCATGGCAGGTTTCCTGCTGTCTTATACCCAAAGTGAGGGATCCCAGTTGGGAACCCTAGGAGGGTAGTGAGGTCCTCTGTGGAGAGGATTGAAGGGATACATCCTCCCTGACATAGACTCAAAAACACAAAAGTATCCCCTCTGGAAACAGTATGGCTCTTTCTAAAAAGGTGACAAAATGGGGGGTGGTCAGTACGCCGGGTGGAAACACACCCACAATTGTAGCTGGGAAGGAAAAGAGACCCTTTTCTTTATATAACCCTCATTCACTCTAGTAGTGATATGCTTCAGCCTCGGGTTCACCCCAATTCCTAAAGGTCGGGTGGGCTCACCATATTACAGGGAGCACTTATGAAGATTGGTTGTATGGGATCGTAACTTTAAAGATAAAATTCCTTGCCCACTCCAAAAGTATCCTTTATTCACAGGTGGGAGGAAAGGTTAAAAATAGCATGTAGGGCTAAAGGATGTAATGGTCCTATGACCCTAAAACACCAAAATGTTTCAGGCCTTTCCTAACAGCCTACGTGAGGTCCTGGGTTTTCGTCAGGGTGGGTAGCGAAGAAGTTACTCCCCCGGAGACGTGAATGAAGTGTGCACGCAATATGCATGTGAAGAATTAGAGAAAGGCAGATACCTGCCGCAGCAGTATTACCTGTAGTAAAAAAACATGGTATAGAAGTGCAAGCTGTAATTTATGCTGTAAAGCCAGAAGTTGGCGTACCGTTTCAGTGATACTTCACAGTGCAGTCCTGAAGCAACCAAATGGCAATTGTGACACTTTTATGTATTAACACTAGGATAGCGCTTCGTTCAGTGATCCCAGTGATACCAAACCATATGCATTTAATCATGAAACGTTTGCGTTCAATTACACGTCAAAGTAAGTGAATTGAACGTGAATTCACACGTGTTCTTATCCGCACATAAGAAAACCCTCAATGTAGGGCTTCGCACACTTAGACTAGCATCCAAACTATCTTGTGTAAATCATATTTTAAAGATTTATAGTGTACAGATTCATCTTTTGGGTGATAGAGTCACTCACCCAATTTTAAAAGGGGCACCTGCCCCCACGGAGCCATGAAAGGGAAGTCTTGTAGTCACACACTAGGAACAGAAAAGGGGGAAATGCTGGAATATTGTTAAATAAATCAAAGAAGCAACCTGCTGTATCTTCGGACCCAAAGGGCAAGAAAACTTACTTCGCCAAAGGTTCCTTCCCTGCATAGAACCTACTGTCAGCTCTGCTCCCCAGCTTGCGGTAGCCATAAAGTATCTGGTACTTGGTTCATATATTGTGATGTTATTGAGATCTGTAATGGCGTTTCCGTGTGTGTCCCCGCCTGCCCAGACATGGAAGAAGAAGATTTGTTGTGGTGCGGGGGCTCATCCTGCAGGGCTGCCCCGGGCCCCCAAAGGGGGCCCTCCTAAGAGGGTGGCCCCCCCTTAGTGCCACAGGATGGCACACAAGTCAGCCTCTTAGTGTTTTGGGACCCTCAAGGGTCCCCCATGCCTGTGTCACTTCCGGTCGGGGGAGGTACTTATACCTCTCCCGCCTACTGATCGCCCTCTTTTGATGCTGTCTTGACGCCTTTGAGTTTTGGGGATGGCCCTTGTCCTTCATTTGGGCGTGGACCTCCTGTCGTCCCAGTTGTGTGTATGTCAGGGTAGACTGGGCGTTTGCCCCGTGTCTGGATGCATTCAGCAGCACATGCAGTTTTTTGTCGGGCAGTGCTGCGCGGTGTCTGTCCTTTGGTCCCGGGACGGAGTGTGTATTTGGAGAGGCTATTGTGGGCGCTCACCTACCTCAATTGAGACTAGTCTAGATGTGGTCTGTGACGAGGGGGAGGGGATGTAGATTGGTTGCGTTGTGATTGGGGGTTCCATTGAGTTCTCGGCTTTCCGTGTGAAAGGGGCGGGGACGGTCCTGTACACTAATATCACGTATTTGATTTTGAGCCGCCTCAGGCGAGCTACGTGCTGCTGATGCCTGTCTTTGCTGGAGCCCTTCTTGGCTTTCAGCTTTTTTATGCTCATCTGCCTTTCTGGGCGCTAGTCATGGCGGCACCTTTGGATGTCGCACACATCAATGTCTAGTGTTTAGCAGATGGTGCTGAACCCTGCATATTGTTGCCCCCCAGGTCCACAGAGCACGTTCAGCGCACTGGGGTAGGTACGTGGGATTGCACCCCAATTGGCTAGTCGTGCACGTTGTTTGCAGTGCACACCGGCCCACCTGTGCCCAGAGAGCAGGCCCCAGTTTGGAATGGATTTCTGGCAGCGGGATGGCGAGATGAGGTTGCTCTGGGCTATCCCGCTCACACACGGGTAGGACTGAAGGGGCTGATGCTGGGCGAGGGTGCAGGGTTGCCGAGGAGTGTCATGGATGCACTGTGCACCGCCACTTGCAGTGGGCGGGGCTGGGGAGCCCCGCGGACATCGCTGGGGGGCACCTTTTCTTGGTTTTGGTGTCCTGGTCTGGATGGAGTCCAGTGTGTAGCTTCCCAGCAGTGGTCTGGTGGCGGTGCTATTGTGTTGTGTGGGGGGAAGGATGCACGCATGTTTGTGTGCTTTGGGATTCGCTCCAAGTTGGTGCCATAATTTTTGGTTGCCAGTTTCCTGGGGCAGAGTTGGTAACAACTGTATTTATAATAGTGATAGTGCAAGAAGGTCTTGGGATGTCTAAGGTACACCTGGCATGCACAATACCGAGGGGTAAGCATGTACAACCAGGTGATACTCTAAGTGGGTTGTAGGAGGCTCTGGTAAAATGTAAGAGGTAAGCGCAGGTTAATAGATGGACACCTCTAATGTCACTGATGTCACCAAAGAAGACAGTAAACTGCAAGAAAAGAAGGAGGAGTGCGCTTGGGAAGCACAAAGAGCAGAGATCTGTGGCCTCTCTGTCACTTGGTACACTAGGGTTCCTCCTCAGCAACACGGGCGTTTGATCATAGAGATTAGGCGTCCAAGCCCAGTGGTACATCATTTGCTTGCCTATTATGAGGTCACGGTCCTGATCTGGTGTCAGCTTTTGCGAGTGGGTGACTCAAGTCCCCGACGGGTGCACAGGCTCTCACTTGTGCGGGGTGGCTGCGTGCCTATTTGAAAAGGTATCTTAGTTTGGATCACATGATAGAGGGCTCTTTCGTGGGCGGTGGCAGGTGCAGTCGCATGACTGTCCAGTGGTCCGGAGTACGGATATGTTTCAGTGGGACTAACGATTTCAGCCAGCCACGCAAAACCATTTAAAGTCTTCTCAAAAGTAGCAATATATCTACACTAGATACATCTGCGTAACCCAGATTCTTGAATGCATTATGTGCATCTGCACTCCCCCTATATGACCTGCCCGCTAGCGTCCCTGTTTGTGGCTTGTGTTTTCGGTGGTTGATTAAGCCATTTGTTTGGGATTTGCCCTCCTCCCATGCATTGACATGTCATGGCTTTGTTGCTTGTCTTATAGAGTGGGTGGATATTGCTAGTGAGTTCGACCGGGCTGAATGCTTGGGGGGTGCACGTGTGTGAGCCGGCCACCTTGGGGGCAATGTTGATTAAGTGGTAATGTGAAAACAGCAGCCATCTGCGGGTAGGTGTCCACCGCCATAGCAGACTACCTTGTGGGCACGAGTCGGACAATCACACAGGGTGAGGGGTCCATCTTGGTTGTGTCCGTCAATATATCTTGGCCAGGAAGGAGGTGTGATTTCTCGGTTATCAGCGCCATGTGGTAGGGGTATTATCAGATCTGTGTCTCCCTGGGGGTTGGGCGCTATTAAGAGGGAACCTGTGGTTGCCAGCTAGGGAAAGGCAGCTCTGTGTTCTCATTAGAGGATGTTTCACCCGTCGGCCATAGTGGAGCACCAAAGTGCAAACTCTACACCCTTTCAATGATTTGAATGTTTTGGGGGGGGGGGGGTCGTCCAGATGAATTCAAAGTACTGACGAGACCACAAGGGGTTTGGTTACACTACTTCAAACAGGCCATACTGGTTCCCCTTCTAAAAAAAGCCGGAGCTGACCCTGCTAATCCAGCCAATTATAGGCCTATCTCCCTCTTACCCTATTCTTCTAAACTATTGGAGGCCCATGTCACAACCTGTCTGTCAGCGTTCATTGAGAGCTCTGGCTTCCTGGAACCTAACCAGGCAGGTTTCAGGCCAGCCCATTCTACCGAGGCAGTCATTGTAAAAGTCTTTGATACTCTTCGGGAGAATGCCGATAGAGGGTCCCCCCAGGCACTAATCCTTCTGGACCTCTCGGCGGCGTTCGACACGGTGGATCATGACATCTTACTCCACCGTGTCGGACAAGCTGGCATCCAGGGCCCTGCACAGGATTGGATTAAGTCCTTCCTTGCTGGCAGAGTGCAAACAGTCCACCTAGGCCCCTTCACTGCAACCCAGGTACCCACCACCTGTGGAGTCCCTCAGGGATCCTCCCTTTCACCTCTACTTTTCAATCTGTATCTTCGCCCGCTAATTCAGTCACTTAGCAACTGGAACTGCACTGTCCTCAACTATGCAGATGATATGCAGATCATCTTTCCCTTAGACACCCCGGATGCGACATCCAATTTCCAGGCTGTAATGCTGCATATCCAACAATGGATGATGTCTAATCAACTAAAACTAAATCCGGAAAAAACAGAACTCCTCCTGCCTTGTTCTAGCTCTGCCCACTGGGGACCCCAATTCTGGCCAGCTGAACTGGGCACCGCCCCTACTCCATCGAGTTCAGTAAAAAGTCTGGGTGTCACCATTGATAAAGATCTCTCCCTGAAAACTCATGTTGGAGCCATTATCTCTGCTAGTATGTTCCAGCTCCGCAAAATTCGGAAAATTACTCATCTGCTCTCTCACGAGGCCTTGGTGCAAATTGTCATCTCCCTCGTTCTTTCCCGCCTCGACTTTTCCAACGCCCTTTACTGGGGCCTCTCCAGGTCCCTGCTCCACCGCCTCCAGATGGTGCAGAACCAGGCTGCAAGGCTTATATGTAAAGTCCCTAAATGGCAATCTGCTAGACCTCTTCTGGCCAAGCTGCACTGGCTTCCCATTGAGCAAAGGGCCGCCTTCAAGATCGGATGCATAACCTACAAAGCACAGCATACCAAATGCCCGACCTTCCTGAAATCCCTCATCAATCCCCATCGCCCGACCCGCAATCTCCACTCTGCTCACCTTCATCTTCTCACCTCCCCAGTGTTCAAGCTAAAAAAATTGTGTGGCCGGAGATTCAGCTCCCTGGCACCCAAGCTGTGGAACTCCATCCCCCTACACATTAAAACCTCTGACACCTTGCTGAGCTTCAGAAAAGGCTTAAAGACCTGGCTCTTTTCAAACTCTCACTAGCCCTTTTTTCCTGCCTTATTTTCAATCTCAGCGCCAGGAAACCTCTGGTGTCAGTGCGCTTTATAAATGCAGCCTAACACTACAGAGTGCCCATGGAGAGGTTATTTTTCAACTCAGTGCAGAGACGGAGCGCCTATTCACACTGCGAAAACCCTGACCGGTTGTGTGTGACTAATCACCGCACCCATTCGCTGACAGTTACACAACAAGTTTAATGGGTCCCGGCCAATGAACTAGAGTTGTGACTGAACACCTGCTCGAACTTGGCCGCTGCTGGGGACTTCAAAGGAAAGGGATGCGCTGAAAGCGGGGAAACCCCTACCCCACCCACCAACCTCCGAAGCATCGACGGGGAGCCACAGCGAAGAGCGGAAAGAGTGAAAAGCCTTGCCTTGAGCAGGGAGCGCAGTGGGAGAACAACCATGTCCCCTTTAAGTCCAGGGGTTCAATTAAGGGCATGTTATCAACCTCACTCTAAGGCCATGCCTGCTCTCTGCCCTTAGTGGACCCCTTCCGGGATGGATTGAGGCCACACAGTACCCAGCGATATGCCAATATGAGGCCCCTCCACTCTGAAATATAGGCTGACCTATTGTGTGAGTTCTTTATGTGGCTATAGGGCGCTGCCCTGCAGCCTGTCGGGTCACCAGCCAGGCCCTTGCTGTTTATTTATTTACGGGTTTGTATCGCGCTTGAATCGACTCCTTCCGGAGTATCTCTGCGCCCAAAAAAAACACCAAAAGCATGGTCAAGCAGTCAATGAATAGCAAATTAATTCTGAAACAGGAATGTTTTGAGCTTCTTCCTGAAGCTCAAATGTTCAGGACATTGCCTCAAAGCAAGGGGAAGCTTGTTCCATAGAGTGGGACCGACTACCGATAAGGCCTTGACACCCTGTCTGGCCTTTCTCACAGCTGGCACTCTCAGGAGAAACTGGTTACTGGACCTAAGGGACCAAACCGGATTGTATGGAATGAATTTGTTTCTCCAGTGCGATGGCCCTAATCCATTTAGGCTCTTGTGGATTAGACAACAGGTCTTGAATTTAACCCTGTTACGGACTGAGAGCCAATGCAATTTATCCAAGAGGGGTTTAGACGGTGTCGTAGGGGGGGCATTTAGTACCAGCCTGGCAGCAGTATTTTGAATCATCTGGAGTTTGGCCAATACTCCATTATTGGCCGATAGCAGGAGGCCATTACAATAGACAAAACGTCTAAGTATCAGAGCTTGCACCAGGGTTTTCCTGGTGAAGTCAGGTAGAAAGGGAAAAACCTTGCGCAGCAAGCCAATGACATGGAAATAGGAACCCACAGTGATGTTACAATGCTGTTTAAGGGAGAGTTCCTGATCCAAGCGCACACCCAGATTTTTAACAACCATCTTAGATTCTGGAACCGGGCCAAGATCTTGCGGCCACCAGTCCGGGGTCCATATGATCTTTGCTTCCCCAAAGAGCATAACCTCCGTTTTGCCTATGTTACATTGGAGGCAATTAGATGTCATCCAATTTGCTACCGCCTGCCTTCATGCCATTGGAAAAATATGTTTTCACCTCGTCGGTAAGAGTTTTAAAAGGAAACAGGAGCTGGGTATCATCTGCGCAAGAACCGGGATGAAACCGAACTCTCTCAAGATTCTGGCCAGGGGGGCCACGTAGATGTTGAAAAGAGTTGGGCTCAAACAAGAGCCCTGTGGCACCCCCTTTGTAATCTCAGTCTCCACCGAACGAAATGTACCTATACTAACCGATTGAGTCCGGTAAGATAGGAAACTTCTTAACCAGGCCAGTGCTGTACTCACAAGACCGATCTTAGCAAGCCGTTCGAGCAGAATATTATGGGATATAGTGTTGAACGCAGCAGACAAGTCTAACAGTACCAGGTCTACTGAATGACCCCTGTCCTGGTGCATATGTAGATCATTCGCCACTGACAGTAGCGCCGACTCAGTACTATGCTTCGGCCTAAAGCCAAATTGCGAGTGGTCTAGACTGCCGGTCTGTTCGATATAGCTCGAAAGGTGCCTGTTCGCATGTCTTTCAGTGAGCTTTCCCATGAATGGAAGTAGGGATATCGGTCTGAGATTTGACAAATCCGTCCAAGGGATTGTAGCATTCTTCCTAATAGGTCTTACCGATGCCTTTTTCCATGCCATGGGCACTCGGCCTTCGGTCAATGATAGGTTCACAAGGCGCTCAATCCCTGTGCCCAGTGTCTTAGCCACCACCGGCATCATTCTAGCAAAGGACTGCCACTCACCAGGCACTGCACCTCTTCTAAAGAGATAAGAGGGAATGCACTAAGAGTGGCCGAACATGTTTCTTCTTCAACCAGTGGCGATGGTAATCCTCCTATAAAAGACCGATTGGCATTGGTGATGGTATCATAGATCTTATCTATCTTGCTTGTGAAGAATTGCGATATTTCATCGCATAGCTGTTGTGAGGAAAGTTCAGCACTCTCACAGGCCACTGGTTTCACAAAGGATTGTAGAATTTGGTATAGTGCCCTGGGAGCATTGCCTGCGGCAGAAAGAAGGGACGCAATGTGATTCTTGCGTGCGATCCGGGTGGCCTTGTGATAAAGCGTGAGAGCTGACCAGTAGTGGTTCCTGTCATCCTCTCTATGTGATGTTATCCAGACCTTTTCCAGCTTTCTGGTGACCTGTTTTAAGGAGCGTAAATGTTCCGAAAACCACACTTCCTGTTTGTGTGAAGGACGTGGATTGAACACTTTCATAGGGGCAATAATATCCACCGCTGTGCGAATAACTTGATCATATTTGGCCAACACCGTTTCAACTCCCTCCGTAGGACTAAAGGGGAGCTCAACAAACTTCTCCTGAAAAACTTCAGGGGTCATCTTATGCCACTGCCTCCGTCTATTGGGCAGTGCTACAAGTTGAGGGGGAGGTTTACCTAGATTCTATGTATTGAATTCCATGATAAAATGATCTGTCCATTTTACCTGAGTGGGAGGAAAGCACTTGATATTTGGAGTATTCGGAAGGATAAGGTCCAGGGTGTGCCCTGCCTGATGTGTGGGACCCATATTCCTCTGTGAAAGGCCAAGTAACGCAAGATCGGTCAATAATGACTGTGCATCGCCACATTCCTTCAATTGGCTATGGACGTTAAAATCTCCAAGGAGGAGGAATTCGCTTCCAGGATCGATATGTGCAACCAATACCTCCAACAATGAAATGGAGATGTTTGCGCAGGGGCCAGGGGGGCGATAGACTAATGCCCCTTTATGACCAGCTTTATTAGGCATATTAATCTTAAAAATCATCAGTTCCAACTCAGAGGTACTACATTCTTCTAAAATTGACATGGAAAGGTCGCTCCTATAGACAATGGCTATACCTCCCCCAGTTTTAACTGGGTGGTCTAATCTAAGTATCTTCTAACCATCCGGAATCCCTAGTGTAATTGCTGGGACTGAGTGTGGTTTTAACCAAGTTTTGGTTAGGAAACATAGGTCTGGCTTTTGCGAGGAGATTAGCTCCCAGACTTCGGGGTAATGTTTAGATAACGATCGAATGTTACATAGCAGGTTCTTACAGCCTAGTCGCATGTTTGGTCTTTGCCCTTTAATGGGCACATACTGTGATTCCCCCGATTTCCTATCACATAATGTCTGAAAGTGGCAATTTCTACAAGAGAAGGGGCCCTCCAGAGGAGTTTCCACCTCCCCAGAACATCCCGACTGAGAGGGCGTCCGTAAGCCTAATAGTTCTCGCGAAGTGTAGCTTACCCGAGTAGTAGCATAACAGCCAGGGACAACAGATGGAAATGCCATGGCCCCTAGCCCCGTCCGGTTGCGGACGGGCGCAGACGGGCTTCTCTTTGGCTTGTCTTAGGCTCGTCCTTAGGCGCACCCCTGCGCGTGACCGCTGCGCGCTCAGAGCGACGAGAAGGCTAAGTAGCCCTTCCTTGGGGAAAACTAGACCGCTACCCGCTTCGTGCAAGCGGAAGTGGAGTGTGTGTGTCTGGCTCTTACCTGTCCGCCCTCCGCTCTAGGGCGCTAATTGCTGAGTCGGACCGGGGCGGGCAGGCTATACTATCGAGCGCAGACTTTCCTGTGCGCGAGTGGGTCTCTGTCACCCCCTGTGCACCAAAAGCAGCGTGAGGAATTTAAAAAACGGCGAACAAATGTATGTATTAAAATTAAATCAAGTTGTGCAATTTTAAAAACATCAAAGGATTTCAGGCACCAAAATGCTTAGTCCAATTGTAACTGGGCTTGAGGTAGCTTGCTGGCATCAAAGCGGGTCGGGGAGACCCTGCCACCGTCCTCCCTACCGTGGTCAGCCGGCAGCTCCTCGCTGCCTAAGTAGCCCTTCCTTGGGGAAAACTAGACCGCTACCCGCTTCGTGCAAGCGGAAGTGGAGTGTGTGTGTCTGGCTCTTACCAGTCCGCTCTCCGCTCTACGGCGCTAATTGCATAGTCGGACCGGGGCGGGCAGGCTGTACTATCGAGTACAGACTTCCCTGTGCACGAGTGGGTCTCTGTCACCCCCTGTGGCACCAAAAGCAGTGTGAGGAATTTAAAAAACGGCGAACAAATGTATGTATTAAAATTAAATCAAGGTGTGCAATTTTAAAAACATCAAAGGATTTCAGGCACCAAAATGCTTAGTCCAATTGTAACTGGGCTTGAGGTAGCTTGCTGGCGTCAAAGCGGGTCGGGGAGACTCTGCCACCGTCCTCCCTACCGCGGTCAGCCGGCAGCTCCTCGCTGCCTAAGTAGCCCTTCCTTGGGGAAAACTAGACCCCTACCCGCTTCGTGCAAGCGGAAGTGGAGTGTGTGTGTCTGGCTCTTACCTGTCCACCCTCCGCTCTACGGCGCTAATTGCCGAGTCGGACCGGGGCGGGCAGGCTGTACTATCGAGCGCAGGCTTCCCTGTGCGCGAGTGGGTCTCTGTTGCCCTCTGTGGCACCAAAAGCAGCGTGAGGAATTTAAAAAACGGCGAACAAATGTATGTATTAAAATTAAATCAAGTTGTGCAATTTTAAAAACATCAAAGGATTTCAGGCACCAAAATGCTTAGTCCAATTGAAACTGGGCTTGAGGTAACTTGCTGGCGTCAAAGAGGGTCGGGGAGACTCTGCCACCGTCCTTCCTACCGCGGTCAGCCGGCAGCTCCTCGCTGCCTAAGTAGCCCTTCCTTGGGGAAAACTAGACCGCTACCCGCTTCTTGCAAGCGGAAGTGGAGTGTGTGTGTCTGGCTCTTACCTGTCCGCCCTCCGCTCTACGGCGCTAATTGCTGAGTCGGACCGGACGGGCAGGCTGTACTATCAACCGCAGACTTCCCTGTGCGCGAGTGGGTCTCTGTCACCCCCTGTGGCACCAAAAGCAGCGTGAGGAATTTAAAAACACGGCGAACCAATGTATGTATTAAAATTAAATCAAGTTGTGCAATTTTAAAAACATCAAAGGATTTCAGCCACCAAAATGCTTAGTCCAATTGTAACTGGGCTTGAGGTAGCTTGCTGGCGTCAAAGCAGGTCGGAGAGACTCTGCCACCGTCCTCCCTACCGCGGTCAGCCGGCAGCTCCTCGCTGCCTAAGTAGCCCTTCCTTGGGGAAAACTAGACCGCTACCAGCTTCGTGCAAGCGGAAGTGGAGTGTGTGTGTCTGGCTCTTACCTGTCCGCCCTCCGCTCTACGGCGCTAATTGCATAGTCGGACCGGGGCGGGCAGGCTGTACTATCGAGTACAGACTTCCCTGTGCACGAGTGGGTCTCTGTCACCCCCTGTGGCACCAAAATCAGTGTGAGGAATTTAAAAAACGGCGAACAAATGTATGTATTTAAATTGAATCAAGGTGTGCAATTTTAAAAACATCAAAGGATTTCAGGCACCAAAATGCTTAGTCCAATTGTAACTGGGCTTGAGGTAGCTTGCTGGCGTCAAAGCGGGTCGGGGAGACTCTGCCACCGTCCTCCCTACCGCGGTCAGCCGGCAGCTCCTCGCTGCCTAAGTAGCCCTTCCTTGGGGTAAACTAGACCCCTACCCGCTTCGTGCAAGGGGAAGTGGAGTGTGTGTGTCTGGCTCTTACCTGTCCGACCTCCGCTCTACGGCGCTAATTGCCGAGTCGGACCGGGGCGGGCAGGCTGTACTATCGAGCGCAGGCTTCCCTGTGCGCGAGTGGGTCTCTGTCGCCCTCTGTGGCACCAAAAGCAGCGTGAGGAATTTAAAAAACGGCGAACAAATGTATGTATTAAAATTAAATCAAGTTGTGCAATTTTAAAAACATCAAAGGATTTCAGGCACCAAAATGCTTAGTACAATTGTAACTGGGCTTGAGGTAACTTGCTGGTGTCAAAGAGGGTCGGGGAGACTCTGCCACCGTCCTTCCTACCGCGGTCAGCCGGCAGCTCCTCGCTGCCTAAGTAGCCCTTCCTTGGGGAAAACTAGACCGCTACCCGCTTCTTGCAAGCGGAAGTGGAGTGTTTGTGTCTGGCTCTTACCTGTCCGCCCTCCGCTCTACGGCGCTAATTGCTGAGTCGGACCGGACGGGCAGGCTGTACTATCAACCGCAGACTTCCCTGTGCGCGAGTGGGTCTCTGTCACCCCCTGTGGCACCAAAAGCAGCGTGAGGAATTTAAAGAAACACGGCTAACAAATGTATGTATTAAAATTAAATCAAGTTGTGCAATTTTAAAAACATCAAAGGATTTCAGCCACCAAAATGCTTAGTCCAATTGTAACTGGGCTTGAGGTAGCTTGCTGGCGTCAAAGCAGGTCGGAGAGACTCTGCCACCGTCCTCCCTACCGCGGTCAGCCGGCAGCTCCTCGCTGCCTAAGTAGCCCTTCCTTGGGGAAAACTAGACCGCTACCAGCCTCGTGCAAGCGGAAGTGGAGTGTGTGTGTCTGGCTCTTACCTGTCCGCCCTCCGCTCTACGGCGCTAATTGCGGAGTCGGACCGGGGCGGGCAGGCTGTACTATCGAGTGCAGACTTCCCTGTGTGCGAGTGGGTCTCTGTCACCCCCATGTGGCACCAAAAGCAGCGTGAGGAATTTAAAAAACGGCGAACAAATGTATGTATTAAAATTAAATCAAGTTGTGCAATTTTAAAAACATCAAAGGATTTCAGGCACCAAAATGCTTAGTCCAATTGTAACTGGGCTTGAGGTAGCTTGCTGGCATCAAAGCGGGTCAGGGAGACTCTGCCACCGTCCTCCCTACCGCCCTAAGTTACTTTGTTTAAGGGGCAGGCTGTGCTTCCAGTGCCCGGGTATGTAGTTTGCTTGTTTTCCGACTACTTAGCTGCAATCAGTAATGTCTCGTGGTTCATAGGCCGGATATCACCTGTTTGGTGGCATCTTGGCAACCTCTGTGGAAATCTAAAGAACCCAACACAGATGGAAGCGGTAATTTTAAAGCACAGCCCTCCTTTTCACTGTCACATTAATTTAACTTGTTCATAAGGTGATTGCGTGCATACCTTTCACCTAATTTTTAATATGTCTGCAATATATTTCAGAGCAACATTTGTATATTTACATTCACGCGCCAGCGCTGAGGCCGGTACTGTACAAAATCAGGATGCATATTACCAAGCAATAGCGATAATTATCGCTATTGCTTGGTTAGAGGCAAAAATTTACCGCTGAGCTGCGGCGATTTTTACCGCAAATAAACCTTGGTATTACCAAGGTTTATCGCAAATGCGATAAAAATCGCCGCAATGCATGAATATCGCTGAAAAGTCAGCGACATTCATGCATTACCGAGCTAATGCTCTTAGCCATGTTATCCACCTCCCATTGGATAACATGGCTAAGAACTGCTCAGGGCAGGTGTTAGCTTTTGGAGATATTCGCGCTTAGCGCGAATATCTCCAAAAGTTGGTAATAGGAGATAGCGATGTTAGCGACTGTTTTCAGTCGCTAACATCTTAGCACGCCCACTTTGCATGTCATTAGTGATAAATATCACTGACATGCAAAGTGGGGCCCAAGATGGTCACTATCTCCTACTAGCTGTCGCTAACTGGTGTTAGCGACAGCTAGGTAATAGGGAGATAATTTTATCTCCGCTTTCTTGGCTTTTAAAGCCAAAAAAGCGGAGATAAACCCCCTTGATAATATGCCCCCTTAAGCCTTGGAATTAGCGCTAGGTGGATGCTATTCACTACAGCACAGATAACTTATCACCAGGACTTTAAGCCGGCCCGGTCCTGCCGGTGCTGAGACGGGTCCCTATCAGACTCCCCAATGTTGCCCTCACCCACAAAACAAACTAAAAATGACCTTTGCCTTGGAGGGAACTTGAAAGAGACTCGTTTTAGTTCCTCCAGTCTCATAGTTTCAGAACTGAAGCATTTGGAATATTTATACAAGCCATTAATGTTGCCTATTTACCATATACAACTAACAACCATTGATAAAGCCAATCGGCCCGTTTACACTGCCGCAGGTCCACCCGCTGGACAGGCCAGAGTAATTAGCAGGTTTTCCGTTGGTCGCATCTTACATTGGTGACTGGAGGTCATCGCTCTCTCTGGTACTTGCAGGGGGTTTAGGGACCCCCCCCCCCACTCACATGAGAGGTTGTGCCAGTGTGGTAGAGAGAAGGGCAATTTGTTTGGAGTTGCTTGGTGTGATGGGCGTTTAGCGCCAATTTGGTGGTTCGATGCATACGGTTGCCCAGATTGCAGAAGACTTGGCCATGGGCAGGGTAAGGGCCATTCTGGCGTAATGGGTCCCCCACGGGCAAAGAGCTACATCACAGCCGGGCACGGTAACAGCGGCCGGTACAGTGATTTTGCCCAACACTGCTGTGCCCCCTCTTTCCTCTCGGGGATACTGGTGAGAGGCCTGAAGCTCGCACCACACATTGCCGCTGCCCCAGCCACTGCCACTGAAAGTAACAACACAATTACTCACTCTAATGCTCCCACAAGTGACAATGCGGCCTGTTTCAGCCTCCCTAAGCTATAAGAATGGTGTTGGAGACGGGTAACAGGAATCTAATTAACATAATATTAATGATTAACTGTTGTCGTGGTCATCTATAATTTAGCTGGGCTGCACCACCTCGTGGAGGCCGTTACAAGCTCCGGTGCCGAGCACCTGAATCCACTGATAACGCGCGCACACCTGGTGGCATTGTGCTTAAATGCTGTCCCCTCAATAGGGGCTTGCCAGGGCATAGTCAAGAGTTGGGTGCCACGGATTTTCCACTCTCTGAGGTGCAGTGCGCCAAGTCATCACCAGGTGTTTTTCTGGAAGGTCATGCAAGTGCGTTGAGTGACAAGTATCCAGGTTACTTGCAGTAAGGTAGAGGGGTCTTTGCAAGACCCTCTGTTGGGGGCTGCGTTAGAACATATACTGGAAATCTCAGTCTGACATTGTCAGTGGGCCTCTCACATTGTCATATTTACCCTCCTGGGGAGTGGGAGCAGATCTGTACAGCAATTTACAGTGCGGGAAGGGGTATTTCCACCACAGCCAGGCAATATTCGGAAAACCACCACACAAAGCACCAGCCATAGTTCAAGGAGGGTCACCCAGCATCCCTACCCTGTTTTGTTTGTTACAGGGGCAGTGGTCACACAATTGGATCTAAGGCAACCAACTTAATTTTGACCGGCAAGTTCTAATGTTTCACATCACAGCCTGTAAACTCAACCGCCTGTGCAGCATTTATTCATACACACTGCATTGAAGGGCATATAGAAGATTAAACAGGACTGCCAGGTCCCGCTGGGGTGTCAGCCACATGGCCAGTGCAGAAATTGTTAGCTCAAAAGGGATTAGGAGGGGTTGTGGTATTGGCAGAGCAAACCGGGACCTCTTTATATGCTGGTTTCGACCTTATGGTCTTAGGACTTCATCCATATGTGAACTTGGTTAGTTTCAGGCCAAGGAGTGACCACATGACCCCCGGGTCCCGGGGAGGGTTTTCTGGGTGGCAGCATTCCCAAATATTGCACAGGTTGTTGTTTCAACAGAGTGCACGCAGATCAGCAGGCCTCATCTTGTCAGGATTTGAGGTGTCGGTCGGGTCTTTTAGACTGATTAGGAATAGGCTCTATCCTTTCAGCTTGGGAGTGAGTTTGCCATTCCCAATAGGGTGCTGGTACCCTAATAGTGTTGGAATAGAGGGTTAAGATCACAAAGACGGACTACGATCAGAGCATATTTAGCTTTGATAGTTAAGAGGGTACAGGTACACTGAGATTTACTCCATGTCTTCAGATCCACAGCGGCCTGATACAGGTTGTTTCTTTCAAGCATAACATCCTTGGGAGCGGTCAGCCAACAAGGGGACAAATGTACCAATTTTGGCCTAGGAAGACATGCAGGTGTGGTGCTCTCTTACAAGGGGTAGGGAGAAGGACACATTTCGACCAGGCTTGGCTGAAAGGTATTCTGTTACACCCAGCTGGGAGATAGATGTATGGCCCAGTGGGTCTGGTCGCCTCTTACCTGGCCCCCTGGAGAGGGGTACTCTCTGGTTCATGCTGACAGCACGCCCCTTACCATT
The DNA here is from genome assembly GCF_964263255.1 of Lissotriton vulgaris. Classification (NCBI taxonomy): domain Eukaryota; kingdom Metazoa; phylum Chordata; class Amphibia; order Caudata; family Salamandridae; genus Lissotriton; species Lissotriton vulgaris. The sequence continues at coordinate 784,522,664 of NC_141693.1, forward strand.
TTGGGGTTAAACAAGTATGGAAGGCATGATTAAATGTCAAGCTATGCGGGTCATGGCAGGCAAGTTTGCAAGCACTCTTTTGCAGGGCCAGCAAGCCCAGCATTCTGGGCAGGCTTGTCAGTAGAGCGCATCATGCAGGTGGAACGAGGTGAATTCCAATATGTTAAAAGGTACATCCATCAACAGCCATCCAGGAGAGTGGCTGGATGACAGGTTAAGCGTTTGATGTACAGGCGAATGGGGAATATACCAAAAGCACCCCTTTGAGGCACCTGAGGTTTGTTGGGGTGCAGTGTTATTAGGCAAATATGTGCAAGCTGGATTAGTTGTATAGAATGGGGTGCAGTGCTCAACAATGGGTGTTTTGCAATCTAGCACTTTTCCAAGTTGCCGGGACCAAGGGTCTGGGGGAGGGCCTTCCAGGTGTCCTATGAGTGGGGGTCCCAGGCATGCTGTAGAGGCTGCGACACAGACTGGGGGGTGTCTCCCCTCCCAACAATCTTAGGTATACACATGGGAGGCAATGACTTGACTTTCCTGGGTAGGAGGGCATGGCTGCCAGAAGAGAAACCCCCCTGGTGTAAGAAAACAACCAGTTGGGGGCATGTGTGTTATGATGGCCAGAGAACGCCACTGTTAGTGTGGCAAGGGTCCAGTCAGGATTTGCAGCGGAACATCTCACACGAGTTAACAATGCCAGGCACAGAGTCACTGAACAAGGGATGTGGGTGATCAGGCATGGCCTGCTGCATGTAAAAATCCACAGGGAGTATTTAGAGTTTGGGGTTTCCTTGTCCAGAGGGTCAGCAGGGTGTAGGTAACTAGGCCTATCGTGGTGGGGGGGGCCTGGGGTGATGGTGGCCACACCCAGTGCTGTGGCGGAGTTACAGGGCGATCCAGAGGCTGTAAGGTATAGAAGGGTACCCTCTTAAGGAGCACAGTAAGGTGCTAAAGCCAAATATCCACAGGGAGGTCCTCGCGTTGGACCCTGGAGGAGCGACGGCGCCCCGTTAGTCCTACGGGCGGTTGTGGACCTGAGCAACCGGGGGTTGCCTGCAATGCTACACCCCCTTAGCCGGGGGGCACGAGTAAGGGGGTGGACCGGCAGTCCACTGGTGGGAGGGACTATCCCCTCCCCCAAATCTATCAAACACTGGTTGTCTAGGGACACAGTGTAATTTGGCTCATCAGCCGGGCAGGCAGCGAGGGGCTGTCTGCCCTGGGATCACCTGTAAGATAACCCATCATGTTGGCATCTTTGTTATGCAAATAAACCTGCAGCAATTTCCTCCACTAAGAATGTGTATTGTCTGATTATTTCTCCAGGTTATTGCTGTGGGAGGGATGGGGAACGTTGCTGATATTGGTTCTATGCAGGACTGCCCCAGGCCCACGAAGGGGGCCCTCCTAAGAGGGCGGCCCCCCTTAGGGCCACAGGTTGGCACACAAATCAGCCTCTTAGTGTTTTGGGACCCTAGAGGGTCCCCCATGCCCACGTCACTTCTGGGTAGGAGGGGGCAGGGGCGAGGTACTTATACCTCTCCCGCCCACTGGTCGCCCTCTTCTGATGCTGCCTTGATGACGTTTCCCTCCCCACCGCTGCGTACAGGCAGGGGTGGGGGGTGTTTATTTATCTTATTATTTTGTTTTGCAGACGGAGTTACAGGGTGATCCAGAGGCTGTATGCTACAGAAGGGAACCCGCTGCTGGAGCACAGGAAGGGTGCTGAAGCCAAACATCCCCTGGGAGGTCCTCGCGTTGTACCCTGGAGGAGCGGCGGTGCCCCGTTAGACCTACGGGCGGTTGTGGACCTAAGCAAGTGGGGGTTGCCTGCAACGCTCCACCACCTTAGCTGGGGGTGTGAGTAAGGGGGTCGACTGGTGGTCCACCGGTGGGTGGGGCTATACCCTCCCCCAAATCTAACAAACACTGGTTAGCTAGGGCCCGGTGTAATTTGGCTCATCAGGCGGGCAGGCGGCGAGGGGCTGCCTGCCCTGGATCGCCCGTAAGATAACTCACCATGTTGGCATATTTGCATATTTGTTATGCAAATAAACCTGCAGCAATTTTCTCCACTAAGAATGTGTTTTGTCTGATTATTTCTCTTGGTTGTTGCTGTTGGAGGGATGGGGAGTGTTGCCGATATTGTCACTAAAGACCAGAGTCTGGACGTGCCTCATTCCTCATTGTACATGGAGACACGGAGCTTCTGTGTAAGACCCCGCCCAATGTGAAGAGGAATGAGCATATACTTCATGTGTGGGAGGCTTGTTCACTACGTCGCGTAATCATGGATGGCTGTAGTAACCTGTATAGCAGATTTAACAGACTGGCTGCTCCCTAAAAAGGAAGGGGCGTGAATGTTAGAATGTGTGTGTGTGATTATTAGACGCTCCACGTGAGATCATATTTGTGGATAGAAGTAGATCCCATACAAGATGCATTTTGACGTTTTATTTACCACTACACCATGGGATGCCTAATTAGGCATGTGTAGTCTGAAAAAACGTAAATAGGAAATTATATGTCATTTGCCTCATGTAGGAGGCAGGATCACAAAGCCGGTTTTCTATATTTAAAAACGAAGTGCACATATCTAAAAAAACGTGTGCAAAATCACAGCTTGTGGTGAAGTGGTGCCAGTCATTAAAAATCGGGTATAAGTGGGGTACTAAGTAGAATGAAATGCAGGCAGTTGGTAGAGTGCCAGGTTGTAATGTTTGTATGAGACAGCTGTGGTGGGAAAACCCTCCCTAAGATAAATTGCTAAGCTGGTTTCTAAGGGATATCATCATTGAGCCCTTTTATATGTGTCTGTAGACGATACACCCAGTGTTGTTCCTTGGTGGGGAGTCTCTTGTGTATCCCGATTTGTTGTGGTAATTTTTCAATGATTGTCCATCTGAGGTCAAAATCGGTGTGTTGCATCTCTAGGAAGTTAGCAGTGAGCTTGGTCGTGACTCTTTCGCATCTGATGGTGCTTCTGCGCTCACTGATATGTAGTTTTATCTTCCTGGTGGTCATTCCAATATACTTCAGGTCGTATGGGCAGGTAATCACATGGATGGCGTTATTACTATTGCATTTGGTGGTATACAGTCAAAATATCGAGTAAAAAATATAGAATTGCATTAATATCGAATTCAAAATATAGAATGGACAAAATATCGAATGGACAGAATATAGACAACAAAAATATTGAATGGACAGAATATAGACAACAAAAATATCGAATTTGAGGTAAGTTAATATCGATTTTTTAATAATATCCAATTTTTTAAAGTGTTTTTTATGTTAGTATATGTGTGAAAAGTGTATATTTATTTTATAATTTATTTTAATTAATTAATTTATGGTATTTAATTTTTGCGTAATATAATTCTGTAGCGGGTTGTGGGTTTATAGGGGAATAGGGTGGGAAGTAATTTAATTATAATTAATTAAATATTTTAATTTATTTATTGGTATTTATTTTGAATTAATTGTTGATTTAAGTTTCAATTGGTAATTAATTACAATATAATTGGTAATTAATTTTTATTAATTGATAATTATGTAAATTTTATTAATTTATTTTCTTTAGTGGGTTGTGGGTTTATAGGGGAACAGGGTGGGAAGTAATTTAATTCTAATTAATTAAATGTTTACATTTATTTATTGGTATTTATCTTGAATTAATTGTTAATTAATTTTTAATTGTAATTAATTGAAATATAATTGGTAATTAATTTGTATTAATTGATTAATTGATACTTATGTTCATTTTATTAATTTATTTTCTGTTGCGGGCTGTGGGTTTATAGGGGAATAGGGTGGAAAGTAATTTAATTGTAATTAATTACATTTTTAAATTTATTTTTTTGTTTTTTAAATTTATTTTTTAATTATTTTTTAATTGTTAATTAATTAATTGTTAATTGGTAAATAATTTGTATTAATAGGTAATTATTTTTAATAATTTATTTTTATTTGTATTTTTAACTGATTAATTATTATATTATATTAAATTGTTAATTACTTTTAATTAATTTGTAATTGGTAATAATATTCAATTTCTTTTTATTCATATATGAAGTATTTACTTTCTCTACTGTTGCACTCACTGGAGTGGGAATAGTCATTTTTACCCTCCCGCTATCCACCGTGTTCCCTACTGTTGCACTCACTGGAGTGGGAATAGTAATTTTTACCCCTACGCTATCCAATGCTTTCCCTACTGTTGCACTCACTGGAGTGGGAATCGTAATTTTTACCCTTAAGCTATCCAACACTTTCCCTACTGTTGCACTCTCTGGAGTGGGAATAGTAATTTTTACTCCTACGCTATCCAACACTTTCCCTACTGTTGCACTCTCTGGAGTGGGAATAGTAATTTTTACTCCTACGCTATCGAACACATTCCCTACTGTTGCACTCTCTGGAGTGGGAATAGTAATTTTTACTCTTACGCTATCCAACACTTTCCCTACTGTTGCACTCTCTGGAGTGGGAATAGTAATTTTTACTCCTACGCTACCCAACGCTTTCCCTACTGTTGCACTCTCTGGAGGGGGAATAGTAATTTTTACCCTCCCGCTATCCAATGCTTTCCCTACTGTTGCACTCACTGGAGTGGGAATAGTAATTTTTACCCCTACACTATCCAACGCTTTCCCTACTGTTGCACTCACTGGAGTGGGAATAGTAATTTTTACCTCTACGCTATCCAACGCTTTCCCTACAGTTGCACTCTCTGTAGTGGGAATAGGGATTTTTACCCTTACGGTATCCAACGCTTTCCCTACTGTTGCACTCTCTGGAGTGGGAATAGTAATTTCTACCCTCCCGCTATCCAACGCTTTCCCTACTGTTGCACTCACTGGAGTGGGAATAGTACATTTTATGCCTACGCTATCCAACGCTTTTCCTACTGCTGCACTCTCTGGAGTGGGAATAGTAATTTTTACCCTCCCGCTATCCAACGCTATCCCTACTGTTGCACTCTCTGGAGTGGGAATAGTAATTTTTACCCCTACGCTATCCAACGCTTTCCCTACTGTTGCACTCTCTGGAGTGGGAATAGTCATTATTACCCTCCCGCTATCCAGCGCTTTCCCTACTGTTGCACTCACTGGAGTCAGAATAATAATTTTTACCGCTACGCTATCCAACGCTTTCTCTACTGTTGCACTCACTGAAGTGGTAGTAGTAAATTTAAACCTCCCGCTATCCTACAGTAAAAATATTTTATATTTTTTATTAATATTATGTTCATATATATATGTATTAAAAATGAATTGTATTTTTATTTAACTTACATTAATTATTTATCAATTTTAAGGGTATTTCAGTATTTTAAGTATGTTTAAGTTAATTATATTAATTATTTCATTAATTTTTAATTCCTTTTAAAACATTTTAAACAATTCGATATTTTGACTAACTATATTTTTTACAACGATATTTTTGATTCAATATTTTTGTACTTACCTGCTCGGAGATAGGGATTCGATATTTTTGCATTCTATATTTTTTACCCAATATTTTGGTAAGTCTATATTTGTGTCATCGATATTATTTTAGTGATCCGCATTTGGTGTGTACTTTTTGTTTCCATGGTGAATTCCGTCCCTGGTCAATGGTTTTGGTATGGGTTGTGAGGGGGCAGACCAAACAATTCCCACATGGGATTTGCCAAGTGACAGGTGGTAGTTCCCATAGTGTACTTTGTTGGTTTGTCGCATTTGTTGCACTGTTACTGAGTGTCAGCCTGTCTCTGATGTTGCGGTTCTTTTTGAACGAAAATAACGGAGCTGGTTTGATGTTAAGATGCAATCCAACAACAAGGACCTGGCATTGTGGGGCACTTTTATAAAAAAAATGTTTGTGAATACGTAGGATTACTTATAGTGAGATATATTTATATTTACCCAAGCTCAGTAGTTCTTTTAATGAACTCTGACGTAATCCCCTGTGCCTTGATAATTAATAATTTTAAAATCCCACAATTGTGAGAAATAATACCAGTCAGTTCACTCAACCAGCATCAGTCAACAATGGAGTGTATACGTGTCACAAAAACCGAAAAGTGCAAAAAAAAAGTTATGTTTTAGATTGAGTACGTATGCAGCTTGGTGAAACGCTGGGACGATTGAACGCGTACAGTTGCATTCCAAACGGTTAGAATGTGCGGTTTGACTTGGTGTTCACGATTGGATTTTTGAGTAAACTGGAGTGAATACAAGCTGTGAAGCAAACAGCAGGTCTGGGAGCACCATGCTCACTTATCAGGCAAGGTTCGCCCCTGGCATTCTGGGTAATGCAGTCTATGGTAGTTCGCCTCGTAGAAATGTTGTTGAGTGTTTCGCCAAAGTTGGGGCAGATGGTGCTGATCTCTAGACACCGGTGTTTCTGGTTCATTAACCTTTGTCAGTAGAGATTACAGACTTAATTTTAGGGGTTTGCTGAGTAGGTTGCCAAAATCGCGCAGGTGCTTCGTCCACGAGCTCGTCAGCTCCATGACTCACGGGAGTACTTTTAAATAAACAGCAGGTCTGGGAGCACACCACTCACCTATCAGGCAAGGTTCGCCCCTGGCATTCTGGGTAATGCAGTCTCTGGTAGTTCGCCTCGTAGAAATGATGTCAAGTGTTTCGCCAAAGTTGGCGCAGATGGTGCTGATCTCTAGACACCGGTGTTTCTGGTTCATTAATCTTCGTTAGTAGTGACTGCATTACCCAGAATGCCAGGCGCGAACCTTGCCTGATAGGTTAGCTGTGTGCTCCCAGACCTGCTGTTTATTTAAAAGTACTCCCATGAGTCATGGAGCTGACGAGCTCGTGGACGAAGCACCTGCGCGCCAGTGAGCGGTACCTGACCTGATACGATTTTGGCAACCTATTCAGCAAACCCCTAAAACTAAGTCTGTAATCTCTACTGACGAAGGTTACTGAACCAGAAACACCGGTGTCTATAGATCAGCACCATCTGCGCCAACTTTGGCGAAACACTCAACAACATTTCTACGAGGCGAACTGCCAGAGACTGCATTACCCAGAATGCCAGGGGTGAACCTTGCCTGATAGGTGAGCGGTGTGCTCGCAGACCTGCTGTTTATTTAAAAGTACTCCCGTGAGTCATGGAGCTGACGAGCTCATGGAGGAAGCACCTGCACGCCAGTGAGCGGTACCTGACCTGATACGATTGGGGCAACATACTCAGCAACCCCCTAAAACTAAGTCTGTAATCTCTACTGACGAAGGTTAATGCACCAGAAACACCGGTGTCTAGAGATCAGCACCATCTGTGCCAACTTTGGCGAAACACGCGACAACATTTCTACGAGGCGAACTGCCAGAGGCTGCATTACCCAGAATGCCAGGGGCGAACCTTGCCTGATAGGTGAGCGGTGTGCTCCCAGACCTGCTGTTTATTTAAAAGTACTCCCGTGAGTCATGGAGCTGACGAGCTCGTGGAGGAAGCACCTGCGCGCCAGTGAGCGGTACCTGACCTGATACGATTTTGGCAACCTACTCAGCAAACCCCTAAAACTAAGTCTGTAATCTCTACTGACGAAGGTTAATTTACAAGCTGTGAAGCAGTCCGATGGTACTTGTAAGTGTGTAAAGTGTACCGAGGGAAAATTCACTAATTAGTGATGGCTTTGTATCTATGACGAGCGGGCATTGACTAACTTTGCATTATGACAAAATGTAATGAATATGGATAAGAGAGAAAAAGAGACGGATGAGATTGAGTCAGGCCTCCGGAACAGAAGGGGAAAGGAGAAATATTGTTCTCAGTGCCGGGGCTAGCAGGTCTGATGTAGTTTGTAAAGGTTCAGGGATGGGCAAACATGTTTGGAGATTAATTGTTTTAACTAAATGTGAGTTCATGTTGTGACGTAGTATTAAGCGTGGAAGAAGGGCTGGGGAGGACTGTATGACACAGATTTGCACGAACAGAACCAACACTTTAATCAGTCATGATTAAAGTTTATGTGTTGTGTCTGTTTTCACAGATGAAGGGGTGAACAACAAATGTGCCTCTAGAAGGGGAGAAAAGTGTAAATAATACACACCCCTGCAACTAAGCCGGTATGTGGGTCCTTGGTTCTCACTAGGTAAATATTTATTGAACCCATAGGACTTGTGACTGCTAATGTAGGACAGTCCATGTTTGCATGACTACCTGTGCTGAATTAACAGAAAGAGAGGGGCGGTGTTTCTCATGTTTTACCAGTCATTGTTGTCTCTTTGTTTGTTTTTCAGTCACTTTTCTTTGATGCTCAACGGTCTAGGGAGGTGATCGCTGACTTCGGTTGCCCTGATGAATTTGCTGTTAATTTTGAAAAGGCAATGAAACATGTTAGCCAACCTCAAAGTGGTTAACAACATGCTGTGTTTTTAATATTGATCAAACTCACGCTGTGGAATAAAAAGTTAGAAGTGCGTATGTGAGTTGTACCCAATTTAATTTGAGACTTCTTGTGTCTCATTATCCTTGGGGTCTTGCTTTTCTTTTTCAATTTTTCACACCTTTCCAACACTGGACACATATTTTACTTTATATGAGAAAGTCATCGATGATGATAAGTACGTGGGCAAGCTGGTGAGAACCTGCCAGCAGTTCCTCTGGTGGTGGGCACATGAGATACTTCCTCATTTCTCTACACTTTTTTGCACTTTTCGGTCTTTGTGACCCGTATAGACTCCATTGTTGACTGGTGCTGGTTGAGTGAACTGACTGCTGACCAATATTTCTCACAATTGTAGGATTTTTAAATGATTAATTATCAAGGCACAGGGGATTAAGTCAGAGTTCATGAAAAGAACTACTGATCTTGGGAAAAGATAAGTATAGCGCACTATAAGTAATCCTACATATTCACATATAAAAATTTATAAAAGTGCCTCACAATGCCAGGTCCTTGATGTTGGATTATATGTTGATTGGAGGGTGGCCTGGCATATAGATTCCCTCTGCAGCTCCTTGTTGAATAACATTGATGTTAAGATTCACCAGTGTTTGTTTATGGTGGGTTTTATCACATTCGATGCAGAGTTCTACGTTGTCACGCATATCAAGGCTTTTGATTCGTACCTGTTTTTTAGCTTTATTCATGATGTAAGCCGGGTATCCACGATCTTGGAGTTTTTTACGTAGATTCTTTGCTTTGCTCCTGAAGTCCTCTGTCTTAAAACAATTGCGTCTGATGCATAGGAATTGGCTTATGGGTAGATTCTCCCTCAGCGCTCTTGGTGCGCACTACCAAAATACAGTAGACTGGTGCGGTCTGTAGGTTTCGTATAAAGAGAGGTACTTAGATCCTCGCCCTCTGCGATGATGTTAACATCGAAGGAGGACACCTGTGTGCTGTTATGGGTCATGGTAACCCGTAGAAATGGGTTTCTCTCATTTAGCCAGTTGTTAAAGGACTCAGGTGTGTTGACACTGTTCCGTCAGAGTACCAGGATGTCGTCAATATATCTTATCCAAAGGCACATCTGGTTTCTGTAGGGATTGTTTGTCTAGATGTTTTGATCTTCGAACTAGCTCATGTATAAACAAGCAATCCTGGGGGCAAAGGTACTGCCCATCGAAGTCCCATGGCATTGGAGGTAGATGTGGTTTTTAAAACAGAAGCAATTTTTTCCCGCTAGAGCCTGACTGGCGAGTTCAATGAACCAATTGACAGGGACACTCCACTTCCAGTCTTGGTTATGTAGGAGATTGTAGATGAGTCTTAGGCTCTCTTCCTGGGGGATACTGGTGTTAAAGCACCTCAACGTCGAGGTAGAGCAAGGTTTCATGCAACTCCATCAAGGAGGGCCTAAAAATAGGGAGGGGTCCCAAAAGATAAATTTCTCAATTTTACTCCCATTGGACTCTGCTTCTCAATGCAGTAAAAAGGCTGAAAGGAATTACACCATTCTTGGCAGTTTATTAGAACCTACTTCTATGAAGTGTCTGTACTTGTTGGTGTACATCAGGTGAAATGTTTTTAACAAATTAGTTCATAAAGGTGTACATTTTCAAACATGTTGCGCTGGGTTACTGATACAAAAGTGACGTTAACCAGCACAACATGTTTTTTACCAATTTACTTTCCAGCGCAAAACTTGTTTGGCATTGGAAAGTTCCCTACAAGTAACGCAAAGCAGCGCAAAGCATTGCTTTGCGTTACTTAGTGCCATGGGGCGTTACATGGTGTCGCACGAGGTCCTTCTGACGAGACTGGAGGAAATTGGAATCACAGGGACAGCTTTAGGATGGTTCAGAGACTTTCTTTCCAACAGGTCTTTCAGAGTCTCCACCCCCCCTTACATCTCGAAGGAGCATAACATCGGACAGGGAGTGCCGCAAGGTTCTTCCCTGAGCCCCACCCTGTTCAATGTCTATGTCCGCCCTCTTGCAGAGGTGGATAGAAGGAGCGGACTAGCATTGGTATGCTACGCTGACGATACCCAGTTGGTGGTGGCTCTTAATAACAACAGTGGTCTGGAGGCTCATCACTTCAAACAGACACTCACTGACATCACCAACTGGATGATGGCGAATTTTCTCCAACTTAACGCGGGGAAAACAGAGATACTGCTCCTGGGGAAAAATACCGTGTCCTGGGGAGATAGCTGGTGGCCTGATGTCTTGGGCCAACCTCCTAAGCCTAAGGAATGCGTTAAAAATCTGGGAGTCTGGGTGGACTCGGCACTGAGGTTCACTCACCATACTAAAAAGGTGGCGGCCACCTGCTTCGGCATTTTACGTAACCTCAGACCTATTTTGAGGTTCTTCGACTGCCACACCCGCCAGTTAATTGTTCAGGCGACCATCCTTTCAAGACTGGATTATGCCAGTTCTCTTTTATTGGGGGCGAACCTTGCAGAAACCTCCAGACTACAGAGAGTCCAGAATGCGGCTGCCAGGGCGCTGGTAGGTCTCCCTCGCCACTCCTCGGTGGCCGGAGCCTTGAAAAAATTGCACTGGCTCCCGGTGGGTAAAAGGATCCAGTTTAAGGCACTGTGTTTAGCCTTTAAAATCCTTAAAACCGCCTCTCCCCCAATGCTGTGCCCCCTCTTGTCGGAGTATACTCCTAGGAGGTCGCTTCGCTCAGAGGGACAACATCTCGCGATCATCCCTCGCATCAGACTGGCCAGAGTAGGCGGCCGATCCTTTAGCTTCCTAGCTGCCAAGTTATGGAATAGTCTTCCGGAATCTATCCGTGGCATGCAGGCCCTTTTGGCCTTCAGAAAGGCCATCAAAACTCATCTTTTTCAATAATCGCTTCCATTTCTTTGCGCCTCTTTCTCTCTGCAATTGGTCTTTTCGCAGCGCCGGGACGCCCCTTGGCTGGGGCAGCCGTGCGCTATACAAATCACCATAACATTAACATTAACATTAACATGGGTGGTACATTGGTGTTCCTGTGCAACCACCTATGCCTTTTGATCCAAAAGGCAACTACAAACAAGTGTAGACAGGGATAAGAGGCAAAGGTTAACACCATGTGAAAGGAAGTACTGTGCAGCACACATACAAAGTAGGAAAAGTGTTTGAACTTGTCTAGGTATTGTATTTTGTACAGGAAGAGTACCCTTCCTGTACAAAACCTATGCTAGACTCAGGCACTCACTTTTGCGCTATGGCACTAAGGCATGTGCACGGTGCATAGCAGCCGTAATCATTGCCAGCTATATGGAGAGGGGAGGAGAGAGCCATATCTCTATAGATATGGCGCTCTCCTGCTCCCTCCCAGTGACACAATGCAGTGCATCATTTTTGGCTTCTGCGCAGCTTTGCATGTCTTTTATCGAAAATCTGGCCAAAAGAGTTCTGATCTTGACATGAAGAGGTTACATTTTAGAGCTACCTGGACAGTTAATTTGTAGATTTGAGAACCCATAGAGGACTTGTGAATCCAATTACAATATAAAGGCACATCTCTAGCCAAGGGAATTTTCTCTCCAGTCTTCGATTATGGCTTTTCAATTTGAATGTGCTCTGATTGGCCATCATCACAGAAATATTTCTACTGCAGCTGCCATTGCCTTGCATGGTGCACCAGACATCACGTTGGGTGAAATTAAATGAAAAGGTGTGTAAAGGGACAAAGTGAACCTACCCTAACACCAGGCCTAATTCATGGGTGTCTTAAATGTACCCTCCAACAATATTTTTTTTAATTATTTTTTTGCATGGTTTGGGAATCCTATGCGCATTCTGCCCCTCCCTTTGTCCTGTGCATTGTCCTGGGCCTCAGAAATCCTGTATCCAGCATATGATTCACAAATCCTGTTAAAAAATGAAACGAACATTATTCAGTGCATTACTGATGTATTGTGTCAATTGATGCGAGTGGGGATTGGCTACATGCGGCAGAGTTGGGAGAAAGCCTGGCCGCATCCGGCCCTGAGGCCAACCTCTTTCTTCACGTGGCAAGAGCTGTGTGCAGCTGCGGTTGTCAGCCTACAGTGTGTTGGGCATAGAGTCTGGCCAGGTGATAGGCCCGGAGACCAACCCACACAGCACAGGGCATAGGCGGTGGAAGTAGGGGTGCGGGGGCTGCTGCAGCACCCTCCGAAAAAAACATGCTGGAGTTCAGAAGGTGAAAAGCAATTAAAGATAACTTTGTATTTTATTTTTACCATGTCACATGTCCTGTTAGTTTAAAGACAGAGTTCAAATGAAAGGTTGAATCTTCAGAGAAAGTTTAATATTGAGATTGGTATTTACATTTTCTTCTCTGACTTTAAAGTAATAGCATTTTTGTAAAGTGAATACTGAGGAAATATTGCCGGAGTACAGAAAACGTAAAAGGAAACACTGTAGGTTAATTTTAATTCCTGAGAATGTACTGTACTAAAATTCAAAATACATCATTACTTAAGAATGCAAAAATGAAGAACTCTTGAAATTCTGAAGGGTGATAGAAATAAAAAATATTAATAGGATCAAAACAAACGAAGACACTACTTAGTGAGTGTAATGTGTCTCTAATGCCATGCAATGCAGCACAGCAGGGGCCTCATTTATGAAAAGTGACGCATCGCTGCCTGAAAACAGCGATGTGTCAGTTTTCACTGCGCACTCCTTGCGACACCAATGATGCGTCATATTTAATGTATGACGCATCATGTCGCAAGGACTTACAGATACGTCAGTATTTCTGACGCATCTGTAAGCGCAAAAGTGACGCATTGCTGGAGTGTGTCACAAAAGTGACGCAACTCCAGCAATGCGTCCTTTCACATGGGAAAGCCCCATGTGAAAGGGCTTGCGTCAGTCTTACGCCTGCTGTGAGGCAGGCGCAATATTTTGACGCAACAGCATCCTAAAAGTGACGCAGTGAAATCTCATTCACTGCGTCACTATTACGAGGCTTTTTGCGGGGGAACGCCCCCTCTGCATACATTATCCCTGACGCAGGTATAATGTGGCGCAGGGGTTTAAAAAGTGACACATCTACCTAGATGCGTCACTTTTTAAATATGGCGCAACAAGGCGCATTTTTTACGCCGCTGGTGCGTCACAAAAAGTGACGCACCGGCGGCGCAAAACTGACGCAAGGCCTCATAAATAAGGGCCCCGGTGTCTTGCTGTGTGACTTTTTGATAAATATGCCTCTCGATGAGCACACATTATAGTTTGTTCACTATATTGTTTTATCAGTAAAGCTGCAAGTCTTCGAAAATTTAGAGGCCATTCCAATGGGAAATGTGCTGTTTGTAAATGATGGTGTACTACCATACCATGCTACAGTAACATATTTGCAACATTGTGCTCCAAAATGCACCACCAAATACACCCTTACTACTCTCCTGCTGAATGGCTGTGGGTCATTTGCTACAATTGTGCTTTGTGTGATGCTTCGAATTTTTTACAATTCATATAACTTCAGTGATGTAACATTGATGGCCGCATCCCAGGTCTGAAAAGTGTTCCAGCACCACTGGTGCAAGCTGTAAGCCATGTGCTGCAGGTATTGGCTGCCTGATGACAGCTGAGTACAAGCCTGGCAAGAGGTCAGACACAGAAGCCAGCCTGCAGTGAAGGCCTACCACCTGTGGTGTGTTGGGGCTGGGACTGGCAGGAGGACAGGCCTTGTGGTTAACCCCCTGCTGCTCACATTTGAATGTCATGCTCAGCTGGAGACAGCCACCCGCGGATGGGGTTGTGGCCAACACCCACCCTTTGCAAGGCCAAAGGCTGTGTGCAGTTGGGGTGGCCACCTGTAGAGGGCTGGGCTCAGGCTCTGGCAGGAGGCCATGCTCTGTGACCAATCCTGATACGCATGACTTACGGCCATACCCAACAGTTGTTTGCATCCCATAAAGATTGGGCACATGGAGCTGTTTAAAGTGGTATATGATAGAAAAAATCTTTGGAAAAACAATGGTTTAAGTGAAGTTACTGTTAGGTTTAGTTATTACACTTCATCATGTTTTGAAAAAATTCAGATATTCACCTAAAAAAAACATTTATAGTGCAGTTATAGCTAAGATTCAAAACTGAAAAGCATTGAAATTTGCAAATTATAGGTACCATGCAAATCACAACTCGAACACCAAATGCATAGCTTGTGTCCACACAATGTTTCTTCCAATAAATATCACCTAAAAGTGAAATGTATTTAAACAACAACACATACTCAAACCAATGAATGATAGTACATTCAAAGTCATCTCTTTCAAACTGGTATGGGTAATGTGATATGTAATCTTAAATGAATGATGATGTACAACATTTATTATTTCATCTGTTTAATTAAGGGCGAGTATTATATTTTTTTTGTTGCAATTTTACATAGCGCGAGATGGACCCAAAGGCATTTGGGTGCTTTACATGAGCACCAGATACATTGCACAAGGACACCTTCATTTTTTGGTGAGCACAGGGAGAGCAAGAGATTGCGCCAGAATTAGAGGAAGTTGAGCAGACGCTAAGACTCGAACCTGGTTTCCCAGCTAAAAAGTCAGCAGCTCTGGGTGTTAGGCCACAATTGCTGTGCAAGTTATTGTTTGCATGATTGTTGTGTGAGTTAGGGATTGCGCTCCTAACCATAACTTGCAAATGTCTGTGGGTTTTTGATCCAAGAGCCTCCGTCACCACTGAAGCTGAAAGCTGCCCCTAGGCCCAGAGGCTGCAACAGCAAAAAGTAAGCACCCACTGTTCAGACTTGCTGTTCCTATCACTTCAGAGGCCCAAGTGAGGAGTGAGGCTTCCTCCCTCCACAGACTTTGTATTGAGCCCACAAATATAACCCTGTTGTTAAGATGTTGAGCTTTTCTGTGATATTTAGGAACTTTCTTAGCCCTTTCAAAAATACTATGCCATATATAACTAGATGTATTATTTCCAGTGGTGGCTGGAAGGGACAAAATATTTAAAAAGAAAAAGAAAAACACTTACCACCTCTCACCGCGGCCACCTCTGTCTATTCTCCCTCGTTGATTTAGAGTACAAAACCACACAGGCTCCCCTGAGCCAATCAAAACGTTGCATAAAGCTTTGTGATTGTTCTGATTGCCGGGAGCCTGTGCATGTTCCCCAACCAGGCTGTTATGCAGCCTGGGTGGCAATATGCAAAGTGCGCAGGACTGTTTGGCCTGCCCGAGACGGCTGGCCAAGAAGTCCTGCTCACTTAGTATGCACAGTCCACTCCTCCTCCCTGAGCCACCAGCCCCGCCCTGCCCAAACCAAGCCCAGCAGAAGTGAAAAATAAAATGATAATAACCCTGTTATTATAATTTTCGCTTTTCCACTGCTCTGAAAGTAGTGGGGTGACGCTCCTCCACCTTAGCGGAAGAGCAGCCCCTGATTATTTCACATATTATATTTTTAAGCTGGTTCATATTACCATTAACCTCTCAATGCTTATTTACTTTGGCATGCTTTACATGAAATGATTTAAATGATTTAAATTCCAAAGCTTCTATTCTAGAAACATGGTGCTCAAGAGTGCCTCATAGCTGTCATAAACACTGAATATCAGCACTCTAGTTTTTCATTAGAACTCTGCAAGACACTGCAGATTCAACTGGCAAGAAGCTGCTGCTGTTATATTTACATTTTGCTCACACTGATGAGAAATACATTTGTGAATTTACAGAAAACATGCCCTCATTTTAGCCTTTTGGTTCTGGAACTCCCATCCCAGTCAATAATCATCCGTCAGTGTCATCTTCTTCCAATATTATTGCCTAAACACTATTTTAAAATTTCACTTGGATGCTGCCCCACCAGGATGCCAGTACCATAAAGGATGTCAAAATCCTGGAATAGGGACCAAACAAATGGTAGAAATGTGTTTGAGTGTTTATTCAAACAGATAAATGCAATAGACAGTCATGATCAGCTTGATCTCTTAACTACATTTACTCACCTCCAATTCAGTTGGGTGCCTGATTTGCTTAAGACCCAGCCCTGCCAAGTACCATGCATCAGGGGTTAGACTAAGGGCCTTATTATGAGTTTTTGTAACATTTCCACCTCCACTATCCTTCATGAGTTTGAGAGAATGATTCATTTACTTTTTATCTCTACCCTTAATCCTGCATGAAATTGTTTTGGGTGATGTATTTTCACAATATCGAGGTCGATAATATCAACCTGCACTTGCATCAGTTATACATAATTGACTACCAATATATCATAAAGATATATATATATATATATATATATATATATATATATATATATATATATATATATATATATATATATATATATATATATATATATATATATATATTTGATACCTCCTTTCTTCACCATTCATCGAAGAAATAACGGAACGGACTCCACTTGTCTTGGTGCAGCGTTATTTTATTTTGTGCTGTTTCTGACCGCCATGACGCCTTTCGGACTTCACAGAGCCCTTGATCATATATATATCATATATTATATATCCCATATCCACCTTCATGGCAAGACAAGAAGAAAGGCATGCACTCAAAGTAAGTAAGATCTGCAGCAAGTCTTTATTACCATGGGCCTCCACGAATCTGCACAACCGAGAGACGCATTTCAGCAGGGAACCTGCCTTTGTCAATCTGAGAATAAGGAGGTGAATTTCAGGCAACTCACATGAGGAAACACTGAAGCACTACAGGTTCCAGAAGGCCACGGTGATGGCCACGCCCAGGGGGCGGAGTATGGACACCATATGTATATTGGGACACTGCCTGTTTCACTGTCTGCCGATCCACAAGCCCCCAGATGAAGTGGTGAGACACGAAACGCGTCGGGATTATGGAATTGGTGAGAGCGATTATGGAATTGAGAGTGATGGCACTATGACACTGAGAATGCCTTCTTTTAATAAATGGATGCAACACTACGAAACTTGCCTGTGCGGGTCCTCTTTACTCTCAGGCAACTCAGTGATGAATATGTAGCCGCAGCCTGTGCCGCAAGAGAGACCCACACTGTGCTTTGCACGGTCCTGCCGGGATGCCACAAGACGTTCCAGCACAAGGGCAGGCAAGTGCAATTAAAAGAAGTAACTATGGCGCTCCAGGCGCTCAGAACTGGTTGCACCAACCCACTGGGGTTTTATTCCTTAAGAAACACGGAGGTGAATTTCAGGTGACTTACATGAGAAAACACTGAAGCACTACAGGTTCCAGAAGGCCACGGTGATGGCCACGCCCAGGGGGCGGAGTATGGACACCATATGTATGCTGGGACACTGCCTGTTTCACTGTCCGCCGATCCACAAGCCCCCAGATGAAGTGGTGAGACACGAAACGCGTCAGGACTATGGAATTGGTGAGAGCGATGGCACTATGATGCTGAGAACGCCTTCTTTTAATAAATGGATGCAACACTACGAAACTTGCCTGTGCGGGTCCTCTTTACTGTCAGGCAACTCAGTGATGGATATATATGTTAGGATTTTTTTCATTGTTAAATCTCAAAATTCTATTTGGAATAACTTTGGCGCCGAATGAGGAATCTGCCTGAAAATTTCCTCAAAATGGCCTCGTCGAGCTCCGGTCCTTCCCTGAAAGTTTGGGGGGATGCGTCAAGCGGGGGCCGAGATAAAAGGGGGGTCCCAAAACGCGTATTCCCCATGTTAATTTCCATAGGCCGGTCGACCTCACTTTTAGCCCGAACGGCTGAATGGATTTACACCAAACTTGGCAAAATTGTAGGGACTGGTAGCCCGATGTGCCTTTGCTATGTCTCAAGATATGTGCTCCAGTGGAGTTTGAGTAATTTAGGTTAAAAAAAAATATATATATCTATAGCAGCGCCCCGGTACGCACACCGGGGCGCGTACCGGGCGTGCCACGCGGCTTGCGCGTGGAAAGCTGATTGGCTGTCGGGTGTCTGTAAACATTCGAAACAGTCTGGAGCGGCCGCCATCTTGTGTCTCGGTAGGATTGAGACACAAGAGGTGGCAAAAATCAAAGGGGGAAATGAGCAAAAGGGGACCCCCTAGGTTTGATGTGGGGGCAAAAAAAGGGTCCCGTAGGACAAATAAAAATTTTCGATTTTCGCGGCGGGAGCGCCCGGTACGCGTACCGGGGAGCGTACCATGGAGAAAAAAGAATGACACTTTGAAAAAAAAAATTGCATTTTTTTATAAATTGGAGGTAGTTCTGAAAAGAACTTTTTGTTTTTGTTTTTGTTGTTTTATATTTTTTTTATACTTATTAAAACGATTTTATATTTTTTGTGGATTTTTTTCAGGGGAAAAACAAAAACGGGGATTCAAAAACTGCTCAACAGGAGCAAAAAAATGTGAAAATTTAGAGTCTGGGAGAGCAGCGGTGTTCCTGTCTCTTTATAGCAATGAGTTCAACGCTCTGCTCCCCATAACAGAGCAGTTCGTCACAGTCCACGCATAGAAATTTAATGCCTGCAAAGACCGGCTGTACGTTAGGTACCATTCTTTCACGTGTTGTTCCTGAAGGTGTTGCTCCACCAGTGGAGGTGCTGCCGCCATCTCTTGGTAAATTCCGTGCCAGCTCCCTGACACTCTCCCTGGAATAATTATTTGGGTGTCTTCTTTTGACATGCCTAATTAAATTGGCATTTCCAAAGCTATATTTTTTTTGAAGATTGCCTCTGGATAAAATACTGCCACATATTTTGCAGGTTACTTTACCAGCATTAACTTTTTTTTGTCCTTCAGGGATGTCATAAAATTTCCAGATGAAGTGGGTCTTTTTTTTCTGGAGAGGAGGGTCCTCTGGCAAAAAAGCATCTGAATCACTGCTGGATGACTCCCTTGCAGCCATTGCTGTAGATCAGGAAAAGTATGAGAAAATAAACAGAACACCTCTTGCTCTCTCCAAGTGCAGATCAATAGTGGGAGAAAGGGGTGGGTTTCTCAAAATTTTGAACAAAAAAACCTTCTGAGCCAATAAAAAGTGTTATTTTAAAGTCACATGGCTTGACGCGCTTACGCTACGCGCCCTTGGGCGCGTCCCGAGGCGCATAGCGTAAGCGCGTCGGGGCGCTTACGTTGCACGATCGTATACGCTTGGGCGCTTACGCGGTGCATCATAAGATGCATCTCGCGGCTACGCGATACGTGTCTTATGACGCAAGGCGTGGCGGCTACGCGATACGTCACAATGTGATTTTCGTTCGTGGCAATAGGGCTATCCGGTCGCTCACCGGTACGCGCCCCGGGGCGTGCCGTAACATTGCGCTTACCGGTGCGTTCACCGGTACGCGCCCCGGGAGCGCCTCGGGGTCAAAAATTAAAATTAAAAAAAATTAACATATTTATACAATATAAAAATCGTTTTCAAATTTTACACTTTTTATACCTATAAATATTTGCTATTAAAAAACCATTGAAATTCACTGAAAAAACCATAGGTTTCACACCAGTTATAGTTAGGAATTAGCATTTAAAAAACCTATTAAATTCACTGAAAAAACCATAGGTTTCACACCAGTTATAGTTAGGAATTAGCATTTAAAAAAACCTATTAAATTCACTGAAAAAACCATAGGTTTCACACCAGTTATAGTTACCTGGAAATTTTACTGACATAAAACCATTGAAATGACACGTTATAGTTAGTTTGACTCACAATAACTTGCGCGTGCAATGCACTGCTGATGACGTCACATATTACATCACTCATGACATGGTCAGTGACATCACTCATGACATCACTGATGAGACCATCCTTGTGACAGAGTGACAGACCTCCTTTCACTGTAATGAAATGTAACCCTGAAAACACATATTCCAAAATAGAAACATTTAAAAAAAATGAAGATACCCATACCAGTTACAACAACTTCCACCATCTATATACACATCCACTCATTGACCAACAGTTCTATATAGTCACTCATACATATACTCACTCATCATATGTAGAGATACACCTATACATCCTGTTACACACCGACAGTCACCGACAGTCATCCAAAAGATACTCTCACACATACTCACACATGCAAATAAACTATTGAAGATCCATTTATTTGCATATACAGCTATACACACACTACCACCTTACTTCTAAGGAAACTTACACATACTTACTCTCTTAAACAATCATTTATAGAAAAACATACTTATTTAAACAGGAACTCTTACAATCCCTCACTCTCACATATACTCACTTATATACATCAATATTCACATATAGTAGATTAAGTCATATGTAGTTACTGATAAAGACTCTAGTGAGACAGTCATTCACTCACTAACACACACATATACACACTCATCCACCCATACAGTTCTACACATATGCTGTCTTCAAAACACATACAAGCAGAGAGTCAGTCACTCATGCATCTATGTGCTAAGGAATACCCCCACCAAACCATATAGACACTCATAATGATATTAAAACAAACATCTAATAACCCATATACACACACATGTAGCTAATCACCAACCCATGCAGCCACTTATACACAAAGTGAAACACAAATACATATATTTAAATATTTAAACATTACTTGTTAATAGATGTATTCACTAAGATACACTTAATAAGCCAGTTAACCAATCAATTTTTTTTTTTAAAAACGTCCATGTAAACTCTTATTAAAACATTTATTCTTCAAGCAACTTTTACATATACATATATAACACATATTTATTTTTTAAAAATACACACATTCACTGGATGGTCTCATCAGTGATGTCATGAGTGATGTCACTGACCATGTCATGAGTGATGTAATATGTGACGTAATCAGCAGTGCATTGCACGCGCAAGTTATGGTGAGTCCAACTAACTATAACGTGTCATTTCAATGGTTTTATGTCAGTAAAATTTCCAGGTAACTATAACTGGTGTGAAACCTATGGTTTTTTTCAGTGAATATATAGATTATATATATATATATATATATATATATATATATATATATATATATATATATATATATATATATATATATATATATATATATATATATATATGGCGACTATGAAATAACATTTATTCTTTTTGCACCAACTTTTGGTCCATGTCCGTGTTGGAGAAGACGAAGGAGGAGCTTCAGTAGTCTCACTATATGCGGATTGTTTGATATATATATATATATGTCACAATATGTGGACTAGTCAAAGAGCTACCCCCTTATGTAAGCGATACCAGTGACTTCTTGTATAAGATAAAAGACATTGCATGGCAAAATGACTATTTATTAATAGCTTTGGACGTCTGCTCACTCTATACAAGCATAGTACATGCAGATGGCTTGAGAGCTCTTGACTTTTACCTACAGAAATCTCTATCGAACATGACCAAACACAGATGCATGTTAGTAAATATGGTCTACTTCTGTTTAAACAACAATGTCTTTATGTTTAATAACTTAATGTATAGACAACTACAGTGTGTTGCCATGGGGGCCAGTTTCTCCCCCAGCTACGCGTGTCTCCACATGGGCTAGTGGGAGGAGCTGGTCCTCAAGGCTGAACACGCAGAATCTATGGAATTGCATGTAGTAACTTGGTTACGTTACATAGATGACCTGTTTGTGATTTGGAAGGGAGGTCAGGAGTCAGCAGAAAGATTTGTGCTAGCCATAAACACTAATAACCTGAACCTACAATTTACAGACACCATTAGCAAAACTTCCATCACTTTTCTAGATACAGAAGTCTTCATTGACCACAATAAGATAGAAACCAAGCTTCACTGCAAGTCAACTGCGGGGAACTCTACCCTACATGCGAGCAGCGCACAAAGTTGAAACTTCTCATCAACAGTATCCCCTATGGAGAGATGTTGAGACTTAAGCGCATACATAGCAGGGAAGACGATCTGAGGGAGGCCCAAAAGGAAAGCAAAACAAGATTTATGGAGAGGGGCTACTCAGAATGTGTGGTTAATGCAGCCATATCCAAATCAGGGCAGAAAAATAGATTGTTTCTTTTGACTGGGGATTCAGATGTAACATCACCCACTGAGAACAGCACAGAACCTAAACCAGAATTTAGAATTATTATGCAATACAACACCCAGCATAAAAAGATTGAGTCAATTATTAACAGAAATTGGCCTCTAGTTTTAAGCGACCCTGTAATAGGGAAAAGTCTCCCCAAAAGACCTTCAGTAACATACTGCAGAGGACAATCTATGAAGGACGAATTGGTTAAAACCAGCCCTGAAGTCCTAGAATCCACTAACTGGTTTCAGACCCCTGCTGGGTTCTTTAATTGCAAAGTATGTAAAGCCTGCCAACAAGCGGTAAACAAAACCAGTTACCTCTCACCGTTTGACTTAAAGGACAACCAAATAGACAAAGTACTCACGTGCAAAACGGAGTTTCTCGTGTATGTCTTGTCATGTCCTTGCAATCTGCTCTACGTGGGCAGCACAAAACTCCCCGTACACAAAAGGATTCTTCAACATTTGCGAGCAATTTGTAATCAGGACAATACATATCCTGTGGCAAGACACTTCAAAACAAAAAATAGTTCCAAAAGTCAGGAGTTGAAATACTTTGTAATAGACTGTGTGCCAGCAAGTCGACGAGGGGGCAATAGAGAGGATAAACTGCGCCGCTTAGAGACCCGCTACATACTTGATCTCAATACCAAGCACCCCTTTGGACTTAACATCACAGAGGATTTGTATACATGCTTGTAATGGGTCACCCCCCTCAGGACTTCTACTGACTGAAACTGATTATAAAATGAAAATGACAATAACAATAATACCAACAGTATTATTAACAGTAACACTGAATTTAATACCTTTTTTAGTGGCACTTTTCAGATAAATATTTATTGACTGATATTTAATATGTATTTATTCAAACTTTTAAATTTTACTTGTCCATGCATATTTTTATCATGAGGTGTATGTATTGTAACAATGAATTTCATTCTTTTAGCCTTTATGTAACCATTTTAAGGTTTTAATGGATTGGCGTATTTATGAGGTTCTGTTTGTTGACACATATCTAGATATGCATATTCATAGGTTGTATTGTGATGATGTAAAAGTTTATGACTTCAAATCCACAATGTGGACTTCCGCATATATTCAATAATATACTCCCTAGAACTGGTTTGACTTATGTGTCATGGGAGGACTAATCTTCCTGGTATGTATACCGTCATTCTAAAATCATACCACCACAGTCAGAGAGGGAGAGTTTGAAACATCCCGGGTCTCTACTGGTATTCATACCGATATTTCAACTTTGCTGCTAAACCCCCACACCATACGCTTTGTTGCACACATAGACGTTAAGTTGTAAAATAACCCCCAAAAAACTTACAGAGAGCAATGGGGCTCCATTGCCAAACTAAGGGGTTCTTTTCTGCCCAAAGGCAACTAACTAAATTTGTAGCGCTGCTTTGTTTACGATTTTATGTAAATAATCTCCATGTTTTGCACACCGCTATTGCACTATTCACCGTTTTTTATCAGGATATGGTTTTAAACTATTTATCAATACAACTATTTTGCACATGTTTTTAGCTATGTAATATTTACAGCGATCTATTGATGTATTTTGGAAACGTTTGGATAATGTATTTGTAGTGTGCACTTGAAAACTATAAAACTCCTCTGTTTTTAGCGTAGGCTAATACATGTGACCGACTGTTTCAAATGTATTTAAACCAATGTCCTGCAAGAGCTGTGTCATGTGATCAAGCGCTCGTAGAAGCGCGAAACGCGTCATGACGACTAGGAACACTGAGGAATAAATCAATTTTACACTTACTTTTGAGTCCGTGTCCGTATTTGCTGTCTGGATCTTATCAGCGCCTATATCGTATTGTCCTGGAAAATATATATATATATATATATCCATACGAATGGGCACGGTCCGAGATGTGTGCGCAAATTAATATTTTATTTTCAGTCATGCTATATATATATACATATATATATATATATATATATATATATATATATATATATATATATATATATATATATATATATATATATATATATATTATTTTTTTTTAACAGAAGTATAAAATAATTCTTCTTCAATTCATACCTCCTTACCTTATCGACATATTTATAGTTGATACTGCAGAGTCAATATGAGTGAAGGTCGCCAATGATGCATAGATTTTCATGGATTTGCGCCATTGCAAAGTGACACAATGCAACCTATTGGTATATATTTTCCAGCGCAAGAGGGATTTTGCACTGGATATGTGTCTTTTTCTGAGCTCAAAAAGAGCTTTCAACTACTTTGCGTTAAGGGGGCATTCTACAAACTAAATAACGTGGCACAGCCTGAATTTTTTCTGTACATAAACATTTGCGTTCACATATCCTTTCTCGTATGAAGGCAGTGAGGGCTAAATTAGTGAAAGGAACTGTAAGAATGATATAAACATCCTGTGTGTGCACAGACAGTGCTGCTTTGTGTTAGCAACCTTTGTTTTATCTATACTGTGCCTGAGAGAAGTTCTGTGATCTCTCCCCAGCTTTCCTAGCAATTCCTACTGTTCTGTTAGGGAACGGTTGTGACGTGCCGGAGACCAAGTCCATCTCTTTGTTTATATAGCACAAACTTGGCCAAGGGCATTAGAGTGCTTTTCATGAGCACAAGATTACATTACACTAACTCAGAGTCATATTTTAATACACATAGAGATAAGGGGCTTGATGTATGAAGCTTTTCTGCAGAAGCAACGGCCAGATTCGAAGAATGCGGCTGTTTTTGAACGCAAAAAGGCCTTTTCTAATGTATCAAACTCAACTTGCAATTCGGCAAGACTCTACCAAATTGCAATTTAGGTTTGCAACTTAATAACTATTCTGTTTTTTGAAGGGCCGAGTTTAGGGTGTCCCTTACAAATACCAATCATGGCAGCATGCACTAATGTTTTACGACTGAAATTCGGTCACAAAACATTTTTACTTTGCCACTAACTCAAAGTTGGTGGTGTTTACCACCAACTCGTGTTTGGTTTACCCATTTGAAAATGAAAAGGAGTCCCCTTGAGACACATCCCCTTTTGAGAATGTTTAAAAAAAAAAAATTTATGAGCAGGCAGTCCGACAACCACTGCCCACTCTTAAAAAATAGAAAGGAAACATTTATTTTTACTGCCCACTCTTAAAAAATAAAAAGGAAACATTTCTTTTTTTAAGTGCTTCCTGTTTTTTCCTTTTACGGAAAACATGCTGCATTTATGAAAAAAATATTGTGTCACAGTCATGGTGGTCTGCTGACCCTAGCAGGCCACAATCCATGTGAGCACAACAAATTCTAGTGGGTCATAATTACGACCTACCTCATTAAAATTAATGAGGTAGTTTGAATAATCCCACTACGAATCGGTAATTTTCAAAAACACCTTTTTAATATATAGGTCACTTCACAAATTTACAGACTGGTTGTAAAATATTGACAACAGGTATTTTGAGACCAATTGTACGTACATCTAGCCCAAAGTGATTTGTCCAGAACCTCCAGATGGAAGCGGATGGCAGTAGTCGAACCAAGTTCCTCAGTTCCAAGGTAGGCAGCTCTGGACATTAGACAGTATTTCCTCTCTTTGTGCCTCCCAGATAACTTCTAGAAAGGCTAATAACTGAAAAAATGGTTTTCCATTGAAGAATATATTTAATAACCTTTATAGCGAGGGCATGTTGCAAAGTCCAAAATCCAGCTTTTAAGCATATGTATAAAAACGGTCTGACAATGTTAAGGAAGGTTAAGGATGCAAGGATATCCGACTGAAGCTACCTTCACTTCAGGGGATGCTACTACTATTTCTTTGGGCACCTATGTTTGCTTTAAGTTGTACATGAAAATAATAAAAATGCGTTTTTAAATATATATATATATATATATATATATATATATATATATATATATATATATATATATATATATATATATATATATATATTCACTGAAAAAACCATAGGTTTCACACCAGTTATAGTTAGCTGGAAATGTTACTGATATAAAACCATTGAAATTCCCACGTTATAGTTAGTTGGACTCACAATAACTTGCGCGTCTGCAATGCACTGCTGATGACGTCACATATTACATCACTCATGACATGGTCAGTGACATCACTGATGACACCATCCTTGTGACAGACTGACAGACCTCCTTTCAGTGTAATGTAACCCTTGAAACACATATTCAAAAATAGAAACTAACATTTTCAAAAAAATGGAGATACCCATACCAGTTACAACAACCAATTCAGTAATTCCACCATCTATATACACCTATACACATTTATCCTGTCTAAAACTGATACATTTAGTACAGATTCTATGCCTTGGTTACAACAACTATTACAACAACTTTAAAACACAGTTTATCAGTTCATGGATGTCATCACTGGTAATGATGTTCAGCTACCACCAACGCGCCAGCAAGTTGCCTTCCTCAGGATTTTTCTTTACCAGTGGTTTTAATATAGGTATATGTGATCTTTACTGGAGTAGATTATGGCTGCAACTCGATGTTTGACGATATCCAGTCAACTAGAATACTCTGTTCTTCTGGATCTGAACAGACTTCATTAAACTAGCTATTCTGTTGCCAGTTGTCGGTGCTAGAAATTTTGATCTGCTATAGAGACCTTATAGAGTGCACAATTCTGAAGAATGTTATCATCATATTCCAAAGTCTTAGGTAGAGGCAGAGGCGAGATTTACATTATCTTGTGGGTAAGGTCCTCCTCTCTTTGTAAGGTTATTATTCTTTATCTTGATCATTTGCTGACTGATTTTCCATATTTAAAAGGGTATTTAATCCAATGGCGCTCTTTTTTTCCTTTTTGCCCCTTTTATAGATCTTGAAACAACTAGCTGATCAGTTCTCGGAATATTGGGATTATGTTGCTTTTCAAGAATTTGATCTGGTCAATGAGGGGTCTATGTATCCTCCTTTTGTGTCGAGGAGCTACAGTTCCTCCAACCGTTCTCCAACCGTTCTAGCTACCGGCAAAGTGATGTCATGAGTCATGTCACTGACCATGTCATGAGTAATGTAATATGTGACGTCATCAGCAGTGCATTGCGGGCGCGCAAGTTATAGTTAGCTGAACTAACTATAACAGGGGAATTTCAAAGGTTTTGTATGAGTAAAATGACCAGCTAACTATAACTGGTGTGAAACCTAGGGTTTTCTCAGTGAATTTCAAAGGTTTTCAAAATGCTAATTCCTAACTATAACGTGTGTGAAACCTATGTTTTTTTCAGTGAATTTCAAAGGTTTTTTAAATGCTAATTCCTAACTATAACATGGCTGAAACCTATGGTTTTTTCAATTAATTTCAATGGTTTTTTAAATGGTAATTCCTAACAATAACGTGGCTGAAACCCATGGTTTTTTCAGTGAATTTCAATGGTTTTGTAAATGATAATTTTTAAATGTATTAATTTTTATATTTTTTATACTGATTTACAACATTATTTTAAATTATTTATTTTTAGATATTCTATTTTTTTAATTACATTACATATTTTTTGTATAAATTGAAAAAAAAATGTTTTCACACCTCTCTGCAACGCAGCCCCCTGGCACGTTTGCAGAGGGGGAACTAATTCCCCTTGCATACTGGGGATCTCTGGGGGCCAACTAGCCCACCTGGAACCCCCAGTATGCGCCAGGGGGCTGCATTGCAGAGAGGTGTAATGAGGCCACACCCTTTTTTACATCTCTCTGCAATGCAGCCCCCGGGCGTGTTTGCAGAGGGGGAACTAATTCCCCTTGCATACTGGGGGTCCCTGGGGGGCAACTAGCCCACCTGGAACATCCAGTATGCACCAGGGGGCTGCATTGCAGAGAGGTGTAATGAGGCTATGCCCCTTTTTACACCTCTCTGCAACACAGCCCCCTGGCGTGTTTGCAGAGGGGGAACTAATTCCCCTTGCATACTGGGAGTCCCTGGGGGCCAACTAGCCCACCAGGAGCCTCCAGTATGCACCAGGGGGCTGCGTTGCTTTGCCCCCGGGGTGGCGGTCCCCAGGGCAGTGTGTGGGGGATTGGGGACCCCCCATACTTCATTATCACTATGCCCCTACGATTTGGTCCCCCCCGGGGGGTAATTTGAAAAAAAACAGATGGGTTTAAAAAAAAAATTGGGCCTTGGGGGTCCTTGTGGGACCACCTGAGCAGGCTTAGGGGGTCAGGGTGTGTCTAC
Source organism: Lissotriton vulgaris (assembly GCF_964263255.1). NCBI lineage: Eukaryota > Metazoa > Chordata > Amphibia > Caudata > Salamandridae > Lissotriton > Lissotriton vulgaris. Next base: position 784,551,237 of record NC_141693.1, read on the forward strand.
CCTGCCCCTTTTTTGTGTTCTACATGTTTGTTTTTCTGCTTTCTTGTGCCTCGGTCTACTGAGCACAAGATGGATGCCAACACTTCTTGGTTTGAAGTGTTGACAGCCAATGAGCATGCAGCTTTCTCGGGAAGGCATGCTGATTGGCTGCCACTGTCTGTCAACACTCCAAAACAGAAATTGTTGTCAGCCATCTTGTGCCTCTGTAGACTGAGACACAAGAAAGCAGAAAAACAAACATGTAGAACTCAAAAAGGTGGCAGGGTAGAAGCACCCTGACCCCCTAGTCCTGCTCAGGGGGTCCCACAAGGACCCCCAAGGCCCAAAACAAAATTTTATTTTTCGAAAAATCGCAGGGTACGCGTATCGAGCGCACCGTGCGCCACCGTACGCGCACGGTGCACGCTTATAGATATATATAGATTTTTCCTTTTGATTTTCTCAGGAACTACTGGAGGGATTTACACCATCTAAGCAAAAAGCGTGATCTGCGAATCAGACTCTACCATTTTGCCAAATTTCTTGTAATTCCGTTCAGCCGTTCAGGCTGTAGCCATGTCTAATCGTCCTATGAAAAATAACATGGGGAAAACACATTTTGGGACCCCCTTTTTTCTCAGCCCCCACTTGACGAATCTTCCCAAAATATTCAGGGAAGGAGCGGAGCGGAGCAGGCCATCTTCTTTGAGAAATTCGCGAAGATTCCTCAACCGGCGCCAAAGTTATTCCCAATAGAATGTTGCGGATTTCCTATGGAAACTAGGTCCTACCTATAACTACCTTCTGGCGACCGCCAGTAGGTAATATATCTATATATATATTGCCTACTGGCGGTCGCCAGAGGTAGTTATAGTTAGGACCTAGCTACCATAGGAAATCCGCAACATTCTATTGGGAATAACTTTGGCGCTGGTTGAGGAATTTGCGTGTAATTTTCCAAAATTTAGGCCAGCTCCGCTCCGCTCCTTCCCTGGAAGTTTGGGGGGAATCGTCATGCGGGGGTTGAGAAAAAAGGGGGGTCCCAAAACGTGTTTTCCCCATGTTAATTTCCATAGGATGATTAGACACGGCTACAGCCCGAACGGCTGAATGGAAATACACCAAACTTGGCAAAATTGTAGGGACTGGTACGCAGAAGTGCCTTTTCTATATTTGGTGAAAATTGCTCCAGTGGTTTTTACGAAAAGTAACTTCAAAAACACATATATATCTATATGCGCGCTTCGAGCGCTTACAGGTACGCGTACCGGGGAGCGCACCCAGCGCGACACGGAAGTGCGCAAACGGAAAGCTGATTGGCTGTCGGGTGTCTGTCAACATTCCAAACAGTCCGGAGAGTCCGCCATCTTGTGTCTCGGTAGAATCGAGACACAAGTGGTGAAAAAAAAGGGGGGAAATGATTAAATGGGGGCAGGGTAGACACTCCCTGACCCCCTAGGTTTTCTGAGGGGGGCCTAGAAGGACCACAAAGGGTCAAAAAAACTATTTTATTTTTTTAAATTCCACGGGGTAACACTGGGTGCGTTTCCATGTACGCGTACCCAGAGCATACCACAGGGAAAAACAGTGAAAGAAAATAGTGTAAAATAAGAATTTGGATTGCTTAGAGGTAGAGTAGCTCTAAAAAGAGCTGTTGTGTTATGTGGGTGATTTAAGTACCTACAAATAGGTACCGATGCAAAGTCTAAAATTCAAGAGAAAGACTCTGTTCCCCTCATCTGCGAAATGTACACCGTCTCCTCTGTAGATATCTTGCATGTTGTAATGCAAGTTATTGTGGTATATGGAACTCATACCATAGTCTCTCAGGAAAGCAGAAACAGATCCTTTTGGGACCCCCTGAGAAGGTCTAGGGGGTGAGGGGCACTCTTTACTTTATCCTCCCTCACCCTCTTTCCCTCAATATCAATCCCCTTTTTTCACCTTGACTCATTTCTTTCCGTCACTCCCTGTCACTCTCCTTCGTTCACTCCACTTCTACTCACTCTTGTTTACATCTCACTTTCTCTCACTCCTCTTCTGTCACTTGTTCCCTCTATCACTTTCTCCCCTTCATTCACTCATTTCATTCATTCATTTATTCAGTACACATTGTCTAAAAAAAAAGAATTGCAAAATATATAAAGAATATAGCTCTTTTTGGAGAATTGGAGGTAGTTCTGAAAAGAACTTTTTTTTTCTTCTTTTTTTATAACTATTTTATATATTTTTGTTGTATTTTTTTCAGGGGAAAAACAAAACCAGGGATTCCAAAACTGCTCAAAAGGAGCAAAAAAAGGGGAACAATTAGGGCTGGGGAGGGCAGCGGTGTTCCTCTCTCTTCCGAACAATCAGTTCAATACTCTGCTCCCCATAACAGAGTAGTTCATCGCAGTCCAAGCATACAATTTTGATTCGTGCAAAGACCGGCTGCACGTTCGGGATAATTTTTCCACCTTGTCTTCCCAAAGCTGTTGTTCCACCAGTCGAAGTGCTGGTCCCATCTCTCGGTGCATTGCGTGCCAGGTCCCTGACATTCTCCCTGGAACAGTTGTTCGGGTGTCTTCTCTGCACATGCCTAATTAAAGTGGCATTTCCAAAACTATATTTTTTATTAGGATTGCCACATGATAAAGTGGTGCCACAAATTCTGCATCACACCTTTGCTGCATTCACCTTTTTTTGTCCTTCGGGGAAGGTAAAAAACTTCCAAATGAAGTGTTCGTTCACTTTCCTGGTAGGAGGATCCTCAGGCAGAAATTCCTCAAAAGAATCAGAGGAAGTGTTGTGCAAATCAGCCATCTCTCCAAAATTAGATGCAGAAGTAGGCAAGAGGTGTTCTCTTAGCAATTTGCTAAGAGGTAGTGAGGGATATGGGTGGGGACTTTCAATATTTGTGGAAAAAAACTGTTATGAACCAATGAAAAGTGTTATTTTAAGGTCACATGACTTGACGCGCTTACGCTACGCGCGCCGGAGCGCTTCCGGGGGCGCTTACGCGGCACGTAGGTAGGCGCTTCCGGGGGCGCTTACGCGCCGTGTCTAAGTGACGTTTAGCTAGATTTTCGGAAATGTGTTCAAAGTTAAAATATGGGTATTTAAAATTTAAAATACTACTTTTATGAGTATGCAACTGAATGTCTTGCATTATTATTTACTTTAAATACATAAATTTTTTTCGCTCACGAAAATAGCGCTTACGCTACGTTTACGGGTGCGTTTACGGTTGCGCGTACCCTGAGCGCTCCGGGGTTAAAACATTTAAAAAAATAAAACACAGGAAAAATACATTGAATAATTGAAGTTTGAATAATATACATTATTTAAATCATTTAAAAAAAATTATACTAATTAATAGCAATAAAAAATAGCTATTAAAAAAAAACGTAATAATTAACTTTAAAAACCATAGGTTACAAACTCGTTATAGTTAGGAATTAGCTTTTAAAAAACCCTTGAAATTCACTGAAAAAACCATGGTTTAACACTCGTTATAGTTAGGAATTAGCTTTTAAAAAACCTTTGAAATTCACTGAAAAAACCATAGGTTTAACACTCGTTATAGTTAGGAATTAGCATTTAAAAAACCTTTGAAATTCACTGAAAAAAACCATAGGTTTAACACTCGTTATACTTATGGAAAGGGGCGACCACTCGTTCCCCCCGAACGTATGGTCGGGTGCCTCGATCCCCCCGGGAAGCCATTTTGGGTGGGAGGCGTGTCACGGCTGGTATGCCCGAAGCGGCGTAGCCGGGGCGCGCCTTTTCCCGCCCAAGAGGAGGCTGTCCTAGACACCTACACCGTTGGCCACGCCCTGTAGGCGGTCGGAGGAGGGTCCACGCCCTCCCGGAGAAGAATAAATGGAGCAGCAATCCAAGGAAGCATCCTCTTGTTCCTGTGCTTGGAAGCTGCACCTCCTCGTTGCATGTGAGCCCTTGACGGAACAAGAGCCAATTTTGAAGAATTTAATTTTTGTGTTTCTTCTTTCAGCGAGTCGAAGCTTTCGGACCTAGACGATGCCGGGCAGGAAGGTCGGAAAGAGGGTTGGAACTGACCAGATGCTTCGTATGCTGATGAAGGACATGGCGGACATGAAGAAGCAGATGGCGGCAATGAATGGTGCGGGTGGACCAAAGAGAGTCATTGGACCAGCATTGCCGGGAGTAGTCCCTAACGGGAGAGGTAGAAGAGCCAAGAAGGGGGCATCGGGTGGGGAGGCCCCGGTTCCCGAGGCACCTCCAGCTAACCCGGTCACCCTGACCGAGGCCCCAGTTCCGGTCCCGAACGCTGGACAACCGTTCCCTTGGTAGTCACTCCTGTGAATGGGGAAGATATGCCTCCTGAGCTGGCTGCCCAGTTGGCGGCATGGTTGGGCAGAGAGAATGAGGGGGCCACGGCGGATGAAGCCAGGTCGATAATGAAGCAGTTGCGGCAATCGAAGGATGCCGCGAAAGCACCGTGTCCTCTTGTTCCCCCGCAGGTTCCCGTGGAACAACCAGTATCGGGCGTGGGTTCGGCAGCAACAACGGTCACAGCTACCGGTTCAGGTAAGCAACCACTGCCGATGGCGGGGGAGGGATCGGTCCCCTCGAGGAGGGAAAAAGTCGTTCAACATAATCCGATTGAGGTGAAAGAAAGGATTTGGGCGGATAAATATGTGAACATGTTTTCCTTTTTGACCGATCACTATGAGATTGAGCATGTAAAAAACCAGAAAGAGTTTTTGCATCCTAGTGTATGGCGCGCAAAGATGGCGGGTTTCAGAGTAGATGAAACGATCGCCAATTGGGCCAGAGCGTTTGGAATGTTCACTGCAATTATGGGGGAACGTAGGCCTGAATTATTGGTGGAATTCCCTGTTTATCAGACACGTATCATGGAATTTTATGAAACGTACGGGGGTAATCAATGGTGTTGTTATGATAGCATATTTCGTAAGTCCAAGGAGCACGACTCATCTCTGACGTGGGATTGTTTCGACTCCATTTCCTGGCAGAAAATTGAGAAGTCGAGCACGGCGAAGTCGCCATCTTTAGGCGGGAACGGGGTTGAGCCTTCCCGCCCTTCATTTGGGGCGCCCTTTCGGGCGGGTACAAACAGTGATCAGAACACAAAGAATAATGGCAACCCGGGTAAGAAAGGGGTCTGCTGGAGCTTTAACAGAGGCAAGTGTTCTAGGCCACAGGGAGCCTGCAAGTTCAGGCATGAGTGTGCAGGGTGTGGACAGTCTTCGCACCCTGAGAATACGTGCAGAGCCAAGACTGGTGATACGGGAGGTAGGGGAGGCGCCAAACAGGTCTGAAATGGACCGAGGGGCGCCATTACCTACCCCTGTTGATATCATGGCACTGATCCCTTGGCTGAACGAATACCCTGACCATATCTCCGCCGGGGTGTTGCGAGACGGTTTCTCATATGGTTTCCGCATCCCGGCGGGGGATTTTCGGGGGGAAGCACAATGTAAGAACCAACTATCGGTTCAGCAGAATACGGCGGTGGTGCAGGCAAAGATTGGGAAGGAAGTGGCCCGAGGTCGGGTTGCTGGACCGTATGACACACCACCAGTTGGCGATTTTGTTTGTTCACCTTTGGGAGTGGTCCCCAAAAAGGACCCGGGGGAGTTCAGGTTAATACACAATTTGTCGGCTCCTAGGGGTCTTTCGGTGAACGATGCGATTGACCCGGGAGTTTGTTCGGTGCGGTACGCATCTTTTGATGAGGCCGTCGCCATTTTGAATCGCCTGGGGCCCGGAGCGCTGATGGCTAAATCAGATATCGAGTCAGCGTTCCGGTTGCTCCCGGTACACCCAGACGATCAGCGTCTCCTAGGTTTTAGCTTTCAAGGATGATATTACATGGATAAATGTATGCCAATGGGTTGCTCCATCTCTTGTGCGTATTTTGAGAAATTCAGTAGCTTTTTGCAATGGGCTTTCACAAGAGCCACAGGTTTTACACATGTTATGCATTATCTTGATGATTTTCTGTTTCTGGGGGCAGCCGGGGAGATGGAATGTGCACAGGCCTTGAGGGAATTCTGTAATCTTATGAAGGTATTTGGTGTGCCACTGGCACCAGGTAGGACGGTAGGGCCATCTACTACACTCGAGTTTCTCGGAATTTAGCTCGATTCTGTAGAGGGATGCTTCCGCTTGCCTAAAGAGAAGGTGATGAAATTCAGGGCCTCGCTCAAAATATGTCTCGGCGAGAGAAAAGTAACTCTCCATCAGTTACAACAGGCTGTGGGTCAGCTTAACTTTGCCCTGAGAGTAATACCGATGGCTCGCCCATTTTCCCGTTCTATCGCACAAGCCATGGTGGGCCTCAAGGAAGGGCACCACCGCACAAAATTGTCAGCAGAGGTTCGCCAGGATATGCGCATATGGCTGGCATTTCTGGCGGATTTCAATGGTCGTGTCGTGTGGACCGACTCCCCAGTTTCTTCGGAAGAACTGGGGTTGTGGACTGACTCGGCTGGGAGTGTAGGTTTTGGCGCCATATTCGGCAATCAATGGTCGGCACGAACCTGGCCTGAGTGGTGGCACGATAATGGACTCACTGCTAACATTGGGTTTCTGGAGCTGTTCCCTATTCTGGTAGCCTTAGAAACTTGACCAGAGGGGTTTCGGGATCGCTCTGTGGTGTTCTGGTCTGATAATATGACCGTTGTTGAGTGTATCAATAGTCAGGCAGCACGCTGCAAATGGATTTTGAGATTGCTGAAGGAAATTGTCCTGCTATGTATGAGACTAAACGTCCACTTTAGGGCAAGACACGTGCCAGGGGTACTAAACCAGGCAGCTGATGCGCTCTCTCGTTCCCATATGCAGGCCTTCCGGGGTTTTCTGCCCACAGCGGACTCGGTGGCGGCACCATTTCCCGAAGCTCTCTGGTCTCTCGGTGCCCCGGATTACAAAACCTTGTGGGAGAGAGTCTAGCACCCAGGACAAGGAAGGCATATGAAGGGGCGTTCCGTTCTTATTGGTCCTTTTTAGGGTCAGCTAGGGGAGAGCAATGGGGGCAGGAGGAGTATGTCCTGAAATTTCTGGTATCTTTACATCAGGCAGGCAAATCAGTGGCTACAGCCAATAGGCACCGGGCCGCCATTTCTTTCATGGCACGGGCTCATGGCATCCAGGACCCCACATCGTCCTTTCTGGTGCAAAAGGCCCTGCGTGGGTGGCAACGCATTGAGGGCCGTAGAGTGGATGAGAGGCACCCGATAGGTTTAGAAAGGTTGTCCTTGTTACTGTCCGTACTCCCTGCGACATGTTCATCTCAATCTGAGACGGTGCTATTCCGGGCCGCTTTTGCATTAGCATTCCATGGGGCCATGCGGGTAAGCGAACTGGTAGCGAGGAACAAGCAGGATACGGGGGGAGGTCTGTGTCGAGAACACATTCGGATACAGGGGGAGACAATGGTAGTCTCTATAGCCAGGTCCAAGACCGATCAGGGAGCGATCGGGGACAGTGTGGTAGTCCAGCGGATTCCGGGATCTCCCATGTGCCCGGTAAAATGTGTAGAGGAGTATTTAGCGCAGAGGGCGGCATCATGGGGGGGAAGCTTGCTGAGGCACACCGACGCCACCCCACTGACTAGGTTTCAATTTCAGCGGGTGTTATCAATGGCAATCGCGGCAGCGGGCTTGAACCCGAGCGATTTTGGGACCCATTCCTTCCGGATAGGGGCTGCGACAGAGGCTACAGCCAGGGGTCTGAGTGTTGAAAAGGTGAAACAGTTGGGGCGTTGGTCCTCGAACTGTTATAAAAGGTATGTGCGGTTGCACATGTTGTGAAGCCTATGTCATGAACTCACGCTTCTTGTTTTTCTGTTTGGTTTACAGTTTCGCGAGCAGGCTTTGCGGGGCGGACTGTGCAGTTGACCCGACACCTGGGGACCAGCGGTCAAAGATCACCGGCTGAGGAAAGAGTGGTGTGGGTCGTTGGCCACTCATACGTGAGGCACTCCGCCTCGGTTGTTCAGTTTAACTACCTCAATTATCCACCATTTTAGATCTTCTACAGTGTGTTTGTACTTTTCCCAATGCTCCGCTAATGGTGCATTGGTTCGTTTGGTTCTAATTGAAGATTTATGCTCATTTAACCTGAGTCTCATTTCTCTTGCAGTCTCTCCTATGTATGCTCTTTTACAAGGGCACTGAATCATGTAGACTACGTTATGGGTTCTACAATTTACTAATTCCTTTTGGTAGTGAGTGATGCCATTGTAATTTATATTGTCACCTCTGATTATCAGGCTACAGTTTTTGCATGACCCGCATGGGAAGTTACCCATCGGTCTTCTTCCATCTATGGTTTCTACCCTATTTCTTTTGTTCTCTACAGGATAGGTGTGTACCAAGCAGTTTTTAATTGTTCTATTCCGGCGGAATGCAAAAATAGGTTTTGGGAAAGGTATTTGTCCTGTATTTTGCAACAGATTCCAATTTCTATTTATAAGGTTTTTAACTTTATTACTTATATTTGAAAAGTTGGTGACACAAACTAATTTCTGTTCTTGTGTTTGTGTGTTTGTACCCTGGGTTTTAGGCTCGAACAGGATTTCTCTATTATAGTATTTTGCCCTTTTATAGGCTTTTTTTTGGGTAGCCCCTTTCTAAAAATTTGTTAGTCAAAATTTGGGCATGCTTTTCAAATTCCTCTCTGTCAGTACAATTCCTTCTGACTCTTAGGAATTGGCCAAAGGGTATGTTGGTTTTTTGAGATGCAGGATGGTAGCTTTCAAAGTGCAGCATTGTGTTGCGATCGGTGGGTTTACTAAACAGTAAATGTTTTTTGTGCCCAAACACATTGTGATGTATAAATAAAGGCCCAATAGATAAGGGGGGAGACCATGTAGAATATGCACAAAGGGTTTTTTAAATAGACATGAATAACGGTCAATGCATTCTGACACAGGATTTACCGTACCATTAAATGTGTGAAAAACTGAACTTGCTTTAGAGAATGGAAATAATTGTAATCTATGTATTTTTTTAATAGTGATTTTAATATGTGAAATATTGTCCTGAAGAAGGTGACAACTGACATCACCGAAACGCTGCGTCGACACTTTTTCAGCCCTTTTAAGATTTTAATGTTTCTGATAAATAAATGTAAATGATTTTGTTTTTAACCAATTGGTCGGTAAAATTACCCAATAAAGACTTTTTAACGAAATTTTTCCTGGTATTGTGCATATTCTCATTAGGACACGGGTGTTATATAATGTTACTTGTGTAAATTTGTTATTTTCTATGCAACCGTAAATATATCATATGGCCCATCCTTAACTTGTTGAGTGAAAATCCCTCAGAGGGAGCCCTCCCTCTCCAAAAAAAACTTACGAAAAGGGAATTTTTGTTGTTTTTTGAGCATGTAATGACCCTATCCCTTTTCTCTGAAAGGGTTACTCCTTGATATTTCTTTACTTACTCATAGGAGACTTCATAGCTTGGTTAAAGAGTTTACGTAGCCATGACCTTTCGTAGGAGCTTTTGTGGGGGGTCCGGATAGCCGGTCAACTATCCGGCCTGTGGCGGTAAGGTCATGATCGGTGAGCAGTAATTGGAAGATCCCTAGAGGTGGGGCGCCACCCATTATGGATGGGAGCGCCCGGGGGGAGGCGGCCATTGGCCCCTCACACGGGGAGGCGGTACCCTTCTAAGGATGGGACCGCCGAAAGGGAAGGCGGTCAAGACCCCTCCCTGGGGAGGAGGGGCTACGGGTCCCCTCCTTGGAATTTCCCGGGGCCAGGACATCCGCGACGGCAGATGTGGTAAGCAGTGTGGGGTGGGAGGGGGGTCTACGCTACCTTCTAGACACCTCACACGAGACCTCGGACGACCACCAAGATGGCGTCGAGTAAGTATGGGCCCCCGTTAAGACAAGGGAAATTGGAATTTGGCACAGAGGTACAGTCCTCTGTGCACCCGCCCCTCACAAGTAAGGGGGGGAGTCTGGTATTAGGGATCTGACACCGGTTACGACCTTGCCGTTGGCCCGTAATGTTAGGATGTACAATTTGAATTTTGAGAAATGCATTTACAGGATGTTTTAGAATCGGCTAGGAGAACCTTTGTATTAGAGATATGTTAATGTTAGCCAATAAACATCGTAATGTATAAATGAAATTGTACATGATATGAAACTGTTATTTTAATGTTTTAATTTTGTTTCATATTTTAATAAATACGGCCGGGAGGGTAACTCCCTCCCGCCTTCCAAAAGCTCAAGAACTGTATCCGTCTTCCCATTCTTGGGGATTGTGTTGGGAGGGGGTGACGGGTATCCAGGCCATAGGAATTAGCATTTAAAAAACCTTTGAAACTCACTGAAAAAACCATAGGTTTCACACCAGTTATAGTTAGCTGGGCAATTTACTCATACAAAACCATTGAAATTCCCACGTTATAGTTAGTTGTACTCACTATAACTGTCGCGCCCGCAATGCACTGCTAATGACGTCACATATTACATCACTCATGACATAGTCAGTGACATCACTCATGACATCACTGATGACATCAACTTGTGAAGGAGTGGCAGACCCTCTCTCAGTGTAATATAAGTTTTGATACACACTGTGAAAAATAGAATAAAAAAATTTCAAAACAATGGAGAAACTAATTCCAGTTACAACAACCTATTCAGAAATTGCAAAATCTACATACACATTCACTCATTCACCAACATTTCTATATAGTTACTCATACACATACTTAATCATCATATGTACTCATTCACCTATACATTTTGTTACACACCGACACTCATCCTTAGAGTTACTCACACACATACTCACACATGCAAATAAATTATAAAACAACCATTCACTTGCTTATACAGCTATACATACACCACTACGCTTACTTCTACAGAAACGTACCCAACCTATTTTTCTAAAAACAACATTGATAAAGATATTTACAAATTTAAACAATAATTGCTAATACATGTATTTAGTAAGATACACTTAATAAGTCAGTTATACAATCAATTAAAAAAAACATCCATTTAGACACTTATTTAACCATTTGTTCTTCCATCGACGTTTAGGTACACATATATAAAACATATTTTTTTTTCAGAAAGACACACATTCACTGGATGATGTCATCAGTGAATGTCATCAGTGATGTCATTTGAGATGTCATCAGTGATGTCATGAGCGATGTCACTGACTATGTCATGAGTGATGTAATATGTGACGTCATTAGCAGTGCATAGCGGGCGCGGCAGTTATAGTGAGTACAACTAACTATAACGTGGGAATTTTAATGGTTTTGTATGAGTAAATTGCCCGGCTAACTATAACTGGTGTAAAACCTATGGTTTTTTCAGTGAATATATATATATATATATATATATTTACACCATTTACTTGTTTCCTTTTTTCTTTAGAGTGGCAAAATCCTATGAAGCTCATGCAGCCAAATCAAAACAAAAATACATATGCAGAACTGTGAATTACATTTACGAACTGCCTAATAATTACATAAATTACTTTATAAGAAATCTGAATAACTATAAACCAGATAAGATGTAAAAATGAAATGAAATGAAAATCACATTGGGAGAGTGGCTGCAAGGTGATTTAATAGTCCGGATGGAAGGTGAGCTGTGTGTGACCTCCTAAGTTTCAGGCTTTTGTATGACATTTCTACACGGCTGCCTGAGCCGTGGGGAGGGGCACCATCCCTGCTACTGGAAAGGGAGGCTGTCATCAGAAACTGCTTTTGGTGAACAAACAGCGCAGTGAGCCATCAATAATGAACTTGCACCAGGCTTCCACACCTTACTCAAAGGATTTAAAATGACAATAATGTTAAAAATATGCAAAATGAAGTGCAGCTCGTTTTTTCAAGGACTACCAATCCCAGTATGCAAAGTGGCTCAAGCACATGAGCAAGGCCAATCAGAAGGCTTAATACTGAAATAAAGGAACTGAAACACATGGGAAACGAATTTGCATCTCATTTCATTTAACTGCCCAGGAAGAAGGGTCTTTGGGACTCGAAACGCGTTGGCAAATGAAAATCACATTGGGAGAGTGGCTGCAAGGTGATTTAATAGTCCGGATGGAAGGTGAGCTGTGTGTGACCTCCTAAGCTTCAGGCTTTTGTATGACATTTCTACACGGCTGCCTGAGCCGTGGGGAGGGGCACCATTCCTGCTACTGGAAAGGGAGGCTGTCATCAGAAACTGCTTTTGGTGAACAAACAGCGCAGTGAGCCATCAATAATGAACTTGCACCAGGCTTCCACACCTTACTCAAAGGATTTAAAATGACAATAATGTTAAAAATATGCAAAATGAAGTGCAACTCGTTTTTTCAAGGACTACCAATCCCAGTATGCAAAGTGGCTCAAGCACATGAGCAAGGCCAATCAGAAGGCTTAATACTGAAATAAAGGAACTGAAACACATGGGAAACGAATTTGCATCTCATTTCATTTAACTGCCCAGGAAGAAGGGTCTTTGGGACTCGAAACGCGTTGGCAAATGAAAATCACATTGGGAGAGTGGCTGCAAGGTGATTTAATAGTCCGGATGGAAGGTGAGCTGTGTGTGACCTCCTAAGCTTCAGGCTTTTGTATGACATTTCTACACGGCTGCCTGAGCCGTGGGGAGGGGCACCATCCCTGCTACTGGAAAGGGAGGCTGTCATCAGAAACTGCTTTTGGTGAACAAACAGCGCAGAGAGCCATCAATAATGAACTTGCACCAGGCTTCCACACCTTACTCAAAGGATTTAAAATGACAATAATGTTAAAAATATGCAAAATGAAGTGCAGCTTATTTTTTCAAGGACTACCAATCCCAGTATGCAAAGTGGCTCAAGCACATGAGCAAGGCCAATTAGAAGGCTTAATACTGAAATAAAGGAACTGAAACACATGGGAAACAAATTTGCATCTCATTTCATTTAACTGCCCAGGAAGAAGGGTCTTTGGGACTCGAAACGCGTTGGCAAATGAAAATCACATTGGGAGAGTGGCTGCAAGGTGATTTAATAGTCCGGATGGAAGGTGAGCTGTGTGTGACCTCCTAAGCTTCAGGCTTTTGTATGACATTTCTACACGGCTGCCTGAGCCGTGGGGAGGGGCACAATCCCTGCTACTGGAAAGGGAGGCTGTCATCAGAAACTGCTTTTGGTGAACAAACAGCGCAGTGAGCCATCAATAATGAACTTGCACCAGGCTTCCACACCTTACTCAAAGGATTTAAAATGACAATAATGTTAAAAATATGCAAAATGAAGTGCAGCTCGTTTTTTCAAGGACTACCAATCCCAGTATGCAAAGTGGCTCAAGCACATGAGCAAGGCCAATCAGAAGGCTTAATACTGAAATAAAGGAACTGAAACACATGGGAAACGAATTTGCATCTCATTTCATTTAACTGCCCAGGAAGAAGTGTCTTTGGGACTCGAAACGCGTTGGCAAATGAAAATCACATTGGCGGCTGCGGTGGTGAGGCTTGTTGAGTCTGTGGAGCTGCGTGAACACCGAGTCAGTTGGTCCTCAGGTTGGGCTGCCGATAGTGCTGTTGACGTGGGCGGAACCAAAGCTGCTGAGTGGAGCAAAGCCTGCGGAGTCAGACGACTCAGACGGGTCAGACAGGTCAGACGAGCTAGCGGAGCGCAGAGAGACGGATACAGAGAATCACACGGCTTCCAAAACCGGCGGTGGCCGAGGGACCTGGAGAAGCTACGGCGGCAATAGCGGTAGGAACTGAGGCAGGCTGAATGCCTCTGAGGAAGCAAGCTGCCTATTTTCCGCTGTGACAAAAAGAACACGAGAAAGCGGTATCACTGTACGGGCCTCTGTACCAGCCACCATCAGCACTGACATTGGAGTCCACGAGATGGGGTTGCCTGGTAGTAGCGCATCAGGTAGTGGCAGATTGCACAGGTGGTTCAGACGGGTCAGAGGACCCCGGAGGTATAAGAAATCAGGCAAAGAGAGCTTCCACATAGAGGCTGATAGAATGGCACCCAAGACTATGCGTGAAGGGAAGGGGAAAGTGCCAGATGTTGAAGTCCCCCCTCCAAAGCTACTTGCCTCTCAGAAGGAGTCAACTAAGAACATGGACAATGGCAAGACCCCTAGCGAGTGTGGAGGCGAAAGTGGGGTGACAGGCACTAAGAACACGAGTGATGAAGCCGCTGGCGCTTGGAGCAATACCAGAGGAAAGAAGCAGGGGGTGTCAAATTCAACAGCAAAGGATATCACGGGCTACTTTTCCCCTGACAACCAGTCTAATATAGTCAAAAAGAATGCTGAGAGGAAGGTGGTTACCCCCAAAAGCAGAACAGGCGCAGATGTGGGTCAACCTGACTCCCAACCCAATGCTGAATGGGGGGAAATCATGGAAGCCCAGGATATGCCAGAGCTTGGAATGGCTGAGCCTGGTCCCCCAGACACGGCAACGGTATCAGAGGCAGAGTTGCTGACAGAGTTGCTGGTACAAGAGATCACTGCAAGCAGTGGGCCAAGTGGTGTGCAAGACAATCAGGATATAGCCGATAACTTTTTCTCAGTTACGGATGGATCTGACGGCTCCAATTACGGCAGAGGGACCCATACAGACACTAGTCTGGTTTTGAGCTCCGAATGGAATGATAAAGTATCGGCGGGAGAAAAAGACCCTGCTCCAAGGAAGAAAAGGCGGTCAAGGCGGAAGAGAGACTCACAATCGCAGGAGAAGGAAGCCAGTGGCCAAAGGCGAGTCAGTGTGGCAAGTGTAGAGACAGAAGCAGCTCTGAGATGGGACTACTCAGCTACCCGGATGAGCTACACGGAGAATCAGGGAACAGGACAGGGTGCTGCAGCGGCGGAAGAATCCATGCTACAACTGATATTAAACTCAATAAAACAATTACAAGATGCAACAAAGATTGAGGGGAAGAAAAATCGACTCGCCACTAAGAATTTACAAGGGGCAATTAAAAAAGTTGCTAAAATTTGTACAGATGCAAATGTAAGGGTGACTCATCTGGAGGACCGCACTAGCACCCTGGAAGACCAGCAAGTAAAGGACTCAGCTAAATTAAGTGGTTATGAGAAACAAATGGAAGATGTCCAATGGAAACTGGAAGATCTAGAGAACCGCCAGCGCCAAAATAATCTTAGGATCTTGGGCATCGAGGAAGGAGTGGAAGGAGAGGACATCAGAGCCTATGTCTTAAAGATGTTGAAAGGGGCATTCCCAGAGCTGAATCACTGGGAGTGGGAAAAAGTGGTCCAAAGAGTGCATAGATTCCCAATGACTTTAAAGAAGAAAAACCATCAGAAGGCTCCAGAAGGAGAGCAGAGACCGAGAGCCATACTGATATACTTCGGCAATTTCTCATTAAGAGAGGAGGTATATGCTAAAGCCCGACCTAATGCTAGACGGTCATTCGAGAATCAAACCTTCTTCACAACACCGCATTATTGCCACAGTACAGTTGAAAGACGATGGAGACTGAGGGAACTACTGGATCCATGTCATCAGATGGGCTTACAAGCGTATCTAATGAACCCAGCGAGATTGAAAATAATATAATATAATATATAAAAATACTACTAGAGTCTTCATGTCTGAGATTCAAGCCAGTGCCTATATGGATACATTAAGACCCAGTGGATCAGCTGGCGATAATCAATGATGGTCTTATCAAGTAGCTGTATATGTATGACTGCATGAAAGATAGTAGAGTAGACACTTGGATATTTTTGGACAAAGGGTGAAACAAGACCATGGGGCAACTGGGGGTAATCACGGTACAAATTCCGGGGGGGGGGGCGGGGTAAGGACATGAGACTCTATTGGGAAACATATACAACGTGTAAGAGATAGGGGGTATGTGGAAACAGCAGGGGTGGTCTCTTTGGCAACAATGCACCAGGCACAGAATCTGACACTTGGCAGGGGGAGGCTGGCGGCCAGACTCCATCACAGAGACCTTAGGTTTGCTTGCTCCAATACGTGGGGGGAGGGGGGAAGGGGGGGAGGGCTCAATAAGGAGGGGGGCAGAGGGGGGTGAGGGGAATAGGCGGGGAGAAAAGGGGGAAAAAACTTCATCACATCAAGATATTGGAAAGATTAGAGCGACAAATGCAGGAAGAGGAAGAGTGAATGTAGGAAAAACACTTTTATGCGGATAGTCACAATGAACATATGTGGATTGAATGACGCGAAAAAACGAAGAGATCTGAAGGAGTACTTGAGGACAATGCATGCCGATTTGATATGCATGCAGGAAACTCACATTGAGGTATCACAAAAGGGCTTACTAGAACAACTGGGCTATCAATTATTAGCATTTACAACACAAGGTACAAAGACGCAGGGGGTCGCAGTACTGGCACGGAGAGGGTACGTGGTAGCAAATAGACAGAAAGTAGATCCATGGCCGGTGGGTTATGGTGGAATGTCAGGTGCAGGGATTTTGTTTTACTCTTTGTTCGATTTATGCCCCCACAGTGGACTATCCGGAGGTCATCGATCATATAAATACACAAATGACAAACTGGCCCTTTCCAATTATAGTTTGTGGGGACCTGAACATTAATGGCTTGAGTGGGTTGTGGAAAAATGATCCAGCAAGATTCTTAGGTTGAAAGAAGAAAAGCCATAGGGCACTGCTACAACTGATGCAAGATAATGGGCTAGTTGACATATGGGAACAGCAAAAAACCATTGGGGGGGGGGTAGCACTTACTATTCTGCTCCACATAAAGCTCTAGCAAGGTTGGACTATTTTTTGGTATCACCCTCGATAATATCCATAGTTAAAGTCAACAAGCTTCCACGGGTGATATCAGATCACAATCCACTCACTTTGGATGTATTTATACCAAAATTATCAAAAACAAGTAACAAACTTGACATTTGAGAGAGCCCTGCTACAGGATCCTAATTATGTCGACCGGATGAAAGAATGGATTAAAATGTTCTTTGAGATAAATAGAGGGACTGCTTCCCAGGCAGTAGTGTGGGATACTCTGAAGGCTGGCATAAGAGTAATGGAGTAAGACAGAGAAAGAGGAGGTAGAGGGAAAGCTGAGGGCAGTTCCTATCATTGAAGGAGAACTTAGTGGAGCAATTAGGGCAAAGCGGGACGTCACGGGAATAACACTTAAACTAGCTATAGCTAAGGCAGCAGTAGGGGAGGTATTTGCGTCTAAGGCAGCAGGGAAATATCTGGCCTTGAAGAAAGATCAATACGTGTATAGTGAGCAGATTGGCCGTATACTAGCTATCCGAACTCGTCAGGCAGCTACCAAAGGGGATATATCTGAGATTAGGTCTGAGACAGGGGTCATAGCAACAACACCAGTGGAGATATGTGTAATCTTCCAGGATTTTTACCAGAAATTATATAATCCTGATGAAAGGGCAGACAGTAGTGAAATAGAGGGATACTTAGAGAGCGCTACATTAGAGAAGTTAACAGTGGAGGATAAAGGGTTTCTGGAAAGCACTTTTACTCTGGAAGAAATCAGAGAGCAATTAAGGATTTACCTGCGGGGAAAGCAGTAGGCCCAGATTCCATTCCATTGGAATTTTATAAAAAATTCCTCCCTTACGTAGAAGAGGACTTTCATAAACTAATGATTAATATACAAAGGGGGTGGCACCCCCTGAGTCCTGGGGGGAGGCAAGTATGGTGGTTTTTCTTAAAAAGGACAAGCCCTCAAATTACCCTGGGTCTTATAGACCAATAAGTCTAATGAACAGAGACACTAAAATTTTCTCTAAGATGCTGGCCAATATGCTGAGTATGGTAATAGGTATGGTCATTTCTCCCCGACAACACGGGTTTATTCCTGGTAGGGGCACGGCAGAGCATATTAGAAGAGTGCTTACATTATTTGATGGCACGGCAGCCTCACGAGATCCTATGGCGTTAATATTGTTAGACGCCGAAAATGCGTTTGATAGGGTCTCGTGGGGCTTCTTTTGGGCAGCATTAAATAAACTTAACCCGGGGGATGGCTGTGTTAGAGCCTTAAGGGCATTATATCACAATCCAAGGATAAGACTAAGAATCATGGGAGAGATGAGCGGGATAATAAATATTGGACGTGGAACTAGACAAGGCTGCCCCTGCTCCCCCCTACTTTTTGCTTTTTATATAGACTCATTCATAAGAAGGATAGAGCAAAATAGAAGTATTCTGCCAGTAGTGCTAAATGGATATGAAACAAAAAATGTAGGGTATGCTGATGACCTCGCCATCACATCGAGAGACCCAGTCTTGGCTCTAGTGGAAATAGAAGATGAAGCAACAGTCTATGGGAATCTTTCCGGGTATAAATTAAACAAGAATAAAACGCAAATAGTAATTAATCAAAAGATTGTCATGATAGATCAAAGGATATTGGAGACAGCAGTTTATTTGGGGATAAAAATAACATCTGGTTTATCAAAGGTAGTGGCAAAGAACTTAAACCCAGTAATAAAAAAGGCTAAAACTGACTTTGAAAGGCTAAATAATTTGCATCTAACAACAATAGGCCGGTGTAACATAATAAAGATGTTGTTTTTGCCAAAGGTGTTATATCTATTACGGACTATCCCCTTAAAATTCAATAATAGCTGGTTTAGTGAGCTAGAGGGAGTCACGAACAGATTTATTTGGGCAAAAGGTAAAACACTTCGGAGCTTAAAATTCTTATCCTTGTCAAGAGAACGGGCGGTCTAGCGGCACCAGACTTTAAAGCTTATTACTGGGCTACTGTCCTACAGTATATTAGAGGGCTGTTAGGTGGGAACATCAGGGATAGATGGAGGGGCGAGGGGGTCCTGGACGTATATGAACTACTAGTTAAAGACTCTAACAAGTGGCTTCTCTCATTCAGTGAAAGAAGCTACTATAAGAAAGTACGGTTTAAGACCTTAGGGGCAGCAATGTCGGTCTGGTCAGGGATCAGGAAGAAAATAAAATTAGGGAGTATGAACTATTATACCCCTCTATTCAGGAACCCATCACTGCCCGTGGTATTTCATGACCAAATAATAAAGGGCTGGGATCTCTTAGGGGTCACAATTATAGGGGATCTTATAGGCTTGGCTGGCTTAATAACTTTCGAACAAGCACAACAGTTGTATAATTTAGAGCGAAGAGACTTTTTTAAATATTTGCAAGTAAGGTCAGTCTTACTAAAAAAACAGGGAGGCGATGTTAACTTCAAAAGAGACAACCTTATGGCATATCTAAGAGATGAGGCAGGGTGTTTTATTTCGCAATTGTACGGTGAAATTTGTAAGCATAAAGAGGATGATTAAAATGTAAAATGTAAATTGATACTTGTATAGCACACTACTCACCCGCAAGGGTCTCAAGGCGCTTGTACGAATACCGCTGTGGAACCCATCCTGGCTTTCCCTGTGAGGCGTCCACTCCTGGGCACCCCTAAGATGGAGGCTAGGCATCCTTAGCGTTGTGGGGGCCGTTGTGGAGATTAAGCAAGCTATTGCCGAGAGTTGCAGAGTGGGACTCCATGATTGGAATTGGCACCGAGGCGAGAATTATCAGGTCTGTGGAATTTTGAGCCCAAGACCCGCCGAGGCGGGGAATTGAACTCTGGTCCCGGGCTAGACTTCTGCATCAGGGTCTGCCGCTCAAACCATTGAAAAATGGCAAACTAAGTTAGATTTATCAGGGAATGAGGCTGAGAAGTCGCTTAAATTATCAAACACAGTATTGAGGGTAGCAGATCTTCAAACTCAACAATATAAAACCATGTTCGAATTATATTACTCACCGCATAGAATAGCACGATTGGGGGGAACAAGTGGGGTAACCTGCCCGAGATGCCAATCTACTCAAGCTGACACTGTGCACATGTTTGCTTCATGCCCAGCGTTAGATGTATATAAACGATCACTGGACCAATTTTTCGAGAAGGCTTTGGGGATCTCTATCTCTTTAACAGACGAAGTCATGATCCATGGGGTAACAAGGGAGGGTATTGAAGCTCCCCATCATGAATTCTTATATTTAGCAATGACACTCAGTCGGCTATGCATCGCTACGATTTGGAAAGACCTAAACCCACCAACTCTGCAACAGTGGATCACGCGATTACTGGCTATATACACACTAGAGAAAGCATTATATGAAAGAAAGGGAAGGATGAGAAAGGAGGCCGGGAGAAGGATCTGGGCCTCAGTTATAGAATGGAAATAGAGGCTAGAAGAGAGGTAGGGGAGGGGTAGGGCTGGGTTACTGCTATGTTCTAATAAGTAATCCTATAGGATTTGGTATAACATCAAGGTATCATGTATCATGTATGCATGCAGGCTGTTATTTTTGGAGGGATTTCTTCCTTTCCATTGCTTTTCTTTCTTTTCTTCCTGCTGATCTTCAAACTGAAAATAATGATGTATTGTTTAAACTTTGTGTATTAATTTTGCTCTGTAAAACGTAATGATTGGTTATTCTTGATGACGATGATTAAAAAGAAAAAAAAAAGAAAGATGATTTACTACGAGTAAGGTTCAAAGTCCCTGCCCATCTGAGCAGCTGCAACATCCACACCATTTTCTCTTTGCCCTTAAAGTTTTTCGCAATGCCCTCTTTTTTTACAACAGTTTGTGACAGACCTGGTACCAAGGGACCCTCAAACTGCACATCTGGTGCTGTGTTACACTATATGGTGCATTTTCCTTGTTTGCGCTGGGTGCACCTTTCAAAAGGTGTGCCTTGTGCAAACACAGAGAGTGTGCCATATTACATTTAATGCACTGCCCCATGGCAGCTGCGAAGTTGTGCTTCCCTAGAGGCCGCGCATTCAAGTGCAATATGACCCAGCTTTGAAGCAGCCCCTCTGTGTTTCACTATGCAGGTGGCAACCTGCCTGCATTTTAAGAGGGGTGAGAGATACCCTTGCAGGCGGGTGCAGTGAGTGCCTGCACCCGCCTGCAAGCGGTGTCTAGGGTGTCCATAGGACCCCCTTTGGAGGGCTACCATGAGGGGGCGCACTGACATTTTGCTTCCTGACAGCCTCGTTGCTTATGCACCCGCATCTATAATATGGCGCGAGGCAAAGAGATTCCCTCAGTTGCATGGGGCCACACCCCCATGCAAGTGAGGGAACACCTTCTGTATTACAGAGAGGGCCTCACAATTGTCTATGGCCCCTTCTGAGGTACCAAAGTGCTCCCTTGGGTATTTTGTATAATACGGCCCCGGTACTTTCTTCAGAGACGCCTCTGAAGTACTGTGAGGGATAGAGAGACTTCGTTTGTTCCTCAGCCCCGTACTCTTGGGGAAGCCCTTTTTAATATGTACTTTGCAGGCACTTTCTGATTGCAATATTATAGGCTCTCAAGTGTTGTTGCTACATCCGGGTGATACCTATCTGGCTTCTTTGTTTCACTTTAGTCCAATAGCCTAGACAGATGCAAGCCCTTCATGCTAATTATGTTTTGTTTAATTGGTAATGCTCCTGAACATTACGTACATTGATTTTTCAATAATGGATGTGAATACAAACAATTGTGTGCATTAACACAGTGTGCAATTACTAGCAATTCACGTCTTCATATTTGTGAGAGTGATGTTTTGGTTGATGGATGCCACGAGCAGATAATGTCTATTAAAGGTCATCTCAAATTCATTCCTCTACTGTTTCTTTGACATCAGGCCTGGCTGTGGCAATATGCAAGGGGGCATATTTACCATAGGTTTTGTGTTGCCCTGCGCCATGCAAGGCGATGCAGGTCAGCGCAAAACCTACAAAGAGCTTTATCAAGCCTTCCGCGGCCGTGCGTGGCTTCGTAAATCTAGTGTAATGCCAGGCGCAAGGCATCACAAGGCGCTGCCTTGTGTCACACTGAATGGTGAGGGCAATACATGGGTAGAGTGTGGGTGTTCCCATGCATCCACCTATGTATTCTTACAACTTCCCAGATTTCTCAAGACTAGTAGACCTCAGAGTGCACCACAATTGTATGCCGCTCCACCAGAGGCACAACGAAGAGAAATATCTCCTAGTTGTTTCCTCTTTCTAACTGTGCTGCATTCTCCAGCATACATATAACTAGGAAAATGCCTCTTAGGTGCTCCTTCCTGCACAAAAACAATCCTGCCTACAATGCAGGCACCCTTGCACCATGGTACAAGAGTGCCTGCATTGACATTAGGAGCACATTGTGGGGCATACTTACGGGAATGATGGCACAAGGCAGCACAGCAAGTTACCTTGCTGCTCTGCCTTCGCCACAGAGAAAGGACCGGAATGCACCATATTTATCCAATACAGTAGATTCTTGTGCTTTCACCCTGCACTGGTGCAGTGTCTGCAGCCTCGCACCAACGCAGGCACCCTTGTACCATGGTGCAAGAATGCCTATGGCTGTAGGCACGATCTTTTTTTGTGCAGGAAAGGGCACCTACCCCCACAAAAACAATCCATAGAGGTGTTTCCTCTTTCTAAGTATGCTGCAGAGTGCAGTACACTTAGAAAGAGGAAACAATGAGGAGAAATAAAGATATTTCTCCTCGTAAGATTTTGACACTTTCCTAGGTTTGCAAGTCTTTATAAACCTGGGAAAGCGTAAAAAACCACGAGAGTTGCGTGGGAACACCCACAGCAAGGCCCATGGCACGCCTCCCTTGCGTAGAGTAAAGCAAACCAGTGATTTGCGATGCATTGCATTACTCCAGATTTATGAGGCCATTCGAAGCCACGCAATGTAGCTTTGCGAGGCTCCATAAATCTGACTTAGAGGCTTGCGTCCCACAGGTACCACTTTGCGTGGTGCAAACGTGAAGCAAGACTCTCATAAATATGTGCCTGTGCGCAGCGCTGGGAAATGACACAAATGTGCCATACAATGTTAATAACGGCGCATTCCTGCCCTTTCCCTTTCACACAGCACAGCTCAGCAAGGTGACACTTCTGCACCAGCACTATTTATTGTTTTGTGACCTTTGCACCCTTCCCTAGTTGCAGATGTCCATCTCTCGGGTGTCCTGCACAGTATCCAGATTAAGAGGGGATTAAATGGCCCTGCTTCGTACCCCTTGACAAGTGGGGCACAGACTCATCAGGGCTCGTTCCCTCCGAGGCCCTAGTCACTAGTGAAGCATGCCAACGGCATCAGTAATTCTGCAGCCAGAATTACCAAATCTGTGGAGTATGAACATTTCGGGCTATATGAAATTACCAATGTATTCGATTTTTTTTTTATTCAGGAATGGTAAATTAGCACAGGAATTTATGTTTGGGCGTCTATTCCTGCTGCTTTTTCTCCCACTATAAAACCCTTTTCCCGGCATAAATGTCACCAGGTATTTTTCTGCTGAAATGTGCACAGGAAAAAACCTGAAGTTGTAGTTTCCCCTCAACACTTTACTGTCTTGCAGTTGAGTTAGAAACTCATATTTCTACCCGCATTGGGGTTACCGTTACACTCATAATGATTGCTTCAGTGTGGAGCTGCTCACCTCCACCCTCTAAGGTCCCCCGTGAGTGAGAAGTTGCCATTTAATGGCAACCACTACCACGTACCAGAAACGGGAGTTAAATGCATCCTCCAGGCTTCTTTATTTAACTTTCTCCAACTCTGAGCCAATCTTAGTTCCCTTTCCAGTGTTCCTGTAACTTGCGGTCACACACTGTATGTGGTGTGTATAGCCAAGGGCACTATTTACAACACTGGAGGGTCATTGTATTACTCATTTATTATGAGTTGTGATTTCTGTGCATTTTTTGATAACTGAATTGTGTTTCCCTGTTCATGTATTTATACATTTTGAGATATTATTAACGCGTTTGCCTTTATTAAAACACACAACATTGGCTGGGACATTCACATCTTTCCTGAACTTTGATCATTGTGTTGTTCTATACTTGGACTTAACACTTAACCACTTTGTTTAGGTATGCCTTGACTGCTCATCAACGAGGGAGAGCTGGGCTTGGAAGGTGAACTGTAAATCGCAGATCAATAACCCAGTACCCATGTTATTAAGAAGTACCAACACCCTCAACTTGGATATGCTTGTTAGAGAGATTTGGGGTAAATGCTTAACAACATGGAACTGAAAGTGTTCTGCAGGTGCAGGGATAGGGCACAATAAGCAATCCCTTTACATGCGTGTAGGATGATTGTTCTAAGTCTGAGTGCCAGGATACCCGTAGGGTGACAGTTGCGCTATATAAAAGCTCAATTCAATTCAATTCAATTCAATTCAACATGCCTCTCCAGCCTAAGAGTGCTGCCTTCAAACATACTGAAAAACAGGAACCTTCAGTACTATTCAACTCAGCTCTTTTTCATCCCCCAGTAAACACGGCGGTCAAGGGCCTCACCCTGCAACTTTTTCTTCTAAAGAGAATTCTTTCACTTACGAAAAAGGCTACAAACACTCCAAGGGAAACTAAATACAGTCTGCATATGCTTCATAACCGAGCCCAGAATGTGTCGCAACCTGTGGGCCAGGTCGGACAGGAGCAGAAAACAGGCCCAGGTGCAAGACTAAAAGAGGTCCTTCCGTTTGCAACTTGTCTAGTAAAATACATGGCCCACAAGTGGAAAGCCCACACACCGGCTTTTCCAGTGTGCCTGTCCCGATGGCACTCTCCTCCCAAAGACATTAACACCCTATCTCGTCAATTATGCGGCAGGGTTGAGTAAATTATGCACCCAAAAAAGTTAATTATGCGGTGTAATGCGGCACATTTTGTGCTAGTATTTGGTCATTTTTTCACTTCTTAATTACTGTCTGGGCATTGGTTGCACCTCTTTAGCACCAATTTAAAATTTAAACACAGCAATAAGCAACAGAAAGGTGACCTGCGCAGCAACACGTGACACTGCACTTTTAGTAACTTTTGAACTGTCAGCTAGAAACAATTGTTTTTGTTATAATTTGATGTTTATGCAACGGATGATGGATTATGTGGCAAGCACGGCAAAGCCATAGTAATGCAAACATCGCTGCCGCTGCACATTAGCAAAGTGGCCCTCGATATGATGCAACTCCTTCCATTCCATACCATATCAGACACACAACAAGTGCGGTATTGTGTGGCTACTGCAAACTACCATCACCTGCACAGTGCTGTCTGGTACTGCATCCTACTCATTACATTAAGATGCATACAACAGCCCTCCACATAAAGGCACATCCCTGGCCCACCCAAAAACCATCAAATTCAATGCCAAATACCAGCCCTCATACTTAACCTTCAGGCTGGCTAACCTGGCACTGCCAGATTGCCCTATGGGCCAGTCTGACCCTGACTGTAGGTACAGGACTAAAATGATTGGTTTGTCGCACAGCGAAGTTCAGTATTAAGGTCAACAAACAAGTGTGAAGAAAGTAGTCAACGTTAGTGAGGTTTGCAGCCCAGGTGGCGTCTCTTGTCAAGGACGACCAGTTAGTTAACAAAAGAAAGTGCCTCCAATATCCATTAGAGGCATCCCTCGGCGCTCCACTCTGAGAAAGTTCAAATCAGTTCAAATAAAGATCCATGTAACGTTTTGAATTCTTATATTGTATTCAACAAATCAAATTTTTCATTTCATAAACATCCTTTCATTTCAAATGTCAAATTCATTGAGCGATGTTTCAATAACACATATCACAGTCCAATGCATTTCGGGCTGTCTGCCCTTCATTCGGGGGCAATAGCTAGAAGCAAGACGAAATAGAATCTATGAGTCTCATGCATTGTATGTTAACACTACGTAAAACACATGAAGTAACACGATCATGGTAACGGCGTAAAACAAATCTAGTGCTCTCCCATAAAGTGCGTGCATGCAGGAAAAACAACATTTTGCAGCCCTTTTTCCTTGAAGGAAAAAGGGCTGCATTTGCAAAAAAATTTTGCTTTATCAAAAAAAGGCCACCATCCTTGTAATTCATGAGGCAGGTCATTTCCAACCCCATTGGGAATCGCTATATGTGTCTGAGACACATTAGTACACTCCATTTTGCGAGCCTCAAAGTGCTTGGTATTATTGGAACATATGAAACGGAGCAGCAAGTATACAAAGAGATACAACATGGAGGCACAACCATAGGAGTACAGAAGCAAAGGGTGTAGCACACACTAAATTCAAGTATAAAAATAGAACCAAAATGCATTAATTTCGAGAAAAGCTTGGATGCTAACTCTTGCACCATTTTTGGGTGCCCCCACGACACAGTTTTCGATTTTTTTTGGGACTCACCTGCTGGATATTTTGAACTCTAACCCTCTGACACTGCTATCTAGTACCCGTTGTATGTACTATGACCCCAAACCAAACATTGTCATAGGGAGAGGAGTTGGCCTAATGGCTAGGGCGGTTGACCTTGAATCTGGGGAACTGGGTTCGAGTCTCGGCAATGACGCTGAACATCATGTGATTCTGGGCAAATCACGTAATCTTCCAGTGCATACCAAAACTGAATGTGTCCGCATGTAAAGCAACTGGTGCTATGTAAAGTGCTCTGATACCCAATTCGAGGCAAATTTGCGCTCTGTAAAACTAAACAAAATAGCAGTCACTGGGCTGAAAGGAATTACTTTGTGTGGTGTGTGGATGTGCCTCTTGTGAAAAAGCAGAATGCCTTATTCACAGTAAGATGAGCCAGTGGTTAAAGTGAGCTGACCTATTACACCATGATGTATGCTGTGGTAGCAGGAAGACAAATGTGAATGGAACAACAGACCAATGGAAGAAGAGGGCAGGCTGAAACCACATGTAAGTAGGCATATTATATATATATGTAACTTTAGTAAAATCAAAAGATCTTGCCTAACACCAGACCTAAAAATAAAGATGAACAAAGGGCCTCATTTAGAAATTGATGGATGGCCACCCAGCATGCCAGATTGGTGAAATCTTTCAACTCTCGTCTCATCAGCAGAGGACCTTAAGCTACATTTAGAAAGTGATGACTACTGGGTGTGCATCTTCTTGCAGGCGGTGAATCTACCAATGTGGTGGTTGCGCTTTCATCAGAGTTAAATGTAAAGAAGGGTGCAATGTTTTTTCATCTTGCAAAGCATTCTTTTTGCTTGTGAGAAACAAGCTACCAACATGGGGGTTTGTTTCAGAAAAGCAACAAAATGTCCATGATGCACATACAGTTTTTTCAATTGGGTTAAGTCTATTTTACTCTTTTCTTTTTGGGGACCACCATGTTTCGTGTGCCTGTCTTGGGCATTAAACATCAGTGTGGATGCGCCTCTCTAGGTGAGTCCAAGGATTTCCGATGACAGAGCCAGATAAAGGTCCACTGGAAGCCAGTGTATCCTCTTCATCAAAATGGAATATTGGAACTATGTGTTTGGCAAAGAAACGAGTCCTAGTAATATGAGATGGCGATCCCATTCCTCCCAGCTCCATTAGAATTGTGTGGTGGAAGCTTTTCATGACCTGTTCCTACTTCAGGTGACCTGGCTCAGTAAGAGTAGGACTGGTTGCTTCTAATAATTCCAAGGCCTCATCTGTACTGGAAAGAGCTGGAGTGCTAGTATATGTTCTACTCCTAAGACAACATTGAAAAGTTACCTAACTGCAAACATAACAGAAGACGTTCTATGGTATATGTTATAGAACATGTTATCCCTATCCCCACACTGGCCCATCTATTTACCTTAACTTATAAAATGTCCTTGATATGTTGTAAATATTAAATATTCTTGCCGGCGAAGGGCCTCCTAACAGCTTAGGACACCAATCAGTTCTTTCTGCAGCGCATGTCACATTTACTCAGATGTCAGCCCATAGTCATATTTGAATGATGGTCATAGTCGGATCACTGAAATAATATCTACTACCAAAATATCGAGTTCCCATAATATCGATGAAAAAATATCGAGGGACATAATATCGACTTTCTATCTTCACTAAGGTAAGTACAAAAATATCGAGTTTTAAATATCGAGTGTTAAAAATATAGACTGTCAAAATATCGATTTTTTTATGTCTTTAAAATAAGTTAAAACTATTATAATATTAAATATATTTAATATAAACATTGTTAAAATTATTAAATAAATGTAACATTATTACATAATTAATGTAACTTTAAAATTAATAATAATAATAATACATATATATATATAAATACATGTTATTAATAAAACATATAGAATATATTTACCGTAGCATAGCAAAAGGTTTAAATTTAATGTAACCACTCCAGTGGGTGCTACATTAAAGAGATCGTTGGATAGCGTAGGGGTAAAAATTACTATTCCCACTCCAGTGGGTGCTACAGTAGGGAAAGCATTGGATAGCGTAGGGGTAAAAATTACTATTCCCACTCCAGTGGGTGCAACAGTAGGGAAAGCGTTGGATAGCGTAGGGGTAAAAATTACTATTCCCACTCCAGTGGGTGCAACAGTAGGGAAAGCGTTGGATAGCGTAGGGGTAAAAATTACTATTCCCACTCCAAAGAGTGCAACATTAGGGAAAGCGTTGGATAGCGTAGGGGTAAAAATCACTATTCCCACTCCAGTGGGTGCTACAGTAGGGAAAGCGTTGGATAGCGTAGGGGTAAAAATTAATATTCTCACTCCAGTGGGTGCAACAGTAGGGAAAGCGTTGGATAGCGTAGGGGTAAAAATTACTATTCCCACTCCAGTGGGTGCTACAGTAGGGAAAGCGTTGGATAGCGTAGGGGTAAAAATTACTATTCCCACTCCAGTGGGTGCTACAGTAGGGAAAGCGTTAGATAGCGTAGGGGTAAAAATTACTATTCCCACTCCAGTGGGTGCAACAGTAGGGAAAGCGTTGGATAGCGTAGGGGTAAAAATTACTATTCCAACTCCAGTGGGTGCAACAGTAGGGAAAGCGTTGGATAGCGTAGGGGTGAAAATTACTATTCCCGATTATTTATTTTAAATTTATTACCAATTATATTTTAATTATTTACCAATTAATAATTAATTTAAAAATATAATTAATTTACATAATTATTTAATTAAAATTAAATTACTTCCCACCCTATTCCCCTATAAACACACAACCCACTACAGAAAATTAATTTCAAAAAATTAATTATTTATCAATTATTTATTTTTAATGAATTACCAATTATATTTTAATTAATTACCAATTATTATTTAATTAACAATTAGATTAAATTTACATAATTAATTATTTATAATTAAATTACTTCCCACCCTATTCCCCTCTAAACACACAACCCGCTACAGAAAATAAATTACAAAAAATTAATTATTTATCATTTATTTATTTTTAATTAATTACCAATTATATTTTAATTAATTACCAATTATTATTTAATTAACAATTAGATTACATTTACATAATTAATTATTTATAATTAAATTACTTCCCACCCTATTCCCCTATAAACCCACAACCCGCTACAGATTTATATTACACAAATATTATTAAATATTAATAACTTACCTTATTTTCGATATTTTTGTTGTCTATATTTTATCTAGTCTATATTATGTCTAGTCTATATTTTTGATTCGATATTTTGGCTATTCTAGTCGATATTACTCGATATTTTTGCTGTCTATATTTTGTCTAGTCTATATTTTGTCCAGTCTATATTTTTTACTCGATAATTTGTCCAATCGATATTTTGGAATCGATATTATGTCTGTTTACCGGTCATAGTCAGATCCGGGTTCTGCACAGTGTTCTTCATGACCATAGGTATGTAGGAAGCTCTGTTGTCTATCACCTACAGACCCATGGACAGATAGAAGGGGTGAATCCGGAGTTCAAGAAACACCTGAGATGCATTAGATAGGATACCCAGCATTGTCTCAACCATCTTTGGTTTGTGACCCTCAGCAACAAGAAGACCAACTGAATGGTTATGCGACTTTTCTTGTTCAGATTTTTTTATGTTTAAATTTGTTTTAGTTTTTATTGTCATGTTACATATCTTTGGCTTGAAACTGACAAAGGAGTATCCATTGACACATTACATTTCAAATTATATAAAATAAGGAAACAAAAAACTCCCCCTTAAAACCCCCCAACTAACCCCCACCCTCCAAGTACCATTTACTATGGACCTAGCCTTGACTCTGTGTCTATGTCTATGGGGTGCAATCAGTGTGGTGGGTCGTTATGTCCCGCATGGGATCGGTCCATCAATATCAATATGCGCAGATAAAGGGGGCAAGTCAGTTTTTCGGAATTCCTGGAAAAGTAATGATATGAAAATGTGCCATGTGGTATTGAACATGCCTTCCCTGCCCATAAGTGTATGGGTAAGTCTCTCCATCCCTAGGATCCCCCACAAGCGGTGCAGCCAGCCCAGATGTGTTGGTATAGTGATGGATCCCCAGAATGAAAGAATAGTCTGATGTGCAGCCTCTAGCGCTATACCTATATGACAACCTCTACGAGACGTTAGGGGGTAGGTTAGGGGATTGGGGAGGCCCAGCAGGATGTAGGACGAGAACCTTGGGAGTTGTGTTGAAAAGTGCTTATCGATGTCATTTAAGACTGAATCCCGAAACAATGTTATTTTTGTGCATTCCCACAAGATGTGTGTAAGCATGACTTTCTCCCCGCATTGCCTCCAGCATGCGTCTCTTCAGGTTGGGTTTCCCCTATGCAATTGTACGGGTGTGAAGTTACCAATATGAATTGATCTTCAGAGCCGTCTCTATGGTAACTGTATTATAGGTCATGTGTCGTGCCCTATGGCATGTATCTCTCCAATCTTTCAGAGAAAGTTGCCTCCCCAGTTCTACTTCCCAGAGACGTTGGGCAAGGCTTTTGTCTGTTTTTTGGTTGAAGCCTAAAAGAACATATAGTTCATATAGAAGATGTTTGTCAGATTGTGTGCTCACCAACCACCTCTCAAAGGGGGTCAGCTTCCACTTGACTCCACCTATCATGGTTGAATGTAGCAACCAGTGCCTTTTCTGGGTGTATCTAAAGTGTTTGCCTTCAGGGAGGGCGTAATCCTTCTTAAGAACATCACAAGGTATGGGGCCATCTATGTCGAAAAAGTGACCGGCCCTACTGCATATAGCCTTCCTCCAAACCCAAAAGGCAGGCCCAGTCCCTGTGACAAAAGCCGGGTTATCAATGATCGATGTCAGGGGATAGGAAAGGTGGTTAATTGCCCTCTGCATACCACACCCTCATAAGAGTGTTCATGACTGGGGAGATATATAAGATAGGTGCACAGTGGCGGCGTTGTAAAAATTGAACCTTCTCCAGCGAAGTCCCAGCTATTGCTCTATCCATGAAGAGCCTGTGCTTCTCTCACTCTGGTCTAGACCATTCGACTAAATAATGTAACTGGGCTGACTGGAAATATCTAAGAAGGCAAAGTATCCCAAGCCCACTGTCCACCGTCGGGAGCCAGCTGCGTGCCTAAATCATCCTCGGTCTCTTACCCACCCACGAAAAACGATGGAAGGCAGCCTGCAGGGTCAGTATTGTCCCTGCTGGGGGGGTCAATGGAACTGTCTAGAAAAAGAAAAGGATTCTAGGTAAGGTGGTCATTTTAGAGCTGTGATGGGGCCCATCAATGAAAGTGGATAGTGCTTCCATTGCTCCAGTTCTGTGCACACATTTTTTGTCAGTTCTCTGTAATTGAGATAATTTGTGCGTTTCAGTGTGGAACACAACTGGATTGCCCGGTACGAGATGAGCCCGGTCGAGCACTCCATAGCATACGTGCTTTTATAGACTTTCTATTACAGCCTGTAGGGCCTGGGGTTTCTGGACATTCATACGAAATCCAGAGACCATGCCAAAAGCCTCCATTTCTCTCAGGAAGTGGGACAGGCTCTTCTGGGGGTCTTTCAGCATGACCATTATGTCTTCCGCATATAGACTGATACAGTGCTCTTCCCATCCTATCAGAATCCCTGTGATATCTAGATGGTCTCTCATCTGTTGCGCAAAGGGTTCCATATATAAGGCGAATAGGACAAGAGAGAGAGGGCACCCCTGTCTAGTGCCCAGTTGTACAGGGAATGTGTCTGAGCCATGCCCGTTCACCCTTACCCACGCAGTCAGAGATCTAAATCCACTGAGAACCCATGTTCGGAATCGTTCTCCCAAACCAAAGTGTTCCAGTGTTGCGTCCAGAAATGGCCAATGGACTCGGTCGAACGCCTTCTCTGCGTCGACCGAAAGCAACATACTGGCTCCCTCCTTGCGGGGTGCTTTAGCAATGATGTGAAGCAGCCACTTAGTGCTCTCTGCACCCTGCCTCTGTGGTTTAAACCCAGCTTGATCAGGGCCTATCAGTCCCTGCATGAAGGGATTCAGGTGAGCCGCCAAGATACTCGTAAAGAGCTTAGCATCAGCGTTCAGGAGCGAAATAGGGCGGTAATTGGCACAGTGATGCCTGTCTTTCCCGGGCTTGGGAATAACAACAAATTCCACTTCTTGCTTTGAGGACTGTAGATTGCCTGTGTGGGCAATGTTATTGTCACACCCTCACAGACTGGCCAAGGCATGGATCTGATGCAAAGAATGTTTTATTAGGGTTCAAAAAGTACTCGGGTACTGAATCCTGTACGTATGGGCTCTGTGTCTTGCTGTTGATTCCAGGGGTTTCGGCTTTCTTCCTCCGCTTGCTGTCTCAGCCGCTTTCCTTTCTCTGGGGTCGGTCTGCCGGGTGTGCCCTCGGTAAAGAAAATACGAGACGATTAGTGATCCACCCCAGGTTCCCAAAGCCTATGACAAAAAAATACAACAATAAGAGGCAGCGGAGTTCAGGTTTTATGGGGTACGGGGTCTACCAAACAAAGGAATTAGACCTTCGTTCACTGTCCTCTGGTCTTTTTATTCAGAAGTTTTACCCGTCAGTAGTTTTGCCCTGTTCCCCACTTGGAATCCCCAACCCGTGCCATCTGGGTCTCCCCCCCTTTTGGATTTTACCAAGGTTTAGTCGGAGCTAGAAGGAGGAAGGGATTTGAATGTGATTCCTACAGTCCAGAGAAAGCGGCCTGGGCACCCCACCACCGTACGCCCAGCCTCCCCGATTACTTGTCTGAGGCCGGGACCCGCTGACAGGGTCCCGGCTGTTCTGTCTATCGCCTTCCTTGAGACACCTCCCGGCTCCTCCGGGGTTTTTCTCCGCATCGACGTCGTCTCTCTCTGCTGCTGGCTCCTCTTTCTCCCGCTCCACGCCGTCACGGTCTTTCTCCAGTGCTTGCTTCTCATCCTCTTCTCTCTGTTCTCCGTCTCTCCTCCCCGGCGTTCCACCCTCTCTGTGGGCATTTCCGGCCTTTTAGCTTCGGCGCGACCCAGCCCTCCAGAAAAGAGTAGAGTCAGCACAACTTGTGGTGGTGTGGTGGCCCCAGGTTACGCCGGCTGTTCTTCCGGGTTGCCTGGACCCTCCTCCTCGTCACAGTGCCTCCCCACCAGGCATGGCCGATTGGGCCATGTTGACATGTTGAAACCAGGCTGCGGGAGAGGAAGTCCACATTCGCCTGCATCGACCATGGGCGGTGAGCCACCTGAAAAGGAAAGGGTTGTAGGGCTAAGAACCAACTAAGAATGCAGGCATTGGTATCTTTATGCCTAGCCAGCCACACCAGGAGAGCATGATCCATCAATAGAGTAAATGGACGGCCTAGCAAGTAATATTGTAGGGCCTGGACTGCCCAGCGAATGGCCAAACATTCCTTCTCTATGGTGGAATAACGTATCTCCCTAGGCATTAGTTTCCGACTGAGGTACACAATCGGGTGTAGCTCACCCGCTGTTGTGGCCTGGGACAGGACTGCTCCTAGGCCTCTGTCAGATGCGTCCGTCTGTAAAGTAAATGGGGAACAAAAGTCAGGGCATTTTAATACTGGATTATTACATAAATGGATCTTGAGGTGTTCGAAACTCTGGATTTGTTCTGGGGTCCAGGGTCCGATTGTATTGGGGCATGTTTTCTTTAGCATGTCGGTGAGGGGGGCAACCTCCTCTGAGAACCGGGGAATAAATCACCTGTAATAGCCCACCAGTTCTTAAAAAGCTCTGATACCTTTTTTTGTGGTTTGTTTTTCCAATGCTGAAATTGCATCCACTTTGTCTATCTGGAGTCTGATTTGTCCCCCCTGGATGTGATAGCCCAGATACCGGTGTTGTCAGTCACTACCAGACATTTTTCGGGGTTGGCAGTCAGACCTGATGCACGTAGACTGGAAAAACCTGCCCGGAGGTGTCTGAGATGTTCTTCCCAGGTAGCACTGTAGATGACTATATCATCTAAATAGGCGGCTGCATATGTGTGGTGTGGTCTCGATATGATGTCCATGAGTCTTTGAAAGGTGGCTGGGGCTCCATGCAATCCAAAGGGGAGGACCCTAAATTCATATAGACAAAGGCAGTTTTTTCCTGTGCTCTAGGGGTTAGTGCTATTTGCCAATACCCTTTTGTCAGGTCCGGTGTTGTCATGTATCTGGCTGTCCCTAATCTGTCTATCATTTCGTCCAATCGGGGCATGGGATAGGAGTCAAAGCGGGACACCCCATTTAGTCGTCTGAAATCTACGCAAAAATGGATGGTACCATTGGGCTTTGGTACTAGAACAATAGTGGAACACCATGGACTAGGGGAGGTCTCAATGATGCCCATGCGAAGCATATCTGTTACTTCCTTTTCTACTAACTGTCGCCTTGCCTCTGGAATTCTGTATGGTCTTTGTCGAATCGGTCAGGCCACGTCTGTTGCTATATGATGTTGTACTAAGTGTGTTTTTCCTGGCATTGCCGAAAAAACATCTTGGTAGTCACAGAGGAGAGTACAAAGTGTGGTGTTCTGCTCCGGGGTTAAGTGGGAACCCTTGGGTATGACTTCAGACCCAAGCTTAGTGTCCATCTGGGGAAATGGGATGGCCAGGGGTTTGCTATCTGTGACATACAGGTTTGTGGAAGGGTCTACTACAGTATTTGGGTCATCAGTCCATCGTTTTAACAGGTTTATGTGATATATCTGCCCTGCTTTGCCGGTATGGGGTACAGCGACCTTATAGGTGACTAGGATAACCTGTGTGAGAATTACATAAGGTCCCTGCCAGTGGGCTAACAGTTTATTGTCGGAGGAAGGGTGAAGGATCAGGACCTTGTCCCCAACCGAAAAGTATAGAAGAGTGGCATGTCGGTCATACGTGTTCTTTTGTTTTTGTTGGGCTGTGTCTAGGTTTCTTCTGACACTATCCCAAAGGGTTGATAACCTATCTTTTAACTGGGATGCATAGTAAAGCAATGTTTTACTTTCATCTTCCTCCTCCTCCCACCTTTCGGCGGCCATATCAACCAGGGTCCGGGGTTTTCTACCAAACACCAACTCAAAGGGGCTGTAGCCAGTGGAAGACAGGGTATGGGTCCGGATCGCAAATAAAGTCAGAGGCAGCTGTCTATCCCAGTCCCTGCCTGTTTCCGATACTGTCTTTTTCAATATCGTTTTTATGGTTTGGTTGTAGCGTTCTACCAGGCTGTCCGTCTGTGGGTGGTATACTGAGGTGCGAATCTGTTGAACCCCAAATAAAGTGCAGATCTGGGCCATGAGTTTAGACATGAAGGGTGTTCCCTGATCGGTGAGGAGCTCTTTGAGGAAACCCACCCTGCTAAAAAAAGTTATCATGGCTTGAGCGACACTAGTGGTGGTCATGCTGGTGAGGGGGATCGCTTCTGGATAGCGTGTCGCATAGTCGACTAGAACCAGGATATACTGATACCCCTGTGCTGAGGTGACTAAGGGTCCAACCAAGTCCACCCCTACTCGGAAGAGGCAACAAGATATACAAATGGTTCTGTCGGGTGCGTACTATCTCTTCAAATCTTTCTCATTATTCAAATAATAAATTACAAGAAAAGCAAAACCAAACCGGCTAGGGTATGACAAGAGATTTTTATATAAATTGCTTCATTTATAAATACCCTTATTTGAATATATACATGGCTGTCAACAATACATGGTGGCCCAACATACGTGAAAGAATTGTGTCATTCGGTGCTTAGTGATATTCGTGAAAGTGTACTGTATACATTGATAAGAGAAAGGGAAGTAGGGGGAATCGGCCAGTAGTACAAAGTTCTTCAGATAGTTCTGCGAACCACAAGTGTTAGTCTCAGCGCAGAATCCAAAGCGCTGGTCAGATAGTTCTAAAGTCGACGTTTCAATCCTGGGAAAGCCCTCTTAAAGTGTCATTGCGGATCTTCATCAGGACTAGGTACGGGGGTGGGTTTTCAGACAGCCTGTTGATTAAAATGAGCTGGGGTCAGGTTTGGATTTACAAGACAATTAGCCAGAAAGTGGTGTACTACTTGTGGTGGTAAAGACTCACTTCACGCGGTGGGGCCAGGTGAGCTTCTCTGAGGCTGGCTCGAGCAAGGCCACTTGTAATTCTAGGCCGGTTAAATGTAATCACTCCCTTATTTTGGTGATTCTACAGGAAGAAAATGGGTGTAGGAATTAGTTCTCCACCCAAGCAAATATCTTTAAAAAATAACACGAGGTAGAGAGCACTCACCTCCAATCTCAATGGCGCTTAGTCACTGCAATCCACTTGTGTGTTTTAACATCAAAGCGAAGGAAGACAGATAATCCGTGGCCCAGTAATAATCTGTCAAGAGGGAGAGTGAAAAGCAATGAAACTCTTTCCCAATTAGTTGCTAAAGCATGCATTCGAGTGTGGAAATATGCTGCTGAACTCTGCTCACCTCAAAGGTCCACGTTTTCTGTTACACGATCGCTGAGGTGCCATGATTACTCGCTACCTCGTCCACGATTGCTAGGACCAGTATATGCTGGTTGGAAGAGCACAAGGACGCTCCATTTGCCACCGTACGTTGATCAATTGCCTAGCAACCAACCCTGCGTGATAGTTTTGTGTCCCATGACGTGCCCGGCGGACCACGGTTCTCGCCGGCAGTCAGCCATTAAAATCTGCGGGGTGAATGTAATTTAAAATTCTAACCATCTTTCCTTGTACCATGTGAAATTATTTAATTATACCAAGGCGGCATGTATCCCTTTCCATGCGCTGATGTTTAGCCCAAAGTATCAATAGAGCTAAGCGGCTAGCGTGGCACCACACGTAGATCTGTTGCCTAGCAACTAACCACGCGTGCTAGCATCACGTCTCCTGACATGCCTGGTGGACCGCGGTTCTAGCCGGCCTTGGAATTCTGTGAGGGGATTAGGGTTGAAGTGTAGATTACAATTCTCAGCGATTCTCGATATGCCATGAAAAGCAAATTAATCATGGCAGCACTTTTCATGTGCTCGCTTTTAGCAGATGGCAGTAGGGTTCAGAATAAAGTGACGTAGGCAGTGCATGCTGTGACAAATTAGGGACACATCTTGCACAGTGTAACATGTATCACATCATTTCAAACAATCACACATAATAATCAAGCATCTACCTATTACAAGCTGCGGTACAGGGGTTACATTGGGTGTGTAAATCATTGCGTTTAAAAGCAGTACAAAGTAGTGCCACCCAGCTCAAGGCAGGATATTAAAAAAAAACATTCAATGTCTATTTATCATAAGACTGAACCGACAAATTCAACGAAAAAGCATAATTAGTTCTATGGTAATGCCACCTAACTACATGTTCGGTGTTCTATGGCCATTCAATGTGCAATGTGAGTATATGCACAATATTCCTAGAACGTTCTATGTGTATTTTCCTAAAATGAAGTCAATCCTTTTTGTTAGCAGAAAATCAAATGCATTATGTGCATGCATATTGGCAATTTAATGTCCCTGCACCTATCTCTTGATCGAGCTGTCACATATCCTGGAAATATGTGTGGTGGAGATGGCGATAGTGCGCATAGGTGTCAAGGAAGTTCTGGTGTGTCGTCTGGTCCAAAGGTAGACATGAGTGTTACATAGAGCTACAGTTGTCCCATTTGTCTGGAACTTTCCTCCATTTCATTCAACCCATTCTGGACTGAGTTGAGGGAATGTATCCATCTACACTCTTTGTAGTTCAGTGATGTGGTGATGGACCCCCCCTGGCATTTGAGCACATATTTTCTAGAACCCACCATTTGATGTCATCCGGTGTGTGGTTGCGTGTGGCGAAGTGTTCAACCAACGGTGCCCCCAATGTTTTGCATCTTATTCTGCTCATGTGTTGCAGGATCCTGGTTTTGACTTTCTGTGTTGTTTGACCCACATATATTTGTGCACAAGAGCAAAGGATAGCATATATCACATGTGAACTATTGCAATTGGTGAAATGTGACAATTTGTAGGTTCTGTTATTACGTGTGAAGTCCGTACCCTCTTGGCATGAATCACAGGCTTTGCAGTGTCCACATTTGTGATGCCCGGTCACTGACGGGAGGCCAAAGTAATTTCTCGGGTCTGGCTGTTTGGGTGGTTCAAGAAATGCTTTCACTACTGTGTCCTTAATGTTCTTTCCCCTTTTGAAAGCAAACAACGGTTGCTGTGTAGTTTGTAGTTCACCCGCTATGAGGTTCCAATATTTCTGTATTATCTTCTTTATGTTGTTGCTCCTTGTATTGAAAGTTGTTACACAAACAATGGTATTAGTCTCTTTGGATTTTTCTTTGACCTCAAGTATCTGGTCCCGAGGACCGTACCAAGCTCGTTTTTTGGCCCACTTCAAAAGGCCAGTCGGGTATCCTCTCTCCTTCAAACTTTTTGTTAGTACTTCAGACTCCTTGAAAAAATCTTTTCTTTGGGAGCAGTTCCTCTTAAGTCTCAAATATTGCCCGTAGGGCAAGTTATCCCTTAAGTTGCGGGGGTGATGTGAGCCATACATCAGCAAGGTATTCCTCTCCATTGGCTTCCGGTAAAGGTCACAATATAACAGACCATCCTCTGTTTTGAATGTGAGATCCAAGAAGTCTATGGATTCTTTGCTGCAAGTCATTGTGAATTGTATATCCACACTTCTGTTGTTGAGCCATGCATGGAATTCCAACAACTCATTTTCCTCGCCTGACGAAATCATTAGAACATCATCGATGTATCTCTTCCAAACCTAGATTTTATTGAGTTACGGGTTAGCCTGATTGTAAAGATGTTCCTCTTCATAGCTGTACATGAAAATGTTTGCTATTCTTGGGGCATATGTGGCGCCCATGGCTACTCCCTTACATTGGTAGTAAAACTGTTGTTTGAAAATGAAATTGTTCTTCTTCATTGCTATCTCTAGGAGTGAAATCAGGAAGGTTGTTGGGATCCAATGCATTCCAGGTCTTGAATCCAAGGTAGTTCTGATTATTTCCACTGCTTGGTTTTGTGGGATAGATGTGTATAACGAGGACACATCCATTGTGACCAGTATTTGGTTTTGTCAATCAAAGGGTTGACCTTCAAGTATTTGTAATATGTGCATGCTGTCTCTCACAAAGGATTTTGTTTTAGGGACCCATGGTCAATAAATGGTCAAAAAATTGATTGCGAGGTTCCAGTATTGACCCACACCCAGACACAGTAAGGGGGATCACATGTCCGATTCTATCAGCCAGACACATGGAGAGATCTCCACAAGGATTGACTTCATTTTAGGAAAATACATATAGAACATTCTAGGAATGTTGTGAATATACTCACATTGCAAATTGAATGGCCATAGAACACTGAACATGTAGTTAGGTGGCATTACCATAGAACGAAGTATGCATTTTTGTTGAATTTGTTGGTTTAGTCTTATGATAAATAGACATTGAACGTTTTTTTAAATATCGTGTTTTGAGCTGGGTGGCATTACTTTGTACTGCTTTTAAACGCAATGATTTTCACACCCAAGGTAACCCCTGTACCGCGCTGGTAACAGGTGGATGCTTGATTATTATGTGTGATTGTTTGAAATGATTTGATACATGTTACACTATGCAAGATGTGTCCCTAATGTGTCACAGCATGCACTGCCTACGTCACTTTATTCTGAACCCTCTTGCTAAAAGCTAGCACATGAAAAGAGCTGCCATGATTAATTTGTTTTTCATGGCATATCGAGAATTGC
This sequence comes from Lissotriton vulgaris, assembly GCF_964263255.1. NCBI lineage: Eukaryota > Metazoa > Chordata > Amphibia > Caudata > Salamandridae > Lissotriton > Lissotriton vulgaris. The sequence continues at coordinate 784,591,141 of NC_141693.1, forward strand.
TGAAAATTGTAAGTAATCTACACTTCCACCCTAATCCCCTCACAGAATTCCATGGCTGACTGCCGGCTAGAACCGCGGCCGGCCGGGCATGTCAGGAGATGTGATGGTAGAACGCGTGGTTGGTTGTAAGGCAACAGATCTACGTGCTGTGCCACGCTGGCCGCTTAGCTCAATTGATACTTTGGGCTAAACACCAGCGCATGGAAAGGGATACATGCTGCCATGGTATAATTAAATAATTTCACATGGTACAAGGAAAGATAGTTAGAATTTTAAATTACATTTCCCCCGCAGATTTTAATGGCTGACTGCCGGCGAGAACCTTGGTCTGCGGGGCACGTCATGGGACACAAAACTATCACGCCGGGTTGGTTGCTAGGCAACTGATCAACGCGTGGCGGCAAACCGAGCGTCCTCTCGCTCTTCCAACTAGCATATACTGGTCCTAGCGATTGTGGATGCGGTAGCGAGTAATCACAGCACCTCAGCGATCGTATAACATAATACGTGGACCTTTGAGGTGAGCAGAGTTTAGCAGCATATTTCCACGCTCGAATGTATGCTTTAGCAACTAATTGGGAAAGAGTTTCATTACTTTTCACTCTCCCTCTTGATAGATTATTTCTGGGCCATGGATAATCTGTCTTCCTTCGCCTTGATGTTAAAACACACAAGTGGATTGCATTGACTATGAGCCATTGAGATTGGGGGGTGAGTGCTCTCAACCTCGTGTTATCGCTTAAAGATTTTTGCTTGGATGAAGAACTAATTCCTACACCCATTTTCTTTCTGTAGAATCACCAAAATAAGGGAGTGATTACATTTAATCTACCTAGAATTACAAGTGGCCTTGCTCGAGCCAGCAGCCTCAGAGTAGCTCACCTGGCCCCACCCAGTGAGGCGAGTCTTTACCACCACAAGTAGTACACCACTTTCTGGCTAATTGTCTTGTAAATCCAAACCTGACCCCAGCTCATTTTAATCAACAGACTGTCTGAAAACCCATGTATTGTTGACAGCCATGTATATATTCAAATAAGGGTAGTTATAAATGAAGCAATTTATATAAAAATCTCTTGTCATACCCTAGCCGGTTTGGTTTTGAATTTCTTGTAATTTATTCTTTGAATAATGAGAACATTTGAAGAGATAGTACGCACCTGACAGAACCATTTGTATATCTTGTTAATACTGCCCAGGTTCTGAGGGATACTAGGTTACCCCATTGTGTCTTACTACTCGGGAGAAGGGCACCTCTATTATAGGTAAAGGACAGAAGGGGGCCTTGGGAATGTGTGGTGGATTTGTCAACTGGCATTTTGCACAGGCAGCACAATATCTTCGAATATCAGAAAAGACACCGGGTCAATAGAATCGTCTTAGTAGATATTCCTCAGTTTTTCTCTCCCATAGTGACCCCCCGCTTGATTATGGGCCAAATAAAGGACCTGGGTACGAAAAGCAAGGGGTACTAGTAGCTGATAGAAGGTTTCGTCAGTCTTGGTTACTTTCCTATATAATAACACCTTCCTGGTGACAAAACAGGGTCCTACCTGGTCTTCCTTGTCGGGTATGATTCGGGCCCATGCGTGCCCTAGTGCTGGATCTTCCTTTTGTTCGGCCCTAAAACTGGACAGTGGTTTAGGATCCCTGTCGGTACCTGAGGAGGAGGAAGTAGAAGGCACATTAGCTTGACCGTTTAGTACCGCCAACCTTTTTTGTTCTCTTTTCACTCTGCGGGTCTTTTTCTCTTTATACACACCCTGAGTTATCTCTGTGCCTGATAGCGGAGCTTCCTTCAGCCAGCTTTGGGCCTCTCTTTCCTCTATTGCTCTAGCGAGGAGAACAGAAAACCAACCGTGGGATGGCTCCAACCCGCATCAGGTCTTTTTGTCCCCTATTCTCTAGTGTCATTACTGCCACTGGATAGTCTTTCTGGTCCCTGTGGACACATGTGATGGATACCCTTTCTCCTTGTTGCCACTGGTACCCTTGTACATGTTCCTCCGAGATGATGGCGTGTCTGCAGCTGGAATCCACCAAGACTTGGGTTGTGATGCTGTTGAGCTCCAGGGTTAAGTGATAAGCCTCCTTGCCTTCTCCTGCCCATAGGACCTTCCCCCGTGTGTACCCGACTTCCATGGGTTCAATAGTGGGCGTCTTTTGCGGGCAATTGCTGGCTATGTGGCCCCACTCAGCACAGTTGAAGCATTGGGGTGTTTGAGCAGCCTCTTTTCCTATAGGTCGTGGTAAGAACCTGGGGTCTATGAGTGGCCGTGGGGAAGGGTTTAGGGGTCCCGGAGCTGCAGCTCTCCAACGGTGGATGACAGCATTGGGGATCCTGGGTGTAAAGGGGCGAGCCTCCGGGTTCCTCTGGTGAGCGAACGCTAGTTCAATAGCGTTGGTTACGGTCAGGTTGGGGTGCTGCCTTACCCATGCTCGGGTGGTTGTGGGGAGGCCCTCAACAAATTATTTCAGGAGGATTTTTTCTACTACCTCTTCTTTGATCGAGGAGTGGGGTTGTAGCCATTGTGTACCAAGGTCTTGGATCCGGTAAAAGTAGGCTCTGGAGTTGTCCTTGTTCTGCCATTTTTCCTTTCTGAACCGCATACGGGACTGTTCTTGATCACATCCCAGACGCTCCAAGATCGTTTTCTTAATGGTCTCATAAGGGGTGGTACCAGCATGGTTTGCAGCCTTCGACGCTGTTTGAATTTCACCAGACAGTAAAGGTGTAATATATTGGCCCCACCTTTCCTCGGGCCATTACGCTGTGCTGGCCACCCTTTCAAAATTTGTAAAAAAAAGTTCAGATCTTCTCCTGCCCGGTATTTTCGGAGTGCCGAGCTTGGTAAATGTGGATGTACCTTCGTGCTGGCAATTGTATCTGTTAGCCTTTGAATGGCCGAATCTTGGAGTGCCTGGTTTTGCACCATGAGCCCCGCTTGTGCTTGTAAGGCTTCTTGAAGGTGCTCCCTGTCTCTCTTTGCTTCCGTGGACTGTGCCTCCATTACCAACTGTAAATGCTGTTGGCCCTCGGCCAATTGTGTTAGCATATTGTCTAAACAGATTGGTTGGGTCATCTTGTTGCTCAGACTGGTTTCTTATCATAGTAGCAGTAGCTGGTTTGACGTTGAGTGGGCATGGTGGCTCAAATCAGATCCCACTTCTGACACCACTGCCACGCCCCACAGACTGGACGAGGCATGGATGTGATGCAAAAGAATGTTTTATTAGGGTTCACAAAGTATTCGGGTACTGAATCCTGTACGTATGGGCTGTGTTTCTTGCTGTTGATTCCAGGGGTTTCGGCTTTCTTCCTCTGCTTGCTGTCTTGGCGCTTTCCTTTCTCCGGGGTCGGTCTGCAGGGCGTGCCCTCGGTAAAGAAAATAAGAGACGATTAGTGATCCACCCCAGATTCCCAACACCTATGACAAAACAATACAACAATAAGAGGCCGCGGAGTTCAGGTTTTCTGGGGTACGGGGTCTACCAAACAAAGGAACTAGACCTTTGTTCACTGTCCTCGGGTCCTTTTATTCAGGAGTTTTACCCGTCAGTAGTTTTGCCCTGATCCCAACTTGGAATCCCCAACCCGTGCCATTTGGGTCTCCCCCCCTTTTGGATTTTACTAAGGTTTAGTCGGAGCTAGAAGGAGGAAGGGATTTGAATGTGATTCCTACAGTGCAGAGAAACTGGCCTGGGCACACCACCACCCCACCACCGTACGGCCAGCCTCCCTGATCACTTGCCTGAGGCCGGGACCCGCTGACAGAGTCCCAGCTGTTTCATCTGTATCTCCTTCCTTGAGACACGTCCTAGCTCGTCCGGGGTTTTTCTCTGCATCGACGTTGTCTCTCTCTGCTGCTGGCTCCTCGTTCTCCCGCTCCGCGCCGTCACAGTCTTTCTCCAGTGCTTGCTTCTCGTCCTGTTCTCTCTGTGGTTCTCCGTCCTCCGTCTCTCCTCCCTGGTGTTCCACCTTCTCTGTTGGCATTTCCGGCCTTTTAACTTCGGTGCGACCCCGCCGTCCAGAAGGGAGTAGAGTTAGCACAAGCTGTGGTGGCTGTTCTTCCGGGTTGCCTGGACCCTCCTCCTCGTCACAGTTGTTGAAGAGATGGGTGAGGACTGGTGCTAATTCCGGGCAAACAGCTTTTAAAACCCTGCAGAATAGCCGTCTGGTCCCAGGGACTTTAAAGATTGCTGTTTGGAGATAGCGGAGACGACCTCCTTGATGTGAATGGCTACTTCTAAAGAGGCTGCGTAGAATTCAGCCAAGCGGGCAGTCTCTGCTGTATATAATGAGCAGGAGCATCGTAAGGAGCTGGTTGCCTGGAATTGAGTGAAGCATAAAAGTCTCAAATGGACGCCGCAATTTGGCTGTCTCCCTCTATCTCCTTCCCCTCTCCATTGAGGAGAATGTCCACTCTAACAGATTGTCTATGGGCGCGGAGCCTGGCCCCTAAAAGCCTTCCACATTTATTCCCATTAACATAAAAGGAATGTTTTATTCTAAGAATCAAGTATTCTGCCCTGTCTAAATCCAGGCTGGCAAGATGGTTCCATGTAGATTCTAAGTGGCGCAAAATTCTCGGAGCACCCAGAAGCTGGTGCATGTGCTCTATCTCCCTGACCTTCTCCTGGAGCTTCGCCCGCTTAATCTTACGTTGGTAGTTTTCATCCGCTGCAATCGCTATGAAGACCCCCAAATGGCGGCTTTTACACAAGGAGGATGTGGAAACATTCGAGATTTCATTGAGTTGTAGATAGTCATGTATGGCTGAGTGAATTTGTGATACCACCTCAGGTCTTTGTAGCATCGTTTCTCTGAGCCTCCATCCACGCTCTGAGTCTCTTAGAGTAGGATACCAAAGCTCCAGGATTAAAGCTAAATGATCCGAGAGAGATCGGGGTTCAATCTCTACTGAGTGTATTAATGGGAGTATCTCTTTGGTTCCTATGAAGTAATCTAAATGGGCATAATTCCTATGAGCATGTGAAAAAAGGTATGATCCCTTGCTTGCGGGTGAGGGGATCTCCACAAGTTGGTCAGCCCCATCTCCCCCAGCCAGTCCAACCCTTCGGCAGATAGAGCCCCGGACCCTCCCCCTCTGGAGCCAGAGCAGTCTAGATTGTTGTTAAAGCTAAATTGAAGTCCCCTCCAATTAAAACCAGCTGGTCTTGGTGAATGAGGGTCTCTTCTATAGCAGCCCAAATTATGTGTTCTCGCCTTTCGGTAGGTGCATACAGTGAACCCAGGGTGAGGGCCCGAGTCCCCACGTGTACTTGATATACCAAAAAGGCAACCCTTAAGCTCCACAAGTTTCGGACCTACTGTTCCTGAGATCTTGTGCCCAAAAAGTATTGCTACCCCTGCAGTATTGCGTCTGATGGAGGAGAAGCACTGGTGTGGAATCGCTTTAGTCTTAAGCCTGCGTGTGTCATTTGCTAAACGTTGAGTATCCTAAAGGTGACAAATATCAGCCTCAGTGTGCTCTAGGTATGAGATAATAGCCTTCCTTTTGACGGGGTTGTTCAGGACCTTCATATTAAGGGAGAGTATCTTCAACGTTTCAGCAGTCATTGTTGTGTAAGGATAGGCTCATGTGATGCGTCTTCCTGCCGCTCCTGTGTCTAAGAAAGTGTGTTTCTATGTGCATTGGGCCCTTACCATGTAATAAAGTATGTGAAGTCATTAGTGAGTCAGCTGGATCTATAGTCCCTAGTGATCTAATTCAATGCTACCTAATAACTAAAAACAACTGAAGAAAAACACAAAAGATCTGTAGTGTCTCTGTAATGGGCGGAGACTCGAAGTCGGCCCTGGCAATGTCCAGAGTAAGAAAAAGAATGGGGTCTATGGTGGCCAACAGCAGTCAGCAGGGATCTCCCCTCCATCCGGCCTCGACAGCTACTGCAGCGTAAGATCCCGGGCTTATTATGTGTCCTCGGCCTCGTTACCAGACTAGTCCTGCAGGAGATCCCCGGCTAGGCTCTTTAGAACTGCATCCATCTCATGGGCTATTGTAGTTGGATCTGGCTTGGTCAGGCCCCTGTCCCTCACCCTCCTACTCTATCTCCGGTACCAACTAGGTTCAGGGCCTGTTTTTGTGTTATTCCCCACATCTCCCTCCGCTGTGTCTATTTAGAGAAGGTTGTAAGCTACTTCGAAGGAGCACAACTGATGAGATTTTGCTTCCCAGCTGAAAATTAACCAGAAGGGGTGGCCCCAAGAATATGAAATGCTATGTTTTCATAGGAAAGCCACCACTGGGCGAAATTCCTCTCTTTTCTGCAGGGTGTTGGCCGAGAGGTCTTGAAAGAGTTGGAGGGGTGGCCATTGAAATGCACCAGGTCAGAGTCTCATATTTTCTGAAGAATGTGCAACCTTCATTTCGAAACTGTGGATACAGGCCAGGATGTCCAGCAGATGTGAGGACCTAGGCAAACCTACCCGATGGACCCTATCTATCTTTATGTCTGAGGCCTGTATTTCCCCCAGAAGTTATGAAAAGAGCTCTGTCACATATTCCTCCATGTTCCCCACCTCAGCAGCCACCGGGGTATTCCAAATTCGATATTATTGTGCCTGGACCAATGTTCCTGGTGCTTGAAATGTGACTGAAGGTCTATTTGTTCATCTGTGAGTCGGATGAGTTCTTGTCTCAGCTGCTCAATTTCTTCATCTCTCGTGATCTCATGGTTCTCCAGGGCGGAAGCGTCATCTCCCAGTTCCGACACCTCTTTCCAGACTCCTTGCAGATCTTGGGCCAGGTCTTTCTTGCTAGACTGTAAATCCTCTCTCAGAGTAGATCAGAGTGAATACATATATGCCCTAGTCAATGGAGCACCGCCCCCGTTCTTCTCAGGCCTAGGTGAGTGGTCCTCTGGGGTCCCAGACAACTCAGCGAGGTGTGGGGCAGGTTGCTTAGTAAGCATATCTTTCACTGATCACTCCTTCTTGATCCGTGCAGTCGCCATCATTGTTTTTGTGAGGATGAGGGTCCAAGGCGGCCTCCGGATTGTGCCTTCGTACATCTTTACAGATGTCGCAGTAGTTCTGCAGAGAATCTGGTCCCCAGCTTTGGCAAGGTCAGGGAGCGACTGTTGTCGCGGGCCGCTTCCTATGTGCAGGGCCGATCTATTACTCCGCGTGGTTGCAGCCCACAACTTTTCCTCAAATTAGGGGCACCTGTGACTCCTCTAAGCAGGGTGCTGTTAGCTTTGAGGCCCCAGGTGTTCGACCCAATGTTCCTCTGTAGCCAAATCCAGTCACAGGGCCCCTCTCCAGGAAGATATCACAGCCCTTTAAATTTTAGCAGTATCGCTAAGAAGACCCCCCTGGTAGAGGGCTCCCAATGCTTCAGTAGTCTACAGGCCTGCAGGGTGTGTCTTGTGGCGGTTGCAGCCTGCAGAGCAATGCGCTTCTCTGCTCCACCTACTGCTCGGCTCCCCAGAGTGCCCAGCAACGCTGCCCAAGACAGTCATGGCCTTCCTACGCCAGCGCCTGGACCCACCCGCCTCCCCAGCCACTGCCTCAATCCCTGCAAGCACTGCCACAGCGGGCCGCCTTCCTGCCTCTTTGGCGGCCCGCTCACTCACCCTGAGAAGTCCTGGGCTTCTTAGGCGACTGGCACGCAGCCACCGCTGCCGCCATGCCTGCAGAGGCCTGTCGCGCAGGCCCCGACAGGCCCGCCACTTCCCCCACTAGGAGGTCCATCCGGCCTGCTTCTGAGGGCAGCTGGAGGGCTTCAAGAACCCGGTAATCTTCTTGCGCCATTGCCGCTTAAACCGCCGCCAAACAAGGACAAATGCACACCCTTCACTAAGCTACCTACAAAAAACACCTAAGCTCTCAGTCACCAGGTCACAAATCGCAAAATGGTGGCTGGGAGCAGGAGCCCAACCCTTTTATGGTAAGGCTCCCCTTGGGCTACTTTTGGGCAATCTTTTTAGAAGCCCAATACACAAAATGTCGGGTCCGTGCCCAGCAACCCCCCTCCCCGTGCCCCTCCCAAACTGCTCGGGGGGACCTCCCTGAGGTCGGCCACTCCCCCAAGCCCTCTTAACCTTTTCCCCAGCCTTTTTTACACGCTGCCGATGGTGTAGCTGGTGTTCTCTCACTTCTGCCTCTCATGCCTCTTATGCTGACTGCATAAGCCTGTTTGGTCCTTGAGTATCATCCCCTATCGAAGATATCTCCCCTCGATATGCCAGTGTATCTATAGGCAGCCACCAACCTGTGCTGATGCTGCCTGCCACGCCCAGAAAGAGATCCAAGCTGAAGCCAGTTGGTCTCTCTCAAGCCTTTCCGCTGCCTCTCTCCATGCTGCCACCTACCACACACCTCATTAGATCCTTCTGACATTTTTACCTTCAGAGTCCCATTAGGCAACAGAGCTTCTCAAATGGCATACTTCTTCAAATACACTTGTAAGTCGAGGAGTGTTAGTGTCATCTCACCTTCCCTGCATGTGTGCTATTCTTGCTCCTAATCGCGAACACCAGGCGAGTGCTCCTGAATCGCTTCACCTAGCTGGCCGCCATTTTCCCCTACAATACTTTTGTGACATTAAAGAAAAATATTGGTGAACTTTAAGACACATTTCCTCAAAGAACAGATCTTAGCAGAGGCTCAAAAAGGAAGGGGAGGGACTCTGAAGGCAGACAACCTCTCATTTTTAGATAAGATCAGATATTTCAAGGGCAACTCAGGACCGGTAAAAGGAACTCGGTAAGTTAGTAAAATAACTAAGGGAACTGGACCCACCACCCAACTCAGATTCGTAGCAAACGTAATGGTCATGTGGAACAATAGCATGTTCAAAATGAGAGAGCTGGAGGAGGTGGAGCGTCTAAATAGACAAATAAAGTTGTGTAAGATTTAAAATAGCACCAGCAGAGTGGCTCGATTGGGATTGCAATAAGATACCCAGAAGGCATTTAGAGAGGGTTTCCCTGGAAGGGACGTGGGTAGTGCAGGAGGACGGGCGTGATTGGGACACAGGGTGGGAAGCATGAGGGAAACTGAAACGTCAAAGCATCATCGACTGAACTATCAGTAGATGCACCCCTCCCTTCTATGGCAGGCCCTACTCATCTTACACACACAGTCTTCAATCCTTTTCCCAATGTCACAGATCACCCCCATAGCGTAGCAATATCTGCTCCCTCATACTCAGGACTTGTTATGTATTCTCCCACTCTCAATGCAGAAGCATCAATAGCACACAGATCCTGAACTGAATGGAGCTAAAACTCAATTCTCTTGCAAATGACATAGCACGTCTTAGAATCTCTCAAGTCAGGCCAAGCTATCCTGCTCTCAAACTCCTGAGAGTTGGAGACTATCTCCACACACAGGTTCTCCTACGACCCTACAATATATCCCCTGGCCCTCTACTCCCTTGTGTCATCTATCCTACAGACCCCATTGGGCTCACTGCCCCTGATCCGCACCAGAAGCTGATGCTCACAGCAAATCTTACCTCCCTAAAAACCAGACTATGGTTCCAGATCCCCCCTCCACAATCCCAGTAATTGTGGGCACAAACCCCTGTCATCATAAACTCGACCAGACCTCCTGCTCAGTATACCACCGTTCATAAACTACAATCTACTAAGGATAATCTCTGCCCTCTATCTTGCATGCTCCTCAATTGTAGATCTGCAGCACAGCTTGCTAAAGATATGGCAGAAACTATACTCAGTAATGAAATTGACATTGCTTTTCTCATGGAATCCTGGCTCAATGACTACTCTACACCCTTACTTGACCTGCTTACACCACCTGGATCCGCCATCATTAGACATGATAGACCAAAAACAACAGGTGTAACGCTAGCCATAATTCAGAAAGTAGAAATTCATCTATCCATTCTAAAAACGCAGAATACGCCACCTTTGAGTACCTCAGTGTTGAACTTAAAGGCAAAGCCCCCCCCCCTATCAACCTTCATACCATCTACCAACCCCCAGGTGATTGCACCCTCTCTGCAGAAGAGTTATCTAACCTACTAACTCAGTTCTCCTTAACTGACAAGAAGGACGTGCTCATGAGTGATTTCAACATTCACTGGAACAACTCAGAAGACACCACAGTCCAGGTCCTCATGAAACTTCACAAACTATATGACCTAAAACAACTATGCAATAAACCAACACTAAAAATAAACAGGCCCCTCTCAGTTCCAGCTTACCCATTGACTGGTCAGACCACCATCTCATATTGTTCAATATCGATAACACAGTCAGACCACACACTGACTTAACAAATAAACCTAAGCAGTGGACCAGAACCTTCAAATGAGTCCCAATTACGGAACTGGAATCCAAGATTCATGAACAATTACAACATCACCCTCCCACTCATAATGTTAATGGTCTCACTGCCATGCTCAATATCTCAGATGATATCCATAGATCCTTAGACGAAGGAGACCCATGCCTACTTATCCTACTTGATTGATCAGCGGCTTTTGATACCGTAAATCACCCAGTCTTAATGGAGTCACTGAAGATCCGCTCTGGTATCAATGGTACAGTTTTAAAATGGTTCACATCTTACCTACAACACTGATCGCAACAGATCAAAATCGACTCTTAACCCTCAAAACCCATACCTGTTAGACTTGGTGTCCCCCAGGGCTGAATTCTCTCCCCTTCCCTCTTCAATCTCTTCATGGAACCTGTCACTATCATCCTGAAGCAAGTAGGGATCAAATATCACCTATATGCCAATGATACTCAAATCTATTACAAAATCAAATCACCCAGTTGTAGGAAGGTGGATATCTGACTATATGGTTACCCCAACTTTTTGCCTAGTGTTTAGCTGTTTTTTTACTTAGTTGGCCTGGGATCCTGCTACTCAGGGCTCCAGGCTATCTGCTCTCTCTGTAAAATGGACTCCATGTACTTTAGGTACATATCCAATTGGGCATTGGGTTACCTTGTGAGCCCCTGTATAGTGTACCATAGGTACCCAGGGCATTGATGCATCCAAGGCCTACCAGGGGCTGCAGCATGAATTATGCCACCCCTGGCTGGCCATCCAACCTGACACCTCAGGCTGAACACTCAGCTTGGGCAAGGTTGTGTAATCACCCCTGCTTAGATATAGTATTCCTATATCTACCCTTATATATAGACACATATATACCTATAAGTCACTCCTATGGCAGGCCTTGACAATCCTGAAGGCAGAGTGCTTGGTTTTATGTGAGAGGGTGCTATAGCATGAGCTGAGCCTGTCTGCAGCTTTCGGAACCATGTCCTTATAGCTGTTCTATGATATAGCCATACCATATACTCTTAAGCGCCTTATAATCCTCACGGTTAATGCTAACTTTGGGTTGGCTTTATCAAAACATGTTGTGTAAGGTGTCAAACACTTTGGAATACTACACCCCCCCCCCCGCCAGTTCTGGCGGCGGGGGTAGCATTCCACCCTTTTAGAGGGAGAAGACATGTAGTTACTGCTTTACCCGGTTAAAGTTATACAGAGCCCCAGCATCACAAAATAGATGCTGCTGCCACAGACACGAGTCTGACCTCCTGCTGCTGGACGAAACTCAGGCAGGGGAGGCCTGGACAATAGGTTTCCTGTCAAGGGAGGTGCTTGCACCTCCCCAGGCAGCCTGTAGTGGATTGGGGCAGGGTGGGTTCAATGGAAACTGCTGTTTCCCGACACTGCCTCGGGCACACAAGGTGCTCCATGCATAGCCCGGTTCAAACCAGTTGCTGGGGCACTCCAGCCCCAGCTCTGGTGTGAAACTGGACAAAGAGAAAGGGGTGTAACCACCCCCTTCTCAGGTTCCACCCATAGGAGGGACCTAGCAGGTAATCCAGCCCCTTAGTTTGTATAAAGTTAGGAGCTGTGTCTAGAGACATTAGATTATCCTGGAAAGAAACTCTGAAATGAACTCTTGGACCTTCAATGTTCCATTTCGACTAGAAGACTGAAGACATCTCCCTTGTGGTCAAGGAGTGACCACCCTGTGCAAACAGGCACCATCAGTAACTTGCTGGTTTGCTTTGTCGACGCTCCCGCCGGAACCCAAAGACCTAGTGACGCAGAATATGGACTTCCAGACTTCTCTGACTCCGACCCACATCCACAGCAAAGGTGAGACCTGTGGCGGACACGAGAGACGTGGAACCGGACATCCTGGACTACTTGAATCTTGCTACCTGTGCAGCTTCTGAGGCACCCTTGAAGTTGTGTATTGGGGTTTGAGAAGCCCCAGACCTGAGCAGCATTTGCCTCGAAGCTCAGCCCTCCACACTCCACCAGTGCTGCGTGGGGCCTGCACCTGCATTTCAGCTCAACGCGTCTTCGCGGTTGCTAGCCCGTTGGCCAGTGGCCCCTCTGAAGACATTCTTTTGAAACTACACCACTTGCCTGGTTGCTCCGGGCTTGCTCCTGCTTCCCTGCAAACGAGAAGCTTTCCAAACCTTGCTGGTCTGAACAGAAGCCAATCTTTCAATCCTGCATGGATTGCATTTGCCAAGGAGTGTTTGGGTCCAATCTGGCTACCGACACCGCCAACAGCTAGATCCGTTGTGGGACAGCTCGACTCCAGCTCCTGGTTGTCGTCAACTCCTCCTGGACCTCGTGACTGCAGACACAAGCTTCACTTCTTCACCTGATTGCATCTCGACATCGCCTGGTTCCTTCCTGGTTCCAGTGACCCAGACTCTGTCCCCTCTGCTTTCAGGTTCTTCACTGCTCTGATCCACCCTTGGATCCGTCCGGACACTTTCCTCCTGGTCGCTTGCAGCTCTCCATAGGATTCATTGACGAAACCTGACAAGAAAGAACACCTATGCACCCGGCTTCCCTGGGTGAGGTAACTCGAGTACTCCGGTGCTCCCGTGGGTAATAACTATCCAATTGTCCTAGTTTAACAGGGTTTTCCCGTAGTCCACCCGGAAGTGTCCGAAATCTACAACTCTGTAACTTTTACGTTCCCATTGAAACTCTATGGTCACCCGATTGTGTGTTTAGACACTGCACACATCCTGTGGGACTCCTACTTCCTAACCTTTGGTTGTTCAGTGTAGCCCCAGCGATTTCCTAGGCCCTAGGCCTACTCACCTTTCCTGAAGTGGTTCTTATACCACTTACTTAGCATATGGTTCGTGAGGCCCCTAGGGCAGAATTTTATTTGTGCAACTTATAGTATGCTTATTGAGTAACTTCTGCTGTATCTCGAACTCTGACCTCATAAAGAGTGCAGAGGGGTTGTGTTAGTAATAAATACATATATATTTGATATATACCTTGTGTATATGCTCACTGCTTGGAGATTGCGGTCATTGGAGGACGCTGTGAGCTTTGACCGGGTGCTTTGCTGATGGGGCGGAGGGCTGAATCCGTGCCTTTGCCTGTACTGTTTCTGGGCCGGAAACTGTGGTGCCTACAATTACGGGACTGCGAGGACCAGCGTGACTAGCGGCCCCTCACCTGCCGCAGCTGGTCCTCTTCCCGACTCCGCCTCCTCCCAGGATTAATACCTTTCGCGGCCCCCGCTCCGCAGGGGCCGCTCACTGCTTGGAGATTGCGGTCATTGGAGGACGCTGTGAACTTTGACCAGGTGCTTTGCTGACGGGGCGGAGGGCTGAATCCGAGCCTTTGCCTGTACTGTTTCTGGGCCGGACACTGTGGTGCCTACAATTACGGGACTGCGAGGACCAGCGTGACTAGCGGCCCCTCACCTGCCGCAGCTGGTCCTCTTCCCGACTCCGCCTCCTCCCAGGATTAAGACCTTTCGCGGCCTCCGTCACTGCTTGGAGATTGCGGTCATTGGAGGACGCTGTAAACTTTGACCGGGTGCTTTGCTGACGGGGCGGAGGGCTGAATCCGTGCCCTTGCCTGTACTGTTTCTGGGCCGGACACTGTGGTGCCTACAATTACGGGACTGCGAGGACCAGTGTGACTAGTGGCCCCTCACCTGCCGCAGCTGGTCCTCTTCCCGACTCCACCTCATCCTATTTAGCACGCCCACTACCACGCTCACGGGACGCGCGCGAGACGTGCCCGGGCGAAGCCCGAGCCAAGGGCGGGCCCGTTTAAGCCTGTTACAGACCGGGCAGGACCGGACCGGGCCACCCCTCTTGGCTCTGAATACTCCAAGGATTCCAGGACCACCTGAGTGCGGATATCAGTCGCTGACGAAGACATGGCTACCCGTGAGATGAGAAGTAAAGCCACGGCTTCTAGCACTATGGTTGCAGGTACTCTGGACAGTTTCCTAATAAGGGCCAGTTCAATATTGGACAATGAGCTTACTGTGGTGGAGAAACGTTTGTCCGAGGGCATAGATAGTGCAAGGAGATCATCACTTGGCCTCCTAGCAAGTGCTAGGATGCCTGATAAGGAGGGGGGATCTGCTGATGCCCTCTTGGATAGCATTGATCAAGCTATTACTGCCGTTCTTCAAGATCTTGATAGCAGTCCGAGGGGTACCAGAGCTTCACTACCACCCATTCCAGAGGCAATACCACCGCCTATAACTCCCAGTGTATCTATAAGGGTTCCCAGCGATAGGGTGGATTCTGCAAAATCTCAGTCCCGAGGTATAAGGGAAGGTGCGGTCCAAAAGAGGAAACGGGGCCCACAGATGAGGGGGGGGGGGGGAAGCAAAGATAAACATAAGAGGTGAAGTAGATCTCCCTCCAGATACTCAAAAAGACAGGGCAATTCCCATTTTAAGTGAGGATCCTTCAATTCCGGCACTGGAAGTACACCTGACAACTCCACCTACTACTTTTAGATTTGGGGATTTAGCTCGGGAGGTGGGAGGTGACTTACTACTTGTAATGGGTAATACGCTTAAAGCCCTCCTCAAACCCGTGGCGGATAGACTTACCCACATCGAATGCACCCTCAAAAATTTGGAAAAGGCATCCAGAGAGATGCTGAATCATTTTAATTCAGCACCTAGTATTCAAAGGCCCAAAGATACTACAGGGGAGGGCTTGATTGCACCTAGACCCTCTGTTCAAGTAGCAAAGGGGCCTTCACCCCCTATCTCCACCGTGGCCTTAGCGACGGTTGGTGGCAATAGGGCCAACTCCGGTGGCACTACGGATACCTCCGTCGTGCTCCCGGCGATGGCTGGTGGTGATAGGACCAACTCCGGTGGCAGTACGGACATGGGTAACCACAAGGAGGTGTGTTCCATAGCTGAGGGAGGCAACGCGAGGTGGAACAAGGTTGTCAACTTACCCCCTGGAGCTGCCCCTTTGGTAGTGGTACTCACCGGAGTACCTGAGCTTACTGGCTCTGCTCCAGAATCCTTTCCTTCCCTAAAGAACAAAGTTATTAGCTGGCTAAATATACACAGGCCCCTCCCTTCACATAAAGCGACTGAAATAGTCATGGTCAGAAGGGTACCATGGGTGGGACGTACCACTAAAAATATTAAAGGGGACTGTGTTCTGGTCAATTTTAGGAAAGAAGGTATTGTCCCCTATATTTGTAACTGGGCGGGGGCTGCAGGGAATACTTCTATCCAGACCCGACCTCTGGTGTATTTCTACCCTCCTCCGGCCAATGTATCTGACAGTATGAGGGAAGATAGCTGGACGAGGGTGGCCCGGTTAAGGCATCATGGGGGGACGGGGTCAATTCATTATGTCGCCCCAAGAGGATGGATACTGGGAAATCCCTCGGGTGGTGGGCCCACCGCCAAAATCCTGGGCGCCCTTGAATGTACAAATACTTTCCCTGACTTTAGCTCATTCAATTAGGGCATGCAATGGTCGGGTAGCCCCAGAAATCCAAGCCAGGTGCACCTATAACAAGCCTAGACAGCAGGCGTGCCTGGACTATATCTTTGTAGAGACCAAAGCATGGGCCAGGGTCAAGGAGTTTAGGGTGGAAGAACGAGGTGATAGTGATCACAACGCATTAATACTACTTTTTCAGTTCCCTACCAATGCTATTCCTAGCCCCCAGTGTGAGAATGGACTGGACAACCGAACAACCCTATCTAATAACAGAAGAAGGATAAGATGGGATAAAGCAGTGACCCACCTAGAGCTGTTGGCTGAGATCTATGGCCATGTAGTTACAGCATTGGAAGCTGCTGGTGCCTTGCTTATCAGGGGCAGTTCCCCTTCCTTGTATGCCAAATTGGGGGCACTGTATCAGGCTTTGACATCTAACCTTGCAGGGGATTTTTAACCCCATAGGAGGAGGGACTAGGCCTGGTAGAAAACACTCCTGGTATAACCAAGCATGCAGGAAGGCGAAAACTGAACTAATTCACGCTCTGAAGAATAACCAAAACAGAGATCAAATTAAAATCAAAAGGGCATCATATCGCCATCTTATTTATCACGCAAAAAAAGAGTGGGAGGTGGACTATTGGGTGAAACTGGTTGCATCGCTGACAGCGAAAGATGCCCGTAACTTCTGGCAAATTGTAAACACAGGATCGGCTGACCCTGTGGCGGCCGTTTCACCCAATATTGCCACGGAGGTTTGGGAGGAGCATTTTGGAACTCTTTACCAGGGCGATAATGATTCCGATAACCCTGAGCGCCTGGTACTTGCCCCCCCTCATCAAAGTAGTACTAGAGGTGGTGAATTTTCCGTTGGGGAGGTGGAGATGGCGGTTCTAAGTTTACCATCAGGGAAAGCCCCGGGGCTGGATAGAATTCCTGCTGACCTTCTAAAACATGAACCAGGGGTATGGGCACCTTATCTGGCATCTGTTTTTAACGCAATATGGGGAGGCATGTCGGTGCCCGATACATGGCTGGGGGCAGAGATCGTCCCTATTTTCAAAAAGGGGTCGCCTCTGCTCCCAGCCAACTATAGGCCGATTAGTCTTATTGACGTGCCTCAAAAACTCTTTGCTAGGCTAATCCTAAATCGCATATTGGATTGGACCGAGGAACAATCTATTCTGAGCCCCTATCAAGCCGGGTTCAAAAGAATGTATCCACAACAGACCAAATCTTCCGCTTGAATATGCTCTACTGGTAGGTTGTGAAGGCCGGTGGAGGTTCACTCTATACAGTCTTTGTAGACCTCCGCGCAGCTTTCGACCTAGTCCCACGCCAGAAGCTGTGGACTGTATTGGGTGAACTAGGGATCCCGCCCTCACTTTTAAATATCTTGATCCGCCTCCATGCAGGAAATTACGCCCAGGTTAGATGTGGTGGTGCTGGGTCTTTAACATCTCGATTTCCCGTTGGCAGGGGGGTAAGATAGGGTTGTGTCTTGGCACCGACCCTGTTCTGCCTCTAAGTCAACGGGGTAATCGCACACCTGGAGTCCGTAGCGGACACTGATGCCCCAAAGCTTGCAGGGTCCAGGATTCCCGCAATCATGTTTGCGGATGATACCCTGTTATTATCAAAATTCCCGATGGGTATTCAGCGAGTTCTGGACGGGTTTGTTTCTTTTTGCCAGGACCGGGGTCTTGAAATCAACACCACAAAAACCAAATTTATGATTTTTAACCCGCCTGCCAAAACCCGCCCAAACCACGTCATAGAGCTTGAAAGGGTCTATACCTTTGACTACCTCAGGTTGACCATCAATGAATCATTTAATTGGGTTCACCACCAAGTAAGAGCACAACTTAAGCTGACCCAGGTAGCCGGGGGCATAGCTTCTGCATTAGCGCTTTGAAGCTGATTGTCGCTTGGCGCTTTTGAAACCTGGTTGTACAATTTTGCTTGGCGCTCTGTGTTTATAACTTGCACTTCATTGCTGTGTTGTACTTTCAACATTGGTAGTTTTGTGAGTGGCGCTTTGGCAGAGGTATTCTGCTGGAGTTGAGAGCCTTTGGCTGCCTGTTGACGATCATTGTGCTGTGCCCTCGCTGCTTTTACTTTAATTTTTGCCCTCCATTTTGTGTTTTCCTCTCCCCTGACCCGCCTCTCTGATCCCGCCTCCCAGCTGACCCTCCCACGCTCCGCCCCCTCCACCATCCATTTAAGCCAGATGGTCCCACGCGCAGCGTCCACGCGCTACGGCCGCGCCGAAGGTGCGCCAAAGGTAAGCCTGTCTACGCCCTTCCGCGCCTGGACCGCGCCCAGTGCCAGACCCCCTGGTCCCTTTAATATCCCGCCCACTCGCATCACTTACGATTCCGCCACCCTCTTAGCCCTTAACTCCGGCCGCTCCCTTACCTGCGCCCAAGCCGCTCCTGGACACACCCATGGTCCCTTCTCATGCTACTCCTGCAAGTTCGACGGCTCCAATACCAACTCCCCATCCACCACCGTGCCACAGAGACCCAACACCAACCACCTAAAATGCTTCCTGCTCAACACCCGCTCAATCCACAGACATGCCATCGACCTTTGGAATCTTCTAGACACCACCTCACCAGACATCGCCTTCCTAACAGAAACATGGATGAATGCCTCATCAGCCCCAGACATCACCATTGCCATCCCTGAAGGATACAAGATTATCCGCAAGGACCGCGTCAAGCATACAGGAGGTGGCATCGCCATCGTCCACAAGAATTCCATTCACATCACAACCAGCTCAGATGACAACCTTGCCAGCGCCGAGCACCTTCACTTCCAGATCCACACTGACCCCAAAACCACACTCAGAGGCACCCTTCTCTACCGGCCCCCGGGCGCAATTCAATGACGATATCGCTGACTTCATCACCACACACGCCCTCCCCTCCGAGGACTACATCTTATTGGGAGACCTCAACTTTCACCTGGAAAAGAGCAATGACAACAGCACCACCACCCTTCTGGACAACCTCGCAAACCTTAGACTTAAACAACTTGTCACGTCCCCCACCCACATTGCAGGTCACACACTCGACCCTATCTTCACCTCCAGCAACTAAGTCTCTTTCAGCCACACCACAGCTCTTCACTGGACGGACCACAGCTGCGTTCACTTTTTCTTCAATAAGCCCACAATGCACCACCACCATCAACCCACCCTACGTAGAAATTGGAACAAAATCACCATCGACCAGATCTCTTCATCGCTCCTCCAAACCCCTCCTGTCCACTCCTCTAACCCCGACAAAGCAGCCATTAACCTCACCCAATGGCTATCCAAAAGCGCCGACATCCTAGCACCATTGAAAAAACATCAAAACAAACTAAACAGCAAGAAGGCCTCCTGGTTCAACGATGATCTTAAGAAATCCAAGAAACTCTGCCGCTCCCTCGAGAAAGCATGGAAAAAAGACCCAAACTCCAACACCAGAGACGCCTTCAAAAACGCTACCCGCATACACCACCAACTAATCCGGTCCGCCAAGAAAGCCGCCTTCAAAGACCGTCTAGATAACAACGCCCACAATAGCAAGGAATTATTCAACATCGTCAAAGAATTTACCAACCCATCAGCAAACTCCAACGACATCACCCCCTCTCAAACCCTCTGCGACTCCCTAGCCTCCTTCTTCCACAACAAAATTGCAGACATCCACAACAGCTTCGACAACCGACCCGAAGACCTACCCACCCATTCTTCTGCAGGACCTCCTCCCCCCTTGAACATCCTTAACATCTGGAACCCAATCTCCACTGAGGACACCATCCGTCTGATGAACTCCATCCACTCAGGATCCCCAACTGACCCATGCCCTCACCACATCTTCAACAAAGCAGACTCCATCATAGCACCACACCTCCGAGACGTCATCAACTGCTCCCTCAATTCCGCCACCTTCCCGGAAAGCTGGAAACACGCAGAACTCAGCGCCCTTCTGAAAAAACCCACAGCTGACCCCACCGAACTCAAAAACTACCGCCCCATCTCGCTCCTTCCTTTCCCGGCCAAAGTCATTGAGAAAGCTGTCAACAACCAGCTTGCCGCCTTTCTCGAAAACAACAAATCCCTCGACCCCTCACAGTCCGGATTCTGAGCCAAACACAGCACTGAGACCGCACTCATCGCAGCAACAGACGACATCCGAACCCTACTGGACAATGGAGAAACAGTCGCCCTCATCCTCCTTGACCTCTCCGCAACATTCAACACAGTCTGCCATAGCACCCTATTACAGCGCCTCAGTAACATCGGAATCCAAGGAAAAGCACTGGATTGGATCACCTCCTTCCTCACCGGTAGAACTCAGAGAGTCAGGCTCCCTCCTTTCAAATCAGAGGCCTCTGAAGTCATCTGCGGCGTGCCACATGGATCATCACTCAGCCCCACCCTCTTCAACGTATACATGAGCCCCCTCGCAGCCATCGTTCGCCAACACAATCTCAACATCATCTCCTACGCTGATGACACCCAACTGATCCTCTCACTCACCAAAGACCCTAACACCGCCAAAAACAACTTACACGAAGGAATGAAAGAAGTAGCCGAGTGGATGAAGCACAGCCGTCTGAAACTGAACTCAGACAAAACAGAAGTCCTTATCTTAGGAACCTCCCCCTCCGCCTGGGATGACTCTTGGTGGCCAGAGGCCCTTGGAAAAGCACCCATCCCGACAGACCACGCACGGAACTTGGGCGTCATCCTGGACTCCTCACTCTCAATGACCAGACAAGTCAACGCTGTCTCTTCATCCTGCTTCAACATTCTTCACATGCTTAAAAAAACTTTTCACTGGATCCCCACCGAAACTAGAAAAACGGGCACTCACGCACTTGTTACGAGTCGCATGGACTACGGAAACACCCTATACGCCGGTTCCACCGCAAAACTCCAGAAAAAACTCCAACGCATCCAGAACGCCTCAGCCAGGCTCATACTGGATATCCCACGTAAAGAACACATCTCTGGACACCTGAAAAACCTCCACTGGCTCCCTGTGAATAAGAGAATTACCTTCCTCCTACTAACCCACGCACACAAAGCACTTTACGATCTCGGACCCGAATGACTCAACACACGAATGTCTTTCTACACCCCCTCCCGTCAACTACGTTCCTCCAACCAAGCCCTGGCCACTGTTCCCCGCATCAACAAAGCCACCATGGGAGGTAGATCCTTCTCCTACCTGGCAGCCAAGACCTGGAACTCTCTCCCCACTCACCTTCGGCTTACTCAGAACCACCTAGCATTCAGAAAGCAACTTAAAACTTGGATATTCGACAAGTAATTTTCCTCTTCCTCAAGCGCCTTGAGACCCTATGGGTATGTAGTGCGCTATATACATTTTTGACTTGACTTGACTTGACTATGGGGCGGAGCTGTGGGGATTCAAGGTTGCTCCAGGAATTGCAATTGCTGAAAACAGATTTCTTAGGCAGTTGGTAGCTCTACCTCCAAGCACGCCCCTGGTCCCCATTAAGACTTGACCTGGGCTTACGGCAGATAGAAGAAGAGTTGGCCCTAAGACCACTAACTTTTTGGAGGCGGCTCTGGGCCTCTCCGGAGTTGAGTGTATACAGGGGAGAGTTAACTGAGATTTTGCAACTAACCAATGCTGCTAAATTACCCTGGTTTAAGCATGTCAGAGGGGAACTTGAGAATCTAGGTCTTGAGGCAATGTGGTCCGACCCAAAGCAAGCATGTGCAGGGACCTCGAGATTGAAGATGGTCCAGCTGTACCGGGAAAATAAAAGGGCGCGTTTACTGGCCAACATCCAAACGGGAACACTTACAGCCACGTTTCTAGCAATAAAGGACTGCTATTTTTATGAGCAAGTTTTGGATGATATTGGTCCAGCCTTGGCGAGGAAGCTTTTCCTACAATGGTGGCACGGCTCTCTCCCTATTAGAGCGCTGACTTCAAAGTGGAGCACTTAATTCCCTGGGAATTGCCCAGGTTGTAGCGCCAATCTAGAAAGTGAGGTCCATGTTGTCTTTTTCTGCCCTGCCTAGGTTAGTCCAAGGAGGAGGTGGGTTGCCCCGTTATGTAAAAATCTGGGGCTAACTCACTGTGCCCAAGCATACAGGATTCTTAAGTCCGATGTCTCGTTGGTTGTGGTCTTTGCTGTAACTAAGTACTTAGCAGCAATGTGGAACATGAGAAGGTCACTGTTAAATACCCTCTGAGACTTGAAATATGGTTATTTGACTGGACTACAGGGGGTTGTCCCCTCTTATCTCTGTGGTGTACGAGGGATTATGTATTATGCACTTTGTACTTTTTAATGTATGTGGATTGGTTGGAATGTTTTAAATTCTTAATCCTCGTTTTTACTATTTTAGATGTAATAAATGTTTGTAATTTCTCTTTTATGACAAACAAATTGTCGAAATAAAGGAATAAAGAAAGAAAATTAACCACTTACAATTACCACCCTCATTGCCTAACCATCTTCCTTGTATATTTTTTTTGTGTACCTGAATCTAATATGTCTCGCATCATATGATCAGCTACCTGATTATTGTCTTGCTCACTATTATGTAAAGCGCTCTGATATTTTTAGGTCTAGCTAATGCTATATAAAACCTATGAATAAAAACTTTGTCTTCATTTGGCTTAGGCCACAAGAAAAATATGAAAAAGTGTTCTAGAAGAGGAGGAAACAGCAGGAATGACAGGTCTTAACAGGGAATATCCTCTATGCATATTTACAGGGCATGCTAATGGTTTACGGTTGAAAAGCAGTACAAGGAGGATTTTAGAGTATCTAAGACAGTCAGATGTCCATATCATAATATTAGAAGAGGCACAGTATCTTAAAGGAGTGCAATGAAGTGTTTAGAGCTCAGAGGTTGATTAGAAGCTTTGCCTGCACAGATCAGGCATGCTGTAAGAAGGGGCATTGCCATATTATTAAGACCTCGAAACTGGTGAGTATAGTAGAGTACAAGTGAAATAGCTGGCTAATGGCTTTAGTTTTAATTTATTGCTTTTGGGTTGTAATTGTAGGCATTTACTGTCCAGATATAGATCATCCAAGCCCATTGCAGGCTCTACATTAAACTTATTAGAAGCTACAGTGTCGATAACTGTAGGGGGGATCTCACTATACTATAAGATCCCAAGTTAGATAGATCTACTGCAAGGAGTGCAATTAGGTCTTCAAAAATTCACTCACAGGTCAGGCTTTTGATTAGGTACCCGGGGCTTTGGATATATGGAGATTAAAAGTCAGCAGGATCAGGGAATTCACATTCCATAACAAGAAATGTAGACATTTTTCACAAATTGATTATTTTTTGACGATTAACAAGGTTAAGAAGGTGGCTCATCTACCAGATCATCAATCAGATCATTCAACCATAAGGCATAAAATATCCCTGAGTAAGGGGGAGAATCCACCAGGTAGACACTAGACAGAAAGTTATTGTTAGATCAATCAGTGGTTGATAAGTTAAGTTAAAAAATAGGGCTTAGACCTTCATTGTATTGGTGCAGAATGTGGATGACACAGGAGCTATTAGCTCATCAGCAGGGCCTAGAGGAGGTCCTCAGCTTACCTGGTGCCCTAAAAATACCATGGGTCAGGTACATCCAACAATCCTTTACCCAACTAGGCTGTGCGAATCATTGGACCACTCCAACAGACCTCAGTGGGGTCACTAAGGCTGCCACCAAGAGCTCGTACTGGCAGCACAAGACACTTACATCGGGCAAGCAGGAATAGGTTATCTATCTTCTGTATTTCTTGAATTTAAGGTAGATTTTAAACTGGAACTCTTTTTTGATGAAGTTGAGCCCCTATCAGCTAAGACATTATATTTGAAATTTTGCAATGGGAGCTCTATGTTCTTTTACTTCTAAATGGCAGTAAGTTTACAGGGATCGGAAAGGAACTTGCCCTCGTGGTGCTGGATCCAATGAACCCATCGAAAATGTTCTGCTCTTTTGCCCTGCTTACAGGGGACATTGGGGAAATAGATACTTCCACTTTGCCGGCTCCTGGGCATACAAGATTATATAACAGTAACTAGCAGCCCGTCCCGACGTTGTCCGGGTATGAATTGAAGCCGGCCAGTAGTATAGCATTTCTTATCTGTGACAGGTCTGTGAAACGCTCAGATTCACAGTGCACTGCTGATGCACTTAAGAGTTCGCGTTCAGTAGTGTGTGAACTCGAGTTTCCCTACTTTATTTTTCCTTGCAATATTATATAGCGCGGACTCGACAACATGGCACGAGCACAATTTACATTACAGAAGAACACATTCATTTGTGGTAGGCACGGGGAGACAAAGCGATTTGCCTGGAATCACAGGATGTTGAGCTGATGCCGAGATTTGAGCGTAGCTCCCCAGCTCTAAAGTTCGCAATTCTAGAACTTGTGGCGGGAGGTGTGTCTAAAAGTGTATGTCGGTGCTGGCCATCGATGAGAGAGACCTGTGCATTTTTCCAATGGCTGGTGAAAAAATATGAGTATGTTGCTGGAGATGTGGGCCGACGTGCCACCAATGTACTTACCGGGGAGGGTAAATACCCATTATTCCGCAACTCTCTTTCTGCAAACCATCACTCCGCACACTTTCATTACGAAAGTACCATGACTCCGCAATGCCATTATAACGCATGGCATTATATTTTATATGCTTTTACCACGCATACATTTACAACAAAATTTGTTGTAAATGCATGAATGGTAAAAGCATGTTTTTTTAAAAGTTCGGATATGGTAAGTATGTGTATAGGGGTATATGTTTTGGGGTACTGAGGTATATGTTTTGGAGTGTTTGGGTATTTTAAGGGTTCAGATATAGTTTTGGGTTATGGGGTACAGGGGTAGTTTTAGGGTTTAGGGATAGGTATGGGTTTTGGGGTAAAGGGGTATTTTTAGGGTTCAGGGCTAGGTTTGTGTTTTGGGGTATAGGGGTATTTTTAGGGTTCAGGGGTAGGTTTGGGTTTTGGGGTACAGGGGTATTTTAAGGGTTCAGGGCTAGGTTTGGGTTTTGGGGTACAGGGGTATTTATAGGGTTCAGGGCTAGGTTTGGGTTTTGGGGTACAGGGGTATTTTTAGGTTTAGGGATAGGTATGGGTTTTGGAGTACAGGGTATATTTATAGGGTTTTGGGGTATTTTAAGGCGTAAGGGTGGTTTTATGATTATGGGGTGCAGGGGTATTTAAAGGGAGAAGGGTGGGATTAGCACACGATATGAGACACGGCATGAAGTGCGGAACGTACCACACGCCCCCAGCGTTTGTCACGCCCCGAGCACACGCCCACAGCACAACGCAGACACGCCCACAAGGGACTGCTTTGCTGGCACGGTTCTTTTACCTTTTAAATGCACATGGTGGGCGTCTGCATAGCCTATGTCCTTCTGCTGCAACTGCCCTTTCCAACGCTGTATTGGGTGTTGTGATTGGTGCTGTGGTTCCTGAGATTACCCGCCTCAAAGGTTTGGGCTCGCTCTTTATTATATTAGTATGGATATGGAAAAGGATTTTGAGAACTGATTCTGGGCAACCCATAGTGTTTGCCGTCTCACAGTATCTGCTATGCATGTGGAGATTAAGGTCCAAATTATCTGCAGTCCAGCGATCATGGTTCCATTGAAATTTGACTTGCACACATTCTGTAGAAAATTGTTGTTCTTGCTGGGATGATTTTTTTTCTCATTTATCGTATGTGTTACTTTCGCCATGTGCCAATTAAAGGGAAGGTTAGATTTATTGTGGCTCCACAAGGTTGCGTAAAGTAGTGGGCAAGTAATTATAATCAAACAGCTACACTAGCAGCATATGAGAAGCAAGTTGTCCCTTTCTGCATTTTCCTATGGTCTATTGATGGTAGGACATACCGGGAGTTGCATTATGCACACACTATAAGTTATGTTACAAAATGAGCCCGCTCATGTTAAGCTGCTAGTGTTAGCTGCTCTTAAACATTTTGCAAATTTATTATTGCGATAGCTTTGCCACAACCATAGGAGGAAGACAACTGTAGTTCTTTTTCTGATATTTTCACATGGTTTAAAGACAAGTTGTTCTTACATATTGTTATTTAAAGTCACTTATCATGGATATTTTAACATTTGGAAATTTATAATTACGATTTTAATGACATTTTTACAATGAATTGTATGTTTCTTTTATGGTTTTTTTAACCAAATAAAGATTCTTGTAATGATAAGCTAAAAAGAGACACTGAATGGTTCTTTAAGATAAATGAAGGATCAGCTTCCTCCCATAAAGTCTGGGATTCTTTTAAGGCTTTTAGAAGAGGCAGTATTATGAGTTTGGAAGTATTGCCAAATAATGTAGCTAAGAAAAAACATTGAGAACTTATCGAGAGATTTGCCAGGCTACAGTCTGGGCTACAGGGTGGAACCCAGAAGTGTGATACACAGAACAGTGAATTGCGAGAGTCTAGGGAGTAGCTATCATATCATGTGGAGGGGATCTGATGTGGAAAGTGGAAAGCGAGCAAGTTGGCCCACTTTGTGTATGGAGAAGGTTGTGGATAGCTTCTAGCCTGGAAATAAAATGCGGCTAGTATAAGGAATCTTGTTGGAGAGATAGAAGATAAGGTGACTGGGCAAAGGCAAATCAATGATGGAGATATAGAAGAGGCCTCTTCTCCTTCTCTTACCAAGACTTATATACAGAGGAAGAACGAGGGTAGATGATCTCATAGAAGAATGGTTAGAGGAGGACTCATTACTAAAGTTTTAGACAGAGATGATAGTCCTCCTGAATCCGGAAATAGGACAAGATGATGTCAAATAATTGTTGAGAAAAGTGGAAAAAGGTAAAGTATCAGGCCCTGATTGTTTGCCAAGTGAGTTGTATACAGCCCTGGAGGGTGAGATCCTTCCGGTGCATACTCGATTGGTGGAGGACATATTTTCAGGGGGTGGTACTCTTCCGCGTTTATCTTGAAGCCTAACAAGGATCCACAAGAATGAGAATCTTAAAGGTTGATCTCTTTGCTGAGTTGTGATTATAAATACATCACATGGATTTTGGCAAAGAGGTTGGATAAAGCGATTAAGCTAAGTGCAGGAGAATCAGAAGGCAATTATCAGGGGTGGCAGCTTCATGAGTTAACACACTGGTTGGTTGGTTCAATTGATATGGCAACAGCATGATGAGTCCCATTAGTAGCATAAATCTTTATTCGGTTAAAATGTAACCATAAAAGATAGATATAATCCATAAAGACGTATAAAAAATGAGTATCCCATAAAACGTCAGTAAACACACAGTAAATTATCCGGCTCCCAGATCCACCAATATAATGTTCATTACAAAACAACATACATCATAAAGAAGGGCTTTCAAACGTTACAGAAACAGATATCCAATAAAACTTCGATAAGTACATAATGGATTATCCTTCTCCCAAATACACCAAAATAGCATTAATTGCAATAAAGTTCACATCATAAAAAGGGGTTTCAAACATTTCAGGTGGTATGAAAGGCATCTGTTCCCACCTAACAAATCTCAGATCCCAAGACACAATCAAGACCATACCTCCAGTAGCTTAATTACACACCTCAGAAAATGAGCTATGCACACACAAGTGTGAACGTCCCTAAGCAACAGAAGCTGTAACATTGCAGGTCTCGCTCTTGCAAATTTTAGGTTTTTGAGAAGCAGTATTAAATAACGGTTTCTGGGCCAGATTTAAAAATAACAAAATAAATGTAAAATGATCAATAGTTTATACAGAATAATGATCACACTCGCAGGGGCTCAGTGCAACCAATCAGACTAGCCCTTGGGAAAGCTAATCAGTTGTACAAAAAATTAAACCTAAAACTTGTTAATAACGGCTGATGATAAACATTAGTTACCCATGTAAGGTAAGGTTCTGTTGAGGGCACTGTTTTTATTAGGCAAAAGGTGTGGGCAACAGATTTCAGTAATTCATTGCTTTCTCTTTGGGCAGAAAATTAAGGGATGAAAGTGAGTTTAACCCAGTCATTGTCTGATTTGGTGATCTTTTCCGAAGTAAAAAATCTATCCAGGCAGCCTATCCTGGTGACTTTCAACTTTATTATATAACCAAGCCAAGGTATTTCTTTTACATTGTCCAATGAAAGGCAGTCCCTGATGATCAGTCTGTTTAGGGTTAGCTCACTTCTGTAGCACACCAAGATCCATTGTAGCAAGGGTCTTAATGCGATTGTGTCTGAGATGTCTCTGAGACCCAGCTCTTCGTGGCCTACAAAAGTTGAGGTGTTCTGCTGGACCTCCAAAAACCTTCTGGTACACCTGTACTCCTCAACTTGAATCATGTGACAATCCTTATATCTCCAGCTATCACAGCCATAGGTTGTGACAGAGACGCATTTCGTGCTATACATTTGAAGAAGGGAACTTAATCGTTTTCATGCCCATCTGGGCACCAAAATCCAGCACTGCCCCTATGTGCAAGCAAGCATTCTTCTTTTAGACAAAAGAAGAGAACCCCATGCATTCCTATTAGCAAACAAAATACCCAGGTAATTAATAGTGGGTACTTGTGCATTATTAAGTTTGTTATAATAAAAAGCTTTAAATTTGATGGGGTTAACATCAACAGCCATTACGACTTCATTGGCTGTCGATCCAGAACCGGATCAAATTAAAGTCATTATGTATTGTTTATAAAACGCTCAACAGGCAAGGCCCACACTCTTTGAGTGAGCAACTGATACCATATCAGCCTTCCCGTCAACTCCGGTCCTCCAACTGCAACCACCTAGTGATCCCCCGTGTTAAAACAGTATCTTGGGGCAACTGTCGATTTACGGTCGCTGCACCAAAACTGTGGAACACTCTCCCGTTGGACATTAGAACCTGTCCAACCCTGCTCCAATTTCGCAAGAGACTCAAAACGTGGCTGTTCACTCAATAACTTCACAAATATTGGTAAATACAGAGAACTCTAACATCATTCAGAATTTTGCAAACTAACCAGCACCAAGACGCCTACGGGTATTTGCTGCGCTTTACAAATAGCAATAAATAAATAAATAAATAAATAAATATGATTTGGTATGGTTTATGGAAAGATCTAATTGACCCATAAATTCAGAAAAGGTGTCCAGTAAAAGTTGCATACCCATGGCCGTCCTCAACATGAGGACCGCATCGTCCGCATACAGCAGAACTGGTATTGCATAATGACCTACATGGGGACATCACATTTCTTCTCAATTAACACTGCAGCTAGGGGATTGATATAGATGGCAAGCAAGAAAGGGGACAGGATACATCCCCACCTGACACCACAGATAATTGACAAGGATCTTGAGCAACGGCCATCGACTCCAAACCTAATTGATTCGGGCATATCCCTATGCAAATCTGCTAGCAAGGACACCAAAACCTGATCTACCCCCAATAACTACATCATAGCCCACTTAGTACAGTTTACTCAGTCGAATGCTGAAGTAAAATCTATGAAACTTAAAAATAGGGTGTAATTTTTGGCCAGAGTTTACTTTTGAGTTAAAAATATAGGTTCCTGGACATGGTTGATGGTACCAAGACCAGGCCTGAAACCATACTGTAAGCCGGATATGATACTACTATTTCTAGCCCATAAGGATAGGCTTTAAAGGATCACCTGAGCTAAAACCTTGACAGTTATGTCACTCATGTCAGGGCTTTGGAAGTGCAACCGGGCCAGTCAATGCGCTATCTGGGTTTAAACATTGTAAAAGACCTTAATAAACTCACTATGGTAAACTTTACAGCAGTTGCCAAAGAGTGTAAAAAGTTGATGCAATCGTGGTCCCATCTGCAATTATCCCTAATTGGGAGAGTCAATTTGATTAAAATGTCCATCTTGCCTAAAATATAATTTCTGTTTAACACCATTCCTCTTTATTTCGAACAGACACACATTTCTAATCTACAATCAGATATTATCTCTTTTATCTGGAACAAAAAACTTCCAAGAATTGCCTGGAAAAAGCTTAGGAGGCGATGGGATAAGGGGGAATTGCTGCCCCAGACTTAAAACTATACGCTTGGGCATTTCAGTTGTCGCACACCCGAATGCTGTTAAAAGAACCAATAGACCATGGTGGGCCTGATGTTTTCAGCTATGTTGGAGGGGGAAGGCCTTAGTCAGTCGGGGTACCTTTTCAAATTTGGCAATCCGAATGTTTTTAAAAAGATTAAACTGAAGATTTTATTTGGACTAGCGAAGATGTGGAATGAGTTAATCAACTTCATAAAACAAGGGTATTTTTGTGAAAAGACACCGCTCTGGGGACTACCTGAAAGTCCGGCCTGGTTAGAAGATACGCTAGCCATACCTTTGAAAGAGGCTGACCTTAAAGTTTGGGGAGATCTCTTCCATGAGGGAGATTTACTCTCGTGGGAGTATCTCCAGAACAGGACAGGGTCAACAATATCGAGGTTTAAATATCTACAAATGACTAGTTGCACACAGGCCTATAACTCTAAACCCTTAAAAAGAAATAGATTCTCTCTTGGAGGGTACAGTCAAATGATAACGATCTTGGTGAATACTGGTCCCATAAAAAAGGAGGTCTCAAAATGGTTTAATTTCCTGCTTGAGGAATCAGACGGCGAATTTAAATTACCAATCCATCTGTGGGGAACCTTGATTGTGGGACAGGATCCACTAAGCCTTTGGTCATCCTCTTTTGACCTCCTAAAAAATTTAGTAAAACCCTCATGGCTCCGTAGGAATCACTTATTTACCCTACATAGAGCATATTTTTCTCCCCAAAGATTATCTAAATTTTCTTTAGGCAACCCAGTGGCATGTCCTAAGTAGTGGGCAAGTAATTATAATCAAACAGCTACACTAGCAGCATATAAGAAGCAAGTTTTCCCTTTCTGTATTTTCCTATGGTCTATTGATGGTAGGACATACCGGGAGTTGCATTATGCACACACTATAAGTTATGTTACAATATGAGCCCGCTCATGTTTAAGCTGCTAGTGTTAGCTGCTCTTAAACATTTTGCAAATTTATTATTGCGATAGCTTTGCTACAACCATAGGAGGAAGACAACTGTAGTTCTTTTTCTGATATTTTCACATGGTTTAAAGACAAGTTGTTCTTACTTATTGTTATTTATAGTCACTTATCATGGATATTTTAACATTTGGAAATTTATAATTACGATTTTAATGACATTTTTACAATGAATTGTATGTTTCTTTTATGGTTTTTTAACCAAATAAAGATCCTTGTAATGATAAGCTAAAAAGAGACACTGAATGGTTCTTTAAGATAAATGAAGGATCAGCCTCCTCCCATAAAGTCTGGGATTCTTTTAAGGCTTTTAGAAGAGGCAGTATTATGAGTTTGGAAGTGTTCCCAAATAATGTAGCTAAGAAAAAACATTGAGAGCTCATCGAGAGATTTGCCAGGCTACAGTCTGGGCTACAGGGTGGAACCCAGAAGTGTGATACACAGAACAGTGAATTGCGAGATTCTAGGGAGCAGTTATCATATCATGTGGAGGACATCTGATGTGGAAAGTGGAAAGCGAGCAAGTTGGCCCACTTAGTGTATGGAGAAGGGTGTGGATAGCTTCTAGCCTGGAAATAATATGCGGCTAGTATAAGGAATCTTGTTGGAGAGATAGAAGATAAGGTGACTGGGCAAAGGCAAATCAATGATGGAGATATAGAAGAGGCCTCTTTTCCTTCTCTTACCAAGACTTATATACAGAGGAAGAATGGGGGTAGATGATCTCATAGAAGAATGGTTAGAGGAGGACTCATTATTAAAGTTTTAGACAGAGATGATAGTCCTCCTGAATCCGGAAATAGGACAAGATGATGTCAAATAATTGTTGAGAGAAGTGGAAAAAAGTAAAGTATCAGGCCCTGATTGTTTGCCAAGTGAGTTGTATACAGCCCTGGAGGGTGAGATCCTTCCGGTGCATACTCGATTGGTGGAGGACATATTTTCACGGGGTGGTACTCTTCCGCGGTTATCTTGAAGCCTAACAAGGATCCACAAGAATGAGAATCTTAAAGGTTGATCTCTTTGCTGAGTTGTGATTATAAATACATCACATGGATTTTGGCAAAGAGGTTGGATAAAGCGATTAAGCTAAGTGCAGGAGAATCAGAAGGCAATTATCAGGGGTGGCAGCTTCATGAGTTAACACACTGGTTGGTTGGTTCAATTGATATGGCAACAGCATGACGAGTCCCATTAGTAGCATAAATCTTTATTCGGTTAAAATGTAACCATAAAAGATAGATATAATCCATAAAGACATATAAAAAATGAGTATCCCATAAAACGTCAGTAAACACACAGTAAATTATCCGGCTCCCAGATCCACCAATATAATGTTCATTACAAAACAACATACATTATGAAGAAGGGCTTTCAAACGTTAAAGAAACAGATATCCAATAAAACTTGGATAAGTACATAATGGATTATCCTTCTCCCAAATACACCAAAATAGCATTCATTGCAATAAAGTTCACATCATAAAAAGGGGTTTCAAACATTTCAGGTGGTATGAAAGGCATCTGTTCCCACCTAACAATTATCAGATCCCAAGACACAATCAAGACCATGCCTCCAGTGGCTTAATTACACACCTCAGAAAATGAGCTACGCACACACAAGTGTGAACGTCCCTAAGCATCAGAAGCTGTAACATTGCAGGTCTCGCTCTTGCAAATTGTAGGTTTTTGAGAAGCAGTATTAAATAATGGTTTCTGGGCCAGATTTAAAAATAACAAAATAAATGTAAAATGATCAATAGTTTATACAGAATAATGATCATACTCGGAGAGGCTCAGTGCAACCAATCAGACTAGCCCTTGGGAAAGGTAATCAGTTGTACAAAAAAATTAAACCTAAAACTTGTTAATAACGGCCGATGATAAACATTAGTTACCCATGTCAGGTAAGGTTCTGTTGAGGGCACTGTTTTTATTAGGCAAAAGGTGTGGGCAACCGATTTCAGTAATTCATTGCTTTCTCTTTGGGCAGAAAATTAAGGGATGAAAGTGAGTTTAACCCAGTCATTGTCTGATTTGGTGATCTTTTCCGAAGTGAAAAATCTATCCAGACAGCCTATCCTGGTGACTTTCAACTTCATTATATAACCAAGCCAAGGTATTGCTTTTACATTGTCCAATGAAAGGCAGTCCCTGATGATCAGTCTGTTTAGGTTTAGCTCACTTCTGTAGCACACCGAGATCCATTGTAGCAAGGGTCTTAATGCGATTGTGTCTGAGATGTCTCTGAGACCCAGCTCTCGTGGCCTACAAAAGTTGAGGTGTTCTGCTGGACCGCCAAAAACCTTCTGGTAAACTTGTACTCCTCAACTCGAATCATGTGACAATCCTTATATCTCCAGCTATCACAGCCATAGGTTGTGACAGAGACGCATTTTGTGCTATACATTTGAAAAAGGGGCTTAATCGTTTTCATGCCCATCTGAGCACCAAAATCCAGCACTGCCACTATGTGCAAGCAAGCATTCTTCTTTTAGACAAAAGAAGAGAACCCCATGCATTCCTATTAGCAAACAAAATACCCAGGTAATTAAAAGTGGGTACTTGTGCAATATTACGTTTGTTATAATAAAAAGCTTTATATTTGGTGGGGTTAACATCAACAGCCATTACATATGATTTCGTATGGTTTATGGAAAGATCTAATTGATCCATAAAATCAGAAAAGGTGTCTAGTAAAAGTTGCATACCCATGGCCGTCCTCAACATGAGGACCGCATCGTCCGCATGGAGCAGAACTGGTATTGCATAATGACCTACGTGGGGACATCACATTTCTTCTCAATTAACACTGCAGCTAGGCGATTTATATAGATGGCAAGCAAGAAAGGGGAGAGGATACATCCCCACCTGACACCATGGATTATTGGCAAGGATCTTGAGCAACGGCCATCGACTCCAAACCTAACTGATTCGGGCATATCCCTATGCAAATCTGCTAGCAAGGACACCAAAACCTGATCTACCCCCAATAAAAACATCATAGCCCACTTAGTACAGTTTACTCGGTCGAATGCTGAAGTAAAATCCATGAAACTTAAAAATAGGGTGTCATTTTTGGCCAGAGTTTCCTTTTGAGTTATAAAATATAGGTTACGGGACCTGGTTGATGGTACCAAGACCAGGCCTGAAACCATACTATAAGCCGGATATGATACTACTATTTCTAGCCCATAAGGATAGGCTTTAAAGGATCACCTGAGCTAAAGCCTTGACAGTTATGTCACTCAGGGAAATGGGCCTATAACAAACGGGTCAGCTCGATCACCCTTTTTTAAAACAGGGACAATAATGGACTGTGCCCATAACTTGGCATGAAGCGTTTAATATCTTGGATAAAAAGAGAGCCCAAATAATAGGATCAGTGCTATAGAGATCCACTGGTACTCCTTCAGAACATGGAACCTTATTTCCAGCCAATCTTGGAATGGCCGCTACTACTTAAGGAATAGAGAAAGAGATGGTCGACTTCAGCATAATAGATTGCGAAGGAAAGTCTGACACCAACTCTACAGAATATATATGAGAGAAATGGTCAAGCCATTTTCCTTCTTCAATCACAGAAATCAGGTAGGACCAATTCTCTGACCCTAGAGATGGGCTATTTATGACCTGCCAGAAGGTGGCACTATCATGAGTATTGCACACACTGATTAATTGTTCCCAAGCCTCATCCTTTTGGGACTCTTTCCTTTCCTTAACAGCTTTTTTATACTGGCTAAGCAGAAAACTCACCTTCACTCCATCCCTAGGAATACGTGTGAGGGCCTTCTTTAAATCGCATTGGGTTTTAGTGCATACTTGATCAAACCAAAGTTCCACTCTGGTGACAGTATCATCTCTACTGGGGACAGTAAGAGCATCCCTCACAGCTGCACAGGGTTAGGTAAACGCCTTCAGGACATCTTTGGGCTCAGAGTCAGGACTTAAGCAGCATTCGGTATTACAACTCGGATGACAAAAGAAGGTTGCAAGGGATTACTTTAGACCATTTCAGCCACCAGCCCTGATTAGTGGGGCTAAGATGTAAAGAGGCAAGTGCTGGTAATGACCGCTTCTGGAGTGAAAATATTAAGGATAGAACCAAAGGATTTTGGTCACTCCAACCATACTCTAATACCCTATGCTGAACTAGAAGATGTAACAGGGATGAAGAAATTAAAAAATAATTCACAATTGTTTCATACCCCCTACCTACATATGTAGGAGCCTCCAGGAAGTTTGGTATGACCAAATTCAAAGATTACACTAAGAAACTTGCCTTTTCCCCTTGAGTGGAGTACTCAAAGTGATCACTAAGAAAATCCTCGTGGATGGACATGTCCTGTAATATCTGGCAAGACTTTTTACAGGGATGAATATTAAAATCGCCTAAAATTTCTATTGGGATAAAAGAAATAAAACTTGGACCAGATTCTGGCCCATAGAGGTAATAACCTCAGAACATGCTAGTTGGCCATTTGGGTTATAAATATTGAGAAGAAGAAGACGTGATTTGTTATGAAAGGTGAGCAAGACCGCTTCTAAATTAGGGAAGTTAATATTCAACTGGTCTATTAAACAATTCAATGGCAATGATATTAAAATACACGCCCCTCTCCTCTTGGTGCAACCTTGAAAAAGAAGAAAAAGCTGGACAAAACAAAACAAAATTAGCAAACCCATCTACAAAAGGGAGCAGTTCTACCTGACCAGGGGCCAGATGTACGACCCTTTTTAATGCCCACAAACAGAATATTAGCCTGTTTGCGACCACTAAAAAGAGCTGTTGTATGCACAAACCCTATTTTGTGACTTAGTAACCTATTACCAACTCCCAAAATAGGGGTTGCGAGTCGCTATATGGAAGGGGTGTGTCAAAGTTGTCACTTCCTATTAGCGAGGCGCACTGGTATGTACAATAGTTTTCCAGCCACAAATGTGGTTACAAAACTATTGCAGTTACCTCTTACTTCAAGTAAGTGGTAAGCCAGTCGCTAACGGTAAGGGGTCCCTTTTGCGAATGTGTGCTAAAATATATATTTTTTTTGCCTGCCTGCCATTTCTGCCTGCCATTACAAAATAAAAATAAAATTTTTCATTTTTTTCTTTTAAACGCATCCCTTTTTCCTTTAAGGAAAACAGTCTGCATTTAGAAAAAAAAAGTATTTTTATTTAAAAAGCAAACAAAGACATGGTGGTCTGCTGTCCCCAGCAGGCCACCATTCATGTGTTCTTGCCCATTCCCAATGGGTCGCAAATTGATACCTGCCTCTTGAACATTGATGAGGCAGGTCATTTGCGACCCCATTTGGAATTGCTAAATTTGTATAAGACACATTAGTACATTCCATTTTGTGATTTGCAAATGTTAAACTTTTCCTCGGGCCCTGCAATATTTTGTCGCGTTCTAATCTAGGACCCTGATCGATACTGTGGCCTTATGCCCCTATAAGGCTATAAATCCATTTATTCCCTATATTGGCATAACCGATCAAATGCAATATTCAGAAACTCGTCTCTGGCCTCACATGAACAGAGCCACATTTCAGAATCGCTTCCTCTGCAACTTCCTTTGCAGCTCATTAGTGCAAATGACATAGCAGAAGCTACTATCTAAGATTCCTAGATTAACACTTCGAGTTCTTCAACAAGATAAAAACTCAGCAACCTGGGAAAGCCCCGCTTGCTATGTTTTGATTATTAATAGAACTCTAATGAGCACTGATAGACGATCACTTCCTAGTGACATCTTTATTGATGTCTTATGTCCAAAAACATACGTCAAACAAGGCACCTTTCAGGTATAAATATTACCAACGTTGCCTTAAGCAAATGCTGCTGTTTCGCTGAAGCTGAAGCTATCGCTGTCAAGCTAATGCTGACACTATCGCTACTGCTATCGCTGCTAACGAGCGAATGATGGTGTGGTGAACTTAGGAGCTGAACAGCCGTCCCCTGCAAGAGCACAGCAGATGCAAGCTGCCCGTGGACGCTGCCCCTCCTCTTCCTCGACGCGCTGAGAGAGAAGCTGTCATTTCTCCTGCAGAGAAATCCAGCTCCGGCGTTTACAGCCTACTCTTGCGAGTGACTGGGATATCGAGTCCCCTGAAGGAGATACCAGACCTCCAACATTCTATTCCAGAGGTATGGTGTTGACTAAACCCTTAGAGAGAATTCTTGAAGCAAACCTTGGCAAAACCAACTTAACTAAAGCTACTTACTTACTCCCCTCCCAAGTATTAGGCTTAGGTCAGGTACACTGGGGTAGGTGTAGTTAGAAGCACCAGGTGAGTAGGTTAGCCAAATGTATATATGAATGTATATATGTTTTATTCATTTTAAACCATTGTATGGCTAAGAAACCATATAAATGCTTTTACAGTATTATTTCGCAATACTCATCTTACTGTACGTACTTTTTATAATACAAGTCTTGCAATTGTGGCAATTCATTTCTCTTGTCTGAGAAGAAAGACTGTTCAATAAATATTACCTTTTATTGAAAACGCCCGTCTCTCTATTCTCTACATATTGTGAAAGTAATCTGCACAACAACTGACTGAGTAAAATAACTGTCTATTGTTTCACACGACTCTAGAGATTGACTCTTATCTGAGGAGCAAAGTTGTCATGTTGAACAGTTGTTGGAAAACTGAATCCCTTCTTGTCTGTACCAGGGAAGCTGATCACTTCCTATTCAGTCAAGAAAGTTTCCAGTGACCTCTGAGCTAGTTGGTAACAAACCCAATTAAGTTTAGCATAGTCAGTAGAGGCCTGGAAGATCTGCACTTCTACGTCGATACTACTGTTTATGTTATTCCAATGCGCAGGGCCTATTGGGAAAATAGGAACTACACTACATGGCGCCCAAACGTTTGGTAAGGCGATAAACTAACGCAAGGCGTTAGAGTAACTCAGTCGTGCATTTTTCACACAGACCCCTTTCTCCCGTAAATACTCCAATAGACGTCTGGAGTGGGTGAAAGGTTAAAATCCGCCCGACCTTAGTAGGAAGAGATTCCTATGTAAAGCTCTGGTTTATTCAACTTTGAAGGATACAGTGTTCCAAAATATTGTGCACCTAATCTTTGTCTCCTTGGAGACCTGCTCTGCAAACCTTGCACTTATACAATGCCAGGAGAAAACGGGACAGTTGAAACCGCAGTAGATGCAAATCAACGGGACGATGGGACTACTGAACCGGGTGCAATAATCATCCCGGCACATTTAAGAAAATCTATAACGTTAAAACTTATAGAAACTGAACTGACCACACAAGGTGGCACAGTCGTCTTCGTGATAGAGGCACACGAATATCGGCAGACAGAGGTATTCTATTCATGGATAAAATTTCCAGCGGCAAACGCTGCAACACATGAGTTCCACTATTATAAAATAGAAGATCCACCGGGAGAGTACGCTCCTTTCGAGGAGATTGAAATCCAATTGAAATTCCAAGAGCACCTGCTCTGGTTTAATGGCGCCCTAAAACATAATGATCATATTACCAGGCTCGGTCCACTAGGTAGACCAGGAGCAACGTGGCCGGTTCTAGCCAGCTACACACCACATCCGGACATTGAGAAAATGTCAAAAGAAGAGCTGTTAGTACAGCTAAAAACATTAATTCAAATACATAGGCAATTAGTCCAATATGTAATGCGGACTACTACAGTCCAATCAGCTGTTAATACACCACAGCTGACCCCTTATCAGGGGAACACTAATAAAATTACACCACAGAACATACAATCATGTCTTGGTAAAACACCCGTAAAACGGGAACAAATTCCTTTCTGGTTAGCGCAGAAAATTACTCAAATAGAGGCAGTATTTCCGAATACTACCCCTATTGAGAAACACAGGATTCTGACCATCTGCCTTCCTATGGGGGTCGCACCACACATAGAGGACTGTGACACTTGGGGTACAGTCTTTGCTTCCATTTACACAAAAACACATGGTGTTCCGTCAATGGCGGTAATACCAGAAGTACTAAAACAGATTCAAAATGAATACGGTCCAGAACCTGCTTTAACTCTTGGTATGAAATTACTGAAAGACTTCAAGCAAGTCTCGGCTATATTATTAGCCAACATTAAAGGAGAAGCAGCATCTGTGGCGATCCGCCAGAAGTTGAGGGAAACAGATATAACAGATCAACCAATTGAGCTTGCCAGAATCATAGAAAAATGCTATGAAGAATTAGGTAGAGACAGCTTGGGTGGAAAACCAGTAAAGCCCCAACTGCTGGAAAATCCTGAAAAATGATTTATTAAAAATAATTCAAACACTCCTAAAAAGAGCTGGGATGGAAATAAACAATCCACTCCCAAGGAAAAAGTTTTCCAGTCCAGAGGAAGGTCTCCTCGACGGAGGGAAAGAACTCCGACTCGAGAACACCAGTCTCCCCAGAGGGAGCCCTCTGAGAAAAGATACAACCTTAGAAATAGGGATAATTTGAAGAAGCCTGATAGATATCAAAGTATTGATACACGTCCCTCTCGATCTTTTTCGCAGAAATTGGAAAGAAGAGGACGGTCAGACCCAGGAGAGCACACCAAGTCCAAAGACAAGGAACCTGCTCAGAGTAACAAATCTCAATTTCCGAAAAAGAAGGTAGTCAGTATTAGAGTAATCAACCATGCCGAGAATACTGAGGACACAGTTGAAAAACGGGGAGTGGGCACAGACAATGCTAGACAGTGCAGCAGAAATCACTATAGCCCGCAAGATCCTGATGAGTCATCTGGAGACAGTGGACACGAATGAATACATTCAGGTTGAAACTGCAGACACCAGACTTAGCGAGCCCCATAAGATATACGAAATAACACTTCGTATAGAGGGTGATAAGACTAGGAATATAAGGGGTCTATTTTGTTATAAACTCTCAAAAGGCTATGATATTCTGTTAGCTGAAAAAGATTGGCCCCCAGAGTTTGTCAGGGAGTGCCCTCGTGGCGAAGAAATGATTATGCCTGCCTTCTCGAATCATATTCCGATTCACAAAAAATATACATATGCAAGGAAATGGGCAGTAGCCCAGGCACCAGCATTATATAAAAATCATGCAGGATGGGATGAGGACTCTCCTCCTCACAAAATCCAATTAAAAAGTCAACCAACTGCACACAGACAGTATGCCATTAAGCAAGAAGCTAAAAAACAAGTCAGGGAGATTTTAGATCAACTTGAATACCAGGGGGTGATTGAAACTTGCACTTCTCAAATGATCAATCCTTTGTTTCCTGTCTCCAAGCCAGACATTTCATATTGTCTAGTTTTGGACGACAGACACCTTAATGCATGTTGCAAAACATTTGCAGTACAAAATTCGCATAGTGCTGCACTAATGAATAACATAGTTAGGAAAAAGTATAAAACGACATTAGACATATCTAATGGTTTCTTTTGTCAAAACATTGCACCAGAAAGTAGATCCTTGACCGCTTTCTCAGTAATGGGGTCTCAGAAAAATTTCTGTAGGCTCCCACAGGGGTTCAAGAACAGCCCAGGACTATTCTCAGCTAGAGTAACAGAGTTACTACAAATATATGATGATGAGGCATTATCTTACGTAGATGATATCTATCTCACAGACGACGACTTGGATACTCACTTGAAAAGAGTGAACACCATTATACTTGGGTTCGCAGCAGAGGATTACAAATTCAACTTTAAAAAGTCTCGAATTGCCCATCTGACAGTATTATTTTTAGGATACGAATTATCAAGTGAAGGAAAAAGCCTAGCGGACAACTTATTATTATTATGTTTCTTATATAGCGCCAGAATCGACCCCCAAAGGGGTATCTCCGCGCTTGCCTTGGGAACCCGTCCTGGCTTTTCCCTGTGAGATAGCCCCTACAGGGCATCCCCAAGGTGAAAGCCAGGCATCCCGCCGCGGGGGGGCCGTTGTGGAGATTAAGCAAGCTTAATGCCCAGAGTTGCAGAGTGTGAACCCATGATTAGGTCAGGCACCGAAGCGAGAATTATCGAGTCCAATCACAATTGAGCTCAAGACCCTGCCGCGTCGGGAATTGAACCATGGTCCCGGGTCTGACCTTTGCTTCAGGGTCTGCCTGCTCTAACCAGTGAGCCACACTTCTCCACTTAGAGAAGTGCGCTGTACTCCAAGCTCTAAAAACGCTGAAGAATTTACAATCGATTCTAGGTTTCCTGAATTTCGGTAGAACTTACATTCTAAATTACGCAGAGAGGGTTAAACCTCTCTACGAACTAATTAAACCTGATTTTAAACAAATCACCTGGACTCAAAAACACACAGAAATTTTGAGATCACTGCAAACAGACATGTTAGCAAAAACAAAATTAGATACACGTGACAATACACGCAATCTTGTAATCGGAGTCATCCCAGGAAGATACAGATTCACGTACCTGACCTCTAATGAGGGAGAAAGGGTACCAATTTCAATTAAATCTCACTTGTACACACAAGCGGAAAAAACATTCAGTCACACAGAAAAAACTGTGAAAGAAGTGCAAACTGCATTAGCGAATGAACGAGAACTAGCAGACGGCAAAAGGCTTAATATCCTCACAGCGGAATCCGCCTTCGAGGCGCTATTCAGCCCAGTAAATCTGCCCACAGTGTCACTGGATCCGAAATGGATACAGTGTATAGATTCTCTCGGAGCGGAAGACGTGAAATACTATTTCGCCCCGCAATTAAAAAAACTGAATGATTTAGAATATGAAGAAGAATATCCTCTGCCAATCGAACTTCTGCCTCTCCCACAGTACGCCTGTATCATCTATACAGATAGATTTGTACAGCATTACAACGTAGAGAACAAATCCTACGATGCAGCCTGTGCGATTGTTAAAGGTCGTTGGCTGTGCGGTAAATTTAGACCAAAAATAATTAAAACTGAATCAGTGAAGTACTGTTCGGCTGAAAGAGCTGAAATCAGATCTTTAAAGATGGCGCTTGAAAATGCAGAACGTGAATTCCCGACACTAATTGTGTGCGATTCTCATTTATGCGTCAACCCTTACAACAATAAGTTGCAGAGCTGGATTGAAAACGATTACAAAGATGACACAGGTGCCACAATAAAGCATAAATTGCTCTGGAAACAGGTAGCTCTTTTACAGAAAGAACTAGAAAAGACTCACGTGATACACGCACAGAGTCTTCAACGTGATGGCTTTCACGTTGCAGGAAATTCATTGGCTAACACAGCCACAGCGGAAGCAACTAAACCGGCTTCCGTAGCCACAAAAAAGCATGCAGAAAAATACATAGACGGGGAAACCATGCTGGCAGTCAAAACGTCAGTAAAAGGCGACTGTGCAGCACAACCCTTGAACTATCCACTCAATTATGCATACGTAATCGATGCAAACTCCGTTCCTTTTGCTCGAATCCCTGGAGTGGGGGATAGGGTAATTCCAAACACGAACCGGAGAATATTTTTAATAGCAGACGCACACATGGGATTGGGTCCTAGGCACAAAAAGATCAATGAATCTCTTGACTGAATTACAATCAGTATACTGGTGGCCGGGAATGAGCGTGCAACATCAAATATATGTAAAGAATTGTCCCGACTGCGACAGGGATCGCAGTAGTGAACTACGCTACCGGCTACCATTCAGAAACAACGTAACGCTGTCTACATGCCATCCTGCGTCCTATTATTCATTAAGGCTAAACACACTTAAAAAATGTGGCCTCCAGCGCCCGGCTGACGCCAGAACGGTTATAAAAGATCTGCGAGTCTTTATCGTCACATACGCAATTGCCATGTTCCATTCTGACCAGGGTCCTGCTTTTAGCTCTCGAGCTTATAAGGAGGCCATGGCCAGCATGGGAGTTGGGTTGCGGTATTCTTGTCCGTCACACCCCGAAGGGAACAGTGTGGGAGAAAGAAAAAAACGGGACATAA
This sequence comes from Lissotriton vulgaris, assembly GCF_964263255.1. Classification (NCBI taxonomy): domain Eukaryota; kingdom Metazoa; phylum Chordata; class Amphibia; order Caudata; family Salamandridae; genus Lissotriton; species Lissotriton vulgaris. Next base: position 784,633,841 of record NC_141693.1, read on the forward strand.
AGCAATCTATAACAGCGAAGGTATTAGGTTTGGGTGCTGGGTGGGTCAAACATTTAATAAGTGTCCAGATCAGTCTTAACAATTTGCCAGGATGATTACTGGGAAATCCCTCGGGTGGTGGGCCCACCGCCAAAATCCTGGGCGCCCTTGAATGTACAAATACTTTCCCTGACTTTAGCTCATTCAATTAGGGCATGCAATGGTCGGGTAGCCCCAGAAATCCAAGCCAGGTGCACCTATAACAAGCCTGGACAGCAGGCGTGCCTGGACTATATCTTTGTAGAGACCAAAGCATGGGCCAGGGTCAAGGAGTTTAGGGTGGAAGAGCGAGGTGATAGTGATCACAACGCATTAATACTACTTTTTCAGTTCCCTACCAATGCTATTCCGAGCCCCCAGTGTGAGAATGGACTGGACAACCGAACAACCCTATCTAGTAACAGAAGAAGGATAAGATGGGATAAAGCAGTGACCCGCCTAGAGCTGTTGGCTGAGATCTATGGCCATGTAGTTACAGCATTGGAAGCTGCTGGTGCCTTGCTTATCAGGGGCAGTTCCCCTTCCTTGTATGCCAAATTGGGGGCACTGTATCAGGCTTTGACATCTAACCTTGCAGGGGATTTTTAACCCCATAGGAGGAGGGACTAGGCCTGGTAGAAAACACTACTGGTATAACCAAGCATGCAGGAAGGCGAAAACTGAACTAATTCACGCTCTGAAGAATAACCAAAACAGAGATCAAATTAAAATCAAAAGGGCATCATATCGCCATCTTATTTATCACGCAAAAAAAGAGTGGGAGGTGGACTATTGGGTGAAACTGGTTGCATCGCTGACAGCGAAAGATGCCCGTAACTTCTGGCAAATTGTAAACACAGGATCGGCTGACCCTGTGGCGGCCGTTTCACCCAATATTGCCACGGAGGTTTGGGAGGAGCATTTTGGAACTCTTTACCAGGGCGATAATGATTCCGATAACCCTGAGCGCCTGGTACTTGCCCCCCCTCATCAAAGTAGTACTAGAGGTGGTGAATTTTCCGTTGGGGAGGTGGAGATGGCGGTTCTAAGTTTACCATCAGGGAAAGCCCCGGGGCTGGATAGAATTCCTGCTGACCGTCTAAAACATGAACCAGGGGTATGGGCACCTTATCTGGCATCTGTTTTTAACGCAATATGGGGAGGCATGTCGGTGCCCGATACATGGCTGGGGGCAGAGATCGTCCCTATTTTCAAAAAGGGGTCGCCTCTGCTCCCAGCCAACTATAGGCCGATTAGTCTTATTGACGTGCCTCAAAAACTCTTTGCTAGGCTAATCCTAAATCGCATATTGGATTGGACCGAGGAACAATCTATTCTGAGCCCCTATCAAGCCGGGTTCAAAAGAATGTATCCACAACAGACCAAATCTTCCGCTTGAATATGCTCTACTGGTAGGTTGTGAAGGCCGGTGGAGGTTCACTCTATACAGTCTTTGTAGACCTCCGCGCAGCTTTCGACCTAGTCCCCCGCCGGAAGCTGTGGACTGTATTGGGTGAACTAGGGATCCCGCCCTCACTTTTAAATATCTTGATCCGCCTCCATGCAGGAAATTACGCCCAGGTTAGATGTGGTGGTGCTGGGTCTTTAACATCTCGATTTCCCGTTGGCAGGGGGGTAAGATAGGGTTGTGTCTTGGCACCGACCCTGTTCTGCCTCTAAGTCAACGGGGTAATCGCACACCTGGAGTCCGTAGCGGACACTGATGCCCCAAAGCTTGCAGGGTCCAGGATTCCCGCAATCATGTTTGCGGATGATACCCTGTTATTATCAAAATTCCCGATGGGTATTCAGCGAGTTCTGGACGGGTTTGTTTCTTTTTGCCAGGACCGGGGTCTTGAAATCAACACCACAAAAACCAAATTTATGATTTTTAACCCGCCTGCCAAAACCCGCCCAAACCACGTCATAGAGCTTGAAAGGGTCTATACCTTTGACTACCTCAGGTTGACCATCAATGAATCATTTAATTGGGTTCACCACCAAGTAAGAGCACAACTTAAGCTGACCCAGGTAGCCGGGGGCATAGCTTCTGCATTAGCGCTTTGAAGCTGATTGTCGCTTGGCGCTTTTGAAACCTGGTTGTACAATTTTGCTTGGTGCTCTGTGTTTATAACTTGCACTTCATTGCTGTGTTGTACTTTCAACATTGGTAGTTTTGTGAGTGGCGCTTTGGCAGAGGTATTCTGCTGGAGTTGAGAGCCTTTGGCTGCCTGTTGACGAGCATTGTGCTGTGCCCTCGCTGCTTTTACTTTCATTTTTGCCCTCCATTTTGTGTTTTCCTCTCCCCTGACCCGCCTCTCTGATCCCGCCTCCCAGCTGACCCTCCCACGCTCCGCCCCCTCCACCATCCATTTAAGCCAGATGGTCCCACGCGCAGCGTCCACGTGCTACGGCCGCGCCGAAGGTGCGCCAAAGGTAAGCCCGTCTACGCCCTTCCACGCCTGGACCGCGCCCAGTGCCAGACCCCCTGGTCCGTTTAATATCCCGCCCACTCGCATCACTTACGATTCCGCCACCCTCTTAGCCCTTAACTCCGGCCGCTCCCTTACCTGCGCCCAAGCCGCTCCTGGACACACCCATGGTCCCTTCTCATGCTACTCCTGCAAGTTCGACGGCTCCAATACCAACTCTCCATCCACCACCGTGCCACAGAGACCCAACACCAACCACCTAAAATGCTTCCTGCGCAACACCCGCTCAATCCACAGACATGCCATCGACCTTTGGAATCTTCTAGACACCACCTCACCAGACATCGCCTTCCTAACAGAAACATGGATGAATGCCTCATCAGCCCCAGACATCACCATTGCCATCCCTGAAGGATACAAGATTATCCGCAAGGACCGCGTCAAGCATACAGGAGGTGGCATCGCCATCGTCCACAAGAATTCCATTCACATCACAACCAGCTCAGATGACAACCTTGCCAGCGCCGAGCACCTTCACTTCCAGATCCACACTGACCCCAAAACCACACTCAGAGGCACCCTTCTCTACCGGCCCCCGGGCGCAATTCAATGACGATATCGCTGACTTCATCACCACACACACCCTCCCCTCCGAGGACTACATCTTATTGGGAGACCTCAACTTTCACCTGGAAAAGAGCAATGACAACAGCACCACCACCCTTCTGGACAACCTTGCAAACCTTGGACTTAAACAACTTGTCACGTCCCCCACCCACATTGCAGGTCACACACTCGACCCTATCTTCACCTCCAGCAACTAAGTCTCTTTCAGCCACACCACAGCTCTTCACTGGACGGACCACAGCTGCGTTCACTTTTTCTTCAATAAGCCCACAATTCACCACCACCATCAACCCACCCTACGTAGAAATTGGAACAAAATCACCATCGACCAGATCTCTTCATCGCTCCTCCAAACCCCTCCTGTCCACTCCTCTAACCCCGACCAAGCAGCCATTAACCTCACCCAATGGCTATCCAAAAGCGCCGACATCCTAGCACCATTGAAAAAACATCAAAACAAACTAAACAGCAAGAAGGCCTCCTGGTTCAACGATGATCTTAAGAAATCCAAGAAACTCTGCCGCTCCCTCGAGAAAGCATGGAAAAAAGACCCAAACTCCAACACCAGAGACGCCTTCAAAAACGCCACCCGCATACACCACCAACTAATCCGGTCCGCCAAGAAAGCCGCCTTCAAAGACCGTCTAGATAACAACGCCCACAATAGCAAGGAATTATTCAACATCGTCAAAGAATTTACCAACCCATCAGCAAACTCCAACGACATCACCCCCTCTCAAACCCTCTGCGACTCCCTAGCCTCCTTCTTCCACAACAAAATTGCAGACATCCACAACAGCTTCGACAACCGACCCGAAGACCTACCCACCCATTCTTCTGCAGGACCTCCTCCCCCCTTGAACATCCTTAACATCTGGAACCCAATCTCCACTGAGGACACCATCCGTCTGATGAACTCCATCCACTCAGGATCCCCAACTGACCCATGCCCTCACCACATCTTCAACAAAGCAGACTCCATCATAGCACCACACCTCCGAGACGTCATCAACTGCTCCCTCAACTCCGCCACCTTCCCGGAAAGCTGGAAACACGCAGAACTCAGCGCCCTTCTGAAAAAACCCACAGCTGACCCCACCGAACTCAAAAACTACCGCCCCATCTCGCTCCTTCCTTTCCCGGCCAAATTCATTGAGAAAGCTGTCAACAACCAGCTTGCCGCCTTTCTCGAAAACAGCAAATCCCTCGACCCCTCACAGTCCGGATTCTGAGCCAAACACAGCACTGAGACCGCACTCATCGCAGCAACAGACGACATCCGAACCCTACTGGACAATGGAGAAACAGTCGCCCTCATCCTCCTTGACCTCTCCGCAGCATTCGACACAGTCTGCCATAGCACCCTATTACAGCGCCTCAGTAACATCGGAATCCAAGGAAAAGCACTGGATTGGATCACCTCCTTCCTCACCGGTAGAACTCAGAGAGTCAGGCTCCCTCCTTTCAAATCAGAGGCCTCTGAAGTCATCTGCGGCGTGCCACAAGGATCATCACTCAGCCCCACCCTCTTCAACGTATACATGAGCCCCCTCGCAGCCATCGTTCGCCAACACAATCTCAACATCATCTCCTACGCTGATGACACCCAACTGATCCTCTCACTCACCAAAGACCCTAACACCGCCAAAAACAACTTACACGAAGGAATGAAAGAAGTAGCCGAGTGGATGAAGCACAGCCGTCTGAAACTGAACTCAGACAAAACAGAAGTCCTTATCTTAGGAACCTCCCCCTCCGCCTGGGATGACTCTTGGTGGCCAGAGGCCCTTGGAAAAGCACCCATCCCGACGGACCACGCACGGAACTTGGGCGTCATCCTGGACTCCTCACTCTCAATGACCAGACAAGTCAACGCTGTCTCTTCATCCTGCTTCAACATTCTTCACATGCTTAAAAAAACTTTTCACTGGATCCCCACCGAAACTAGAAAAATGGGCACTCACGCACTTGTTACGAGTCGCATGGACTACGGAAACACCCTATACGCCGGTTCCACCGCAAAACTCCAGAAAAAACTCCAACGCATCCAGAACGCCTCAGCCAGGCTCATACTGGATATCCCACGTAAAGAACACATCTCTGGACACCTGAAAAACCTCCACTGGCTCCCTGTGAATAAGAGAATTACCTTCCTCCTACTAACCCACGCACACAAAGCACTTTATGATCTCGGACCCGAATGACTCAACACACGAATGTCTTTCTACACCCCCTCCCGTCAACTACGTTCCTCCAACCAAGCCCTGGCCACTGTTCCCCGCATCAACAAAGCCACCATGGGAGGTAGATCCTTCTCCTACCTGGCAGCCAAGACCTGGAACTCTCTCCCCACTCACCTTCGGCTTACTCAGAACCACCTAGCATTCAGAAAGCAACTTAAAACTTGGATATTCGACAAGTAATTTTCCTCTTCCTCAAGCGCCTTGAGACCCTATGGGTATGTAGTGCGCTATATACATTTTTTACTTGACTTGACTTGACTATGGGACGGAGCTGTGGGGATTCAAGGTTGCTCCAGGAATTGCAATTGCTGAAAACAGATTTCTTAGGCAGTTGGTAGCTCTACCTCCAAGCACGCCCCTGGTCCCCATTAAGACTTGACCTGGGCTTACGGCAGATAGAAGAAGAGTTGGCCCTAAGACCACTAACTTTTTGGAGGCGGCTCTGGACCTCTCCGGAGTTGAGTGTATACAGGGGAGAGTTAACTGAGATTTTGCAACTAACCAATGCTGCTAAATTACCCTGGTTTAAGCATGTCAGAGGGGAACTTGAGAATCTAGGTCTTGAGGCAATGTGGTCCGACCCAAAGCAAGCATGTGCAGGGACCTCGAGATTGAAGCTGGTCCAGCTGTACCGGGAAAATAAAAGGGCGCGTTTACTGGCCAACATCCAAACGGGAACACTTACAGCCACGGTTCTAGCAATAAAGGACTGCTATTTTTATGAGCAAGTTTTGGATGATATTGGCCCAGCCTTGGCGAGGAAGCTTTTCCTACAATGGTGGCACGGCTCTCTCCCTATTAGAGCGCTGACTTCAAAGTGGAGCACTTCATTCCCTGGGAATTGCCCAGGTTGTAGCGCCAATCTAGAAAGTGAGGTACATGTTGTCTTTTTCTGCCCTGCCTAGGTTAGTCCAAGGAGGAGGTGGGTTGCCCCGTTATGCAAAAATCTGGGGCTAACTCACTGTGCCCAAGCATACAGGATTCTTAAGTCCGATGTCTCGTTGGTTGTGGTCTTTGCTGTAACTAAGTACTTAGCAGCAATGTGGAACATGAGAAGGTCACTGTTAAATACCCTCTGAGACTTGAAATATGGTTATTTGACTGGACTACAGGGGGTTGTCCCCTCTTATCTCTGTGGTGTACGAGGGATTATGTATTATGCACTTTGTACTTTTTAATGTATGTGGATTGGTTGGAATGTTTTAAATTCTTAATCCTCGTTTTTACTATTTTAGATGTAATAAATGTTTGTAATTTCTCTTTTATGACAAACAAATTGTCGAAATAAAGGAATAAAGAAAGAAAATTAACCACTTACAATTACCACCCTCATTGCCTAACCATCTTCCTTGTATATTTTTTTTGTGTACCTGAATCTAATATGTCTCGCATCATATGATCAGCTACCTGATTATTGTCTTGCTCACTATTATGTAAAGCGCTCTGATATTTTTAGGTCTAGCTAATGCTATATAAAACCTATGAATAAAAACTTTGTCTTCATTTGGCTTAGGCCACAAGAAAAATATGAAAAAGTGTTCTAGAAGAGGAGGAAACAGCAGGAATGACAGGTCTTAACAGGGAATATCCTCTATGCATATTTACAGGGCATGCTAATGGTTTACGGTTGAAAAGCAGTACAAGGAGGATTTTAGAGTATCTAAGACAGTCAGATGTCCATATCATAATATTAGAAGAGGCACAGTATCTTAAAGGAGTGCAATGAAGTGTTTAGAGCTCAGAGGTTGATTAGAAGCTTTGCCTGCACAGATCAGGCATGCTGTAAGAAGGGGCATTGCCATATTATTAAGACCTCGAAACTGGTGAGTATAGTAGAGTACAAGTGAAATAGCTGGCTAATGGCTTTAGTTTTAATTTATTGCTTTTGGGTTGTAATTGTAGGCATTTACTGTCCAGATATAGATCATCCAAGCCCATTGCAGGCTCTACATTAAACTTATTAGAAGCTACAGTGTCGATAACTGTAGGGGGGATCTCACTATACTATAAGATCCCAAGTTAGATAGATCTACTGCAAGGAGTGCAATTAGGTCTTCAAAAATTCACTCACAGGTCAGGCTTTTGATTAGGTACCCGGGGCTTTGGATATATGGAGATTAAAAGTCAGCAGGATCAGGGAATTCACATTCCATAACAAGAAATGTAGACATTTTTCACAAATTGATTATTTTTTGACGATTAACAAGGTTAAGAAGGTGGCTCATCTACCAGATCATCAATCAGATCATTCAACCATAAGGCATAAAATATCCCTGAGTAAGGGGGAGAATCCACCAGGTAGACACTAGACAGAAAGTTATTGTTAGATCAATCAGTGGTTGATAAGTTAAGTTAAAAAATAGGGCTTAGACCTTCATTGTATTGGTGCAGAATGTGGATGACACAGGAGCTATTAGCTCATCAGCAGGGCCTAGAGGAGGTCCTCAGCTTACCTGGTGCCCTAAAAATACCATGGGTCAGGTACATCCAACAATCCTTTACCCAACTAGGCTGTGCGAATCATTGGACCACTCCAACAGACCTCAGTGGGGTCACTAAGGCTGCCACCAAGAGCTCGTACTGGCAGCACAAGACACTTACATCGGGCAAGCAGGAATAGGTTATCTATCTTCTGTATTTCTTGAATTTAAGGTAGATTTTAAACTGGAACTCTTTTTTGATGAAGTTGAGCCCCTATCAGCTAAGACATTATATTTGAAATTTTGCAATGGGAGCTCTATGTTCTTTTACTTCTAAATGGCAGTAAGTTTACAGGGATCGGAAAGGAACTTGCCCTCGTGGTGCTGGATCCAATGAACCCATCGAAAATGTTCTGCTCTTTTGCCCTGCTTACAGGGGACATTGGGGAAATAGATACTTCCACTTTGCCGGCTCCTGGGCATACAAGATTATATAACAGTAACTAGCAGCCCGTCCCGACGTTGTCCGGGTATGAATTGAAGCCGGCCAGTAGTATAGCATTTCTTATCTGTGACAGGTCTGTGAAACGCTCAGATTCACAGTGCACTGCTGATGCACTTAAGAGTTCGCGTTCAGTAGTGTGTGAACTCGAGTTTCCCTACTTTATTTTTCCTTGCAATATTATATAGCGCGGACTCGACAACATGGCACGAGCACAATTTACATTACAGAAGAACACATTCATTTGTGGTAGGCACGGGGAGACAAAGCGATTTGCCTGGAATCACAGGATGTTGAGCTGATGCCGAGATTTGAGCGTAGCTCCCCAGCTCTAAAGTTCGCAATTCTAGAACTTGTGGCGGGAGGTGTGTCTAAAAGTGTATGTCGGTGCTGGCCATCGATGAGAGAGACCTGTGCATTTTTCCAATGGCTGGTGAAAAAATATGAGTATGTTGCTGGAGATGTGGGCCGACGTGCCACCAATGTACTTACCGGGGAGGGTAAATACCCATTATTCCGCAACTCTCTTTCTGCAAACCATCACTCCGCACACTTTCATTACGAAAGTACCATGACTCCGCAATGCCATTATAACGCATGGCATTATATTTTATATGCTTTTACCACGCATACATTTACAACAAAATTTGTTGTAAATGCATGAATGGTAAAAGCATGTTTTTTTAAAAGTTCGGATATGGTAAGTATGTGTATAGGGGTATATGTTTTGGGGTACTGAGGTATATGTTTTGGAGTGTTTGGGTATTTTAAGGGTTCAGATATAGTTTTGGGTTATGGGGTACAGGGGTAGTTTTAGGGTTTAGGGATAGGTATGGGTTTTGGGGTAAAGGGGTATTTTTAGGGTTCAGGGCTAGGTTTGTGTTTTGGGGTATAGGGGTATTTTTAGGGTTCAGGGGTAGGTTTGGGTTTTGGGGTACAGGGGTATTTTAAGGGTTCAGGGCTAGGTTTGGGTTTTGGGGCACAGGGGTATTTATAGGGTTCAGGGCTAGGTTTGGGTTTTGGGGTACAGGGGTATTTTTAGGTTTAGGGATAGGTATGGGTTTTGGAGTACAGGGTATATTTATAGGGTTTTGGGGTATTTTAAGGCGTAAGGGTGGTTTTATGATTATGGGGTGCAGGGGTATTTAAAGGGAGAAGGGTGGGATTAGCACACGATATGAGACACGGCATGAAGTGCGGAACGTACCACACGCCCCCAGCGTTTGTCACGCCCCGAGCACACGCCCACAGCACAACGCAGACACGCCCACAAGGGACTGCTTTGCTGGCACGGTTCTTTTACCTTTTAAATGCACATGGTGGGCGTCTGCATAGCCTATGTCCTTCTGCTGCAACTGCCCTTTCCAACGCTGTATTGGGTGTTGTGATTGGTGCTGTGGTTCCTGAGATTACCCGCCTCAAAGGTTTGGGCTCGCTCTTTATTATATTAGTATGGATATGGAAAAGGATTTTGAGAACTGATTCTGGGCAACCCATAGTGTTTGCCGTCTCACAGTATCTGCTATGCATGTGGAGATTAAGGTCCAAATTATCTGCAGTCCAGCGATCATGGTTCCATTGAAATTTGACTTGCACACATTCTGTAGAAAATTGTTGTTCTTGCTGGGATGATTTTTTTTCTCATTTATCGTATGTGTTACTTTCGCCATGTGCCAATTAAAGGGAAGGTTAGATTTATTGTGGCTCCACAAGGTTGCGTAAAGTAGTGGGCAAGTAATTATAATCAAACAGCTACACTAGCAGCATATGAGAAGCAAGTTGTCCCTTTCTGCATTTTCCTATGGTCTATTGATGGTAGGACATACCGGGAGTTGCATTATGCACACACTATAAGTTATGTTACAAAATGAGCCCGCTCATGTTAAGCTGCTAGTGTTAGCTGCTCTTAAACATTTTGCAAATTTATTATTGCGATAGCTTTGCCACAACCATAGGAGGAAGACAACTGTAGTTCTTTTTCTGATATTTTCACATGGTTTAAAGACAAGTTGTTCTTACATATTGTTATTTAAAGTCACTTATCATGGATATTTTAACATTTGGAAATTTATAATTACGATTTTAATGACATTTTTACAATGAATTGTATGTTTCTTTTATGGTTTTTTTAACCAAATAAAGATTCTTGTAATGATAAGCTAAAAAGAGACACTGAATGGTTCTTTAAGATAAATGAAGGATCAGCTTCCTCCCATAAAGTCTGGGATTCTTTTAAGGCTTTTAGAAGAGGCAGTATTATGAGTTTGGAAGTATTGCCAAATAATGTAGCTAAGAAAAAACATTGAGAACTTATCGAGAGATTTGCCAGGCTACAGTCTGGGCTACAGGGTGGAACCCAGAAGTGTGATACACAGAACAGTGAATTGCGAGAGTCTAGGGAGTAGCTATCATATCATGTGGAGGGGATCTGATGTGGAAAGTGGAAAGCGAGCAAGTTGGCCCACTTTGTGTATGGAGAAGGTTGTGGATAGCTTCTAGCCTGGAAATAAAATGCGGCTAGTATAAGGAATCTTGTTGGAGAGATAGAAGATAAGGTGACTGGGCAAAGGCAAATCAATGATGGAGATATAGAAGAGGCCTCTTCTCCTTCTCTTACCAAGACTTATATACAGAGGAAGAACGAGGGTAGATGATCTCATAGAAGAATGGTTAGAGGAGGACTCATTACTAAAGTTTTAGACAGAGATGATAGTCCTCCTGAATCCGGAAATAGGACAAGATGATGTCAAATAATTGTTGAGAAAAGTGGAAAAAGGTAAAGTATCAGGCCCTGATTGTTTGCCAAGTGAGTTGTATACAGCCCTGGAGGGTGAGATCCTTCCGGTGCATACTCGATTGGTGGAGGACATATTTTCAGGGGGTGGTACTCTTCCGCGTTTATCTTGAAGCCTAACAAGGATCCACAAGAATGAGAATCTTAAAGGTTGATCTCTTTGCTGAGTTGTGATTATAAATACATCACATGGATTTTGGCAAAGAGGTTGGATAAAGCGATTAAGCTAAGTGCAGGAGAATCAGAAGGCAATTATCAGGGGTGGCAGCTTCATGAGTTAACACACTGGTTGGTTGGTTCAATTGATATGGCAACAGCATGATGAGTCCCATTAGTAGCATAAATCTTTATTCGGTTAAAATGTAACCATAAAAGATAGATATAATCCATAAAGACGTATAAAAAATGAGTATCCCATAAAACGTCAGTAAACACACAGTAAATTATCCGGCTCCCAGATCCACCAATATAATGTTCATTACAAAACAACATACATCATAAAGAAGGGCTTTCAAACGTTACAGAAACAGATATCCAATAAAACTTCGATAAGTACATAATGGATTATCCTTCTCCCAAATACACCAAAATAGCATTAATTGCAATAAAGTTCACATCATAAAAAGGGGTTTCAAACATTTCAGGTGGTATGAAAGGCATCTGTTCCCACCTAACAAATCTCAGATCCCAAGACACAATCAAGACCATACCTCCAGTAGCTTAATTACACACCTCAGAAAATGAGCTATGCACACACAAGTGTGAACGTCCCTAAGCAACAGAAGCTGTAACATTGCAGGTCTCGCTCTTGCAAATTTTAGGTTTTTGAGAAGCAGTATTAAATAACGGTTTCTGGGCCAGATTTAAAAATAACAAAATAAATGTAAAATGATCAATAGTTTATACAGAATAATGATCACACTCGCAGGGGCTCAGTGCAACCAATCAGACTAGCCCTTGGGAAAGCTAATCAGTTGTACAAAAAATTAAACCTAAAACTTGTTAATAACGGCTGATGATAAACATTAGTTACCCATGTAAGGTAAGGTTCTGTTGAGGGCACTGTTTTTATTAGGCAAAAGGTGTGGGCAACAGATTTCAGTAATTCATTGCTTTCTCTTTGGGCAGAAAATTAAGGGATGAAAGTGAGTTTAACCCAGTCATTGTCTGATTTGGTGATCTTTTCCGAAGTAAAAAATCTATCCAGGCAGCCTATCCTGGTGACTTTCAACTTTATTATATAACCAAGCCAAGGTATTTCTTTTACATTGTCCAATGAAAGGCAGTCCCTGATGATCAGTCTGTTTAGGGTTAGCTCACTTCTGTAGCACACCAAGATCCATTGTAGCAAGGGTCTTAATGCGATTGTGTCTGAGATGTCTCTGAGACCCAGCTCTTCGTGGCCTACAAAAGTTGAGGTGTTCTGCTGGACCTCCAAAAACCTTCTGGTACACCTGTACTCCTCAACTTGAATCATGTGACAATCCTTATATCTCCAGCTATCACAGCCATAGGTTGTGACAGAGACGCATTTCGTGCTATACATTTGAAGAAGGGAACTTAATCGTTTTCATGCCCATCTGGGCACCAAAATCCAGCACTGCCCCTATGTGCAAGCAAGCATTCTTCTTTTAGACAAAAGAAGAGAACCCCATGCATTCCTATTAGCAAACAAAATACCCAGGTAATTAATAGTGGGTACTTGTGCATTATTAAGTTTGTTATAATAAAAAGCTTTAAATTTGATGGGGTTAACATCAACAGCCATTACGACTTCATTGGCTGTCGATCCAGAACCGGATCAAATTAAAGTCATTATGTATTGTTTATAAAACGCTCAACAGGCAAGGCCCACACTCTTTGAGTGAGCAACTGATACCATATCAGCCTTCCCGTCAACTCCGGTCCTCCAACTGCAACCACCTAGTGATCCCCCGTGTTAAAACAGTATCTTGGGGCAACTGTCGATTTACGGTCGCTGCACCAAAACTGTGGAACACTCTCCCGTTGGACATTAGAACCTGTCCAACCCTGCTCCAATTTCGCAAGAGACTCAAAACGTGGCTGTTCACTCAATAACTTCACAAATATTGGTAAATACAGAGAACTCTAACATCATTCAGAATTTTGCAAACTAACCAGCACCAAGACGCCTACGGGTATTTGCTGCGCTTTACAAATAGCAATAAATAAATAAATAAATAAATAAATATGATTTGGTATGGTTTATGGAAAGATCTAATTGACCCATAAATTCAGAAAAGGTGTCCAGTAAAAGTTGCATACCCATGGCCGTCCTCAACATGAGGACCGCATCGTCCGCATACAGCAGAACTGGTATTGCATAATGACCTACATGGGGACATCACATTTCTTCTCAATTAACACTGCAGCTAGGGGATTGATATAGATGGCAAGCAAGAAAGGGGACAGGATACATCCCCACCTGACACCACAGATAATTGACAAGGATCTTGAGCAACGGCCATCGACTCCAAACCTAATTGATTCGGGCATATCCCTATGCAAATCTGCTAGCAAGGACACCAAAACCTGATCTACCCCCAATAACTACATCATAGCCCACTTAGTACAGTTTACTCAGTCGAATGCTGAAGTAAAATCTATGAAACTTAAAAATAGGGTGTAATTTTTGGCCAGAGTTTACTTTTGAGTTAAAAATATAGGTTCCTGGACATGGTTGATGGTACCAAGACCAGGCCTGAAACCATACTGTAAGCCGGATATGATACTACTATTTCTAGCCCATAAGGATAGGCTTTAAAGGATCACCTGAGCTAAAACCTTGACAGTTATGTCACTCATGTCAGGGCTTTGGAAGTGCAACCGGGCCAGTCAATGCGCTATCTGGGTTTAAACATTGTAAAAGACCTTAATAAACTCACTATGGTAAACTTTACAGCAGTTGCCAAAGAGTGTAAAAAGTTGATGCAATCGTGGTCCCATCTGCAATTATCCCTAATTGGGAGAGTCAATTTGATTAAAATGTCCATCTTGCCTAAAATATAATTTCTGTTTAACACCATTCCTCTTTATTTCGAACAGACACACATTTCTAATCTACAATCAGATATTATCTCTTTTATCTGGAACAAAAAACTTCCAAGAATTGCCTGGAAAAAGCTTAGGAGGCGATGGGATAAGGGGGAATTGCTGCCCCAGACTTAAAACTATACGCTTGGGCATTTCAGTTGTCGCACACCCGAATGCTGTTAAAAGAACCAATAGACCATGGTGGGCCTGATGTTTTCAGCTATGTTGGAGGGGGAAGGCCTTAGTCAGTCGGGGTACCTTTTCAAATTTGGCAATCCGAATGTTTTTAAAAAGATTAAACTGAAGATTTTATTTGGACTAGCGAAGATGTGGAATGAGTTAATCAACTTCATAAAACAAGGGTATTTTTGTGAAAAGACACCGCTCTGGGGACTACCTGAAAGTCCGGCCTGGTTAGAAGATACGCTAGCCATACCTTTGAAAGAGGCTGACCTTAAAGTTTGGGGAGATCTCTTCCATGAGGGAGATTTACTCTCGTGGGAGTATCTCCAGAACAGGACAGGGTCAACAATATCGAGGTTTAAATATCTACAAATGACTAGTTGCACACAGGCCTATAACTCTAAACCCTTAAAAAGAAATAGATTCTCTCTTGGAGGGTACAGTCAAATGATAACGATCTTGGTGAATACTGGTCCCATAAAAAAGGAGGTCTCAAAATGGTTTAATTTCCTGCTTGAGGAATCAGACGGCGAATTTAAATTACCAATCCATCTGTGGGGAACCTTGATTGTGGGACAGGATCCACTAAGCCTTTGGTCATCCTCTTTTGACCTCCTAAAAAATTTAGTAAAACCCTCATGGCTCCGTAGGAATCACTTATTTACCCTACATAGAGCATATTTTTCTCCCCAAAGATTATCTAAATTTTCTTTAGGCAACCCAGTGGCATGTCCTAAGTAGTGGGCAAGTAATTATAATCAAACAGCTACACTAGCAGCATATAAGAAGCAAGTTTTCCCTTTCTGTATTTTCCTATGGTCTATTGATGGTAGGACATACCGGGAGTTGCATTATGCACACACTATAAGTTATGTTACAATATGAGCCCGCTCATGTTTAAGCTGCTAGTGTTAGCTGCTCTTAAACATTTTGCAAATTTATTATTGCGATAGCTTTGCTACAACCATAGGAGGAAGACAACTGTAGTTCTTTTTCTGATATTTTCACATGGTTTAAAGACAAGTTGTTCTTACTTATTGTTATTTATAGTCACTTATCATGGATATTTTAACATTTGGAAATTTATAATTACGATTTTAATGACATTTTTACAATGAATTGTATGTTTCTTTTATGGTTTTTTAACCAAATAAAGATCCTTGTAATGATAAGCTAAAAAGAGACACTGAATGGTTCTTTAAGATAAATGAAGGATCAGCCTCCTCCCATAAAGTCTGGGATTCTTTTAAGGCTTTTAGAAGAGGCAGTATTATGAGTTTGGAAGTGTTCCCAAATAATGTAGCTAAGAAAAAACATTGAGAGCTCATCGAGAGATTTGCCAGGCTACAGTCTGGGCTACAGGGTGGAACCCAGAAGTGTGATACACAGAACAGTGAATTGCGAGATTCTAGGGAGCAGTTATCATATCATGTGGAGGACATCTGATGTGGAAAGTGGAAAGCGAGCAAGTTGGCCCACTTAGTGTATGGAGAAGGGTGTGGATAGCTTCTAGCCTGGAAATAATATGCGGCTAGTATAAGGAATCTTGTTGGAGAGATAGAAGATAAGGTGACTGGGCAAAGGCAAATCAATGATGGAGATATAGAAGAGGCCTCTTTTCCTTCTCTTACCAAGACTTATATACAGAGGAAGAATGGGGGTAGATGATCTCATAGAAGAATGGTTAGAGGAGGACTCATTATTAAAGTTTTAGACAGAGATGATAGTCCTCCTGAATCCGGAAATAGGACAAGATGATGTCAAATAATTGTTGAGAGAAGTGGAAAAAAGTAAAGTATCAGGCCCTGATTGTTTGCCAAGTGAGTTGTATACAGCCCTGGAGGGTGAGATCCTTCCGGTGCATACTCGATTGGTGGAGGACATATTTTCACGGGGTGGTACTCTTCCGCGGTTATCTTGAAGCCTAACAAGGATCCACAAGAATGAGAATCTTAAAGGTTGATCTCTTTGCTGAGTTGTGATTATAAATACATCACATGGATTTTGGCAAAGAGGTTGGATAAAGCGATTAAGCTAAGTGCAGGAGAATCAGAAGGCAATTATCAGGGGTGGCAGCTTCATGAGTTAACACACTGGTTGGTTGGTTCAATTGATATGGCAACAGCATGACGAGTCCCATTAGTAGCATAAATCTTTATTCGGTTAAAATGTAACCATAAAAGATAGATATAATCCATAAAGACATATAAAAAATGAGTATCCCATAAAACGTCAGTAAACACACAGTAAATTATCCGGCTCCCAGATCCACCAATATAATGTTCATTACAAAACAACATACATTATGAAGAAGGGCTTTCAAACGTTAAAGAAACAGATATCCAATAAAACTTGGATAAGTACATAATGGATTATCCTTCTCCCAAATACACCAAAATAGCATTCATTGCAATAAAGTTCACATCATAAAAAGGGGTTTCAAACATTTCAGGTGGTATGAAAGGCATCTGTTCCCACCTAACAATTATCAGATCCCAAGACACAATCAAGACCATGCCTCCAGTGGCTTAATTACACACCTCAGAAAATGAGCTACGCACACACAAGTGTGAACGTCCCTAAGCATCAGAAGCTGTAACATTGCAGGTCTCGCTCTTGCAAATTGTAGGTTTTTGAGAAGCAGTATTAAATAATGGTTTCTGGGCCAGATTTAAAAATAACAAAATAAATGTAAAATGATCAATAGTTTATACAGAATAATGATCATACTCGGAGAGGCTCAGTGCAACCAATCAGACTAGCCCTTGGGAAAGGTAATCAGTTGTACAAAAAAATTAAACCTAAAACTTGTTAATAACGGCCGATGATAAACATTAGTTACCCATGTCAGGTAAGGTTCTGTTGAGGGCACTGTTTTTATTAGGCAAAAGGTGTGGGCAACCGATTTCAGTAATTCATTGCTTTCTCTTTGGGCAGAAAATTAAGGGATGAAAGTGAGTTTAACCCAGTCATTGTCTGATTTGGTGATCTTTTCCGAAGTGAAAAATCTATCCAGACAGCCTATCCTGGTGACTTTCAACTTCATTATATAACCAAGCCAAGGTATTGCTTTTACATTGTCCAATGAAAGGCAGTCCCTGATGATCAGTCTGTTTAGGTTTAGCTCACTTCTGTAGCACACCGAGATCCATTGTAGCAAGGGTCTTAATGCGATTGTGTCTGAGATGTCTCTGAGACCCAGCTCTCGTGGCCTACAAAAGTTGAGGTGTTCTGCTGGACCGCCAAAAACCTTCTGGTAAACTTGTACTCCTCAACTCGAATCATGTGACAATCCTTATATCTCCAGCTATCACAGCCATAGGTTGTGACAGAGACGCATTTTGTGCTATACATTTGAAAAAGGGGCTTAATCGTTTTCATGCCCATCTGAGCACCAAAATCCAGCACTGCCACTATGTGCAAGCAAGCATTCTTCTTTTAGACAAAAGAAGAGAACCCCATGCATTCCTATTAGCAAACAAAATACCCAGGTAATTAAAAGTGGGTACTTGTGCAATATTACGTTTGTTATAATAAAAAGCTTTATATTTGGTGGGGTTAACATCAACAGCCATTACATATGATTTCGTATGGTTTATGGAAAGATCTAATTGATCCATAAAATCAGAAAAGGTGTCTAGTAAAAGTTGCATACCCATGGCCGTCCTCAACATGAGGACCGCATCGTCCGCATGGAGCAGAACTGGTATTGCATAATGACCTACGTGGGGACATCACATTTCTTCTCAATTAACACTGCAGCTAGGCGATTTATATAGATGGCAAGCAAGAAAGGGGAGAGGATACATCCCCACCTGACACCATGGATTATTGGCAAGGATCTTGAGCAACGGCCATCGACTCCAAACCTAACTGATTCGGGCATATCCCTATGCAAATCTGCTAGCAAGGACACCAAAACCTGATCTACCCCCAATAAAAACATCATAGCCCACTTAGTACAGTTTACTCGGTCGAATGCTGAAGTAAAATCCATGAAACTTAAAAATAGGGTGTCATTTTTGGCCAGAGTTTCCTTTTGAGTTATAAAATATAGGTTACGGGACCTGGTTGATGGTACCAAGACCAGGCCTGAAACCATACTATAAGCCGGATATGATACTACTATTTCTAGCCCATAAGGATAGGCTTTAAAGGATCACCTGAGCTAAAGCCTTGACAGTTATGTCACTCAGGGAAATGGGCCTATAACAAACGGGTCAGCTCGATCACCCTTTTTTAAAACAGGGACAATAATGGACTGTGCCCATAACTTGGCATGAAGCGTTTAATATCTTGGATAAAAAGAGAGCCCAAATAATAGGATCAGTGCTATAGAGATCCACTGGTACTCCTTCAGAACATGGAACCTTATTTCCAGCCAATCTTGGAATGGCCGCTACTACTTAAGGAATAGAGAAAGAGATGGTCGACTTCAGCATAATAGATTGCGAAGGAAAGTCTGACACCAACTCTACAGAATATATATGAGAGAAATGGTCAAGCCATTTTCCTTCTTCAATCACAGAAATCAGGTAGGACCAATTCTCTGACCCTAGAGATGGGCTATTTATGACCTGCCAGAAGGTGGCACTATCATGAGTATTGCACACACTGATTAATTGTTCCCAAGCCTCATCCTTTTGGGACTCTTTCCTTTCCTTAACAGCTTTTTTATACTGGCTAAGCAGAAAACTCACCTTCACTCCATCCCTAGGAATACGTGTGAGGGCCTTCTTTAAATCGCATTGGGTTTTAGTGCATACTTGATCAAACCAAAGTTCCACTCTGGTGACAGTATCATCTCTACTGGGGACAGTAAGAGCATCCCTCACAGCTGCACAGGGTTAGGTAAACGCCTTCAGGACATCTTTGGGCTCAGAGTCAGGACTTAAGCAGCATTCGGTATTACAACTCGGATGACAAAAGAAGGTTGCAAGGGATTACTTTAGACCATTTCAGCCACCAGCCCTGATTAGTGGGGCTAAGATGTAAAGAGGCAAGTGCTGGTAATGACCGCTTCTGGAGTGAAAATATTAAGGATAGAACCAAAGGATTTTGGTCACTCCAACCATACTCTAATACCCTATGCTGAACTAGAAGATGTAACAGGGATGAAGAAATTAAAAAATAATTCACAATTGTTTCATACCCCCTACCTACATATGTAGGAGCCTCCAGGAAGTTTGGTATGACCAAATTCAAAGATTACACTAAGAAACTTGCCTTTTCCCCTTGAGTGGAGTACTCAAAGTGATCACTAAGAAAATCCTCGTGGATGGACATGTCCTGTAATATCTGGCAAGACTTTTTACAGGGATGAATATTAAAATCGCCTAAAATTTCTATTGGGATAAAAGAAATAAAACTTGGACCAGATTCTGGCCCATAGAGGTAATAACCTCAGAACATGCTAGTTGGCCATTTGGGTTATAAATATTGAGAAGAAGAAGACGTGATTTGTTATGAAAGGTGAGCAAGACCGCTTCTAAATTAGGGAAGTTAATATTCAACTGGTCTATTAAACAATTCAATGGCAATGATATTAAAATACACGCCCCTCTCCTCTTGGTGCAACCTTGAAAAAGAAGAAAAAGCTGGACAAAACAAAACAAAATTAGCAAACCCATCTACAAAAGGGAGCAGTTCTACCTGACCAGGGGCCAGATGTACGACCCTTTTTAATGCCCACAAACAGAATATTAGCCTGTTTGCGACCACTAAAAAGAGCTGTTGTATGCACAAACCCTATTTTGTGACTTAGTAACCTATTACCAACTCCCAAAATAGGGGTTGCGAGTCGCTATATGGAAGGGGTGTGTCAAAGTTGTCACTTCCTATTAGCGAGGCGCACTGGTATGTACAATAGTTTTCCAGCCACAAATGTGGTTACAAAACTATTGCAGTTACCTCTTACTTCAAGTAAGTGGTAAGCCAGTCGCTAACGGTAAGGGGTCCCTTTTGCGAATGTGTGCTAAAATATATATTTTTTTTGCCTGCCTGCCATTTCTGCCTGCCATTACAAAATAAAAATAAAATTTTTCATTTTTTTCTTTTAAACGCATCCCTTTTTCCTTTAAGGAAAACAGTCTGCATTTAGAAAAAAAAAGTATTTTTATTTAAAAAGCAAACAAAGACATGGTGGTCTGCTGTCCCCAGCAGGCCACCATTCATGTGTTCTTGCCCATTCCCAATGGGTCGCAAATTGATACCTGCCTCTTGAACATTGATGAGGCAGGTCATTTGCGACCCCATTTGGAATTGCTAAATTTGTATAAGACACATTAGTACATTCCATTTTGTGATTTGCAAATGTTAAACTTTTCCTCGGGCCCTGCAATATTTTGTCGCGTTCTAATCTAGGACCCTGATCGATACTGTGGCCTTATGCCCCTATAAGGCTATAAATCCATTTATTCCCTATATTGGCATAACCGATCAAATGCAATATTCAGAAACTCGTCTCTGGCCTCACATGAACAGAGCCACATTTCAGAATCGCTTCCTCTGCAACTTCCTTTGCAGCTCATTAGTGCAAATGACATAGCAGAAGCTACTATCTAAGATTCCTAGATTAACACTTCGAGTTCTTCAACAAGATAAAAACTCAGCAACCTGGGAAAGCCCCGCTTGCTATGTTTTGATTATTAATAGAACTCTAATGAGCACTGATAGACGATCACTTCCTAGTGACATCTTTATTGATGTCTTATGTCCAAAAACATACGTCAAACAAGGCACCTTTCAGGTATAAATATTACCAACGTTGCCTTAAGCAAATGCTGCTGTTTCGCTGAAGCTGAAGCTATCGCTGTCAAGCTAATGCTGACACTATCGCTACTGCTATCGCTGCTAACGAGCGAATGATGGTGTGGTGAACTTAGGAGCTGAACAGCCGTCCCCTGCAAGAGCACAGCAGATGCAAGCTGCCCGTGGACGCTGCCCCTCCTCTTCCTCGACGCGCTGAGAGAGAAGCTGTCATTTCTCCTGCAGAGAAATCCAGCTCCGGCGTTTACAGCCTACTCTTGCGAGTGACTGGGATATCGAGTCCCCTGAAGGAGATACCAGACCTCCAACATTCTATTCCAGAGGTATGGTGTTGACTAAACCCTTAGAGAGAATTCTTGAAGCAAACCTTGGCAAAACCAACTTAACTAAAGCTACTTACTTACTCCCCTCCCAAGTATTAGGCTTAGGTCAGGTACACTGGGGTAGGTGTAGTTAGAAGCACCAGGTGAGTAGGTTAGCCAAATGTATATATGAATGTATATATGTTTTATTCATTTTAAACCATTGTATGGCTAAGAAACCATATAAATGCTTTTACAGTATTATTTCGCAATACTCATCTTACTGTACGTACTTTTTATAATACAAGTCTTGCAATTGTGGCAATTCATTTCTCTTGTCTGAGAAGAAAGACTGTTCAATAAATATTACCTTTTATTGAAAACGCCCGTCTCTCTATTCTCTACATATTGTGAAAGTAATCTGCACAACAACTGACTGAGTAAAATAACTGTCTATTGTTTCACACGACTCTAGAGATTGACTCTTATCTGAGGAGCAAAGTTGTCATGTTGAACAGTTGTTGGAAAACTGAATCCCTTCTTGTCTGTACCAGGGAAGCTGATCACTTCCTATTCAGTCAAGAAAGTTTCCAGTGACCTCTGAGCTAGTTGGTAACAAACCCAATTAAGTTTAGCATAGTCAGTAGAGGCCTGGAAGATCTGCACTTCTACGTCGATACTACTGTTTATGTTATTCCAATGCGCAGGGCCTATTGGGAAAATAGGAACTACACTACATGGCGCCCAAACGTTTGGTAAGGCGATAAACTAACGCAAGGCGTTAGAGTAACTCAGTCGTGCATTTTTCACACAGACCCCTTTCTCCCGTAAATACTCCAATAGACGTCTGGAGTGGGTGAAAGGTTAAAATCCGCCCGACCTTAGTAGGAAGAGATTCCTATGTAAAGCTCTGGTTTATTCAACTTTGAAGGATACAGTGTTCCAAAATATTGTGCACCTAATCTTTGTCTCCTTGGAGACCTGCTCTGCAAACCTTGCACTTATACAATGCCAGGAGAAAACGGGACAGTTGAAACCGCAGTAGATGCAAATCAACGGGACGATGGGACTACTGAACCGGGTGCAATAATCATCCCGGCACATTTAAGAAAATCTATAACGTTAAAACTTATAGAAACTGAACTGACCACACAAGGTGGCACAGTCGTCTTCGTGATAGAGGCACACGAATATCGGCAGACAGAGGTATTCTATTCATGGATAAAATTTCCAGCGGCAAACGCTGCAACACATGAGTTCCACTATTATAAAATAGAAGATCCACCGGGAGAGTACGCTCCTTTCGAGGAGATTGAAATCCAATTGAAATTCCAAGAGCACCTGCTCTGGTTTAATGGCGCCCTAAAACATAATGATCATATTACCAGGCTCGGTCCACTAGGTAGACCAGGAGCAACGTGGCCGGTTCTAGCCAGCTACACACCACATCCGGACATTGAGAAAATGTCAAAAGAAGAGCTGTTAGTACAGCTAAAAACATTAATTCAAATACATAGGCAATTAGTCCAATATGTAATGCGGACTACTACAGTCCAATCAGCTGTTAATACACCACAGCTGACCCCTTATCAGGGGAACACTAATAAAATTACACCACAGAACATACAATCATGTCTTGGTAAAACACCCGTAAAACGGGAACAAATTCCTTTCTGGTTAGCGCAGAAAATTACTCAAATAGAGGCAGTATTTCCGAATACTACCCCTATTGAGAAACACAGGATTCTGACCATCTGCCTTCCTATGGGGGTCGCACCACACATAGAGGACTGTGACACTTGGGGTACAGTCTTTGCTTCCATTTACACAAAAACACATGGTGTTCCGTCAATGGCGGTAATACCAGAAGTACTAAAACAGATTCAAAATGAATACGGTCCAGAACCTGCTTTAACTCTTGGTATGAAATTACTGAAAGACTTCAAGCAAGTCTCGGCTATATTATTAGCCAACATTAAAGGAGAAGCAGCATCTGTGGCGATCCGCCAGAAGTTGAGGGAAACAGATATAACAGATCAACCAATTGAGCTTGCCAGAATCATAGAAAAATGCTATGAAGAATTAGGTAGAGACAGCTTGGGTGGAAAACCAGTAAAGCCCCAACTGCTGGAAAATCCTGAAAAATGATTTATTAAAAATAATTCAAACACTCCTAAAAAGAGCTGGGATGGAAATAAACAATCCACTCCCAAGGAAAAAGTTTTCCAGTCCAGAGGAAGGTCTCCTCGACGGAGGGAAAGAACTCCGACTCGAGAACACCAGTCTCCCCAGAGGGAGCCCTCTGAGAAAAGATACAACCTTAGAAATAGGGATAATTTGAAGAAGCCTGATAGATATCAAAGTATTGATACACGTCCCTCTCGATCTTTTTCGCAGAAATTGGAAAGAAGAGGACGGTCAGACCCAGGAGAGCACACCAAGTCCAAAGACAAGGAACCTGCTCAGAGTAACAAATCTCAATTTCCGAAAAAGAAGGTAGTCAGTATTAGAGTAATCAACCATGCCGAGAATACTGAGGACACAGTTGAAAAACGGGGAGTGGGCACAGACAATGCTAGACAGTGCAGCAGAAATCACTATAGCCCGCAAGATCCTGATGAGTCATCTGGAGACAGTGGACACGAATGAATACATTCAGGTTGAAACTGCAGACACCAGACTTAGCGAGCCCCATAAGATATACGAAATAACACTTCGTATAGAGGGTGATAAGACTAGGAATATAAGGGGTCTATTTTGTTATAAACTCTCAAAAGGCTATGATATTCTGTTAGCTGAAAAAGATTGGCCCCCAGAGTTTGTCAGGGAGTGCCCTCGTGGCGAAGAAATGATTATGCCTGCCTTCTCGAATCATATTCCGATTCACAAAAAATATACATATGCAAGGAAATGGGCAGTAGCCCAGGCACCAGCATTATATAAAAATCATGCAGGATGGGATGAGGACTCTCCTCCTCACAAAATCCAATTAAAAAGTCAACCAACTGCACACAGACAGTATGCCATTAAGCAAGAAGCTAAAAAACAAGTCAGGGAGATTTTAGATCAACTTGAATACCAGGGGGTGATTGAAACTTGCACTTCTCAAATGAACAATCCTTTGTTTCCTGTCTCCAAGCCAGACATTTCATATTGTCTAGTTTTGGACGACAGACACCTTAATGCATGTTGCAAAACATTTGCAGTACAAAATTCGCATAGTGCTGCACTAATGAATAACATAGTTAGGAAAAAGTATAAAACGACATTAGACATATCTAATGGTTTCTTTTGTCAAAACATTGCACCAGAAAGTAGATCCTTGACCGCTTTCTCAGTAATGGGGTCTCAGAAAAATTTCTGTAGGCTCCCACAGGGGTTCAAGAACAGCCCAGGACTATTCTCAGCTAGAGTAACAGAGTTACTACAAATATATGATGATGAGGCATTATCTTACGTAGATGATATCTATCTCACAGACGACGACTTGGATACTCACTTGAAAAGAGTGAACACCATTATACTTGGGTTCGCAGCAGAGGATTACAAATTCAACTTTAAAAAGTCTCGAATTGCCCATCTGACAGTATTATTTTTAGGATACGAATTATCAAGTGAAGGAAAAAGCCTAGCGGACAACTTATTATTATTATGTTTCTTATATAGCGCCAGAATCGACCCCCAAAGGGGTATCTCCGCGCTTGCCTTGGGAACCCGTCCTGGCTTTTCCCTGTGAGATAGCCCCTACAGGGCATCCCCAAGGTGAAAGCCAGGCATCCCGCCGCGGGGGGGCCGTTGTGGAGATTAAGCAAGCTTAATGCCCAGAGTTGCAGAGTGTGAACCCATGATTAGGTCAGGCACCGAAGCGAGAATTATCGAGTCCAATCACAATTGAGCTCAAGACCCTGCCGCGTCGGGAATTGAACCATGGTCCCGGGTCTGACCTTTGCTTCAGGGTCTGCCTGCTCTAACCAGTGAGCCACACTTCTCCACTTAGAGAAGTGCGCTGTACTCCAAGCTCTAAAAACGCTGAAGAATTTACAATCGATTCTAGGTTTCCTGAATTTCGGTAGAACTTACATTCTAAATTACGCAGAGAGGGTTAAACCTCTCTACGAACTAATTAAACCTGATTTTAAACAAATCACCTGGACTCAAAAACACACAGAAATTTTGAGATCACTGCAAACAGACATGTTAGCAAAAACAAAATTAGATACACGTGACAATACACGCAATCTTGTAATCGGAGTCATCCCAGGAAGATACAGATTCACGTACCTGACCTCTAATGAGGGAGAAAGGGTACCAATTTCAATTAAATCTCACTTGTACACACAAGCGGAAAAAACATTCAGTCACACAGAAAAAACTGTGAAAGAAGTGCAAACTGCATTAGCGAATGAACGAGAACTAGCAGACGGCAAAAGGCTTAATATCCTCACAGCGGAATCCGCCTTCGAGGCGCTATTCAGCCCAGTAAATCTGCCCACAGTGTCACTGGATCCGAAATGGATACAGTGTATAGATTCTCTCGGAGCGGAAGACGTGAAATACTATTTCGCCCCGCAATTAAAAAAACTGAATGATTTAGAATATGAAGAAGAATATCCTCTGCCAATCGAACTTCTGCCTCTCCCACAGTACGCCTGTATCATCTATACAGATAGATTTGTACAGCATTACAACGTAGAGAACAAATCCTACGATGCAGCCTGTGCGATTGTTAAAGGTCGTTGGCTGTGCGGTAAATTTAGACCAAAAATAATTAAAACTGAATCAGTGAAGTACTGTTCGGCTGAAAGAGCTGAAATCAGATCTTTAAAGATGGCGCTTGAAAATGCAGAACGTGAATTCCCGACACTAATTGTGTGCGATTCTCATTTATGCGTCAACCCTTACAACAATAAGTTGCAGAGCTGGATTGAAAACGATTACAAAGATGACACAGGTGCCACAATAAAGCATAAATTGCTCTGGAAACAGGTAGCTCTTTTACAGAAAGAACTAGAAAAGACTCACGTGATACACGCACAGAGTCTTCAACGTGATGGCTTTCACGTTGCAGGAAATTCATTGGCTAACACAGCCACAGCGGAAGCAACTAAACCGGCTTCCGTAGCCACAAAAAAGCATGCAGAAAAATACATAGACGGGGAAACCATGCTGGCAGTCAAAACGTCAGTAAAAGGCGACTGTGCAGCACAACCCTTGAACTATCCACTCAATTATGCATACGTAATCGATGCAAACTCCGTTCCTTTTGCTCGAATCCCTGGAGTGGGGGATAGGGTAATTCCAAACACGAACCGGAGAATATTTTTAATAGCAGACGCACACATGGGATTGGGTCCTAGGCACAAAAAGATCAATGAATCTCTTGACTGAATTACAATCAGTATACTGGTGGCCGGGAATGAGCGTGCAACATCAAATATATGTAAAGAATTGTCCCGACTGCGACAGGGATCGCAGTAGTGAACTACGCTACCGGCTACCATTCAGAAACAACGTAACGCTGTCTACATGCCATCCTGCGTCCTATTATTCATTAAGGCTAAACACACTTAAAAAATGTGGCCTCCAGCGCCCGGCTGACGCCAGAACGGTTATAAAAGATCTGCGAGTCTTTATCGTCACATACGCAATTGCCATGTTCCATTCTGACCAGGGTCCTGCTTTTAGCTCTCGAGCTTATAAGGAGGCCATGGCCAGCATGGGAGTTGGGTTGCGGTATTCTTGTCCGTCACACCCCGAAGGGAACAGTGTGGGAGAAAGAAAAAAACGGGACATAAAGCAATCTATAACAGCGAAGGTATTAGGTTTGGGTGCTGGGTGGGTCAAACATTTAATAAGTGTCCAGATCAGTCTTAACAATTTGCCAGGATGATTACTGGGAAATCCCTCGGGTGGTGGGCCCACCGCCAAAATCCTGGGCGCCCTTGAATGTACAAATACTTTCCCTGACTTTAGCTCATTCAATTAGGGCATGCAATGGTCGGGTAGCCCCAGAAATCCAAGCCAGGTGCACCTATAACAAGCCTGGACAGCAGGCGTGCCTGGACTATATCTTTGTAGAGACCAAAGCATGGGCCAGGGTCAAGGAGTTTAGGGTGGAAGAGCGAGGTGATAGTGATCACAACGCATTAATACTACTTTTTCAGTTCCCTACCAATGCTATTCCGAGCCCCCAGTGTGAGAATGGACTGGACAACCGAACAACCCTATCTAGTAACAGAAGAAGGATAAGATGGGATAAAGCAGTGACCCGCCTAGAGCTGTTGGCTGAGATCTATGGCCATGTAGTTACAGCATTGGAAGCTGCTGGTGCCTTGCTTATCAGGGGCAGTTCCCCTTCCTTGTATGCCAAATTGGGGGCACTGTATCAGGCTTTGACATCTAACCTTGCAGGGGATTTTTAACCCCATAGGAGGAGGGACTAGGCCTGGTAGAAAACACTACTGGTATAACCAAGCATGCAGGAAGGCGAAAACTGAACTAATTCACGCTCTGAAGAATAACCAAAACAGAGATCAAATTAAAATCAAAAGGGCATCATATCGCCATCTTATTTATCACGCAAAAAAAGAGTGGGAGGTGGACTATTGGGTGAAACTGGTTGCATCGCTGACAGCGAAAGATGCCCGTAACTTCTGGCAAATTGTAAACACAGGATCGGCTGACCCTGTGGCGGCCGTTTCACCCAATATTGCCACGGAGGTTTGGGAGGAGCATTTTGGAACTCTTTACCAGGGCGATAATGATTCCGATAACCCTGAGCGCCTGGTACTTGCCCCCCCTCATCAAAGTAGTACTAGAGGTGGTGAATTTTCCGTTGGGGAGGTGGAGATGGCGGTTCTAAGTTTACCATCAGGGAAAGCCCCGGGGCTGGATAGAATTCCTGCTGACCGTCTAAAACATGAACCAGGGGTATGGGCACCTTATCTGGCATCTGTTTTTAACGCAATATGGGGAGGCATGTCGGTGCCCGATACATGGCTGGGGGCAGAGATCGTCCCTATTTTCAAAAAGGGGTCGCCTCTGCTCCCAGCCAACTATAGGCCGATTAGTCTTATTGACGTGCCTCAAAAACTCTTTGCTAGGCTAATCCTAAATCGCATATTGGATTGGACCGAGGAACAATCTATTCTGAGCCCCTATCAAGCCGGGTTCAAAAGAATGTATCCACAACAGACCAAATCTTCCGCTTGAATATGCTCTACTGGTAGGTTGTGAAGGCCGGTGGAGGTTCACTCTATACAGTCTTTGTAGACCTCCGCGCAGCTTTCGACCTAGTCCCCCGCCGGAAGCTGTGGACTGTATTGGGTGAACTAGGGATCCCGCCCTCACTTTTAAATATCTTGATCCGCCTCCATGCAGGAAATTACGCCCAGGTTAGATGTGGTGGTGCTGGGTCTTTAACATCTCGATTTCCCGTTGGCAGGGGGGTAAGATAGGGTTGTGTCTTGGCACCGACCCTGTTCTGCCTCTAAGTCAACGGGGTAATCGCACACCTGGAGTCCGTAGCGGACACTGATGCCCCAAAGCTTGCAGGGTCCAGGATTCCCGCAATCATGTTTGCGGATGATACCCTGTTATTATCAAAATTCCCGATGGGTATTCAGCGAGTTCTGGACGGGTTTGTTTCTTTTTGCCAGGACCGGGGTCTTGAAATCAACACCACAAAAACCAAATTTATGATTTTTAACCCGCCTGCCAAAACCCGCCCAAACCACGTCATAGAGCTTGAAAGGGTCTATACCTTTGACTACCTCAGGTTGACCATCAATGAATCATTTAATTGGGTTCACCACCAAGTAAGAGCACAACTTAAGCTGACCCAGGTAGCCGGGGGCATAGCTTCTGCATTAGCGCTTTGAAGCTGATTGTCGCTTGGCGCTTTTGAAACCTGGTTGTACAATTTTGCTTGGTGCTCTGTGTTTATAACTTGCACTTCATTGCTGTGTTGTACTTTCAACATTGGTAGTTTTGTGAGTGGCGCTTTGGCAGAGGTATTCTGCTGGAGTTGAGAGCCTTTGGCTGCCTGTTGACGAGCATTGTGCTGTGCCCTCGCTGCTTTTACTTTCATTTTTGCCCTCCATTTTGTGTTTTCCTCTCCCCTGACCCGCCTCTCTGATCCCGCCTCCCAGCTGACCCTCCCACGCTCCGCCCCCTCCACCATCCATTTAAGCCAGATGGTCCCACGCGCAGCGTCCACGTGCTACGGCCGCGCCGAAGGTGCGCCAAAGGTAAGCCCGTCTACGCCCTTCCACGCCTGGACCGCGCCCAGTGCCAGACCCCCTGGTCCGTTTAATATCCCGCCCACTCGCATCACTTACGATTCCGCCACCCTCTTAGCCCTTAACTCCGGCCGCTCCCTTACCTGCGCCCAAGCCGCTCCTGGACACACCCATGGTCCCTTCTCATGCTACTCCTGCAAGTTCGACGGCTCCAATACCAACTCTCCATCCACCACCGTGCCACAGAGACCCAACACCAACCACCTAAAATGCTTCCTGCGCAACACCCGCTCAATCCACAGACATGCCATCGACCTTTGGAATCTTCTAGACACCACCTCACCAGACATCGCCTTCCTAACAGAAACATGGATGAATGCCTCATCAGCCCCAGACATCACCATTGCCATCCCTGAAGGATACAAGATTATCCGCAAGGACCGCGTCAAGCATACAGGAGGTGGCATCGCCATCGTCCACAAGAATTCCATTCACATCACAACCAGCTCAGATGACAACCTTGCCAGCGCCGAGCACCTTCACTTCCAGATCCACACTGACCCCAAAACCACACTCAGAGGCACCCTTCTCTACCGGCCCCCGGGCGCAATTCAATGACGATATCGCTGACTTCATCACCACACACACCCTCCCCTCCGAGGACTACATCTTATTGGGAGACCTCAACTTTCACCTGGAAAAGAGCAATGACAACAGCACCACCACCCTTCTGGACAACCTTGCAAACCTTGGACTTAAACAACTTGTCACGTCCCCCACCCACATTGCAGGTCACACACTCGACCCTATCTTCACCTCCAGCAACTAAGTCTCTTTCAGCCACACCACAGCTCTTCACTGGACGGACCACAGCTGCGTTCACTTTTTCTTCAATAAGCCCACAATTCACCACCACCATCAACCCACCCTACGTAGAAATTGGAACAAAATCACCATCGACCAGATCTCTTCATCGCTCCTCCAAACCCCTCCTGTCCACTCCTCTAACCCCGACCAAGCAGCCATTAACCTCACCCAATGGCTATCCAAAAGCGCCGACATCCTAGCACCATTGAAAAAACATCAAAACAAACTAAACAGCAAGAAGGCCTCCTGGTTCAACGATGATCTTAAGAAATCCAAGAAACTCTGCCGCTCCCTCGAGAAAGCATGGAAAAAAGACCCAAACTCCAACACCAGAGACGCCTTCAAAAACGCCACCCGCATACACCACCAACTAATCCGGTCCGCCAAGAAAGCCGCCTTCAAAGACCGTCTAGATAACAACGCCCACAATAGCAAGGAATTATTCAACATCGTCAAAGAATTTACCAACCCATCAGCAAACTCCAACGACATCACCCCCTCTCAAACCCTCTGCGACTCCCTAGCCTCCTTCTTCCACAACAAAATTGCAGACATCCACAACAGCTTCGACAACCGACCCGAAGACCTACCCACCCATTCTTCTGCAGGACCTCCTCCCCCCTTGAACATCCTTAACATCTGGAACCCAATCTCCACTGAGGACACCATCCGTCTGATGAACTCCATCCACTCAGGATCCCCAACTGACCCATGCCCTCACCACATCTTCAACAAAGCAGACTCCATCATAGCACCACACCTCCGAGACGTCATCAACTGCTCCCTCAACTCCGCCACCTTCCCGGAAAGCTGGAAACACGCAGAACTCAGCGCCCTTCTGAAAAAACCCACAGCTGACCCCACCGAACTCAAAAACTACCGCCCCATCTCGCTCCTTCCTTTCCCGGCCAAATTCATTGAGAAAGCTGTCAACAACCAGCTTGCCGCCTTTCTCGAAAACAGCAAATCCCTCGACCCCTCACAGTCCGGATTCTGAGCCAAACACAGCACTGAGACCGCACTCATCGCAGCAACAGACGACATCCGAACCCTACTGGACAATGGAGAAACAGTCGCCCTCATCCTCCTTGACCTCTCCGCAGCATTCGACACAGTCTGCCATAGCACCCTATTACAGCGCCTCAGTAACATCGGAATCCAAGGAAAAGCACTGGATTGGATCACCTCCTTCCTCACCGGTAGAACTCAGAGAGTCAGGCTCCCTCCTTTCAAATCAGAGGCCTCTGAAGTCATCTGCGGCGTGCCACAAGGATCATCACTCAGCCCCACCCTCTTCAACGTATACATGAGCCCCCTCGCAGCCATCGTTCGCCAACACAATCTCAACATCATCTCCTACGCTGATGACACCCAACTGATCCTCTCACTCACCAAAGACCCTAACACCGCCAAAAACAACTTACACGAAGGAATGAAAGAAGTAGCCGAGTGGATGAAGCACAGCCGTCTGAAACTGAACTCAGACAAAACAGAAGTCCTTATCTTAGGAACCTCCCCCTCCGCCTGGGATGACTCTTGGTGGCCAGAGGCCCTTGGAAAAGCACCCATCCCGACGGACCACGCACGGAACTTGGGCGTCATCCTGGACTCCTCACTCTCAATGACCAGACAAGTCAACGCTGTCTCTTCATCCTGCTTCAACATTCTTCACATGCTTAAAAAAACTTTTCACTGGATCCCCACCGAAACTAGAAAAATGGGCACTCACGCACTTGTTACGAGTCGCATGGACTACGGAAACACCCTATACGCCGGTTCCACCGCAAAACTCCAGAAAAAACTCCAACGCATCCAGAACGCCTCAGCCAGGCTCATACTGGATATCCCACGTAAAGAACACATCTCTGGACACCTGAAAAACCTCCACTGGCTCCCTGTGAATAAGAGAATTACCTTCCTCCTACTAACCCACGCACACAAAGCACTTTATGATCTCGGACCCGAATGACTCAACACACGAATGTCTTTCTACACCCCCTCCCGTCAACTACGTTCCTCCAACCAAGCCCTGGCCACTGTTCCCCGCATCAACAAAGCCACCATGGGAGGTAGATCCTTCTCCTACCTGGCAGCCAAGACCTGGAACTCTCTCCCCACTCACCTTCGGCTTACTCAGAACCACCTAGCATTCAGAAAGCAACTTAAAACTTGGATATTCGACAAGTAATTTTCCTCTTCCTCAAGCGCCTTGAGACCCTATGGGTATGTAGTGCGCTATATACATTTTTTACTTGACTTGACTTGACTATGGGACGGAGCTGTGGGGATTCAAGGTTGCTCCAGGAATTGCAATTGCTGAAAACAGATTTCTTAGGCAGTTGGTAGCTCTACCTCCAAGCACGCCCCTGGTCCCCATTAAGACTTGACCTGGGCTTACGGCAGATAGAAGAAGAGTTGGCCCTAAGACCACTAACTTTTTGGAGGCGGCTCTGGACCTCTCCGGAGTTGAGTGTATACAGGGGAGAGTTAACTGAGATTTTGCAACTAACCAATGCTGCTAAATTACCCTGGTTTAAGCATGTCAGAGGGGAACTTGAGAATCTAGGTCTTGAGGCAATGTGGTCCGACCCAAAGCAAGCATGTGCAGGGACCTCGAGATTGAAGCTGGTCCAGCTGTACCGGGAAAATAAAAGGGCGCGTTTACTGGCCAACATCCAAACGGGAACACTTACAGCCACGGTTCTAGCAATAAAGGACTGCTATTTTTATGAGCAAGTTTTGGATGATATTGGCCCAGCCTTGGCGAGGAAGCTTTTCCTACAATGGTGGCACGGCTCTCTCCCTATTAGAGCGCTGACTTCAAAGTGGAGCACTTCATTCCCTGGGAATTGCCCAGGTTGTAGCGCCAATCTAGAAAGTGAGGTACATGTTGTCTTTTTCTGCCCTGCCTAGGTTAGTCCAAGGAGGAGGTGGGTTGCCCCGTTATGCAAAAATCTGGGGCTAACTCACTGTGCCCAAGCATACAGGATTCTTAAGTCCGATGTCTCGTTGGTTGTGGTCTTTGCTGTAACTAAGTACTTAGCAGCAATGTGGAACATGAGAAGGTCACTGTTAAATACCCTCTGAGACTTGAAATATGGTTATTTGACTGGACTACAGGGGGTTGTCCCCTCTTATCTCTGTGGTGTACGAGGGATTATGTATTATGCACTTTGTACTTTTTAATGTATGTGGATTGGTTGGAATGTTTTAAATTCTTAATCCTCGTTTTTACTATTTTAGATGTAATAAATGTTTGTAATTTCTCTTTTATGACAAACAAATTGTCGAAATAAAGGAATAAAGAAAGAAAATTAACCACTTACAATTACCACCCTCATTGCCTAACCATCTTCCTTGTATATTTTTTTTGTGTACCTGAATCTAATATGTCTCGCATCATATGATCAGCTACCTGATTATTGTCTTGCTCACTATTATGTAAAGCGCTCTGATATTTTTAGGTCTAGCTAATGCTATATAAAACCTATGAATAAAAACTTTGTCTTCATTTGGCTTAGGCCACAAGAAAAATATGAAAAAGTGTTCTAGAAGAGGAGGAAACAGCAGGAATGACAGGTCTTAACAGGGAATATCCTCTATGCATATTTACAGGGCATGCTAATGGTTTACGGTTGAAAAGCAGTACAAGGAGGTTTTTAGAGTATCTAAGACAGTCAGATGTCCATATCATAATATTAGAAGAGGCACAGTATCTTAAAGGAGTGCAATGAAGTGTTTAGAGCTCAGAGGTTGATTAGAAGCTTTGCCTGCACAGATCAGGCATGCTGTAAGAAGGGGCATTGCCATATTATTAAGACCTCGAAACTGGTGAGTATAGTAGAGTACAAGTGAAATAGCTGGCTAATGGCTTTAGTTTTAATTTATTGCTTTTGGGTTGTAATTGTAGGCATTTACTGTCCAGATATAGATCATCCAAGCCCATTGCAGGCTCTACATTAAACTTATTAGAAGCTACAGTGTCGATAACTGTAGGGGGGATCTCACTATACTATAAGATCCCAAGTTAGATAGATCTACTGCAAGGAGTGCAATTAGGTCTTCAAAAATTCACTCACAGGTCAGGCTTTTGATTAGGTACCCGGGGCTTTGGATATATGGAGATTAAAAGTCAGCAGGATCAGGGAATTCACATTCCATAACAAGAAATGTAGACATTTTTCACAAATTGATTATTTTTTGACGATTAACAAGGTTAAGAAGGTGGCTCATCTACCAGATCATCAATCAGATCATTCAACCATAAGGCATAAAATATCCCTGAGTAAGGGGGAGAATCCACCAGGTAGACACTAGACAGAAAGTTATTGTTAGATCAATCAGTGGTTGATAAGTTAAGTTCAAAAATAGGGCTTAGACCTTCATTGTATTGGTGCAGAATGTGGATGACACAGGAGCTATTAGCTCATCAGCAGGGCCTAGAGGAGGTCCTCAGCTTACCTGGTGCCCTAAAAATACCATGGGTCAGGTACATCCAACAATCCTTTACCCAACTAGGCTGTGCGAATCATTGTACCACTCCAACAGACCTCAGTGGGGTCACTAAGGCTGCCACCAAGAGCTCGTACTGGCAGCACAAGACACTTACATCGGGCAAGCAGGAATAGGTTATCTATCTTCTGTATTTCTTGAATTTAAGGTAGATTTTAAACTGGAACTCTTTTTTGATGAAGTTGAGCCCCTATCAGCTAAGACATTATATCTGAAATTTTGCAATGGGAGCTCTATGTTCTTTTACTTCTAAATGGCAGTAAGTTTACAGGGATCGGAAAGGAACTTGCCCTTGTGGTGCTGGATCCAATGAACCCATCGAAAATGTTCTGCTCTTTTGCCCTGCTTACAGGGGACATTGGGGAAATAGATACTTCCACTTTGCCGGCTCCTGGGCATACAAGATTATATAACAGTAACTAGCAGCCCGTCCCGACGTTGTCCGGGTATGAATTGAAGCCGGCCAGTAGTATAGCATTTCTTATCTGTGACAGGTCTGTGAAACGCTCAGATTCACAGTGCACTGCTGATGCACTTAAGAGTTCGCGTTCAGTAGTGTGTGAACTCGAGTTTCCCTACTTTATTTTTCCTTGCAATATTATATAGCGCGGACTCGACAACATGGCACGAGCACAATTTACATTACAGAAGAACACATTCATTTGTGGTAGGCACAGGGAGACAAAGCGATTTGCCTGGAATCACAGGATGTTGAGCTGATGACGAGATTTGAGCGTAGCTCCCCAGCTCTAAAGTTCGCAATTCTAGAGCTTGTGGCGGGAGGTGTGTCTAAAAGTGTATGTCGGTGCTGGCCATCGATGAGAGAGACCTGTGCATTTTTCCAATGGCTGTTGAAAAAATATGAGTATGTTGCTGGAGATGTGGGCCGACGTGCGCCCAATGTACTTACCGGGGAGGGTAAATACCCATTATTCCGCAACTCTCTTTCTGCAAACCATCACTCCGCACACTTTCATTACGAAAGTACCATGACTCCGCAATGCCATTATAACGCATGGCATTATATTTTATATGCTTTTACCACGCATACATTTACAACAAAATTTGTTGTAAATGCATGAATGGTAAAAGCATGTTTTTTTAAAAGTTCGGATATGGTAAGTATGTGTATAGGGGTATATGTTTTGGGGTACTGAGGTATATGTTTTGGAGTGTTTGGGTATTTTAAGGGTTCAGATATAGTTTTGGGTTATGGGGTACAGGGGTAGTTTTAGGGTTTAGGGATAGGTATGGGTTTTGGGGTAAAGGGGTATTTTTAGGGTTCAGGGCTAGGTTTGTGTTTTGGGGTATAGGGGCATTTTTAGGGTTCAGGGGTAGGTTTGGGTTTTGGGGTACAGGGGTATTTTAAGGGTTCAGGGCTAGGTTTGGGTTTTGGGGTACAGGGGTATTTATAGGGTTCAGGGCTAGGTTTGGGTTTTGGGGTACAGGGGTATTTTTAGGTTTAGGGATAAGTATGGGTTTTGGAGTACAGGGTATATTTATAGGGTTTTGGGGTATTTTAAGGAGTAAGGGTGGTTTTATGATTATGGGGTGCAGGGGTATTTAAAGGGAGAAGGGTGGGATTAGCACACGATATGAGACACGGTATGAAGTGCGGAACGTACCACACGCCCCCAGCGTTTGTCACGCCCCGAGCACACGCCCACAGCACAACGCAGACACGCCCACAAGGGACTGCTTTGCTGGCACGGTTCTTTTACCTTTTAAATGCACATGGTGGGCGTCTGCATAGCCTATGTCCTTCTGCTGCAACTGCCCTTTCCAACGCTGTATTGGGTGTTGTGATTGGTGCTGTGGTTCCTGAGATTACCCGCCTCAAAGGTTTGGGCTCGCTCTTTATTATATTAGTATGGATATGGAAAAGGATTTTGAGAACTGATTCTGGGCAACCCATAGTGTTTGCGGTCTCACAGTATCTGCTATGCATGTGGAGATTAAGGTCCAAATTATCTGCAGTCCAGCGATCATGGTTCCATTGAAATTTGACTTGCACACATTCTGTAGAAAATTGTTGTTCTTGCTGGGATGATTTTTTTTCTCATTTATCGTATGTGTTACTTTCGCCTTGTGCCAATTAAAGGGAAGGTTAGATTTATTGTGGCTCCACAAGGTTGCGTAAAGTAGTGGGCAAGTAATTATAATCAAACAGCTACACTAGCAGCATATGAGAAGCAAGTTGTCCCTTTCTGCATTTTCCTATGGTCTATTGATGGTAGGACATACCGAGAGTTGCATTATGCACACACTATAAGTTATGTTACAAAATGAGCCCGCTCATGTTAAGCTGCTAGTGTTAGCTGCTCTTAAACATTTTGCAAATTTATTATTGCGATAGCTTTGCTACAACCATAGGAGGAAGACAACTGTAGTTCTTTTTCTGATATTTTCACATGGTTTAAAGACAAGTTGTTCTTACATATTGTTATTTAAAGTCACTTATCATGGATATTTTAACATTTGGAAATTTATAATTACGATTTTAATGACATTTTTACAATGAATTGTATGTTTCTTTTATGGTTTTTTAACCAAATAAAGATTCTTGTAATGATAAGCTAAAAAGAGACACTGAATGGTTCTTTAAGATAAATGAAGGATCAGCTTCCTCCCATAAAGTCTGGGATTCTTTTAAAGCTTTTAGAAGAGGCAGTATTATGAGTTTGGAAGTATTGCCAAATAATGTAGCTAAGAAAAAACATTGAGAACTTATCGAGAGATTTGCCAGGCTACAGTCTGGGCTACAGGGTGGAACCCAGAAGTGTGATACACAGAACAGTGAATTGCGAGAGTCTAGGGAGTAGCTATCATATCATGTGGAGGGGATCTGATGTGGAAAGTGGAAAGCGAGCAAGTTGGCCCACTTTGTGTATGGAGAAGGGTGTGGGTAGCTTCTAGCCTGGAAATAAAATGCGGCTAGTATAAGGAATCTTGTTGGAGAGATAGAAGATAAGGTGACTGGGCAAAGGCAAATGAATGATGGAGATATAGAAGAGGCCTCTTCTCCTTCTCTTACCAAGACTTATATACAGAGGAAGAACGAGGGTAGATGATCTCATAGAAGAATGCTTAGAGGAGGACTCATTACTAAAGTTTTAGACAGAGATGATAGTCCTCCTGAATCCGGAAATAGGACAAGATGATGTCAAATAATTGTTGAGAAAAGTGGAAAAAGGTAAAGTATCAGGCCCTGATTGTTTGCCAAGTGAGTTGTATACAGCCCTGGAGGGTGAGATCCTTCCGGTGCATACTCGATTGGTGGAGGACATATTTTCAGGGGGTGGTACTCTTCCGTGTTTATCTTGAAGCCTAACAAGGATCCACAAGAATAAGAATCTTAAAGGTTGATCTCTTTGCTGAGTTGTGATTATAAATACATCACATGGATTTTGGCAAAGAGGTTGGATAAAGCGATTAAGCTAAGTGCAGGAGAATCAGAAGGCAATTATCAGGGGTGGCAGCTTCATGAGTTAACACACTGGTTGGTTGGTTCAATTGATATGGCAACAGCATGATGAGTCCCATTAGTAGCATAAATCTTTATTCGGTTAAAATGTAACCATAAAAGATTGAGGTGTTCTGCTGGACCTCCAAAAACCTTCTTGTACACCTGTACTCCTCAACTTGAATCATGTGACAATCCTTATATCTCCAGCTATCACAGCCATAGGTTGTGACAGAGACGCATTTCGTGCTATACGTTTGAAGAAGGGGCTTAATCGTTTTCATGCCCATCTGAGCACCAAAATCCAGCACTGCCCCTATGTGCAAGCAAGCATTCTTCTTTTAGACAAAAGAAGAGAACCCCATGCATTCCTATTAGCAAACAAAATACCCAGGTAATTAAAAGTGGGTACTTGTGCAATATTACGTTTGTTATAATAAAAAGCTTTATATTTGGTGGGGTTAACATCAACAGCCATTACATATGATTTCGTATGGTTTATGGAAAGATCTAATTGATCCATAAAATCAGAAAAGGTGTCTACTAAAAGTTGCATACCCATGGCCGTCCTCAACATGAGGACCGCATCGTCCGCATGGAGCAGAACTGGTATTGCATAATGACCTACGTGGGGACATCACATTTCTTCTCAATTAACACTGCAGCTAGGCGATTTATATAGATGGCAAGCAAGAAAGGGGAGAGGATACATCCCCACCTGACACCATGGATTATTGGCAAGGATCTTGAGCAACGGCCAT
The DNA here is from genome assembly GCF_964263255.1 of Lissotriton vulgaris. Lineage (NCBI taxonomy): Eukaryota > Metazoa > Chordata > Amphibia > Caudata > Salamandridae > Lissotriton > Lissotriton vulgaris. The sequence continues at coordinate 784,673,027 of NC_141693.1, forward strand.
CGACTCCAAACCTAACTGATTCGGGCATATCCCTATGCAAATCTGCTAGCAAGGACACCAAAACCTGATCTACCCCCAATAACAACATCATAGCCCACTTAGTACAGTTTACTCAGTCGAAAGCTGAAGTAAAATCCATGAAACTTAAAAATAGGGTGTAATTTTTGGCCAGAGTTTACTTTTGAGTTAAAAAATATAGGTTCCTGGACATGGTTGATGGTACCAAGACCAGGCCTGAAACCATACTGTAAGCCGGATATGATACTACTATTTCTAGCCCATAAGGATAGGCTTTAAAGGATCACCTGAGCTAAAACCTTGACAGTTATGTCACTCATGTCAGGGCTTTGGAAGTGCAACCGGGCCAGTCAATGCGCTATCTGGGTTTAAACATTGTAAAAGACCTTAATAAACTCACTATGGTAAACTTTACAGCAGTTGCCAAAGAGTGTAAAAAGTTGATGCAATCGTGGTCCCATCTGCAATTATCCCTAATTGGGAGAGTCAATTTGATTAAAATGTCCATCTTGCCTAAAATATAATTTCTGTTTAACACCATTCCTCTTTATTTCGAACAGACACACATTTCTAATCTACAATCAGATATTATCTCTTTTATCTGGAACAAAAAACTTCCAAGAATTGCCTGGAAAAAGCTTAGGAGGCGATGGGATAAGGGGGAATTGCTGCCCCAGACTTAAAACTATACGCTTGGGCATTTCAGTTGTCGCAAACCCGAATGCTGTTAAAAGAACCAATAGACCATGGTGGGCCTGATGTTTTCAGCTATGTTGGAGGGGGAAGGCCTTAGTCAGTCGGGGTACATTTTCAAATTTGGCAATCCGAATTTTTTTAAAAAGATTAAACTGAAGATTTTATTTGGACTAGCGAAGATGTGGAATGAGTTAATCAACTTCATAAAACAAGGGTATTTTTGTGAAAAGACACCGCTCTGGGGACTACCTGAAAGTCCGGCCTGGTTAGAAGATACGCTAGCCATACCTTTGAAAGAGGCTGACCTTAAAGTTTGGGGAGATCTATTCCATGAGGGAGATTTACTCTCGTGGGAGTATCTCCAGAACAGGACAGGGTCAACAATATCGAGGTTTAAATATCTACAAATGACTAGTTGCACACAGGCCTATAACTCTAAACCCTTAAAAAGAAATAGATTCTCTCTTGGAGGGTACAGTCAAATGATAACGATCTTGGTGAATACTGGTCCCATAAAAAAGGAGGTCTCAAAATGGTTTAATTTCCTGCTTGAGGAATCAGACGGCGAATTTAAATTACCAATCCATCTGTGGGGAACCTTGATTGTGGGACAGGATCCACTAAACCTTTGGTCATCCTCTTTTGACCTCCTAAAAAATTTAGTAAAACCCTCATGGCTCCGTAGAAATCACTTATTTACCCTACATAGAGCATATTTTTCTCCCCAAAGATTATCTAAATTTTCTTTAGGCAACCCAGTGGCATGTCCTAAGTAGTGGGCAAGTAATTATAATCAAACAGCTACACTAGCAGCATATAAGAAGCAAGTTGTCCCTTTCTGTATTTTCCTATGTTCTATTGATGGTAGGACATACCGGGAGTTGCATTATGCACACAATAAAAGTTATGTTACAATATGAGCCCGCTCATGTTTAAGCTGCTAGTGTTAGCTGCTCTTAAACATTTTGCAAATTTATTATTGAGATAGCTTTGCTACAACCATAGGAGGAAGACAACTGTAGTTCTTTTTCTGATATTTTCACATGGTTTAAAGACAAGTTGTTCTTACATATTGTTATTTATAGTCACTTATCATGGATATTTTAACATTTGGAAATTTATAATTACGATTTTAATGACATTTTTACAATGAATTGTATGTTTCTTTTATGGTTTTTTAACCAAATAAAGATCCTTGTAATGATAAGCTAAAAAGAGACACTGAATGGTTCTTTAAGATAAATGAAGGATCAGCCTCCTCCCATAAAGTCTGGGATTCTTTTAAGGCTTTTAGAAGAGGCAGTATTATGAGTTTGGAAGTGTTCCCAAATAATGTAGCTAAGAAAAAACATTGAGAACTCATCGAGAGATTTGCCAGGCTACAGTCTGGGCTACAGGGTGGAACCCAGAAGTGTGATACACAGAACAGTGAATTGCGAGATTCTAGGGAGCAGTTATCATATCATGTGGAGGACATCTGATGTGGAAAGTGGAAAGCGAGCAAGTTGGCCCACTTTGTGTATGGAGAAGGGTGTGGATAGCTTCTAGCCTGGAAATAATATGCGGCTAGTATAAGGAATCTTGTTGGAGAGATAGAAGATAAGGTGACTGGGCAAAGGCAAATCAATGATGGAGATATAGAAGAGGCCTCTTCTCCTTCTCTTACCAAGACTTATATACAGAGGAAGAACGAGGGTAGATGATCTCATAGAAGAATGGTTAGAGGAGGACTCATTACTAAAGTTTTAGACAGAGATGATAGTCCTCCTGAATCCGGAAATAGGACAAGATGATGTCAAATAATTGTTGAGAGAAGTGGAAAAACGAAAGTATCAGGCCCTGATTGTTTGCCAAGTGAGTTGTATACAGCCCTGGAGGGTGAGATCCTTCCGGTGCATACTCAATTGGTGGAGGACATATTTTCACGGGGTGGTACTCTTCCGCGGTTATCTTGAAGCCTAACAAGGATCCACAAGAATGAGAATCTTAAAGGTTGATCTCTTTGCTGAGTTGTGATTATAAATACATCACATGGATTTTGGCAAAGAGGTTGGATAAAGCGATTAAGCTAAGTGCAGGAGAATCAGAAGGCAATTATCAGGGGTGGCAGCTTCATGAGTTAACACACTGGTTGGTTGGTTCAATTGATATGGCAACAGCATGATGAGTCCCATTAGTAGCATAAATCTTTATTCGGTTAAAATGTAACCATAAAAGATAGATATAATCCATAAAGACATATAAAAAATGAGTATCCCATAAAACGTCAGTAAACACACAGTAAATTATCCGGCTCCCAGATCCACCAATATAATGTTCATTACAAAACAACATACATTATGAAGAAGGGCTTTCAAACGTTACAGAAACAGATATCCAATAAAACTTGGATAAGTACATAATGGATTATCCTTCTCCCAAATACACCAAAATAGCATTCATTGCAATAAAGTTCACACCATAAAAAGGGGTTTCAAACATTTCAGGTGGTATGAAAGGCATCTGTTCCCACCTAACAATTATCAGATCCCAAGACACAATCAAGACCATGCCTCCAGTGGCTTAATTACACACCTCAGAAAATGAGCTACGCACACACAAGTGTGAACGTCCCTAGGCATCAGAAGCTGTAACATTGCAGGTCTCGCTCTTGCAAATTGTAGGTTTTTGAGAAGCAGTATTAAATAACGGTTTCTGGGCCAGATTTAAAAATAACAAAATAAATGTAAAATGATCAATAGTTTATACAGAATAATGATCACACTCGGAGAGGCTCAGTGCAACTAATCAGACTAGCCCTTGGGAAAGGTAATCAGTTGTACAAAAAAATTAAACCTAAAACTTGTTAATAACGGCCGATGATAAACATTAGTTACCCATGTCAGGTAAGGTTCTGTTGAGGGCACTGTTTTTATTAGGCAAAAGGTGTGGGCAACCGATTTCAGTAATTCATTGCTTTCTCTTTGGGCAGAAAATTAAGGGATGAAAGTGAGTTTAACCCAGTCATTGTCTGATTTGGTGATCTTTTCCGAAGTGAAAAATCTATCCAGACAGCCTATCCTGGTGACTTTCAACTTTATTATATAACCAAGCCAAGGTATTGCTTTTACATTGTCCAATGAAAGGCAGTCCCTGATGATCAGTCTGTTTAGGTTTAGCTCACTTCTGTAGCACACCGAGATCCATTGTAGCAAGGGTCTTAATGCGATTGTGTCTGAGATGTCTCTGAGACCCAGCTCTTCGTGGCCTACAAAAGTTGAGGTGTTCTGCTGGACCGCCAAAAACCTTCTGGTAAACTTGTACTCCTCAACTCGAATCATGTGACAATCCTTATATCTCCAGCTATCACAGCCATAGGTTGTGACAGAGACGCATTTTGTGCTATACATTTGAAGAAGGGGCTTAATCGTTTTCATGCCCATCTGAGCACCAAAATCCAGCACTGCCCCTATGTGCAAGCAAGCATTCTTCTTTTAGACAAAAGAAGAGAACCCCATGCATTCCTATTAGCAAACAAAATACCCAGGTAATTAAAAGTGGGTACTTGTGCAATATTACGTTTGTTATAATAAAAAGCTTTATATTTGGTGGGGTTAACATCAACAGCCATTACATATGATTTCGTATGGTTTATGGAAAGATCTAATTGATCCATAAAATCAGAAAAGGTGTCTAGTAAAAGTTGCATACCCATGGCCGTCCTCAACATGAGGACCGCATCGTCCGCATGGAGCAGAACTGGTATTGCATAATGACCTACGTGGGGACATCACATTTCTTCTCAATTAACACTGCAGCTAGGCGATTTATATAGATGGCAAGCAAGAAAGGGGAGAGGATACATCCCCACCTGACACCATGGATTATTGGCAAGGATCTTGAGCAACGGCCATCGACTCCAAACCTAACTGATTCGGGCATATCCCTATGCAAATCTGCTAGCAAGGACACCAAAACCTGATCTACCCCCAATAAAAACATCACAGCCCACTTAGTACAGTTTACTCGGTCGAATGCTGAAGTAAAATCCATGAAACTTAAAAATAGGGTGTCATTTTTGGCCAGAGTTTCCTTTTGAGTTATAAAATATAGGTTACGGGACCTGGTTGATGGTACCAAGACCAGGCCTGAAACCATACTATAAGCCGGATATGATACTACTATTTCTAGCCCATAAGGATAGGCTTTAAAGGATCACCTGAGCTAAAGCCTTGACAGTTATGTCACTCAGGGAAATGGGCCTATAACAAACGGGTCAGCTCGATCACCCTTTTTTAAAACAGGGACAATAATGGACTGTGCCCATAACTTGGCATGAAGCGTTTAATATCTTGGATAAAAAGAGAGCCCAAATAATAGGATCAGTGCTATAGAGATCCACTGGTACTCCTTCAGAACATGGAACCTTATTTCCAGCCAATCTTGGAATGGCCGCTACTACTTAAGGAATAGAGAAAGAGATGGTCGACTTCAGCATAATAGATTGCGAAGGAAAGTCTGACACCAACTCTACAGAATATATATGAGAGAAATGGTCAAGCCATTTTCCTTCTTCAATCACAGAAATCAGGTAGGACCAATTCTCTGACCCTAGAGATGGGCTATTTATGACCTGCCAGAAGGTGGCACTATCATGAGTATTGCACACACTGATTAATTGTTCCCAAGCCTCATCCTTTTGGGACTCTTTCCTTTCCTTAACAGCTTTTTTATACTGGCTAAGCAGAAAACTCACCTTCACTCCATCCCTAGGAATACGTGTGAGGGCCTTCTTTAAATCGCATTGGGTTTTAGTGCATACTTGATCAAACCAAAGTTCCACTCTGGTGACAGTATCATCTCTACTGGGGACAGTAAGAGCATCCCTCACAGCTGCACAGGGTTAGGTAAACGCCTTCAGGACATCTTTGGGCTCAGAGTCAGGACTTAAGCAGCATTCGGTATTACAACTCGGATGACAAAAGAAGGTTGCAAGGGATTACTTTAGACCATTTCAGCCACCAGCCCTGATTAGTGGGGCTAAGATGTAAAGAGGCAAGTGCTGGTAATGACCGCTTCTGGAGTGAAAATATTAAGGATAGAACCAAAGGATTTTGGTCACTCCAACCATACTCTAATACCCTATGCTGAACTAGAAGATGTAACAGGGATGAAGAAATTAAAAAATAATTCACAATTGTTTCATACCCCCTACCTACATATGTAGGAGCCTCCAGGAAGTTTGGTATGACCAAATTCAAAGATTACACTAAGAAACTTGCCTTTTCCCCTTGAGTGGAGTACTCAAAGTGATCACTAAGAAAATCCTTGTGGATGGACGTGTCCTGTAATATCTGGCAAGACTTTTTACAGGGATGAATATTAAAATCGCCTAAAATTTCTATTGGGATAAAAGAAATAAAACTTAGACCAGATTCTGGCCCATAGAGGTAAAACCTCAGAACATGCTAGTTGGCCATTTGGGTTATAAATATTGAGAAGAAGAAGACGTGATTTGTTATGAAAGGTGAGCAAGACCGCTTCTAAATTAGGGAAGTTAATATTCAACTGGTCTATTAAACAATTCAATGGCAATGATATTAAAATACACGCCCCTCTCCTCTTGGTGCAACCTTGAAAAAGAAGAAAAAGCTAGACAAAACAAAACAAAATTAGCAAACCCATCTACAAAAGGGAGCAGTTCTACCTGACCAGGGGCCAGATGTACGACCCTTTTTAATGCCCACAAACAGAATATTAGCCTGTTTGCGACCACTAAAAAGAGCTGTTGTATGCACAAACCCTATTTTGTGACTTAGTAACCTATTACCAACTCCCAAAATAGGGGTTGCGAGTCGCTATATGGAAGGGGTGTGTCAAAGTTGTCACTTCCTATTAGCGAGGCGCACTGGTATGTACAATAGTTTTCCAGCCACAAATGTGGTTACAAAACTATTGCAGTTACCTCTTACTTCAAGTAAGTGGTAAGCCAGTCGCTAACAGTAAGGGGTCCCTTTTGCGAATGTGTGCTAAAATATATATTTTTTTTGCCTGCCTGCCATTTCTGCCTGCCATTACAAAATAAAAATAAAATTTTTCATTTTTTTCTTTTAAACGCATCCCTTTTTCCTTTAAGGAAAACAGTCTGCATTTAGAAAAAAAAAGTATTTTTATTTAAAAAGCAAACAAAGACATGGTGGTCTGCTGTCCCCAGCAGGCCACCATTCATGTGTTCTTGCCCATTCCCAATGGGTCGCAAATTGATACCTGCCTCTTGAACATTGATGAGGCAGGTCATTTGCGACCCCATTTGGAATTGCTAAATTTGTATAAGACACATTAGTACATTCCATTTTGTGATTTGCAAATGTTAAACTTTTCCTCGGGCCCTGCAATATTTTGTCGCGTTCTAATCTAGGACCCTGATCGATACTGTGGCCTTATGCCCCTATAAGGCTATAAATCCATTTATTCCCTATATTGGCAGAACCGATCAAATGCAATATTCAGAAACTCGTCTCTGGCCTCACACGAACAGAGCCACATTTCAGAATCGCTTCCTCTGCAACTTCCTTTGCAGCTCATTAGTGCAAATGACATAGCAGAAGCTACTATCTAAGATTCCTAGATTAACACTTCGAGTTCTTCAACAAGATAAAAACTAAGCAACCTGGGAAAGCCCCGCTTGCTATGTTTTGATTATTAATAGAACTCTAATGAGCACTGATAGACGATCACTTCCTAGTGACATCTTTATTGATGTCTTATGTCCAAAAACTTACGTCAAACAAGGCACCTTTCAGGTATAAATATTACCAACGTTGCCTTAAGCAAATGCTGCTGTTTCGCTGAAGCTGAAGCTATCGCTGTCAAGCTAATGCTGACACTATCGCTACTGCTATCGCTGCTAACGAGCGAATGATGGTGTGGTGAACTTAGGAGCTGAACAGCCGTCCCCTGCAAGAGCCCAGCAGATGCAAGCTGCCCGCGGACGCTGCCCCTCCTCTTCCTCGACGCGCTGAGAGAGACGCTGTCATTTCTCCTGCAGAGAAATCCAGCTCCGGCGTTTACAGCCTACTCTTGCGAGTGACTGGGATATCGAGTCCCCTGAAGGAGATACCAGACCTCCAACATTCTATTCCAGAGGTATGGTGTTGACTAAACCCTTAGAGAGAATTCTTGAAGAAAACCTTGGCAAAACCAACTTAACTAAAGCTACTTACTTACTCCCCTCTCAAGTATTAGGCTTAGGTCAGGTACACTGGGGTAGGTGTAGTTAGAAGCACCAGTTGAGTAGGTTAGCCAAATGTATATATGAATGTATATATGTTTTATTCATTTTAAACCATTGTATGGCTAAGAAACCATATAAATGCTTTTACAGTATTATTTCGCAATACTCATCTTACTGTACGTACTTTTTATAATACAAGTCTTGCAATTGTGGCAATTCATTTCTCTTGTCTGAGAAGAAAGACTGTTCAATAAATATTACCTTTTATTGAAAACGCCCGTCTCTCTATTCTCTACATATTGTGAAAGTAATCTGCACAACAACTGACTGAGTAAAATAACTGTCTATTGTTTCACACGACTCTAGAGATTGACTCTTATCTGAGGAGCAAAGTAGTCATGTTGAACGGTTGTTGGAAAACTGAATCCCTTCTTGTCTGTACCAGGGAAGCTGATCACTTCCTATTCAGTCAAGAAAGTTTCCAGTGACCTCTGAGCTAGTTGGTAACAAACCCAATTAAGTTTAGCATAGTCAGTAGAGGCCTGGAAGATCTGCACTTCTACGTCGATTCTACTGTTTATGTTATTCCAATGCGCAGGGCCTATTGGGAAAATAGGAACTACACTACATGGCGCCCAAACGTTTGGTAAGGCGATAAACTAACGCAAGGCGTTAGAGTAACTCAGTCGTGCATTTTTCACACAGACCCCTTTCTCCCGTAAATACTCCAATAGACGTCTGGAGTGGGTGAAAGGTTAAAATCCGCCCGACCTTAGTAGGAAGAGATTCCTATGTAAAGCTCTGGTTTATTCAACTTTGAAGGATACAGTGTTCCAAAATATTGTGCACCTAATCTTTGTCTCCTTGGAGACCTGCTCTGCAAACCTTGCACTTATACAATGCCAGGAGAAAACGGGACCGTTGAAACCGCAGTAGATGCAAATCAACGGGACGATGGGACTACTGAACCGGGTGCAATAATCATCCCGGCACATTTAAGAAAATCTATAACGTTAAAACTTATAGAAAATGGACTGACCACACAAGGTGGCACAGTCGTCTTCGTGATAGAGGCACACGAATATCGGCAGACAGAGGTATTCTATTCATGGATAAAATTTCCAGCGGCAAACGCTGCAACACATGAGTTCCACTATTATAAAATAGAAGATCCACCGGGAGAGTACGCTCCTTTCGAGGAGATTGAAATCCAATTGAAATTCCAAGAGCACCTGCTCTGGTTTAATGGCGCCCTAAAACATAATGATCATATTACCAGGCTCGGTCCACTAGGTAGACCAGGAGCAACGTGGCCGGTTCTAGCCAGCTACACACCACATCCGGACATTGAGAAAATGTCAAAAGAAGAGCTGTTAGTACAGCTAAAAACATTAATTAAAATACATAGGCAATTAGTCCAATATGTAATGCGGACTACTACAGTCCAATCAGCTGTTAATACACCGCAGCTGACCCCTTATCAGGGGAACACTAATAAAATTACACCACAGAACATACAATCATGTCTTGGTAAAACACCCGTAAAACGGGAACAAATTCCTTTCTGGTTAGCGCAGAAAATTACTCAAATAGAGGCAGTATTTCCGAATACTACCCCTATTGAGAAACACAGGATTCTGACCATCTGCCTTCCTATGGGGGTCGCACCACACATAGAGGACTGTGACACTTGGGGTACAGTCTTTGCTTCCATTTACACAAAAACACATGGTGTTCCGTCAATGGCGGTAATACCAGAAGTACTAAAACAGATTCAAAATGAATACGGTCCAGAACCTGCTTTAACTCTTGGTATGAAATTACTGAAAGACTTCAAGCAAGTCTCGGCTATATTATTAGCCAACATTAAAGGAGAAGCAGCATCTGTGGCGATCCGCCAGAAGTTGAGGGAAACAGATATAACAGATCAACCAATTGAGCTTGCCAGAATCATAGAAAAATGCTATGAAGAATTAGGTAGAGACAGCTTGGGTGGAAAACCAGTAAAGCCCCAACTGCTCGAAAATCCTGAAAAATTATTTATTAAAAATAATTCAAACACTCCTAAAAAGAGCTGGGATGGAAATAAACAATCCACTCCCAAGGAAAAAGTTTTCCAGTCCAGAGGAAGGTCTCCTCGACGGAGGGAAAGAACTCCGACTCGAGAACACCAGTCTCCCCAGAGGGAGCCCTCTGAGAAAAGATACAACCTTAGAAATAGGGATAATTTGAAGAAGCCTGATAGATATCAAAGTATTGATACACGTCCCTCTCGATCTTTTTCGCAGAAATTGGAAAGAAGAGGACGGTCAGACCCAGGAGAGCACACCAAGTCCAAAGACAAGGAACCTGCTCAGAGTAACAAATCTCAATTTCCGAAAAAGAAGGTAGCCAGTATTAGAGTAATCAACCATGCCGAGAATACTGAGGACACAGTTGAAAAACGGGGAGTGGGCACAGACAATGCTAGACAGTGCAGCAGAAATCACTATAGCCCGCAAGATCCTGATGAGTCATCTGGAGACAGTGGACACGAATGAATACATTCAGGTTGAAACTGCAGACTCCAGACTTAGCGAGCCCCATAAGATATACGAAATAACACTTCGTATAGAGGGTGATAAGACTAGGAATATAAGGGGTCTATTTTGTTATAAACTCTCAAAAGGCTATGATATTCTGTTAGCTGAAAAAGATTGGCCCCCAGAGTTTGTCAGGGAGTGCCCTCGTGGCGAAGAAATGATTATGCCTGCCTTCTCGAATCATATTCCGATTCACAAAAAATATACATATGCAAGGAAATGGGCAGTAGCCCAGGCACCAGCATTATATAAAAATCATGCAGGATGGGATGAGGACTCTCCTCCTCACAAAATCCAATTAAAAAGTCAACCAACTGCACACAGGCAGTATGCCATTAAGCAGGAAGCTAAAAAACAAGTCAGGGAGATTTTAGATCAACTTGAATACCAGGGGGTGATTGAAACTTGCACTTCTCAAATGAACAATCCTTTGTTTCCTGTCTCCAAGCCAGACATTTCATATCGTCTAGTTTTGGACGACAGACACCTTAATGCATGTTGCAAAACATTTGCAGTACAAAATTCGCATAGTGCTGCACTAATGAATAACATAGTTAGGAAAAAGTATAAAACGACATTAGACATATCTAATGGTTTCTTTTGTCAAAACATTGCACCAGAAAGTAGATCCTTGACCGCTTTCTCAGTAATGGGGTCTCAGAAAAATTTCTGTAGGCTCCCACAGGGGTTCAAGAACAGCCCAGGACTATTCTCAGCTAGAGTAACAGAGTTACTACAAATATATGATGATGAGGCATTATCTTACGTAGATGATATCTATCTCACAGACGACGACTTGGATACTCACTTGAAAAGAGTGAACACCATTATACTTGGGTTCGCAGCAGAGGATTACAAATTCAACTTTAAAAAGTCTCGAATTGCCCATCTGACAGTATTATTTTTAGGATACGAATTATCAAGTGAAGGAAAAAGCCTAGCAGACAACTTCTTATTATTATGTTTCTTATATAACACCAGAATCGACCCCCAAAGGGGTATCTCCGCGCTTGCCTTGGGAACCCGTCCTGGCTTTTCCCTGTGAGATAGCCCCTACAGGGCATCCCCAAGGTGAAAGCCAGGCATCCCGCCGCGGGGGGGCCGTTGTGGAGATTAAGCAAGCTTAATGCCCAGAGTTGCAGAGTGTGAACCCATGATTAGGTCAGGCACCGAAGCGAGAATTATCGAGTCCAATCACATTTGAGCTCAAGACCCTGCCGCGTCGGGAATTGAACCCTGGTCCCGGGTCTGACCTTTGCTTCAGGGTCTGCCTGCTCTAACCAGTGAGCCACACTTCTCCACTTAGAGAAGTGCGCTGTACTCCAAGCTCCAAAAACGCTGAAGAATTTACAATCGATTCTAGGTTTCCTGAATTTCGGTAGAACTTACATTCTAAATTACGCAGAGAGGGTTAAACCTCTCTACGAACTAATTAAACCTGATTTTAAACAAATCACCTGGACTCAAAAACACACAGAAAGTTTGAGATCACTGCAAACAGACATGTTAGCAAAAACAAAATTAGATACACGTGACAATACACGCAATCTTGTAATCGGAGTCATCCCAGGAAGATACAGATTCACGTACCTGACCTCTAATGAGGGAGAAAGGGTACCAATTTCAATTAAATCTCACTTGTACACACAAGCGGAAAAAACATTCAGTCACACAGAAAAAAATGTGAAAGAAGTGCAAACTGCATTAGCGAATGAACGAGAACTAGCAGACGGCAAAAGGCTTAATATCCTCACAGCGGAATCCGCCTTCGAGGCGCTATTCAGCCCAGTAAATCTGCCCACAGTGTCACTGGATCCGAAATGGATACAGTGTATAGATTCTCTCGGAGCGGAAGACGTGAAATACTATTTCGCCCCGCAATTAAAAAAACTGAATGATTTAGAATATGAAGAAGAATATCCTCTGCCAATCGAACTTCTGCCTCTCCCACAGTACGCCTGTATCATCTATACAGATAGATTTGTACAGCATTACAACGTAGAGAACAAATCCTACGATGCAGCCTGTGCGATTGTCAAAGGTCGTTGGCTGTGCGGTAAATTTAGACCAAAAATAATTAAAACTGAATCAGTGAAGTACTGTTCGGCTGAAAGAGCTGAAATCAGATCTTTAAAGATGGCGCTTGAAAATGCAGAACGTGAATTCCCGACACTAATCGTGTGCGATTCTCATTTATGCATCAACTCTTACAACAATAAGTTGCAGAGCTGGATTGAAAACGATTACAAAGATGACACAGGTGCCACAATAAAGCATAAATTGCTCTGGAAACAGGTAGCTCTTTTACAGAAAGAACTAGAAAAGACTCACGTGATACACGCACAGAGTCTTCAACGTGATGGCGTTCACGTTGCAGGGAATTCATTGGCTAACACAGCCACAGCGGAAGCAACTAAACCGGCTTCCGTAGCCACAAAAAAGCATGCAGAAAAATACATAGACGGGGAAACCATGCTGGCAGTCAAAACGTCAGTAAAAGGCGACTGTGCAGCACTACCCTTGAACTATCCACTCAATTATGCATACGTAATTGATGCAAACTCCGTTCCTTTTGCTCGAATCCCTGGAGTGGGGGATAGGGTAATTCCAAACACGAACCGGAGAATATTTTTAATAGCAGACGCACACATGGGATTGGGTCCTAGGCACAAAAAGATCAATGAATCTCTTGACTGAATTACAATCAGTATACTGGTGGCCGGGAATGAGCGTGCAACATCAAATATATGTAAAGAATTGTCCCGACTGCGACAGGGATCGCAGTAGTGAACTACGCTACCGGCTACCAATCAGAAACAACGTAACGCTGTCTACATGCCATCCTGCGTCCTATTATTCATTAAGGATAAACACACTTAAAAAATGTGGCCTCCAGCGCCCGGCTGACGCCAGAACGGTTATAAAAGATCTGCGAGTCTTTATCGTCACATACGCAATTGCCATGTTCCATTCTAACCAGGGTCCTGCTTTTAGCTCTCGAGCTTATAAGGAGGCCATGGCCAGCATGGGAGTTGGGTTGCAGTATTCTTGTCCGTCACACCCCGAAGGGAACAGTGTGGGAGAAAGAAAAAAACGGGACATAAAGCAATCTATAACAGCGAAGGTATTAGGTTTGGGTGCTGGGTGGGTCAAACATTTAATAAGTGTCCAGATCAGTCTTAACAATTTGCCAAGAAATTCTCTAAAAGGTTTAAGCCCATACGAACTATTGTTCGGAACTAGAATGAGAATTCAGGACTTAGATAGTCAGGTATCAGTGGTACAAGATAAGAAAACAGACTTTGACATCAAAGATCGTTTGGCTGTTTTACAGGACTTGAACGAAACAAGAAAATCCTTAAGCAACATAAAGTTAAAGCAACAGCCAGCTACCACTGACGAGGTACCACCAGCAACAGCCCCAGCAAGGCCTGTCTGGATTCCAAAGATTGGGGATCTAGTCAGAGAAAAAATAGCGGTGAAGAAGGAACTTGGGCCTTCTTACAGAAAAGCAGTACCTGTCTTAGCAATCAGCGGAACAAGATCAGTAGTACTACCGCCCCTTGCTGGTAAAAAGGAGAACAGAGTTGTATCAATCGACCTGATAAAACCACAAGCATGTGGCCTATAATCAACGGTAGGCCCAGTGGGCTCCCAAGAAACAACAGAATACCCAAACTTGCAACAATCCAAGAGGTTCAAACTGAAAGACTAATCACATTCGATCAGCCTGCATTGCACAGAGAGGGACTGTGCAATAATGCCATAGAACTCGTGCCTCTTGAGACACAGATTGAAACAGTTCGTCAAGAAACACCAGTCTACAATGATGTGGCATCTGAATGTGCTACCGAAAGACAAATTGAAAGAGCAATCCCAACAATTGACAGAACTGCCTCTGGATATTTCATCAACTTCGATAACTTTTCCGAGGATCAAAGCAACCCCGAAGTGATGCCAGAAACAAAAAAGACTTTTAAAGAAAAAGCAACAGAACTCTTTCAACAAATCAAAGAAGTATATCTGGATGCACCATTGATTGAGCATTGGATTATTTCAGGGTTATTTATACTCCTACTATGCCTAATTTTAGTTTTAATTTTAGGAAAGTTTATTACAATACAATGGACACAGCAAGTCAGAACATCAACTTAGTCCTCAAACCACACAGATCATCCCACGTGAAAAAAAGAGAACTGTCAACAGTAAATGTCACAGCCATTCCAATACCCGGTGGGGTAGTATGGGAGAAAACTGACTATGAAATCTATGGTCCGTCGAGATCCTGAAGTATCCTCATCAATTCAAGGTTTCCTTAAGTGACTTTGTAAAACCTAGTACATTCTCTGATGATTGGGACTTTGAAAGTATTAATAACATGATGCCTGATTTGGTAATGTCAGCTAGATTCACAGAACATGATTATTTACAAGGTTCGTCTAGTTATGAACAGATGTTCTGCTTCACACATTATGGCGATCATTACTTGCATAAGTCTGCACAGCCTAGAAATGTTTTTAAGTATAATCAATGGGAACATTGTGCTACACCACCTAAAAGCAGTTCTAAAACATTCTATGATAAATTCAATTACTTCTCGGGGTTTAACACCAGTGATGCAGAAACGTTTTATTATAAACTGTTAGATAAAACAGGATTGAAAACAATGCTGACAAATACTAAATTGATATATTCAGAAGCATTTTATGAAAAAATGATGACATTTGGTTTTGATTATTGGAAAAATAACATTGAAACAAAAACCATCTGGGGTACAAAAGAGTGGCAGGTACAAGGCCTAGAAGCACTTTTTCGAGCCTGCATGATCCCAGAACAAATGATGTTTTTAAATGAAACAATTAATCAAACAACCTGTCTTGGCCTAGCTAAGATCAAAGACATTAACAAACTGTCTATTCCAAAGCCAATACCTGAGAATACAACAACAGATATTGAGATACACATATCTAAAATTTTACATTTAAACAGAACACATCCTGATT
Organism: Lissotriton vulgaris; assembly: GCF_964263255.1. Lineage (NCBI taxonomy): Eukaryota > Metazoa > Chordata > Amphibia > Caudata > Salamandridae > Lissotriton > Lissotriton vulgaris. The sequence continues at coordinate 784,688,539 of NC_141693.1, forward strand.
GGAAAAAGTGGTTAATCTGGCCTACTGACACAAACAACTGTCAAGATAGATTCCTGAATAAAACACAGGGGTTAAAAATGACCAGACAAGACCCTAGATACTCCCAGAGACAACATCCAGGGATAGTAACAACATACAGTGTAGGGAAACTCTGCCTTGAATGGCTAGGATCATCCACACTGGCTGAAATTAAGCAACACTTGTCTTTACTTGAAGATGGTGCTGTTTTCCGCGATTTCATTCTTGGACCACGCAAACAGCGTCAAAAGCGTTTCATAGCGACCAGCATCTATGCGGTATACAACGAGGCTTGGAAAGTCACACAAATTGAAACAGCTGAAAAAATACGAGAAATTGATTGTATTAATTTGGAAAAATCACTTTCTGTAGTGGACAATGGGTTTATGACTCTGTCCTCCAGAATATATTCGTTGGACAATATTGTATCATCTGCCTTTGACATAATAGACAAAGACTTGCTAATGTTACAGCATGGCCAGTCGCAATTGCGTTCTATTGTACAATTAGGCTGGACGCTGCAAAATCTTCGTTCAGGCTATGTGCCTTGGCGTTTAATCAACACAACGTCATTGTTTTCCATCTTTAACCTTACTGATAAACAAATCAGCTTGGCACAGAAAGGAGCAGACTATACAATCCTGAGCATCGAAAAACTTGAGAGATTACCATTGACAATGTCAGAAAGTCCTGTCATTGAATGGATAATACACAGGATTATCACAATTCCGATAACAACTTTCCGATTTAAAAATTGCCTTGAATACATACCTACTGGCCAGTATGAACGATTGGGTAAAGGATACGTTAAGTCAGCATGGAAATTACCATACACACATTCATGCTATAGTGACAGCAACAAAAATGTATTTCTTAGTGGTGAAAACTGTAAACATTTACTAAGCGGTATACTTTTGTGCCAGGGTATTAATTTACACGGAGCCTGTGAAGGTAATTCTAACAACCTTTCATGCCAGCCAACATGTCACACCTGCAACGCAGATAGAGCCTTTCTTTATGCAACTCGCAAATGGGAGTTACATTCTAAAAACGGATCACAGCTGTTGTGGCCTTTTGCCAGGGAAAGCCTATCTCGTAAGCGTAACTTCCATGGTCAAATGCTGTATGCAAGCATTGTTTCCGAGCGGCCCTGGAGACATAGAGACTCCCATCTGGCCTCGTTTGAATTTCTCTTCTATACGAATTGATACTTTAAGCAAAATTAAGTCTGTGCTTTTGCAGACAACAGTGCCCATCACGTCATCAAAAGAGACGTATGATCTCCTAGTTGCAAGGACAGCTACAGAGATACATGACCTTTTATCAACAAATTGCCCCATGCATTTCGCAGAAATGCTTAGCCAAATTCTTAACATGTCTAGTGCCATAGGCATCCCAGGCATATTTAAGACAATTTTTACGGGACTGCTAACACCATTTTAAGCAATTCTGGGAATCGTTCCCAATTTTGTCCATTCAGTCTTTGGCTGCATACCCCTATTTTTGGGACTTGTAGCAGGCATTTTATTTTTGACCCTCCTGCTCCGATATGGCAATCCACAGCTCAGACATGACTCCTATGGGAATGGAAGAAACAATCCTAGCAATCCGCTACCGGGACAGAATAACTAGAGTCCTTGGATTGGCCAGGCTGAGAGATCTAAACATGACCTGGTTCCTTTCATTCAGACCTATATGGCAAAACTGCATCTTACCTGTGCTACGATATATGCTATGCGGAGATGAGTGCGTGTTGGACATCTGTCTTGCACTTCCATCAGCAGTACCAATGGATATCGATACTTTGCTCTGTCCGATTACGGCTCACGCATTGTGTTGTCCCCAGCGGCTACCAATCCTGATGACGGCATTCGTTGAGACTCCTGTACTACGATTAGGTGGTAACAGTGGAGCGAGTGACAGAAGCAACATCACCCAGGTACGACCTTTTGTGAGCATTGCTGATCCTGACTTTGATGACAGCAATCATTCTCACACCTGCCAAGTTACAGCACTATCGAATTTGGTCGAACTGTCACCTGATTTTGTAGACCAATTCTTTGAGAGCCTGTCTGATATGATGTTCTCACCCGAACAGAAACAATAACTTTAGAAAAGCATTTCAACACACAGCGTTCCCATGAACTCTGAATTCGGCCTTCAGTTTTGAACAACAAAAACTGCCAAAAAGCGTTGGAACTCTATTTCCCCCGTTCACAAAAAAATATTTTTTGGATTGAACTATTTTTCATAATATTTTTCCCTTTTTCTGGCACGAAAATTCTTTGCTTAAAGTAGACCTATTCATAAAGAACAGAAGCTCCGACTCCTATTTTTTAGGTAAATCTAGAGACATACAGCCTGATTCATGAACGGGCCGTTTTGCGAGGCTCAAATAGCGAATCATAAGGAATCGCTATTTGAGACTCGCAAAACGGTATTCATGTAGGAATCGCAATATTAATTGCGATTCCCACTCATTCCTTATTTGCGATTAGCTAATTGCTAATCGCAAATAAGGAATAACTCCCCATGCATTCCTATGGGCCAAAAGGCTCATAGGAATGCATGGGGAGTCATTACTCATTTGCGATTAGCAATTAGCTAATCGCAAATGAGATTGCGAGTACAAGGGTGCCAGGGTTGTCCAAAGGACACCCTGTAGCACCCCTGCAATGGAAATTAACACAGGTGTTGCACACACACATGTCCAAAGGACATGTGTGTGTGTAACGTGCAACTCAGAAAAATGCATTTAAATGCATTTTTTCTGAGTTTTCGCAATTTACCACGAGGTTTGACCTCGCTGTAAATTGCGGCCCGAAATTGCGATTTCGCAATTGTAAAATGGATGATGAATTACTTTTAAGGAATCTCAAATAGAGTTTCCTTAAATGTAAATCCTTGCAAATATGCGAATTAGCAAATAGCGATTTTTGCATTTGGGATGTTGGATCCCAAATGCAAAAATCGCACTCGCAAAGGGCCAGATTCTCAGAATCTGGCCTGTTGCGAGCGCTATTTTCATTGATGAATCGGGCGGATAATAACTTTCAACCAGCCTCTAGCACATTTTACTGAAATGCATTTATATGTGATGAAATTATCTCGCCCTTCTTTTCTGCATTCAGAGATATTTCATGTGTAATTCTTTTGCAAAATCGTTCATTGATTGCATATGCTATAATTTTGAATGATTTCTATGCTTAAAGACGTACAGTACCTATATTTTCACGTATTTCAAATAAGCCTATTTCAAATGCAAATATGTATTTTGGGGTGGGCAATGTTACACATGCATCTTATTGCTCTAGTTTTAGAAATTTGATGGACATAAATTCGTTGAGTGGGTGTCGCGTTCTAATCTAGGACCCTGATCGATACTGTGACCTTATGCCCCTATACGGCTATAAATCCATTTATTCCCTATATTGGCATAACCGATCAAATGCAATATTCAGAAACTCGTCTCTGGCCTCACACGAACAGAGCCACATTTCAGAATCGCTTCCTCTGCAACTTCCTTTGCAGCTCATTAGTGCAAATAACATAGCAGAAGCTACTATCTAAGATTCCTAGATTAACACTCCGAGTTCTTCAACAAGATAAAAACTCAGCAACCTGGGAAAGCCCCGCTTGCTATGTTTTGATTAGTAATAGAACTCTAATGAGCACTGATAGACGATCACTTCCTAGTGACATCTTTATTGACGTCTTATGTCCAAAAACTTACGTCAAACGAGGCACCTTTCAGGTATAAATATTACCAACGTTGCCTTAAGCAAATGCTGCTGTTTCGCTGAAGCGGAAGCTATCGCTGTCAAGCTAATGCTGACACTATCGCTACTGCTATCGCTGCTAACGAGCGAACGATGGTGTGGTGAACTTAGGAGCTGAACAGCCGTCCCCTGCAAGAGCCCAGCAGATGCAAGCTGCCCGCGGACGCTGCCCCTCCTCTTCCTCGATGCGCTGAGAGAGACGCTGTCTTTTCTCCTGCAGAGAAATCCAGCTCCGGCGTTTACAGCCTACTCTTGCGAGTGACTGGGATATCGAGTCCCCTGAAGGAGATACCAGACCTCCAACATTCTATTCCAGAGGTATGGTGTTGACTAAACCCTTAGAGAGAATTCTTGAAGCAAACCTTGGCAAAACCAACTTAACTAAAGCTACTTACTTACTCCCCTCCCAAGTATTAGGCTTAGGTCAGGTACACTGGGGTAGGCGTAGTTAGAAGCACCAGTTGAGTACGTTAGCCTAATGTATATATGAATGTATATATGTTTTATTCATTTTAAACCATTGTATGGCTAAGAAACCATATCAATGCTTTTACAGTATTATTTCGCAATACTCATCTTACTGTACGTACTTTTTATAATAACAAGTCTTGCAATTGTGGCAATTCATTTCTCTTGTCTGAGAAGAAAGACTGTTCAATAAATGTTACCTTTTATTGAAAACGCCCGTCTCTCTATTCTCTACATATTGTGAAAGTAATCTGCACAACAACTGACTGAGTAAAATAACTGTCTATTGTTTCACACAACTCTAGAGATTGACTCTTATACGAGGAGCAAAGTTGTCATGTTGCACGGTTGTTGGAAACCTGAATCCCTTCTTGTCTGTATCAGGGAAGCTGATCACTTCCTATTCAGTCAAGAAAGTTTCCAGTGACCTCTGAGCTAGTTGGTAACAAACCCAATTAAGTTTAGCATAGTCAGTAGAGGCCTGGAAGATCCGCACTTCTACGTCGATACTACTGTTTATGTTATTCCAATGCGCAGGGCCTATTGGGAAAATAGGAACTACACTACAATTTCAAGGCAAAAAACTAAGCTAATCAGGAACAGACTCCCATTGGCTACCCTGAACTTTAATGCAGGTAACGTGTTCGATAAGGTGGGATGGTCATAGCTTAATACAGTGCTTAAGAATGATAATTTTGGTGAAACGTTTGGCGAGCAATTCAGTTGATCTTCAGGGAGCCGGGTGCAAGAATTGAATAAATGGTAGACGTACAAGGGAGCTCAAGATAAGAAGAAACACAATGCAGGAGTGTCCGTTGTTGCCACTGCTATTCAATCTGTATATAGAGCCATTAGCGAGATGGTTGAGGAAGGAATCTGACACGTGCCCTTTCAATGTAATGGCTGGGTAAGGATGTTTGCCCTTTATACTGATGATCTGATAATTTAAATTTCAGATTTGCACAAATCATGTCCTTTTATATAGCAAATAATCAAGAAATTAGGCAAAGTATCTTGGTTTTTAGTTAGTATTGCAAAAACTGAATTATGGTAGGGCATATTCCTTGGTAAGGTACTTTAGGGAAGAGCGAAATAAGATATCTGGGGATACAGGTGGGGCAAGATGTGGATAAGTTGACACGGGTCAATTCTAATAATGTGTTGACAGAGACGGAAAAAACTGTTAAAAACCTAGATGAACCTTCCATTGACAATATTTGGTAGATCCAATATTTTCAAAATGTTGGTACTGCCTACGTTCACCTTTCTTTTGAACTCAATCCCATTGTGCTTTAAAAGAGAGTGGTTTAAGAAACTTCAGGGCAAGGTGAGCAGCTTTATCTGGGTACCCGGAATGGTTAGATTAGCATGGAGGAATCATCTCAGAAAAGGGAAAGAGGAGGTCTATAGTCTCCTGACATAAAATTGTACTGTTGGTCCTTTCAGTGGAAGAACTACAGGATGTTGTTATATAGTATGGATAAATCACAGATAGGCCTTATGTTTCGAGCCATGCTAAAGAACTTTTAAGCAGGGAGGTGCACATCTAATGTACAAGTATGAAGAAGCCAAGTCTTTCAAGAAGGTGAACTTGAAAAGTTTACATACAACAATTGAACTTTGGGCACAAATCAGATCCGTTTTTGGGCTATCGTACTACAGCGAGTTTGCATCTATTTGGAATTCGCAAGGTGCTCCTGATTGTTTCCCGGACCGGAGAGGGAAATGCTGCAAGGTGTAGGAGGAGATGAAGATGTCTGATGATTAGACCAAACGTCCAACTTTCCTGGGCCGCTAGGTCTAAGGGTATGTGTGGGAGAAGGTCCCACTCTTGCCTATACATGAGAATTTGATTGGCATGGCTAACTTCCACAGCAGAAAAGTAGCCAGCTTCTTGGGCTAATGAGGACAAAAGGAAAATAATAATTGTATGGTTAAAGGACATTCCTAATTTTTTAATCTGAAAGGATCTGGCCCTCGATCTCTATACATCATTGACCCACAAACTGCTTTTTGTCTCATCAGCTATCTACAGCTCACATTGCAAGACACTGCTTTATAAAGGACCGGACGGTTCACATACAAATAGAATGCAAAAGGTCTCTGTACAGCATGTAATTTTTCTCTGTTTTTAAAAAGAAAATGTGGAAAAGCCTAAACCTCTTCCAATAAATAAATATAAAAAACAATGGAAACAACCTCACTGTGTATCATAGTAATGCTCAGAACTCAAATCGTTTGCTTATATGAGTAATTAATAACTGTGAAATTCTAGAACAAATTTTTAACGATAGGGAAACAAGGGCCTTATTATGATGTTGGTCGGACTGTCAGAAAATAGGCCGTCGGTGGCGGTCCGTCCAACCAACACCCCTGTGGTCCGACCCGTGGATTACAATACAGGCAGTTGCACCCTAAATAGTTGGGGGAATACCGTCACCTCCGACTCGATGAGTGATCCAGTCGGACAGCAGTCAGAATCACAATCTTGAATGGAGACGGTGCGGAGGTAGGCGCCACCGTCAGGATACGTCATCTCTTTCCGACAGCCTGTTCATGTCGGAAAGAATACCATGAAAAGGCTGTCAGAAACACATTTGTGGGTCCCCAAACAGGGCACCTTCCATCGAGGGCCACTTTAAAGTGGCCCAGGGAGGGCATATAATGTCCCACACACCTCCATGCGTGGTGTGCAGAAAGTGCCCCTTTACATAGCGTCTTGTGCTGTGGCACTTTTCCTGGGCGGCAACACAAACCGCCATGTAAAGGAGCACTGGCGGTCGCACCGTAATTTGGCAGCCAGACCGCCAACATCCCCCGATGCTCCTTTGGCACGTTCTAAGTCAGAGGTCTTCAATCTGTGGGGCCCACCCCTAAGGGGGTCGTGGAGTCCTTGGAAGGGGGTTGCAGATTCTGTCAGAGTGCAGTTCCTGGCTTGGGCTGATCGAGGGTGCTCACGGTGGAGGCCTAATTCACACCGAGGTGTGAAAAACATCAAAGCCTCATTAACAAGTAAAAGGTCTTTTAAAGACCTGTCAAGTACGGGTGTGGCTGTGTGTGTGTGTGTTTGTCCCTGAAGCCGTTTCGAGCTGGGGGAGGAGGGGAAGTGGGGGCTGGGGCGGAGGGGGGCTGGGGGAGCAGGCTGTAGTGTAGCCCTTTGGGGTCAAAGGATATTGCGCGCCTGGAGCTGTGGGTCCAGTGACACGTCCCCCGCCCCCAGCAAGGAGGCACGGAGATGCCCTCCCATGATGAGGAAAGAAGGAAGAAGACGCAGAGAGATACTGACCCCCCCATGAGAGAGGCACAGAAAAGGTGGGTGGATGAATGATGGGTGGATGGGTGGATGGATGGATGTAAGGATGGATGGATGCAAGGGTGGATGGATGGAAGGATGAAAGTGTAGATGGATGAAGGATGTATGGATGGATAAAAGGTTGCATGGATGAATGATGGATGGATGGATGTGTGAAAAGATGGGTGGATGCATGATGAATAGATGGATGAAAGGGTGGATGGATTGATGAAAGGATGGATGGATGCAAGGGTGGATGGATGGAAGGATGAAAGGGTAGATGGATGAAGGATGTATGGATGGATAAAAGGTTGCATGGATGAATGATGGATGGATGGATGTGTGAAAAGATGGGTGGATGAATGATGGGTCAATGGATGGATGAACGGGTGGATGGATGAAGGATGGATGTATGGATGGAAGGATGAAAGGGTGGATGGGTGAAGGATAGATGGATGAAGGATAGATGTATGGATGGAAGGATGAGAGGGTGGACGGATGAAGGATGAATGGATGGATGAAAGGGTGCATGAATGGATGAAAGGGTGGATGGATGGAAGGATGAAAGGGTGGATTGATGAAGGATGGATGGAAGGGTGGATGGATGTATGGATGGATAAAAGGTTGCATGGATGAATGATGGATGTGTGAAAAGGTGGGGGATGAATGATGGGTGGGGGGAGGAATGATGGGTGGATGGATGGATGAAAGGGGGACGGATAAAGGATGGATGGATGGAAGGATCAAAGGGTGGATGGATGAAGGATGAAAGGGTGAATGGATAGAAGGTTGCATGGATGAATGATGCATGGATGGATGTGTGAAAAGGTGGGGGGATGAATGATGGGTGGATGGATGGATGAAAGGGTGGATGGATGAAGGATGGATGTATGGATGGATAAAAGGTTGCATGGATGAATGATGCATGGATGGATGTGTGAAAATGTGGGGGGATGAATGATTGGTGGATGGATGGATGAAAGGGTGGGTGGGTGGATGGATGAAAGGGTGGATGGATAGATGTATGGATGGGAGGATGAAAGGGTGGATGGATGTATGGATGGATAAAAGGTTGCATGGATGAATGATGGATGGATGTGTGAAAGTGTGGGTGGATGAATGATGGATGGATGTGATGAGGTCTAACAGGCGCATTTATGGTTGTCAAAAGTTGATGATGAGGAGTACCAGTTTCTAGAAACGTTTGTCGGAAGGGGGTCCTTACCCCTAAAAAGGTTTTACAAGGGGATCTCGGCATCAAAAAGTTTGAAGACCTCTGTTCTAAGTGCTAGGTGAACATTTTAGTTATTTATTAGAACTCTGTGATCTCCAAGCAGCTGTTACGAATAGGAGGAGTACTGAAAATTGGGGTTGATGCTGTAATGAAGCTCTTCTCAGGTACTACCTATGAATCGCTTGCCTAGATAAGGGCCATATAGGAACTAAATAAAATGCAGTATTTTGGTAGTGTAGAGCTGTCTCGTTTACATTGTGTTTAAACATTTCTTAAAGTTGATGCTAAGAGAAGTGGCATAAAATTAGTTAGATGAATAATGCTAGCCTCTGGTCTTGCCATAAAATTGTTTAATCTCATTGACATATCTCATTTATCTACTACCCATTCAGGATGTTTCCTTCATATTGATTTGCTGGACAGAATGTGCATGGAATGACTCGCTGTGTCCTATTAATTGGTGTAGAAAGGTGATGGCAGTGGTTCTACTCAAACAGAATGTGAAGGCCCTGGTGGAATTTGATTCAGTTTATCAATTAAGACGAGAACTGTGGCAAGCAGTAAATGCAGGAAACCCAGAACATTCAATGAACTATGGATAGGCTAATCATTTTGATTTACATAATCTTTACTTGCATGATAAAAAATGTGCATTTCCTAAATATGAATTGTAAAAGTTTGGCAGATGGAATACTCCGTCACAAAGTGACGGCTATTCCATCTGCAGTATTTCAAGTGCCATAGGCTATAATGCAATTGTGATATGGTGTACAGGACATCTGCCACATTTGTGATGGAGTATTTCATTCCCCAAAGTCTAAATAAGGCCCCAAATATCTTGTAGTATGCTCTACCTCTTCCTGAAATAGTAACAGCAGCACAGTCCAATAAAAGACTGAAAAACGAAATTCCCAAAGACCATAATAACAAACTGTTGCCCGCTAATCAGAGTAAATGTGATGTAATCAACTGAAACTGAATACGTGTCTTCTTTGTTTGCTGTTGGCAGCTGAGACTATTACTTACAATGTTGCCACATGTGCATTGTGTTACTGCTTCATTCTGAATGTAGGTCTTCTTGTTACAAGATTATATGTCGTTGCAACGTTGTGGTTTGCAAAAATACTTATTTTTGTTGGAATAATATGTGAATTTTGTGCATTCATTGGTTTCTCTTTTCCCAACCATCAAACCCCGTCCCCATGCTTCCTAGTGGTGCTCGTAGTTCAGAGAACAGCAGAGCAGAGCACGACTACTTAGAAGCCTTATGGCCTATATTGGCCAACGATGCTACACTTTTCTTTTTTTTGTGTTATATAGCGCGAACTCGACCCGAAAGTATCAGGAGCTTTAAATGAGCACCAGTTGCATTCCAGACAGACAAATTCATTGTGTTACGCACGGGGAGATATACCCCCAGATGCATCAAAGTTATGTTTTGCGAGTCCTTAATAGCTAATTTTAAGAAATCGCTGTTCAAGACTCACAAAAGGGGATGCATGTAGGAACCGCAATGCTATTTGCGATTCTTACTGATTCACTATTTGCAATTCGCTAATTGCTAAGCGCAAATAAGGAATGGCTTTCCCATTCATTCCTATGGGCCTAAAGGCCCATAGGAATGAATGGGAAAGCCATTCCTTATTTGCGATTAGAAATTACTGAATCGCAAATGTGCCGCAATTTCAAGGGTGCCAGGGTGTCCAACATGGTAATGTTCACTGGTGTTGCGCACACACATGTTCCAAGGACATGTGTGTGTGTAATATACAATGTATAAAAATGCACTAAAGTGCATATTTCTAAGTTTTTGCTTTGTACCACGTAGTTTGGATTCGCGGTAAATAGCGACCCCAGATTGCGTTTCGCAATCTTGGAATGGTTCATGCATTGAATTTAAGGAATCGCAAATTACGATTCCTTATATGCAATCGCAATTTGAGAACTCGCAATTATTTGTGAATTCTTAAATTGCGAGTGCATGAACCCTTGATGCATCTCAAATGCCATTTTTGCAGGCGCAAACGTACGAATTTTGCGATTCGCACCGTTTGCGCTCGCAAAAATGCTTGATGCATCTACCTGTAAGTGATTTGCCCAGAATCACTGGATGTTGAGCGTTCCTGCCGAGACTCGAACCCTGTTCGAGGTAGACTGCTCTAAAAGTTATCAAGGCCTTGATACTTCCTGTGGCTTTGGAACCTCTCTTTAACAGGTCTTACACGGGAGAGGTGCTCCTTTACTTGCTACTGTGACAGATCATGCCTCAGTAACCTGCCAAAGACTTTACTCATTTCAAATTAATTTGCACATTAAAGTATTTTATTTTATCCTGTTCATTTGTACTTTAACCCCTTTTCCTTCTATTATCTTTTTTAGTCTTGGAAGATGCAGGGAAAATGCTGGGCAGCTTGACTACTGTTTGCTTGCATTGCTTCTTTTTGCCTACTTTCAATCAGTTCTGCTCATTTTCTGTATCACATAATTTATTGCTGGTTCTGATCCAGAAATATCTGTATTGATTGTAATATTTTTTCCACCAGCTCATTACTTTCTGTGTTCTAAAGAGTATTTAGTTAGCACCAGTGCTTAATTTGTAAAATATTAAGTCCAGGTGCTAACATTTTTATTGGAGGCCACACCCACTTCCCCCGGCTCCACCCACTTCCTCCACTAGCTCAATGCACATCCTCAACTGGTGTAGAAAAGAGATTGAGGGACCCATCTACCCTGGAAGATACTTTCAGAAGCAATATTGCAACAAAATAATGTATAGGAATAGAGGGCCACATGTATCAATGTAAGGTTTTGCGATTCCTTATTTGCGAAAATTAGGGAATCGCAAATAAGGAATCGCAAAACGGGATGCATCAATTTATGCGCATAATTTTTGAGATTTGGTAAAAATCGCAATTTTTACCGAATCGCAAAAATTATGCAAAAGGCCCATAGGAATCAATGGGAATTGCGAATTCGCAAATTGGAATTCGCAAAATGTTAATGCATTCCATGGGTGCAGGGGGGGTCCAAAGGACCCCCCCTGCACCCCTGAAATGTATTTTAAAATGGATGTTTCACACACACATGTCCTAAGGACATGTGTGTCTGTAACATGACAGTGTTTAAAATGCTAATTTGAGTATTTTAAACATTTTTCGCAAATTACCACGAGGTTCACCCTCGTGGTAATTTGCCCCCCATAATTGCGAATTCACATTTTTTAAAACAATCATGCATTGCTTTTAAGGAATCGCAAATTTGCGATTCTTTAAAAGCAATCGCATTTTTGGAAATCGCTAAAAATAGCGATTTTTCCAAAAATGCTTGATGCCTAGTAAAAAGGTATTTAGGAATCGCAAACGGCCGATTTTACCCAATTGCACCGTTTGCGATTCCTAAATAGCTTGATGCATGTGCCCCATAGTACCGCTTAAGATCCTCTCTGTGTGCACCTGTGTGCAACTCATGCACTTTACAATGTTTCCCGCTGTAGAAATGTGCCTCTTCTGTTTCTTTCCCATTCTGCACATTGATTTTATTGTCCATGGCGGTACAGAATAGAAGAGTGGCTGTATAATCTGTATGAAGTAGGGCATCACTTTAACTTTACATGGGCACTCCCTTAACCCCTTCACTGCTAGGCCTTTTCCCCTCCTGTGCTAAACCTTTTTTTGGCTATTTGGGGTAGTGTGCGCTAAGACCCCTGTAACTTTTTGACCACATAAGGTATCCACGCCAATTTTGCGTCCTTTTTTTCCAACATCATGGGGATTCTTAAGGTACCCAGGGTTTGTAGATTCCCGTGGAGAGGTCCCAGAAATTAGCCAAAATACAGGAACATTTTTGTTTTTTTTTCAGAAAAATTGGAAAAACGGGCTACAAATGAAAGCCTCTGGATTTTTCCCTGCAAATGTCTTCAAAAAAGAGTTTGTGGAGCTGAAATCACAACATTTTCCCAGCGTTTAGGGAATGACAGTCTTTTGTCAGAGAACCAACATTTTTTACACAGTTTTGCCATTTTTCTGGGACATAGCCTATTTTTGCTATTTTTAGTGCTTTCAACCTCCTTCCAGTTAAGGGTAAAAATGAGTATGAGAGCAATAATGGATCCTGGAAAGCTATAGATTTTATAAAAGTAGACAAAGTTCTGAATTCAGAAAGGGTCATTTGTGTAGATCCATCAAGGTTTCTTTATAGAAACTAACAGTTAAATATTGAAAAAATTGAAAATTAGTTGAAAAAAACAGCCTTTTATGTCAACGTTTTCACCTGTAACTTCTTGTAATTATGACAGCTCTTTGAAAGCAATATACTGTTACATCCGCTGGACCTTCCTAGTTGTGGGGATGTAAAGGACTTGTAGGTTCACCAAGAAGCAGACGAACCCAGAATTAAAAACTGAGTAGCAATTTGCAATGGCTTTTTTTATTATGTACCGGGTATATAGCAATTATTGTGCGAAAATGTATACATGGAAAAATCAGTATGAAAGACTCCTATGTATTACTGAAATGGGTACAAATTATAGAGTTTAGAAATAGTACATATTTGCACATTTTCAAAATTGGGAATACTCATACTAGCATGAGAATTATTGGTCATTTTTCAAAATGACTTATTTTTTACACAATGTCTTTCATTTGGAAGGCAGAAATGCATCAAAACTCATTAGGTAATAACAGTTGCTTTACAAATCTGAAATACCCTACGTCTCTTGATAAAAATGGTACCTCACTTGTGTGGGTAGGCATAGTGTCCACGACCGTAGAGGGTTCAAAACCCAACGTGAGCACGCTACATTTTCACAATGAAAATGTACCCTTTTTTTGCGAAGTGCGTAGCTGTCGTTTTTAAACCCTAGCTCTGCCGGCATCTAGGGAAACCTAGAAAACCCATACATTTTTAAAAACTAGACACCCAGGGGAATCCAGGAAGGGGTGATTTGACTGCCTGCCACCATGTTCTGTTACCCAGAATCCCTTGCAAACCTAAACAAAGTCAAGAAAGCCACATTTCCCCACATTTCTGAGGTGGAAGGTTTTGGAATCTGCCTGGATCCACACATTTCTACCCACCCTGCGTTACCCAAAGTCTTATGAGAAAAACGTTACCTCACTTGTGTGGGTTGGCCTAATGCCTGCGACAGTAAACGTTTCAAAACGCAACGTGGTCGCACCTCAATTCTGCAGTGAAAAATGACCCTTTTTTTTCAAAGTGCCTAGCTGTTGTTTTTGAACCATAGCTCTTCTGGCACCTAGGGAAACCCTACAAACCTATACATTTTTGAAAACTAGACACCCAGGGGAATCCAGGATGGGGTGACTTGACTGCCTCCCACCAGGTTGTGTTACCCAGAATCCCTTGCAAACCTAACAACATTTTTAAAAAACACATTTTCTCCACATTTCTGTGGTGAAAAGTTCTGGAATCTGCGTGGATCCACATATTTCCACCCACCCAGCGTTCCCCAAAGTCTTCAGAGAAAAATGGTACCCCACTTGTGTGGGTCGGCCTAGTGCCTGCGACAGGAAATGGTGCAAAACACAACGTGGTCACACCTCAATGTCGCTGTGAAAAATTACCCTTTCTTGGCAAAGTGCCTAGCTGTCGTTTTTTTAACCCTAGCTCTGCCGGCACCTATGGAAACCTAGCAAACCTATACATTTTATAAAACTAGACACCCAGGGAAATCCAGGATGGGGTGACTTGACAGCCTCCCACCAGGTTCTGTTACCCAGAATCCCTTGCAAACCTTAAACATTGTCAAAAACCACATTTTCCCCACATTTCTGTGGTGGAAAGTTCTGGAATCTGCGTGGATCCAAAAATGACCCACCCCGCGTTCCACAAAGTCGTCTGAGAAAAATGGTACCTCACTTGTCTCGGTCGGCCTACTGCCCGCGACAGGATACGGTGCAAAACGCAACATGGACACACCTCAATTTCGCAGTGAAAAATGACCCGTTTTTGGCAAAATGTATAGCTGTAGTTTTTTAACCATAGCTCGGCCGGCACCTTGAGAAACCTAGCAAGCCTATACATTTTTGAAAACTAGACACCCAGGGGAATCCAGGATGGGGTTACATGACTGCCTCCCACCAGGTTCTGTTACCCAGAATCCCTTGCAAAGCTAAAACATTGTCAAAAACCACATTTTCCCCACATTTCTGTGGTGGAAAGTTCTGGAATCTGCGTGGATCCACAAATGTCCACCCACCCCGCGTTCCCCAAAGTCTTCTGAGAAAAATGTTACCTCACTTGTGTGGGTTGGCCTATTGCCCGCGACAGGAAACAGTGCAAATCGCAACATGGTCACACCTCAATTTCGCAGTGAAAAATTACCCTTTTTTGGCAAAAAGCCTAGCTGTGGTTTTTGAACCGTAGCTCGGCCGGCACCTAGGGAAACCTAGAAAACCTATATATTTTTGGAAACTAGGCTCCAAGGGGAATCCAGGATGGGGTTACTTGACTACCTCCCACCAGGTTCTGTTACCCAGAATCCCTTGCAAACCTAAAACATTGTCAAAAAAACACATTTTCCCAACATTTCTGTGGTGGAAAGTTCTGGAATCTGCGTGGATCCACAAATTTCCTCCCACCCAGCATTCCCCCAGGTCTCCCGATAAAAATGGTACCTCACTTGCGTGGGTGGGTCAAGGACCTGTGACAGGCAAGGGCCCAAAAACTATTGAGGCAACATCAAAATGACCTCTCACAAACCAAGCTGGTTTTGCAAGGGGGTCCCATGAGTTTTTGGCCTGGGGTTCGGCAGCCATCTAGGGAAACCTACCTAACCCACACATTTTTGGAAACTAGACACCTGGGGGAGTCCAGCGTAGTATGGCTTGCATGGGTCCCCCATCATTCTCCTGCCTAGAATCCACTGCAAACCTCAAAAGGTCTGGAATCTGCGTGGATCTACAAATTTCCTCCCACCTAGAGTTCTCCCAGGTCTCCCGATAAAAATGGTACCTCACTTGTGTGGTTAGGCATAGTGGCTGCAACAGGAATTGACCGAAATTGTACTATGGAAACTTCAAAATTACCTATAGCAAAACTACCTGGTTTTGAGGGGGGGGGGCCTTGAGATTTTGGCCCCGGGCTCGGCGGCCATCTTGGGAAAGTACCAAACCCAAACTATTTTGAAAACAAGACAATTGTGAGTCCAATGAGGTGTGGCTTGCATGGATCCCCCAAAGTTTTCCTACCTAGAATGCCATGCAAACCTCAAATTTAACTGAAACAAACCACATTTTCCACATATTTGTGTGTGGAATCACCGTGCCGGCACAAATTTCCAACCCCACTGCATTCCCCTTAGTGTCCTGAGTAAAATGATACCTCACTTTTGTGGGTGTCCAAAGCAGAACTGGCTAAAAACGTATTTTGTTTTTAAAATGTAGCGCTAAGAATTCCCTGTGCTATACTCTAAATCCCTATGTTTTGGGTTCTTCCTAGTCACCGGCCTTTGGCCCACCCACAAAAGTGAGGTATCATTTTACTCGTGTGAACAAGGGGAAAGCTGGGTGGTAGGACATTTGTGCCTGCACGGTGATCCCACGCAACAATGTTTGAATTTTTTTTTTTTTAGCTAAATTTGAGGCTTGCAGGGATGTCTGGGTAGGAAAACGTTGGGGTACACACGCATGCCATACCTCGCTGTACTCCCCCGGGTGTCTAGTTTTCAGAAATGCTTGGGTTTGGTAGTTTCCCAAGATGGCAGCCGAGCCCGGGTTCAAAAATCCAGGTGACCTCCCCTTGCAAAACCAGGTTGTTTTGTAATAGGTCATTTTGATGTTGCCCTAATAGGTTTTGGGCCCTTGCATGTTGCGGGTACTTGACCCTCCCACGCGAGTGAGGTATCATTTTTATCAGGAGACTTGGGGGAACGCTAAGTGGGATGAAATTTGTGGATCCACGTAGATTCTAGGACTTTCCCACAAAGAAATTTGAAAACAAAAAGTGATTTTTTCAGCTGAATTTGAGTTTGCAGGGGGTTCTGGGTAGGAAAACTTTAGGGGACCCATGCAAGCCATACCTCGCTGGACTCCCCCCGGGTGTCTAGTTTTTAGAAATGTATGGGTTTGGTAGGTTTCCCTGGATGGCCACCAAGCCCGGGGCCAAAAACTCATGGAACCCCCCCCCTTTCAAAACCAGGTTGTTTTGTGTTAGGTAATTTTGATGTCGCCTCAATAGGTTTTGGCCCTTGCCTGTCGCAGGCACTAGGCCTACCCACACAAGTGAGGTACCATTTTTCTCGTAAGGCTTTGGGGAACATGAGGTGTGTGGAACTTTGTGGATCCACGCAGATTTCAGAACTTTCCAACACTGAAATGTGAGGAAAATGTGTTTTTTTGGACACATTTTTAGGTTTGCAAGGGATTCTGTGTAACAGAACCTGGTGAGAGCCAGACAAGTCACCCCATTCTGGATTTCCCTGTGTGTCTAGTTTTTAAAAATGTACAGGTTTGCTAGTTTTCCCTATGTGCCGGCTGCGCTAGGGCCCAAAATCCACAGGTAGGCATATTGCTAAAAATAAATCTGTGCCTAGTCGGCTTTCTGTCGCCCTAGGGGGGGAGATTTCGAGGGTGGGGTTGCCCTAATATGCCCCCAAGGGGGCAGAAACACTCTGGCTATTTTTTGGGGGGGTGGACGCATTGTTATGCCCATTCTGGCCAGCCCCCACCTCACACATAAAAAAGGCAACGTAATCGTTGGCGTCAAGTGGGCTTTTTGCTTCCGGGGGGCAGATTTAGGGCTACTTCCCCCATCTTCCCTCCAGGGGGGCAGAAGGGCTGTAGTTGTTGAAGGTGGGGGCATTGGCATGCCCGTTTTGGGAAGCCCCCACCCTAATAAAAATGTGCCCAAAAAAATCCCTTGTGTCTAGTGGGTTTTTTGCTCCCCCAGGGGGGCAGCCTAAAGGCTACTGCCCCATCTGCCCCCAGGGGGCAGGAAGACTATAATTATTTTGGGGGAGTGGGTGGGGACATGGGCAAGCCCGTTTTGGGCAGCCCTTCCAAATTCAAATTTGCCCCCCAAAAATCCCTGGCATCTAGTGGGCTTTTTGCCCCTCTCCGGCGGGGCAGATTGGGGGTAATGCCCCCATCTACCCCCCGGGGGGTCAGCAAGTCCACCAGGCCCAGGGAGTTTTTTGGGCAAATTTTTATTCAGGTGGGGTCTGCCCAAAGCGTGCATGCCAATGCCACACCCTAATAAGAATTTGACCAAAAAAATTTCTGGTGTCTAGGGGGCTTTTTGCCCCCCGAAGAACAGATTTGGGGCTACTGCCCCATCTTCCCCCAGGGGGGGCAGGAAGGCTGTAATTTTTGTGGGGGAGGGGGTGGGGACACGGGCATGCCTGTTTTGGGCAGCCCATCCAAATTCAAATTTGCCCATAGAAATTCCCTGGCGTCTATTGGGCTTTTTGCAACCCCCTACGGCAGGGCAGATTGGGGGTAAAGGGGGGGGCAGAAAGACTGTAATGGTGGCTGGGGGCATTGGCATGCTCGTTTTGGGCAGCCCCCACCCTAAAAAAAGTGCACACAAAAAAATCCCTGGTGTATAGTGGGCTTTCTGCCCACCCGGGGGGGGGCAGATTGGGGGCTACTGTCCCATCTGCCCCCCAGGGGGGCAGAAAGACAGACTGAATAATGGTAATTTCTTTATGGGGGAGTCAAGGCGTTTTCCCAAGGGGCCGCTCCCCCTCCCTGGTGTGTAGTGGGTGGATCCCTGCTTGGGGTTCGCCTTCCTCGGGCGAACCCCAAGCCCAAGCAGGGATCCATTGGGGAGGGGAGATTCTCCCCTGTCCAATGATACCTCTCCCGTCTTTCTATGTGCTCAGGGGACTGAGATAGCCCCCTGAGCAGGTAGAAACTGAAACTGAAATGAGCCTAAAGGCTCTTTTTCAGTTTTGGTTTGTGTTCAATGACGACAGCGCGACGTGCCCACTGAGGACATTGAACAGAAACCATGGAGGGGGCATCGGGAGGTGGGTAAGCTCTTCCCCAGCTCCCAAGGTCACAGGGGAGAAAAGCAAATCCCTCTGCTGTCTGCAGCAGAGGGATTTCGTGCTCCTGTCCTCATGATGGAATGGTTCCGTCATGAGCATAGAGGCACCGATGCTCATGACGGAACCATTCCATAACGAGCATCGAAGGGGTTAACCCAGTCATCCTCCCCATGGGAAAATCCAGTGATGTAAAGACAAAAAAGGACGGAAGCCCATGCGCAGCCCTATCCCACCCCCTCCATGTCATATTGAGAATAACTAAATCTCCTCCCAGGCCATGGGTACAGTTACTGAGGTATCAATGTACAAAATACCAATTAAAGATATCACCCTTGTCAATCTTCAACTTTTCCATATTTTGACAACAGTTCTGAATCACAGAATCAAAAGCCTGAGCAAGCTCAAGGAATGCTACATAAAGATGTAGATTTTGTTGCTCTTCTCATTTAGCACAGAATCCTTCTCAAAAGCCAGCTTGAATAAACTGAAGAACTCCGTTTTCAACAATATGTTTCTGGGCCTTGCCCAAGATCCATGAGCAGTGCATTTTAACACATATCATGAGGTGTTTTGGGCCTATATGCATACAAGTCACCTGTCTTCTTTCTTTACATAAACAGACTAATCTAGTGTCAATAAGTCACTCCATAATCCATCATCTGATAGAAAAAGTAACATACACCCCTAAATTGGTCTTGTAGTGTTATGTGTCACCATGTTGGCTAAACAAAAGTTGGGGTCATGTTTCATCCTTAAGCTTTAAAAAACACGAAGGAACCTCCTTGCACCACAAAACCATGTGATTCTCAAAGTAGCCCAGAGAGCAGCAAACTCGCATCATTGTGGCAAAGTCAGACCATAATCTAAACTCAATACTTAATGCTACTGCCAAATGCAAGGTTCTTCTCAAGGCTGGCATGTACTCCCTAAAGGCCCTTATAGCCAAAATTTCTCACTATTCACATAAATTGACAAACATCAGTACTTAATGGACAAAATAAGCAACACAAGTCTCAACGTCAGTAGTATAGTAAATAGAGTGAGCAACCTGCTTGTAGAGTGACGGCGGATACATTCCTTGAACGCGGATGATTTGAACAGATTGGTCCTTGTCGAACGCTCCATTGAATGTGGCCCCCTCCGACATTTTTGCGAGGAGCGACCTTAAAGAAGAGAGCCTTGATAGCTACTCTAGATACGTCTAAAGATTGTTTCATTTAGACGTTCTGAAAATTTCCTTGCGACTTCCTTGCAAGAGTGCACAAGATTCGACCAATGAAGAGATAAAGCTTTAAAAGCGAACCTTTACGTCATGAAATAGATACAACGCTGTCTCTGCTCTACATAGCGCCTCTCTCCAAATACACGGAGCAAAGCTATCGATTTAAGGGAGTTACAATATTTACTATCTACTGTCCTGATGATGGTCTTGAAGAGTTGCCCATAAAGACCGAAACGTCGACTCTCAGCTTTATCCAAAAGAAAATTCTGCTAACCTTTATTTTGGATAGGCGGCTAACAGGCTTTACAGAGATCTTGATTTGTTTTCAGACATCTATCCTGTATTCCTGTTTTGCATACTTTCTTTTGCATTGTATATTTCCCTTTGTGACCTAATTTTGATAAAATTCACTTTTTTGCCTATACACATGTCTATTTGTTTTTGTCTCATTGTTAAGTACTGTCATGTTTAATCAGTTATAAGTGTATGAATGTTTTTTTAAATCAACTGGAATTAATTTTGTTCAGGACAATTAAGTTACCTGCATTCGACTCAGTTCCATAATTAAGTCAATTTAACTAAAGAGAACAAACTCCTTTGGAGGCAATTTTACCCATTCTATCAACGTCAGTAGCACATAAAACTCACACAGACAAACAATAACACAGTCTTACCTCACACTATTATCTCAATATTTCAAATATATAACTTCTGGAAAGAAAATCTAAATTATTTCTTCAAACAATAACTAATATTAATAGCTCCTATAATATTATTTGTGAGTATATCAGATTTGTTTTAATGCAGTTATATATAGAGCAAACTCAACCCAGACGTATTGGAGCGCTTTACATGAGCACCAGTTACATTAAACAAGGACACATTAATTTTTGGTAGACACAGGGAGATTAAGGGATTAGTCCAGAATCACAGGATGGTGAGCCGATGCCCGGACTCGAACCGGGTTCCTCAATTCCAAAATAGGCAGCACTGGCTGTTATGCCACAACCTCTACCCTAATCTGAGGGAGAAACCTGGAGAGTGGACGTTCAATGGTAAGAGTGCTTTACAAATTATGTGAAGACACACAAACTTGCAAGTTTGCAGGCATTTAAAAAAGGTATATTTAAACCTTGATTTATTCTTCTAGAGGGAAAAGTAAATTATTTTTGAAGGATGCCCTGCAGAAGGAATAATACGACCATTTGTGAGGTGTAGGAGAAGGGGATTGTTTACAGGAAAATCAGAATCCCCCTGAAAGAAAGAAAAAGTTATGTGTGAACCCCCGTTTTATAAGCAGTAAAACAAATGTGTAACTGTGCCCCATGCACATTGACAAATGTGTAGGTATTTCTGGAAAATTACTGTAGTCATAATTTTTGCTTTAAATGGGCTAGTACTTTCAGGGAACACGTACCTGCACTTCGTTCATTTTCAAGTGAGAGTACCTGCACTTCTCAGCAGCAAGAAGGTACTCTGGAATAGTAAATACCCACACTTGACCATTTCAGGCATCATACTGTCCCTGGAGTGTTCTCGGATGCTTTGTCGAATTACAAATTATGTGTCATCTATCCTGAACTAAGTGTAAGGCTAAAGGAGCAGATGTATGTTGAGTAGATCACAATTTGTTTCTTAAAAAGGAATAATATTGTTGGTCAAAATGTATTTTAAAATAGTGCAAGATTTAATAGTAGCATTGCTTTTAGGGAAATACGCAGAAGCCTTCTTTGAAAAAAAAAATCTTTAAATGTATTTGCTCTTCACAAGTCATGCAGGACTGTGAATTTGTTCTTTGCTCTGGTGATGAAACTTTAGTGTGCAAGTCGTTTTTTAACTGTTTGAAGACTGATATGGTTAGTTTCGTTTTCATTTCTTTTTCTACGTCAGACTGAAACTTACATTTTGCTATTTACATTAGATCTCTGTGAAGTTGAACTCAGCAGGGCTCCTGTCATGAACTGTGCCAGGCAGTATACGGATGTCTCTTTCGCAGTGCCATTTTAAAACCTGTTTATTTTCTATGCAAGACAAGTAAAGTTTCTCTTTCTAGTTGACTTAATGTTCTAAGAAATAGTGACACATTATTTATCACTCGTGACTCGGGTCAGGTAGCCCAGCAAACAGGGTTTTGCGGCAGCAGGTCGTCATCTACAATGGAATTTGTAAACGAGCCCTGGCCTACGACCAATCCACACCACGGTGGTTACATTTTTCCGGGCACCTCAACCATTTAAGTACAAGACAGGACAGGGGTACGTGTTACAAAAAAAACATTAAATAATTACTAAATACTTACTGCCTTTTGCTTCTTTTAATTATAGCCTAGGCCTTCTGCTGCGAGATATGCTGCTTGCTTTGTCGAATGGCTAAAGCTGCAGCTGCGCAGTATGGTGGGGCGGACGAAAAGTCCGACTTGGGAGTAAACACGAGCACTTGACGATTTAACGCCAAAAAGGGACGACGGAGCATGGGGCCGGTCTAATAATTAATCATCTAGGACTGCAGCAATTGGTTGGTAGTGGCCATAGCACACTACTGCTATTTATTTTATTGCTGCATGTATTAAACTATTAGTTACGTACGCTAAGCTGAGGCAGGGGCGTCATGTCACATCACCAGCAGTTTCTGGCAGTCAATTGCAGAGAGCAGACTGTTCTCTCACATTGCAAAAATGCGTCTTTATCATGTGCACTGTACTCTGTAGACCCGGCCCCAAGAAATAAGTGTTGTGCTAAGCACTGGAAAGCACCGGCTCAAATTAAGCACTGGTTTAGCGCTAAATAATCAGTGATAAAAGGTTGATTGCATGTACTTCCGCCTTACCAAAAATTTCAGACAATGAAGTGTTTACCACAGCTTTTGAAGATAATTTTACACAATTTGAAACCCTCAGGGACAGATTTACAAATGTTTTGTTATAACCTATTATCATTATTACTGGACCCACTTTCCGTTTTCCTGTATATAGTTTTACCTTGGCATTTCCTTCTAATGGTATTTTCCACCCCTGCATTTTGGGACTATTGGTTCCACCCTGTACCTTTGGAAGCTCACGTTAGAATGTTGCTGAGGAGCAGAGTGAGCGTTGAATTGTACAGTTGGGAAACTCCTGTACTCAATAAATCTGACATACTTTCACCTTCATGTTGCTGTCTTTACCTCAGTTTTTCTCTGGGTGTGCGTCCTCAACTGAAGCAAACCTGCGCAAAGTGTTTTATTCCCATTCCAGCGCAAAACTTGTTTTGCTCTTGAAAGTTGCTTGAAAGTATGACAAAGCATTGCAAAGGGCTGCTTTGCGTTAGTCTGCCTCAAAGGAGCGTTTCATGGTTGGGACATGGGCATTCAGGTGTAACCACCCAGGGATTTTGATGTGTACCACTGTCTACTAGCAATAGTAGAGAGGGTTTTGTACCAAAAAATAATGCCACTTGAAAGCAGGCGTTAAAAAGGAGAAATGCTTTTATTTCTTCTAACTTTTCAAACTTTGCATGTGTGCTTCACTGTACAGCAAAAGTCCAATGTGGGAAACATTTTGATGTTAGTCTAGGCATAGTATTTTGTACTGGAAGACTTTTGCAGACCTTTGCACTATGGCACGAAGGTATGTGCTTGGTACTCAGCAGCCTATTTGTTATCCAGCGCTAGGGAGAGGGCAGGATAGTGCCTTATCTTAGCAGATATGGCTCTTTCCTGATCTCTCCCTGTCTCGCTGCACACCAAATTTGGGTGCTGCCCTGTGATGTATGACAGTTTTGAAAAGGTGGTCCTTAATTTTGAATTATTTGACTTCCTACAAGTTGACTGCTACTATTGAAAAAGGCACCTGTTTCTCCAGAACCAGATATCGGGAAGCAAATAGAATAAACTCTAGTTGTCCGTGCTGGAACATTGTTATGATTTCCAAACCTGGCATCCAGTATTTTCATAAGATGCCAGGACCAGAAGAGGGTCTGCAAGACATGAACCTGCAGCAATCGCATTTACATATGATGTCCATGAGAGTTGGTTACATGGAGGTCTTTTGAGGGCAACTGGAATACAGTAGGAGTTCCAACATAATTTTAGATTCATGACCCCCAGGAGTGTGAGAGAGTTGCAGATATGCCTGGAGTAACGCCATGAGGAAACTGATTAGATGTGGTTTGAAAGAAATCACATCTCACATCTCTTTAGCTCCTACAATAAAAGGTAAGGGAATTACTTTCCAATCAATCTACAGAACATATTATTTATAGAAGAGTTCACGAGTGTACATAAGTTATTAAATCACAATTACATATTTTTCAGACATATAATTCTCCCGTGTTGCTCCATTTTGCTTAGTTGGTTTAAGTGGATCTTACAGCATGCTGTCAGGGATTGAGAATCAGCCGAAAGCCCCTGCTATTACTGGATCTCTGTGGAAGTGAGCAGAATGGGACAGGTCACCAGACACAGAAACCAGGAGAGAAACAGGGAAAAGAAGTTTTTAGAGAAATTAGACTGAGGCTCACTCTACTTTGTATTCAAGGGATGGCACCACTCTGTTTCGATGTTACAGGGATAGTTTGATCTGACCAGATGGAAGACAAAGGACAGTAAACAATAACAGTAGAGTAACGAACAACAAATAACAACTAAAACAAGACTTCCAGCAGCAGATGTATTTGGGATGGGCCAAGAGCCAACCAGAACACTCACCTGTAGACTTCTATAAACAAAGTGGACAAAGAACAGCAGAACCAAAAAGGACAATGCTACGGAGGGACTAACGAGAACCATGGGAACCGAGAGTGAAGAAAACACTGTGAGAAATGCAAAGGGATGCAAGCTGACGGAAGTAAGAAATCTAATACAATCAGCCAGCTCTTTACCAGGTCAGGACTACAACTAAAAGGAGCCATAAATATGGTTCTACAAATATTGACCTGAAATTAACCCCACCCATGAAGGTAGTGTGCTTGAGTCAAAGTGGAAGTTAGTGGTCTAGTGTTCCAACCAGTCTGAGCTTCACGTTGTCCATCTTGTGGGCTATGATTATTTCTCACTATTTAAATGTTCTGCTTTTATTGTTTTATTTCAGGTTGATTACAATTTTATTGACAATGAAGTGGTAAATGTGATTTAAGCAAGCACAATATCCGGTCTTGAAACTTAATTTCAACCATTATTTCTCAGTCAATAACATGACATATTCTGGCAGGTAGCAGTTAATTTATTAATAGTTCTTTTCCCTGAAGGTTTCATTCTTATTGATGCTTTCTGTTATGTGAAGACAAATTACTAATATATTGTAATTGCTATTAGGATGAGGGGTGTATTGAATTGAACGTTTTTACTGATTGTAAGGATGTCTAGACTAGGCTAATCAAGTTATAGGGAGTTTGGAACTTTTGAGTAGGCAACACTGAGGTCACAGTGGTCTCCCCAGACAACAACATATCCACAAGTGAATGTGAAGGTAGACAGTGTAGTCTACATGGCTCAGAAAAGCTGCTGTGTCAGTTTGTGGGATGTATTTATATTTATGCTATTGCCATAGTGCAACTTTTGCATGTTATAATGTAGAAAACCTTTCCTGAACACTTGAGAGTCAAAGGAGCTCCCTTGGTTTCTGTCCACCATGCTGGCAAGAATATGTTAAAACTCACATTCTAATTGACTATTCAAGGTGTATTGGACTTTTAGAATTCTATAAGAGCTCTGTACAATGTGAGTGGACAAAAGAGGGGCATGCCCACTTCGTAGCCTCCTAGATTGAGAACCTGAGCAATGGCTTAAGAGTTCTTTGGTAATATCTGAAATTCTATTTATATGAGGTATGTGCAAGTTGAGATTTCTGATAATGTCTGTAATTTCTGAGAGACCTTGATTTTAACAATCAAAAAATCTTGGACACCACAGATAAGAAAATTGGTAAGGTAGGAAGTGATGTTGCCGTCCTGCGGCAAGATTTACTTATTGCCATTGACAGAGTAACAGAAACTGTGGGGAGAATCAAAGAATTTAAGGTTTCAGTCAAAGTCCTTAAAAGAACCCTACAACACCTCTTTGTTGTGCCCAAAATGATAGAAGAATGCACAGCAGATGCTGAAAGACACTCCCAGATGAATAATCCTGAATAATATTGGCTTCATTGGATTCCCGGAGTGAAGTGAGTGTTCTTAGCCTCAAGTAGGCTCTTTTTTGTGCTTAATGGTGAAGCAGGTAAAATCACCCCTTGACCCTGTGGCTGTGACCCACCTTTTGATTGCCAGAATACTTAACTATAAAGATCATGATGAAAACATTCAGGCAGTGCGCTTGATCATGATATTCCCTGATCACACTCAAACAGTGCAACAGAAATCTTTTGAAATTGTCAAGCAAAACATTGAGACGTGGATGGGTGGATTTTTTGTTTATTGTTGACATTAATATCTCTTCAGTAGTTCAGAATGCACAGTATGACAGAAGGCAATGTCATTGGGTGCAGTGTATTAAAGTAAACTCCATCTCCCTTGCACAAATAACAGACTATTAAATAATATCCTGGAATGTAGTTGGTCTGAACAATAAAATCATAAGGGGCACAGTTTTTCAGTTTGCCATACAACATTACCCTGATGTCTTCATCCTACAGGAGAAAGACCTCTAGCACTGGTAAACGTCTCTATTGTTTGGCTAGCTAAGAGTTTATATCCAGGGTAAACCAGTGATTAGCAAGATATGTGCAACATACTATGGCACTTAATATTGCACCTCTCCATGATCTGAGATGGAGATAGCCACCACTCTTATAACAAACTAAATACTTAAGTACCACTGAGAGTGAATCCCTTGAGTTGCCTCTAAAAGCAGAATAAATATCTGATGCTGTTGCTGGTATCAAGGTGGGGAAAACTCCTGGCTCCAATTGGTTTCCAATTGAATAATTGAATATTATAAGAGATTTGCCTAATTTCTCACCTCACGTCTGATAAGTATGTTCAATGAATGAATAAAGATGGGTTCCCTGCCTGAAGACCTCATGATTGCTACAATATTTGTCCGAATGAACCCTCCTAGGAATCTGGATCAGGGTTCATCTTACTTTCTGATATCATTCATCAATATTGAACCAAAGATCTTTGCCGAAATAATGGTAAATAGCTTTGCGCAAGTGGTACACCGTGACGAAAATGGTTTTATGTTCACTTGGAGCACCAGACACTGCATCAGGCCTGGGTCTGAACCAAGCATATGACTTCTCTGGGCCTAGTGTGCTGATGCTAGTAGATTTTGAAAAGGCCTTTAATTTCTCTTCCGTTTCTTCCTAGAACAGATATTTAACCCAATAAACTTTGGCCCCCATTTTCTCACCAACTTTGAAATATTTAGAATAATACAATGGTCTGTCCTAGAATAAATGGCGTACTATCACCACCGTTGCCGATTGGGAGAGGCATTATGCAGGTTTGACCTTTATTGCCCCTGTGATTTGCTCTGGTTATGGTCCCATTTGCAACCTGGATCACACTTAATGCTTTGGTTCGGGGCTTTCAATGAGGGAGAGGCATAAAGATGGCATATGTCCATAGGGGTAAGGCATGCTCCTTTGTCATGTTACCCCAAGTGGACTAGAGGCTAAATACAGATGCTTGCACTTTGTGGCAATGCATCGGGACCGGAACTCAGAGAAGTTAACCCAGAAACCAATCAGTTGTGAGATGGAAGCGGTTAGTTAGTATGCCAAACTATGGGCCTAATTTAGTGTTTGACGGATGCAGTATCCATTAGAAACATGACAGCTATCTTGTCCACTGTATTACAAGTGTCAAAGGATATAATACACTTGTAATATGGCAGACAGGAAATTCATCATGTTTCTCAGAGTATCCCATCCACCAAACTCTAAATCAGGCCCTAGTTATCCAAATGCGAAGCTTTGAATATCTTGGCATTCCTATCAACCAATATGGTGGTGGGAACTCGACCTGTCCCCATTCCTGGAGTCATTAAATAGATACCTAACAAATTGGAACAACCTACGAATCCCTATCTTGGGCTGAGTGGCCCTTTATAAAGAGACTGTGCTCCCAAGACTTTTGTATGCTCTTCAAAACATCCTGTTGGAGGTACCCCACGGATTTTTTGACAAGGTAAAAGAGAATGCATGGACCTTTCTCTGGGCTATCATCCCCTATTCATCAGTTTTGACCCTTCTACCAAATCAGTCTGTGTAGGAAGAATTGGACTGACAAATACTTATCTATATTAATGAGCTGCTCAGAGGTGTATTACATTTCTTAACAAAGCTAGTTGATATATTATACACTTGCTGTATCTGTCAGACGATTTTGATTGTTCTGCACAACGTTACATGTTTTAAAAACAATCAATAAAAATAATTGTGTATAAGAAACTACCCTCATTTTGGAACTCAAGAGTGGTGAGTGATTGTAAGTAATTGGGTTATTAATTGAGATGGGTGAGAGCCCCACTTTAACAATAAACACAATCCTTGTCAGGCTGAACAACAAAAGTCACTGAATGAACCTGTGCTTAACCCTCTTGTAGCCTATCACAAAAGCAATATTGCATACCTTCAGTGCCTAATTTGAGCTGGTGGCTTCTGGTGCAAAGCACCGGCACTTAATCTACAACACCAACACTTACGACAGCTCCCACATGGTGGACCTGTTTGTGTAATTTAGAAATAAGCAGAACAACATTTGTTCATTAACTCAATTGACATTAGAAACAACTAATACCTGCCCTGCTGCCCAAGCCATTCTTATAGTTGTGGGTGCTTCGAATAGTCTGAATTGTCACACATGAAGCAATGCGATGGTTAGTAGTAGTGTGGGTACTATCATTGGTTGTGGCTGGCAGTGGCAATTAGTGGTAAAAGCTGTTTTGGTCTCCTGACAAGGGCCCAGGCACTTATTTTTTTAAATAATTTATGCACTGCTCACCTTAGAAAAACAGAAACAGAATGAAACAAGCAACACAAAAAAAATAGCATTTTAGAAAAAAGTTGAGTAACATGTATTTAGTACAATTATAACAAAACAACAAATATTCAATCAGTAGGACCAGAGATATGAGTTTTTAAAACTTTGGGTGAAAATAGCAGCAAAAAACACAAAGTTCTACTTACAGTTATCTGTTTGCGCTGGACTGGGGTCAATGACAAGTTTAGGCTGACCGCAATGGAGAACTACACAGAAACTGCGACCAGGTTCGACCCCCTGAAGCGTTACCTTCTCAACTCCACATGAAGGGCTGCCATTTGTGTTGGCAGGGGTGGCAAAGAGGTTGTTGCCGGCACAAGGAGCAGGTCGGGCGTTGAGGGCGGCTGCTATTTTTGGTGCCAGGGCCCGTTCTACTAGAGCTTCATGTTGGTGGTCGGTCATTTTTTGGCGTGAAGAGGCTGCTTTGTGATCGTGAGGAGCCCAACATGTCCGTGTCTTCACCTTGAGTTCACTCTGATGCTAGCCAAGGGTCTCAGGCCTGGGGGTCAACCTTTTGTGGATCAGAGCTTACTCCAGCAGAGGACAGCAGCAGAGCTCAGGCTCGCCCAGTTAGTGCTGGTCAGCTGGGCAGTTGCAGAGAGCCTCTGGAAGCTTGATGTTTCCCTGTAACTCAAACAGAATGTCAGCCAACTGACCCTTGGAGTCAGTTCTGGGGAGCATGGGTACAAGACAAGCAAGTCCAATCTTCCTTATTCAAGAGTAGGGAAGTCCTTAAGGGGTCAAGGAGTGTTCTGATGAGAGATTCTGAAGGCGTCATGTTTTTCTACAGTGCTAGCCCGTGGGCAGGGATGCCCCCCTTGTCTACCATACCCCTTTCCTGGGTTTGGCACCAAACTGTCTAGGATAACAAAGGCCTGACAGCCCTAGGTATGAGCTTCATTTGTCAGTGGCAAGGCAGGCCGCTCTTACAAGTCAGGAAAGGGGAGGGAGAGCTCTAAGACCACACTTTGAAGCTCAGGAATGCAGGATATCCTGCTCAGGAGAGCAATAACCTGACCCACACCCAAGGCCCTTTTTTCCCCATGGCTGGAAGGAATATACCGAAAAAACCCAGAGGAGAGCCGCACATAATCATGTGACCCTGGTGGAAAAGCACATTTGGTTTTGGCAGAACAATTGCCAACTTTCTAAAAGTGACATTTTCAGAATTGTAAATATCCAACTTTACCATCAACGAGGAAATTATATTACAGTTCATTTGAGTGGGAGAAGCATGTCTCTCTCTTTTACCACAATGAGGTTATCACTTTTTAAGTTTAATACAGTAACCCAATGCTAGTCTATGGGAGAGATAGCCTCACAACAGTGAAAAACGACTTTAGGAATGTTCCACTGTCAAGACATGTGCATCTTTACACATGCCCTACTTTTAGAGTACTACACACCCAGCAATAGGGTGGTTAGGGCCTACTTTAAGGGTGACTTTTAAGTATTAAAAAGGAAGGCTTAGGCCTAGAAAAAGGTTTATTTTCCAGGTGGAAATGGCATTTCAGAACAGAACTACAGGCTGCAACGGCATGCCTTAGACACGTTTTACAGTAATACTTTAGTGGGTGGCACAATAGGTACTGCAGCCCATTAGTAGATTTTAATTTACAGGCCCTGGGTACATGTAGTACCTGTTTACTAGGGACTTATAAGTACATTAAAGGTACAAATTGTGTGTTTGCCAATTTTACCATGTTTAGTGGAGAGAGCACAAACACTTTACCACCGATTAGCAGGGGTAGAGTGCTAATGCCAACAAAAAACTAGTTCAGCAAAAAAGGGGTTGAAGGCAAAATGTTTTGGGGGGATACTATGACAGTAACGTAATGTCAATGACAAGAAGCCAACACTTTTGTATGTGGTGATAGACCATTTGAGTCTGTAATCATGCTTCTGAATGTGTTCCAACTCACATATTCTGGCACTGACTAAGGTCCTTTCATCCTGTAATGTCTCCATTATCATTTTCTTTACCCGCCTCTTCTGACTCCTGGACTGCTGAGCAGCCATAACATGACATCTCCTTTGTAGGACAAATGAAGTGATTCCCCATTTGAATGATGGCGGGGTTGGTGTGTGTTGGCATGCTCTTTATGCCCATATTTTGAAATCCTCTTGCTTTTTTCAAATGCATATCCTGTGTTAGTGTTTGCTCCAAGGGCAGTGCTATTTAATCATTTTCTAAAGTGAAACATGTCCATACAGTGGCAGACTGACAGTTTCCAGGGGTTTTTCTTGGGTGAGTGTAGTGTGTTAGATCTTGTCATTATTGTTCTCGTGCTGATGATTGTTCTTATCTCGTGTGCACATGCCTGTGCATGTGCATAGAATGTATAATTGTATTCTTTTAATTGTGGAGTCGCTCTCAGAAGCCAGGTGTCCGTTGTGCTTGGTCAGTTGCTACTTGGACTCCTGGCTGATGAGGCGCTCCTCCTGTGATCGGAAACCTTTTCCAATAAACCTCAATTGGATTACTTACCTTTTCTGGATCTTTATTCAAGACCTTTGGTCCTCTACATATTGGCGACGATCGGGATTTGTTTCCATCACCGACCCACGCAAAAGGATTTTGACGAATTCGCGTCAAATTTGAACTTTGGAGAACGATCCTTTGATGACCCTTATTCAATACTTGTTTATTTAGTCATCTCAAGCGGATCGTCGGATTATTTGCGACACGTTTACATGTGAGAGGAGGAGCGGATTCAAATTTGTTTCACCGACACTTTTCACGGATTTAAGTGTCGTCGGTGTTTCTGGAGACGATAAACTTCTTCAAAGACGTTTGGGGATTTAATACTATCATCGGATTTTATTTTAAGACTTGAAAATAAACTTGCCTCGCTTTTCTTTTTGAATTACGCGCTTACCGGTCTCTTGGAACTCCGGCAGCACGTCTTGGAACCTTCGGATCCTTTGGAACTCTGCATACGAGTGGAATTCTGGGATTTCACGCTTACGACGCTACGCTCTGACGTCACGCCGCACGTTGGACGCTACGCAAGGCGGCCATCTTGGTAAAGGGTGAAGGTTCGCGCTCGGCGATTCACTCGCCGAGCGCGAACCGAGCTATCACCTGTGATTTTGGTCCTTTGCTGGACAATTATATTCGTGATCAATTTGTGTTCAATTGTTCTTCTACCAAGGTGAAAGAAAGAATTCTTAGTTGTAAGAATCCTTCATTGTCCGAAGTTATTGATCTTAGCCTTAGTATCGAAAGATCCGTAACTTCTACTAAAGCCATGGCTCTAGATGCTGTCACTAAGGTTAACTTCATTTCAGATGATATGTCTGACGATGGCCTATATGCCATTTCTAGTAAGGAAACTAAGGAAAAGTGGCAGAGTAAATCTAGTGGTAATACTAATAAACAAAATTTTTGTTTTAGGTGCGGGTCCAAATTCCACATTGGGAATTTCAAAGGGTGTCCCGCCATGAACAAACGGTGTGTTGGGTGTAAAAAAGTTGGGCACTTTCAAAAGGTTTGCAGATTCCAAAAGAAATCTGTCAAGGTCAATTATGTAGATATGGATGAATGTAATGACACCTTTGATAATCTTATGTTAATGGTGGAGTGTGATGATTCTGAACCTATTAAGGGACCTTTGTGTGAAGCCATAATTGACAACATTAAATTGCAGGTAATGGCGGATTCTGGAGCTCCCATTACTATACTCAGAGACTCTACATTTTTTGATAAATGGGGAAAGGATGTGAAATTAAGTCAATCTGATGTTAATTCAAAAGCTTTCGGCGAGAAAGATATTGACATGTTAGGCTTTTTCTTAACGAGTGTGGAGGTCCTGGGTAGGTCCATTATTACTAAAGTCTACGTGGCAATTAAAGGAAAAGATATCGTAGGTTGGAAAGACCTCGCAAAAATGGGTTTATACCTTGTACCAGGGGATGAAAATCCAATTAAAGTACGTGACTTTCCTATCTGTTTTATTGAGGACACAAAAATTAACAGAGCTGATTTGCTAAGTGAGTTTAAAAATGTATTTAGTAATAAAATTGGACTGGTGAGTGGTGCAGAACACAAGATTAGGCTCATCCCTGGGGCATCTCCTGTTTTTCACAAGGTACGCCCCGTTCCCCTTAGTGTCAGGGCGGAACTTAAAAAGATGCTTGAGGACCTGGTTAAAGACAAAATCATAGAACCTTCTGAATCCTCTCAATGGGTTGCGCCCATCGTCGTAGCGCGCAAGAAAAATAACGAGATTAGGCTATGTGCGGACCTCAGGGGTCTCAATAAAAACATTAAAATTGACTGCCATCCTCTCCCTAAAATTCAAGAACTGTTGGCAAACCTGGGCGGTGCCAGATGGTTTTCTTTGTTGGACTTAAAGTCCGCTTACCATCAGATTCCCTTGTCTAAGGATTCGCAGGAGTTAACAACCTTTGTGACCCCATTTGGAGCTTTCAAGTTTTTGAGGCTCCCATTCGGGTTAGCTTCAGCAGCTAGCGTTTTTCAAAGGTTAATGGACTCTTTGTTTGGGGATCTGGTGGGGGTCCAAGCATACTTGGATGACATTTTGATTTTTGCAAAAACAATGGAGGAACATAATGTTCTACTGAAAAAGGTTTTGTCCATTCTAGGCAGTAGAGGTATGACGGTCAGGGAGGACAAGTGCAAGTTTGGAGTGTCTGAGTTAGAGTATTTGGGTCATTCAATTTCGAATTCTGGCATTAGACCGAAATTTTCTGTTGTTAGGGCTTTAACAGAAGCTAAACCTCCTAGTGATAAAGATGCCCTTCGTTCGTTTCTAGGCCTAGCCGAGTACTACGCCAGATTTGTTGAAGGGTACGCTCAAGTGGTGGAACCTCTGAGATTACTCCTTAAGAAAGGTCAAAAGTTTGTTTGGTCAAAAGATTTGGATGACACTTTCACTAAGGTCAAGGATTTAATTGTCTCGGCGCGCTCCCTTCAGGCGTTTAGGGATGATGCCATGTGCATTATTGCAGTGGATGCGAGCATGAAAGGTCTTGGAGCAGTGCTTTGCCAGCAGGTGGAGGGCAAGGAACACACGGTAGCTTTTGCCTCTAGATCTTTGAAGGAGTTTGAAAAGCACTACAGCACAATTGAAAGGGAGGCGTTAGCCTGTGTGTGGGCGGCCCAAAAGTTTAAAATGTACATCTGGGGTCGCAAATTCGTTATTCTGTCTGATCACAAACCTCTTTCATTTATTTTTAGCAAGGTTTCAGGTACCAATAGTCTTTCCCCTAGGCTGACCAGATTGGTTTCTAAACTGCAGGAATTCAATTTCGAGTTAAGACACATCTCTGGGGGTAAAAACTTCAGGGCAGATTGCTTGTCCAGAATGTTAATGGACAGAGATGATGAGGATGATCTAGTTGAGGAAGATGTGGAATGTGTCTCTATGGTTGATGCTATTGAGGAGTGGAATTCAGTCATTACGGAAAAGGATTGGTTAGAGGCTAGTGAGATGGATGGTGTTTTATCTCAGGCTTTGGAGTTTTCAGCCAAGACTTGGCCAGACGTTAGGAATCTCTCTGGTGATCTAAAGAATTTTGCTCAGGTGGCAGAGGAACTCTCAGTCAAAGATGGAGTTTTGTTAAGGGGTGATAAGTTTGTTCCGCCCAGTGGTTTAAGGAACACTATTATCAAGTTAGCCCACGAGGGTCACCTGGGTGTGACCAAGACTTGTATGAGAATCAAAACCCATTATTGGTGGCCGGGTATTGACGCACAGGTAAGGGCTACTGTGGACAGTTGCGAGGAATGTTTGTTGTCTGATAAACATTGGAAGACCCATCAGTCCCCTTTACAGCCTTCTCAATTGCCAGGGGCGGCCTGGGAGAAAGTCGCTTTGGATTTCTCCGGCCCATATAAAGTTCTTCCGGAAGGGAAGAGGTACCTTATCTTAGCAATTGATTACTTTTCTAAATGGATGTATTATAGGTTTGTTGAGGCGCCGGATTCAAATAATACCATTGCTTTTCTGGAAAGATTGTTCTTGTTAGAAGGAGCCCCTCGAACCTTAGTAACTGACAATGGAACCCATTTTGTCTCTGACAAGATGTGTAAATTTTTGAAAACACATGACGTGAAACAATTGAAGGTGGCACTTTATTCGCCCTCATCTAATGGTCTAGTTGAGCGTGGGAATAAAGTTTTGAAAGAGGGAATCCAGACAGCCATAGCATCTGGGGTGGATGTTTTCAAATTTTTAGAGAAGAAAATTTGGAATTATAATGTCTCACCCCATTGTACTACTCAAATGTCCCCTTTTCAATTGTTGCGGGGAAGGGATTTCCATTCTCCTTTGTTTCCTGCTTGGTTGAGGAAAGTGGAGGGTTTACAATTTTCTCCTGTTAGGGATAATGTTGACTCCTCAGTCAAACAGAAGCAGGCAGTAATGAAGGAAAATTATGACAAGTCAAAATGTGTAAAGGACATTCAAATGTTGGTGGGGGTTTGGGTCATGATCAAGAAGCCCTATAAAGTCGCAAAGGGTTTGTCTATGTTCTCAAGTCCTGTACAAATCCTTAAAGTCAGTAAAAATGCAGTTTTTTTGGGGGACAAAGGTTGGTGGAACGTGAGACAGTTAGCAAGGTTGACTTCAGATCAAGCTGCCCTCATTTCTAGGAGGAAAAATTTATCCGCTCAGGAGGGTTGTGATTGGTCTCATTGGCTTCAGCCAAAAATATTTCAAGCTAACGTAGATTTACCTTCTACGACACCGGTTCATGCTTCCCCTGCTGTTGTTTCCCCTACAGTCCCGTCTTGCAGTCGCAGTGGTCGTATGAGAAGACCTCCTGCAAGATATAACGAGTTTATTTCTTTTTAATTGTTTTATTAATTCTCTTTTCTGCATTTGCATAAGGGGGAAGGTGATGTAGTGTGTTAGATCTTGTCATTATTGTTCTCGTGCTGATGATTGTTCTTATCTCGTGTGCACATGCCTGTGCATGTGCATAGAATGTATAATTGTATTCTTTTAATTGTGGAGTCGCTCTCAGAAGCCAGGTGTCCGTTGTGCTTGGTCAGTTGCTACTTGGACTCCTGGCTGATGAGGCGCTCCTCCTGTGATCGGAAACCTTTTCCAATAAACCTCAATTGGATTACTTACCTTTTCTGGATCTTTATTCAAGACCTTTGGTCCTCTACAGTGAGTCCTTATGGAGTAGTCCTTCAGCTTTTACTCAACCCTTATCTCAGACCAGTAGAGAAAAGGAAAGTAGTAGTAAGCTAATGTGGCTCATAGCTGGAAACTCCAGACCAAAGGGGGGTGTTAATCCTTGTAATCTTCGAAATATTTGCAGGAGTCTTAGAATGCTTGCCAGAATCCCGGATCCTTTAGAGAAAATCGTGTATTTCTCTAACCATCCATGTCAAGGTAATGGAATAACTAGAATATAGATGTCTTTTTGGAATAAGTGCTGTGTAAGAGACAGCATTCCTCGTGCCTTTACCTCTTTCACCAATAGCCCTAACATAGATGTTTGAAGCTCATTAGAGGGAGAAAGAGACAGGCAATTACAATGACCGAAAGGGTGACACTACTGTCTGTCAGACCCTACTTCGCTTCTGAACAAGACCCCAGCCATGGCCAGTGTCTCCCTTGGAGACCCTCACTTCATTTAACCCTTCAAGGCAATTAAACAGAATCAAATGTTTTTAACTCTTGGATATCAAACCTCTTGCAAGGCATTAATTAAGGATGGGTCTTCTCTCATAATTTAATCAAGTTCTAGAAGTCACTGGTGTGATGTTGGACACATGCCTAAGACACCTATTTTCATTCTGGGTGCCTGATTTACTAAATGGTTTTGTGAGTCACAAAACGTGCAATTCTCAAAATCACTAGGTCGTGTGACTCCAAAACAATACATTTCAGTGTACCTAAGACACATTGGGGGAGGTTTACTAACATTTTGCACTGTGTTTGCATCACAAAAGTATCACAAATCTGTGCAATTTTTTTATCCAATTTACTTTTCAGCACTACACTTGTTTAGCACTGGAAATAATGGAAAAGTGATGCGAAGCTGATTAGCTTTACTTTACTCCGGTCGTACCAAGGGTGATGCAGGGGCGTTCCAATGCACCCATCCAAGGTTTCTCACGCTAAACTCCATTCACTAAATAAAGTTGATTGTATTTAGCCTGTGGAAACGGCGCCCTTTTCAACTAGGCTCAAGGAAGGAGAAATGCTTTTATTTCTCCATCCTTTTCCGACTTTGCATGTGTGCTGAACTGTACAGCACACATGCAAAGTGCAAAAATGGTTAAAGTGAGTCTGTGCATAGTATTTTGTACTTCCTTCCAGTACAAAACCCATGTTTGACTTGCAGAGTTACTCTTGCACCATCGGCGCAAAGGTGTTTCCGTGGCGCACAGCAGCTGATTTCAGCGCTGGCTCTAGTGAGATGGGAGGAGAGTGCCTTATTTTAATAAATAGGGCGCTCTCCTCCTCTCTCCATTTCACGTAGCGCAGCATTTGCGGCTGCTGTAGTGCGCTAGGTGAAAAAATAGTAAATCTGCCCCAAAGTGTTATATTCTGATTTAGATGTAATGCATTCTTTCCCTGGTTCCCTTCTGCTCAGCCAGTGTGTGTGATGTGATGAAACGTTGGTGGGTGCCTGGCCTGGGCCAGTGTCAGTTGGAGAGATGGGGCTGAGCAGCAGGATTCTGCTCCTGGTGTGGCATATACATTAATTTTTATAATCTGTAACCTGTAACTAAGAGTGATCTCCTTTAATAAACCATCCCCTTATAACCTGTGTGGCCTGGCCACCAAGGAGATATCTCTATTTGCAACAAATTGGAAGTCGGAAATGTTTTTGGCTCCCAAAGAGCAGATCCAACACATTATGATTCAGAAGAAGGATGGGGCATGAAATGGGCTTACCCCTCCTTACATGCTGCAGTGACATGCATCAGTGCTTTGCGACTGTAAACCACTTATTTCATACTACCTCCTTAAAGGCCTTGGCATTGAATTCACTGGGAAACTGCATATGGAGCAGATTTCACTTTGCGAAATGAGGCTCGTGCATGGGGAATATTCAGTTGCCGTCTAAACGTGCCACCCTAATGCGGTTCATAGAGTGATAATTTTATTTTAGTTTTAATTCCAACTCCTTTCGAGCATCAGACCGATAGTTCTCTGTGTGATAGAACCTGCAGGAATGTCCGCTCCAATTTTTCAGGACATTTTCCATATACAAGGCGAATTGGGGCTAACAAAGGGGATGCAATCCTGTTTCTCAACAAACTTCCTTTCAGGAGAAACGTGAATTATATGGACACTTGGTGTAGTGTGTTTTTGACATTAACTTGCTCTGTACTTGGTTCACTTCTCATATTGGTTCTGACGCAGAGGTCAAAATGGAGCTAGGCCCAGATTTGTAAGTGCAGAGTAAATGCCATCGGAATCAGACATGTCTATCCAAAGCCCATGATTGTAAATCAACATTATTCTGCTATGAACTCTTTGGACTGTCAATCACACTTTAGAGCTGCAAACTCATTTGGAACATTAAACATTCTGTCAGTGTCTGCGGCTTTTCCATGTTTTGTGCCTTCATTAATCAGTCCTTGGGGTTACCACTAACTGCCACTAAAGGAAGATACAGCCTCGGTGTCTAGTGTAAAGCTGGCCTCTAAAGGTCACAGGCCTAACTCAGCCAGTGATGCAGTGATGAAGCAATAATGGCTCCTGTAAGGTCTTGAGATGGGCCTGCTCAGCTTTCCTCGTTTTATCAGCAGCCCCTAAGGCCATATGAGGACACAGCACCACTGCCAGAAACAGAATATTTTGTATTGCGTTCTCTGGACGAGGAAGCCACGTGGGTGAAACTAACCAGAACCCTGAATCTGAATAGCGGTGAAAGAAGGAAAACAGTACTGACCATGGCACCCACGTCCAAAACAAGTAAAACCCAGGTTAGCTGCACTTACCATGAATGGGATGAAGAGGCCTCCGACCAGGAACAACAGGACACCGTAGGACAGCTGGAGAAGGTGCAGAGGGAAATTAACCGATTGGACAGACAAGGGAGCGCAGAGATTCTGAAATTAAACATCAAGTACAACAACCTGTGTCAACCACTCTTCCAGAGAAGGTCAGAGCTCATCTCCAAAGTCCCACAATTCTGGTCGACCACCTTGCTGGGCCATCCTCGCCTCCGCCTACTGCTGGAGGAAGTGGACAAACAAGTGCTGCACTATCTGACCAGGGTTCGGCTGACAGACTCTGAGGACACTTACAGAATGGAATTTCACTTTGAAGAGAATCCCTACTTTGAAAACCGAGTCCTTTCAAAAGAATTTGACCAAAAAGGGGGCAGAGAAGCATGTATCAAGTCAACTGAGATCAAATGGAAAGCGGGAGAGGACCTGACCAGGTGCCGCTGCCCGGAGAGAAGGGATCTGAAGAGGAAGAAGATGACTGGCAGGCAAGGAAGCATCTTCTACTGGTTCACAGACAACTACGGTGCTGCCGAGGAATTCTGGGAGATCATTAAGAACGAAATTTGGCCAAATCCTTTACTATACTATGTGGCTCCAGACGAATCAAATGCTGAAGGAGATGAGATGTCGGAGGCGACAGAGTTGTACTGCTTGGAGCCATGCCGGAGCGAGTCCATCGCTGACGCAGAAGAGCATGGGGGTGACAGGGATCAAGACGATGATGGTTGTCGATGGAGCGAGCTGCAATGGGAGTTCTGACAACATAGCCTCCACTGCTTGCTGACATGAGTTTTTCATCAGACTTTACAAAATAGCCATTAACCCGGAACAGGAAAACCTTCCCTCACTTGATAAGTTGTCTCATTAAGAACCTTTAACGAAAAACCCTAAATAGTGTGTCTTTCTCCCTGATGGGATGCTCAGCTAAAACAGTCCTAAAGTTACTCAAAACCAATGTTGGTGCTGCTGTTTTTCCTATATGTGTTGTACTGAAGGTCTATTCGCAAGAGTTCTAGCGCGAGCTACTGCACCAGCGGAGCCCGCGAGTCAGCAACTAATGGCAATGGGACCCCTAGCTCCAATGTAAGGAAATGATGTAACCGGTAGATTTAATAGTATGTCATTTTTGTCATATTCGAAGTAATTTATATGTGGATGTGTGTGTATGTCTACCTGTGAAAATGACTGCTCTGTGCAATGGATGATGAACAGCCAATAGAGATTATAATTTATATAGCGACCACTCCTAAAATTCAGGTACATGTTCAATAACTCAAGATGGGCAGGTGTTAGAAGGCTCTTCACACTAAGGCATGGGTTGCCATAGGTTGCTTGAAATTGGGTAGCATCTCCCATTGTTAAAGCCAATCAAGTGCCCTCCTGGTGGG
Organism: Lissotriton vulgaris; assembly: GCF_964263255.1. NCBI lineage: Eukaryota > Metazoa > Chordata > Amphibia > Caudata > Salamandridae > Lissotriton > Lissotriton vulgaris. The sequence continues at coordinate 784,728,855 of NC_141693.1, forward strand.
TGGCATCACAGAGTCAGTCAAGTGTTGCCTTTTTTAGAATTGGTGTGTCTGACATGCAAAGCCATCTTTATCGGCCATGTTGTGGCTGCTTTCTTCCTTCTACTGTCTTTCCCCTCTTTAATATTTTGATAGACATAATAGAGGCCAGCTTAGCCATTAAAGATGTGGGACCTGTTTCACATCGAATAGCAAGTTATGCATCTTGGTCTATGCATGGATTTCTCATTAATATTGTTAGATTGATTCCATTTTTCTTAACTTTCTGCTAGGAAATTTGTAACATTTCCTGTATTGCTCCTTTGAGTTCTGAATACATCATGTATCTGAATATAAAATACATGAGAATTTTGCTCTAATCAGTTATGAAAGTATGACGTATTGTGTTGTGTTGTTGAGGTCCTCACAATTAACTAGTTATCCTGTCGCTGTCTGTTATATTCACATTGAGAGCAAGGTGATCATGTTTGTATTACAATTAAAACATGGACCACTTTAGTGTGATATACAGCATTACTTCATGATATTTTCCTGTTTAAAGACGGAAAAGTTGCATATTAGTTTATATTTACAATTAGGCAATCTTGACTCCTATGAAAAAGAAAAATATTACAGAGAATTAATAGTACACAGTAGCAGGTTGAATTTATGGGATCAATATGTAGATATCTATTCAGATATATTAGTTACACCGAGTTAATCCACCCCTCAAAGTGGCCCCAGTTTGTCCAAGCTCTCTTGAATTGTCAATTCGTGCTAAATGTTGTAGTTTGTATATGTATAATCCTTTACATCTAATCAATTCTTTAAATGTTGGGGTTGGGGTGGGGTGGGATCTGATTCCCATTTCATTGTTATGACTGATTTTTCCACTAAAGAGTAAAACACTATTAAGTTAGCTATTTTTTTAGCAAGTTTATAAGCGGAACATGAACCAAAGGTGGTATACAGACATAATATTGAGTAAAAAATATAGAATTGCACAAATATCGAAGTAAAAATATAGAATGGACAAAATATCAAATGGACAGAATATAGTGGTGAAAAATATTGTTTTGAAGGTAAGTAATGTAATATCCATTTTTAAAATATAGAAAGATAAAATATCGAAGTATATAATATCGTTATTAAGAAATATCGGATTTTTAATAATATCGAATTTTTTAAAGTGTTTTTATGTTATGTTATTCAATTTTTGTGTAATTTAATTCTGTAGCGAGTTGTGGGTTTATAGGGGAATAGGGTGGGAAGTAATTTAATTGTAATTAAATAAATATGGTAATTTATTAGTTGGTATTCATTTTGAATGAATTGCTAATTCATTTTTAATTGGTAATTAAATAATTTGTAATTGGTAATTAATGCTTATTAATTGATTGATAATTATGTTAGTTTAATTATTTTATTTTCCGTAGTGGGTTGTGAGTTCATAGGGGAATAGGGTGGCAAGTAATTTGATTTTAATGAATTAAATATGTTAATTTATTTATTGGTATTTATTTTGAATTAATTGTTAATTAATTATTAAATTGTAATTAATTAACTTTTAATTGGTAATTAATTTTTAATTGGTAATTTTTTTAATTGATTCATTGATAATTATGTTAATTTTATTAATATATTTTTGGTGTGAATTGTGTGTTTATTTGGGAGTAGGGTGGGAGGTAATCTAATGGTAATTAGATAAATAATTGTTATTTATTTATTGGTATTGATTTATTGTTAATTAATTGTTAATTGGTAATTAATTTGTATTAATATGAAATTAATTTTAATAACTATTATTTGTTTGTATTTTGAATTGATTAATTATTACATAATTTTAAATTTGTAATTTATTGTAATAATTTTTTTATTGGTATTGATATTAACTTTATTTGTAATAATATATTAAATCTTTACTTTCCCTACTGTTAAACTCTCTAGAGTGGCAAAAGTAAGTTTTACCCCTACGCTATCCAACGCTTTCCCTACTGTTGTAACCTCTGGAGTGGGAATAGTAATTTTTGCCCCTACACTATCCAACGCTTTTCCTACTGTTGCACTCTCTGGAGTGGGAATAGTAATTTTTTCCCCTATGCTATCCAACGCTTTCCCTACTGTTGCACTCTCTGGAGTGGGAATAATCATTTTTATCCTCCCATTATCCAACGCTTTCTGTTGCAGTCTCTGGAGTGGGAATAGTAATTTTTACCCTTACGCTATCCAACGCTTTCCCTACTGTTGCACTCTCTGGAGTGGGAATAGTCATGTTTACCCCTATGCTATCCAGCGCTTTCCCTACTGTTGCACACTCTGGAGTAGGAATAGTCATTTTTACCCCTACGCTATCCAACGCTTTCCCTACTGTTACACTCTCTGTAGTGGGAATAGTAATTTTTACCCTTACGCTATCCAACGCTTTCCCTACTGTTGCACTCACTGGAGTGGGAATAGTAATTTTTACCCCTACGCTATCCAACAGTAAAAATATTGTATATTATTAATTAATATTATGTTAATATATATATGTGTTAAAACATTAAATTGTATGTTTTTTTAACTTAAAATAATTATTTAATAACTATAAAATTGTTTAAGTATTTTTAAGTATGTTTTAGTTAATTATAGTTATTATTTCATTAATTTTAAATTACTTTTAAGACATTTTTTAAAAATCGATATTTTGACTATATTTTTTTAAACTATATTTTTGATTCGATATTTTTGTACTTACCTGTTTGTAGATAGGAATTCGATATTTTTGTATTCGATATTTTTACTTCGATATTTGTGTAAGTCTATATTAGTGTAATCAATATTATGTCAGGGATCCATCAAAGGTATCAAAGTGCTGTACATAGAAAAGGTCATTGCAGTTACACGCATAAGCAAAAAACAAAAGAGAAAATATACAGTATAAGGTGTCCGTTATATCAACTAGTGGGCTTTTACCTATAAACTCTGGACATGGGTCGTCTGCGATGCCATTACTGGTTGTGTTATCAGGAGCCCGTTCAAATGTGCTGGAATGGTGCAGAACCCAGGAGCAGGGGCGGCCTTAAGCATGTGCAATCTGTGCACCTGCACAGGGCCGCCAAATCCCAGGGGCCGCCACGCCAATATATATCCTTAATATAATAATCCTCTGAGGATGGATACATATTTGCGTGGCGGCCCCTGGCAGGGATTTGGCGGCCTCCGGCTCTGTAACACCTTGCTGAGTTCTGGGGAACTCCCCCCCTCCCAGACCCCCTCTTCCGGGCCCCCTACCTACTCTCCCTGCCCAGGGCCGCCATGAGCCTAGAGCCGCCCCTGCCAGGAGCTGGTTATTCTGGGAGGAATATGTTGAATAACAACCTGTTTTACCTCAATTATGAAAGTGGATGTTGATGGCTTCAGATTCATCTGAGTCTCTGGTGAGAGAAAGTTCTATATTTTGGGAGCTGAGCTAGAGAAAGTTCAAGCTTGGGTCAAAAATTTCGTGAATTTCACTGGCTGTAGTACGAGTCTCACACTTCTAAGAGGATGACTACCACCACATAGAGTTAGGTTGTAGACTAGGTACTCAGGTGTACCATAGCGCAGGACTTTGTGAGTCAGGCATGCTATTTTAAGGAGTATCCTAGCTTTGATCGGGAGCCATTGTAGGGACCTGAGTGAAGGTGTGATGTGTTCAAAATGCTTTGATCCTGTAATCAGTCTAGCTGCACTGTTGGCGGTTGCCTTTAGATGAGCTAATCTTGTTTTGGGTAGACCCGTCAGAGTTGCATTTCCGTAATCAAGTCTAGAAATGACTTGCTATACTCCAAATTCTGGCCTAAATGTTGCCACCTCCCTTTGAGGGTTATGCCTGGGTCAAAACGAAGGTTCACTCTTCCATATTCTGGAAAATGTGGATTCATAACGAATGAAGTCAAGTCCGTTCCCAGACTATGTGATTCCAGTTCTTAAGGCCATAGCTGCTATGCCCAAGGGAGCGATTTTGCTTATTCTCTCAGATGTGTAATATAGTTGGGATGTGTGAATCTGCGTTAATGTCTTTCCATAACTTAGGTATAATTTGCATCTTTAATTCTTCTGACCATTGAACATGGCGGTTAGTGTGCTCAGGAGCTAAGGTTTCCAGTAACAGGCCTTAAACTAAACTGATCTGAAAAAGTCACTAGCCTCTCTTTATTAAGTATCACACCATCACTCAAATGCCTTTCTCATTTGAAGATTAGTGGAGTACAGTAAATTATTATGCAGAGAAGAAATTCCCTGGAGATAGAGTCACATACTCTCACACCCTTTACTCACACATTCAAATAGATCTGTACCACCCCTTTCAAGGTATCCGCTGTTACTCATCTTTAATCCCCGCTAAGTGGCATAAAAATTAAACCCCAAACTTAAATGTAGTGCTTGCAAAATTTGTATTTATAAAAAAGAGTAAAAGGTACCTCAATCAATACAAAAGTTAAAAACTTTCTCAAGTACTTAATAAATAGGCATGAGATATTACATACAATTTAAAAATACAGATTTTTACAGTACAATATCTTCTGTTAAAAGCATTAAAAAAACATTTTCAACATAAAGAAGACCCACAAAGTACAGTTATCATATTCTGTTAATAATCCATGAGATCCAAACACAGTACATTATACACAGGGAGCTTTTGGTAAAATAATTTTTTTTCTTATCCAAGTATCCCTTTTTTTAGGGCTCGGGCCTACGTCACACTGCGCAGCAATGTGGGCGGAGCCCAAGAGTCCTTTTCTGAGGGTCTCTGAAAACCTACCTAACAAATTCCTGGCTGCTCGTGATTTTTCGTCCTTTTTTTGCCAGCTGCATGGCAATTGGGCTTCGCATGCGTGTGTTTTTGGAAGAGAGCACGCAATAGGCTATAGGCTGTAGAGTAGCTCTATCTATTGCATATTGTGTGCGGTCACGCGCACCAGAAGGCCATATTTCTTCAATTACCAGCTGTCAGGGGCCGAGGTAATTGAAGGATGCTGGGCGCACGTTTCTTTTTTTTTTTAATCCATTTCACAGAGCTCTCCCTGTCAGCGCCTCTTCTCTGTGTGTACGCTTTCCCAATCGCTGGTGTGCTGCGAATGCCCTGGAAACATTTTAATAATAGCACTTAGTTCAGCATTCCAGTTATGTGTCTGAAATTAACGTTTTAAAGTTCAATTTATGCCTGTCAACAAATAATGACCGCGGATGAGAGCCGGCTCGTAATGCAGGGTACTCGGTTTCAAGGTGTTGCCATGGAAACTGTGCTTTATTGCATTTTCTCCACTTGATTTAGGATATTTGACAATCACAGCAACTATGTGCTTGTCTTCCCAAATCACGATATTTTAAAACACAAGCGGTCAGCGGGGAAAATCAGATTGCGTCTCTCAGTAGCTGTGAAAAAAAAACCAGACAAAAGGACTGTATTTTGTTTAACACAGAACCTTTGTGAGACGCTTATGTCTCAGAAGGTGCCGGAGAGTCGGAAAATGTAATCAGTGGCCTTCCTGGCATTGGTTTGTCCTGCCTGTGCCTGTGTTTATTGTGCCATCTATCTTTTATGATCACTGGGACTTTAGCCTGAAACAGCGTTTTCTTTAACTGGAGCCATGTTTCCTCTACGCTGTTTATTGCGTGGGAAACATTGCTCCGTAAAGCCGCCCTACATTTCCAATTGAGCAGAGGCCTGTAACCGAATACAGCATGTCTGTGTTTATTCAGGAAGGAGTACGCATACGCAAAAATCAACACATATCCAGACGCATAAACACAGTTCAATATGCATGATGCATATATGCAGATGTGTACACAGACAACACACAGATGCACATTTACACATAAACAGCACACATGCACACAGTCATAGACAACACACCGGCACACACTTACAGCCAGACTGGGGAGTGCGGAGTGACAGTGAGTGCAGAGTGAGTGCGAGAGTGACAGTGAGTGCAGAGTGAGTGCGAGAGTGACAGTGAGTGCAGAGTGAGTGCAGAGTGACAGTGAGTGCAGTGAGTGCAGAATGACAGTGAGGGCAGAGTGAGTGCAGAGTGACAGTGAGTGCAGAGTGAGTGCGAGTGACAGTGAGTGCAGAGTGAGTGCGAGAGCGACAGTGAGTGCGGAGTGAGTGTGAGAGCAGATTGAGTGCAGAGTGAGTGTGTGCAGAGTGAGTGCGAGAGTGACAGTGAGTGCAGAGTGAGTGCGAGAGTGAGAGTGAATGCAGAGTAAGTGCTAGAGTGACAGTGAGTGCAGAGTGAGTGTGAGAGTGACAGTAAGTGCAGAGTGAGTGCGAGAGTGACAGTGAGAGTGCAAAGTGACAGTGAGTGCAGAGTGAGTGCAGAGTGACAGTGAGTGCAGAGTGAGTGCAGAGTGACAGTGAGTGCAGAGTGAGTGCAAGAGTGACAATGAGTGCAGAGTGAGTGCGAGAGTGACTGCAGAGTGAGTGCGAGAGTGACTGAGTGCAGAGTGAGTGTGAGAGCGACAGTGAGTGCAGAGTAGAGTGAGTGCGAGTGACAGTGAGTGCAGAGTGAGGGTGAGTGCAGAGTGAGTGTGAGTGCAGAGTGAGTGTGAGTGCAGAGTGAGTGCGAGAGCGATAGTGAGTGCAGAGTGAGTGCGAGAGCGACAGTGAGTGCTGAGTGGAGTGAGGACGAGTGACAGTGAGTGCAGAGTGAGTGCAAGAGCGACAGTGAGTGCTAGAGCAACGGTGAGTGCAGAGTGAGTGTGAGTGCAGAGTGAGTGCAAGAGCGGCAGTGAGTGCAGAGTGAGTGCGAGAGTGAGTGTGAATGCAGAGTGAGTGCGAGAGCGGCAGTGAGTGCAGAGTGAGTGCGAGAGTGACAGTGAGTGCAGAGTGAGTTCGAGAGTGACAGTGAGTGCAGAGTGATTGCGAGAGTGACAGTGAGTGCGAGAGTGACAGTGAGTGCAGAGTGAGTGCGAGAGTGACTGAGTGCAGAGTGAGTGCCAGAGTGACAGTGAGTGCAGAGTGAGTGCCAGAGTGACAGTGAGTGCAGAGTGACAGTGAGTGCAGAGTGAGTGCAGAGTGACAGTGAGTGCAGAGTCAGTGCAGAGTGACAGTGAGTGCAGAGTGAGTGCAGAGTGAGTGCAAGATTGAGTGTGAGTGCGAGAGTGACTGTGACTGTGAGTGCAGAGTCAGTGCAGAGTGAGTGCGAGAGTGACTGAGTGCAGAGTGAGTGCAAGAGTGACTGTGAGTGCAGAGTGAGTGCGAGAGTGACAGTGAGTGCAGAGTGAGTGCAAGAGTGACAGTGAGTGCAGAGTGAGTGCGAGAGTGACAGTGAGTGCAGAGTGAGTGCGAGAGTGACTGTGAGTGCAGAGTGAGTGTGAGAGTGACTGAGTGCAGAGTGAGTGCCAGAGTGACAGTGAGTGCAGAGTGAGTGCCAGAGTGACAGTGAGTGCAGTTACAGTGACTGCAGAGTGAGTGCAGAGTGACAGTGAGTGCAGAGTGAGTGCAGAGTGACAGTGAGTGCAGAGTGAGTGCGAGAGTGACTGTGAGTGCAGAGTAAGTGCCAGAGTGACTGTGAGTGCAGAGTGAGTGCAGAGTGACTGTGAGTGCAGAGTGAGTGCCAGAGTGACTGTGAGTGCAGAGTGAGTGCAGAGTGAGTGCGAGAGTGACTGTGAGTGCAGAGTGAGTGCGAGAGTGACTGTGAGTGCAGAGTGAGAGTGAGTGCAGAGAGAGTAGGATATGCTTGTGGGCTTACACGGTGCACTGACACACAGGAGCTATAACAAAGAACAGCTGAACACATGTCTTGGGAGCTTCATGGAGGCAGCCGGCCCTCTGTGAGGGGAGCAGCAAGGAGGGGACGCCCCAACCAATCAAGCGCAACTACTCACAACCTACTGTACGATTACAACACAGGCCAAACGGCAGAGCTAGTTCTTTTCGCATTACATAGGGTGAGCAGTGGGTGAGCGTGCAGGGTGAACAGTGTGTGAGCGTGCAGGCTGAGCAGTGTGTGAGCATGCAGGGTGAACAGTGTGTAAGTATGCAGGGTGAGCAGTGTGTGAGAGTGCAGGGTTAACAGTGTGTGAGTGTGTAGGGTGAGCATTGTGAGTGGGTAGGGTGAGCAGTGTGTGAGTGTGTAGTGTGTGAGTGTGTAGGGTGAACAGTGTGTGAGTGTGCAGGGTGAACATTAGGTGAGTGTGTAGGTTGAACAGTGTGTGAGTGTGCAGGGTACAAAAACTCGAACTAAGTCCACCACACACACACATAACACCATACACATAAGACCCCACACATAAGACCCCACACATAAAACCCCACACACTCACCACCACACAAACAGTGCAAACTTAACAAACTATCCACCACACACTCACCACCACACGCAACCACACACTCAACCACACACACAACCAACCACACCGTCAGTGCAAACTTTCACCAGATACAGACACCATAAGTCGTCTGTTTAGGCTTCCACCAGGCACACACCACCAGACGTCAGTGCATGCTTTCACCAGGCACACACACCAACAGCCGTCATTGCACACTTTTACCGGCACAAACACCACCAGCCGTCAGTGCACACTTTCACCAGGCACATACACCACCAGCAGTCAGTGCACTCTTTTACCAGGTACACACACCACCAGCCATCAGTGCACGCTTCCACCAGGCACACACACCTCCAGCCAGCAGTGCACGCATCCACCAGCACACACACCACCAGCGATCAATGCACACATCAATTGTTAACGCATCCACAATTAACTATTGTAGCAATCTCAGTATGGTGCACTTTACATTTAAACATATTCATCTAAAGCGCAGCATGCCACTATTGCTGCAATTCCAATCCAACCCACATAATTCCACTACACACCACATGCATACACTCCATAACACATGGCTAAAAGACATTGCCATTTACAATGCCATTAGCTCAAACTCAAATAAATCCGAGACCTATTGCATTTCCAATGCTTGTTTAGGATTCATTGTAAAAAAGATGTGTCAGTGCGTTTCTGTTGTATTGTAGCTTGTTATAAGAAACCACCTTCTTCATGACAAGATTTGTTAGAGGGTCAAAGTTCTCCACATAATAACTATTGTTTCGTAGTAAATGTAGAGATGAAACACAGTCTTAATGTGTATGTTCTTTCAAATTTGGTGAGAACATCCTAAGTTCACCCTCTTGCCTATCATATGTAAAACCGTATGTTAAATACAGATAGGAAGCTGTAACAATAACTAAAAGATGCTGCACAGTACTCAGCGTAGAAAGTCTACAGAAAGAATATTTGTTCAAAGACTGGCACTGCCTTAGTATATTCTCATAGCTACCTGTAAAGGTAGTAATGCTGTTACTCTAAAGAATAACAAACCACTAAGTCATAAAACAATATATTAGAGCACTCCAACAATTTGTTTAACACCTTCAGCGTGGCGCGAATTTCCGCGCTGTGCTGAAGGTTCTAAATAACGGGCGTGGTCATGACAGAACGGTTCCGTCATGAGCACAGCCCAACCAACGCTCATGACGGAACCGCTCCGTCATGAGCGTCGAAGGGGTTAAATAACACTGAAGACAAATAAACAGAAAAGTCAGTCCATAAGTTAAGGGTCATATGATATATTTTTATTGTCTTTATTGTGTTTACAATCTTCTAACCAAGTACATGATCGTTTCATACCCAATGGGACTTTTTCAAGACTGTGTGTAGCAAACAAATATGGGAACAGCGTAAGTGAGACCAACCTGACATATGAAATCTGTTAATTTCATACATCATTGACATGCATTGCATACTATCAATGATACAAGCAGAATTTAAAAGTAAATCAGAGAGAGACCGCCATTTCAGCCTTATAATGCTCCTTACCAGGGTGCTGTGTGGTGGACAGGGGTGTCCTTGCAGTTACTCCTCGGTCCACAGGTCAGGTGGGGTGACTTTGGCCACAAAGATCGGTGTCCCTCAAAGTCCTCTTTGAGCCAGTAGAAGGCCAGCTGCTGCTGTGCTCTTGGTCTCTGTCGTCAGCAGTTCCAGCGAGATACCCTGGTGGAGGCTTGTGTCCCTCTTGGGAAACCAATCTGGACACAGATGATACTCCCGGGTCAGGCGAACTAGGGTGGCACCTTTGGCTGTTGAGGGTTGGTCTTTTGAGGCACCCAGTGGCTGTCAGCAGCGATTCTCCAGAAGGGCCCACTGACTTGCAGAGTTGCGCTTCTTCAGCGTTGTTGGCACTGGTGTTGGTTCCATGTGAGGTCACTGGACAAACTGGGCTACAAAGTGGCAACTTTCTAAAAGTTGCTATTCCATAAAAGTGATATTAAGTGTGACTTAGGCACGATTAATTTAATACTTTGAAATACCCATTTTAGTAGTCCCATTCAGACGTTAACTGGGCTGAGTGGTCAGCTGGTAACTCTCTGTTAGTCAATGGGCTACTAACTTTTTCCACAGCGAAACAACAATTTGAAGAAGTTTTGCTGTTATGACATACGAAACTTATATGTCCTAATCAACAATATACCACTCCCTGTCTCAGGGTTCCATAGGCCTGTCACAGGGGAGACTTATATGCATTGTAAAGGGAAGTGAGGACTTTGCCATTGGTTTGAATGACAAAGTCAAACTAGTGCTACAGCCCTCGGTGAACATTCTTTTTTAAATGCCCTGGGTATCATATTCTGGGGACTTATAAGTAAGTAAGCTTTTGTCAATTGGGGGTAGACAATTCAAAATACACTTTGTAATGGGTTCAAACACTCGTACTGAGGTCTGGTTAGCAGGCCTCAGTGCACTCTCAGAGTTGAAATACCAGCATTAGTCCGAAATTGTGGGGGTGATCATGAAAAAAGAGGCATTTCCTTAGAGTGACATAGGCTAGAGCTATATTTTTTTTAATTTCAAAGGCTAATGTGCTGTTTGCAGCATATTCTACACTGCAGATTGTTGGAGGTGGTGCCATATGATTTAATTAAAATGGTAGTTAAAGCTTTGTATTGCTATGCGAGGGTAAACTAAAAAAATATTTTTGAAGGATGGCTTGTTCCAAGTCTATGATTATTTTTTGTAGGTAGTAGGTATTTGTTTTATGTTTAATATGGTTTAAGAGTTCATAGTAAGTGCTGCTTTGTTTATTTGTTAGTAGGGCACATATAAAGAGGAATTTTGTGTTGTCATATTCACTATGTATGGTGTATATGTGAGTGAATTATTTAGGAAACTTTTTGAAGGTCCCATCCATCATCCGGGTTTGACAATGATTTAGTTTTAGTAATTTATCTGTGGTAGAAAATCTTATGATTCATTTATCATTGTTAAAGTTACCATATAACAGGACAGGTTCCTCATTGTGTATCATTTTGAAATTTTAGGTATTCTGTGCCTTGGTCTCTTCTAGGGGGCAGGGGGTGTATCACTACTGGCTTTTTTAGATCATGCAATTAAACTTTCTTAAAGTGGTTATAGGTGGTAGTTGGCCCGTGATGTGTTTAGGGACTTTAGGGTGCACAATTTTCAGGATTTTGTCTGTGGGTTCCTGGGAGCTAGTGCTCGCCTCTCTTATATCCTGCAATAACTCCTTGACTTCAATTTCTGCTACATCTGGGGGGGGGGAGGCTATGTTCCCTAACATGAATTACAACATTGTCTTTGTAGTGGCTCTTCCATAGCATCCTTTAGAATAATATTTGGAACAGTTCCAATTCACATTTTCTGTTGATTTACTTTTTTGGTTGTAGGTGTAGCCCATGTGACTTAGGTCCTGATTTCGATGGACAGGTTACTCTGTCATAACGGTGATGCAATTCACGTCTGCCGAAATATAGATCACATAACCATAATATCCTATGGGAGGTATACTTCGGCGCAGGGGGTATTCATCACCATTGTGACAGAGTAACCCGTCCGCTGAAATCTAAATCAGGTCCTTAGCAACTGCTTGTCTTTCTGGCATGTTATATATTTAGCTCACTCTATCATTATTCCTCAAAGAAGTGTAATAGGCTAAATAAAACAAAATATTTAAAGTGTGTAAGTTTGTTATTTACAAACATAATTATGCAACTACTTCTACAATACATGTATGTTGTTTTTAGATGTTTCACACTGGTTTGCGGATTTTCTGTTGGGGTATTGTAATTTGAAGCAGGTGCTTTCTTTTCTGTTGGAAGAAAAAATAAGCATCAGTTTCATTTTAAATGTTTATTTCTTAGTAGTTTGCAAAGCTTGCAGTCATTAGGTTTATTTTTACTCGCTTTTGAGGTGAGTTTATATTTTTAAATAATTTATGTATACTTTGTTATAATTTTTGCTGGTTTGTGATAGGTGTTTTTCTAGCTGGGAATCACTTTTCAAAGCTGTAGTGCTTTATTTTAGGAAGTATATGTGAATAGATAGAAGTTGTAGAGTGTTTTGTTAAATATTTTCTGTTTTACATTTTTAATTTTATTTACACGTTTTAGTTTAAATATAAGTTTTACTTACTTGGTTCTGTACTTGTCAAGATCGATATATTTCTTCATTAAGGGTCTGATCGGTGAATCTGGCAGAGTTTCCTCGTCTTACAGTGTTAGTCATTTTTAAAGTTTTTACTTGATAAAATTAGTTTACATTTGATATTGTTTGTTTAATTGTTTGTCTGATTTTATTGGTTAAATTTGTTTTTAGTTTAACTCTGTAGATTAGTTTTAGTTAGATTTTTTAGCAGTCATATCCTTCTAAGATAAACAGTAATTTAGGTTTTATTTATAATGTTTGCTATATAGTTTGACATATATATATATGCAGAATTCCGGTGAGCAGAAAGAATTCAAACGAGCCCATAGTCCTTACAGATGATTTATTCAGGCACAGCAAGCGATCGAGGACAACGCGTTTCGAACAACCCTGGTTGTTCTTGGTCACATGACCCGCGTTCCTCCCACACCACCTTTTAAAGGTGTATCCACATTTTTTTACATATATTCATTTTTAACTTTATTGTTCACAGCCATAGAAAAAATCACGTACTTAAAGTCAGTACTCTTAGATTTCATGTTAGAAGTTCATGAATTAATATAATCAATTAACAGTCATTGATTATGTGTGCAAAAGTTGTACATTTCTAGTGAAAGAGTGAAAAAAACCCAGCTTTTTGAGCGTTCGTTAGTTTATGTACAGCGGCCCATGGTTGATCTTCAATTCGGGTTTAGTACCAGTACACACATGTTTCTGCTAAAGAACTTAACCAAAAAATAGACCATAAAACAGTATCTGCAAATTTCTTTATAGGTATAGTACCATCTTTTGCATTCTTAGTTCCCCACTGTATGGATATCTGTTTTTAGACAATAACTGTCTGAATGATCCAATGTTCATGGTTTTTAGGTCTCGGCTATAACGCGCTGAAAGCGCGTTCTCGCCAGAGAACTATTGTCGGCGTCTCAGCAGTCTGAGACGCCAAAGTGAGACAAGACCTGGCCGCGCGCAGCATTTCCCCATAGAATAACGTTGTGCGCGCAGCCAGGTCTTGTCTCCACAGCTTCTAATGCAGGCCGGATCGCGACGCGCGCAAGGTGGAATGCAGGGGGAGTCTGCTAAAGAGGAGACTGAGTGCGGGAGAGGCGGAGGCAGGCAAACTCGCGTGTCCGTCGTTCTCTTCCTCAGCCTTTAAGGCTCCGGCATTGTGAGTACATCTGTACTTGGAAAGTTTGCTGTCCAGAATGTTCCATGGTTAGCGGGATTTGCAGGGCTTGAAAAGTCAGCATTTTCTTCAGTTGGCGTCATTTCTGCAGGGCGGTCCCATTTCGTTTTCCCCCTGCTTTGTGCGAGCGAATCAGGCACAGGCAATCATTTTTTTTACCTGCTTCGGTATTTTTTAATATGAACTTTATTTTATCGGGGAAGAAATAACACTGCAACCGAAGTGGCTGGAGGTACAAGGGCGCATTGTGGAGCCGCTCAAGGTATAACAAGAGACTCGAGTTTCATTCTGCGCTGATCAAAGCCAAGCAGCCGTGAGCTGTGAGTCAGGTGATCGGGACAGTGTGGGGCAGCTCTCTCTGTCCGTTAGCGGAAGGTGCTCCGGGGCTTTTATATTGGGCCTGTAAATATTTGTATAGCGGCGAGCGGGGATGGCCTTTCTCCTAAGTGCAGCTTGTAAAGGCGAGCGCCTTTCAGTCAAATACCCCGTAACATGCCTGTGCTAAGCCACTTGCAGGCGGTGTTTGGAAAGAAAATAAGCAGATACTCACTGCCCCCCCTCCTCCCTGCCCAGTACAAACACGCTTCTGAGAAGTGCTGCTATCCGGCTGTTAAGTACTGGTGCTTACACTGAAAGGCTATTGTAGAAACAGAGGAAGGTTGTCAGTGCTCGTGTATTACCAGTATTACAACCAAGCCAGAGGCGGCAGACACTTCACCTATAACATGTATTCATCCCTGCCGAGAAGTGCTGGTGCGCATATATTACCAGTATTCACCACAGCCTAGAAGTGCCCATGCTCACATATTACCAGTTTTCACTTTAGCCCAGAGGTGCTTGTATGTTACCAGTATAAACTCTAGCCCAGAGGTGCTTGTATGTTACCAGTATACACTCTAGCCTAGAAGTGCTCGCATATTACCAGTATTCACACCAGCCTAGAAGTGCTTGTGCTTCCATGTTACCAGTATTCACACCAGCCTAGAAGTGCTTGTGCACCAGAAGTAATAGTTTTACAAAATGTTACGCATTATGCAGCATAATTTGCTTTTTTCTTGCCGTATAATTTACTCAACCCAACCACATAATTTAGCACTCTGCTGCTGCATAATTCTAGTGTCCCTGATGGTAGACAGGTCTGGTTCTCAGGGAGTTAGCTATTACTAGTGCAGCAGGTGAAACAGCACCAGGGTCGAGCCGTGCAAGGTACCCACTGCACTGCGGTGTACCTATAATTTACTACCTAAGCGGGTCTCGGGGAAGCCATTTCCTTGCCTGCATTAGTCCCCATGGCACCCTTACCATCCAGCGGGTGACCGAAAGTAAGACAGTTCCAAGCAAATCCTAAGCGAGTAGTGTTTGCTTCCGAAATCACTGACGCTTTCTTCTCTATAGTGCCCATGGCACCTGGGAGAGCAAAGTCCTGTGCCATTGACCGCATCCAAGAGTCAAGGGTGTATCTTTTTAAGTGAGATTTGTGGGACTTGAGTCTAACACTTCTCAACAACTACTGCTGTGTACCCGAAAAAGGGAGAGTGGCGAGAGGTATGACCAAGGTAAAAGAGGATAGCGCCTCAAGTTTGCTGACTCCAGTTCCAATGAGAAGAGGTTGGTATTAGTGACAGTGATCTGTGTATAAAAAGCAGGTTACATGTTCCACTGCCCTAAGATAACTTGATGGGTTAATCCAGCTGCTGGACAAATCTGTATTTCTTTCTCTCCCAAAGTTTAATTTTATTAGAATAATTTTGGTTGATACTATGTATCCCATGTCATGTGATCTCTAAAGAGCACCAAAGCAGGTTGCAGAGAACAGTCAGGGAAAACCCCCCAGTACAAATAGGTACTTCAGGCAATATACCATAATACCGATTGCCTGTGCCTCACTGCATTGGCGTTTTTCATGCAAAAATTGATTTACTCTGCTACTTGTGTCACAAGATCTCTTGCACAAACATTTAGTAAATGTGGGCCTTGCTGTATCTATAGAAGTATCTATTGACCCGTCCCAGTCATGAGCAATGCCAATAGCTCTAACTTTAACAATGCCGAGACCATTGCATTGTAAATGCTTGCTAAATACAGAGTCCATCAGATTTCTTCTGAGGTTTCTTCTCGCTCCAACCTACAACAAACAGGAGAAGAGAGGGTGTTGGTTTGCTACAGTGTTTATAATCACACAGTTTGGTTTAGGGGGAGGTATGTCATTTAATCTTATTGTAGAGATATAATGTGAGATCACATGACCCATTTATGAACTTTAATTGGCTGGTATAGATTGTGAGGGTATGAGGGTGTACGGGGTGGGGAATTAAAAACAAGGATATCTACATATATAATGGGTAATCAGCCTAGCATCAGTCAGTCACCTTGCCCTTTAAATGATTCAATTATTGTTTCTCTTGTAGGTGAGAGTGTAACTCTTCATCCATATTCAGACCCCCTCGGAATCGAGTCCCTGCCAACAAAATCAATCTTGACTCCAACTTCCGTAATGCAGCTAACCTAGCTCCACCTCTGATGTTGCTTTTGATCGTGGCTATTCCTATGTATTTAGCCTCCGATGTCTTACTCTGATGGAACTGGCTAAAGTGTCTCGCGGTGCTATAAGAGAAATCTCCGTTTGTAATCGCGCGCCAGTGCTCCAAAATACGTTTCTTTACTGGTGCAGTTGTTGACCCTATGTACCATAGGTCACACGGGCAACGTATAAGATATACCACAAATTCGGTGGAACATGTTGTAAGAGACTTAATTCCCCATTTCTTTTTGGTTTTAGGGAGAAGGATCTCATTGCAGTTCTGACTATTCCTACAGGCCTTGCAATTGCCACACTTCTTGAATCCTTTGCTTGTTTTTAACCAGCCGGTTTCTTTTGGTGCTAGATGGCTCTGTACTAGACAATCTTTTAAAGATTGTCCACGTCTGTATGATATGCCTGGGGAAATTCCAATGGAGTTCCTTAGAATGGGATCCTGTCTTAGTATGTCCCATCTATTCTTCAAGATTTTACGTATTTGGTAGGATTGGCTACAGTACTTGGTTATAAATCTGACTTCGGGCGTTCTTGTGTTTGTCTTGGGGATATTCTTTTTAGGTGTTAATGCTTCTTCTCTAGTTCCTTTGTCTACTCTACCTTCAGCCTCTTTCTATGATTTCTGTGAGTATCCTCTTGCTGAGAATCGCTCTTTCATCTCTTCTTTTGTTTTTTGGAACTGAGATTCTACCGAACAGTTCCCTTTCGCCCTCAAGAACTTGCTAAAAGGGATTCCCCATCTGAAGCTGGGTGGGTGGGCGCTGGAAGAGTGGAGTAATGAGTTTCCCACTGTGTCTTTCCTGAATAGTGTTGTGGTTAGATGGTTGCCCACTTTTGTAACTTTGACGTCTAGAAAATCTATTGTGAGTTGGCTGTAATGTCTTGTGAATTTCAAATTCACCTCATTCATATTTAGACAGTCAATAAAACAGTTCAAATTTTCTTCAGACCCCCTCCAGACAAAAAAGATTTCATCTATATAACGCGTCCATTTTATCACATTTAGTGTCCACTTCTCTGTGAGGTCGTTCCAGAGCACCTGCCTCTCCCACCAGCCAACCAACAAGTTGGCATAACTGGGGGCAAAGCAGGTGCCCATGGAAGTACCCTGTTGTTGCCTGTAATAGATTCTGTCAAATAGAAAAATGTTTTCATTCAGACACAGTCGGACCATTTCTAATAACATACATGTATGTTCCCAATATTCCACCCTACGTTGCTTTAGAAAGAACTGGCATGCCTTGATGCTGTCCTGATGTCTAATGCTGGTGTAAAGGGACTCGACATCAAGGCATACCAGCCAACATTGATCATCTACTTTTAGTTTGGGGAGTCTGTGTATAAAATTGGTGGTATCTCTTACATACGATGTAGATACTGGTGTGTATATATATATATATATGAGTCACAAAGGTGGTCCAAGGCTGGGTAATGGCAGCGCACTTACTGGCGGTGCGTAGCTCTGCGGCAGGACCAAGCCGCTACACATAACAACACTTTCTCCCCCTTCAAGGAAAGGATGAGCCGCACACGCAACACGGGGCTTTCAAAGCATTTATTCGAGCAATTTTGGGCAATCCTGATGCCCAAAATTGCTCGAATAAATGCTTTGAAAGCACCATGTTGCGTGTGCGGCTCATCCTTTCCTTGAAGGGGGAGGAAGTGTTGTAATATATAAATATATATATATATATAATATATATATATATATATATATATATATATATATATATATATATATATATATATATATATCTCCAATATCAATCCTACTAAATTGATAAATCTGGGATTGAAGTAGGCACGGACTCCTTTCACAGTGCATTTCAGTAATTATTTATAAATTTTTTTTGTCCTTTAACTTTTATCGTGCATAATGCATGCCCATGACGCTTTTCGACCGTTACAGCACGGTCTTCATCACATGTATTTATATGTCTTTTCAAGAAGTTCTCTTTCCTGGACTACCAACGGGGCGGCACAGCACAGATAGTCAGCCTCCAAGATGCATTTTGCATTTATCCATTTTCTTTTCTTTTCTTTTGTGGATGCCGCATATTCCTGTGGCAAAAAATCAGACAATATAACGACCTATGCAATTTGTCTTACTCTTTCAACTGGATATATATCTCAAGAGTATAAATATTTTGGTGATGTAATATCTATATTTTTAAACCAAACATGTGTATCCAATGTTTTAGGTGTATTTTAAATAATTGATTTATATAAAAGGTGCTTTTTATGTTTATTGATGATAATATAAAATGTTTCCAATATTATTGTTGTCAATATTGTGTGAATCGATATTAATGACAAATTAGCAACAATATTTCTGTTCTCGATATTTGTGGTTTCATTAGTTAAGTATAGGAAAACAATATTTCTGTTAACCACATTTAGTTTCCAATATTTTTGTGTTTCAGTATTGTATGTATCTCATTATTTCAGTGATCCTTTAAAACAATACAGGTGAAATGTTTCTCTTAGGGGTTTGGGATTAGAAGTTTTAAAAGAAATATATGGACATGGTAGTATATTTTGAATTCAAAGTGTCCATTATCCTATATTTAAACAAAGGATTCCTGTAGGAAACAAACAAATCTTAAAAATAGTAAAAGTCAGTGAGGGAAAGTAACCATTTGTTTATGAGTTTAGCCTATTAACAAAAAGAGTGTAATGTGTAGCCAACTCTCAAAGTCTTTTTCAGTTTGATTTAGTAGGGCTTTATATTTCAGAATATATATTGAAGATACATCACCAACATCCTTAATCCCTAAATATCAAACTGTTTTTATGGTCACCATTTTCTACAGTTCATCCTCAAGCCTGGTTTTGTAGTATTACCAAAATTACTTCTGTCTTTCCTTTGTTTATGTTTTATCCAGAAATGTCTCTGTCATGGAATACGTTTGATGGACTTTTGGATTCAGGCTCGAAAAACAAAACAACACCATTCACACATAATAGGATCTTAATGGCGGATCTGTTTTTTTTAGCTTGCCAGTATGATTTCTTCTTGAGAGATGTAGCAGCCTAAAAATCAAAATATTAGGGCTATCTTCTCTACGTCAGCATATTTCACTGCTTCCAGAGGTAGAGTAGATTTGAAGCTAATGAGAGTCCTGAATTAAGTCTGTTTATAATCCTTGCTAGCCTTAGATTTAGAGCTATTACTTCCATACCAATACTGTACTCCGAACTTGGTTGAGTAATAGTCGATAGAAACCATAAGTGGCGTCGGGCTTTGATAGATTTAAACATATCACCAGCTTCCCCCTATTAAACATGTGGGAGAACGTTATTCTTTTTATGATGTAATTGAAAAGTATGGTCTGGTTTGGAATGAAATAATCTGCCAAGTTTTCATATATCTCATTGGAAGGCCATCCTTCCCAGGGCCTTCGCAGAGAGGAGAGATCTAGAGCCTTCTCATGCTTCATCTTCAGAGATAGGTTTAATTAAGGACTCCTGTTCCTCAGATGTTAACTTACTAAGTCTTGCCTGATTTATGAAAGCTTTCATAGCAAATTCTGTTGGAGTGGGGTATCCTGCTTATCCTTGGGAAAATCTTGATAGAATTTCAAGAAAACAATAGCAATTTTTATACGGCCTTTTTTAAGGTTAGTGATTGTTGAGACCTGGTTATCTGCTTTTTAAGCTGCAATTCGCAATGCCAAATATTTACCAAGTGATCTAGTTTATTGTCTTCTTCAAATGTTTTAATACACATTTTGTCTATTCACTATCTCTTCTTTGAATTGTAGCTTTGCTCTGGCCTGACTTATTTCCTTACCATGATTAGTATTTTGGTCCTTTGTGACGTGATGAAAAGTGTCCCTCAGATCCAGTTCTCTTTCCTTTCTCTCTAGTAAGGCCCCTTGAAGATAAGTAATGAAAAATAAACAGATGTTTACAACACTTGTGGTGACTATGTTTGTTTTACAGAAATTCCTAATTACGTTTTGTAATTTCATCAGCTGTGACTGGCTAGCCATGGTGGAAAGGTCTGCGTGCCTATGACCTCTGTTGACTTTGCAAATGTATATTTTTTATGCTGTTTGTATAGTTATTAATGCATGATCCAACATAAAATGGTGCCGTTTATAAATCAAAGTTTGATCACATTAAAAACAATATAATCTAGCGTGGTTGCTGTATTGTTTACTGGCATACGTGAATCTGTGATTGTGTTGTAATTCTCCCAAGCAGTTTTCTAATTAATTAACTTTTTTAAAGAACCTTACATCACATTCTTTCAAGGCTGCAGTTAAGTTGTCTCCTTTTTTTAATAAATAAACAAATCATGCCAGTTGTAAAAAGTATTTCTGCCAGATTGTGGAGGACAATTCTCAATCTGGATATAATAAGTATACAACTGATATATGAACCCATCTCTTTCTTTGTTGCAGCAGTAGCCATCTACCCTGATTGCCACATATCCCAAACCTCCAATCTTATGTGATTTTGGTAGCAATTTAAACTCAGCGTTTGCACAAAGATAGTTCATTTCCCTGTGGCATGTAATCTCCTCTGACACTATTTTTGTTAAATCTATATAGTCATTTTCATATACAAAACCTTTTTGCACATACTCCTGTTTCATATGTCTGCCCTTTTTTTGTTCAACTCCACCAATTACTCCACTGCCTGATTCCCCAACTTTATCTCTCCCTTGTTCAACCTCCTGTTCTGCTATTCTCTTCACATGAGAAAGGGAAGAGGTGCATCCCCCTACCTTAAAGTGAATATGCTGTTTGGCATTCAATGGCAGGGCGAATAGGCTAGCTGTGGGATTCTCCCCCATTTTTTGTTCACATGCTTATTTGTAATTTCCAATTTTAATTATGGAAGGGGAACTAACATTTCTGATAATTTCCTATTTTGTCCCTCTAATCCCCAGTAATCACCCATTATGCATCAATTTTGCTTGCTTTTACTAGAAGCTTTTGAACAAACAGTACTTGAGTATGGGCAGTGCTGTGCTGCAACCGCACACACTCTTGTACCACTTTTAAAACCCACTGATAACCTATTTATAGAATATTGTGTATTTGATACAGACTGGTTTAATTCTGCAACCCCTGAATTGATAAGCTTCCATTCTCCTGTTTTATGCTGGATCATTAGTGTTTCTTCTGGTTCATTCAGGATATTGAATTGTTCCTGCCACAATATTTTTAATCATGTTTGCTACGTGATCTCAGAATTTGCACCGCCATTCTTAAATCCATTGATTAGCAACCACATCCTAGTGCCATGTTGGACCATTTTAAAAGACATATCTGGGAAAAGGTGGAACTGCTTGGAATACTTGGTCTGAACTTGCTGTCTTAAGTTTTACTATCTTAAGCAGTAGGTTATAAAGCATCCCACGAACATGCAAGTGGAGCTCCATGGCTAAGCCTGTGAAGCAGTACTCAGTTAACTCTAAGAAAGATTAGGTCTTTTTTTACTATTATGTTCTTGTTTTGATAATATTTTGTTTCCTTTTCATTATGTGTGAAAACCTTTCCATTTGCAGTAATGACATCTTACATATTTCAGAGATGTACACATTAACAAATATGTAGAAATGCATGCCCAGAACATAAACTGTATAAGTGAATGGCTGAATATGAGACAAATTCACACACCAATGATGACTTTAATATTTTGAATATTCTTAAAAAAAAATGTAATAAAACAAAAAACACAGTTGTCCTCATTACTTTCTCGATTCTAAATAAATCAATAAGGATGATGGGCTTGCAGTTGTTTTTAGACATTATTTTTAGTTCAACAGGTTTCGTCAGATCAATTCACTTCAGCTGAGTTCTTGATCATTGGGATGTCTTTATCTTCATCTTGGTCATATACAATGGGGATTAGGTACAGACTGCCAAGGGTGGTCTGACATTTTGCAAATGAGTTTACTGATTGGTTATACATTGGTTATGTTTGGAGGCTTGCCATTCCCTTTAGGCTTAATCAATTTGTGTGTGAAGCCACCAATGAAAAGGGTCATACTTTAGACCTGATATAATTGACAAATTACAACATGTGTTTTTCTCAAATATGAGGTTACCATGGACTGATCACAAGTAATTATTTATCTTTGGAATGTGGGTGTACAAGGGAGAATTTACAGTCCAGTCAAAATGATGGTAAGGTGGATCTGGAACCAAAATTACTTAAGACCCGTAGTTGGCTGCCCTTGTGGAAATAACTGGCCAGTTTTACTTTAAGGAGAAGAATGTTGAATTTTTGAACAAATCAGTGAGGAAACGGATTACAACAGCATTAGTTCTAGTTACTGAAAATTAAGAACATTAGACATGCAAGGAATAGACAGACTGCACCTTGGTTCTCCTACTCATCATTACGTCAAGTCTATGAAAGTTGTAAGACATTAGATAGAATGTGGTGCATGGATTATGCTTCAAAGAAGAGCTATATCTGAAGGAACTTTGCAGTCAAAAAAAGAACACTTCAATGGCAGAATTACAATTTTAAATATCTAACACCTCAGGGGACCCTTGACTTATTGCTTTCAGGGAAAGCAGGTTCCATGAATGATCCCTGCTCTGTTGAGTTATTACACTTAGGCACAAGTTCATTAGTATCAGTTCTGACATACCTGTACAATACTTCTCTAAGATCAATGCCAGTTCCATTGAGTTGGAAGCATGCAATCACCATCTCTATCCTGAAGAAACCAACAGCTGGATCCAGCCATTCTAATGAATTTGCGATGTGCACCTGACACCAATTACAATGTTGGAGAAGAATTGTGTTCACATACTTACAATCCAATAAGATCTTGGAATCCACTCAATTTGGCTTCAGTCCTATGCATAACACCTAGTCAACTTTGATATTAGTGGTAGATGAAAGAAGGTAGATTTTGGATAAAAAATGATACTCATCATATTGGTCGATCTTGTGAAAGCCTTGAACAGCATCTCTCATAAGATTCTAGTTGATAGGCTATTAGAGTTAGGTGCCAGAGGGCTGGCCCAATTTTGGCTCAGTGTTTATCTTCAAGGGTGCACAAGAGGATTAACTCAGGCCTGTCTAACATATTTCCAGTAGAACATGAAGTTCCACAGGGAACATCGCTAAGTCCTTCCATTTTTAATATTTATGTCAACCCATTGGCCAAACTGATCCATTACTTTACGTTTTTATGTTTTTATGTTTATGACATCCAGTTGATTATGAGGATGTATGGAAATCATGGTTTAGAAAGAGATGGTTTAAAAGATGTCTCTCTATCACAGCAAATTGGATGTTCAGTAATGCTCTAAACCTTAACTCAGATGGGACAGAGGTTTTAGCTTTTAGTCAAAACAAGACAATTTGGTCAAACAGTTGATGGCATATAGAATTGGGAGTCCCAACGTTGCCCATCACAGTGGTGAAGATCAGTGGTGTATTTCAATTACAGTGTACCTTTTAATGTCTGAGTAAATGAAACCCTATGTCTTGTTTTTTTTTTATCTTAAGGTGCTGAAGTTTGTTTTTATCATTTTTTACTTTAGAAAGGTGGTAAATTGCTGCTCAAGCTTTAATCCTTTTAAAACTGGATTATGTTGCTGCCTCTACTTAATTGATAGTGTACCTGGCGCACTCTGATTCAATTTACACTGATATTTCGATATGTGTGCAATGTTGTGTAAATGCCTACTGAGCATATGTAACAATGAATTTAAAGGCCCAGCCCCACAAGAGCGACTGGGACAACAACATGCATCAACACATGAGTATTTCTGGCAATAAAATGTTCAATTCATTTTCTCACTTGTTCTTTCAAAATAAACTTTTATATTTCAACAAAATTATTTAGAAGAATTTTTGCATCCAAAATACTTCCCAATAACATTTAAACACTTTCAAATGTTACAATCAATATCACAATGTACATTATTAACTTCACACCCAATGCATTTTGAGACATTGGTCTTTTCTTCAGGGGTATAGCTGCAAAAGAAAAAGTGTCATGAGACCAAATTCATTTGAAAAACGTAAAAAATTCTACTCTCTACATATTTGTTAATCGTGCCCAATCACCAGCACCTGTGTAACATGCCATCTCAAATCAAAAAAACTCACTTGACGTCCTTAATGTATTGCTACAAGAAACTGCAAAACAAACAGCACACTTAGCCAAAATTCACCAACGAATCCTAACTAAAAGAATTAATGAAAAAAACAGATCCTATATACCTTCACTTCTTGGAATCAATTTTAACCCAGATGGAGCAATCGCTGAATTCCTCTCTAGTTCTGGAACTGAAAGATTATTAAATGAACCCAGGTCAAAAATAGTGTCAACGAGTAATCAAAAAGGCACAAATGAAAGGGGTAACCATGCTCTTACCTAAAACAATGGTACGATCGTTTTGAAGCCAGAATAGTCTACAAGATAAAAATTAAACAGTGAGCTGTGTTACTCCCTATGTTTCGAAGATAGGAATAACAAATGTAACCTGCTAACAAACAATTCTTACCTATTGGTCGGAGTTCTGCTCGCGCTACCATTTGTGCTCGACAATGACAACAAACTCCTTAGAGCTCACCGAGTATCCGAGAAAGAAGTAATCCTTCCGCGTCACGTGATCGCGGTTCTCAGATCATAGCGATCAAAAGTGGACTTATTAAACAACGGAGCTCCATATTAAATACAATCAGATCAAACTACGGTGATAATGATGAATCTGATAATTCCGATAGTAGAAAATCGGCGAAACGATATACTAAAAACAGAAGATGAAAATGAAAAGAAGATCAAAAGATATTCTTCATATCAAGTCGGTCACGAGTCAATGGTTACTCCAAGTCATGTAACATCACATGAAAGTGCTGGGGGTCGCGTAACTAATCTTACATAAACAATCATTGTGAGGAGGCTATTGCCAAAATGAAACAATCACCAGAACAATCTCTGTGCTCTGTTTTTAGTAGGTGAAGTGCTTTAAAAACTATGCACAATGACTTGAAGGCTATCCTTGTTTTATAGGTAGCCAGTGAAGTTCCTTCACAGCCTTCGATGTAGACGATCTTCTAGGTCTGTCTAGAGCCAGTGTTGTGGGTGATGCTTGAACTCGGTACAGTCTGTTTACCAGATAGTCCGGAGCTCCTAACAGTAAAGCATTGCAGTAGTTGAGCCTGATTTACACTATGCTGTGTGCAATATGAGATTTTGCATGTGGGGCAGCAGAGGTAAGAGTTTCTTCAATCCAGGAAGTAATGTGAAACAGTTGCTTGCAACTTTGTTTATGTGACTATCCATGGAAAGTTTGCCATCAAAGTGGACCCCCAGACTGCACACAGTTTCATTGTTAGTGGCCAAAAGGTATGGGGGAGTTTCATGGGAATTTTGTTTGCTTGGCAGCACAAGAACTCCATTTTATCTCCATTGAATTCCAATGAGTGAGTGGCCAGCCATTTAACAATGTTGCTTATGCAGTTGTGGAAGGTGCCCAGAGCATCTTGCCTATTGCTTTTAATAGACAGGATCAATATAGTTGCTGTACCCAGCATTTCAGATCTGCCAATTAGATGATGACCAGTATGAACTTTTAATACCCACTCTGATTACTGTTAAAAACTTAATTTAGTAGTCCTTTATTGACTTCTGCCTCCTTGGAAACTCCAACAATCTCACATTTTGTCACCTGAATCTGTTCTCTAGATCTTCATTCTTCTGCTGAAGTTTCCTAGGATAGCTTTTCTTCACCTGTTGTTGTTTCTTGTAGGATTGTTCTACCATGCTCCCTGTTAATTCTGCCTTAGTAAGGTGTTCAGAAAACCCTTCATGTTTTTGACCCATATTCTCTAAATTATTCACGATAATTCAAAACTCCTCACTTTTTTGCCACCTAATTGCTCTCTGTACTGATTCCAGATTTATTGTAATACACTCTAGGTTTCACAGAATTTCTCCCTTTGTTTTTCTTTTCAGACCTAGGATCAAGCTGTGACCTCAGCTGGATCATCTTTCTCCACACTGGGTTTATTTTAACATTCAGATTGGCTGAAGAAATCTTTTATTACAATGACATTGTTTCTGAGCTTAAAAGACTTCTTTTCTCACTTTGAAGATTGGCCTTTCCCTGATCTTCGCAGGGATTATTTGTGTCTTGGGCTGGGGCTGATTTTTCAGCCAGTGTTTGAAAGTTGTTAGTTAACTGCATATTTGGTGAAATCGAGAGTTACTGAGACCTTCTCAGACTTTAAGTTAGAAATATTCTTATCTTCTGCAACTCCTCTACTATCCTTGCATTAAGGCTTTCTACTTGCTGGACAAATCTTGTGTTGCACCTTCAGCCCAGCTTTCATATGACTGTAAATCCGTGGAGATCTCTAAATATGGGATATATTCTTATAGCAGTACTACTGGGAAGCTTTGTCTCCCTCTAATCTCATGAGTTGCCCTAACTTCTTTTTGGAGTGACACCATTGTAGTTGTAGCAAAAGCAATCCTACTAGTTTTGACCTCTTTTTATGTGTCACTTTTCTAAGACTTTGAACTGAGAGTCTTCATCTGTTCACTGCCCCCTTTAAATGTGGTAATGTGGTGGTTCATTATAAAGATGTGGAACAAAGCTGTGGGCAAGGCTTGCATTGGTGTTATTGTCACTGCATTTTGCACTTGGTTTAAACTTTCATCAACATGTGTACTATTTGCAGTGCAATTTAGAGCAGTCCTACTGCTGGTTTCTGATCAGAAATCACTAGTAAGTATATTTGAAAGTATTTCCTCTTTCAGTCTGCTGTAGATTTCTAAGAGGCTCAACTCAGCAAGATAAGCCTGCTCGTAACTTTGCATTGTCACATTGTCTAAATCTAGATTAAGGGGCATTGTGTGTTTTGTTTGTCATATTAACCTGTTCTGTGTATTGTCCTGGGTTTTCTCAAAAATAGAGAATACACTTGGCTACTTTAAGCTCTATTCATTCAATATTACGTCCTCCTACCATTGCAATATTTGTTAGTTTGTCCTACCTATACCTTTCCTACATAAAGTCACTACACCTGTGCTTCTCAGTAAAGGGTAATAATTTAACATACTTCTAGATATGGCTTTTCCCTTTGGCATCTTTAGAGTCAATTTTATCTTATCTACCCCCTTCCTCCATTCACCTCTGCATACTTGCAGAGTTTCTCGAGTATCCTGCTTCTAGTGGCTCATATCTCCAGTTGGGCCACTAATCCAGACTTCTGCATCGCCATCTCTTTTATCACCAGGACCCCTCTATCTTCATTGCGTATGCTGCCATCGCCTTTCTTAGGTCTTTCTTCGAGTATTGTACAGTCTTGGCCAAAAGCAGAACCAGCTACTCCAACTAGTTCCCTCTCGGACTCCTCTGCGGACTCAGTTTGTTGCATCTTCTTAGAGAATTCTGCTTCTCTTCCTGAGCCATAGCAGAATTCAAGGTTGAGGCTTTGATTGATTGGTATGTTGCTAGTGGGAGGGTGGCACTTCCCTCCTTGTCCTCTACTCTCAGCATTGTCTTCAGCCCTCTGGCCAGCTCTGCTACCTTATTGGGTCCTGACATTGCCTCGATTGGCGATTTCTGGACCTTCACCGTTTTAATTGAGCCTCATTCGCAATACTTTATGCAGCACCCTGACCTTCATGCTATAGGGCTGCTGTCGAGTTCAAGGTACATTGATGTCTATCATCAGAGATGTTTACAGTGGCAGGATGTACAGCATACACAAAGCTTATGGGAGGTGCTATTTCCTCTGCCCTGTCCCAGTTTGTTTTGACAAGAACATTTCCAATGCTTTAGAGTTCCAATACCTTAGCTAAATTTCTCCTTTTCAACCTCTGGCTATTACCGTACAACTACACCTAATCTTCTCATTAAGGCCGTAGTCATTTATGAGACCTAGTGGGGCTGCAGCACTCATCTTCCAGAAACAGCCTGCCACCACTGAATAATTAAGCAGATTTTAGAAAATCAGTTAGTCATACACTCTATCTTTCTCTGTTTGTATCACACACATAAACATTGTTAATGAGTGTGAGAATGTTAACATATGCCAAACAAAAACCTCACAGGCACAATGTGTGAGAATGAATGCCTAGAAGAGGACAAGAAACTGCCTGAATTTCAAACGCTGAATTCTCTGCACTAAACTGTGGCATTCAGCTGACAATGCATCCAGGTCTCTGTCTGCCCATAGTGCAAAGCGCTATGGACCAGGTTACATGCACAACTCTCACTCCTATGAACACATCCCATGTAGTAGGGCAGCCCTAGTAGGTGTGTTTTTATGTGTGTGAATTTCAGTGTGCACATTTGTGCCTGTGTGTGAGACAATATATGCCTGCATCCCAAATATGTTTGTATTTATGTTTATGTATGTGTGTGCGTCAGTGTATTTGTGTATGTGTATTTCTGTGTATGCTTTTGTACACATGTACACATGTTTATGTGGGTGAATCTCTTGGCATGTGACAGAGACTATAACAGCACTTGGTTTATCTTGTTAGTAGACTAGTGTTTCCCAGATATTCTTAGATGTGGTCCAGTCATATTAGTAACATCTTAGCCTTCCTGTCCTAGTTAAAAGTGTAGAGGACAACACATATTTATCAAACACACAAACGAAGATTGAATGAATGCTTGCAAATATTCTAAAAATTGATAATCTTTTAGGATAGCATTCCTGCTCATTATTCAGAGAAGACCTAGCTTGGCAGCTCAGGTTGGAGTGTTCCTATTGGAAAAGGATCAAGGCTTATTTGCATACGGCTCATATTAATCTGAGGTGTCATGAAGGAAAAAAACAATAGGTTGAAATGCTACCCCAAGCAATTGCCAGTGGTTAGACAAATTGCTAGCATTGCTCCCATCAACTTTTGTGTGTTTGATGTAACACCCCAAATGATCAAGCGTATGCCCAGAACTAGATCCTGTGTTCATTGTGCCACAGGAGCCAAGCTGCACCTGAGTGAAGAGGCCCAAATAGGCTGAAACTGGTCATGGCTTGCCTGTGATTGGGTTTAGAGAAGGTCTGGCTTGGAAAGTTGGACTGGGCTGTTGTTATTGGGGTATGACCAAGGCTGATTTCCATATGGACTGGTCTCCCCTGAGAGGGCAAAGCGGGCAAAGGAACAATGGTTTGGAATGCTATGCTGAATGATTGCCAGTGATCGACAAGTTGCAAACTTCCTCTCATCACCTTTGTGTGTTTGATATAACATCCTAAGTGGCCTAAGTGGCAAAGGACATAATCAGAAGGGTATGCCTGTGCCACAGAAGCCAAGCTGTATCTCACAGAAGAGGCCCAAATATGCAAAAATCAGTCTTTAGTTGCTTGTATTCTGGTTCAGAGAAGACCTGGGTCTAATCTGAGGTTTCATGATGGGTAACAAAAACAATGGATTGAACTGTAGCTGTGTTAAATTTGGATAATTTGCTATAGAGCTCATTATGGGAAATTGTGGGGAAATTACGTTAAAGTAAACAAAAATATATGAAACTGCATTCTAGTATCTAATTTTGAAGCAAGGAAGTATTTCACAATGGGGGCGTGGCTTGGATGCCGATGCAGGCGGTGGTGTGAGTGCTGGGCTCCGCTAGAGAACCCTGCAATTATTCTGAAGGATCGATCCCTTGACCCCCAGGCAGCAACTGGGGTTGGGAAAGCAGAGGGGAGCTGGCCTGAATGTTTCTGCCTTTCAAGACGGCGAAACCCGGGACTACGGAGAGGTTTCCTGGGCCGTGCTGATTGCTGTCGGAGACCTCAAAATGGCAGCCCCACTCTAACGAGAGGCTCCTAGGCAGCGCTACGGGAGCCGCGGAACCCCGTCTTGGGTTGCCCTGCGGGGCGCATCGCCTCTGCAAACAGAACAGAACAGACGGCAAGAAGAGGAGAGCAGCTAAGGCGCAGGGGACGATCTGCATCGACTGGAGCCCAGGGGCCAGACTAGCGGAGGATCGCTGGGCTGCGCAACTTGTGCTTAAGCCGGCTGCCGCGATCTGCGCTGTGGAGCAGATCGCTCCTGGACGTGGGGCGGAGTTGGTGATGACACACGATCGGCAGCACTAGTGCAGGGGGCGGCCTGCGCTTGCTGGCACTTCGGGGCTGGCTGTAGCTGCGATTGCACCGCGGAGGATAGGAGGGCTTGGACTGCGAATGCGGAGGCCCTAATCCCTCCCTGTGAACGAACCAGCGCGTCGGAGGCCATTGAGGCGGCGATTGAGACCCGGGAGCAGCTTGAGGGCCGTGTGCTGGTTAAACCTGTGCTGGTGAGTGAAGGGCAGTGGCTGCTAGGGCTAGAGACCGCGGAGGCGGCAGGAGGGCCCTGGGGTGTCAATTGCTGCGAACTGGAGCGGACAGAGGTTGGTAGCCTGAACTTCTATCCGACCACCACAGGGCGGCGAAAGCGGCCTGACCCGGAGATATTGGGGGTGAGCCCTGAGGAGGTGTGGGCGTACTGGGTGGCCTGCAGTATTGATGGAGGAGAGACCCGTTTCCTGGAGGAACTGAACACAAACCCATTGTGTAGACTTACGCTTGAAGTGTGTCCGGAATGGGGGACTTCGCTGAGGGCTGCGACGACATACTTGGACGGACCTGCGGCGAACTGGTCTTGGGGCCACCGCGATACATGGGGTGTGATGTAGGGCCACGTGTGGCTGCGCTTTGAGCTGCTGAGAGAGGCGCGACCCTCATGCTTGGGAGAATAGTGGATTGAACATTCCTGCTGTTTTTGACCTGCCGGGGCCTCCGCAGATGGTGCAGTGAACTGGAGGCACTGGCTGGTGGCGTTGATAGGGGCGATATCAGCAGGAGACAGGATGAGCAGCTGATAGATGTCTTGTTTGAGTCTTCTTGCCTGGGAACTGGCCCTCATAACCACCTGATACATATTGTGTGATCCAGCGTTGTGGGCCCTTCGTGTGGGTTCTGGCAACCGACACCATGGGTAAACCCCGAGGGAGGAAGGAAGAGGATCGCCAGCCCTCTGACACTGAGTCCCGCTCCAGGCTAAGCAGGACACACAAGAACCTGGGCTGCAACAACAACTAGATAAGATCCTATCTGCCATTGCAGACTCTCGTACTGGCCTACAGCAGGACATGGCACAGGTGGCGACGGGGCTCGGCCTTCTGCGGGCGGAACACTCGAAGATATCGGACCGGGTGAAGCACGTGGAGGAAGTAGTCCAAGAGGTTGCGCCTGCACAGACCGCACTGGCTACAACGATGGCAAGCGCTTTGGACCGGATTGCAGTGCTGGAGAAGCGTGCAGAGGATGCAGAAGGGAGAAACAGGCGGAACAACATTCGAGTGGTGGGTTTACCGGAAAAAACTGAGTGATCAGACATGGTGCGATACCGGGAGGACTGGCTGAGTACTGAGGTGGCCCGAGGGCTTATCTGCCTTCTACACTCTTGAACGTGCCGCACCGGGTCCCTGCAAGGCCTTCACAGCAGGGACGTCCTACCCGGCCGGTGGTGGCGCCCCTGCTACATTTTAGGGACAGGGACTTGCTTCTTCAGAGGGCTCGTGCGGATGGCCCATTCCAGGTCGTCAATAGTAAGGTCACTCTGTTCCCGGATTATTCCGTCGAGCGTTCTTCCAGGCAGTCAAGAAAGAACTGCGAGCAGGGGGGATCCAGTACTACCTGTTATTCCTGGCCAAACTACGCATAATACTGGATGGGAAATCCTGCTTCCAAGACACGCCGGAGGATGCGTGGACGTGGCTGGAATCTTATAGAGCTAGCAAGGATGGACCGGAGCGGGAGGCACAGGCGCTTACTGGAGACTCGCAGCCCAGTAGGTCACAGCGTATAAGGCGCCGGCGGCGGGGATTGCGAAAACCATCAACCTCACAAACAGTTGGAGCGCAGAGGAGCATTAGCAGCGGTATCGGCGATGTCTGGAGGCTCGGACCTGGAGAATGACAAGGACAACTCGGAGGCGGACTCTTCGGCATCGGACAGTGTGCATTTGCCACTGGTCATACCGAGAACGGCAGATGGACTGCTGGATGAGTAGACTCTGTATTCTATGTGGGAGTGGGGGGGGGTCTGTTATGACTAGATGTGGTAAAGTGAATATTGTTGTGGGCTCCCTATGATGCTATCTAGCGATACAGAACGGCGGGACCCCAGGCTGGGCTCTTTACTGATGCAACAGACCAATGTCTAGGCAATCAGGGAACGTGGAATTATGCATGGAGGGCAATGGGGTGGATGTGTCTCTGGGGGGTTCCCGGGGCGGTAACTGGGTGCTGCATTGACTAACTACAGGTTACTTGCTAGGCTCTATCTAACCCCCACCGGATGGTCCCCAGTTAGTCGGCCTTAGCACTGTTTGAGGCAATTGTTGGGCTGGTTTGGATGGGATTCACTATGTTGGTGCCTGTTCTTGGGGGAGAGGGTGATGTTGAGGGTGGGACGGGATTGTTGGGGGAACGGAATGGTTTGAATGGGGGAAGGCACCCGCCGGCGCGTCTAGGGGGGAACGGAGAATTCTTGTGTTTTTGCATTAGTACTATGGGTCCATTACCTGATGTGAAATTTGTGACTTGGAATGTGAGGGGATTGCACTCCATGCAGCGTAGATATAAAGTCCACTCCTACTTAGTGTGCAGGGGTGCGCAGATAGCTTTCCTACAGGAGACACATTTGACTAGAGCAGAGGGGTTGGCCCTGCAGCGCAGATGGCGAGGGCAGCTTTATTACACCACTTATTCAGCTTTCGCGCGAGGGGTGTTGATTTGGATTGGGGCTGGGTCCCCTTCCAGATGACTGATCACCTGGTAGATTCCGAGGACCGGTATGTTGCTGTTAAGGGACGCCTTCATGGGCGGGAGGTAACCCTCTGCAGTATTTATGCCCCTAATGTAGAACAAGCACCCTTCTTTGAGCACTTGTCTGACGCCCTGGCGGCCTAGTTTACAAACCCAGTATTGATGGGAGGGGACTTTAACCCCATTGTGGATGTGGCCATGGACAGCTTACCTGCGGCCCGATTCATAAGCTAGCATAAATCAGAGCCCAATGGCAGGATCACTGGGGTTTGTGGATGTTTGGCGAGCGCAACACCCGGATGAACGAGATTACTCATACTTCTCGGCTTTACGCGATTTGCATGTGCGGCTCGATGCGGTCCTGTATAGTCCCGGTCTGGCCACTATGGTAGTTGGTAGTGAATATTTGTTGCGCACCACCTCGGACCACAATCCACTGCTGGTGAGTTTCTGTTGGGCTGCGGAGCGCCCTACTGTCCCGACCTGGAGGTTGTGCCCAGAGTTGCTGGAAGATCCGGCCTTCCGTGCTGAGCTGGGAATGGGGATCGAGCAGTACTTTGCAGAGAATAAAGGCACGGCTACGACAGCTGCCTTGGAGTGGGACGCCTTCAAGGTAGTGATCCGTGGGTTTTGTATTACTAAATGGGTAGGAGTACGGAAGCTACTACTGCAAGAAATTGAAGCTGCAGATAAGGCCCTCAGGGAGGCCGAGCGAACCCACTCCACTAACTCTGAGGCGCGGGACCGTGAGTGAAGCGGTGGCAGCGGTTGTGGAGCGCTTAAGGTGCTTCGATCACAGAGTTCATTTGGCCCGTGCGCATGCTGAAAGGGATGAGGTGGGCACCTTGCTGGTACGGTTGCCCAACCCCCTCCCTAGATGCGTTCCCATTCTGGTGCTGACCGCCTCATCAGGGCGATTAGGATACACGCAACATCAAATAAACGATCGATTTCGGTCCTTTTATGCAGACCTATATACGAGCCACTTGCAAACCGGGGAGGTAGACATACAGGCGTTCTAGGAGAACTTGGATCTGCCTACCGTTGCGGTGGAACAGGCAGATTCCCTCGGCCAGGACATCATGCTTGCTGAAATCCGTTGCTCCATTAAACAGTTGGCATGCAACAAAACTCCGGGTAGTGATGTACTACCCATTGAGTTCTATTCGGCTTATATTGACGTCCTGGCTCCTAGGTTGCTGACCGTGTACAGAGAGGCCAAACAGCTGGGAGTACTGCCGACCTCCATTAGGGAGGCCATCATCATGCCCCTCCTTAAACCGGGGAAAACCCCTAAGGACCCGTCTGCGTATCAGCCGTTATCTATGCTCACCACTGACTATATGATATTGAGTCGTGTCCTGGCTACTCGACTCCTTCCCCTTATGATGCGGTTGGTTCACCCTGACCAGGCTGGCTTCATCCCTACTCGCAACACTGCTGGCAGCATAAGCAGGCTGATACGTGTATTGGGTGGGCACTATGGAGAGGATGATCAAGCAATAATCCTCTCGGTGGACATTGCCAAAGCATTTGATAGTCTGGAATGGCCCTATTTGTTCTCAGTCATGAAAGCCTTCGGGCTTGGAGAGGGATATGTCCGCTGGACTGAAATATTATATTCCCCGGCGAGCGCTAGGGTTAGGGTTGGTAGGGTCATATCCTCCTCGTACCCAGTCAGGCGTGGCACTAGGCAGGGTTGCCCACTTTCCCCGTTGCTATTTGCCCTTGCCATGGACCCACCGGCGACACGGGCTAGAATGGGGAGGGAGTCCCAAGGCTTGAGGCTTTGTGGCCGGACACATTATATGTCGCTATATGCGGACAACCTTTTGCTGTTCTTGAGGGATGTAGGAGGGTCGTTGGAAGGAGCGCGTGCCCTACTCTGCCGATTTGGAAATATTTCTGGACTACAAGTCAACTGGGCAAAGACTTGCTTCTTTCCAGTAACCAGAGTGTGCGACCCACCTGCACTACTGCCTGATGTGGCGTGGGAACCCAGATGCCTCCCTTACTTGGGGACGCATATTTATCATACCCAGGACGATCTGCTTGAAGGTAACATAGGTAGAGCGATAATGGGACTTAAAGGCAGCATGCAGTTCTGGGGAACTTTGCCATTGTCGGTGGCGGGTCGGGTGGCACTGCTGAAGATGGTGGCGCTTCCTGGGCTACTGTATTTTTTCCGAACCTTGCCTATACGAATACCCGTCGCACTATTTCGGCATCTCCGTTCTGCGGTGGGTGGTTTATTTGGAGGACGGGGAGGCGCCCGGTGGCATTGGATACTCTGATGCGCCCAAGAGCTGAGGGAGGCCTCGTTGTCCCTGACTTTGAACTATATTATCTGGCTGCACAGTGCCAGTGCCTTACCCAGGCAGTGGCACAGGAATTTCAAGGGCCGGAGCGAGAATTCGAACCAGATGTGCCGCGGCATGTACTGTCATTTGTGGTCCTATAACAAAGACTACGGGCTGATGGACTATCGGTTGAGGAATGCGCTCTGAGACATTGTTGGAAACAATACCACAATAGAATTGGGGTGCAGCGACCTTATGCCCCAGAGATACAATTGGGCATGTGCTCGGCCCTACCACATGGTGGGGATTGGTCTGCCCTTGCGGAGTGGGAGACATTAGGATTACGGATGGTAGGGGACTTGTTTGTTTTGGGCTCCCGCGGGGCCATTTCCTAATACATGCGGCCCTAGTTGCTGCCATCCAGAAACCCTGGGGCACTGGCCTTTCAGAACCCCCAATAAGTGAGGCGTGTCAATATGTAGTGATGGCAGCGGGCACTTATAAAGCGGTCACCTGCTTATATAAACGCATGCTTGGGGAGGGGCTTCACCGTTGCAGAAGCTACGCGCTCAGTGGGCGGCGGTTATAGATAAAGAGATACCCGACACGGCCTGGTCGCACAGGGCATGGAAGGGCACTAGAAATGCCAGATTCCAATTGATCCAATTTTTTATATTGCACAGAGCATATCTAACACAGGCAAAAATCAACCAATATTTCCATGTAGATACGGCACAATGCCCCCGATGCAAGCTGAGGGACATGGACCTAGTACACATGTTGTGGGATTGTCCGCAACTGGGTGCATACTGGGAGGAGATAATCACTTTACTCTGTAGTGTAACGGAGCGACAGCTTACTGCGGATAAGGAGACTTGCTTGTTACATTGGTTTCCACATACTAGCAAAACAAAATTGACAAGTACGTTTTTGGATTTAGGATTGTTGCTCGCTAAGAGAGAAATTACGTCTCACTGGAAAGCCGCCGTGGGGCCCAGCTACCTCAGATGGAAGTCTGCATTACTTATGTGGGCAAGCAGCCTGCAGCAGGCCCACAGATCCCACAATGACAAGGCATTAGAGGCGGGCCGAGCATGGGAGGCCCTTGTCATAGAGCTGAAGGCAGCGTATATAGAAACTGATTCAGAGATGAGTGCTCTAACTGGGGATGAAGACCAGTAGAACTGTTACCCAGATGACAACGAGAAAGCACGCGAGGAGATTCCCCGCTCCCATAATAGTCTTAATAATTAATAACGCTGTAAAAATGATGCCAGGTATGGACCCCATAAATAAGACTTACCATTCTGTCACACTTAGCCTTATGATTGGCGTGCCGTCGGGAGGGTGGGCACAGGGAGGGAGAGTTGAGGGTCGGAATGTGAATGGACTTGATGCATGAGGCATTATGACATAGATGTACGATCCTACGTATGTATCCTGCAACTGTTCTGATCGCCAATGACGATAGGGAAATCCGCGAAAACTAGGACAGTTATATTAGTTAACTTACCTTGACTGTAAGAACAGGTGTCATATTATTCTTCAATTAACCTAGGAAGCCATGCCTTATGTAGATATGATCAACCATTCTCATGTCTGTTGTTTGTGTTTGAAAACAATAAAAAGATTTAAAAAATAAAAAATAAAAAAAATTTAAATGAAGTATTTCACGATAAACAAATTACGTTACCAAATAGTGGATCTCATCCTATGATGTCTCATGGCAACGCAATGCTAAAGTCATATTTACCAAGCAACACAAGTCTCTGCCTTGCATTACTCTTCCCTGGCAAGGAATTCCATCAGTGGAGCGTGAGTGTTCCCATGCATCCACCGATGGATTTTGGCGCATCCCCATATTTACCAAGACTGGTAAGCCTGGGAATGCATTAAAATACTAAGCCTTCCAGATAGAGGCACAATGAGAAGAAATATCCTTATTTCTCCTTGTTGTTTTTTACTTTCTGTGTAGCACACTTAGAAAGAGGACAAAGCCTCAGAGGATTGTTTTTTGTGCAGGAAGCTGTCCTTTCCTGCACAAAAACAATCCTGTCTGCAATGCAAGCACCCTTCCACCATGGCACAAGGGAGCCTGTATTCGTTGTCACATGTCCTATTAGCTTTGGCTCCAATGTTTTTGTTATTCTGTGGTCTTCTCCCAAATGTCTTCAATATTGGTACTGTCTCCTGGGTGTGGAGGCGCTGATCCAGAGCCTCAAGGGCCCCCTAGGTCATAAGGTTTTCCCATTTAGGGGGACGAACACCACCAAACTCTAAAGTAAGAGATTGATGTATCTTTCCAAGGCTAAGAATCTCACTTTCCTGAAACCCGAGACACTCATCATTCCTTGGCACAGATTCTGTTCAGCTGCTTTTCAGCTGTCACTCTCACTAGTTTAGGGTCTTTTTTTGGGTTTCCAATCAAAAGATCATGAGAAATAAGATTTTCAAACCTGTAACATAGTAACTCAGTTTTGGTGAGGTAATTGCTGCCCTTCATTTTACAGTCCTGAGTTTGTGGTCTGAAGGAGACCTTTCTGAATGCTGCATTTATTCCCCATATAAATCTGTGACTATACCTATGTATACATGATTATAAATATACCTAATGATACACGTAAGCTATGTCAAGATAAATGTTGTCATTTGATGTTTCTAATGTGGTGTTGAGTAAATATGTATATAAGACAATAAAAGAATGTAATAATAATCGTAATCTCTGTCATGTTAAATGCTGTGATATGTTTGCTCATGATTCAGCCTTCATCATTGCAGACTTCTCTATTTTGAATAACCAAAAATTTCTAGAAGTCTCATGGAACAACTAATGCCAGGTAGAAATGACTTCAATTGTGTGTATAAATAAATAAATAAATGCTTGCAAGCATTGTTTGAATCACTCCTTTGTTACATTGAATGCATTTAGTATTGCTTCTTATTTCTAGGAGTGATCCGGTTTTCATGGTCATCTAATGGTCACAGATGGTATATGCTACTTATGTCAAGAGGACCTAGGGGCATATTACCAAACCTGAGCGATAAAATTATCGCTGTTTTATTGGCAGGAAACTGCCGATAAAGTGGCGATAATGGGCTTGAATATATGCTCTATGGAATTCCAATCGAAGCTCATGTTAGATGTCCTTCACATTTAACATGAGATTCGATTGGAATTCCATAGAGCATTTTATCAAGCCCATTATCGCCGCTTTATCGGTAGTTTCCTGCCGATAAAGCGGCGATAATTTTATCGCCCAGGCTTGATAATATGCCCCCTAGTTTTATCATTGTATTTATGGTGCATTACTAATTTATTGTATATAGCGATTTGTGTGCGTTTTTTTCTATATGTACTTCATTTTTAATGATATTTAGAGATATTATATAAGTAGTGCAAATTTAAAAAAACACATTTCACATCTTTACTATAGCTGTCACAATTGTGTTGTACTGTGTCTGGGTACAATCTTTTGAACTAGACCTTGACTTTTTATTCACGGTCACCTGAGGAGCCAAATAGGCAGAAGAGGCCAACTTTCCCTCACAGGCCGATTACCCAGAACAGGGGCGGCCTTAGGCATGTGCAAGCTGTGCACCTGCACAGGGCCACCACGCCAATATATATCCTTAATATAATAATCCTCTGAGGATGGATACATATTTGCGTGGCGGCTCCTGGCAGGGATTTGGCGGCCTCCGGCTTTGTTCCACTTCCAAACACCCTGACCCACCCTCTTCACTGGCCTCCGCGCTCCGCCCGCCCGGACCCCCTCTTCCGGGGCCCCCAACCTATGCTCCCTGTCCAGGGCCACCATGAGCCTAGAGCCACCCCTGCCCAGAAACATGTTTAGTTTGAAGAAAGGACTGGGGGAAACCTGACAGCACCGTAAACGTCCGTAAAAGTCATTATTATTTAAGAATTAGAATGCCATCGGTACAAGGTGAGAAATGACTATAAAAAAAGCAGTGCACATGTAAAAGGTACAGTAGGCTTACATTTACCTTTATTATTTCAGCCAATCAGCAGCCCACGTATACTCCCGTTCATTCAAATCAGCTTGCCTTTGAAAGCAGTATTTTGGCAGCTCTGTATTGTGTTTTGACTTGTGGAACTTTAGTGGAGGCTGTTTTCTATCACGCTAAAGAGATGCAGGCGAGCACCATCTGTTAATGGGACTTTTTAAAAACATTTTTAATTCCCAGACATTTCTATCAAAGAACCTTTTGGACCACAACAATAAGTAGTAGAGATCAAAGCTGATACTCTGAAGACCCCCCACCCCCCCCCCTTTGCTACACGTAGGACACACACTGACGATTATGCGTTCCTGTTTCTGTCTTCCGTGAAATCACATTCCCAGAGCAGCCTTTGCCTTAAATCTCTCCACTCACACTCACCATTTTACGCTGCCTGATGCTGAAAACTGGTAAGAGCCTTTTTCGATGAGACATACAAAAATGTTCAGACAGTAATAATTTAGAAATGCACAAAAAACGTGCTAACGATCTACAGTGGTTTATAAAACAAATAGACCCTTGTTGAGAACAGATTACTGACACAATACCATTGTAAGGAATATCATTGTAAAAATAGCGGGGGGAAAAAGTTATCATTTACCATAATATCATGATCCTATAATTATAATGGTAAGTACAAAAATATTACAATAAATGGTGTTGACTGCTGTCAAAAAATATACAAATATATTGTTTTTTGATTATAAATAGACTTTAAAGTAGTAAATGTTAAATATTTGTTTACACAATTTGTATATAATGTAAATTGAATATATTTGACTAATATTTAATACTATATATATATACACACACACACACATAGAGATAGTTAAACATAATTAAACAATATTTATTTTATATTATTTATGTTTTTAAAATGTTGAAATTTAAATGAAAATACATGAATGGATATATACAATAAGTAAAATATAAAACATTGAAAAATTCAAAACATATTTACAAAACATACTATAACATTTTAAAATTAAAACAACAAAAACAATTAATGCTATGAACTCTATTTGGCCAACATTATTAAAACAATTGGAGTCTAACAATGGTAAATATACTATTCCCACGCTAGTTATGCAACAGTAGGGAAAGTGTTTTAACATTCACTATTCCCACTCCAGTCTGTGCAACAGTAGGAAAGGGTTGGATGTCGGAGTGGTGAAATATATTATTCCCACTAAAGTCTCTGCAACAATAGAGAAAGCATTGGATTTCAGAGGGGTGCAATTTACTATTCCCACTCCAGTCTGTGTAACAGTAGAGAAAACGGATTTTAGAGGGGTGAAATTTACAATTTCCACTACAAACAGCACAACTGTAGGGACAGTGTAAAACTTTGGAGAAGTAAAATTTACTAATCTAATTCCAAGCTATGCAACAGTATGGAAAGCATTGGATTTCGGAGGGGTGAAATCTACTAATCCCACTCTAATCAGCGCAACAGTAGGGAAAGTGTTGGATTTTGCGGAGGTGAAATTTACAATCCCCACTCGAGGCTGTGCAACAGTAGGGAAAGCTTTGGATTTTGTAGGGATAAAATGTATTATTCCCACTCGAGTCTGTGCAACGGTAGAGAAAATGTTGGATTTTGCAGAGGTGAAATTTACTAATCCCACTCCAAATATCAGGGAAAATGTTGGACTTTGGAGGGGTAACATTTACCATTCCCAGTCTATTCAATGCAGCAGTAGGGAAAGCATTGGATTTCGGGGGGATACAATGTACTATTCCCACTCCAGTCAGTGCAACAGTAGAGAAAGTGTTGGACTTTGGAGGAGTAAAATTTACCATTCGCACTCCAAATAGTGCAGTAGTAGGGAAAGCGTGAAATTGCAGAGAGGTTAATTTTACAATACCTACTGCAGCCTAAACAAGAGTAGGGACAGTACTTCACTTAAAACACATTACGAATATAGGTAACATCATGAATGTAAACAAAATGGAAATATTAATATAAAATGTGTTAATTAACTAACATAAACATATTAATATGTGTAATAAAAAGGGAAAAAAATTAAACCTTTTAACATGAGTATTCTTTATTATTTATTTTTTATTTTTGATATACGAGAAACACATTACAATACACATTGCAGAGTTGGTTTTTAAACCCAAAAAACATTACTAAAAAATAACATTGTACATCCATGTAAATATTCTAATGATAGGCACTTGTGTAGCGGTTTACAAAATAGAAATCAATACCGACAAGGGAATATTAGGCAATAATCATAAGAGAAAGAAAACAAATCAGTCAGTACCCCCGTAGCACAGTGAATCTTTAGCCAACCCATTCAGACACCGGCGCCCAGATCCTGGTTGCTAATTGCCGGCTCCTCCCCCCTTTACAAGAAAAGACAGAGAATTCTAACCTATGGAGGGCTAACAGTCTTGCTCGCCATTGTGCGAACGTTGGGGCTTCCGCAGATAACCACTGAGATGTAATACACAGACGTGCCTGGGACATAGCAATAAATAGAAAAGCTGATTTATAAAAGGAGTGAGTACCAGCTGAGCTATTACCCACGTCGACCCCGAATATCACTAGTGCTGGAGTCAATAAACAACTTATCTTGAGTGCGGAGTTGATAAAATGCTCGATGTCGTCAAAAAACCCTACTAGTACTGGACAAGCATAAAGCATATGTATTATGTCCGTGGTCAATGAATTACAGCGAGCACAAGTATTGCCCTTCCTAACACCCCATTTTGCGATTTTCATTGGCATATAATAAAGATCTAACATGGCCATATAGCTTTGTGTCTTCAATGAACCTGAGACAATGACCTTACTGGCAAAGTCCATTACCGGGGCTAAGTCAATACCTGTCCTTCCTAATTTAGATTCCCACTTGGCACTTTGTGCTGACAAGTCATCCGGGAAGGTTGATACTATATATTGATAAAGTGGCCCTATTCTACTTCTTTTCCCAATCATCTCAATAATTAGTAACTTATCAAGTATAGCTGGTGAGGTCTTCAATTGTTTGTACACAAAGCTTTGTATTTGCAAATATTTAAAAAAATTGCGCGGGGGTAATTTGTATTTATTCTTGATGTCACTGCATGTTAAAATTTGCCCATCCTCTACTAGGTCACCCAGAGTATAGGCACCCTTCCTTTGCCAGCCAAGCATTACATAGTCTTGAAAGATACTAGGAAACACTCTGCTGCTTTTAAATGGCATATAGAAATTCAAATTTGGAATGTCTAATTTTTTCCTGATTTTCCACCAGATAGAACATGCAGCGATCAGAACTTTGAAGCGTGTCCTTTTGTAATAACTAGGCTCCAAAACTTCCAACAATATACCCTTGGCAGCTTCACCTAACCCTATCTCATATATAGTAGGTTGGTTGGACATCGGTACATTCGCCCTATCTCCACATATCAGCACTCCCATAGCTTGTAACATTGCTGCCCAATAATACATAACAAGGCTGGGGACCGCCCAGACCCCCCGATCACGAGGAAGATACATCCACTTAGCTGCTCGCCGCGGGCGCCTATATCCCCACAAAAACCTACTGCACACCCTCTCTGCCTTAATCAAGCTATTTTGAGAAAATAACAAAGGAATGGTTCTAAACAAATATAAAAATTTCGGGAGGACTATCATTTTAAGGACGCTACAGCAACCATATAAGGATAAGTGTAGATTGTCAAATCTCTCCAATTTAGTGTTGACTGCTTCTATCGTTGGGAGGATATTTATGTCCGGAATCCTATCAACTGTGGGACTTATCCGCACCCCTAAATACGTAGCTTCAGGAACAACTGGAGCGTCGGATATAGGCATATCGGGAGTCTGAAACACCTGCGTTTTTTAAACATTGAGCTTATAACCCGACAATGCTCCAAACTGTTTAGCTAGTTCCTTCAGTGCAAGGAATGCAGATGGGACATCGGATGTTATCACAACTATATCGTCTGCGTAAGCTAACAGATTGTGGGAGATGTCACCAGCCCTAATTGGAGCTATAGCCTGATTAGCCATGATTTTAGAGAGAAACAGATCTATATATAGGGCGAACAGCAGGGGTGAACAGGGACACCCCTGCCGTGTGCCCCTAGTAATAGGAAAAAAGCTAGTCTGCTGCCCTGAGATACGCAATTGGGCCCTTGGGGAAAGATACATAGCAGAGACTGCATGTACAAATTCATCTGGAAACCCCTTCCATCTAAGTACCGCCCACAAGAACCCCCAGGAGACCCTGTCAACGCCTTCTCGGCGTCCAACAGGATCAACCCGAGGGGAGATTTCGTGACATGGGCCCAGTCTAACAATGCAATGGAGCGCCTGACATGATCCGCTGTGTCCCTGCCTGGAATAAATCCATGCTGATATATGGAGACCAACGAAGTAATCACTTGCGCAAGTCGACAAGCCAAGATTTTAGAATAAACTTTCGAATCGCCATTAATTAGTGATATCGGCCTGAATGATGATGGGAGCAGCTCTGGTTTCCCTTTTTTCTTAAACAAAACAATGGTTGCATTTTGCCATGATTCCGGCACTATGCCCTTCTGCGCTGCTCTAAGGACCTCGAGGAAAAACAATTTAGTATCATCCAGAAAGATTTTATAGAATTCCAGTGGAACAGCGTCTGGGCCACAGGCCTTGCCGTTAGCTAAAGATTTAACAGCCAGCTCCAATTCCTCCATTTGAA
The DNA here is from genome assembly GCF_964263255.1 of Lissotriton vulgaris. Lineage (NCBI taxonomy): Eukaryota > Metazoa > Chordata > Amphibia > Caudata > Salamandridae > Lissotriton > Lissotriton vulgaris. The sequence goes on from NC_141693.1 coordinate 784,772,783, forward strand.
TAGGTGAGCCCAAAAATTCAGCCTGTTCTTGAGAGATTTTGATTGTCTCCATATCATTAAAAAACTCCTCCATAGCCCTCTCAACATCCAGCCTAGGAATATCTTCCCTATACAGAGAGGAGTAAAAATCCATGAAAACTCTATTAACTGCCTCCTGAGTATCATATATTATTCCATATTGATCTTGGATTTTTACTACCTGGTTCTGTATACTGCACTGGCGAAGTCTCTTGGCTAAAACCCTACCAGAATTCTCCCCAAACTCAAACATCTCTGTACGATATTGCAAGTACTTCAATGCGAGATCTTTTCCGAATGACTCCAATAATTGGGCTTTCAAGATTGATACTTTTTGTTGACTCGACTGAGTTTTGTAGCCATTCTTGATATTCAAAGTTAGTTCTATCTCTGCCTCTCTTAGCTCCTTAACGCGACTGCGCATCTGCTCTTGTTCAGACTTCCATCTATATGAAGTGAAACTTTTGGTCTCCCCCCGTAGTCCAGCTTTCAGTGTGTCCCATACCACTTGATCAGATGCCGACCCAATATTTATATTTAGAAACTGTGCTATCCACTTTTTAATATGGGCCTGATACTCATCTTCGCAAAGCAGCTTCCTTTCGAACGCCCACTCCCTAGGGGGTTTCCTAATTCGAGGCCATTCACACTCTGCTATTAATGGATTATGGTCCGATATAAGTCGTGGAAAACAAGAAATAGAAGAAACAATTGCCACCTGCTCTGTGAGAAAAACATAATCTAACCTAACATTTTTGTTATGGGGAATAGAGTGATGTGTATACCCATCTTCCATTTTATTATGTAAGAACCATAGGTCTACCAAACCATGCTCCTGAAGGAGAGTCTGAAGCGCTTTAAATACTTTTGGCTTTCTACCCACATATTTTGGATCTCTAGCTAAATCAAAATTACTTAAAGTATTAATGTTAATCATGGAATGAGGCAAGATGGCGACCGCAACTGTGGCCGTGTGAGGTGCTATCCCGCTGCTCCCGGTCAGCTCCCTTACCTGCGGTGACCACACGTCGGCTACGCCGGATTCGAGGTGCTTCTGCACCCGCGCTTCACTGGCGTGTTGGGCGCTGTCTCTGTGCTGGTGGTGGAGGCTCGTGGAGTCGTTGGCGTGCTGAGGGGAAGGCGATTTGTACGCGGCTCCTGTTTCGACCCGCAGGGTGTTCTCGCCGACGCCGACACAGCTGTTCATTCAGTGGCAGGCTTCTGATTGCAGCTGTAGCTGTGGCGGACAGGTGTGTGGAAGGGAGCATAGCGGCTCTGGATCCCGCTACATCTCTACCTTCCTGACAGCACTCTGTACTCTACTCACCGGTCCTGGCGCTGGTGCTGGCGCTCCTAGATTCTGGGTTTAACGTTAACCCCCTGAATTCTGCAGTCTCTCCCGAAGCGCCCTCCCGGCAGTGAATAGGACTGGCGAGGAAAAGGATTGAAAGACTGAATACTGCTCTGCAACAGGCAACGGTGAAAGACAGCGAAAACAAGTAAGCTAGTCTGGTGGATTCTGGGACTAGTAGTTTCTCTTCTCTAAATTTATTATTCAATAAAAGCACTGTGGACAGCCTGTTATTTAGAGAGTGGTATATCAGAGACTTGGGCACTATAATCTGCATTTCGAGGAGGGGGATATTTGGCCTTGATTTAATCTCCCGTTCTAAGGATGGCACCGAAGGGCAGGGGCACTGCCAGGAACAAGGGAGGGGCAGCGGCTGAAATGCCAGTTGAGGCTCTAGCTACTGGAGAACAGAATCCGGGTACTACTAGCACTACGGACAATGATTCTAAGGCTAAGGGGAATGCCACAAAGATTAAGTCTGGAGGGGCCAGCAGCAAGCAAGTTGAGAGCGCGGTGCCCGAAGATACTCCGCTAGCTTCATCTAGCCAAGCACTGGCGGCGCAAGGTGCGCTAGGAGACATACAAAGTCAGAACCGTGACTCAGCAGTCCACCAGCCTCAGGTACAAGAGACACCTATCAAGCAGAAGACTGTGGCAGCAATCTTTGACAAAAGACGAACTGTGAAGACAAAAGAGCCCATAGTGGCTGCAACAGTGCCATTAAGTGAAGCCAACGGTTCTCTACAGTCAGAATCAGGATCAGGAACGATGCTGGAATCGGCTGACAAAACTGTCGAACTGGAATCTGATGGGAAATTTTATTCTATGTCGGATTTAACGAACCTGTCAGACAAGGAGCACGAGTTAGATAGCTCCAGCAACTTGGGGGGCTGGGGGGATCTACCAGACGATTTAGAAGGAGAAAAGCTTGACCAGTCTGCCTCACTGTCTACAGTGAGGAAAACAACTGACTTCATGGATGGAGCACAGCAGGATCAAATCCAGCAGGTTACGCAGCTGAACCTAGATGAGGAGCTGGAAGAGGAGCTGGAAGAGGGCTCAATCACTCTCGGCTTAATCTATAAGACTATCATGGCTCATCGAACCGAGACGAAAGCGGAGGGCTTACGTTCGCAAGGAGCAGTAAGGAAACTACAGAATACTGTGAGACGGCTGGTCAAAACCTGTGCTGAAGTAACCATGAGGGTGGTCGAGGTCGAGGAGAGAGTCTCTTCGGTTGAAGATACTTTAGTGAAGCAACAGAGGGTTGTGGAGTCCCTACAAAGATCTGAGTCTGATGTAGAATGGAAGCTTACGGACCTAGAGAACCGGGCACGCCGTAATAATTTACGCATGCTAGGAATAGCAGAATCGAAGGAGGGTGCAGACCCTCGCAAATTTGTTGTACAGCTGTTCAAGCAAGCTTTCCCAGAATTAAGTGCTTGGAATTGGGAAGTTGAAGTAATCCGTGCTCATAGATTCCCTTTTGTGCTGAGAAATCGGGGTAAGGAAGGACAAAGTGGTCAGAATCTCTACCCAAGGGCGATTCTAATTTGCTTGAATAATTACTTGCTGCGTGAGGCCCTGTATGACTTAGCAAGGCCGGAGAAGAAAAGAGCCGCTATGGGATGCGAGTTCTTCGTTCGCCCAGACTTTTGCCCAACGACTGTTAAAGAATGCTGGCAAATGCGAAAATTAATCGCTCCCTTTCAAGAAACGGGAGCCCAGGTGTTCCTGCTCAATCCTTCAAAGTTAAAAGTTATTGTGAATGGGAAAGTGCGGTTCGTTACATCGTGTAATTCAGCACAGGATTACTTAAAGGAGGTGGCTGAGCATACTAAAAGATAGACATTGCAATATATAGTGCTTGTCCTGTTTAGAGGGAATCTTTTTTGCTGATTTGGTTAGATTTGCCTGCAGACTGCAGGTTGGACCTGGTTGGGGGGATCACCGCTTAATTTGCTGTTAGTCTATATTAATAAGTGCCTATCTTTTTTCCCGAGAACTCTGTTCCCAAAATTTGGTCACTCAAATGCTTAGTTTTGATATAATCGAGTATCCCAGTATTTCCACCTTTACGACTAAGGCATTAGTCGGGGCATACAGGTTAATCACAATGATTAGGCTATGAAGCTCAATAGTGTGTAATCGTGTGGGGGTCTTTTTTTTCTTTTCTTTGGTCCCGAAAAATTCTTTTTTTTCCTGTGGTACCTTCAACTACTTGGATGTTTTAGGAAAGGAAACATGGTGTAAGGAGTAGAGGGGAAAAGGAGTGGCACAGGTGTTGGTAGGGAAGCTGATGGGGGGGGCACGGTTATATCATCGCAACATCACTGAGGACATGGTCCTTAAGCCTCACTGTGGGTGGTGGGGGTGTGGGGGGGGAAGGGAATGGGGGTGGGTGGGAGGGCATAAGGGGGGGAGGGGACGGGGTAAAAAAACCAAAAAGAGTATTGGTTTGCATTGCAGAAATGGTATTACAGTTTGAGTATATGCACATTTTGTTCTGGCTTTTGATTTCTTTTTTTTATTCTGATGGGGCAGGACAAATTGGCTATATGTACATGGAACGTATGCGGCCTTAATGATGGCAAAAAGCGGGCTCTCTTTGCTAAAATTGTTCATTTGCTGCGGGCAGACATCCTTTGCATACAGGAAACTCATGTACCGTGGGGGAAGCGGGATTTTCTTAGGCTGGCTGGCTATGAGCTCCTCATTTGTTCCAAACAGACCTCTATGATTAGAGGGGTCGCTATATTTATGAAGCGGGGTTTAGGTTCTTGTAAAAGGGCATTGGGGGGCAGAATGGGCAGGTGGGCAATAGCTGAAGCTTGTATAGGTGGTAAACATCTAACGATTTGCAATGTGTTCGGGTCGAATTTAGACGATCCGGAGGTGGTGCAACAGCTGGATGTGGAATTGGCAGGTTGGCCTACTCCACTTTTAGTGTGTGGTGATATGAACATTAATACTTTAAGTAATTTCGATTTAGCTAGAGATCCAAAATATGTGGGTAGAAAGCCAAAAGTATTTAAAGCGCTTAACATGAGTATTCATTAAAATAATTATCAATTAATAAATAATTGTCATTCAATTATTAATTACCTTCCAACCCTAAACCCCTACAAACCTAGCATCCCACACTTAAAATATAACTTTGAAAATCAGCATTCCATAATGAACATATTTAAAATCAAGTAAATTATCAAAGTAACAATAATTAATTATTACTTAATTAACTTCCCAGCCTAGACCTCATACAAGCCTAGCAGCCCCCAAATAAAATATAATTGACATTGAAATAAATAAATAGTCCATAATTTAAATATTTAAAATTTAATTAAATAATAAAATTACAAATAATAAATAATGATTAACTAAATAACTTCCCACCCAATATCTCTAGAAACCTACAATCCTGCAACTAAAATATTAGTACAATAATTCAATATTCCATATTTTACATAATTTAAAAATATTAAATAATTAAAAAATATTATTACTTAACTTCCCACCCTTGACCACTCAGCCCTTAACTGAAATATAAGTAAAATAAATAAGTATTCCATAAATTAATTAATTGAAATCAATTAAATAATTAGCAACTAATTGTTAATTAGTTATTACTTAATTTACTTCCCACCCTATCCCCTACAAACCCAACTACCTGCTATGGCAAAACAAATAACTAAAAATTATCACTTAAAACAACAAGTTAGATTAAAAAAAATAACCTTTTTGTAAACAACAGTATCATAAAATTAATATATCCACCTAAAACGCATTCAAATAATTAGAAAATGACTTTTTTCTACCATTATACTATTTAAAGCGTTATAAAAAACATCAATATTATTAAGATGATATTACTTACCTTGAAAACCAATATAATTGTCAACAATATTTGTGTATCATGATATTTGTGTATCACAATATTTTTATTCCAATATTTCTGCCTCCTGATATTTTTAATCCTATGTTTTGTCAAATACTATTTAGAATATTGAGTAAAAAGTCACTTAAATGCTGAGTCCTCCACACCCCAAGTTGTTACATTGATTTTTCAGAGACCATAAGGCAGGACATGATTTACAGTCTGGAATACAAATTTGACTTCATCTTTTTCAAGGAAATGATCTGTGTGTGTCCAGTTTAAGAAGATTTAATATAAACAAACTTAGAGATTTCCATCATTTTCAGCAAATTTAGTTTGTTGCAATTGCACATATTTCTAGACAAATGCAATAAGGTAAGTTTCAGTGCAATTTTAAATTTTACAGACTGTCCCGCTCCCTGTTGTTACTTGCCCCCTTCTGTCCCTCTCCGTGTTTTTGCTTGCCCCACCCCACCATTCCATCCCTCACTATGTTGTTACAAGCCTACTCACCCCCTTCAGTTCCTGTCCGTATTATTGCTAGACCCTACTCACTTTGTTCATGTTGCTGCTTGCTTCCTCCCACCCTTCTGCCCTCCCCGCATTGCTGCTTGCACCCTTCCACACCGCTCTGTCCCGTTGGTTGCCCCCTTCTGTGTTCCTCCGTCCCATTGCTTGACCTCTGCGACGGAAACCTGCATTGTTGCTTGGCCGCTCTCAACCTCCCACCCCATTCTGCATTGCTGCTTGCCTCCTAACCCAGTCCTGCATTATTGCTTGCCCCCTCCAAACCTCTCTCATCATTGCTTGCCCCCTTCCACCCTCCTGTCCTGTCGGAAAAAAGAAACATTGTCACAGCCAGCAGGTCTTGCCTATGCAGCCTATTGACTCTGTCAAGGTTTTTAGTGATGTTTGCACAGCAGCATGTCTACATTGTAGAGTGGCTAAGTTTAAAAAACAAAACAATGCTGACTCAGTCATAGCATGAGGGTGGCAAGGGGGGCATCTACACTCTTTGTGTTGCATCCCTGCCCTCCCACCAGCAAATTTAAAAAAAGTGCTATGACGTGACCAGTGCTGGCTACGTCATACCCCTTTTATTTTTTTTACTTCAAGCAGGGCTGCTGTGCAACATGGCTAAAAATGTTGGAAAAGTCAATAGCTTATATAGGTGAGGCCTATTGGCTTTGCCAATGCTTGATTCTTTTTTTCTTCAGCTGTCTAATGGAGTACATGTGTTCTCAGGTCTTTTCCTCATGTGCTGCTCCCCCACCAAAGTGTTGCGCTCCTTGAACCCATCGCTGGAGCTCTCTGCTTATCCACCCTGAACACCACCACTCACCACACTCCCAATAAACATCCAACATCAAAGCTCTGTGCTCAGTCAGGCCAGTCAGCTCGGCAAGTGGTGGAAAGCCTAAGCCTGTCTTGTTAAGTTGAGCACACTGGCCCACCAGTGGAGTACATCAAAAATTAGCTGGCCCTGTTTAAATAAAATAACAGGTTCTCTGGAGGCTGGTCGCCAAGTAATAGAAATAGATTGAGAGTGGTCTCAATACTGGAGTCTCAAGGATAATTTCTTTTGAGCCCTCAACCGCACATTCACAGTCTGCGGTGTATGTAACCTCCACTTAGTGTGGTTTGGTGGATAGCGTCATCATTGGGTCTGTCACTTGAGTGTCCTGTTCTCCAAGTGACTGCATAACCTTCAACAGGAGAGACTGTCGGAATATCGACAGTGGTGAGTGAGTTAAGCTTATCTCCTATATTGTAGGTAAATCTTTATTCGGGGGGAGAGAAGAGAAAATATAGGGATATGACCAGTCAACAGCAGCCTTCCTGTGTTCCTCTCCTCAATTGAATGCTCAACAAAGTGTGCTCATAGACTAAGATGGGTGTGTGAACTCACCCCTCCCTCTTTTATCTTTTGGCAAGCCCTAAGAGACTAGGGCCCCAATATTATACAATCAACACCACCCCTGTTTTTAGTTTTATCCCTATATTTCCCTGGATATTTACCTACAAGTTGGGAGATCATTTTAACTCAGTCACCACTGTTGATTTCTAGACAGACTCCCTCTTGGTGAAGGTTATGCAGTCACTCAAGTGACAGACCCAATGATGACGCTATCCACCAAACCACACAAAGTGGAGGTTACATGCACCGCAGACTGGGGTCGTGTGGTTGAGGGTCTGAAGGTCTCAGAAGAAATAATCCTTGAGCCTCTAGTATTGAGACCGTTGTGGTTCTTCCCCCTTCATATAACCACTCTCATTTGGAAGCTGATGGAACCTCTGATTCTTTCTCCCTCTTGTTGATGAGAACTACAATAGATTGCGAGCACATTTGTTTATACCTCTTCTTTGTTAGTGACCTTTTATGATAAATGACTTTGCTTCATAACAGACGTAATTCAGGTTTCATTATAAATTGCCATTTTACTAATTCAAGTTTATTAAAAAAGAGTCCGGAATGCAGTGGCTGTGCTCCAATTTAAAAAAGGATGATGAAAATTGAAAGCTCTGAGGAGAGGAGCAATGCTGCTGGTGCAGGCGTCCCCACAGCAGGCAACCATTAATTTGTTGGACCAAGCCAATCTGTGAGAGGTAAGCAAATGGTTCGATTCAACCTTCATGGATGGCTGCTTCCCTGTGTCTTCAGTCTAACGAATATATATAAAGAATAATATTAAATATAAATAAAACATTCTTAAACAATTACAACCACATAGCATTCAGGTTATGCCTAATTTGTGTGTGCTTTCTTCTAGGGTCTGGTGTCAGACAGAGAACACTGCTTTATGACTGGGACTCGATGAAGGCAAGTGCTGACCTTTGAAGTTGAAAAAAGTTTTTTTATTGTTTTTATAGGGAAGCAATTAGGGTGTCCCAACGGAAAATGTTAATTTGAATTTGGAGAGAAATGTCATTGTGTTTCTGTGTTTGAAGTCTGAGTGTGATGCATTTTCAAAAATTGGGGGTTTGGGCTTTTAAGGAAAAGGGTTGGCAAGTAGCTTAAGTCTTGTAGTTCATGTATTTTTCACAGACAAATAATGAAAGAAATATCCAGTTTCAATATGTCTTTCAATACTTGTGTTTATTCTGTTTCTGAGTCCAAGATTCGGGCCGTTAGGTTGCAGGATCCGTGCAACTGTTTTTTTTGTTGCAAACTAGGGAATGACCTATGGTTGAATTGCATGATTCCCGAGTTAGGTAAACGTTATCATCCCTCAAGCATCTGTAAGCGAATGGTAATGACCACACCTCATGAAGGACAGTACTGCCTAAGGGTTCATAGCAGCTTAGGGGGTAATGCTTCATGCAGGAGCTAAATTTAAACCAAGGATATGGTAAGGTTACCACCCCATGGATAAGCCAGACAGCAGCTTCAGTTTCGCCCACAGAAAAAGGCGAAGGCACTCATTTTTCAATATGTAAAAGAGTGTATGTAGCAACTTTCATGGACATAAATCGCCGTTTGTCTGTTAAGTTAAATAAAGATGACGCGTTCAAATAATCCCAAGGAACTTTCCCCATTTTAAGAGTTTGTAATGTCCATGCAAACTGCATTACTGAACTCAATTGATTCTGACCATGATACAAAACAGACACATCATCTTGTACAACATCAACAACAGATTAAACAATACTGTCCAATGTGTAATTGCAGGAAGAAAGTGTGTTAATACTATTATCAACTACAGCAAGGACTTTTTCTAAATTAACCTGGTCTATCGCCCCTAAACGGGAAGCAGCCTCAATTTGAGACAGCTTCCATATTTCATTATAGGTTGCATAAATAAATTGTATTGATCTAGCCCCAGCAGGCCCCTTTATAAAATCTGTCAAATCAATGTCACCCGATAATAACGGCAAATGTTATTTTACTGACGACACTGTTGAATGTTTTAACCATTTTGACCATAAATTTAAACCAGAGTAGGTGTTAACTGAATGGGAGTTAGAAAGAAGTGGATCAGGCCTATCCTGTGTATAGCCAGGGGCCTTATCATAGAAACGGAGTTGGCAAGCATCTGAGCTGGTCTGCCAAACCAACCAACCTAGGGGGTCTAACTCAGAAATATTAAAAAGTAACATTTTGAAACAAGGATTGCAAGTTGTCAATGGAATAATCAGTATGATTGGTCCAGTTCAGATATTCAGCCAGAGCAGGAATGGCAGGGGCATTCATTTGCTTAGAAGTAGCCAATCCAAAAGACGTAGTCTGATAGACCGAATCATTTAAGAATACCATTTGAGTCGGGATAAGGCAGGTGCCATGTAAAGATTCAGTGCCCGGCACCTGCCAGGATCTAGAACCCCAAACAGATTTAAGATCTACTGAGGCCTTCCACAGATCATAGCCACCCACTCACAATTCATTAATAAAGGATTGGGAATACACTCATTTGGTGTGGGTGAGCATCACTTTAGGATTGGACGAAACATTTCATTTAAAATAAAATGATTCCGGTTTGGATTTATCAAAATCTGTAAACTATGTACATTTTTTCAAGAATGTTTTTGAGCTACCTTCCAATGGAGCTGGGTAATGTTCCCATTGTGTGTAATTAAAAACATTTCTAAATGTATTAGCTTTATGCAGGTAATGATGGCCATAATGCTGGTAGCAAAACACATTAGTTTGCAGTATTCAAATACAAATCTTCAGCATCAAATGCAGCATAATACTCCAAATCTGAAAACAAAGATTGTAAGGCATGTACATCCCAATCATCAGACCGTATATTGTGTTTCACTACATCACCCATGGAAACACGAAGTACATTTGGTACGTTAATTATCTCTGTAGGGTCATGAATTTGGAACTCTACTGCATCCCAAACTATGCCATCCGCAACTGGCCAGGCAGAGATGTTGACAAAAGTCAGGTCCTTTTTCATGATTAAAGAAGACGAATGCGGGGCCAAAGTTCCATGAACCAATTTCACAGCAGAGCGTTCAGGTATGTAGTGACTATTTATGAGAAGGAAAAAGAATGTCACAAATCCAATCGACATAAAAAGAAAAATGGCAAAGAGGACCAACCAGATGTATGTCCAAGGTGGAATCAAATAAGTCTTTTTAAACCAGGAAACAAAAATAGAGAATTTTGTAGGGGTCAATGATAATGTAGAGTTTGAGTCAAAAGAGAAACGTGCCTAGAGAAGGCAAACCAGGCAACGACTCGGTTGTGGGACAAGCATACTCTGTTTCCTCATTAAGACTGGAAGTAGGGAGGTTTAGCAAAGGGTAAATGACAGAGTCGATCTATATGGCAGTATCCGGCTGCGTGGTGTCAAAAGCGGCCAATATTGGATTCCTGGAAATCGCTGTACAAGAAAACGTTGGTGTTATACTATTCGGGATCGGCCAGATGTTGTAACTTGACATTGTCCACAGAGACGTTTCTGTTGTCTTTTTGACCAGGAAATGGTGGTAAAATTACTGTACGAGTTCCCTTCATGCCATGCACTGGGACAGGTGCACGGTAAGAGGGGCCAAACTCTTTTTTGTTCTTCACCTTCTCTCGGACCAGGTCTCCGACTTTGAGTAGCCAGCCGACTACTGGAATCTGCAGTGCAGCATCAGTAGCAGAGGGTAAGTGTTCCTTTGCAAGACCGTCTAGGGTCTCTTGTAGCTTCTGTAATACAGCAGAATGCTTATCTACGTCAAAGGCTGCAACAGTTGCCACCATGTCTAGACCATCAAAGTCTAGCACAAACATTTTAATGCCAAAGAGCATTTCATATGGGGTCCGCTTACCCAGAGAGAGAGCGAATCTAGGGAGATTATTTATTGCATGTTGTACGCTATACAAATGGGTGAACCAGTTTCTGCCAGTACCTAAAACTCTAGCTGTCAAGTATTGGTTTGAGTCACGGTTCATTCGCTCCACAACTAAATTACCCTCAGATCTGTAGGAGACAAAAATTTGACCTGTACTCCCAAAGACCTCAGCGACTCCTTGTACACCTTAGAGGCGAACGCTGGACCCTGATCTGAATGGAAAGTGCCACACGCAAAAATTCCCACAAAGACACGTAAATCCCTGATGACAGTTTGAGCGTCAGCACTGCGTTGTGGTCACACCCAAAGAAAACGTGAGCATGAATCAACTGCAACTAAGATGAATTTATGGGCAGTATCTGTAGAAAATGGACCGCAGTGATCTAAATAAACACATCCAAAAGGTCTATTAGACATACACAGCGGTGTTTGTAGTGGAGGTGTTACCGTAGATGGCTTAATCTGGTGGCAAATGTCACACGAAGGTACATAATTATGGGTTTATTTATATAAACCAAGCCACCAGTAACTCAGCTGTAAGATAGAAACAGTCGTAGACACTCCAGCATGGTCCGAAGCCAAGCCTTCGTGTGCGGCTGTTATCAGTGAAAGTCTGCGGTTCGCGTTGGGAATCAACCTATCACCAACGTCATTAATCCTCACATAAGGAACTTTATCAGGACTTAAGTGATAAGAGTATCTTGAAGGGAAACCCTGCGGATAATTGCCACTCTTCTCTGTAGCAGCAATTGCTGCCAAGATGTCATTATCAATTTTATTCATGGATCTTGTAAGCGCTGCAACTGAAAACGTGGCTACTGTCGATTTAGCTGCTTCATCAGCCAAACTATTGCCAACCGAGTGTACTTCTACACGCTGGTTGCCAAGAGTATGAATTACATGTGTGAGAGGCAGACGTTCTTTAAGATCTGCTACTCTAACTCAAAGCATTTTATGCTTAATTGCGCTGCCTTTAGAATCACAATAGCCATTTTGAGACCAAAAGTGTAAGTTCTCATTGAAAGACTGAACACAGTAGTAAAAATCACTTACAATGAGAGTATTCACATTCGGATCTGCAAACTCAAGTGCGAGAACCAGAGTGCGCAGGTCAGCTAATTGGGTTGTACAGTCTCCTAGTGCCTAAGTGTGTACAACATTTGACTTGAACTCTCCGTTCACTATGGCACCCGTCAAAATTGCACATGCTGCTGAATAAAAATGCTTTGACCCCGTTGCCGGTTGCGCTGAACCGTCAGTGTAAATGAAACAATGGTACTCCTGCAACGGACGCATAGACATAGGAGCAGGATGAACAAATTAATTCTGTAAAAACTCCTGTGTTTGCAGGGCGGAGTCGAAGATCAAGGTGACATCCGAAGATGTAAATGAAGTCGCCTGTTGTGTCCAATGTGCATACACTTGCCTTTGTCACTGCTTCCAGAGCAGGATATGGTGTGACAACTAAAATGCGCTTCCCCTGTGCCAGGGCGCGTTCCTACAGGATTGCCATCTGGACAGCTGTCAAGATTTTTTCAACAGTGGAAAACCACAGTTCAGCTGAAGTGTACAAATGTGCCTTGCAAGCAATCGGCACTGTGTTGCCTTCATTAAACATTAAGTATGTGAAACCCACCGCTCTTGGCACAATACGTATCACCAGGATAGTGTGGTTATCATGTGTCAACAAGCATTCAGATTCAAGAAGATCAGACTGCAAAGACTGCAGGATAGATGAATGTTCCGGAAGCCAGCAGGCTTTTGAAAAAGTAGGTTGCATCAAAGCATACAATGGTTTGATACGCTGGGCATACTCGGGAATATAAGTTCGACCAAAGTTTAAAAATACCAGCAAAGACTGCAGTATTTTCTGGGTTGTAGGAGGTTGCAAACGTGCATTTCTCCAAGAGGTGAGGCGCCAAACCTCTACCTTCATTATTGAGCTTCTCACCCAAGAATAATACTGTGTACCCTGAAATGTGTGATTTTGCAAAGTTAAACTTATAGCCGTAGTCCGCAAACAAAACTATGATGCAGTCCACTCGACAAAGTTGCGGCCATAATTCACCGCCCATGAGATAAATATCATCAATGTACGAGTACGCATGAGGGACTATGCTGTCTAACAAAGAGATGACACAGGCGGCGAATACACCTGGGTTGTTTTTGTAGCCCATTACCAACACCAAAATTGTTTTTGTTTTCCACCGGCAGTAAAGGCAGTCCGTTGACTGCTTTCAGGAGACAGGTTATGACTGAAAAAGCTGCTGGAAATATCAAGGGTAGTTTTATATTTTTTACGAACTATACTGTCCACTAGAGCAGAACTATGGGTATTCTGAACTGCACAGGTGCGACAATGAGAATTCAAATGCTGATAATTCAAAACTAGGCGGTACGACCCATTGGTTTGGTTACGGTAAACAGAGGGTTATTCATCGGTGACACATTTGTCTCAATTACTCCTTGTTACTCTGATTGATTTAGAATCTCAGAAATGGGAACTTTTGACTCCCGCCGGATGGGATACTGTGGTTGTGGCTGTGGCATAGACCGTAATGATATCTCATATGGGGGAGAATGTTTATCCCAGCCCACCTGAGTACAGTACAGTGCCGGTGCACGCACCAAAGCCCACTCTTCTGCAAAAGCCTTTGCATGCACCTTGGAGATGTTATGTGAAAAAATTGGGAGTATTACCTCCTCCCCCCTCGGAGCGACAAGAACAAAAGGCGGTGGCCAATCTGCCTCGGCCAACAAAATGTCATAAGAAGAAGTCAGATTTTCCCCCAAAATCTATTTAATTACACGTTGTATATCACCTTCAATCATAAGGACTATATCATATAATCTGTCAGGGGGAGCCACTCAGCCGTTTCAACTGTGATGAGCGTTTCAGTTGCTGTCGCCTCCAAAAATGGACGCAGTGCTTGCCGCACTATAGTAACCTCCGCTGCGCTGTCTAGCAGCGTTACTACCCATGTTAGGTTCCGGAGCCGTGTTCTCACCGTCTGTGGTATATCTCGCTGTTAAAGCAGCAACTTTCTTTTTCTGAAACTGTGGGCGCTGAAGAAGAAAATCGTCCTGTTTTCCCTTTCCGTCAGTCTGACGAGGATGCTCAAGTCCTTGCGGGGCACCTCGACCTCTTTCACGCTCCTGGCATTCTTTGCCACCAGCTTGTGAGCCTGATGTGTCCTGTAAAGAACGAGGAGAACGCTGATCAGGAACCTGAAATCTGTCAGGAGACCTAATTCTTGTGCGGTCGCGCAAACTATAACTGCGCTCAGAAGACACGGGTGCTGGTGACACGGCACTCGACCATTGTTTCTGTTGTTGCTTCCCCTGCTTTTTATTATTCCAATTCATTTTAAGAAATATTGGACGGTCGTCTTTTGCAGACTGTGCCGTCCGTGTTTGTTGTTGTGCTGGTATTTTAGCAAAAGGTTTAACACCCAAACTATTGCGGCCAATTGTCTTATAGGCATCTGCAATGATTTTTGGTAATTCACAGGGTTTCTCATCTTCTGGGACAAGGCGCAAGGCATTAGACACTTGAAAGTTAACTGCATCTCCCTTGATACTAGCACGGATCAGATCAGCAACTACGTCGAATACTCCAACCAACCTCATTACCAACTCCACAGCCGCCTCCGGTCCGTGCTAATCTTGAACACGCATAATCACAGAGGGGAGCACTGTCATAGAAGGTGTGCCAAAACATTTCGCATACAAAGCCGCAAACACTTTACCCCAATTTTCACAATCGGTTACTTCGGGTATTAAGTCTTTCTGCAAACTAATACTTAAAATCCAGTGTTTTTCTACATGGGTGGTATGCGGAAATACCGCTTCCAGCTAGTCAAATTTCTCTGAAAGCTAGTAAGGTAAATCATCCTTATTCTGTGGACGCTTGCCCACAACCGAATTAACCATGACAGGACTAATAGTCAGTCCGCAAGGTCCAGCTGGTTGCTACCGTTACTGCCAAATAACGTGGATGTGGTGTGTACCCGCCCAAAACTGGCCAAGTAGCCCAGGGAATTGATAAAGGGCCTAAACGGACCGAAGTCACTGTGTGGGGTAGGGCGCCATTAAACAAAATACGGTGTTGCCATGCTGAAATCAGAACTTCAAGAGTTCTATAAGGCCAATATGCATTAGGGGTTGCAGTGTGAGTGTATACATGGAACAAGTTATCATCTCCATTCACTGCTGGAAAGTATACCCAGGAATAAAACACCTCAAAGTGGAAAGCTGGATTAGCTCCAACCACAAAAATACGTTCGATACCTGCATCCGGCACTCCATATGTGTGCAAATGACGACGGAGCGGTGCGCGGCTATGAGCTGCCATTTTGACATCAGCCATAAGGACTAAGAAAAAAGAACAACTTAATGCGTGACAGCGCAATATAGGGTAGTTATTCAAAAGAAAAAACGTTTAATTATATCAAGCTTGAAAAGACCTATACAAACATCAATATAGGTAAGTTAAGCCGTCACTATTGTTTACCGGAAAACAGAAGCGAGGGTATTGTGGACAAGCTTCAGTACTACTCGAGTGCTTCTTAAATAGGAACTAGACCAAAGGTTAGGTGCTGCATGTTGCAGAGATCTGCAAATACACAGAACTATGCGCAGGAAACCAGGACCTCGTGTGTAGTGGTGTACCAAAAAAACCCACCTCGGTGCCCAGAACCCCAATCCAACTAGCTATAGTGTCTAATTCGTTCTCCATACTACAGCGAAGCTACCAATGATTAGACCTCCTAGAACATGTTACTCTGTCCCTCTCAGGAATCGCAGGAAGAAGAACACTCTTTCGTTCAAACATTCATACTTGTTCACGACGTGAGTAAACAGAGACACAGTATAGTTTAAAATGTTTATTTTAACTAATGTGCTCTATAATGCAGTACACAAGCCAATACTAGCAGCAAAATGCATAAGAACAACATAATCAGCATGGTTACAATTCCATAAAGCACAAAAGGGGAAATCATATTATAATGATAGTGGAAACAGGACTACAGCACCTTACCACCCTCCCCGTGCTATAAGCTAGTTTATTATAAGTATAGAAGAACTCTAGGCTTTGTCAGGGGGACCCCATACCTCCAAGTTTAGATGCAAGGAAGGACATCTCAGGACAAGCACAGCTCTTCTTCGTTGGAATCAATCTCTCCAAGTGCCTTTTCATGCATAAAACGCCATATTAAAAGCACTCGACTTTCAGTAGTGCAGCTGTTTTCGATGTTGTGTCTATGGGCATGGAACTGAACAAAGTGAATCAACAGCATACATTGTTTTTCGACCTTGATCACGCTGTGCAGACTAGGAGCACAGTGTACAGCTAAATGTGTGAAAAACAGACAGTTCTCATGCAAGAATGCACCAGCAGTCTATCCACGAGAATAAAGCCATTTAGTAACGCGTGCAAAAGTGGCAAATGGCTGCCAAGCATATACTAACTAATGCTAACTTAACCATGTCTGAAGTTAATCCCATGACCTCAATACAGAAATAAATATCCAGTTTCAAGATATCTTTCAATACTGGTGTTTATTCTGTTTCTGAGTACTCTATTGTTTGAAAATACTAGCAATGGAGCTTAGAGACATACTCCCAATTGCACAGTCACACATATTGTGTGGACTATAAGGAAAGTGTGATACAAGCCCTGGTTTCTCTGCTTTATATTACCTAATATGTAGGCGATTTAGGGGGGGGGGGCAGAAAGCCCAATAGGCACCAGGGATCTTTTTCCTCTGAAGTTCAGGGTAGGGGCTGCCCAGAATGGGCATACCAATGCCCCCACCCCCCAAGAAAATGCCACAGTCTTTCTGCCCTCCCTGAAGGCAGATGGGGGCAGTAGCCCCTGATCTGCATCCTGGGGGGCGGGGGGGGGCAGAAAGCCTACTAGGCATCAGGGATTTTTTTATATGTAGGGGCTTCCCAATGCCCCCACCCCCAAGAAATTGCCCCAGTCTTTCTGTCCCCATGGAAGGCAGATGGGGCAGTAGCCCCTTATCTGCCCCTGAAAGCCCACCAGGGGTATATTTTTTCATAATTCTGGGTTGGGGGTTGCCCAGAATGGGTTTGCCAATGTCCCTACCCCCCAAAAAAGATACAGCAGTCTTTCTGCACCCCAGGAGGCAGATGGGGGCAGTAGCCAGTGATCTGTCCCCGGGGGGGGGGTCAGAGAGCTCACCAGGGGCCTGGTTTTTATACGTAGGGGTGGGGGCTGCCCAGAATGGGCATCCCAATGACCCCACCCCCCCCAAAAAAAATTGCCAGTCTTTCCGCCCCCCCCCCCCCTTAGGGGCAATAGCCCCTGATTTCCCGCCTCCCCAGGGTGGTAGAAAGCCCAATAGGCACTGATTTTTTTTCGGAATGTCCCTACCTGTGAATTTTGGGTTCTAGCACAGGGGGCACCCAAGGAAACCTAGCAAACCTAAACATTTTTGAAAACTAGAGAACCAGGAAAATCTAGGATGTGGTGACTTGTGTGACTCTCTCTAGGTTCTGTTACCCAGAATCCCTTGCAAACCTCAAACTTTGTAAAAAAAAAACCATTTTACTCACATTTCTGTGATGGAAAGTTTATTTATTTATTTATTTATTTCTGACATTTATTGAGCGCGAACGAATACCCGTAGGCGTCTCGGCGCTAGACTGATCAGATGTCTTTCCCCTGATATTAGAAACTTAGGCAGATCGTTGGGCCGTGTCACTGGTTAAACAGCCAGGTTTTTATTCTCTTCCGAAACTGCAAAAGTGAGGGGCTGGTTCTGATGTGTTGCGGCAGAGTATTCCATATCTTAGGGGCCGAAACTGAGAAGCGGCGGTCGCCCCATGAGACTATTTTAGAACGTGGAACCACTAGTTGATTGAGGGTTGTGGATCGGAGCTGTCTTATCGGTTTATAGGGAATGAGCTGGTCCTTGAGGGGGCGAGGTTCTTGGTCGTGAAGTGCCTTGTAGACTAGGCAGAGCAATTTAAACTTGATCCTATTTTGGATTGTCAGCCAGTGGTATGTCCTTATGGTGACAGAGAAGGGTGCAAACTTTGGTATTCTAGACAGCAGACGTGCTGCTGCATTCTGTATTGTTTGCAGCTTTTTAGTAACCCTGACTTGAGCATTTAGAAAAAGCGCATTACAATAATCTAAGGATGAGAGAACCAAGGAACTGACCAGTGTTTTGGCAGCATCATCCGGCTGAAAAGGGATAATTTTCCTTATCATTCTGAGTGTATGATGGGCTGTGGCCGCTACTTTGTTCGCGTGTGCCATGAAATTGAGATGATCCTCAAAGGTTACTTCCAGATTCCTAACCTTAGGGGTCGGGCTAGGGGGGGTGCCGAAGGCTGGTGTCCACCAGATTGCAGACCAGGTCGGGGAAAGGGATCCAAAAATGACCATCTCCGTTTTATCAGAATTGAGCTTCAGGCAGTTACCTGCCATCCACTCTCCAATAGCCATCATTCCTTTTTGGAAGCGTTCTGCCACCTCCTGCCCATCATCTTTAATGGCCAACACCAGTTGCGTGTCATCTGCGTATGAGGTTAGGCTCATCCCGTGTGCTTTGATCACACAAGCAAGGTCCGACACATAGATGTTAAATAGTGTCGGACTAAGGGATGAGCCTTGAGGTACCCCACACGGGAGTGACAGCTTGGCTGAATGGTATGGCCCCAGTGTGACCGCCTGCGTTCTATCGGCCAGGAAGGAGGAGAGCAGGTCTCTCGCAGTGTGATGAACACCCATTCTTCCAACACGGTCGACCAAGATCTTGTGGTCGACCGTGTCAAAAGCTGCCGAGAGATCTAGCAATACAAGTAATGTTGTCCCTCCCTGATCACGGATGATTCTGATGTCATCTGCTGCTTTAATAAGGGTGGTTTCCGTACCATGATACTTACGGAAGCCAAATTGTGTGTCGTCTAATAGATGATGTTTCTCTATATGCTCTGATAGCTGCTGATTCATGGCCTTTGTTTGATCGGTGGTCAGAGCCTGAAAGCTGGTTAAGGTATTTCCTGATGGCATGTGGGGGGGGGACTCTGATGGTATTCATTTTAGAAGTAAAAGCATGGTATATATCATTTACCTTAGAGAAAAAGAATTGGGACAGTGCGTCGCAGAGTGATTGTGATGGGGGCGTATTGAGATCTGGAGTGTTACCAGATAAGGTTTTAGTGATGTCATATAGTTGCCTGCTGGAGTTTTTAGCTTTTTCAATTTGCTCCGAAAAAAATGTTTTTTTGGCTGCAATAATCATTTCTTTGTCGTTGCCAGTGATTCTTTATATTTAATCTTGCTTTCGGATAAGGTCTACGCCATTGCCTTTCCCTATTCCTGCTTAATTGTTTTTGGGTTCTTAACTCCTCTGCATACCACTGCGCGGTTGGTGTGTTCCTGTTCCTAGAATGGGATTTAATGGGTACTAGGTGATTCGCGGCGTCACCTAGCCATTCATGGAATTGATGAGTTGCAGTGTTGGGTTCATTGGATAGATCTGAGCGGGTCTTATCCAGAAGTTTTTTTAGATCGGTATGGTTGATGTTTTTCCATACTTTAAAGGAGGCTGGCTGAGAAGATGTAACCTTCTTACTAAATGATTCCTTAATTGTCAAGCCGCTTAATATGGTGAAGTGATCCGTCCATAACAGGGGTAAAATATTTCATATATGCAGGCCCTCTACGTTGGAAAAAATACCGTCCAGCGTGTGTCCTGCCTGGTGGGTGGGGGAGGTGACCAGTTGTCTAAGACCCATTATTTCTAGGTCTGATGTGAGGGAGGCGGTGTCCCTGTCATTTACTTGTTCTAGGTGGAAGTTAAAGTCACCCATGACTGTTGCAGATTCATCGGTGGTAATCGATTCCATTATCGTGCTTATGTTGGTCAGAAAGGCTGCTCTTGTCCCAGGGGGACGGTATAAGAGAACTCCCTTAAAATTAAAAAGGGCAGTGAACTTTATGTTAAAGTGCATGGCTTCACATGATGTGGTGGGAATCGATGAAGTACGGACCTCAAACCGGTCTCTTGCTTTAATAGACAGACCCCCTCCTTTTTTTCTGACCCTGTCCTGTCGATAGATTTTGTAGCCTGGAGGGACTGCAATTACTAGGTCGGGGGCAGATGCATCATCAGTCCATGTTTCTGTGATGTAAAGGGCATCTAAGTTGTTATCAGTGATAAGGTCCGCTATTTCTTGGCGGTGTTTGCCCAATGACCGCGCATTGATGAGGGCCATGAGAATGAGCACCTCCTTGACATCGCTTGGCGACTTAGAGGGAGTCCTCAAGTTATTAATAGGAATCATAATATTACAGTGGGGGCATATCAAATTAACCACCCTGGGTTTTGTTGATAAATCATGTTTAGTGCAGCGGGAGGAAGGGGTTGGTCGAAGCTCCATCAGGGCATTGTGAGTATAGGCTAACTTGTGATATAAGGGAGCCCGAGCAGGGGTCTTGGCCCTGGGCCCGGTCCAGGCGCGGACGGGCACAGACTGGCTTGCCTTTGGCGCGCCCCCGGCGCGCCCACTGCGCCCGCCCGCTCCGCGGACGGGAGTTTATGTCCTTAATCCGGTGTGAGGAGGGCGTGAAGCGGCCAGCAGCTGCAGCGCTACCCCTCCCTCACCCAAGATGACCGAACCCCTTCTCCCCAAGCGCCAGGAAATGAGAATGCGCGCTGGGAATCGGGTTCGAGGGGGCAGTGTGACATGCAAGTAGTTATTTATTCAACTAGCAAGCAAAAAAATACAATTTATAACACAGTTTAAAAAGTATTTAAAAATAATGCTAAAAACGATCAAGATCAAGAGCGGAGCCCCCGGCTTCCGCCTCAGGGGAGAGACATCAAATGAAGTCAGCGCGCAGCGCTATTCACTTGATTAAGTAGTCTGGGAGGGCGGGAAGCGGCCAGCAGCTGCAGCGCTACCCCTCCCTCACCCAAGATGGCCGAACCCCTTCTCCCCAAGCGCCAGGCAAACCTCAAACTTTGTAAAAAAACAACATTTTCCTCACATTTCTGTGATGGAAAGTTCTGGAATCTGTGCAGATCCACAAACTTCCACCCACCCAGCATTCCCCAAAGACTCCCGATAAAAATGGTCCCTCACTTGTTTGGGCAGACCTACTACCTGCGACAAGAAACGGCCGAAAACGCAACATGGACACACCACATTTTTACAGTGAAAACCCTAGCTCTGCCAGCACCTAAGGAAACCTAGCAAACCTATACATTTCTGAAAACCAGAAGCTCAGGGGAATCCAGGATAGGGTGACTTGTGTGGCTCTCACCAGGTTCTGTTACCCAGAATCCCTTTCAAACCTCAAACTTTGTGAAAGAAAATACATTTTCCTCACATTTCTGTGATAGAAAGTTCTGAAATCTGTGTAGGTCCACTAAATTCCAGCCATCCCGCATTCCTCAACGTCTTCCGATGAAAATGGCACCTCACTTGTGTGGGTAGGTCTAGTGCCTGTGACAGAAAATGGCCCAAAACACAATGTGGAAAGACCACATTTTTACAGTGAAAACTGACCACTTTTTGTAAAGTACCTAGCTGTAGATTTTGAACCCTAGCTCTGCCGGAGCGTAGGGAAACCTAGCAAACTTATACATTTTTACTAGACACCCAGCCCAGGGGAATCCAGGATGGGTTGACTTGTATGTCTCACACCAGGTTCTGTTACCCAGAACCCCTTTTATACCTCAAACTTTGTAAAATAAACACTTTTGATGGAAAGTTTTGGACTCTCTGTGGGTCCACAAACTTTCACCCAACCCGCTTTCTCCAAAGTCTCCCGATAAAAATGGTACCTCACTCGTGTGGGTTGGTCAAGTACCCACGACAGGCAAGGGCCCAAACATATTATGGAGGCATCAGAGTTCCCTGTCACAAAATGATCTGGTTTTGCAAGGGGGGCACCTGGTGTTTTGGCCTGGGGCCCAGCGTCCATCTAGGGAAACCTACCAAAACCACCTATTTATGAAAACTAGACACCCTGGGGAGTCCAGTGAGGTATGGCTTGCAGGGATCCCCCAAAGTTTCCTTACCCAGAATCCCCTGCAAACCTCAAATGTAGCCGACAAAAAAAATCACATTTTCCTCACTCTTCTGTGTGGGAAAGTTGTGAGTTCACAGGGGTGACACAAATTTCCAACCACCAAGTGTTCCCCTAGGTTTCCTGATAAAAATGGTACCTCACTTGTTTGGGTATGCATAGTAGTTGCAACAGGAAATGGCCCACATGGTACTGTAGAGACTTCAAAATTACCTATCATAAAACTACCTGGTTTTGCGGGTGGCACCTGGTTTGCCCCTGGTTCGAGGCCATCTAGGGAAACCTACCAAACCCACAAATTTCTGAAAACTAGACACCCTGGGGAGTCCAGTGAGATATGGCTTGCGTGGATCCCTCGCCGTTCCCCTACCAACAATCCCCTGCAAACCTCATATTAAGCTGAATAAATCACTTTTCCCACATATTTTTGTGTGGGATCGCTGTCCCAGCACAAATGTCCTACCACCTAGCATTCCCCTTGGTCTCCTGAGTAAAATGATTCCTCACAAATAGCTACTGTTTCTAAACTTTATATTGTGTTCCTATTTCAGAAATATATAGGTGTCTTTCATACCGATTTTTCCCTGTTTGTATTTTCTAAAATGAATTGCTATATACCCGGTACACAATAAAAAAACGTTGCAAGATGCTGCTTAGTTATTGACTAATTTCTGGATCTCCCCCAGGGGAATCAACAAACCCTGGGTATCTTTAAAATCCCCATGATGTTGGGAGAAAGGGACGCAAATTTTCCGTGGATACTTTATGTGGTTAAAAAGTTACAAGGGCCTAAGCGCGAACTACCCCAAATAGCCAAAAAAAAGGCTTAGCACAGGGAGGGAAAAGGCCTAGCAGCGAAGGGGTACAGAAGTCTGCAAATTATTGCCTGACTAGAAATAAATCTTGTTACAAATGATTGCCTGATTAGAAATAAATCATGAGTAGCTGATATTGGATGTGATGTACCCACATTTTTTATGTGTCATTATCAACATCCATCTTAGAAGTACGTGAATGATCAAAAGATTAGGTAATAATAAAAACGTGTTCTCACTATGATTGCTACCACAAGGTTTCCATATCAGGGTGAAAACTGTTACTTGATGCTACTCAATTTATCAACCTCAGAAGGATACAAACCTGAGACCTTCACTATAGCCTATGCTCTAAGGATCTAACCCAGAGTTCTCCAAAGTTGGTCCTGGAGGGCCGTTTTCATGCCAGAATTTTAGCATATCCCCATTTTAAATAAATGTAGTTGTCTTAAAAATCTGGCATGGCTCCGGTATGCTAACTCACTGACCTTGCTTAATGGCTGCAAGTCTACGCCTATAAATTTTATACTAACAGTTTCCTTGGATATTTCGCATCATGACGGAGCTGAATCTTCCCAATGTAAGTGATACAGTATTTGTAATGGCTCGAGATATTGTCACTGTACTGGCCCGCCATTAGCACAACTGAGTTGACATACGCAAAGCTTGTTCATTAGAGTTTTCAAACCATTCTTTATTGTATTATCTAAGCCTGAATCGTTCAGATCAAAACTGTCTGCATAAAAATCAAAAATTTAAAATAGTAAACAGTAATGTAAATAGCAGTAGGCAAAATTAGCAATAAAGGTAGTACATGCAATAGAGGTAACCCCGCATCCAGCTCTCACAGCACATGAGAGTACTACATTCTAGTTTGAAACAATAAGTCGAGCTAAAAAATGCAAAAACATTAATCTCAACAGTCAGAATCAGGACAATAGAAATGCGCCATTACATCATAATAGCGGTACAAAAGGGGGTGGTGATGGACGGAGCATCTGAACCAATCAAACACTCACACCCAGTCAACAGATCTGGGTTTGATCCATCACCGTTCTTTAGCCCACTCTGCCACCCCAGTTCAGACATGGCCATATGCAAATCAGTCTGACCCTGTGCCTCATGGGAACAGTCCAGCCCGAACTGCCAAGCCATGCCTTCCCTGGGCCGGAAACAAGCTTCCTGGGACCGGTTCCTGGCATTCCAGCCATCTTCAGCCAGGCTTGCTTGAATCCAGTGGCAAAGTGAGCAAAGGACTCATGTCTGAGCATACCCTGCCAACTTATGGCGAACAAAGCGGTACAGAAGGGGGTGGTGATGGACGGAGCACCTAAACCAATCAAACACTCACACCCTGTCAACAGATCTGGGTTTGATCCATTACCGTTCTTTAGCCCACTCTGCCACCCCAGTTCAGACTTGCCCATATGCAAATCAGTCTGACCCAGTGCCTCATGGGAACAGTCCAGCCCGAACTGCCAAGCCATGCCTTCCCTGGACCGGACACAAGCTTCCTAGGACCGGTTTCTGGCATTCCAGCTGTCTTCAACCAGGCTTGCTTGAATCCAGTGGCAAAGTGAGCAAGGGACTCACGTCTGAGCACACCCTGCCAACTTATGGCGAACAAAGCGGTACAAAAGGGAGTGGTGATCGACGGGGCATCTGAACCAATCAAACACTCACACCCAGTCAACAGATCTGGGTTTTATCCATCACCGTTCTTTAGCCCACTCTGCCACCCCAGTTCAGACATGGCCATATGCAAATCAGTCTGACCCTGTGCCTCATGGAAACAGTCCAGTCCGAACTGCCAAGCCATTCCTTATCTGGACCGGAAACAAGCTTGCTAGGACCGGTTTCTGGCATTCCAGCCGTCTTCAGCCAGGCTTGCTTGATTCCAGTGGCAAAGTGAGCAAGGGACTCACGTCTGAGCATACCCTGCCAACTTATGGCAAACAAAGTGGTACAAAAGGGGGTGGTGATGGACAGAGCATCTGAACCAATCAAACACTCACACCCAGTCAACAGATTTGGGTTTGATCCATCACCGTTCTTTAGCCCACTCTGCCACCCCAGTTCAGACATGGCCATATGCAAATCAATCTGACCCTGTGCCTCATGGGAACAGTCCAGCCAGAACTGCCAAGCCATGCCTTCCCAGGACCGGAAACAAGCTTCCTAGGACCGGTTTCTGGTATTCCAGCCGTCTTCTGCCTGGCTTGCTCAGGAGCTCAGGAAGGTGTTTTAACAAAACGCCCAGAAAAGGCATTAGATGACCAGTACCTGCGGTTGCTCCTATCCTTCCGAATTTGTCTCAGAACGATAAAACTTAGGAGGTATTAGGGTATTATGACACACCACGTGGCCAGCAGTGGGTAGGGAAAAAAAGAAGCCAATCAGGAACCAGGAGGAACACACGCACGGAGGCCAGTGAAGAGGGGGAGGGGGTCAGGGTGTTTGGAAGTGGAACAGAGCCGGAGGCTGCCAAATCCCTGCCAGGGGCCGCCACGCAAATATGTATCCATCCGCAGAGGATTATTATATTAAGGATATATATTGGCGTGGTGGCCTCTGGGGTTTGGTGGCCTTGTGCAGGTGCACAGCTTGCACATGCCTAAGGCCGCCCTGGTGGATCCAAACTCATTCACTAGCCTGGAAAGTAGGATCAAGAAGAATCTTAGAGGTGTTAGATGCATAGTCAGAGCACACTAAGTTCCCTCTAAGCTGCATGCATGAGCGGGTGCGCACAATTAATTTTCCCTCCGCGCATTGAGCCTGAAGCAGCTAGCACCTCCTCAGATTCTCTGGGTTCCATAAAATGCTTACATGAAGCCTTTGAAGCATGCCATCTTTCTCTCAGCTTAGAGGTGAGGAAGGCATGCATAGTATACTTGACATAATGTTTTTACTGATTAGCACGTTTAAGGCCATGTCATGAGGAAAATGTGCTTTAAAATGCTAACTTTAGAAAACGTGGGTGCATGGGAAAGGGAGGACCTGAAAGGGAGTATTCTTTACTTCTGTACCGACTTTTAAGAAGTAGCTGGTTTACCTGAATAATTTAATATCACATCACTCAGTTGTGCTCATATCTGAGAAACGTCTGCATGCAAATATTTTGCTGCCACACATAGGGAAGAATAATTAGAGGGAACTTTTCCTGCCATGTAAGCAAATCTTGGCAAACACAAACCGGCCTCCTGGATCTAACCATGTCTCCATGATCTTGCAAGGAAATGTTTTCATGTACAAGATGGACACCATTAGCTGTGGTTTCTGGGAGGCATTTAATGGTCTAAAGAAGCTGCTGGAGACGTCATTGAAATCTAGGCTCTTTTAAGCGTGTTAGAATGGGCCTATATGAGATGGGTTTCCTGTCAGTGGGCTATACCTGTTTTTTTAAAAAAAAAGAAAAAGTATGAGTATTTTATCTTATTTCACATAATGTCCTAGGACATTCATGTTTAGAGAAAGTATCTTGAGGAGCATCGAGTGGTAACTGGCCTGCATCATACTGAGAGGTCAGATAGGGGTTATAAATGGGATCAAACGTGTATATTAACGGAACTAGAAATGATGCATCAATATCCCAGTGAGAGATCTCTGGTCCAACCTCATCAGGTTGTAAATAGGGTGGGGCGAAATGTATCAAAGGTTAAAGTGATGTAGGGAATGTGGATGGTGCAAGAGGAGAAACAAATAGTAACCAGACGAAGAATCTTTTCTGAGATTAGACACAGGATACTGATCTCCAGAGACTTTACAAAGCTAAGATTGGCATTCTACCTGCCCAAGTCAGACAATACTTCATAAGGCGGGTCACCCTCTCTGCTCCCATCTACATGGCTGCCGTAAGATGGCAATTGGGTAATAAGTGGGTGCGATCACCAGTGCACAATTGTAGATCTAAGAAAAGTTGTGTAAGTAAAACTGAGGTGTATGCTTGAGTGTAACCATCAGTTATCATTAATATCGGATCCCAGCCAGATGGTACGCAATAGCAGTGGAGTCTTCGGTGGATGGAGGCAATGTAAAACAATGAGTGGGGAAAGAGTTTGCTGATGGCCAAATGGGAGAGCAACAGGAAGGGGGAACATGACATAAAAGGCACATCATTTTAGGATAAGCCATTGAACAGTGAGTGGTACTGACCTTCCAGGCACTGACATTGTCCAGGTTGTAAATGCCAGTGGGCACACTGACAGGCATGAATGACAACAGAAGTCAGGGATGGTGTTTATCCATAACAGGAAAACTTGCTATGGTCTGTGGTTAAGAATGAGCCAGTCCATAATAAGAGGGGAAGGAGAGGGGAGAGGAATGAGATATGCCATCATGAGACTTCGCAACATGAACTACTTAGTGATGCAGGATGCAGCTCCAAAAAGGACGGGCCTTCAACAGGAAGAGTAGTAGGGTAGAGTGGCTGTAGAAGAGGGGAGGTGGGTTAGCAGGAGAGGCACATTTGGCCTCAGGAGATGTTCTCCACCATGCTTTTTAGGACCTTCTTATTAGACTGTTTATGGCATGGATTGTTCACGATGTCTGTTTCTGCAGCCTGTTATGACATGATGTCGGTCTCAAAGGACCTGTGGTGCAGAAACCTCTATATCTGTGCATCCTTCAGAAAATTGATTAAGTGATTGAGCACTATGTATTTTCAGGATATTCAGGATATACAGTTGATGGTAATCCACGTGGTCAACAGTTCCAGAAGTCCATAATAATACTCTCATGTGCAGAAACCAGGGTGGAGTGCAAGAAAGGCTTTTGAATGTTGTGCTAGTCTCAAAAGAAAAGTCTCATAAGATGGAATTACGGTGGCCCTCAAAGATGTACGAACCATCTTTTTGAGCCACCTAACTCACCAGATTGAGCCTGACCATTTTGCAGGAAGCCCACAATGATGGGTCTAGGTGGCACCTCTTTCATCACATTCCTGGGTCAAATCCTGTGCTCCCCTTGGAAATAAAGGCATGGGAAGGGAAAATGATACTCAGAGGCCCATAAGCAACAAAGCGAGGACATCAGTAATATAATCCTATGCTTTCTTGTTACACACTAAAAGCATACAATATTGTGCTTTGAGAGATCTTCAAGGTTATTGATTTTCTTGCATAAAAGCCAAATATCCTTTCCCCAGTCTGAGATGGGATTGAGTCAAACATCCATATCATTTATTCTTTTTTTCCATTTCACACCTTTGTAGCCCACAGCTATAATTACTTGCATTATGGTCTCCAGTGTGATGTTACTTTGATCCTGGGGTGTTGCTGTGGGTATATATTGTGGTCTCTTGACCTCTTCTACAAATAGAAGTTGCCCTATAGCCTTTGTAGAAGATACTACTGTATTATCAATAGCACAACTTTGTTGGAAATAACGAATGCAGCCCAATAGCATCAGTCTCTGAAGTTTAGTTGCTTGGCCAATGAATGTGGATTTTGCCTGTCTGAACAGCTCTTACTAAAATGAGACAAGGCTATAGCAAGAGTCAATGCAGTAACCTAATGTCCACCACGCAGAAGTGGAAACAGTTGGCATGGACAAATGTTAAGAAAGCAACATGGCACACTTAGACTCACCCACAGATATAAAATCTGTATCCCTGGCTCCAGTTCCGCCGCCAGAACTCTCTTGCTGATACTCCATTGTCCCACCAGTGGCAGACCACTCATGCAAAGATCCTAGATGTGGCCATAGGTAGGTGAGTATAGTATTTTGCTTTAAATATTCCCAAAATCGAGGGTTAAGGTTATTGCTCCGTTATGTTCTCTTATTAGTAATGGGCTGACGGGGGTCTCAGGAGGTGGTAAATTGTATTTTCTGCCAGAAGTAATACATGCACCTTAGCATGTGCCTCTAGTTGCATTCTGATGTCTCACCAGACCTCTAGTGCTCTTCTGCAGGCCCTCAAGAGGCCTGGAGTCGGTTAACTGGTGCTGCCTTGTTGTGCCCTTCTCTATGGAGTTGTGTCTGTTGCAACAATAGTCACAATGTCATACCTCAGCCATCAGGAAGCCACGACCACCCTCCTCTCCACCAACCAATCTATGTAACTAGATAATGGAGGTGGTCATACAAGGCTGACAGGGACATTGGACTGTCTCTCAAATCCTACCATACATGAGGGTGGGCAGGGTCTCCAGCAATCTCCAGGGGATATCGCCCCTTAGCCAGCACGCTGGAGCTCTGCAGCAGGCAGCCATCAAGAACATGGCCAGACTCTGCCTCCTGGTTATTGGGATTAATAATTTATAAATGAAAATCCTGTCCCGACTAAAAACTTTCTGCAGATTGACCCTGACATAGGAGTATAGACCCTGTTATGATTGTCAATGTGTACAATGTAGAATTTTTAAATTGCTTTGTTAGAGGGTAAGAGGTGTGCCCTTCTCACCTTCGGGGCAGGTTTGAAAATATTTTATAGACCTTTATCATGCCATAGAACACTATACCAGCCACTCAAGGCCCGCTCCAGCCTTATATGAACATATCAAAATTCATTAGGAGAGTTGAACAACAGCATCCATATGATGAGCTGAAATATTTTGAAGAAACATTTTTACTTTAGGAGGATCATAGGAACGCGATTGCCTTCATGAGTAATTTTGCAGAGACATGAATGTCAATATATAATTATTCAAATATTCGATTGTCTCATTTGAGGTCGTGGGGCAAGGAACTCCTTTCTTCTGGCATTTGTTGCATTAGAAAGATCTTGAGAAATGAAAATGTTGTGACCAGACAATAATGCAGCATTTTTTCTTTGGCAGCTTTCAAAACATGTAAAAAGTCAGTTAATTCCAAAAATACCATAATGATACCTCTGGTTCTAGATGAATGAGGTTGAAGGCAACCAAAACAGTGTTCCCATTGAATATTAAGAGGAGTAGTATTCGGAAAAAAAGAAGATCAGGTAGAAACGTCTTCAGAAAAACAAGCAGGTCGGGTCCCTCAAAGTGCCCCGATAATCCACATAAGTGAAGATTATTCCATCTATTTCTGTTTTCAAGCTCCTCAGTATGAAGTTTTAAATTCTGAATTTCTTGTTCAAGAAAGGGAACTTTGGTGACCGCATCTTGGAGACTACTAGCACGTTGCTCCATTTCAAATAATTTAACCTCCATAACAATCCAACAGTCCCCATCAACCATTGGTAATACCCCCCTCATTCAAGACATCACCCTGAAGCTCTCAAGAAAGGCCAGATATTCTTACCCATGAAGAAATCTGCACTAGATTTTATCGACCTCACCAACTACCAGCCTCTCACTCATTTATCTTATATCAGAAAGATCATTGAAAGAACAGTCTATGCACAACTTTAAGATAACATCAACACCAATCATCTCCTGCACAACTATCAATCTAGTTTCGGATGACACTTAGGCATGATTACAGCTACATTACAAATCCTGAATGACACTTTTGTGACCGCAGACAAATAAAAGAGTCCTGCTTCCTGATATTACTGGATCTTTCAGCTTTCTTCACCACTGTCGAACAATTAACACTCATCCACACCTTAAAGTCTTAAACAGAATTCACTGGAAACATCCTAAATGAGTATAGATCTACATATCCAGCAGACACTACTCCAAATTAGAAAAAAGGTGAAGACTCACCCCTGGGGTAGCAGTCCATAAACCAGCTGTTGGGTGTATGGAGCCTACTAGTATGACTTCATGTTGTTTAGTAGTATATGTATTTTATAAGCCAATCGGATCAATTTTAGCTAGCATTTGGATTTCACATGGCACAAGATTGAGTGTTAATACACCTATTCTAGACTGTGGCAGTATATCGCTTGCATTTCTGCTAGCTTGAGAGTGTAGCCTTAGATGCTAAAGTATGGAGGGATGGAGACACGTATGCCCTTTAAAATTCAATGAGACCTATTTAGCAAGTAGTGTGCTGATCAGTCCTTCTTGAGCACTGTCATTTGAGTGATTGTTGGAAACTGGGGTGAGTCAGCAGATTCAGTTGCTAGAGAGTGAAAAAGAAAAAGGTTGTAGTCAGAACCGTTGTCTTCCCTTGAGTGGCCCATCCAGGAAGCCTGGTGACAGCCAGGTGCAGAGTTTCACACTCATTGTGTATGTGTTATGGGAACATCGGGAAGGTGGAGAGGCGCACATTTTAGGTGTTTAGACGGGAACGGTCTCTGCTATCGACATAGTGTGACTACAGGGACCTCCTGAATCCCCCCTCTCATGGGGCAAGTCGTCCTTCTTGAAGGGTCCTAGGACCCAACCAGTGGAGAGTGACAGTGTTTACTCCCATAGAGTGGTACTGCCAAAACGTTTGGTAAGATTGGAGCCCCTCCTTAATCTGGTCCTGACAAATGCCATGTACCCATAAGGACGAATGGCAGAAACATGTTGACCCTTTTTTTAAAAACTTCACAGCGGTGACAGGATGAAAGGATCCTTATTCACCACACTTTTCATTTTAACCCCACACAGTTTACCTTTTGAATAAAAGGTCTAAGGGTGTACTGTGATGGCTTTTTAATATTCAATTTTTTTCACTTTTGGCCCCCACTCACTTAGAAGTGCATCCCTGTCTCCAGGTGCATGCCCGTCCTCCACCAAACGCGGTTTCTGGAGGGCGAGGACTGGCAGATGATGAAGCATGACACCTGGTGGTGTGTGATGCCAGTCTATCACTTTTTGTGAGATGCCCTACCGTTACTAGGCATCTCACTCTACTTTGGTCTTAAGCTGGGAACGGTCTCTATTGTGTTTACTGTTATGGGTACTCCTGCTTGTAGACAGCATCAGCACTACCTGCTCTAAGAATCATCACTTTACACAAATAACTGTCAACACTACTGTAAGAAAATTAACTTATGCTAATGAAACACTCAAAGCCAGTTCCTGAAAGGTAGACGGTGGATACATATCCCCTATCTTGTTGAAACTATATAAAGAGTGGGCCTCAAACCTTTTTACTTGGTCTCAGTCCCAAGTTGCTTCACTCATCAAGGACAGGAGTACTCAGTCGGGTACTGAAAGAGAGCTGTGATACAGAGCTGGTATAGCTTGTAGCCAGTCTTCCAAATGTGATAGAATATTGACAGAACCTTCACATCTTGCTGGAGAAAAGTTTATCTGCCTGACACCTAGAAGCCTGTTTGGAGTGTAGATGTAGAGTGTTTTGTCCCACAGAACCTGTTTGCCAAAAAAGGAGAAGACCAGCTGTCAAGTTCAGGAGAGGATCAAACTAAAAGAACCAATTTGCCCATGGGAGTGTGCATAGAGCTGATCTGTGTGTTGCGAGGGAATCCAGACCTCCCTGTTTAACCAAAGACTATTTTCATCAATCAAGAATTACCTGAGCGCCTACTTCTGTGATCCCCAAAGAGGAAGAAGGATAATTGTTTCCTTGCACAGGAAGTGCTGAAGACATGTATTCTTCGCTGAACCACTGCACTTCCCACTGACATATGGAGATAGAAAGAAGAGGTCCACTGAGGCAAGACCCTAGGAGTTAAGTTTTGTAGGGTGTACTACATTCATGGCCAATGACCCCTGCATGCCATGTAGCCCCCTAAGCAGGTTCTGACAGTAGCTTTCAGAGACATTGGTATGCAGCTCCATAAGAAACACAATTGTATGAGCGTCATCAGCGTATGGCAGTAATGTATGACCAAAACTATGTATTAAGCTTGCCAGCAGAGACAAATAGATATTGAAAGTGAAGGACTCAAAGCAAACCGGAGGGGAATGCCACATATGAGAGATTTGAGAGAGGAGCAAAAAAAGTGAAGAAATACCGATTGAGTGTATTTTCGTATGAAAGCCATACGAACGCTTGAACCCTGAATTCCAGCTGTGCTGAAGCAGTGCATGAGGGTGTTATCAGAGATATTACTGAATGCTGGTCTCTAATCAAGCAATATCAGACATGCTGAACCACCATTATCTAAAGGCATCCGGTCCACAACCATGCTCTGGCAGTCAGCCAGGGCCCCCACCCTGAGTCTGTGGTATACAGAGGTGCTAAGATGGGTGGGAGCAGAAAGCGCGGCACTTCGTAGAGAGGAAGCCTGTGGTCTGAGGAAGAACCCAATCTCTCTAGAGTGGGACATAATGGTGGAAGCATATAGAACTATTCACCGCCTAATATTTTAGCCATTCCAAGTACCCAGTAGTGACCGAATACAAATGGTACTAAGTCTGGTGGCACCTTGCAGTCTATGGAAGAAGCAGCGCGCTCAGATCCTACATGCAAAGTACTTACACTTGACAGAAACGCTCAATTGATTTGAACACTGTATTACCAGAGCCGGGAGAGGGAGGGGCGTGGGAGTTAGAGGGAAGAAGGGAGGGCTTTCTTGGGTGTAGATGTGTAATGAATATTTTGTTAAGCGACTGGTATTTTAAGAATGTCGGAATACACTGAAAAGACCAAATTGTTGAGTGTGAAGTCTCAGGATAAACACAATGTTAATTATGTTATGCATTTGATGGAGGCCCTATCCGTTAAAGGCTTATACCGATACATGTTTGATATGGATGAAACAAAAAAAAACAAAAAACAATAAAGTTTGGTTAAAAAAAAATAATAATCTAAAGGCATCCAACCATCATAAGACATTGCCAAAAGTATTGCATTCATGCACGGGTCGGAAACCAACATTCTCTTCTCCAAAATATTATTAATGCTACATACGCAGATCCTTATTTATTGGCTTCCATCTCTAAGATCTTGGAGGGAAATGGAAGTCTGGATAGCAGCCAAAAGTTGTTTAAGAGCTGATGATTAGCAGAAGGTTTTTCTTTAAAGTTAAACCACCATAGCCCCTTCCATTTTTGAGACTTGGAAGCAGTTTCTAGAGAAGTGCATAAGTATTAAAGCACGGGCCCTATCATCTAAGCCACTGGTTCTTAACCCTTTGACTTCTACGAACACCAGCCGCAGCCGCAGCCGCTGCGGGTAAGAGCGGTGGGGCAGGCTAAGGGGGGATTTCAAGAGATGACCACGAGGGAAAATGTATTATTTAATTTTTCCTTGTGGTCGTCACTTGAAATCTCGCCTAGCCAGCCCCACCACTCATACCTGCAGCGGCCACAGCTAACGGACACCCACGGAATAATTACTGGAATCCAGGGACCTCCCACTGCATCATTATTGGAAGCCTGGGACCCCTGGCCTAAGCAATCCCTATGATTCGAACTTTAAAGCAATACACCAAGATATTAGAACAAGCGCACACAAAACAAATGCTCAAATATTGAAATATTTTGCTTAGTTCACAGTCAGATATGGGAAACTTTCCACGTTTTCAATGTTGCTTTTTTGTATATAATTTAATAATGTTAATTTTAATCTTATTTAATTTTCTAAACCAGTTGCGGATCCCAGGAGAAGGCCTCACAAATCCTTAGGGGCCCTCAGGCCACAGGTTAAGAACCACTGGTCTAAGCAATCTTGTTGAGAATGAAGTCAGGACAGGGTTAAAACAAGGGCCACAATTTTAGCGTAGGGGTATTGCCTGTAGTAGTTTCCAGGGAAAGGGGTGTGAATGAAGAGAAAATGGCCTGGAGAACAGGCGCATTTTCAAACGACTCTGCTTCGTTACTAATATTAGAGCTGTCCAGGTCGAAGGTCTCATGAATCTATATGATTTTGTCTTCCTGATATATCGAGAGAGACTCACATGGCCTTTCAGAGGGTGGAACAGGCTTACATGCCTGAGTTTCAAATCGCTTTGAGGAGTGCACTGTCTACATTACAAGTCCTGCTAAATCAGTAGAAAAAGCGGGCGGGAAAGGGGTACCCCTCATCTTTGCGACTTTCATGGAGCTGTATCCCTATCTGCTGTTCTATATAGTGCACATACATTCTTTTATGGTCTTTTAAGAAATATATTTTCTTTGAACGTATTTACTTAGGTATGTCTAAATTGAACTGATTTTGTTTGTTCAGAGTAAATGCAGCAAATTCTAAGCACATATTTATTTATGGGAAACCTAAAAAAAACCAATATTTATTTGTTTAGCTTAAATGTATACCTTGGTATTTATCTATTCTCAAAACAAATAACCAGCTTTGTTTCTTTGTTTCATTCGTAAGAAGCTGGTCTTGTGTGTGGAACTTTTGTTAGTCAAAGCTACAGGGCTTGCATTTGCCTATCCTATAGTTATTTTCTAAGATTATAGCTCGCTCCACTGTTTACCTCATGCAACTTACAGTCCCTGGGCCTTGGGTCACTATTTACTTTACCTGCAACATTGCTGCTACTGCCAAAGTAAACCTCCTCTTTCAACGCTCCTCAAACATGGCCTGCAACACTCTCTGGCTTACATTTTGTGAACTGTTCTTTGCCCAAAGTACACGAAGCCAATAAATAAATGACGACGGAAAGCGGCAGAACGAGTTATGGATAATAAATAAATCTAGCGAAAATAAACAAAAACACAATTTGAAATCTGTGGCAGTCAACAGGGTCCCGCTGTAATAGTAAAAATATTCCTCATCCTAATGGATTACCATGCAAAATTCAATTTGGATCATTCTCAATGACAGAGTAACCACATTACAGCTTTGCGAGATTGAGAACCAAGTGCTAAGAATATACTGCAAATGAAAGGCAGTATGTAATCTAGTGAATTAGAGAAAATAATTGATGCTAGATGTAACATAAAACTGTGCAATATGACAAGTGGAAGTCCGTTTGTACGGTATTTAATCACTTTATATTTTTTTAATACGCTATTTGGGTTTATCAAAAAACGCTTAACCTATTTTTCTAACCCGAATTTTAAGACAAACTGATTCCTAGATTTCAAAAACAAAAGTGTAAAAAATTGTCTAATACGACTTACTAGAAAAGACTAACTAGAGAAGACCTTACACTCCTATGCAAACAAAATGCAAATATACCTGTCAATATCAGATCAGAGAACCAAGTCAGATATGGATTTTTTTGCAACATTTATTTTATTTTTTTGCCGCCTGGACCAGGGTATAAAAGTTACCATCACAGATCAGGATTTCAGTACAATTATACTTAAAGAACAAGAGAGACATTGCATTTTCATCAGATGTCTCACAGCAACTACAGTAGAAGAGGTCATATAAGAGGAAGTAATGCCATATATAAACATATCTGAAATAAACAGTGTGCGCCCTCAGTAGACAGAAACATGTTTTTATGGCATAAAAGCAATTAAACCTCAAATCGATCATAACCGCCTAAAACTCAACCGTTCAAAGACTGCAATCCTTGCACTGGTCCTCCCCCAATGGCTCTATTTACCCCCCTTCAGTCTTCTATAGGGAAAGCCTGCCATTTAAACATAAAAAACCTAGGCATGGAGGAGCTACGCGAGCATCCGAGATGGCCGCGTGAGCACAGGGCTCCCGAGACCCTCGCCGCTCTTTGCAAAATATCCTGACGCTATCCTGATTTTTCGGATGGGTTACTGAAGATGAACCTCAGCTGATCCTTTTGCTCTTTGAAGAATTTGATTTGGACTCTGGGAACCAAAGTTACGTTGGTCCGAACTTTTGAGGCCCACCTTGTGGTAAGCCGGGGGCTTGGCAAGCTGGCACGCCGGGACGAAGTGGAACATCAACGGCTGAGGGGTCTTCCCCCAGTAGCCCTGCATCAACTTTCGGTTTCGCTTTTGGGTCCTGGCACCGTCAGATCGCAGGACTGTTCCGTTCTGTTGGAGGTCTGGCCTGGCTCTGTCTCATCATCGTGTGCCTTCGACTCTTAACGCTTCTGTATAGAACTACTTAGTCACCTCGGCCACACAAGCCTACTCTTGTAGACTTTTGGTGACTTGCCTGCGAGCGGCCATTTTCACCAGGTCTCACGGGCCCCTCCGGGGTGTATCTTCCAGTATGGCTGCTAGGGCCGACAACGAGAAACGGAAAACCAAGGCGCCTATTCGCGGGGGACCGTTTCAAACTAATGTCATGGAGCGTTATACCCAATCTAAAGGATCCCCCGGTGGCGCCAGCCACACTCCGGAGGACGCCAAGGAAGACCCAGCTGCGGTGACCGAACTGTCTCTCCAAGACGTCATGAGCGCCATTGCCCGTATGAAGGCTACCATCGGCCAGCAATATGAGACTCTGGCTCATAAAATCGACACGGTTGCCATCGATGTCACCTTGATCAGAGCCGACTTGTCTAAAACTAACGAGAAAGTGAAATCGCTGGATTTGAAGACTTCTAGTTTTACGGCCCATGTGTCGTAACTACAAAAGGAAATCGGCAACCTTAAATCATCCAACGACCTCATGTCTCATCGACTGGAGGATTTTGAAAATAGGGCAAGACGCAACAACATCCACGTCATTGGTGTCCCTGAAAAGCCCGAAAATCCTTCAACGGACCTCCTGGTGGAAGACCTCATTCTGAACCACCTTGCCCCTACTAGACTGAGCAAATTCTTTGCCGTGGAACGTGCCCACTGTGTGCCCGGTGGAAAGCCGAGGCCGGGCGCCCCTCCGAGGCCTATCATTGCCAAGCTCTTTCATTTCAGAGACCGGGATGCTATACTGCAGGCCTCGAGGGTGAGCGGCCTGGTAAAATTCGAAAACACTACAGTCAGCTTTTACCCGGACTTCACTCAGCTTGTTCAGAGGCAAAGGATGGGCTTTCAGGGTGTGAAGCGAAGACTCCGAGACTTGGGCCTGAGATATGCTATGTTGTTTCCTACCAGACTTCGTGTTGAGTACGAGGACCGGACGCTTTTCTTCGACCGGCCAGAGAATGTGAGTGACTGGCTGGATTCTCTGCCTGCCCGGAACGATCGAACTGAGCACCCTGGTGGCACCGAGGGTGGTGAGCCAAAACAGAAGTGACGATGCGGTTCCCGATTTCCGAATACTTGACTTTTCACAGCTGGGTTCGATTATTTTACCATTGTTGTATTTCATTGTCGTATACCTGAGGGTGGCGGGGTGGTGGGACTCTTTCCTCCTCCAGGGTTCTTCTTGTAGATTAGTGTAATGGTAGGGTGACAGGCACACTGCAAGTTGGGGTGGCTTTCTAGTCTAATGCAGGGGTGCAGGGTGGGGGGAGTTGTAACGGGTTCAGGTTGGGGGGTGGGGGGTGGGGGGGAGTGTTTGGGGGTTTGTTATCTTTTCTCAAGGCAACGTATTGCTCCTTTCTATGACCCGGCTATTGTGTTCCTTGTGGGGTGGGTTCCACATTTCTTGCTGGGATGGGGGTAGTGGGTTAAGGCTAATATCTTGGAATGTCAACGGGTTGGGTGATAGAATAAAACGGGGAGTGGTGCTACAATTCTTGCGTCGCCTGTCCCCCATGTCGTTCTTTTACAGGAGACACATCTGGTGGGGAACACGTGTCACGCCATGAACAGGTGGGGTTACTGTATCGTTGCACATTCTGGGTTCACCACTGGTTCTAGGGGCGTTGGCATTCTTGTTCGGTCCTCTCTCCCTTTGGAGATAGATGACGTAATCCTCGACGCCAGGGGGCGCTACGCCGCCCTCACTGGTAGATGGGAGGGTAGGACTGTTTCGCTGATCACTGTATATGTTCCACCGGGTCTACAGACCTCCACTTTCTCAGATATTGGGCGAATAGTGCTGGGACTCCCTGATGGTACCCTGGTTATGGGTGGGGACTTTAATTCTGTCGTTTCTGGCAATGTAGATCGTCACCCCCCCAGAGATCTTACCAAGTCTCAATCATGGCTGAGTGGGTTTTTGGAGACTTTTGGTTTGGTGGACTGCTGGAGGTTGATGCATCCAGAGCAGATACAATACACTTTTCATTCTGGGGCCCATGGAAGTCTTTCCAGACTTGACTACGTTCTAATGCCGGCCGCGCATCCCCTTCTGTCAGAGAGATCAGACACCTTGCCCGGGGCATTTTAGACCATTCCCCATTGTGGCTCTGTATGGATACTAGAGTGTGTGGTGCAGGACGAGTCGCTCCCATAAACCCCTGGTATTTACGTAATACTAAGACCTGTGCTGGTTTGATAAAGTCCCTGGATCAATATTTCCTTGAAAACGAGGGGTCTGTGTCCTCATCTGCGTCACTATGGGAAGCCTTCAAGACTGTCATTCATTGGCAGGCTCTATCCTTAATTGCTGATGCTAAGAAAACTAAAAATCAAGAAATTGTTCGTCTTGAGACAGAAATAGTCGAGCTGGAGAGTGACTTGGACACAGGCGTTACCCATTCCAAACTCCACGCCCTTAGTTTGAAACAACTGGATTACAAATCCCTGGTCACAGATGCTGCCAAAATAATGCACAGGGAGCAGCAGGGCAGATTGTACGATGTTGGGGTCAAGGCGGGTAAATTGATTGCGTGGCTTGATAAGAAAGAAAGGGCGAATCGTGTGGTCCCCATGATTCAGAACCTGAATGGAGTGTGTGTGACTGATCCGAGTGAGATAGTGGAGTGTTATGTGGACTATTTTCGTACAGTGTATTCTCCGGTCTCTGATAGAGATGAGGAAGACTCTCATTTGTTGCTACGCGATATTGCACTGCCACGCCTATCAGAGGCTGACCGAGACCTAATGGATGCTCCATTGTCGGCGGATGAGATTGCAGTCGCCATTCGCTCCATTCACTCTGGCAAGGCCATGGGCCCCAACGGTCTGCCCATCGAACTATACAAATTGCGCCCTGATAAAGTTGCACCGTATCTCCGAGATATGTTCCTGGAGTCGCGAGACCTTGGCTCTCTCCCCTGTGAACAGCATTTAGCTACGCGTTGTGGTAATTCCTAAGGAGGGGAAGCCTCGGGATCGCTGCGCTTAATACAGGCCATCTCCCTGTTGAACGCCGAACCTAAAATCCTAGCTAAAGTGTTGGCTAATCGGCTGATCACGGTGATTGGTGACCTGATCCACCCGGACCAATCTGGTTTTATCCCGCATCGTAACACCGCACTCAACTTGCGGCGTTTGCATGGCGTCCTCGCGAGGGCGGGGTCTCTTCATGAGCCGGCCATCTTGGCTTCTTTGGACGCCACAATGGCCTTTGACACTATAGAATGGCCGTATCTCTGGGCCGCCCTCGCGAAATTTAGTTTTGGTTCTGAGTTTATCGGGTGGGTGAAACTTCTATATGAGGAACCGCTGGCTCAGGTGGTCGTTAATGGCTGAGTATCTGATTCTTTTACTCTTGGGAGGGGTACGAGACAGGGCTGCCCGTTGTCTCCCCGACTTTTTGCGCTTGCCTTAGAGCCTCTGGCTGCTTGGCTCCGATGGGAGCCTTCGATAAAGGGTATCCAGTGGACTCCGGATTTTGAAGACCGGATCTCGCTTTACGCTGACGATATCCTGTTATACCTTACCTCCCCCCGAAAATCGCTTAATGTTTTGTTCGATGTTCTCACTTCGTTTTGCAAGAACTCAGGTCTAGTCATTAATTGGACTAAATCCTGTGTCTATGTAATTTCGGGTGGTCTTCCCCCTTTGCCTCGTAGATTTCCCATCCAGGTCTCGCAGAAGGGATTCAAATATTTGGGGATTTTTATACATTAGACCTCGCTGTTCGCTATGAACGCAATTTGCTTCCCCCTCTCCAGAGGCTGAAACTCAACGTCGTTCGCTGGCATAGATTACCATTGTCGCCGCTCGGTCGTGCTGCGCTTTTTAAAATGATGTCCCTGCCACGTTTTCTGTACGCACTCCAGAATTCATTCGACATTATCCCTGCAGGCTATTTCTGGGAGGTGGAGAGCTTGCAGAGGCGGCTTGTCTGGACGGGCGTGCAAGAATCGCCCTCGCTAAGCTAACCCTTCCCTGGTATGACGGGGGCATGGCGCTCCCAGACATCAGGCGGTATTATTGGGCTTCTCAGTTGAGCGCGATTAACCACGCAATGTATGCACCCAGCCCAAATCCTGCATTTGAGATGGATAAGTCTCAGTTGCCGGGTGGGAATTATAACAGGGCGCTCTACTCTAAGGTGGCAGGGAGAAATTTAACAGGTCCCACTAAGATTGCTGTACGAGTCTGGTGTGATGCGAATGCGGCCCTGGGTTGGAAGGATCGACTGACACGCACATCTCCTTTGCATGCGGCTGAGAGATTGGGATGCCTCTGGACAACAAAAGGTTTTGAGAAATTGAATATGATTGGTATTAGCAGGGTGGGCGCCCTTTGGGCCAAGGGTGCAGTTAAGACTTTTGAGACGTTGCAGAAAGAATATGAGTCGAGTGACAGGGAGTTTTTTAGATACGCACAGGTTCGTCATGCCTTGACCTCGGTCTTCACTGCCGATGCCAATATCCCTGAGTCCTCTCCGCTGGAAGATCGTGTGCTTGATGGTCATGTGCCTGATAGTACGATTTCATTAATATACAAGAAGTTGATCAATATTCGGGCGGATCTCCTTGTACGTCTCAGAGAAGTCTGGACTGGGGATTGGCTGGAACTGGAACTGGACAATGAAGACTGGCAGTCTGCGTTATCTTCACCTAAGGAGGTGGCTATTCCCGCCCGTCTCCGCCTCGTCCAACTTAAAATTCTCCACCGTGTGTATGTCACCGGTCCTCGTCTGGTTTCTATGGGTTATTCTGCTGATTGGCTATGTAAGCCTGGTTGTGGAGTGACTGGTACCTTCCTCCATATTATTTGGGAGTGCCCGGAGGTGACCGCATTTTGGAATCGTGTGCATGCAGTGATGGAGTGTCTCACCGGAGTCGCGCTGTTGCCTGAAGCAGGGCGATGTCTGTTGAGTGTGTGGGAACCAAATGATTATAGTGTCGCTCAGACCCGGTGGGCGACCCTTGGGAACATGATTGCCAAGAGAGACATTGCACAGTTGTGGGGTTCCCGGCGGCCGCCCACTGTGTCAGTATGGAAGGAAAATATGGATTGGTGTATGTTTAGAGAAAAGACTGTGTATTTGGCTAGGGGCAGTCCTAGGGCGTGGACTAAAATCTGGAGCCAGTGGAACGCCTACCGAGGGAACGTATGTACACCCCCGTTTGATGACAATCCGGACATCTCCCTCTCCCCCTGATCCGACATTCCATGTCTTGTTTAAATTGTGTTCCTATTCTTGGCTCCCCCACTGGCCCCCCTGACCCCCTCCACTAACTATCAGTTTGCACAACTTTGCACTTGGAGGTCCCTCCCGTACGAGCACAATTCCGTGTACAATGTTCCATGCCTTGAGACTTGTTTTTTTTTCTTTCCTTTATTTTTCTTCTTTTGTAAAAAACAAAATAATACTTCATTATGGCTTTATCCTGTGTTGCTACGGATCTTATCCTGAATCGCTGCCGGGCCTCAGGGATGTCGGCGAAAGAGCTGTGGTATTTACTGATTACTTCTACTTTTGCTAGCGGCCGGCCCCTGTGGTTGTATGCCCTTGTGTGTAACTTTATTTGAATGCACAATAAAGTTTAAAAAAAAATAATAATAAAATCTAGGCATATTGACATAAGTACTATCTTCAAAATCCTCATTCAACCTACTGAAAAGGAGGCAGGCACAGGGCGTTTCCCCAGTGGGCCGGAAGGTTGGGGGCAAGATTTGGACCAGTGGGGGCTGCTTTTGTTACGGGGCCGGTTTTGCACAAGAGCTGCAAAATTGACCCCTTGTAACATAAGAGCAGCAAGTGTTTGTGGTGTAAAATAAAACCCACACAAAATGTTGGTAAATCTGGGCCTCAAGATACAGAACCGGGGGTGGCTCCTCCACTAGGGCACAGGAGTGTTGCCCCACTACTTTCTCATAGTACGAGTAGCAGAAACATAAAATGGTAATAACTACCATTTTATTTTTCTGCTTCTCGCACTGCGAGAAAGCAGAAGGGTTTGGTTGCAGGTGGGCTGGGCTGCTCTGCGAGCAGGGCTGGGCAGGGGAGGAGTGGTGTGCCCACTCCTGAGTGCGCATGACGGGTTTGGTAAGCCCGCTGGGGCCGACCACAGGAGTCAAGCGCACTCTGCCCTTCTCCATGTAGGCTGCAATGCAGCGTACATGGAGAACATGGCCGTGGCATTAGCCCCTAGCAGGGCGGCTTCTTGACCAATCACAATGCTGCTTTCAGCGTTGTGATTGGCTTGAGGTGGGAGCCTGGCTGCCTGCTTCCTGTTCCTGAGAGCAGTAGAGCAGGAGCAAAAGCAGACACGACGTGGGACTCGGCTGGCGGGAAGGTAAGTTTAAATATTTTTATTATTAAATTAAACGCTCCCGCGTCACCCCCTACCCACGTGACCTCCCCGCTCGCCCTACCCTCGAGTCATGCCGGC
Organism: Lissotriton vulgaris; assembly: GCF_964263255.1. Taxonomy (NCBI): domain Eukaryota; kingdom Metazoa; phylum Chordata; class Amphibia; order Caudata; family Salamandridae; genus Lissotriton; species Lissotriton vulgaris. The sequence continues at coordinate 784,815,923 of NC_141693.1, forward strand.
CGCAACTGTACAGAACGAAGGAGCCAGTACTAAGAGTTTCTGTGCATATTTATTCACATTTATAATAAATCTTGGCTGAAAGTAACTTTAGAAAAGTAGGAGCTTCAGATGTTTCTTGAATAGTGCGAGGGCCTTGTTAGTGCATAAGGCAAGCAGGAAGGAGTTTCAGATTCTGGACTCACTGCTTGAGAATGATTACACCATATGGAGCTCTTTCGTCAATGTGGGAGGTTGCAAGAGAAGTGTTCCTTCACTGCAAAAACAGAATTAGTCACTTGATATGATCATGTTGTTTGTCAGTTATCGAGGAGTAGTGATGTGTATAATAATGTATGTTCTCAGGAGCAGCCCCCAGAATCTGGAATTCACTCCCTTCAAGCATTAGGAAAATTCAAAATACAGCAACATTTAAGAGGGCAGCGAAGAACTTCCTGATGAGTAAGTTCCTTACATAGATAAGGCTAATCATCACTGGCACTGAACTATAGATGCTCCAATACAGAACATCTACGTTAGCAGAAGGGAAAGTCACCAACGTGAATTGAGATAACCACTGTACGATGATTCAGGTCTGCCGGTACACAGTGAGACCAAGCCGTATCCTTATTTCTACCTTAGGTTAATGTGAATATATATATATATATATATATATATATATATATATTTTTTTTTTTGCTCACCTCCTTAAAGTCGAATAATTATCTACCTCTTATCTGTTTTAAATCATTTACTATATATGTTTAATCTTTAACCTACCTCTTGTAATGTAAAGCGCTCTGATACCTACGGGTCTTGTTCGCGCTATACAAAACTCTATAATAAATAAATAAATAAATAAAATGGTTGTTGGGACGGAAAAGACCTCTTTGTGGTGAGAGACGTGGATTCCTGACCGTAGTGCACAACTGTACTGTTTGGATCCCTAATGCTGATTTTTTTGTCATGGCTAACATGGATTGCTATCTTGTTGGACTGGGAGAGGCAACCAAAGTGCTACCCTAATAGTGGTGGAAGGCTGCCATGCTGGACGAGTTTGGTGGTGGCAGCATACCTTGAACTCATCAGTAGTAGTGAACAGAGGCTTTTCACTGTGTGTCATTGGAATGCAACCTACAGGTTCACTCACTTTTTAAAAGTTCCATTGTTGTGTATTTAACTCACCCTTAGCCTACATCAGGTACGTTTAGGAGGGTTGTGCAGCATGGGAGTAGTGACTCTTTTAGTTGTATTTGTGCCTGGGAAGGGTACAGTAAAAGAATGGAGCAGTGCTGTGCAGTGCATGTGTGGATAGAGCATGTACTGAGTGCATGTGTGTTTGTGTGGAGTACAATATGAAGGGTAAAGTGTTGTGCAGTATGCACAAAGTGAGTGTGTGTGCTAGCAGTGTATGTTTGTAAAGAGTACCCTAGTTAAAGACAGAACATTTTCAGGGCTCAACAGTGGATGCGGATTTAGTGTGTGTAACAAATGCATGTGTATCCATAAGGGTACAATGCATAGAAATAACAGTGCTCGATCTAAAGTATTCTGTGAAAGCATACTGAGGGATTGTAACTGAAATGGTACATTGTATGGAAGACCCTGGGTTCAACTTTAAGAAGACTAGGTCAGCCTGGTAAAGACACCAGGAGGAGAGGAATCCCTCCCAGACAGATTTGTGTATAGCTGCATTCCCGTGAGCTGGGTGGGAATACTCGGGGGGGGGGGAGAATCCCTTTACATTTCAAAATATTGCCCTTTGATTCAGTGATAGATCCCAAGGAAGGTGCTTGGACATATCCACAGAGGAGAGATGGAGCTGAAAGAAGAGCCATAAAGAGTAGGGCTGGATGTCTGGGATTAACCTTTTGCTGCACAAGTCATGTGGCTGACCTCCAGGCGTGAACTCTGGGCACTCACATGGATTCTGTTGTAGTCAATTGGAGCTTTGGAGTTGTGCCTACCCCCAAGCTTTCCACTTCTCCACCTCCATTTTGCTTAACTTATTTTTGTTGGCCTTATAACTCTGTGCTCTTTACCAGTGCAAAGGTGCTTGTGCCCACTCTCCAAAAACATGATTCATTTAGCCTCAACCCAATGTGCAGGTTTAATTTACTTATCATTCCTTTGTAGAGTGGTATACCATATACCCATGGCCTGTAAAATGAATGCTCTCAGTGGGCCTGCATCCCTTAATGTGGCACCCACCTAAGTAGGACCTTTAAACATGTCCCAGGCCTGCCACTGGAGCCTGAATGTAGTTCCAATCTGACACTTCAACTAGACAGTAAAACCACCTTGCCAATCCTTAAACTCCCCAAGTAATCCCTAAGGTAGGACTTAGGTGGCCCATAGGGCAGAGTATTGTGTAAATAAAAGGTTTGACTTGTACTTTTAATGTTTACATTACCAGGTAGTGAAAAATACCTACATTTGTTTTTCACTACTGTGAAGCCTTCTCCTCCCATAGGATAACATTAGAGAGGCATTATTATGTTTAATACGCTGTAATTTCCAATTAGGAGCAGGTAGCTATACCATATTTGGTGTCTTTGGTATTGGAGTGAATAACCATATTTAATGGTAAGGTCAGGTTTTTTATTACAATTTTAAAAATGCCACTTTTAGGAAGTTACTATAAAAATAAGATATCTAGTTAACTGTTTGCAATGCTGCCAATTATTTAAACAGACTCAGACCAAAATCTTTAGGTATGGTCTACATCATTTAATTATTCAATGTTTTCAATTAATAATTTGTAAGTTCACAAGACAGGTTTGGACTACACTTCACAATTACAAAACATCAAGACAAACTAACAAAAAACATCAAAACAATGTTCAAAGTGGCAAATCAATGTAAACTGTTACCAGTCAAGAGAAACAAGGTAACCCACATATCAATCAATTACAATTTTAGTGAAACAAGCTGGGGTTACCAACTATCAGGGTTAAAACAGTTGGCACAACAGAGGGATTGTACATTTTGAACTCATTATTCCCCATTGTTGCTATGCATATTTTTATGAGAAACTCTTCCCCTGGTTGTTAAGCGTGCCAACGCGTTTCGAATCCCACTATATTTATAGGCATTCTCTTCAGTGCTGTGACTGGATTCTGTTGTATGGGTGAGGGTGGGCAAGACCTAACTTACAACAAACATAAAGAGTCGGAAGGTCTGTTAAACGACGTAGCTGAGTCTATGAGGTCCTAATGAAGTGATCCTTTTGGATTGCACTGAACCAGGCCAAATGGTCACAAGACACAGATATGTGTTAGATATCCTATCAGCCCACCCTATTGGCGGAGCCTCGTCATGTAGGACACCTAACCAGGGTGGTGAGTCCAAGCCCAGTGAATTGGCCAGCCATCACACACTACTGGTTCATCTTGTAGAAGTGTCCGTGCCACTGAGTGGTGCTGAAAAAGTGCAGTGCAAAACAGGGAATAAAGAATAAGTGATCTAAAATGACGGTCGAGGCAAAGAAAATTATTTTTAATGAAGATATTCACCAAGACGTCAGATTAAAAAGAAGTGTATAACAGTGTGAAAAAAATCACTGTGATGCTTTGCTGTGTGATTTTTTTCACACTGTTATACACTTCTTTTTAATCTGACGTCTTGGTGAATATCTTCATTAAAAATAATTTTCTTTGCCTCGACCGTCATTTTAGATCACTTATTCTTTATTCCCTGTTTTGCACTGCACTTTTTCAGCACCACTCAGTGGCACGGACACTTCTACAAGATGAACCAGTAGTGTGTGATGTCTGGCCAATTCACTGGGCTTGGACTCACCACCCTGGTTAGGTGTCCTACATGACGAGGCTCCGCCAATAGGATGGGCTGATAGGATATCTAACACATATCTGTGTCTTGTGACCATTTGGCCTGGTTCAGTGCAATCCAAAAGGATCACTTCATTAGGACCTCATAGACTCAGCTACGTCGTTTAACAGACCTTCCGACTCTTTATGTTTGTTGTAGTTTGATTAGGGGTATTGAGTTTGGTAGGTCTATAAAGATAGTCCCCTTGACCCTCCTCAACCTTTGTTTTCAAGACCTAACTTACACAGAAATGGCATTCCAGGTAAAGTATACAATCTTAATATAAATATGTAAAATACATTGTCTTATTTTATTACAACATGAGGCAGCCTTGTTGGTGAAGCTACAAGGCCATGAGCTACTACAAGGGGTTTGGAGAGCTATGAGTAGGACTTGTTGGAGACACCTGCTCTAAGTCAAAATGGGAAAAGAACTCCCCACAGACTGGTTCCAAACCAGAGGGTAAGGGCCAGGGTAATTCTCATGGGACTCGTGGAGGGTCCAGGAAATATGGTAATGGTGTATATGGGATGGAGCAGCATGAGAAGGGAAGACAAGACAGCCCTTCTAAGTTCAATGGAAGGCTTGTTTTAAGTGCCACAAGGTGAGACATTACAAGAGAGACAGCCAAATGAGGGAACGTGACAGCAGTATCCGTGATAGCAAGCATGCTACACATGGGTGAAGGTACCGAAAAGGGGCCTGTTGCACTCAACTTAGAAGCTATCGACATTTGGGAGAAGACCCAGATGCTTTGAAGCACATCCATCCTAACACATTGGGATTTGTGCAGGAAATTAATATAAATGGAAGGAAAGTGCCTGCCCTGAGGGATACTTAAGCATTCTGCAATATGGTTGAGAGGAAGTAACTATAGCCAATGATACAGAATTGGTAGCCAGTGGAGAGGGCATGGTTTATCTACTTGCCAAGGTTCGGATTGAGCTCAATGGCAAGGCGGCCATGATTGATGTTGAGGTAAGGGAAAAGCAAAGAGCTTGGGCAATGATTTGATCGCCCCTGGCTTGGAGCCAGAACCAGAAGCCTTTATGGTTAAGACATCAGCTGTCTTGACCAGAGCACAAGCTGCACTGCAGTCTCAGAATGAGGCTAGGATCATCTCTGATTGCAGGAACCAGGCCAAGGTAGTTTACAGGAAGAGGCAGACTCTGGAAAAGCAGTGGCCATAGAGGGGATCGCTTCTGCTTCACAGGGAGTGGAGGATGAGACTCCTGAGGCTGGCCATTTGCTGCAGGGTTTGTTAGCTGTTGGAGGGCCTACCCAAGAAGATTTCCGCAAGGCGCAGGAGGAGTGCCCTATGTTTGAGGGACTTCAGAAGGAAGGGGAGCAAAGTAATGGTCAGGAAACACTATGCTGGCTGGGAAGATGGTCTACTTTGGAGGTAAATCCTGACCCAGCTACTAGCAGGAGGTTAGTGGTTGCATTAGTGCATAGGAAAGTTATTTTGTTACTGACCTTTGAAGTGACCTTAGCAGGACGCTAAGGGCCCGATATAGGTAAATTCATTTTTACCACTTCATAAATACCGAATCATACCGATTCGGTATTTAAGAAGTGGTAAAATGGAGGGGGGTGATGTAGGTATTTCAGATTCGGTAAATACCGAATCGTTCTGATTCGGTATTTACCGATTCTGTAAATACCGAATCGGTAATGCCCATTGATTCCTATGGGCATTGAAGCCCATAGGAATCAATGGGCATTACCCAATCGGTATTTACCGATTCCGTAAATAGCGAATGTTGCAAGGGTGCAGGGGGTGCCACTTTGACACCCTCTAGCACCCCGAATTAAGGCATGTGTGACATGTGGCACACAGACATGCCCTAAGGGCATGTCTGTCTGTCACATGGCACAGGTGTGCATGCACACCTGGATTCGGTATTTTACCACCCAATTGGATTGGGTGGTAAAATACCGATTCTGTAAGGCCTGTGCGAATCAGAAGAGTCCCACCTACATCTCCAAGTTACCGAATCGGTAAAAATACAGATTCGGTATTTTACCGATTCGGTAAATTTACTGAATCGGTAAAATAGGGCCCCTACATCACAAATGACCATTTACCAGTCGGTAACGGCCGAAATCGTCCGTCACCGGTCGGTAAATGGCCACCTATATCTGGCCCTTAGGTATTAACAAAGCCCAGGATAATTTGGACCCTCTACACTACTTGCCAGGGATGCACAGAGACACAGAGGTTCTGTAGAACCTGTCTATCGTGCCACATGATTGGTGAGACAGGAGGAAAGATAGAAACACCGTTAATGCCTTTACTGGTTGTAGGCATTCCATTTGAGTGGATGGGAAGACATTATTGGTCCATTTGACCAACTCTCATAGTCAGGCAAAAAGTATGTCTTGGTTTTGGTGGCTCATGCCACCAGGTACCCTGAAGCTATACCTCTGAGAGGCATGACTGCAAAAGTGGTACCAAGAGCTCTCTTGTGGATTTCTTTCTAGGGTTGGATTTTCCAGCATGGTAATTTTCAACTAGGGATCCAACTTCTTCTCTTCCTATGAGAGAGAGATGTGGGAGCAAGATGGTGTGGCATACCACTTCTCCACGGCGTACCACCCACAAACCAGTGGTTTGGTGGAGTGGTTAAACAATACACTAAAGAGCATGATGGGAACTCTGCTGGAGAATCTCAGGAGGAAGTGGGATCTCTTGTTTTAAACCCCTGTGGCACTTACTTATCGCTGGACCAACAGCTAAGATTTCCACTTATACCTATATTTAAGATCCATGGCACATAGGTATCCAACCTTCAAACCGTGAGAAAGATATATATGAGGCAGCTTCCTGATGAAGGCACTTTTGCAGAAACGCGTGTAGTAACTCCATCGTCATGCCCTCTTCCATATAATGTGTGGTTTTATTGAACATTTCATGGTCATGATTCATTTCATATATAAACCATATTAATGTTTTGAGATGACCTTACCTTTCACATGTTTTAGATATCAATTTCTGTACAAATAACGTTGCATATGTTTGAGATACTATTTTATTTATAAACAATTGTAAAGGACATCTTTGTACTGTAGCTGATGCCGCCTTTCCATGACATTTTAACCTTTTCAACATAGCATAATTAATAAAATATCTTTTTCTATCTTTAATATACCACCTTTTGGTACATGGTTAATTTTTGTAAAAGTTTAATTGTACAATTTGTTAGGTAATCTATATGCCCGCATTTCTTTATGTATAGTACCTTACGCAAGAACTTTTCAAAATTTAATTGTTTCTCCCTGCTCTTGGTAAGCCATTGGTATGCAGGGGACCCCGTTCTTTCTTAAATACTTGTGAGAAATCAGTCATAACAGCAGTTTACACACTTTATGTTTCGTCTGGGACTTAAATAATGCTTCAGGGAATCCCTAAGCACCCCCCCCATCATTGGACCACTTAAATGCCTGTTTTTGTATTGAATTGAGATAATATGTGATTTGCGAGGATTCAGTCAAAACATCACTTTACACTTCTTCCGGGACTCAAATAACAACTCAGTGAGTCCTTGAGGCCCCTCTGGACCATTTACATGCCAGTCTTTTAATTACATTAAGACAAAATGCACACGTTAAAGGCAAGAGTGGCTGTAAAATACAGTAACCAGAAATGCCACTCTGCCTTAAGCCAGACCAACACTGGTGAGGAATCAGTCATAACAGCACTTTACACACTGTATGTTTCACTGTGGACTCAAATAATGGTCAAGTGAGTCCCTGAGGTCCTCCCAGACCACTTACATGCCTGTTTTTTAATTGAATTAGGATAAGATATGACTTTCTAGGATTCAGTCAAAACAGCACTTTACACACTTTAAACTTCTCCAGGGACTCAAATACTGACACAGTGAGTCCCTGAGGTCTCCTTGGAATACTTACACACCAGATTTTTAATTGAATTAAGACATGATGTACACTTTAAAGGTATGAGCGGCTGGGAAATACAGTAACAAGAAATGCCACGCAGCCTTAACCCACAGTAACATTCAATAGCAAGAGGGCAGACAACCACAGTAATCTGAAACACCATACTACCCTAACCTATTGTAATATTTGACTGCACCCCAATCATTGAATGCATTTTGGAACATTTCATACATTTTAAGGGCAGTGAATGCCAGGATATGTATGCTCTGACTTGCATGCTTTGACATTAACATTTTAAATATATATGTTTTAACATGTAGAACCTTTATGCTAGTCATTTTGTAATGTTTTAGTATAGAGAATTTTGTTATGTTTTTATTAATCATACAAACAAAGCTATGTTATGTATGACTATGTTCCTATATGGTCAATAGGGAGCACTCTTGAGAATGTTGCATTCTCTGAGGCGCCCACCAGTGAACAGGGAATAACCCTAAACATGTTAAACAATGTAGGGGGGGACAGGGATTCGCCTCACAACTACTGGAACCTCGACCTCATGGGGCTTGTGTTGTTGCATTTGAATGTTGCATTTCCTTGCCTGTGTAGGGTTAGAAATAAAAATGACGAGTCTTTGGCTGAACATTGATTTATTGTTCGTACTGTTTACATTTTGAGTTATGAGTGGTGTTCACTGACCTGTATCTACATCCCTGTCAAGAGAGCCTTGACTGCCCTACCACAACTACCACTGAGAGTCAAGTTCAGAAGGAGTACTTGGCGCATTTGAGCGGGATCCATAGTAGGTCGGGCCCTGGGACATCAGGAGTAAAAGACCTCAACCACCACAGCTGAGACCAGTAGCCCCTGAAAGCTCCTTGGGCCTCTCAAAGTGGTTCTGACAATTATATCTTAAAAAGGTATCCAGTTTTAATGGGGGAACTATTAAAGAACAAGTAGGATCACAGTTAAATTATCACATTTTCCGGTTTAAGGGACAAAATGAGCTGCTGGGTGCAGCATTGTTTAGAGAAGTGCACGGTGAGTTTTAGAAAGGCCAATGCAAAGAGAGTTACCATAGTCAATTGCCCTGAGGTGAACTCACGGATCCCTATAAAATTCACAATTGTAACCATGCACTCTTGACTATGGAGATGATTTGAGATTGACGATTGAGTTTTTTTGTCGCAGATGACAACCGGAGTCTTTGCACCATCAATAGAAGTGGATTTGCAATCTGGAATAGTACAAGAATGAATCCAGCAATGTACTGGACTATTGGTATAAGACTGTAAAATGAGGAGGAACTCTATTTTAGAGCAATTTACTTTCAAATGGCATGCAGTGATCTAAACTCTAATGTTCTTCAGTATAAGAAGGGGGAACCAGACATCATTTGGTGAGAACTTGAGGTAAGCTGTATGTCATCAGCATACTTATGATACAAGATTCCTGAGTGCTTCTGAGAGGCTCCACGAGTTCCTAAAAATAGGCTGCATAGAGTTGGAGCAGAAAATGAACCTTGAGGAGGAACCTATGACAATGGAGTTGAGCTGGAGACACGTTTGCTAGATTGTTCAAATAGAAAAAGATCCAAATAAGGGCAATGCATTGATACCTATAAATTCTCTAAGAATGATAATGAGTACTGAATGGTTAACAGTATTGAAGACAACAGATCAATCAAGAGGACAAGAGTTGCCAGCATCAAGCACGTGTTTATGCAACATCTACCACCCATAACAATGCTGTTTCAGCTCTGCAACCCTGTTCGGAGACAGATTGTAAGTTATCTTGAAGCTAATTTCCTTCAATATGTTGACAGTGTTGCAGATTCTGCAGATTTTATAGTGCCTCCCGTAGAAAAATTATTGTCCCTTTTTTAAAAGAAATGAATTTAACCAGATGCCGCCCAGCTTTTTTAGAAGTCCAGAAAATGGATACTGTTTTAACTGTTACTGTGGTTTTAAATTATTTAAAAAGTGTTTTTAAACTAAGGAAACAAATGGTAACTGATATGGTCTAAATTTTCTATTGATCTCCCTCACTGAACTCACAATTATGAGCTGTAATCACTGTAATCATTGTAATTTGTTTTTATGTCTGTCACTTTTATGGTTATTTGTTTTTAACCGAATAAAGTTTCTTGAACTGAACTGAACTGAATAGCAATGCAACTTTTGAAGGTCTTAACAAGTGTCATGGTTTGTGACAGGTGCTAGTTCTCACTTCCACCCACCGTGCATTATTGGCCTCCCCATCCACCCTTTGCTCAAGGTATGCCACTCAGGATGTTTTGCCACCCAAGACTGACGCTGTCATATGTTTGCTGTGCACAATCCGGGGTTATGTTGACCACAGTCATTCCTGTAGCACTCCCCTGTGGCAAGTCTCAATTTGGTTACTGTTCTTTAGTAAATCAACTGATTACCACATTTCACTATGTTAAATGCCAACTATGTTCAATTCCAATCCAATATGTTTGTTTCATGAATATATATGTTACTGGCCTGTGGGCTGCAAGCCATGTGGCAGGCAGATGTAGGAGAACTGGATGATGACTGTCAGGATGCTCTGCAATTCCCTAGAGTGGTGGCCATCAAGGTGACCTACGCCTCATCCAGCAAAAACACTGCATAGAGTGTATTATATGAAAGATTCGCTGTATAAAATAGTTAAAGCTGGGGATGATCAATGCCTGCAACACTATTGTTTAAGAGGCACTTTATTGCACACACAGTGGAGCTGTCCAGCCCTCTGGGTGTTTTGGAATAGAGTAGTGAGTAGGTTAGAGGAGGCTATGGTTATTGCCTTCGAGGGGAGCCCTCTCTGTTATCGTTGGGTATTTGGAGAGAGTTGGAGGTACTGTCATATAAGAGGCTTTTGATTAACTTGGGCTTTCTATTGGCGTGATTGCCCGGGGATGGGGTAGCAAGGTGTGCCCAACACTCTGAGAATAGACAATGGGAATGGAGGTGTGTAGGCTTACAGAAAAACTTGCGTGTGAAGGGAAAGCATGCTCCAATAAATATGAGACTGTGTGTTGGGGGTGGACCACTCAGATTGAAGGGGGGTGATGGAATGGATGCGTCATATCGGTGGGCTAAGCTCCAAGCATAGGGAAGTCTTCAGAATTAAATGAGAGGACGCAGACCTGGGATCAAGTAGGCCATGGGATAGAATCCTGCAGTGGGGAATGCCATAAAAGATGTACAATATGTTGGGGTGGTGATTGGGAGAGTAATTGATATTGTTGTGTACCCCATAACGCCATGTTCATCATGTTTGTTTGTTTCTTTAGTTTGCCAGGAATGTTCTGTATATTTGAACAACTTTTTGTCTATTAAAAACTCAATGAATATAATAAAAAAATATGTTAGAGTCCCAACTCTCAAAACCTCTGTTTATGGTCAATTCTATGCTCAACTATATTAAAAAAGTAATTATTGACAAATTTGTCATGCTTATTCCAAGAACAAATGTATTTTGTATTACTGTTGTTATTCACAACTCAACTATTTACAGACCTGTATTACACAAGTATTTCACATAGGAGTTACCCTTATTCAGGAAAAATAAGTATATTCTGTGAGGAGCAAAGAATTTATCAAAAAAATTAATATGCTCTTTTAAGTTACAACTAAACATTCAACAGCCATGCTCAACTCAAAAAATTCTTTCTATACATTCTTCAATAAGTTCTTTTTAATGTTGCAAAGGCTAACAATCTCCAAGATTCATCAATTTTTCGCAATACCAAAATCTAACAAAAACATAAAAACTGGTATAATGGATTCCCTTATACATGAGTCTGAGTGCCACTTGAACCAACTTGCACTTGTCAACCGTCCTTAACCTTCACCAGGGATGTAATCTAGATACAAAACTGTCTGCCATGAATCAGTGGCATTTGTCCAATAAACCTTCTGTCCACCACACCCATCTCAGAATGCAGAACTCATATTGGTGGATCTTTAATTTTCAATCTAGACCATGATCTTAGTATGTTCTCACTCAATTAATCCAGATCTTAATGTTGCCTTCCAAGAATTAGCATTTCAAATTAATATGTTACCATTAAAAAAATCCCACCACCTCCACAAGCACCAATCACCAGCAATATCTTAGCATATCACTGTGTATCTGTAAATTCTACCTATTTTTTAAGAGCAACCATTTCAAAGACACACTGCCATCATTGCTTTCGTCAGTGTCTTGCGTATGCTACAGACCAGATGTTATGGATAAAACTACAAAGATAAAACTAACTTTATAATCTCCTATATTATTAAGGAGCCTACTTACAAACACTACCTCACTAACCTTTCCGTCCTGTTCGTCATTTAATGTTCACTTAACATGTTGACCAAAACCATCAGTTATAATGCTCACTCACATTCATGCTCTCACACTGCTAGCTTGGAAATCACAATGTTTGTTGACCATATGTATAAACGTACCTTTTGGACAGAATGTGTCAGTCAATCCTAGGGGCATTGACCAAACCCTCTCAATGGACTCAACAAAGATCTCCCTGCACTCTCACTATCATAATATACTAGTATTGCTTAGTTGTACTCTTTAAATGCTCAGCTGTAAAGCTCAAATTCCTAGGAAGCAATAATACCATACTTAATAAAGGTTTCACTCGAGACTGCATGAAATCTCATAGAACCTCCATTTGACAAGATGATCTGTGTGATTTCAAACAGAGAATACCTCTTGTGTGCCTTCTCCCTAATCCCTAACTCCTTCCACCTGTCTTTGCTGTCAGTGCAGAGTGTAGCCTTGAACATGCTCTGAACTGTCAATGGGGAATGAGAATGGTGGATTCCAAGTCGTCCATGCAGCAACATTCAGATCTACAGGTTAGTGGTGACTTGCATCTGACAGCAAGCAAAGGAAGCCCATAATCTTGTCAGTAATTGTTAAGACCTCTTGTGTCAGCAAACGGTTCAGTCAGTAAATACATTGTTGGACCTGGCCCTCCCTGCATGGTCACCCCCAAATATGTTGCCCTAACTCCTCCTGTTTTGCTGATTTCACTTTAGTTGGTTTAAGGATGCAGTGCACTTCACCAGTGCTAAACAGTACTAAAGTGCTTGTGCTATCTCCCTAAAACATGGTAAAAATTGCCTACACCCGGTTGCCACATTTAATTGACTTGTAAGCCCCTAGTAAAGTAGTCCTACATGTACCCAGGGCCTGAAAAATAAATGCTACTGGTGGGCTTGCAGCACTCATTGTGCCACTCACTAAAGTAGCACCTTAAAAACATGTCTCAGCCTGTGATTGCACCCCGAAGGGCAGTTTTAAGCTTCAATGTTCTACTGCCAAAATTTGCCAGGCCTACCCCATCCTTTTTAACACATAGGAGTTAACCCTAAGGTAGGCCCTAAAGGCCCGTAGGACAGGATTCATTGTATTTAAAAAGCAGGACACGTGTTCTTAAGATTTACATGTCCTGGAAATGAAAATCCCCTAAATATGTTTTTCACTTATGTAAGTCCTATCTCTCTTATTGAATAACAGAACATTTCTTCATTACATTAAATAGGTACTAGCTTTTGATTAGGAGCAGGTAGAAATGTCATGTTTAGACTCAAATGAATTGTAATATAAAATCCTCTTTATTGGTAAAGTAGGAGTTAAATCGCAATTTTGGAAAAGCCACTATTAGAAAGTTGACATTTCACTGCCCTAATTATTTGTGCCTTATGTCTGTGCCCGGGGTCACATGACTGAAAAGCTCGACAGCTGGTGGTTGTATATTCTTGCCAAACAGTGAGACGAGGTAAAATGGACGAAGGCAGGATGGGACATCCTGCATAAATGGCTGGGGCAGAGCTGTTCCCTGCCCTACTTATATAAAAAAAGAGGCATGCCTCCAGCACACACAAAGGAACCTAACATTAGTCCTTTGTCACCCCAGACTTCTTGAAGCCTTGAAAGTGGAAAGGAAAAACTTTCCAGATGTGGAGTTAGTACAGGGGAATCCCCCACTTCAAAGGCTGGCCCGAAGCAAAATGAACACCCAGAATCACTCCTAGCCCTGTGGACATTACAGAAGAAGGACTGCCTTGTTCTGCAGAGGACTGCCCTTCTGCTTGATGCCTGCCTTGTTCCCCAGAGGATTGCCCGGCTTCTTGAGGCCTGCCTTGTTCCCCAGATAACTGCCCTGCTGCTTGAGTCCTGCTCTGCTCTCTGAGTAGAAAGACTGGTCCTGATCCCGTCATCCCAGGCCAACCTGAGTGACTCCAAGGATCAGTTGGCTGACCTCTCGTTCTGAGCTACAGTGACACAACAAGCTCCAAACACCTCTCTGCAACTGCCCAGCTGACCTAATGCAACTGGACCCATCTGAGCCCTGCTGGCCTTAGCTAGAGGTAGTTCCTTATCCGCAAGAGGTGCCTTTATCGGTCCTGAACCCTTTGCTGGCGTCTGAGTTCACTCCTCTGTGAAGAAAGGTGTAATCCTGAGGTTTTGGGCTATTTGAGACCGAGAATGGGCCCATTTGCCAAGACTCTGCTGCCTGTGAATGCAGCCAAAGCAAAGCTCCGGTGTACCCAACTCTTTGCACTATATCGACTGCCAGCAACGACCGGCAATTCGAGATCAGCCTGCTGTGACTGCCAACCCGAAGCTCGAGGCCGACTAGATCTATGTGCTACATCTATACCCATCAGCAACACCATCTCTGCTCTTTGCGCTACAGCAATGACCATCCGTGACACTCTACCTGCTACCTCCTTCACTAAGAACTAAAATATTTGTGGAAGGTTTTGAGAAGGTAACTTTTCCATCTCGACTAACATGTTCCCGGTCCCTGTAACGCAGTCGACCTGAACTTGCGACTTTCCTCTGGTCTAGCATGACCAGAAATCTGCAAGTGGCACTTTGAACTTTTAGGCACTATAATTACCTTTAACTTTAAAATTGCATATCTCTTGTTTTACGCAGTGGAATTTTCTCATTCTGGTATCATTTAATTTATTGAAATGTACTCTATGTTTCTAATTTGGTTTGGGATTTTTCTGTGTTTGTGTTTTCACTTTATTACTGTTTCTGTGCAACATACATTCTTCACACTTTGCCTCAAAGTTAAGCCTGACTGCTTTGTGTCAAGCTACCAGTTAAGCACATGTGATTTTTGTGGTTCACCCTGACAAGGATTGTGGTCATTGCCCGAGAGGGGCTTCCACTGCCCTCAACCAATTTCCCAATTTCTTAAAGACATATTTTGGCACACTTTGAGGCAATCAGGAAAAGCTCATTGAGCCAGAGATAGGTTGTAACAGACTAATCCAATGAACTAAAAGTTGAGTAGCCATCCCTTTAACGGCGCTAGCCAGTATCACCTCTGTACAGTAATTGGAGATATTCACTTTAGAAATACTTTTAGAGAGTGTCCACTGATACCACATCAAATTGAAGCCAAGTTGACTGTATATTGCGATAAAAGTTCAAATGATCCTTTGAGTCAGGATTTGGCCACCAGAGAGTTTGATTGACTTCACTTTATCATTAAGCAATTTTACAAATTCTTCCCCTTTAGTAGCAGGGCCTTTAAAGGTGTGAATGTGAGCAAGACTATTAGCTGCTTTGATTATGTAAGTGTTGCTTGGGCCGATTTTCAGCAGAGTCAGTAAGAGATTTGCTATGAAGACTAATTGCATATAAAATAGGGCCATTGACTAGTTTTCAGCAGCTCAGAGTTTAATTAAGTTATAGGTAGGGCAAAAATGAACAGAGTTTAGATCTTTTTATCTTGGTTTTTAGGGGAGCTACCTCTTTAATGACATTTAACACACATTTGTTATGGCTTGATGTGTAAATATTGACATCTTTGTTAGGGCAGATGGGAGAGAAAAGAAACAGCACAGAGCTCACATGCACACTGGACCATATATTTTCTAATTGGAAGTTCGTAACCCACTTCCATATCTCACAGGCAATGTTCTTTTCATGCAGTGCAATAATACAAAATATATACTCCTGATTTCACCTCAAATTCTGATGGAGATAACTGGAAATCGCTCTCATGCCCTGAAAGAAAGGCAGTCTCCCGATCTCTGAATATAAGGTTCAGAATTTCACTCAAACTGATCATAAATAATTCACCAACCGATTTATATTAGCTGGGCATTCCTCTGGTATCAGCGTTACTTAATACAAGCAAAGAAATGTTGCTTACCCTAAGGTGACGTATCATTCAGGTAGCTACCACATCAACATCATATTCTCAATATCAGATGCTTTCACTAAATAACAATAAAAACCCTGCCCAATTCTAAATTCAATTCATGTCTCACTCAGACTTTGTGAAAACATTCTGTCACCCACACAGAGACATACTCACTCTGTCTCTTGGTCACAAATGATTCCGACATATGATAGTAAAGGTGGAGATGAATGGTTCATTAGTACCGTCATAATTGTATTTCACGTCTTTTTTTTTTGTTTGTTTTGTTTTTATTTAGGCAGGATCTGTACCAGCCCTAACTAAAGCTTACCCATATTTTTTTTTTACATAACTGTTGAAACACATTTGTCTTGAGTTATGCACATGTCTAGTTAGCAGATGTTTTTAGCTTCCGGTAACTGACTTCATTTGAAGCTGTAAACATGGAATTTTAGTGCACCCTGAGGTGTTTCTTCTGATGAGCAGTGCAACTGTCCTCAATTAGGCACGGTTCCTGCGTCCCTGTTCCTGGACGAGGAGGTGCCTCTGTTTACTGGGTCTAGAAATATGCTTTTGGTCTATTAGGTAAGAAAACAGTTTATGTCCCAACGCTAATGTTAAACTTATAACGTGGAAACTAAATGTGGAGGAAAGTTCAGCTACCTTAATGCAATGCTCATATGTAGGTTTATACAATTGCATCAACTGTGCAGCTGGGGATAGGATAAGAAAGGGGAATCAAGAAAAAAATGACAAAGCCAGAAGCAGGCCTTCAATCATTGCATGAAAAAATCGACAGACTGGGAGACGTTTTGCTGAAAACACATTTAGAGATTTGGAAAAAAGTTTTCAAATAGTTAAATGGGTTTAGTACATTTTAAAAATGTGGTTTTATCAGTAACAAGCCCTCTAATTTAATTTAGTGGCCCACAGGGGTTTGCAGCCGATACTATTAGCACATCTGGCCCAATGTCCCCAATGTCTCCTTGCATAGGACTCAGATACTTTTTCTGCTAGGTAGCGCCAAGCTGAGCATGGCAGTCGCAGTCAGAACATGTCAGATGTCCTGTCCTAAGTAGGGTAGATCTTATGAGCCATGTCAGCTTGTAGTCTATTGCTGAACCGGATAATTCCTATCGCAGAGCCGGCTGTGGCTCAATTGTAAAAAAAAAAACACCAAAAAACAATGTTACCCCAAATAATAGTCATTTTTTATTTGATTCCCTATTACTACCAATCTCTAAATTAGACCCTTACTAATCTTAAAGTAACACCATGTTCTGAGTCCTAGCTCTTACACAAGTCAATAGATGGATGCATAGAATGGAGAATTTGCCTAAGAAGAAACCTCTGCCTGCAGTCAGTGCCCAATTAGATTGCTCTTTTCATTCCAGACTGTCTACTACATTCACACTAGTGTTGCCATAGGTTAGTTTTGCGACATTTCAATGGGTTCTCCGTAATGCACATCATCAATGATCCCTAGTGCATATTAGGAGATTGAGGGGTCATCAGCCCAAATGCTTTGGAATCCAGGAAAATGATGGACAGTTTGCTGTCTTCTGTGCTAATGTCAGTCTAGCATGTTCTTTGTTAAGATGCATTTCTTGTATTCATATTCAATGGCCATGGGCTCTAAGAAGTAGGGAAGGAAAACAAAATAAAGCTGCTGGTGTGTAAGGTTTGTGCAATATGTAAATTTAGCTAGCAATCTAGCACTAAGAAGCAAAATCATATAATGTTTGTGAAACATTATGTAACAATGAGTGGCTTAACTCAAGGTCCAATGCCAGATACATGGCTACAAGTTGTGAAAGAAGTGGGAAGAGAAGCTGGAGCAATTAATATTAGTAAAGTTAGAACAGATGAAAAACTAGGTAGGAGATAGCAACACTTAGATTGTTGGATGCATGAATTAGTAAGGTGGCTGTCGTGCTATAAGCAAGATGTTGGCTTTATTTAGTTAATGCTAATGCTGATGGCTTTATTTAGCTAATGCTGATCATGTCTATATAAAGCAGATATCTCTCGAGTGCAAGCCTGCAATGAACACTGAATAAGTACTGATGAGATGCTGCTATGCAATTTACTGGTATATGTTGTTTAAATAATAAAAACAATAATAGCGACAACGATTGCATCATTCACATAGAACACAGTCCCTGAGCTGGCCATAATCAATATTGGGGGTGGAACTGTTCTTTCAAAGAGCAGAAGGCCAAGAAAAATAAGACAATATGAAACAACTCCTCTCTGAACAAAGTGAAAAGAAAACCTACCTAAAAGAAACTGTATTCAGTACAACATCCAGACTTTCTAAAGCTCAACACCAAGGGGCCGATGTAGGTACCAAATACCGGTCGGAAACGGCCGATTTCGGCCGTTTCCGACCGGTATTTGGCCTACTGAGATGTAGGGGACCTTTTTTTGTCCGATTCGGTATTTTACCGATTCGGTGAAATTACCAAATCGCAAAAATACCGAATCGGTAATTTTACCGATTTTTTAAATTTGGGATGTAGGTGGGACTACTTTCAGTCCCACAGGCCCTTCAGATTCGGTATTTTAACACCCAATCCAATTGGGTGTTAAAATACCGAATCCAGGTGTGCATGCACATGTGTGCATGCACACCTATGCCATGTGACAGACAGACATGCCCTTAGGGCATGTCTGTGTGCAACATGGCTCACATGCCTCTTTTTGGGGTGCTGGAGGGTGTCAAAGTGACACCCCCTGCACCCTTGCACAAATCAATGCCCATTGATTCTTATGGGCTTCAAGGCCCATAGGAAGCAATGGGGGATACCGAATCGGTATTTACAGAATCGCTAAATACCGAATCTTACAGATTCGGTATTTACCGAATCTGAAATACCTACATCTCCCCCCCTCTAATTTACCACTTCATAAATACCGATTCGGTATGATTCGGTATTTATGAAGTGGTAAATGTAGATTTACCTACATCGGGCCCCAAGACCGAAATCTTGCTCTTCGGGAACAGAACATCACTGTGGCACTCCACCTGGTGGCCAACAGAGCTAAAACTGACACCCACTCCCACCTACCATGCCAAGAACCTCAGGATCATTAATGACAGCAAATACGAGCATAATTCAAACTACTCAGCCACCCTCTCAAAGCACTACATAACACTGGACCACCATACCTCAACAATTACCTCTGCTTTCACAAACCTTCCGGACACCTCAGCTCATCTTGACTCCTACTTACACAAATCCCATGCATACGTAAAACCAGATCCGGTGGTTGAGCATTCCACACTACCTGCTACTGCACATAAGACCCTCCTCCCCACTTCTTGAATTCTACAATAAGCTAAAAACCTGACTTTCTGAGTAGTCCCATTAGGACATAGGCCCTAGGTATGCCTTGAATGTGTAGTCTCGCACATGTTCATCACCAGGAACCTTATTCCTCTTCTAACTAGCTGGAGGCAAGGGGCCCTGCTCGGAGGTCTTCCCAACTCCACTCAAACTCCTCAAAAGGCATCAGCACATCACATTGAAGTTCTAAAGAAGTTTTTTGGGTGTACATCTGAACTACACTGGCTTCCCATCCAGTATCACATTGTATTCAAGGTAAGCCACATCACATACAAGGGCACCAGAACTGGCACACATATATATTTGGATGTGAAAAACAACCTCAGGTGGAGAGCACCATAGAGAATCCAGGACATTCTTAGCATGGAAAGTAGCTGTAAACTGCAAAAACAAAAAGAAACCAGAAGACACGTCTTCTCCATCTATGCTGCACAATCTAAAGCAACATCCTTACAAACATCAAAATGACCCCAACCCTCTACAATTCTGAAAAGAGCTGAGGACTTATCTCTTCAGAAAACATTACATCTCTCATTGGGATCTTCTGTTGTTTCCCTTGTGGCCAAGGCACATCCTCTCTATACTGCTGCACCCCGGCAACACTATGTGGCCCATTTTCTTTTTCTTATTGTGTGTGGAGCAACATAAACACACACTGGGGCAAATGAGTATGGACAAGCAGCAGATCAAAGCAGAAGACCACAGTTCCTGGTGACTGAGGAAGCAGGACACCTTTCCATGGTCCTCGAGTTTCTTTGGCCTAGAACCTGGTAAAACATAAACAAGGGTGTGAAATTAATTAAAGCTATAAGAACTGAGAAGTTGAAAAGTTAAAAATATTGAAAAGCCTGGCTTAATTTTTTTGACACTGGCATTTTTTTAATCACCTTATTTACAAAGTGATGCTAGAACCCTTTAGTGTAATTATTTCATTGCTAGCACCTATTTTTAACAACACCAGTTCGGCTAGCATGACTTACCAAAAATGATATGCAAGGTAGGTGTTCTCTCGGAAAAACACTTGCAAAACACACTCCGGCATATGTAGAAGCATTTTCAGGAACCCTGTTAAAAAGAAAAAACTACTGCTAGGACCTAGCTGCAGTTTTTTATTCCTAGGAAATAGCTGGTCTTAAAAATTGCACTAACACACTTGTATAAAAAGTACAACATACCCAAATCACCTTGGCAAGTTCACCTACACCATGGATCAATTGCTTTTGCAGCTAGGAGAACCCAATAGACCACTACCCTCACCACCACAGAGGCAACGCAAGAGAAGGGAGCAGACATACTATCAGAGGATCACCCTCATTGACCTCAGGAAAGAGAAGGTCATAGCTCAATACTGGCTCAAGAGGGTGTCCATTGTCCGCCTCCTGCAATAGATCGCCCCTAAGGCTGCAGCCTAAATCGCAGCGCTGCACCAATTGCCCTCCGCAGGCTAAGCTACTCGCTGTCCTGCACATGCTGGCGTCAGGAACGTTTCAACCCACCACAACCAGTGTGACAGGAGTATCCCAGGCATTCCTCTCCAGGTTACTCTCCACCGTTGTGAATGCCATCATAAGCTTCACACCACAGTACCTCTACTTCCCCAACTCCGCAGCAACAAGAGGACAACAGGCAAGGCTTTATGCCATTGTTGGATACCCACATGCACAACTTTTTTGTAAGTAATGCATTCTCATTTCAAGTACATGACTGTGTGCAAAGTGAATGTAGAAAAGCTGGACACAAGCCACAACTGAGTTAAATGTTGTACTCACTTTCATCAATAGTGTTGACTAATGTAACACTTATTTCTCCTTTTTTCAGCTGACCAAGGGTATACAAGCAGGGGTATGTACTAATGCTGTGGGGTAATGACACCGGTGAAGTTGCCGCAATAGCAAGCACATATGACATACAACCAAGCTCTAGACTGCACCAGGTCTACTGTTGAATGGACTTTTGAAGTCCTCAAGTCACGGTTCCACTGCCTTGATACATCTGGGGGTAGATTACTCTACTCTCCACAGATGGTCTGTAAGATCATTTTGGTATGCTGTATCCTTCACAACATATGTGTCAGGTCAATGTGCCATTGCCAGAAGACAAAGTGGAACAGGAAATGCTGAATGATAGATAGGGAGGAGATGAGGAGCCTATACAATCTGCTACATCAGTAGCAGCAACAAGGCAGAGGGGTAATATTATCAACAGTATTTTCACCGATTAATATATAACATTAATATTCTTAGTAAATGTGGTATAGTGAAAAATGTGCCTCTGTCTAACACCTGCATGTCCTGAAACGTCATGTGATTACATGGCTGGTACTGCACATGTGCTCCAAAGAAGCGATTTGTGCTTCATGCATGTGTCATTTCTAGTTTTGATTGTGCATTACAGTACCAATTTCATACATAAAGGGACTATGGTACAAATCGTTGCACAGCTGTCATTTCCCATCTTACAACATGTCATTTTATCCTGTGACTGTGCTAGAGTCTTTTGAAGGTGTACCATAGTGATGTGCCTTTGATACTCCTTGGCATACCTCCTCTGATTTGGCTAGCATCCTTGATGTCTGCCATGTCTAACTCTGCTTAGCTAATCCCTATTTGTTATCTGTTGTACTAGGCTTAGGGATGCCTGGAAACAATATTGTACAATGACATCAACTCAGCAGCACTGACAGGTAAACTACACAAGCTACTTTGTGGACAAGTACGTATGAATACAAATGTATGTAGGCTAAGCATTTAGTGTGTTTTTTACAGAGGGCATCCAGAAACCATTACCTGAGTATGTATTTGAACAGAGTCGGCTCCTCCATGTGGGCGGAGGAGCATCGCCCCACTGCTTTCTCGCAGTGCGAGAAGCATAAACATAAAATGGTATTATAAATACCATTTAATGTTTCTGCTTCTCGCACTGAGAGAAAGCAGAAGGGTCTGGTTGGGGGCAGGTGGGTTCTAGGGCAGGGGAGGACTGGCTTGCCCACGGTTCTGGGCACTGATTGTTTGGTCAGCCCAAAGTCATTCGCACTCTCCATTCTCTCCATGTAGGCTGAATGCAGCCTACATGGAGAAAATGGCCTCCCCATAGACTCTTGTGTGGTTGGTGTCCCAACCAATCACAATGCTGCCATTGCAGCTTTATGATTGGCTTACGGGAGGGGAGGGGGGCTCCCTGCTTCCTGTTGCAGAGGTTGACGACAGACAGAGGACGCGGGACCGGGCCGGCGAAGGTATGTTTTTTGTTTTAAATTAAACCTCCCCCCGCGTGACCCCCTATCTGTGTGACCCCCACGGCCCCCATCCGGGAGTCATGCCAGCAGCGACTGTATGTGAATTGTGTAGGTGCCCAGCATCAGCCAAGTCAGCTACATGTGTTAGGAATGATGCCAATCTGCACGAGGATGTTTTAAATGTGCATCAGGTGCATTTTTAAGAGTTTCACGTGTATGTATGACTGAGCAATCCTAACAAATGTGCATCAATCCAGGCATGTCAACTGTGTCATCTGAAGACTTACAACCTGATAGGCCACATGGCCAATAGTTTAGCATATGTACTGTGGTGTACTTGCTTCTCATATATGTGTTAAACAGTTTCATAATGTTCAGTGCTTCGTAAGTCTTGTAGCTGGACCCCTTACCCCGGCGCTGAGATGGCCAACTTCAGCAACCCAAACTTCACCAGTGAGTGCCTTCATTTGTGCCTTCATTTGTGTATAAGTGTGGTGCAAGGAGTGTGTGTCATATCAGATGTGCAGGGAATTGCCTGATTCATGGTGCAGCATACTCACAATTTGACTTCTTGAAGAGTTGGAATAGGTAATGGATAGATGTGGTAACTGGTTTCATGTGTATCAGCATCTGACTAGTTCTGTTAGGTAAAAGTTGCCCATCTTGAAATGACAACATGAAAGTTGTGTATGAGGTGTGCCATTTTCCAAGTATCTACAAAAGGGGGTGGTGATGGATGGAGCATCTGAATCAATCAAACACTCACACCCAGTCAAAAGATCTGGGTTTATTCCATCACCGTTCTTTAGCCCACTCTGCCACCCCAGTTCAGACATGGCTATATGCAAATCAGTCTGACCCTGTGCCTCATGGGAACAGTCCAGCCCGAACTGCCAAGCCATGTCTTCCCTGGACCGGAAACAAGCTTCCGAGGACCGGTTTCTGGCATTCCAGCCGTCTTCAGCCCGGCTTGCTTGAATCCAGTGGCAAAGTGAGCAAGGCACTCACGTCTGAGCATACCCTGCCACACTTATGGCGGCCAAAAGCAATACAAAAGGGGGTGGTGATGGATGGAGCATCTGAATCAATCAAACACTCACACCCAGTCAAAAGATCTGGGTTTAATCCATCACTGTTCTTTAGCCCACTCTGCCACCCCAGTTCAGACATGGCTATATGCAAATCAGTCTGACCCTGTGCCTCATGAGAACAGTCCAGCCCGAACTGCCAAGCCATGTCTTCCCTGGACCGGAAACAAGCTTCCGAGGACCGGTTTCTGGCATTCCAGCCATCTTCAGCCGGGCTTGCTTGAATCCAGTGGCAAAGTGAGCAAGGGACTCACGTCTGAGCATACCCTGCCACACTTATGGCGGCCAAAAGCAGTACAAAATGGGGTGGTGATGGATGGAGCATCTGAATCAATCAAACACTCACACCCAGTCAAAAGACCTGGGTTTAATCCATCACTGTTCTTTAGCCCACTCTGCCACCCCAGTTCAGACATGGCTATATGCAAATCAGTCTGACCCTGTGCCTCATGGGAACAGTCCAGCCCGAACTGCCAAGCCATGTCTTCCCTGGACCGGAAACAAGCTTCCGAGGACCGGTTTCTGGCATTCCAGCCATCTTCAGCCGGGCTTGCTTGAATCCAGTGGCAAAGTGAGCAAGGGACTCACGTCTGAGCATACCCTGCCACACTTATGGCGGCCAAAAGCAGTACAAAATGGGGTGGTGATGGATGGAGCATCTGAATCAATCAAACACTCACACCCAGTCAAAAGATCTGGGTTTAATCCATCACTGTTCTTTAGCCCACTCTGCCACCCCAGTTCAGACATGGCTATATGCAAATCAGTCTGACCCTGTGCCTCATGGGAACAGTCCAGCCGAACTGCCAAGCCATGTCTTCCCTGGACCGAAAACAAGCTTCCGAGGACCTGTTTCTGGCATTCCAGCCGTCTTCAGCCCGGCTTGCTTGAATCCAGTGGCAAAGTGAGCAAGGGACTCACGTCTGAGCATACCCTGCCACACTTATGGCGGCCAAAAGCAGTACAAAAGGGGGTGGTGATGGATGGAGCATCTGAATCAATCAAACACTCACACCCAGTCAAAAGATCTGGGTTTAATCCATCACCGTTCTTTAGCCCACTCTGCCACCCCAGTTCAGACATGGCTATATGCAAATCAGTCTGACCCTGTGCCTCATGGGAACAGTCCAGCCCGAACTGCCAAGCCATGTCTTCCCTGGACCGGAAACAAGCTTCCGAGGACCGGTTTCTGGCATTCCAGCCGTCTTCAGCCCGGCTTGCTTGAATCCAGTAGCAAAGTGAGCAAGGGACTCACGTCTGAGCATATCCTGCCACACATTTTCCAAGTATCTGACAATGCCAATGTATGTGGTAATGGAAGAACAATTTGTAATGGCTAGGGTATGAGTGCTACATTATGCATGTCATCTGCACATGCAGAATAAATGTGTGCATGTAGTTAGTGGTGTTATGGTCCACTGTAGAGTGGCATCATGTCAAATATGATCATTTTCACATGCCACTGTATGATGTGGTGTACATTTCCTGCATCCATTGTAACATCTCATGCTTATAGGTAGGTAGTAATATGTACTGAAATGGTTCCTTGTCCCATCAATTCAAAAACATTATGACACAAGTAATGTACTGTCAAGACATGACACATCTGAAAGTGTAAAATACCTATGGCATAACGGCCATTGTAGGATGCTCAAGGTACACCAATACACAAACAATGTGAAATTGTGTATCAATTCATGGGTACTGAAACAAGTATGTTTCCAAACATACCCTGTATGGAGATGGACATTTATTACTTCTGCCTATGGTGTTGGTATAGCGCAGTCTATTAAATCAGTTACCTTTGCAAATAGGCCCATCTACATCAGATATGCTAGCTGTAGATATATGTGTAGTCAATCAAAGCCCAGGGTGTATGTTGGTTGTTGGGGCAACTGACTTAGCTGTAATTGAAAATATGAGAGGTATACTTATGTTGTTATGTGTACCTAGTCAGCCTATGACTGATATTTGGCGTAAACTTTTTCCACAGACAACATGACCCCAGAGGATAGAGAACATTCCAGAAGAGAAAGGTGCACTACCAGCACATCAAACGGGTACCAGACCGAAAAGGCCATGGGGCAGTGGTCTGTGTTCCCCAGGGGCCCACCAACAACCAGCAGAGGAAGCGTGGCCAGCTGTCTACAACCGATGGCAGGACCAACACAGGCACCAACTCCAAGCACATCTCAGAGTTGACCTTCACACAGAATGGCACCCACATAATAGCCCACAGAAGGGCAGGCAAACTTTTAGCTGACATGTACTGAGGAAATAGAAATTTTACGTGGCCAGTGTGTCCCCTACATGCACCCTATGTATGTACATATACCCCATGTAATGTCCATGTCACCATGCAATTCCCTTCTCATGCCTGTAATAATAATGCCTCTGCATTTCCGTTCAATGTTAGCATGTTAGTTACCAGGCCCTCCATGAAAGAAACGTTAATTCTGCACTGAGGCCTATGTTGCCAATGCATTTACATGGTACACGTTTAAAAGTCGAGATGAACTCGTTTTTGTGGCTCAGCCGAGCCAGGACCCGAATTCAGGCTCCATGCCTCCTGACACTCTGAAAGCTGCAATTTAGTTATGTATCCCTGACCTCTCACTTACTTCCTGCTCAGCCGAAAGGTGCCCAGCTCGGCCTGCCAAGACAGTATTTTGCCTACAGTTATCTGCTCTGCTCTACAGAAACACATTCCTGCTTAATGAAAAGGGTAAACATATTCCGCCTGCAGAAGATAGGGCCTAGCCTTTCTGTCTCCATTCAAGTGATTTACAGAACCCGCATCCATAGAAGGCCCATGGCCCCATGCAATGCACAAAGAAATATATGCACACACTAGCATTTAGTGATGAGCAGCCTTTGCTCAAGCGACCTTTAAGTCAGATAATACATCCTCCAAACTCAAGATATCAGATATTACCAGAAGTGCAGGTCGTCCTGACATTCAAGACTCCTCTACTAGCACGAAAGTCAGCTCACCCCAGCTTCCCCAGTTACACGTCAATTCTACGTCATGACCAAGTTTGCGCACACAAGTAGGGTAAAGGTTCCTGCTGACCATGCAGACCCCCTCCATGTATCCACCCACCTATGACACACCTATGACTCATCAAGTGAACACCCACGTGTACGCCTTCTTACACGCCCTTTTCACGCCCATGTGCTCTTATCTCTCTCTTTCACTTGCTCCGCCTGGAGCGCTCCGCCTTCTCTATGCAAGTTAATGTATGTTTTAACTATAAATAATGAACTCTGTGAATAAAGTTCAGATGACGATCCTTCCTGATCCCTAGTGGTGATGGAACCCGATTATCCCTTAACTCGAGTTACTGAATGAAGCCCTTCTGAATCGGACATCACGGACTCTGCCTCTCATTATATGCATGATCCTTGTTAATGTATAGAAATTCTGACAGGGTAATTTTTTTATTTACCACATAATCTGGTGCCCGAATAGGGACCAGTCCCCTTCCCCACGCGCCGGCGATGTAGGTCCAGCCCCCTGCCCCCTTCTACAGCCGTGACGGACTTCAAGTGTACACAACAGCGGGACTTCCTGCCTACTCCCTCAGGCCCACGGAGGAGACGGAGACTGCGACCAGGCATCCACACGAGGCGGTGAGGATTGCGGACCATCCCAAGCAGAGCCCAAGTCGAGAGAGCAAGGTCCGAGGTATCCCGAGGCCCACCTGTTCCGAGGCGCATGCGCAGCACCGCAGTCACGCAGTATCGAGTTTCCGAGGCCTTCAAGTTCTGCTTCCCGGTGAGTACCTTATTGGGAACGCATAGAGACGGGTTCATTTATTTGAGCCCGGTAAAGACGTGTCTGGGTACACAGACACGGTAAAGACGTGTCCCCTTCAGTGGGCACGGTAAAGACGTGTCTCTTTATGAGACCGGTATGGTTGTACTGTTTTGCAGTACATAAAGTAAACAGTTTTTCAGGACCATGTTTTCTCCTATGTACTAGTTAGGATGTATCTGTTTTTAATGTATTAGTGTTGTTGCATGAATGGTTGTTTTCAGTCTATTCTTGTGTACATTGTGTTTTCGTTAAAGTTAGGTTCCAACATGCCACTGTTTTCGAAATTACGTCAGATAGGGACCAGGAAAGGGATACTCGAAGAGTCAGTTCCCGTCCCGCCTAGACACACCCCTGGCCATTTTATGTATCAGAAGCATGGGCTAGATGCCATACTGTTCTTAGACTTATGGGTAGATTACCCGAAGGATCTAGAAGAAAAGTATAGATGGCCTGTCTCAGGAACATGGGATGCTAAATGCATTATGAAAGTAGAGGAAGCGCTATGGAAAAAGAAAGCTAGACAGTCCCAGAAGGATGCCATTGAGTTATGGCGTAAAGAAGCGCATAGGAGAACAGAGAAAGAATTCCACAAAGCAGAGAGAAGTAAAGAGGCAGCAGAAAAAGCCAGAGAAAAAGAACTAAAGGAAGAGGGGGAACGGGTCAAGGCAGAACAAGCAGATCGAGAAAGAAATGCCCTCATTATGGGCATGTATCCCGTCCTCGCTGAAGGACTAGCTAAAGTGACCCCCTCAGAAGTACCTAGTAATCGGCCGCCACCACTGATACCGACTAAAGTACGTAGGCATAGACAGACAGAAGCTGAGGCTTTTATTTCCTCCTATTTAGAGGAGCCTGCTCCGGATTATGTAAACGCAGAATTCCCTCCTCCTGTCCCTTCCGTCAACAATCCTTTTCTCCCTCCGCCCCCAACACAGGATCAGCTTACACAACTGCGGCCTCCAGTGGCAGTAAAAGACGACTTAGGCCAAGGGGCAGTGGGAGGGGGGTCCACAAACACGCCACAAACACCGCCGCAAACGCGAGCACTGCAAGAGTTAGGACTACAACAAACGCCACAAACGACAGCATCACCCTATAAGCATAATGTAACGATTTCACATTGTATATACGATCCAGTACCAGGTGTAGGTGCAATGCTCGTGTTCTCACTACGATTAAGACGCGCTGTAGAGTATCTGATCACACTACCAGGCATGAAGGACCATTTAGACAAAATATACCATTTCATTAGAACGGGGGAGGGATCCGAGAGTATAGAAGAGGCCATGGGACAAAGAAAGGTGGAGGTACAACGCGCAATTTTACATTTTTTGATTAACTGTCTGATCAGGGAACAAGACCAGCCAGACAAAGGAGTAACTAGAGGTATGACTGATTGGAGTGACAACATAGCTGCCGGTAAACATGATACAGTGGGAAAGACAGAATGCATGTACAAGAAAATACGAAAAGAGATTCTAAACTTACACAGGAAAGAGTCTGACAAGGAAGAGGATTCAGCATCAGACGATGCTGAGCACGTAACAGAGGAAGTGGGTAAAATAAATTACGTAGGCAGAGCACGACAGTTTGACAGACCCATATGCCTCGACTACCGCAAAAAGGGACCTCCTATAAAAGAAAGATATTCCCTCGAGAATCTATTCCAAGCTACTGAGAACGCACTAAAAAGACGAGTAGAGTGCGATAGACCCCACACCATACACGAACAGGAATTGGCCCGGTCAGCAATCCAATGGGTGTCTAATTCTAACATATATAATGGTGACGTAGTGGCCCAGACCTTTTTGAGTCTTTCTCCGAACGAACAGCGTTTGGCTAGTATTTACATGGTCCAACATTTGATAACGTTGTACAAGAGTCAGCATTCTGATCCCGGTCCCTTGTATAAATTACTGGACGATGTACTTCTAGATAGATGGATAGGCCTAGGTACCGAATTAATTAATGTCATTCTGGACCAACGACATAAGTACTTGACTTTTCTGACCACGTGCATGATTCCTGCCCCACACCACGACAGAAAGAGCTTCCACATAGACAGACAGAACCCCCTAAGAGAGGTTCATCCTCGTTAGAAATACAGGGGGTGAGCTTCAGCGAGTATATGTTTACACACCCTTGACGAAAATAGAAATACTGGAAATGAAAAAGATGTTGCCCTGCCATGATAAAGACCAGGAGGGGTTCCACCGTGAATTAAAAGACATTCTCCGCATAGGGGATTACACGTACGCTGACATCATTAAATTATTGAAAGTACTGCTACCTGCAGGCATTTATGAAAAGCTTAAAGAGAAAGACTGGGAGGTGGGAGAGAAAAAGATAAATTGGACAGAATTGGAAACAGAGGATAGAACACGGCTCCCTGGTATTGGTCTTGGGGAAAAAGCTAAAGCACTACCTGAACTCTTGATACAGGTCCTGCCAAGATTATTGATTACTAAAAAAGAAGATTGGGATGCTATTTCAGCCTCTAAACAGAAACCAGACGAGGACACCAGTGATTTTTATTCTAGATTCGAGAAATGCTTTACTATTAATAGTGGCCTTAAGCCAAGTAGTGAATCATACCCACATCTTTTTGTGAGCAAACTAGTAGAGAATTCCTTACCCCCGATCAAGAATAGAGTACTGAAGGTTGAGAGTACCTGGCAAGCAAATAGCCCTTCCCAAATGTTGCAAATGTTACAATATCACCAGAACAGAATTAGAGAGGAACAGGAACATGAAAAGAGACGCATGAAAGATACGAAAATGAAAGTGCTAGTTGCACAATCAGTACCAGCTAATGGGAATAAAAAGGGCACGACACCTGTTAAAGGGAACTGTAATTATTGCAAGCAACCAGGTCACTATGTAAACGAATGTGCTGTCCTGAAACACAATATAGCTACAGGCAAGACAAAAGAAAGACCGCATCCTCCTAGACAGAATAGCACCCCACAGAACACGCAACAGACAGTAGCTCTACCACAACCAATCGCTGCCACACAACAAGTCACGCAACAAATGTACCAGTACGCACAGTCGGACTATCCAGAATATCAGCAATACTCATGAAACAGCCTAGAGAGGGAGGTTGGCTTGCCCCTTATTGAGGTTCCTGTAGATCAGAGGTCTTCAATCTATGGGGCGCGACCCCCAGGGGGGCCGTGGAGTCATCAGAAGGGGGTCGCGCATTCACAAGCCTCCCGTCTGCCTCATATCCAAAACGTTTCCTCTTCGTTTTGGATTAGAAATACTTGCATCTCAGGAGGCTCTCTGATTGGAGGACTAGGTAAAATAAGCCAATCATAATGGGCTACGTCATCAAAACATGTCCTCCAATCAGAGAGACTGCAGCGTGCATACAAGGAAATGCCCGCAAACTTTGTCCATAAAGATGGACCAGAATCTTTGCAATGCAGCCTGTGCTTCGAGGGAGTTCTGCAATATTCACGCCGTCACTGCTGCCTTCCTTGGCCATCTCTGCTTTCACCTCGTGTGCTGCTTTGTGGCTCGTTGCTGCCTCTTCATTAGGATCTCCGCGTTACTTCCGGCTGATTTCCAAGGCAACCCAAAGCTTCCCAGTTTAATTAGGTAACCTGCCTCTTCCCCGCTGCAGGCATACACTGAAACTGACTTGTGCACACACACAGATTCTTATTTGTTTCCCCGATTGAGCCATGAGGGGGATTTGGGCAAAGGCTCCGGTTGATCTTTATTTTCTGTGTTCTGTCCGTTTTTATTCTTTCCTGCATGTGTCTATTTATTTATGCTGTCTTAACTCCGTGCTCAATTTCATTGATGTTTCTATTTAAACACGGCGCGTCCCATAGCTGCCAAGGTTTCAGATTACTATATGTGACATTTTCATAAATTCATTGCAATTGTTATGTTCTTGGAGGTCCGCCCTCAGCGCCCCGGGCGCGGGGCGCGTTGGTCATGGCACTCCTGATAATAAAAAGAGGTCTAGCACGTGCGTGGGCGTTCAGAGAGAGAGAGACGCACAGACCGAGCAACCAAACTTATTCCCAGTGTCCGTCTGAGTTTATTCCAAGGCCACGTGTTAGGCCTAGCTAGAATTAGATGCCCCGGAGTGTAGGTCCCAGAGTGATATCCCTAGGGCAGTCACTTCCCCATCCCAGGACACAACAATTGGCGACGAGGGTGGTTGTCGATCCCTCGCTCTGGGTGTGTGTGTGCCCCTTCTGGGGTGAGGCGGCTGCGGGTGCTCCCATTTGCCCGCGGTGCTCGTGCCTTGCTGCCACGCACACCCCCGCACGGCTCGCCTATAGGAATAACTCTCACCCCTGGCTCTCTGCAGGTGAGCGGCGCTGGCTAGCACTGTCCTGCTGCGCATCGGAGCTCGATTGGTCGCGCAAGGCCATCCCTCCACTGACCCTCCACGCCCGGTGCCGCACCGTGCTTGGCTGCACGTGCGTGAATCGCACCTCGACACGCTTGGCGAGGCGTTCCAGATGGCGCCCGGTCCTGCCCAGCTGCTCGAGGGGACGTGGTGCCGACTCATCCCAAGGCACCACCCTGCCACCCGATTGTGGAGCGCGAGCCGCCCGCTCCCCGCTGCGATTGCCGAGTGCACCTCAAAGGCTCTCCTCTGCCCGGCCGGTGGGCATTGTCACGTCTGAGCGCATCCACCGCTCTCTCCGCACTAATCGGAGTGCCTCTTCGGATCTACCCTCGGCTGGCCACGGGCCTGATCCAGGGCGTCCTGGGCGATGGCTACCATTCCGCCCATTGAACCGTTTGTGGTGGAGGGTGCGCCCTCCACTCTCGCACCGAAGTGGAAGGAGTGGGTGGACAGGCTCCTAATATTCTTCGAGGCCACCAAGGTCCATAAGGAACAGAAGCGCGCCATGGTCCTCCATCTTGGTGGTAAGGACATCCACTCCATTGCTCGGACCCTTACGGAGGCGACCCCCAAGACATATCATACTCTAATCAATGCCCTCAACGTGCACTTTGAACCAATGGCGAACCAGGATTACGAACGATTCATCTTTCGACAAGCACGGAAATTGCTGGATGAATCACTGGATGCATACCACTCCAGGCTCAAGAAACTAGCACTGACGTGTGGATTCCAGGACGTTACAGAGGAGATCAGGGGCCAGATCATCCAAGGGTGCGCCTCTGCAAAGCTGCGCGAGAGAATACTGGAGGAGTCGGGGAAGCCTCTGCCAGACATCCTCACGCTTGGCCGCACAAAGGAGCTGTCCAAGGCCAGGGCAGCCCACATGGAAGCAGCACTACAAGCCAATATGAAAGTGGAACCAGTTAATAAAATACAGGTCCGGCCAACGCCCAAATGGCCCAAAAGAACGACCACCCCTCAGGGTGGAGCTTCAGCACAATCATGCGGCTACTGCGGAGGCCCGAGACACCCGGAGCCAGAGTGTCCGGCACGGGGCAAGAAGTGCTCAGGATGCGGAAAAATGAATCACTTTGAAAAAGTGTGCCGATCCAAAAAGTTCAGCAGGCCTCGCCAGACGGTGCACACGGTTGCTGAGCACGAAGGTGCTGAAGGGGAGCCCAGCAACAGTGACATGGACGATGATGAGGAGGAGCGATCCGTACACAAGGTGCACATGATCGGCACCGCCACCAGACGCACCAGGACGCTGCCCCAGTGCTCCATCCAGGTGGCTGATCAAGATATCATGGCGACAGTCGACACTGGCGCATCGATAAACCTCATGAGTGCGTCCCTCTACAGGGACATGCCTACCCCCCCCAGTCTCCGATCCACCCCGATCACAGTATATGCCTACGGCCAAGATGTTCCACTCCGCATCCGTGGAAAGTTCAAAGCGGCAGTCCGACACGGGGACAAGATCACGCGAGCTAACATCTTTGTGTCTGAAGAGGGTCATGGTATGCTCCTGAGCTGCCGGACGGCAGAAGACCTGGGGGTGGTCACATTCGCATTTGGTGTGCATGAAGAATCGGTACAACAGCTAATTATGGACTTTCCAGACCTATTTGAAGGAATTGGGTGTTTCAAGGGCCGGGAAATACATCTGCACGTGGACCCCACGGTGCAACAGGTGGCCCTGCGACACCGTCGCATTGCATTCCATTTGCGACCACTGGTCGAGGAAGAGCTGCAGAAGCTGGAAGCAGCTGGAATAATCGAGAAGGTATCAGGCCCCACCCCCTGGGTGTCGCCCATCGTGGTTACGAGGAAACCGAAACAGCCCGGAGCGGTCCGGATCTGCGTGGACATGCGCCTACCCAATGCTGCCATCAAGAGGGAGCGACATATCACCCCCACGATAGATGACCTAATTGGGGAGATGGCTGGAGCCTGTTGGTTCTCCAAATTGGACCTCCGGGCGGGGTATCACCAACTTGTGCTAGATAAGGAGTCCCGGAACATCACAACTTTCTCTACCCATATTGGACTTCGCAGATACACCAGGTTGAGTTTTGGAATCTCCAGTGCTGCCGAAGTCTTCCAAAATGTCATCCAGGAGCTGATTGCTGGCATACCGGGAGTAATAAATGTCAGCGATGACATCATGGTGCACGCCCGCACAATCCCAGAGCACAACCAACACCTGGCGCAAGTCTTTCGCAGACTCCGCAGTGCGGGGCTCACACTGCACCGAGATAAGTGCGAATTCCTGCGAAACAAACTGGGGTTCTTCGGATATGTGTTCTCAGCGGAAGGCGTCAACCCTGATCCTGACAAGGTTAAGGATATCAAGGATGCGCCACCGCCCACGACGGTCACGGAAGTCAGGAGTTTTCTCGGCATGGTAAATTACTGTGGCCATTTCATCAAGGACTTGGCCAACCTGACTCTCCCCCTGCGTGAACTCACTAAAGACTCCACCCCATGGAGCTGGGGACCTGAACAGGAAAAGGCATTTCAGGACATCAAGAGCTCACTCTCCAGCACCACCACGCTGGCGTTCTTTGACCCGCGACACTCCACTCTCATTGCGGTAGATGCCGGACCGGCGGGGTTGGGGGCCGTCCTGATGCAGAGGGCACAAGATGAGATAGACTGGTCCCCTGTCGCCTTCGCCAGCCGGTCCCTCACGGACACGGAGCAGAGGTACTCGCAAATTGAGAAAGAGGCCATTGCAATACATTGGGGATGTCGTCACTTCCATCTGTACGTATATGGCAAGCCCTTCACGGTGGTGACAGACCACAAACTGCTGCTGGCTCTGTTCTCAGGAACCTCATCCAATCCACCTCCAAGAATAGAAAAATGGATCCTGCAATTGCAAGAATACAATTGCAATATCGAGTACCAACCAGGGGCGAAGAATCCCGCGGATTACCTATCACGACACCCCAGGCCCGCAACCCCTGAAGAGATGGACGAGGCAGAAGAGACGGAAGCATATGTACAGTGGGTAGTGGCCAGGTCATGCCCGCGTCCCATTTCCTTAGAAGAGGTCGTGAGCGCCACGGCTCAGGATGCCTGCATACAGCGGGCCAAGGACCTTCTCCGAACTACCAACTGGCAGAAAGCTAAGGAGGGCTGGAAAGTGCTCACCCCGGAGGCTCAGAAGATCATGGACAGTTTGTATCACGTGAGGGCTGAACTAAATGAAGATGCGGCGGGATGCCTCCTGCGGGGGCATCGCCTAGTGATCCAAACAGCTCTCACGGGACGAGTGATCCAACTGGCCCACATAGGGCACCAGGGGATGGTCAAGACGAAGGCCCGACTGCGAACTAAAGTATGGTTCCCGCTCATGGATGACATGGTGGAGAGCGTGGTGAGATTGTGCGCGGCCTGCCAAGTTACGGGAGACAACCCCCGTGAGGCCCCCATCATCGTGGAACCCCGGCCACAAGAACCCTGGGAGAGAGTCAGCATGGACTTCGGCAGTCTCCCGGATGGAAGACACACGCTGGTGATGATCGACGACCACTCAAAATACCCTGAAGTCGAAATTGTCACAAGTACCAGTGCAGACTGTGTCATTCCCAAAGTGGAAAAGATCGTTGCCACTCACGGAGCCATGAAGGAATTGAGAACAGACAATGGACCGCCATTCCAGGGTCAGGACTTTGCTGCCTACTTGTCGTCTCTGGGAACACGACACAGGCGCATAACACCTCGGTGGCCTCAAGCTAATGGGGAGGCCGAGAGGTTCATGAGGACATTGAACAAGGTTATCCGCATTGCCCACGACAAAGGACAGTCAGTGGAAATGGCCATCTTTACGTTTCTTCGAAGCTATCGCCAGACCCCGCACTCCACAACTGGGGTGGCCCCAGCACATCTTCTTCTAGGAAGAGTAATAACTGACTCCATCCCTCATCACCCCCAGTGGGCACCTGAAGTGATAAATGAACAAGCAGTGGCGAGGAAGAGAAACTCCACATGTGAAAAAATCAGCCAGAGACGACGGGCTGTGGCTCCGCACTTCAAAAGAGGCGATGTGGTGCTCATCCGAAATTGTGTAACCAGTGGCAAATTCAGACTTAACTATGAGAAGCGACCATGGCGAGTCATCGGAGTGAAAGGCACCCGCCTCACGGCCATTCGAGGACGAGACAGGGTGACTCGCAATGTGTCTCATTTCAAACTGTATCATCCCTCTGCCCTAGAGTCAGAGCGTCAGCAGGGCGGTGAACAAACCGAAACTGCAACCAACTTGCCAACCGTTGAATCCACAACCCGTCACGAGGTCAGACAAAGTAGCGAGCATCAGATCTCCAGTGAAGAAGTGGGAGGTGACGTGGAGGCCCTGGAGGAGGCCCCAGATCCGGAGGGGGCAGACAGCGAGGCGCCAAGGCACGAGTTGGAGGTTGGAGCGGAACTGCTGACTCACAGGGGGTCGCAACGTCGGCTACGTGACAATCCCACCCCCTCTGGCTGGCTGAGAGACTACTTCACGTAAGACTGTTCCCATTTACATATGCATACAGTTGAACTGAGTGGCCGGTAATGTGGCACTGCATTTAGAGGACGCTGAAGGTATCGGTCCTAATGTTTCAAAAAAAAAAATACATAACAACGTTTAAATGTGTTCATGACTAGGTTTTGGTTTTTCCTTATTTTAGGAGGAATGTTATGTTCTTGGAGGTCCGCCCTCAGCGCCCCGGGCGCGGGGCACGTTGGTCATGTGACTCCTGATAATAAAAAGAGGTCTAGCACGTGCGTGGGCGTTCAGAGAGAGAGAGACGCACAGACCGAGCAACCAAACTTATTCCCAGTGTCCGTCTGAGTTTATTCCAAGGCCACGTGTTAGGCCTAGCTAGAATTAGATGCCCCGGAGTGTAGGTCCCAGAGTGATATCCCTAGGGCAGTCACTTCCCCATCCCAGGACACAACAGCAATTATGAGTGACATTTACTATGAGTGACACTCTCGAGCAAAATCAAGCAATGAAGATCAGTTTACCATGACTGAATAAATGCTATAAATAAGCAATGTTAACTGTATACAATCGGTTGTGGAGCTCATTTCCATACAATAATCTCTCCCTATGCGTTAGCTTCTACTGTGCACAACATGAAAATAGCCTCTGCCTCACGCCTACACTCAGCAAAGTATGCTGTGTATGAGGCTGTGTGCATGTGTCTGCACTCAGCACAGGGCATGAATAGTGAAGTAAAGGTCGCAGTGTGCGTGTCTGGCTATCCTAGGTAAGTAATGAGGCACAAAGTGTAAATGTCTGGGCTTTCTTCCTCTTCCCTGGCTACCAAACAAGTAGCATCAGTCTACTCCAGGGCTTATCTGTCCCACGTGCACCCGGGCCGAGATTCCTAAGGTGTGAGAGGCCCCATCTCGTCAGCTGCATAATAAATGAATAAATCCACAAGACTCGGCTGACTCAAGTCGCCAGAGTCCCCGCAGACTGGCACTGGCATGTCTCAGGACAGGGAGGTTGAAGCACGCTACATGTATAGTTAGCTCGAAACAAAATAAATAGAAAGAGAGGTGGGACGGGTTCTCATGATTGTACGTTATTAAAATATTTTTTTGTGTAATAAAAGCTGCATCTGGCTTTGCAGATTCAGTGAATACGCTAGTTTTGTTTGTTACTCACTGCTCCCTCACACCAGGGCTCCTAATGCTTAATCTTCAATAATTCATGCGCCTACATAATAACACTGCTGGGAGGCAGAGGCTCAAACTTATGGCAAGCATAATATTTGGAACTGTAAATTAATGAGCTATTTCGAACGTATTGTTAAATGCGTCCTAGCCTTGCCTTGCACACACTTACTTTTTGCAGAGTCGGTCAGAGAGTAGCTGCATTTTCATGTCAGCCATCCACTGACTCCGCTTGTCTGGTGATTAGCAGCAGCCAGATCGAGCTCGGGCCGGCTCAGTGTCAGCTGAGCTGCAGACAGTCAGCGGTCAGAGCTGGCTTGCTCGGGCAGCGCCCAGACCACGGTGGCCCCCGTTGGGGTCCTCGGGAGTTGCACTCTCGCTTGGAACCATCTGACGCATTTAAGAGCGCGCTCACAGTGCAAAATGCAGCTGCCTCCCGCTGACCTACTATTGGCAGCAGCGACATAAGTGAACGTGCGGAATGCCGCGCGGCTGCGCAGTGATTGTTTCAGCAGTCGGGCAGTGTTGTATGATTTGTACCTACTAGCAATCTTACGGTTACCCAGGCCAGCCTCGAAATCTGCCAACTTGTGTACACCGCGTGCTGCAGGCTCCTGTCCCGCTCCATTAGTAATTATAAAGGCCAGCGCTTGGCGCAGCACTTGACAGCAGATGACCAAAGGCCCCAATATGCGTGACTTTGCATTTCAGTGCGGTGATGCGGACCACCACACTGAAATGCGTTAGTCTCACGCCTGATGCGTGATACTTGGCAGGGCTGCGCATCCGTGTGGGGTTTGATGCTGCTGACAATGGACATTCACAGTGAAATGCTTGAAAAGATGTTAAGTAAGCAAAATGAAGATATACATATATTTTTACTTTTCATACTCAGCTTTTAGAGACTAACTTGTTTGCAAGATAAGTGCAGTGAATGGACTACTGAAGATGACAAAGTTGATGTCTGAAACATCATTACTTTTACGTTTGTTTAAATATCCCTGCAGAGAAAGATTCAGACAGCATGGTTTATGAAAGTGTCAATGCTCATGTTATTTGTCTGAACGGAGAATAGATTTTTTCAATAATTGACAAAGCCAAATATTTTTACAGTATCAAAATATTACATGGTAAAGCTTACACAATTCCAATATTATTAA
This sequence comes from Lissotriton vulgaris, assembly GCF_964263255.1. Classification (NCBI taxonomy): domain Eukaryota; kingdom Metazoa; phylum Chordata; class Amphibia; order Caudata; family Salamandridae; genus Lissotriton; species Lissotriton vulgaris. The sequence goes on from NC_141693.1 coordinate 784,854,522, forward strand.
ACACATTTGGTTCTGCAGTCTTTTCTCAAATAAGCAGCATCACAATGGAGGGGTGAGGGTTATGATGGTACTATTATGTTGCCCACTAAATAGTCTTAATTTGGAGCAGATTAGGATAAACCACATTTACTTACTGAATGTCCCTACTGGCCTCCCCACAGCAAATTTTAACAAGCACTCACATTTATAACTTTTTTTAAATTGATTTGTGCAGATCAAACATCTAGGTCTCACATGTGGCCTGGAAGCTGTAATGTACTTCAGTATAAACTCCAGGGTTGGGGCAAAGGCTCCAGTTCATTTTTATGACTTTCAAATGTTTAATTTTCAGTGTGCTTTCCGTTTTCATTCTTGTAGCAGGAGTTTAATATGTGGTGAATTCATGCATGGAATTGTTAACCAGTTCATATCAGCTTCACCAGACCGGGATGAGCAGTCGTGCTAGAAAGAATAAAGGGTGAAGACTGTGTACACCTTCCATTCTGTGTGGCTGTAAGATAGTTTTCAACAAGATATTGTTGACACACTGCAGCAGTAAATACTTTGTGAATCGTCAGCTCATATAGAACACATGCTACCATTAATCAACCAGGTACCGGGGAGGGGAGAAGGAGGAGACAATGGTGTGCGGTAAACAGCTTTCTGTCTCATGTCAAGGCCAGCCTCTCACACAATCGCTGTGTGTGCTTATTTGGAGGCTACCCAGCTCCTCGCCGACAGCCTGTGTGTTCTTCAATAATCTAGTCTACCTCTCTGTTAGATTGCCTGTAGTTGGTAGCTGCCTCTGGGTACAATGAACGTCACCCACAAAAATCAAACGGGTGTCTATTTACTTCCATCTCTAGACAAGTGTATTTTGCTATCTTTCACAGCCTCTCTTCTGACCCTCACCCTGCAAAGGCCTTCCCAAGACGAAGGCACAGTTTAGCCAGTCTGACCATGCAACATGTTGTCCGGCACCGGCACCAAGTGCATGGGAACACATGTTCACAAGGGATGTCATTCTCCTTCCAGATACTAAGCCTCCCACTGTACTGAACATATGGCCTGCAAAGAAGGGCACTTCTAGGGGCACTGATGTGAAAGAGGCCATAGGGACAAGAGATGCACCGTGAGGATAGGTAGTCTGCTTCAAGACGACCTTTGAGTATAGCCCAAGCACACAAATTACAAGGGCATACCCCATGGCCGTACTTCTACCACGTGAACATAATTATAGCCTAGGTGACTGGACACCCAGGCAGCCAGCCTCTTAGCATTTTCTCGTGGCCTTCAGAATTTATTGTTCACTTGGCCAAGATGGTTACCAAAAACCGAAACAAATAACAAAACCCAAAAGACCACGAACCATAGTCATCCACAAACCTTTGGTTTTGCTAAACACTGTTTAATTTCATTTACCCACTGTAAAATGATTTGGCGTGGGAATTGGGGGCGCTTTTGGTTGTCGACATTTTGGTCAAGAGGGGGTCCTCATGCGTAAAAAATTTTGACAGGGGGGTCTCGGCATAAAAAAGTTTGAAGACCTCTGCTGTAGATCAAGAGGGTCCCTATGTACATAGTCGTGTATTGGGAAAAGACAGAAAATTTTTGATTGACACAGGGGCGAGCAGAACTACTATCAGTCATGACGAGGTTCCAGGGGCACCCCTCTCAGGCTCACAGAATATTTCCCTGGGATTTTCAGGAAAGCCTATTGTTAACGAAGTGTCAAAGCCAGTTTCCCTAGGAGTCGGTCCATTGTCCCGTACCACAGACTTGCTACTCACTAAGTCTTGTCCAGAAAATTTGCTTGGTATAAAGACATTGAAAGAACTAGGAGCTGTTATATGTTGTTCTCCGGAAGGAGTGCGATTGTTTTTACGTGGTTTTAAAGGACATTATGTGTTGAAAGATTTTGATCTCAGACTCCAGAATGTACCACAGCATTTATGGGCACAAGGTCCGACTGACGTAGGTTACATGCACATTACGCCACACAGTGTCACTCTCAAACCAGGAGTAGTACTGCCACGAATCCGACAATACAAGTTACCACCTGATGCCGTAGTGGCCTTACTGAAAATTGTTGACGAGCTCATTGCACAAGGAGTGGTAGTAGAAACTGACTCAAATGTATGTAATTCACCTGTCATCCCTATTCTTAAACGAACAGACCCTAATGCACCACCAGTCTACAGACTAGTGATTGACCTTCGAGAACTGAACAAATGCATAATACCACAATATCCAGTGGTTCCAGACATCTCTTCATTACTAACTGCAATTGATTCCGAGGCGACGTTCTTCACTGTAATTGATCTAAAGAACGCCTTCTTCAGTGTCCCAATACATCCAGAGAGCCAATACCTCTTCGGATTCTGTTTAAATGGACGCAGCTTCAAATTTGCGAGAGCTCCTCAAGGATTCACAGAAAGTCCTAGTATTTACAGCCAAGCATTGAAAAGACAACTAGACAGTATTCACATGCCTGCCAACACCGCACTACTCCAATATGTAGGCGATATCCTGATCACAGCACGAACAGAACCAGACTACGAACGTGCATCACTGACAGTCTTATACTTTCTGGCAGACAAGGGGCACAAAGTGTCCCCTTCGAAGTTGCAATTCTGTGCACAGCAAGTGGTGTACCTTGGACACTTGCTGTCCAAGAGGGGTAGACAGCTGACACAAGACCGTATTCAGTTAATTGCAAATCTTTCACAGCCCAAGACACAAAAGGAAGTACAGGCCTTCATTGGCCTCACTTCATACTGCAGACAATGGTTTCCCCAGTATGCATATCTAGCAAAACCACTCATACAGTTAACAACACAGGAGGCAGCGTCTTCGTCTGTCCTCCCTTGGACACAAGAACATACACTTGCATTTGAAGAATTGAAAAAAGCGTTATGTCAAGTACCAGTTTTAGCGACTCCTTGTTACAGCAAGCCTTTTACGCTTTTTGTCACTGAACGAGATGGAACAGCATTATCTGTCCTTACACAAGATCAAGCAGGGAAACACAAGCCTTGTTGCCACACTGATTAGCAAATAGTCATTCTTGTCCTGACTCAAAGTGACAGACAACACACAACTGATGAGTCATGGTGCATTTATTTACATGTGCAATTTTAATGTGGTCACACAGGTACAGATCACATAATGACAACCCCAAAGGAAGCCAGTGGTTATCCAGACAGAGTCCTTGTGTGGAACATGTCATGGGACATGTTGAGGATTGGAAATGTATCAGTCAGGAGGATGACCACAATGTCATTGGGTAGGCAAGGTCACATTGGCAGTCCACAAATGTCCAAAGTGAACAGGGCAAAGTCAAAATGAAGACAATGATGGCAGATGTTCCCAGGCATGTTGATGATCACAGGGCTAAATAGAAACTGGACATATGACACAGATGAATGCTACCACAGACTTTTTATTTGGAAAGATGTACTGTCCTCATCTTCCTGCTCTGATGTGTGTGGAGTCTCCCGAGAGGTCGTTTTTGTAGTTGTGGCAGGTGAGGAAGGCACAGACACATCAGGGGTGGAAGATGTGAATGAAATGCCACCAGCTGCATTAATCTGTGCCAAAACATGAGGCATCACTGCAGCGAGGAGGATCTGCTGGTTCTGCAACACAGCAGAAATGTCACAGTGGAAGGCAGCCATGGCAGCCATGTGAGTGTCCTGCTTCCGCTCCATGGTCTCCAGGATGTTTCGGACGGCCCCCAGCTCTTTGGCCACATTGCTGTAGGCAGTTTGGCAGGGCAGTTGTTGATGCCTCTGCCTCATGACAACAGCGATATCAGCCAGGGATTGCAGGAGGCCACTGGGCGAAGAGCAGGTGCCTCTGATGGTAGCAGAGTTGTCCCAATTGGAACAACGGCACCCATGGACACTCTCTAGGGTGGCTGTCAGGGTCTCCATACCCGCCCGCACCTTATATGCCAACTCCAACTGGACTTCTACTCCTGGCTGTTGGAAGGTGATCTATGTGTCCTCAGAGTCCAAGGGTGTGTGTGCAGTGGTAGGTGGTACCTTTTAGTTGTTTGGCAAGGTATGTGAAGATAGAATGATGTTGCTGACCCTCCACGGGTCTGGAGAAGGTGTACCAGTGGAGTTCAGAAGCTCTTGGAGGGTGTTGTGGTTGATGGTTGGTAGGTTGTCATCATCATCGCCATCACCTGTGATGTCTGGGACAGGGTAGTAGCCAGGAGGTAAGGGTTCATCCTCTGCAATGGAAAGGGTAAATACTATTGTTGCTGTCTGCTACATGTTGACATTTTTTTTTTTAATTTATTGATTTTTTCCATTTACCCTGTGGTGGTGGGAGTCAGGTTAAACCAAACAGACATAAATCATACATAATTTATACATAAGAAATTATACAATAATAATTGAAGAACATTATTAACATTAACATTCAATAATAATTGAAGAACATTATTAATTTGCCAACCATTTTTCGGATGGTGCCCATTTATTAGAAGCAGTTAAACGTCTTTTCTTTCCTCTGAAAGCCTGAACAGAGGTCTCTAGTTTGAACCAGACCAACATCCTGGCTTTCCAATGACAGAAAGTACGGGGTTCAGGATTTATCCAGAGTGACGTAATACAAAGTCTGACCATAGCCATAGCAATAAAAAGAAAAGCTTGCCAATGTCTTGTTTTTTCATGGGCCGTGGAATATTCGTAGCCAGTATTTACCATTTCCGCTGAAATTTTAACTGAAGTTTGAGTTATCTGGGTAAGAAAAGTTTCAATTTGATTGATAAGGAAAGATAGCTCCGGACAATTGTAAAACATATGAACAGAGTCTGCAGACGGATATTTACATCTTGCACAAAACGACCCTTTGCCCCCACTAACAACCCCCCATCTAACAAGTTTTGCAGGCGTATAATAAAGATTAAACATAGCCATATAACTTTGCGAGCGAAGAGTACCTGAAACCAAAACAGACCTGGCTAAAACCAATGGAAATTTTAAATCAATAGAAGGTACTCTAAATTTAATCGCCCACTTATTGTTCTGGTCATCTAAATCATCTGGAAGTTGAGATAGAAAAGACTGATATAAACTGCCAATTTTTACTTTCTTTCTTATAGATTCAACTATAATAAATTTTTGAAACATTGTTACATTTTGAGGGAGCTTTTTATCAAGAAAACTTCTCAGTTGCAGGTATTTAAAAAAATGATTGGACTGCAGATGAAATGTCTCCTTCAAAAAAACAAAAGATGCCATTTGCCCGAGATCAGCTAAATCGCCAATCTCCTTCAAACCAAGAGCTGTCCAGGTAGTTGCCACCCCCTCTTGAAATATCATTGGAAGTAATCCAGAGGCATTTAGTGGGGTGTAATAATTGAGCTTAGGAATATGAAAATGGCGACAGACTTTTTGCCATACCGAGAATAATGCCCACAATACCTTGAATTTAGTTTTTTAAAAATAACTCGGTTCAAGGATACAAGTTAATACACCTTTTGTGGTATCTCCTAATGGTATTGAATATATTGATGGTGAGAGATGTACCGGAAGCTCAACAGCATCACCTAATAGAGGAAAGGCGAAGTGTCGGACCATAGCTGCCCAATAATAATACATTAAATTCGGGACTGTCCACCCCCCACGATCCTGCAGAAGACAGGTCCACTTAGCCACCCTCCTTGGTTTACGATATGACCATAGAAATCGTTGACATATCCTTTCTGCTTTTGTTAAAATAAACTAGGAATTAAAAGTGGAATAGATCTGAAAAGATATAAAAATTTAGGGAGGACAAACATTTTAAGGATATTACATCGGCCAAATAACGAAAGATGTAATTGATACAGCCGCTCTAACTTATTATGAAGTGAATCAATAGTGGGAGAATAATTCAGGTCCAGGATCTGATCTACATCAGGCGAAATTTGAATACCAAGATATGTTGCCTCCGTAGTTGTAGGAACATGAGCGATTGGCATAGCCGTAGATTGTAAAATTTGCGTCTTTGCAATATTAAATTTATAGCCCGAAATTAGGCCGAATTGAGCTGCCAGAGTCTCCAATGCGGGAAAAGATCGGGCGACATTATCAGTTAAGACTATAATATCATCAGCATATGCCAATGCCTTATATTCAATTCCATGAACAGTGATAGGAGTAATAGTCTGAGATTTTTCTATCAAACATAAAAAAGGGTCAATGAATAGGGCAAAAAGAAGGGGAGAACAGGGGCATCCTTGTCTGGTGTCCCTGCTAATAGAAAAATAATGTGATTCACTACCAGAAATACGGATTTTAGCAGTTGGGGATATGTACAAAGCTTGTAAAGCCTGAATAAACTCTGGTGTGTAGCCCTTCCAGCGTAAGACACCCCATAAATACCCCCAGGAGCCCCTGTCGAACGCCTTCTCGGCGTCCAACAGGATCACCCCGAGGGTGGAGTTTGTGACCTTTGCCCAATCTAGCAGGGGTACAACACGCCTGATGTGGTCCGTCGTATCCCGGCCGGGAATGAACCCATGCTGGGGGATAGAGACCAAGGGGAGAATTGTTTGAGTTAAACGGAAAGCCAATATCCTTGAGTAGATTTTGGTATCTGTGTTGATTAGCGATATCGGCCGATATTATGCAAGGTTTAATTCGTCCTTGCCTTTCTTTTTAAAAAGAACGAAGGTCGATTGTCGCCAAGAATCAGACGGAAAACTTCTAACATATGCTGCTTAAATAAGTATGAAAACGTTTTGTAAAATTCCAAATGAATAAGATCCGGCCCTGCGGCTTTACCATTAGAAAGAGATTTCATAGCAATTACAACTTTCTCCCAGCTTATAGGCTCAGCCAGAATTTGATTCTAATCATCTGTGACCTTCTGAGTGTCCATAGATTGAAAAAATTGGTGCAAACTAGTTTGTTGTTGTAGAATTATATTCATATATTCTGTATATAAGGTTGAATAAAAATCAACAAAAGCATTTACAACACTACTAGTTGTGTCTTGAATAATACCAAACTGATCTTTGACCCTAATGATCTGACTAGCTACAGCCCTTTGTTGTAAACGTTTTGCTAAAACCGTACCAGAATTTTTGCCCAACTCATACATTAAGGCTCGAAATTGGAAATATTTGGTTGCTATATCTTTATAAAAAAGGCTCTAATAGGTTAGACTTTGCTATAGCAAAAGATTTCAAGCTTGCTGCTAGGTCTTCCCCCATACGAATATTAAGACTTAGATCCAATTCGGCTTGTTGAAGGGCTGCGAGTCTAGTTTTAACTGTTTGCTGCTCTGTTTTCCAGAGATAAGAGGCGAATCTCTTAGTTTCACCGCGCAATGCGGCTTTGAATGTGTCCCAGACAATACCAACCGAGGCGGTGCTGCTATTAATTTCAAAGAACTCTGAGATCCAAAGAGTGAGTTGTTCCTTATACAATTTATCTAATAGGAGTTTCCCATCAAAAGTCCATGGTCTAATTTGATTAACAGGACGATCCCAGGGACAACTAAAGATAATGGGATTGTGGTCAGATATAGTCCTTGGGTTAATTTCGATCTTGACAGACCCTACAATTTGAAGAGAGGTAAAGACAAAGTCAATGCGGACAATTTTATTATGGGGTATTGAATAAAAAGTATATCCCTCTTGATTTGAGTGGTGATATTGCCAAAGATCTGTCAAATCGTGTTCAATTAGAAGAATCCGGAGAGCCTTATAAACTTGAGGCTTTCGTCCAACATATGCTCTATGTTTTGTTATATCTAAATGACTAGGGATATTGATATTAAAGTCCCCACAAAAAACATTGGATGGGGCCAGGTAGCTAACTCTAGATTTAGATTCCTCAAAACCTGCGGGTCATCAAGATTAGAAGCATATATCGAGCAGATAGAGAACAAACGACCATTAACCAATAACTCTGCTATTAACCATCTACCGAAATCGTCTTGCTTTACCCTTTTAATACGCCCTACCCCAGTTTTTAAGATGATAGCAACACCCCTAATTGTAGAGGTTTGTCGGGTACAGGCCACTAATTCATAATCCAAAAATCTGAGATAAACCCGGTTACCCCAAGGAATATTGGTTTCCTGCAGGCAGATTATATCCACCTGCATCACCTGCAGCATCTTATGAAAAATCCTACGTTTTTTAGGGTCATTCAATCCGCAAATATTCCAGGTTGCACATGTCAATCTAGGAGCAGCCATAACGTTTGATCAAAGACAGACAGCCCTGGAGAACTGTTAAACATTTTATAGCACACATGATTGCAATCAAACTGGTTTTTAAAGAAAAATGAGAGAGTTGGCATCACATTAAATACATTTGAGAAACACAAACAACTGTCAATACCCTTAAATCTGGTCATTTCCGTCCACCACCACCACACCACCCACCAACCCATCCCAATTGGCCCACCCACCCCAGCTAAGCCCACCCACCCACCCAGTGGACCCCCATACCCCTCACGCCCCATACTGAGCATCAGGACCGTGGTCCTTGTGATGGTTGAGTAAGCGTATCCTCACACTCCACTGAACCCACAGTTTCCCCCTTTCCAAGAAGATAACAGATGACCCTAAAACATCAGCTAGAAAAAAGAATTCAGAATTTTATATATGCCCCTCAGGTCTTCAGAAAAAGAAAAGAAAGAAGACATGAAAAGAAATTACTACTGCCCTGCGTTTAACTAACAAGAGAATACATTGCCTAACTCAGGCTATATTGAATCTAAACAATTCCTTAGCAGGTATCTCCAACAGAAAAAACTTTGTCTGACCCTTAAAAATGACTTTTAGTTTTGCCAGAAAAAGCAAAAATGCCTAGGCTCCCTTAGCCTGGAATAGAGGAATCTGTTGCCGGAGATGCCAGCGGCGAGTGACCATCTCTGAACAAAAGTCCGGACGAACAAAGAATTGACAATCCTTAGCAGATCGCTTCTTATTGGGTCTAGCGAGGTCAAATATGCGTTCACGGGCAAGGAAATTGTTAAAGCATACCAGGATAGCACGGGGATAGGGTTTATTAGCAGCGGCAGAGGATTGCTTTTTTTTATTAAGTGGAAAACGATGCGCTCTCTGTATTTCGAGATTCCAATCCCACTGGGTGACCTCTGGGAAAGCATAAAAAAAAAGCTCCACTAGAAACTGCCGGACATCGTCACCCTCTTTATTTTCCTCTATCCCCAAAACCTGAAGATTATTCCTTCTCGGCCAGTTTTCAAGATCTGAGAGCTTCCATAAGATGTCCTTGCGTTGTTCTTTGACCTCTGTAACTAGATCTTTCTGAGTAGCTGCGGCATCTTCAAGAGCTGAAATCCTTTCTTCAGCTTCGACAATCCTGGTGGTGGTCTCAGTGCAAGTTTTAATAACACGTCGAAGAGAGTTCTGCATTTTGCGGCAAGCCCCCTGTGTACGCATATTTTCTTGTCTGGTTGCTTCTCTGTGCATCATTATAGTTTGATAGATCGTTACCAATGAGATCTCTTCGGGGATACCTGACATGGTCTCGCTAGTGCCTCCACATACATCCCGCATACTTAATTGAAACTGTTCCATGGATAAATCCTTATGCAAATTTTGCTGAGTAGATTGGGATGGTACCTTAGTGCCAGGGGCTTTGCGGACTGTATCGATGTTCAGATCTTTTGAGGCCTCACTGAGACGCCAATCAACAGAGTCACTATCATAGTCCGTCCACTGGAGCTCTGGGCGATCAACATCATCCTCCCCGGATAGAGAGTGATCAGAGACAGAATAAAAGTTATCAGTAGACTCGCTAAGCACAGACCCCCTAGTGTTGTGAGAACGCTCTGTAGGCAGATCCAGAGAAGCAGATATGAGGCTATTGGAAGACTGGACTACATTACCCAGCATGCATTGGGCTGGAGAGGGTAGAGGAACAGAGGGGTCTGGAGCTGAACCTGGAGTAAGAACTGCCTCTTTTGATAAACTGCTATGATTAGTTAGTGCAGGGAATTCAATAAGGTCAATATGAGGGGGGGGGGCGCTTCTAGAATTAGACAGCGCGATAATAGGTACTGTTGAAGAGAGACTCACCCCCTCCTTTCCAACAGGGTCTCCAGACGTCTTTGAGTCTTTTCCTTGCACTGTATCAGGAGAGCCGGCATTTGTAGCAGAGGCTTTTCCCTTAGCTCCAAGCCTATCAAACATCTCCAGCAGTGTCTGACCCTTGGCAGTGATCAGAGGAATGGCGGTGGTTGCCGCAGGAATCGCAGGTGAAGGCTTGTCCGTGCCTGCGAGGCGCGTCTTCTGAGCCCCAGCCGCAGAGCCCTTCGAGTCCGCCTCCTGCTGGCGTGGGTTGTACCGCGGGATTTGAGAGCGGCAGCCGCTGCTTTGGAAAGTACTTTCGGCGGCATCCTGTTTTTGAGAACCGGCGGCGTGAGGTGATTGCCAGGTGAGCAGCCGCCGAGCTTTGAAGGAAAGGATACCTCACGGAACGCTGACCCAGGTGAGCAGCGGCTAGAACGGCGCAGAGCCCGCCAGAACCACCAGAGCTTCAAGGGGATTCCAGGTCTAATGGAGGCAAGACGAAAAGTAAGTGCCATAGACAGAATCGCCACTTTCACTGCTAAATGGACAATAAAGTTTTTAGGCGATATTGAAGAAATCGGGCCGAGCGGTCATTTCAGGGGTCCACTGTAGCTCAGGAGAGCAGAACGCTACCTCACTCGGCCCAGAGCACGGCCGCCATCTTGCTCGGTTGACATGTTTTTAAGCAGTCAACAAACAAAGTACATGCCATTCTCCTGTGATACATGGGACACCTGTGACACTAGGCTGTGGATGGCAGATAACATTGTCTATTAATATTACATGTCAGGAGCTCTGCATTATGGTCAGTGCCACTGTGTGCCAACTCTGTGTCTCTAAGTGGATAAGGACTATCCTAGAAGTCAAAATGGAATCATTGACATTCATGCCATTTCATCATCTGCTAAATTGGTCATCTGCAAGGTGTCAGACATCTCGTTGTTCTGTTCTACACATTTGCATGTATCTATTGACCTCTGGCTGTTTCAAAAAAGGTCCTGGCAGCTGACTTGCTACCACACAGTGATGGGACCATGATCATACATGGATTATCTAGTACCTCCACCACTTACATCTGTTGTGGCTACCTACAACAAGCTGACATGTAAACCAGTTACAGGGTGACATGTGTCATGCAGCACTCCAGATGGTAGTATTTTTGGGGATGGTGAGGTGTACCCACCAAGGGGCCTTTTCACAATATTTTGGCATAACATGGCGCAGCAGGCACTTTAGCTATGCAACCCAGCAATATTGCACATACACGAAACAGCACCATACTCAGAAGGAGTGAGCGCTACCCTTGTGTTTCCCCCTGCACTGGCAATGATAAGACAGGCAAGCACCAACACAGACAACCTTGAGCCATGGTGCAAGGATGCCTGCGTTGGTGCACAGCTGAACATTTTTGTGGCAGCTCAGGGGTGTGCACAAGGATTACACATACTCTAGTGTATATAGCCCTTCCATGCATTTGTGAAAGGATGCCTGTTGGTACAACCAATATGTATGCATTTACACCGAGCCCCTTTTCACTTTAAATTTGGCTCATGTTTCACAGGTGTACGTAGGATGTATTTATCCCCTCACCCAGTCCTTTCTGTGTTTAAGAGAGGTGGGCCCAGACAAGCCAGCTGACACGTGGAATTAGGAATTCACAGAATGCATTTAGGTGTCATAAAGTTAGGAGTCCTAACTTTACTACTACTAAACTGAGAAAAATCCTAATTTTAAGACTTTTGGTATTCACAGAAGGCATTTAGGAGTCCTAAAATTAGGACTCCTAACTTCTGTGAATACCAAAATGAGTAAGTGTCTTCTGTGAATACCAAAATGAGTAATTGCCTTCTGTGAATACCAAAATGAGTAAGTGCCTTCTGTGAATACCAAAATGGTAGTAAGTTTAAGATTTAGTCTTAAGTTAGTTCTGTGAATCGGGCCCATTGTTTTACTTAAAAAGCAAACACAGGCATGGTGGTCTGCTGTCCCCAGCAAGCCACCCCCCCTTGGATAGTAGTAGATTGCCAATGGGTCGCAAATTGCAACCTGCCATATGAATATTGATGAGGCAGGTCATGTGTGACCCTACTGGGAATTGCTAAATGTGCCTGAGACATTCCATTTTGCGAGTCGCAAAAAATCGAAATTTACTACCCGGAAACAGATTGGTCGAACACCTGGCCCTCTGTTCCTTGGTCTATTAAATCCTTATTTGGTATTCCAGCTACTCATTGGCATTTATTGCATAGTACATAGACAAGCAAGCCACAATTCATGAACAAAAGACAGGCCAAGAAATTAACGTACAATATGAAAGAGAGAGAGAGAAGCAGGATACAATTATCAGCTCGTAAGGACAAGTGTACTCAAAATCCCCTGCCGATCATTATCATACACCTACAAGAAAGTGGAAGAGGAAAAGTTGATCTGTGTAACCACATCTGGGGTTCAGTCCAATAATCTGAAAAGGATTGTGAACAAGCACCAATGTTTTCATTCAGAAGACCTGATTACACACAGGTTAGACCATTATGGAATTGTTGCTTCACAGAAAGAATGAGGGATCATGACTTAGGTCTCAAGACACCCTGGAAATCAAAAGGCTACACAAATTGCAATTCAAATAATGTCCTCTATGTCATAAAGTAGGAATGATGACTCGAAAATGTAGAACAAGGATCAACTAATACAAGAGAACGATCAGATGCAAGAAAACCAATATGAAGTGTATCAAACTCATTTTTGAAACCGTTCAAACCAAAAATGATTTAAAATAGTACATAAGTGAGAAACTAACCATGACCACTCCCAACATGACTTCCAGACTGTTGTACTGTGAACAACTGTAGATATGTAGTTTAAAAAGTTAAAAAAATTGGCTTGAAAGATAAGCTATTTGGGATAGATTATAAAAAAATCACTTAAGATAATCATAATTTATAAGCAAAGGTCATGAATCCAAGATTACAAGCTCGAACCACTGTAATTTACTCAATATATCAAACACACAAAGGGTAATGGGAGGAATGCTTGCAAATAGTGTAACCACTGGCAATCGCTTGGGGTACCAATCCAACCCATTGTTCTTTTGTCCAGCATGCCTCCTCAGTTTGTACCCTACCATATGCAGATCAGACTTGATTCTGTTCAATAAGAACAGTCCAGCCTGAACTGCCAGCTAAGGTCCTATCTGATTGTGAACACAAGCAACACATGTCCAGTTTCACCCTGAGTAGTGCTCTTCAACTTGGTTTAACTTGGTTCAACTTGGTTCCAGTGGCACAATGAGCACAAGACACACATCTGGGCATACCATTGGCTACTTAAGGCGTCACACATCAAACATTCAAAAGGTGATGGGTGGAATGCTTGCCATAAGTCTAACCACTGGCAATCGCTCGGATAGCATTCCAACCCTTCATATGTCTTGACAGGTTGAAATGAGATGCTTCTCAAGCCTCACTGGATATTACAGGAGATTTATCAATAGGTATGGCACCATTTTCACCCCCTTTAAAGAGCTATTGACACCATGAAGGAAGCCATGTGTTCACCACCAGCGCTCAAGGCACCTGACTGCTCAAAAGAGTTTTTTGTGCAAACAGATGCTTCGGGCATGGGATAGGATTGATGCGCTGTTTTTAAAATTGTATTTTAATTATACTCTTCACTTGCTAAAGCACACTTGCGTCTGCGTGTGTATTTATTTTAAAATTTGTTGTAACATTGTGGCACTGGGGACTCGAACCCTTCTCTGGAGGCGATCCGCTCCGGTGGGTCCCGCCATTTTGGGTCGGGAGCCGGCAGAGCAGTGCAGTGCTCCGCCCCTCCCGCCCTTTCTCCTTTAAATGGCCCCCCTCACGAGGAAGCGCAGCGGACGAGCGCAGCGGGCGCGCCGGTGGCGCGCCGAAGGCTCGCCAAAGGCAAGCCCATCTGCGCCCGTCCGCGCCGGACCCGCGCCCAGGGCCATACCCCCTGTCTCCCCCACTCCAAACCAGTTGTCCAGACTGGTCTACAACAGAGACACGCTTCTAGCCATAAACATCATACATTCCTGTAAGGAATGTAAAATTTGGGAACCCGGTACCAAATACCCACCTACATCTTCCCACTGCGCCAATTGCTCGTTATTACTGCCTAAACCCCTCTGGCTACCTATTGCACAGCTAAGAGACCAGACCACCTGTTCTAGAACTAACGACCCCCTGGCAAAGTGCCTCCTTCTCAATACGAGGTCTCTAGTCAAGCACAGCTTAGAAATTGCCGAGCACATCCAGGATGCAGACATAAAAATTGCATTCATCACGGAATCCTGGACTGATGCAGCATCAGGCCCAGATATAGTTAAAGCCACCCCCCAGGACTTTATCTGCTACACCCAAAACAGGGACAAGAGGAGAGGGGGCGGCTTAGCCATCATTTACCACAAAGACATCAGAGGCTCTTTTCAACCCGGCCCCTCTGACCTTGACGAATCTCTGATGTTCAACTTCACCCTCTCTAACCACCAGTCCTTCACAGGATGCCTTATTTACAGGCCCCCAGGTGAGAAAACTAGATTTCTAGCAGCCTTGAGCAAACTACTAGAAGCAGCAGCATGCACCCAAAGATTCACTCTTTTGGGCGATTTTAATTTCCACTTGGAATGCAAGACATCCTCAGACACCCAGGAATTAACCGACCTATTGGCGGGGATTGATATGCTGCAACTAGTTACTGATCCCACACACAGAGCAGGACATACCCTAGACGGGATTTTCTCCAATCAGCCCAATTTGAAAGTCACCTCGGTTCTACCAGTCTACTGGTCCGACCATTCAGCAATCCACTTTGCTATTCCTCTCACCACTCCCGAAAAACCAGTCAGCAAGAGAAACATCCCGAAACTAGTGAGAAAATGGAAAAATATCACTGGGGACTCTTTAGACAACATTTTAAACAACTCACTGACCCCTCTTCCTAACAACGTGGAGGAAGCAGCTAAGACCTATACTACCTGGCTGGACCCGGCTTGCCTACTCTTAGCCCCCCCAAAACCACCCACTCCACCCGGGCTACGCCCGCCGCCCCGTGGTTCACAGATCAAATAAGGGAACACAAAACAAGGTGCAAAAAGCTTGAAAAAATCTGGCGTACGAACTACAGGGAATTGGACAAAAAAACGCTCAACTCCGAACAAAGACGTTACAAGGAAAGAATCCTACAAGCTAAAAAAGCCTTTCTCACGAGACAAATAGAAGACGCTACTAACACCCCCAAAGAACTTTTCCTTACCGTCTCTTCCCTAGCAAATCCCAAACCCATAGAAATTCCAGCAAGTCTTTCACTCTGCGAAAGCTTGGCAACCTTCTTTCGTGAAAAGGCGGAGAACATCTTCCTCCCCCTAGACAGACTAGTGAAGACTTCCTCACCGAGTGAGACCCCTGATCCCGTTAGACCCGAGACCACGCTTCAATATTTCCAGCCCATCACGGAAAAGGAAGTGAGGAGTCGCCTACTAAAAATCAAATCAGGCTCCCCTCATGATCCCTGCCCCACGGCAATAACCAAACTGGCACCAGATGCCATTGCCAGGGGTCTCACCCCCCTCCTCAATCAGATGCTGGAGAAAGGGGAATATCCCTCAAGGTGGAAGCAAGCCTCCATCCTACCCCTGCTCAAAAAACCCAACTTAGACATCACTGAGATGAACAACTATCGCCCGATTGCTAGACTCCCCCTCCCTGCCAAAATAATAGAAGGTTACCTGAACACACAACTTAGCGCCTTTCTAAAATCAGCGGATAAACTTGATTCCTCCCAACACGGCTTTCGGGAGGAGCACAGCACGGAATCCGCCCTGATTAAATCTATGGAAGACATCAGGCAGGTGATGGATGCAGGGGGCAGAGTAGCCCTGATCCTATTGGACTTCTCTGCGGCCTCCGACACGGTCCACCACAAGTTATTGGTGGACCGGTTGAGGGCCTGTGGAATTCAGGGAAAGGCTCTAAAAATCCTACAAGCCTTCCTATCTGATAGAACCCAGACAGTGGCACTGGGCAGTTACGAATCACACTCCTTTGTACTTCCTTGTGGAGTCCCCCAGGGGTCTTCGTTAAGCCCCACCCTTTTTGATATTTATGTGTCTGCCCTCGCCCCGGTGATCCGATCGTTCGGCTTTCAACTCACGGCATATGCAGACGACACACAGATTGTGGTGTCCCTCCTTCCCGGCAATACGGAAAACACCGCTGACAGATTCAGAAACGGCATGCTCGAAGTAGGCCGCTGGATGGCACAAAGCTGCCTTAAACTAAACTCCTCGAAGACTGAGGTTCTGCTCTTTGGTGCCAGAGACAACTTCTGGTCCCCGAGATGGTGGCCAGACGAAATGGGACCTCTCCCAGTGCCGGTTGACAAAGTGAAAAATCTCGGTATACTGGTGGATACCACCCTGACCTTCAAATCCCAGGTGAGCGCTCTCTCTTCCTCTCTCCACTTCACACTCAAAACCATCAGAAAAATTATTCCGTATCTGGAGAAGAAATACAGGAAAACAATTGTCACTGGTCTAGTGCTCTCACGCCTAGACTATTGCAACAGCCTGATGCTAAACGCCCAGCAGAGCGTACTCAATAAACTCCAACTTCTGCAAAATGCAGCTGCCCGCCTAATCACTGACACACCCAAATTTGCCTCGGTATCTCAGGATCTGGTGACGTTACATTGGCTACCCATCCGTAAAAGAATCACTTTCAAGGCAGTATGCATGGTCTTCAAAGCCCTTCACGATACGGGCCCTAGGCACTTGAAATCACTTTTCTGCTGGCATAAACCAGCAAGAACCCTGAGGTCAGGACAACTGGCCCTGGTTACGGTCCCCAGAACTAAAAGAGCTCGCTGGGGAGGCAGGAGCTTTTCTCTTGGGGCGGCAGAGGCCTGGAATAAACTCCCACTTGCGCTCAGACAAACTCAGGATCTGATGGCCTTCAGAAGAGGACTCAATACATGGCTCTTCACTCAGTAAGCACGCTTTATCACACCAGTCTATCCTTCCAGCGCCAGGACACCTCCGGGTAACAGAGCGCTCTACAAATACATAAAATAAATAAATAAATAGGGACTGCTTTCCTCAGCTGAATGATGAGGGCCTGGACCAACCTATTGTCTTTATCAGCAGGTAATTACTTTCCCAGGAACAAAGATGGAGTGCAATGAAGAGAGAGGCATTTGCAGTGGTCTGGACACTGAACAAACGGAGACCATACTTGATTGAGATTCATTTCCAGGTTCAAACAGATCACAGAATACTCAGATGACAAATACAAAAAATGGGTGGAGAATTCGAAACTGTTCTGGTGGTCATCTCTCTACAGAGTTTGGACTTCACAGAGGAACATAGCCCTCGGACTGACGACGCCAGTGATGATGGTCTTTCCGCCTTAGCAATGAGAACTCCCATGTGGGTGGGTAGTTCATACCACATTCTGCTGCAGGGACCTATGTTGGAAATTACCACCTTTTGTGTTGTTTATCCCAGGTTTTTCCCTTGACTGTTTTTGCTGCTGTACAACTATGTGCACTTTACCTCTGCTAACCAATGTTAAGTGGCTGTGTCATCCCTTTCAACATGATTGCATTTGCATCTTTAACATACCTTAAGTCCCTAGTGTATAGTGCCAGGCGTTTTCCCAGGGCCTGTAAGTTCCATGTCAAAAGTAGACTGCAGCACTTCTTGTGTCACCATTGTAATGACAATGCAAATGGCAATGTCACTGGGACGTAGCAGGCTACTGATGAGACTGTGAATCTGAAGTTGCAAGAAATTGCCCATTGTGCCACTTCACTGATTTGAGTTTTGCTGACATTACCAGGTGTTAGAAATGTTGTTGTTGGTTGACTTGGTGCAACAAGTCAAATAGCAAAAACAGTGATAAACACCACCCAAATAGATCCAACACCAGGTTTAGAACAACAGAGTGGATTTGGATAAATAAAATGACAAAAATCCAATTAGGGAGACCTGAGATATTGAATTTTAAAGTTGTAAGGTAAAGTAGCACCAAAAAGCACAAAGCGCCAACAAGGGATATCTGGTTGCACCAGATGGGATAAAGTCACAAGTTTAGGCCCACCAAAATGGAGTGCTTGCTACCTACAGGGACCAAGTTAGGCCCACTGAACAAAGTACCTTAAACCCTGGTTAAGGAGTGTTGCATGAATCTGAAGAAGCGTTGCCAGTTGAAGCGATGTGTCGGTTTCGAGAAACGGTGATGCTGCAGTGTGAGGTCCGGTTGCATTGTGGTTGAGGATTCCGTTGACTGGGCTTTCGATGCGAAGTCCGGGCATCAAGGATGCGGCACACAGCCGGACCGATGCAGTTCCGGGAGATGCAGCGCACTGTGCCATTGGCATTGCTTCATTTCCGAAGATGTGAGATTGATGTAGACCTTCTGCGTTGGACCCAATACGTGCAACAGCAGCGATGCATAAGTTTTGCTAAAGAATGTGCCTCTCAACCGAGGAGAGGTGTCAGTTCGGCTAGAGGATGTGCCACTCACCAGAGACGATATGCCGGGTCTGCTGGTAAGCACCTTCGGCCCACTTCCAAGGGTCCAGGACTGGGGACACCACTTGGCAGGGTAGACCCACAGATCACAGAGTTCAGGTGCACATGCAAGGTTGTTGGAAGCCTGCTATGTCCCTGTGGCTTCAGATCAGGGGGGCAGCCAATTTGCCCTGTGAGTCACTCTGGATTCTGGGTTCAAAGCCAACGTTTATTGATAGATAACAGCATCAGGGGCTTAACTTCATTAGTGGTCTAGCCAGCATAGCTACCTTTTAACAACCTCTCAAAAACTTACACATCTTGCACAAGGAGTGCTGTTCTAAATTGACGATGAAATGATGTGCATGCAAACTGGAATATCTCATATGTCACACAAAAAATTCCAGAAGAAGGCAATATTATATCACGCTTCAAACAATGTGCCAAACTGACCATTCCCCAGAAGCTCCAATGCTCCACCGATGTTGTGAAAAGAAGTCTGTTCATCATTACAACACACAAAGTGCAGAGTTCCTTAAGCAGATAAATAGAAATCTTTGAAAAATGCTGTTGAAAAACATACTTCAACTTGTTTTCTCCTGGTCATTGGTGTTCTGGGTGAACTTTGTCTATTTATATTTCATTTTAGAAATTCTCAAAGTAAACTCACTCACTTCTGCAATAGATCTTACACCCGAAGACTATCCATGGAGAGACATCTTTAACAAATGAATTTCTCCCAGGTTTTAAAGCAGGATGAGTACCTTTGTCAGAATAATTTTCAACACTTTTGGATGTATTTTCTCAGATTTTTGCTAATTTCCACAAAGTGGTAGACAGATTTGTGAGGTGAAACTTTGGGGAATTGATAAGCGTAAATTAATGAAAACTTTACGAAATACCCAAGAACTTGAAGTGTGAAAATTTAACAAATTTGGAGAAAGAAGAAAGAGCCCAGTTTTCTGTTAGGAAGGAATAAGACGTGCCTTTAATTGTTGCCCAGCGATCATTCTGTCCATAGGAATGTGGCTAAAATAATAATAATATATATATTTTTTTTAAACAGCCAATCTGTGCTTAGACTCTTTTCAATGTTTGGCCTTCAAAACGGCACCTGTGGAATGCAAGGATGCTTGTTGTCAACTCTGTCCTGCTCCTGCACTACAATCTTGAATATTTGCAGCTAGTCCGATCCAATGATAGTGCCCTTCTCTCGTCTGTTATTTTAATGAATTTAAGTTGTTTCCAATTTCATCTAATTCGTTTGACATTTTTAACCTACTCTCACTCATGAGACCTTTCTATCCGGGATATGCAAAAGTTACACTGAGCCATTCAGAAGCAAAAAAGCAAACTCATTTTGCCCAAATGAAAACCTTCTAATCTATCCTACACAATCTTGCATTCTGTAGCGATCTTCCGGTAAGGGAGACCCGGAAGAACAGTTGACCCGCTAATGCCCTGGCTTCAGGCAGACACAATGTTGTACTTCCTGACTCATCACACTTTAGCACTAATGCTCCTATTCCCACACATGCTCACGTCGTGTTTCTGGGAAAAAAGAACACAGTATCTTTAAAATGTAAGAATTTAAAGATTTTAGAGCATTTCTTTCGGCTTCCCTCAAAGAAGTTGACAAAAAGTCTAATTTAGGCACATCTATCAGGCAGAAGCTAATTGAGGTGTTGATGTTATAATAGGATTTTGATATATATTCTTAGTATTAATTCATTGACGGCAAATAAGGGAAAACTGAGCTGATTACAAATTCATGCTTCCTTCAGATTGCACTGTTGAATAATTTCCGTGTTCAGGTTTCCTTGCTGTCTGCGTCCAGGTGTGTCAGTGCCTTTCTATGTCCCAGCCTCTCTGCTTTAGCATCTTGCATTCTCGCTTCTGTCGTTTCTTAGCACTGTGTCACTTTCTTCGATGCAAGGCTCCCATGTCTTTGTCTCCATGTGCATATGTCCCTGTGGCCCAGACTCCTTGATGTTGGTTTCACTGCGGTATTTTAGCGTAGATACTGATGTTATTGTTCTTGTGTAAGCACTCTATTTCATGTGTTTCTGTTCTCCTTTTAGAGTCCATGTGCTTGATTTAGGGTCATTATAAAGGGCGGTGTGGATGTTTCCTGGACTTTGTGCTTAATTTGTAAATAAATATGTGCCAGGGACCTCATCAGGAGGCCACTGCAGCTCGCGCCACATATTGCCCCTGCCAGTGCTGCCAATGACAGAACCAACACAACTACTAACTATCACAGTCCTACAACTGGGACCATTCAGACTATTCCACACCCCCGAACTATAACAAAGGCTTGGGCAGCAGGTATTAGTCATTTTTATGTATATCAAATGAATAAACAACTGTTGCTCTTAATTGTAAATTAGACAAACAGTGCCAAAAATGTGGCACACTCTCATAGATGCTAGTTTTGACAATTAAGTGCCAGGTGCTCAACACCGGAAACCCCCGGCTCAAATTAAGCACTGGTCCTTGTGCTTGCCCTTTTGCATATCTGGTAAATCAGTAAATGTCATTAGTATGTCAAAACATGATAATGTAAGAATCAGTTTTTCAGCTTCCTTGGTTACGCAGGATCCAGTGTCCGTGCCTCCAGTCTTCTAGTACTTCCACGTCTCTGTGTGTCCATGTCCTTATCACATCATTGCTCTTGTGTGTCCAGATCAGTGTTGTACCAGAATATTATTTGTAAATTAGACAAACAGTGCCAAAAATGTGGCACACTGTCCTATGTGCTGGAGTTGACAATTAAGTCTCAGGTGCTCAGAACCGGAGAGCCCCAGTTCAAATTAAGCACTGGACCTGGTGCATGCCCTTTTGCATATCTGGTAAATCAGTAAATGTCATTAGTATGTCAATACATGACAATGTAAGAGTCCGTTTTTCAGCTTCCTTGGTTACCCAGGATCCAGTGTCTGTGCCTCCAGTCTTCTAGTACTTCCACGTCTCTGTGTGTCCATGTCCTTATCACATCATTGCTCTTGTGCGTCCAGGTCAGTGTTGTACCATAATATTATTGTTAGGGTATTTTCTAACATAAATATTGTGTCATTATCATTCACGGAAATATCACCGCATTATAGTTCGTAGTGGAAAATCTACATTCAATGAGACAATATACATATCACAATATTAAGGACCCAATATTTTAGTAGTTATGTTAGTATGCAGGTCATATTTCTTTAGCGTGAAACTACCAGAAAGGTAGAGGAGCACTGTACAGAGTCATAGTCAAGCATGAAGTCAATGAATCAAAGGAGAGGTAGCTGGTAGCCCAGACACATGCATTATTATTATTATTATGTTTCTTATATAACGCCTGACTCCACCCCCGAAGGGGTATCTCTGCGCTTGCCTTGGGAACCCGTCCTGGCTTTTCCCTGTGAGATAGCCCCTACAGGGCATCCCCAAGGTGAAAGCCAGGCATCCTGCCGCGGGGGGGCCGTTGTGGAGATTAAGCAAGCTTAATGCCCAGAGTTTCAGAGTGTGAACCCATGATTATGTCAGGCACCGAAGCAAGAATTATCTAGTCCATGGACATTTGAGCTCAAGACCCTGCCGCGTCGGGAATTGAACCCTGGTCCCGGGTCTGACCTCTGCTTTAGGGTCTGCCTGCTCTAACCAGTGAGCCACACTTCTCCACAGGTCCAAATCGATTAGATGGGTAAACACTACCCTGGCATTTGATAGAAAAGTTGCATCCTGGCTACACCTGACAAAGAAACTTTGCATTTATATGGCACACGTTCCAAAACTAAAGGCGGGTCAAAGGGAGACAAAAGAGTCCCTAGTCAATAAAGTGACATACTGGATTCGATCTCAGCTGCAATGCCATTCTTTAATACATTCTGCCATTGCATATGCCAACCGCCTGCCCTGATGGCCTTAAATAATTCTTAAACAGATTTTTCAAATACCGTTTTCCTTTAACTTATTTTTAATGTGGGTAATGCTGTGAGAGTCTATTACAGACATTTGCTGAGAAAGTTTGCGTTTATGTGTCATTCTTTCAGATTCAAAACAGGAACTCACATAGTCATATGTTACAGAGATTATTTGCAATAATATTAGTGAGCTGCTGCTGTGTTACACTATTGAAATGACACCTCACTATCCCTAAATATTAGATGGAAACACATTTGTAATGTGGACCAGTGTGCCTGTGCACTGTAAGTGTCCAGGCCACAGAGGCATGAAAGAGCGGAAACTGAATCATAAATTGAAGAGTGGGCCTGAAAAGAAATTTGGGCTAGAATCCCCAAAATCCTTAAGATGTGGTGTAGAGTGGGGTGACATAGAGTGAAGGGGAGTGCTCTGGCATAGATTTAGTGATGGCATAGAGTGTCCTAGAGTTGGGTGTCGCAGAGTGGAGTGGCATCGAATAAAGGAGTGTCATAGAGTGAAGTGTCATAGAGTGGAGAAAAGTGGTGTGGAGCTTTGTAGCGTGGATTAGAGAAGAGTGTCGTAGAGAGGAGTGCCGTACAGTGAAGTGGGTTAGAGTGGCATAGCGTAGAGTGTCATAGAGTGGTGAACACTGGAGTAGAGTGTCGTGGAGTGGCATAGAGTGGAGTCGAATGTTGTAGTGTGTTGTCAAGTGGAATGTCATAGAGTGAAGTGGCTTAAAGAGTCGTGGAGTGTCTAAGTGTGGCGAGGAGTAGACTGGAGCAGAGTAGAGTGGAGTTGCATAGAGTGGAGTAAATATTTGGCGAGTGGTATAGATTGGAGTGGTGTGGAGTGGAGTGGATATAAGTGGAGTGGCTTGCAGTGGCGTAGAGTGGAATATGCATGGTGTGGTAGAGCACTGCCATTGTAGACAATATATTTTTCACTAAAATTACCATTACACTTGCAAAGATATAAACTATACAGCGCACACGCTATAATGTGTGGAAATCAGCATCACCTATTGTATTGATTTCTTTTCATCATATTCAAATATTTGTTTCCTTCACACATCAGAATTACAAAAAATGTGCTTCATTTGTGCTTTCCTAATTCTGATGTATTGTGAAATATTTGTAGTATTCATGTAATCAATTACTGGCATAAAATGTGTTGCATGCTTAAAAAATAACCCACAGCCTTTCCTTTTAATTCCCAGTACCCATTAATATTGTTACACAAATCCTCTCAGTTTGCAGTCAGAGAAAGAAAAGTAAATGCCAACCTCCCTGGGTAGACCCAGCCTAACATTTGACCTCTGCCTTTGAATGCACAGCAAATGTAACACGGTTCACATATTTCTTAAGGTCTGTTTATTGTTCATTCATTTGGGAACTAAAGTATAATTATTTTGGGGGTGCTTCAGCCACCCCATCCCCTTAATCCAGCTCCTATGCCAAGCGTGAAATTGAGGAAGAACATTGCTTAATTTTATGCTGTTAGTAAAGACACTGAACAAAATAAACAAGCTCGTAGACAGAACATTGATGAGCTGGTGGGGGCAGAGATAAGGAGAATCAGTCAAGCTGAAAGATAGAAGGCAGGAAGCTATTTAAAGAAATTCAACAGTTTATTGCTTCCTGAACTAGTGTATAACGGAGAGAACTGAAAACACATGTACTCTCCTTAAGTGTCTCGAAAAGAAAAAAAAGTTTCAGAAAGCGTGCACTATTGGAAGAATACAAGGACATCAGTCAGATATGTGGTAAACTGGCAATGTGTCACAGGAGGGATAAAAACATGCTGGACAGCCTGAACAAATAATCCCAGCAAATAGAAAGCAAACAAACTTGAGTTACAACACACAACGCCAAAGGTAAGCAATGAGAGGAATACATTCCTAGGGAAGCTTTCAGCATAACCTCAATGTCTTTGAAACGAGACAGCTGCACTGTCTGGTAGGCCTCGACCTGAAAAGGGTTATCCTGAGAAATTACTTCTATCCTAAGAATGTTCTCACACTGTAATAAAAAATGTTCAATGTCCCTTAACTAACTCCGTCACTGCACCCCGCCAATCACGTTTCTCATTAGAGGCTTCATAATAATTCTAGGGACAGCACTTGTCGTTATTGACCATTAGAGGTCCGCCTGCCTTTTTCGTCATTAACTGGTGTCATTTCATAGAGAATTTCAAATAGCTTGGTACTACTCATTTAGGCCTCATTAGCACTGCTCACAGAGGGGGTATGTAGCGCAGCGGGGCCATGTGGATTGTAGCACGCAGCATCTCTTAATCAAAGGTATGACACACCACTTTGACTATCTTGGCCTGAAGACCCCAAGCGGTCTTCCGCCGTTTATTTATCCCCTCGGGTCGAGCCCGCCCGAGGGGTGTATTCATGCATGTTAGTTGCTACATTGTAGGAGAGTAGTTTAAGCTTCCCATAAAGTGAAGCTGGAGTTGAAGTGTATTTAGGGTAAACAATGGTTCAATGGTGGCCTAAATAGGTCTTAAAAAGCAAAAACTGGAGTGTATTATTAAGTCACTCTTGGGAACAAAATATGTAGGGTAACATGTAGAAAATTATTTATTTCATATTTTCAACATGTAAGAATGCGTTTCAGGTGCTCACATGAGTGACAAGGTGCATATCATGACATTAGTGAACAAAATGAGACAGAACAAAATGTCACATAACAACAAGGTGTAGTCCACAGAGCTATATACAATGGGGTGGGGGCATTTCCTTGGGTGGGTCAACGACGTTTCGATCTTTAGCAATTTAAGATCATCATCAGGACTGGGGAGCTTCCTGAAATTTTCATATCTCTAATCTGTCCCAGCTTGTGGGCCTAAGAGAAACTTCAGTCTTGAAAGTGCTAGCTTCAAGGATTTAATTTGTCCTCATTTAGATCCCAGCGTGTGGGTTTCTGAGAGGAGCTTGAAGTGAGGGAATTAATCCTGGGTTCAATCTCAGGTTAAATCAAAGTGCTATTCTTAGTCCTGCCGGGAGTTAATCTCTGCAGTCCGCGGCCATAGTTGGGGGTCTGTATTCCTCGCTGTTCTCGCAATCAGGGTTTTTGAACTGATTGGGTGCTTGGACTAGGGCTAAGATTGGCAGTAAGGTCCTGGTCTCCTATTTGTTCTAGATTTTAGGGCTAGTGTTGTGATTGGATAGTGTTAGGGATAGGGTTCCCACTGGCTGAAGGGGTCACCTGATTACTAGGGCTATAAAAAAGGCCAGGTTTATGGCGTCTCAGCCCGGGCGTCAAGGCTAAGGGCGGAGAGGACAAGGGTAGTTGCCTGTTAGAGCCTGTTCAAGACTGGTCGGGACTAGGGCCAGAAATGCTGCCCATTTTCTCATTTAGCAATACCCAGCCCACACCATCCACATCCACAAACAGAGCAACACACTCACACCAAATGTACACCACGCACAACACTATGCACAGATTAATGTACCAGCATGCACCACCAACCCAACCAAACCACATCTACACACCCTACTATTCCAACTACCACACATATCCACCATCACCCACAAACAGTACACAACTCTATCCTATATCACTAACCAATACACTCATCACTAACACAACGTCAATCAACGCCATACATAACTACATCCCATTCAGACACAATCTCTCTGCTGTAATTACACCTAACAGACCACCTTTTATCACTAACAAAGCTATAATGATTCTTCCACCAGTTGTCCAACAAACACCCTCCTCTCCCTTCCACCATAATAACACCAACACACAACACACACACTACACACCACCACACTTTGTAACTCTTGAAACAAACCAGTCTAAGATAAACACTCTCACCTCTACTTCATTCCCTCCTACACACAACATACACTCTACTCATAAACACATCACCACCCCCTCTACGTCACAACCTCCTCTCACAAACAATCCTACACAACCAAATCCGGTGCATGAAACATATACTTCAGCACCCCTTTTCACTACACCTCAAAAGCAAAACATATCACACACACCAGCACAACAAGATCTTCAGAGAACAACACCTCATAATACTTACCATCACAAAATACATACATATACCCACCTTTCAAACCACACAAAGGAACAAACTCCAATGCCAAGCTTTCACTCTTCCACCACACCTAACACAGATACAGCAATACAGCACCTCTCCTCTAACCGCCTCTCATCCATTGGACAATTTAGAACATTACGACATGACCCACATGCTGCACCACCTCCCCTGACTCATACACCTTCAATCTTAAACACACGCAAAAAATGTAAACAACATGCCACACCTCACAACTTTGCTTCCCCAAGTCTACCTCACAACAATATTACACCACAAAAGCAACACGGCACTCCAAGTCACTCTCAAACACCATCTTCAACACATACACACGCAGACCCATCAAAATGCCTTTTAGCATGCTGGATGAGCAACACAATACAGAACAGCTACACGATTGCCATCCTAATACAGCTAATACCAGCACTAAAAACACACCTGCTACACACCCACACAATACTGATCACTCTTCTACAAAACAAAGTCCCACTATCACCATAGGCCACTCTCTACACTATCTACTAATAAATGCTCGATACCTCTCTAAAAACAAGTATCACATCTACGACCTTCTCACCGATGCAAAACCAGACATACTATTCATAACCGATTCATGGTTGGGAGAGGATAGGGCTCCAGTCCTGCATGAAGCCATTCCTCTAGGTTATCAAATAATCACCCAAAATCGTATAGCCAAAAAGGAGGTGGTCTAGCTGTTGTATTCAGGCAAACAATACATATCACTGAAGTTTACAACATCTCCATAAGGAATTGTGAGGCTCTTCTAACAAGATGCAATCTTACACTGTCTTCCACCTGTAACTTCCTGCCCCTTTAAAGACCTCCAACTAACAAGGCAACATTCCCAGATGCACTTCTGGACACAGTTTCAAACCTGATAACAATACACTCCAACCTATGCCTTCTGGGTGACCTTAACCTTTGGTTTGATAAAACCAATATGACCCATCCAAAAACAATAATCACCGGCCTAGACACATTGAACCTGCATCAGATTGTCCACAATCCGAAACACACCGCTGGACATTTCCTAGATGTCATTTTTGCTAATACTGAACTAGTTACCTTTCAAACTATAACTCCAGTCACATGGTCAGACCACCACTTGCTTGCTTTCCAACAAAAAACAACACTAAGCAACTCACCTAAAAGTACCTTACATCCATTCACCTATCGGCCGTGGAACAAACGCAATTTGGAACACTTGGAAACACAACTAACATCCAGTATAAATGTGGAAATCATAAATTCTGTTCAGAATCTATATGAGTGGCTACAGGAAGCTTTTGACATCCTGATACCACTCAAAACCACTTATATAACAACAAAGCCTGTAAGTCAATTGGTGCTGAGGTATGAAAGTTGACACTGGTGTTATTGCACATGAGTAAATCAAAAGAACGACTATCAACAATGGCTGATTAAGTCCTATCAGCCCACCAGATGGCGGAGCCTCATCATGTAGGACTCCAGTACCAAGGTAAGAGTGCAGTCGCCCAGTTGTAATTTGGCGACGCAACCCCAAACCATGGTATGGTCACCACAGTTGTTAGACCAAAGAGTGAGGCTGATATGTGCAGTGCAGAAAAATAAAAAGAAGTGAAGTGCGTTAAAATGGCTATCAAGGCAAACAAAGACCTTTATTCGCGTTTGCCTGGACGTCAGATAAAAATAGTGGAGTAACAGTGTGAAAGAATCACTGTTTGGCTTGCTTAGTAGAAGACGAAGTAAGATATATAAAGGGCCAACATGTTTCTGCCTTAATGTGAAGGGTCACTGGCATTCGTCAGGGCCATGTCAAAATCTGCTACTGCAAGGGCACTATGATATGTGCAGAACTTGTAGAAAATTAAATTAACAAAAAAGTAAACATTACAGAACCATCCTACCACATCTTCTCAGTAATTGTTCTGGTGATGCGATAGGTCTTTCCTATATAGGGAAAAGAAGAAAAAACAGACAAGAGAAGAACAGTGTAGGCATTGCATATAATTCTTGCTCAAAATTCAATCTACATCAACCTATTGGAAGTGGATGATGTAACTGTGCATAACCTGTGCATAACCAGTGAAAACTCAAAATACCATCAGACTGGGCCATCACTAATTAATGATAGTCAAATGTGAAATGCATTGCATTATGTCACTCAAGGGTTAACAAGATAACATTTTTTCACTTACCCAGCTGTGTGTGGGAAGTGGACCTCACCTCACCCGGCAACTGCTCGGACGGATAAGGCACCGCTCTAAACACATGAAGACAAACTCTGTAAAAGGTGCTTGTCTAGAGGATACAGCCTCAGTGTATTATTAAAACCCACATACTCTCTCACCTGTCTATCACATGTATCCCACTGGTGTCTAAGGTGGCCACATCTAGCGACTATGGCATCCTACCCCTTCCAGTGTACTCATTAGAAGTACTAAGGCAACTAATGTTTTCATCTAGACTGCCCAGTAATGGTGTTGATTAATACAGTTTGAAACTAATAGATAAGTAGCCAAATATTCTTTAACACCAGAAAACAATCAAAACAGCAGAGTAATGATGTTATTTACTGCTGTTCAAAGCTAGTGGAAAGAACTCACTCCATTCTTATCTAATCAATAAGGTAAAAGAAGGTAAAAGAATCCACCCTGAACTCTTTGACCCTTTTTGTCTTTATAACCCAGGTCACTCCTTACCTGTCCGTCGGTACCTTGAGGCTGAATGGCGAGCCGAAGGGGAGGCACCGATCGGACGGTCTGGCGTCTATTTATAGCGCCGCTTAATCAGTAATTGGGCTCAGCTGAGTTTCTTAGTACCTGCGTTGCATTTGCGCGAAACAGGGCTGCTAAACCTCATGCATGCGCTCAACTAAGGTCTGAAATGGCGCGCATGCCTGAAAACAAGGACGCTCGGTGGCGCGCATGCCTGAGAACAAGGACGCTTGGTAGCGCGTCAAGCGTCCTTGTTCTCAGGCATGCGCGCCAGTGCATGACGCGCTACCGAGCGTCCTTGTTTTCAGGCATGCGCGCCATTTCAGACCTTAGTTGAGCGCATGCGTGAGGTTTAGCAGCCCTGTTTCGCGCAAATGCAACGCAGTCGCTAAGAAACTCAGCTGAGCCCAATTACTGATTAAGCGGCGCTATAAATAGACGCCAGACCGTCCGATCGGTGCCTCCCCTTCGGCTCGCCATTCAGCCTCAAGGTACCGACGGACAGGTAAGGAGTGACATGGGTTATAGAGACAAAAAGGGTCAAAGAGTTCAGGGTGGATTCTTTTACCTTCTTTTACCTTATTGATTAGATAAGAATGGAGTGAGTTCTTTCCACTAGCTTTGAACAGCAGTAAATAACATCATTACTCTGCTGTTTTGATTGTTTTCTGGTGTTAAAGAATAGTTGGCTACTTATCTATTAGTTTCAAACTGCATTAATCAACACCATTACTGGGCAGTCTAGATGAAAACATTAGTTGCCTTAGTACTTCTAATGAGTACACTGGAAGGGGTAGGATGCCATAGTCGCTAGATGTGGCCACCTTAGACACCAGTGGGATACATGTGATAGACAGGTGAGAGAGTATGTGGGTTTTAATAATACACTGAGGCCGTATCCTCTAGACAAGCACCTTTTACAGAGTTTGTCTTCATGTGTTTAGAGCGGTGCCTTATCCGTCCGAGCAGTTGCCGGGTGAGGTGAGGTCCACTTCCCACACACAGCTGGGTAAGTGAAATTTTTTTATCTTGTTAACCCTTGAGTGACATAATGCAATGCATTTCACATTTGACTATCATTAATTAGTGATGGCCCAGTCTGATGGTATTTTGAGTTTTCACTGGTTATGCACAGGTTATGCACAGTTACATCATCCACTTCCAATAGGTTGATGTAGATTGAATTTTGAGCAAGAATTATATGCAATGTCTACACTGTTCTTCTCTTGTCTGTTTTTTCTTCTTTTCCCTATATAGGAAAGACCTATTGCATCACCAGAACAATTACTGAGAAGATGTGGTAGGATGGTTCTGTAATGTTTACTTTTTTGTTAATTTAATTTTCTACAAGTTCTGCACATATCATAGTGCCCTTACAGTAGCAGATTTTGACATGGCCCTGACGAATGCCAGTGACCCTTCACATTAAGGCAGAAACATGTTTGCCCTTTATATATCTTACTTCGTCTTCTACTAAGCAAGCCAAACAGTGATTCTTTCACACTGTTACTCCACTATTTTTATCTGACGTCCAGGCAAACGCGAATAAAGGTCTTTGTTTGCCTTGATAGCCATTTTAACGCACTTCACTTCTTTTTATTTTTCTGCACTGCACATATCAGCCTCACTCTTTGGTCTAACAACTGTGGTGACCATACCATGGTTTGGGGTTGCGTCGCCAAATTACAACTGGGCGACTGCACTCTTACCTTGGTACTGGAGTCCTATATGATGAGGCTCCGCCATCTGGTGGGCTGATAGGACTTAATCAGCCATTGTTGATAGTCGTTCTTTTGATTTACTCATGTGCAATAACACCAGTGTCAACTTTCATACCTCAGCACCAATTGACTTACAGGCTTTGTTGTTATATAAGTAGTTACACAGGGGGTATTAGCCTGTTTTGTCATTAAACACCTCCCTCGGACCCTCCCTTACGAGTTGTTTCATACCACTCAAAACCACACAACAGAACAAAAGAAAAAAGCGCCTTGGAGAAACATAGAGATAAAAGACATAAAGCAACAAATTAGAAAGCTGCAACGTACCTGGCTCAAAACGAACGCCAAACAAGACAAACTTCACCTACAGAAAATTAACAGATTATATAAGTTGGCTATCAAAAAAGCTGAGAAAAGGTACTATTCAGGCAGAATTCAAAACGCTAAATGTGCAAATAAAGAATTCTATAAAATACTCAATGAATTTCGAAAACCAAATTGCCTAGAAGGAACTCATCCTGTTACTCAAGATTTCACAGACAAACTGGCAAATCATTACACGGACAAAGCAGACACGTTGGACTCGTACTTAAAACAGAAACAAAGCACCAGCACTAACCCTTGTACAAAACAACTATCCAAGAATGCTCTAATCAAGCCTCTCCGTTCCTTCCAACACATCTCACACAATGAATTTATGGACCTGGTCCAAGCAAGCAGGCCTGCTGGCAGCCCTTCTGACCCCTGTCCGCCACAAACTTTCAAGACAATTCTTTTAACAACCTCTGGTGCCATTCCAGTAGGAAGAATCATCAACGATTCCTTAACTACTGGAATATTTCCAGAAGACCTCAAAAAGTCATACATACGCCCTTTACTGAAGAAAACAAACTTGGACCCGCTGAACCCTGACAACTACAGACCCATTACAAATGGACCTTTCCTGGGCAAACTGATAGAAAGAGCAGAAGCAGCAGCAGAAAGAGTTTGCCCAGATGTAACAATTCATTGAAGAGAATGACATACTTTCAGATTTCCAAACAGGATTCCGTCAGGAAAGAGGCACTGAATCTGCCCTCCTTGCCATCTGGGATGACCTAAAGAATACAGTTGACCGCAACGGGGTTGCTGCGCTACTCCTCTTGGACCTCTCAGCTGCCTTTGACACGGTTGACCATGACACTCTGGAAGACTTTATGAAGCCGGCATAGAGGGAACTGCTCTAGACTGGATCGCGTCCTACCTTCGAACCAGAACTAATGTCATCCATGCCCCACCTTTCTTGTCCAAACCGTACTCCACAAAAGCAGGGATCCCTCAAGGTTCTATCATGTCGCCCATGCTTTTCAACATCTACATGAAGTCATTACTAGTACTGATCAATAAATTTCACCTCATGTGCTACAACCATGCAGATGACACGCAAATACTCCTTCAACTGGAATGCCCCAAAGACATTGGAAAATCACCAATTTTCAGCTGTCTCAGAGCCGTGGAGCAGTGGATGACTTCGAGCCATCTCAAATTGATTGCTTAAAAAAATGAAATACTCACGTGTGGCGATTGGAAAAATTACAACCCGCTTGCCGCATGGCCTGATGAACTGGGATCACTGCCTAAAGTATCTAAGCAGACCCTCCAGCTTATCGCGATTTCGCGATTTGCAAAATAATCGCAAAATCGGCCGATCTGTGGAAGTGCCGCGATATTTGGGCAAAAGCCCGCGAAATTTGCCGTTTCCGCCTTAGATTTTGCCGCGAGAAGGAGCGAGGAGGTCGAGGGGGGTCTGACTAGGTCGCAAAGATGCATCACATGATCGCGTGGTGCACCACGGCAGGCTCTCAGGCAGGCATGAGGTACGGTAGTGATTTAACTGTGAGCAAGGGTTTTAACTGCACCCTCTTCTGCAGCCAGATATTAGGGAGCCTGATGGAGGATTCTTAATAATGCTGCGGGTGATAATGAACGCGGCTGCTCGTCTCGCCTGCTGGGAGCAGACAAAGCCTTTGTTGGCCCAACAGGCGAGCTTCCGGCTCCGAGCAGCGTGTCCACGTTGTAATTGAAGCGCCTAAATAAACCCAGGATGGCTTCGAACGGCAGAACAGCTGCTTTTGTTTTTTTTTCCATTTCAGAAGCGAGGCAATCGGAGGAGTGATATTGGGAGCTCATTTGTAAGGGGTGGCAAATGAGGCTGGAAACATTAAGCATTGGCAAGCAGTTTGTAGCACCCGGGGGAGGGATAGGCAGTAGTTGTCATATGGAAAGGGGGGGGTGGTTACGAGATACAAAACAGGGAGAGGTGAGGAGAGAGAATGGAGGGAGAGACACAGGTAAGAGAAACAAGAAGAGGGGGTGAGTTACAGAGCGGGGTGGGGAGGGGAGAGAGGAAGAGAAGGAAGTGAGGATAAAGAGAGAGTGTATGAGATACAAAATGGGAGAGGGCGAAGTGAGGGGAAAGAGTGGAGGGAGAGAGGAAAGGGAAACAGAGAGAGCGGGAGAGGGGGTGAGAATGAGAGAAGGGAGGGAGAGGATGGGTGAGGGGAACAAGGGGAATTGAGGGGAAAGAGAGAGAGAGGGTAAGAGATACAGAGCTAGGGGGTAGTGAGTAAAAGGAGAGTGGAGGGAGAGAAAGAGGAAACGGAATCAGAGAGAGGGAGAGAGAGAAAGGAAAAAGAAACAGAAGGAGATGGGGTGCGACATATGGAGGACGGGGTGAGGAGAAAGAAGGGAAGAGAGAGGAAAGAGAATCAGAGAGCGAGAGAGTGATGTGAGAAAGAGAGGGAGGGATAGAGGTGAATGAGGGAGAGAGAGGGAAAGAAAGGGCAGTGAGAAAGATCAGTGAGAGTGAGAAGGAGAGAGGTCAGTGAGGGACAGGGTAAGGAGGGAGAGAAAAAAGGAGTGGGAGAGAAAACGAGAGAGATAATTGGGAAAGAGAGGTGGGAGAGCAGCGAGAGAGAAGCAGGAGATAAGCACAACCGAGGTGAAGGTAAGGCAGGGGAAGGAAAGAGGATAAGGAGGAGAAAGGAGTTGGAAAATGGGGAGAGCGAAGAAGCAAAGAGAAGGTGTGGGTGATAGGAAGGGGACATGAAGGAAAGAGAGGCGGGCAAGAGAGGGGGAGAGTGTGGAGGGAGGGGAGAAAGGGGGTGATAAGAAAGAGATAGAGAAAAGCGAAAGAGGGAGACAGACAGAAATGTGGGAGAGAGAATGGAGAGAGAGGACAGGGAGAAAGAGAGGAAGAGAGCGGTCGAAGATGAGGGAGTGAGGAAACAGAAGGGGAAGAGAGAAGAGGGCACGAGAGCGGGTAGAAAGGAGAGAGATGGTAGAAGATGTGTGTGGGGGTGTGTGTGTGTGCTTTATGTTGTTAAATAACTAAAAAAAGTAAGATATTTGTGTTTGTTGTAGGAAAAATGGCCACATAAAATGCCGCAAAATTGCCGCTAAATTTCCATATTTGTGGCGCTAAATTTCCATTTTTGTGCCGCTAAATTTGCTAATTTATGCCGCTATATTCTGGGGGGTCTGAAAGATGTAAGAAATCTCGGAATGACCATGGACTCCAAGCTGTCGATGAATGCCCAAGTGGATAAACTAGCAAGATCAATGCTGTGACTAATTTTTGCTCATTTGGGATTTCCACAGAAGGTCCAAGCTATCATCTCACTTGTTCTATCCAAACTCGATTACGCCACTAGCCTCTACCACGGATCACCTTTAACGACCATGAAAAGACTACAACAGATTCAAAACTCGGCTGCCAGACTACTCTTGCATATCAAACCGCGAGACCACATCTCCCCTGTCTTGAAAGCCCTGCATTGGTTACAGGTTGCCAGAAGATCCACGTTCAAGATGCTTTGTATTACCCACAAAGTAATACATGGAATAGGACCACTCTTCATCAGGAATAAAATCACCAAACACATTCAACAAAGGAACCTCTGCTCTAAAGGAGAATCTCGCCTCAAAATCCCACCATACAAGAAAAAAACATGGGTGGCACATCCTTCTCTGTTCAAGCAGCCAAAATATGGAACTCTTTACCCCCCAAAATAAGAACAACCACCTTATCTTCAGAAAACTACTCAAGATTTGGCTCTTCCCCACATAAGCACCATACGGAAACAGAAATTTACAGCATATCCCTCTGTATATAAGCATTTGTTTTCACTATAGATATGTACCTATCTTTGTGTATTACTTTATAAAACATGTAAAATAGTTATGTTGTTAAGAGAAAAGAAAAAAAAATGATAATAATAATCAATAAATAAAAATCATCTTTGGTCTACATGTAAATACTTCCATTGTGCATCTATGTACCTTCCATGTACTTGGATCTGTGTGCCTGTTACTTTTCTCCTGAAAAAGCATATCCAATGCACTACCCTATTTCTCATCCTGTGCCTCTATCAATATATTTAATCTAAATATACTTACTTCCTTTATGTATCTATATACTTTCAATGTACTTAAGGATCTATATATTCATCACTTTCTTCTAATTTAGCATTTCCAATGCACTAGCCTATTTCTCAGCCCATACTTCGCTCAATATATCGTCTAGCCCAACCTTCTGACTCATCTCAAACTTCTTTCTACTACTCCTTCCACTGTACTACCCTAACTCTCATCCTATACATCTATGAATATATCCTCTACATCCACGCTCTCATTTATCTCAAACCCCATACCACTACTATGATCACCAAAATAACCCTTTCTAGACTCTCTCCTGCTCTACCCCTCCTTGCATCATCTGACACCTCTTTTTACTACACCGATCCCCTAAAACAAACCTTTCTAAACTCTCCCCTCTGACTCCTCCCCTCCAAAACTCCTTTTTACTCATCCAAAAGCCTCTTCCTACTGCTAAGACCTAAAAAACAAATAAATAAATAAATCATTCACTCTTTTATCCCTCCACTATCCTTTTCAATCAAAATTAACAGACTAACATGTTCACTTCTCAAATTCCATATTCAACTATACTAATATACTGCCCAAATAACTGAATAACATATCTACTACTCAAATTACTTCATATTTATACTATACTAATTTTCAACACTAATCCTTTATGGGTTCCGGAGTGGCTTGCTACTCGCCAGAAAAGTCCTTCAACACCCATCAGGGGTAACAAGTGCTATATGAATCCTAATCTTTCTTCCCCTTTTATCCCTCTACTATTCTTCTCACTCCAAGTAACAGACTAAAATCCACCACTGAAATTACCTCATATTTCATCCGTATTAATTCACCACTAATCCTTAACAGGCTTCCTGAATAGCGTGCGTCAACAAGCGATAAATAAATACAAACCTTTGTCCTCCTCTATCCTTCTGCTATCATTCCATATCCAAATAACTGACTAACCTATCCACCACTTAAAATGTACTTGCATGTTTCACTATACTAATTCAACACTAATCATCTATGGGTCCCGGAGTAGCATGCTACCCACCGAAAAAGTGCTTTGATGCCTCGTCAGGGGTAGTAAGCGCTATATAAATGCAATTACAATACAAGATTATTTCTCATGCTGACGATACACTGCTCCTGCTAACCTATGAAGAGGACTCAGTTAGAGCCAAAAAACATTTGATCTTTGTTTAAAAGCACTTCTTGATTGGCTCAGGATGAACAAACTTAAATGTAACCAGGACAAGACCAAGATCCTGTTGTTTGGGCCAAACCCCCTACTGGGATGGACAGGAGCCTGGCCAAATATATTATTGCCTCCGCTGTCCCCCACAGAGGTGGCAAAAAACCTGGGCATTCTGTTCAATTCAAATCTATTCTTAATGCACAGGTCTCATTGGTTGTCTCTGTATTCTTCGCCTGCTCAGGAAATATTTGCACCTGATCCCTCAGGAAGCACAGGTCACTGTGGTTAGGGTGTTGATACTATTGAGGCTGGATTATGTCAATGTTTTGAACCTGGGCTTCCTAGAGTTTTTAGTCCAGTGCAAACTATGGCGGTCCGCCTACTGTACAAGCTACCTAAGCATGCACTGATTTTCTTCAGCGAGAAATTGCATTGTTTTTCAGTGCACAAGCGAGTAATGTTTAAAGTGTTAACTTTTACATATCAAGCCCTCCATGACAGGGGCCCTACATATCTGAATGAAAGGATCAATGCTTACAGACCAGGAAAAATGATGTTATGTGTTCAGAATGTGAATCCAACTAAAATGTTACCACACAAAACATAAGGTTCTGTCAGATTCACTTATAATACATGCAACCGTAAATTAACTATATGCCACGTATAGAACACAAAGGAGAGGTGAATAAAGTGCAATTTATGAAAAAATATTTTTGTGCAAAGATATTGTGTACACTAACATTGATAAGGGTGTTCCTTGGTTAATGCAAAGTGTCAATCAGTGTAAAATACTCAACAAGGTAAGTAGACAATTCTAAAACATTTTAAAAAGCCTGGTCAGGGGACAACATTCACTAAAGTCCAATATTGTTGGGTCTGGGCATTATGTTTACCAAATCAATAGCCCAACATTGTATTGCAAGTTATCTTAATGAAGCAACTCACCAAGTCGTCTCCAAGGAAATCAGTAAAGAAATGCTGATTGAAGCAAAAAGATCCAAGTCTTCCTTCTTGAAAGGCCCACTGAATGGAAAACATTTTATATGAGGACCCAGTGTAAGAGCATATGGGCCGGCTTCTTCAAAAGAAAATGGCAAAACATAGGATAATCCTTACACAATTGATCAAAAAATGAAATCAAAATATTCTATAAGAATAATGATTCAGAAAATACACTCACCTTAGAGATGCGCAATATGAATGTTCTACATGACTGTTGCCCACCAAGCAAGAGCTATGGGGGAATCAATATTAGACACTTCGTGATTGCAGAAAGCTCTCAAAAAACACCCCAAAACATGGTACGTAAATGTCAAAAAAGCAGCTTCATACCTGACAACGATGAGCAGCTTCTTCCAATTATCACCAGTGTGCAAGAGAAGCGCACTGATGGGCCATGCATAGATAAACAGGTATGCATCCTCTCCTCAGCATGTACATGGCTGCAGGGAAAGGAAAAGCCTACTCCCAAGATGAATGATGGGAAACACTATGCCTGAATTATCTAACCTGCAAGATTAGCAAAGATGAGAAAGCCATTGTAGATGAATTAATTGAAACAATAAGACAAGATGCAGAGAAGGGATGAATTACAAGGGGACCATAGGAAAGGACAAGGAAGACCCACCGCAAGATTGAGCGCTGACATTGCAAAGAAGGTAACGTTGTGTATGGTAAGCAGACAAGAAGAAAGAAGACCATATAAAAGGTAGGATGGAGTGAATGTGATCATAGCTATGTAGTCAAGAATAGAGTTTTTTCCGTATTTGAGATAGGTATTAAAGGCATACACTATGCATGTGGTAAATCAGCTTACTTTTAACTGCCACACAATTGGGTAGGTAGTTGTTAAGTTAATCTATAAAATGTAGTCCTGTCTGTCGTTCTTTAAGCAGAAATGCTTCCAATCTAAATATTGTAAGGCAAGATTCAACCACGAGAGAGGCGGATGCAGTGGGAAGCACCAAATTCTGGTAGGGACTACTCTGCTTCCGGTCCAAGATTTGGAGCATAGAAGAGGATAGATGAGATATATATTTACGCATTGACAGATGGGACCACTGCATGTGATGGTGGAGTGGCCTTGGGGCCTAGGTCTGCTACTGCGTGGCTTGGTGTGTGGCTGTGTCCCGTATGACTTGGTATCTGCCTTGATGGAGAACGGAAATTAGAGTTTGCTCCTCTCACTCTCCATTCGTCTGGGAATTGCAGAGCAACAGGAGGACAGTTTGGGGTGGGACATAACTTTGAACTCTCAATGGTCTCTCCTTCGGAACAAACCTCCTTAATATATTTGCAAGCTGACGACAAAAAACGTTAGCACAATGTTGAGATGGGGATGTCCTCTGTATGGTGTACAGTAGTGTTCCAGGGGCCTGAGTAGCCAAATGTGTGTATCTGGGATCCTGGATTTTGATTTTGGTCCCAGCCTCACACTAATCTACTATATGCGTAGAGGCCTATGTCTCCCTTAACAGGAGTGAGTTCCTGGACCTGTTTCTGTGATCTGTAGGGGTGCACCCAAGCATGTCCTCTTTGTATACACAGTGGACGACTGTCCATGTCATGGAGTGGTGGTGGCAGGTCCCGTGTTTTGTGATTCTTTTGTGCTACATTTATATCTGTCTCTCTGGAATGGAGGTTTACTGGGCCACTTGTGTTAAATTCTGCTTTTATGCATTTAACCACATCCTAGTGCTAACACAACCATGTGTATGCTGTGTGTGGATCCTGAAAGGTGCAGTGTGTGTGTGTGTGTGTGTGTGTGTACACACAACTATCATGGAGGCTTGTTCGAACCATATTGAAAGCATGTGGGCTGACATTTTTGCACATGAAGGAGGTGAGGTTGTTTTCCCAGACTGTGGATGTGCATTGCTGATGTTCCTGCAGCTGAAGGGAGGACACCTAGACACTGATAGAAGGTGAGAGGAGACAAAGCTCCTGAAGAAATATGATTAACCTTTTGCTGATCAAGAAGCTGCTGATTGGGGGGAGGAGCCAAGATGGCGACCGGAGCAGACGCTTGAGCTCCCGGCTCCGTCGGCCCTTGGCTCCGCAACAACATCCTGCCTGTTATCCTTCTCGTTCCTGGCGGCGAAACGTGTGCGAAGGCGAGCTGATCACTCCGGTACTTTCCCGAGGTGCCAGCTTGCCCGGATGCCGGAGATATCCGTGATGGTGCTCCCCGCCCTGGACCCTCGCTTCATTTCCGCTCGTCGCCGGCCCCTGGAGGCTCCGCAGTGACCGGACCCGCTAGCGCCATTTCAGGCCGCGCGGTCCTGACCGCACTGCATACCGAGGACTGCCGTCAGCCGTGCCTGGGATGTAAGGGCTGAAAAACTGCTGCACCCTGCGCCTGGAATGTGAGGGCTGTGAGGTAAGCCCCGGAGGAACGGGTCTCCTGCTCCGATCTGTGGAGCGCGCTGTGGGAAGCTCAGCGATCCGGCTCGCCGTAGGCTGCCGGCTCTTACTTCTGCCGCTTAACCCGCTGGACAGTAACCTTGAGGGACGGGTGCTGACTTTCCGTGATCCTTGTGGCGGCGCAGACCTGAAGGGAGCTTGTTTCTTGCCACGACCCCCCCCCCGGCCATTATACCGTCCTGCGGTAATCATGACCTCATCTGCTTGCCCGTGGCTGGGGGGAGATAGCCCGGTCCTGCCCGCTGACTGCTTCGCCCTCCCTACATCAGGCACCAGCTCCACAGTGCCGGCCCGGATCGTAGTCAATGCGGGGATGCAGCCTCCACCATCCTGTGGCTCCGTTCTGGCCGCCCTACGGGACTTTCACTCGCAAATGCGTAATGATCTCCAGGCGCTGAGTGAGCAGTTCGACTCCATATTATCTGACGCGGGTCGTGAGCGCAACATTTGTTACCAGCAAGGTGTGGATCTGCCTTTGCCTTCATGTGGGATACAGTGGTTACATGTGAACATGCTACATTGATGCCTGCAGCTGACTTTCCCGGCGCCTATGGTCAGTTACTCTCCTACTCTGCTGCTGATACTCTGTTTCCCCATCCCTCGAAGCTTGTTTCATTGATGCCTGCACCACCGCGCTTGCAGATGTATCCGGCTGCACAGCTCCTGGCACCCTCGAGGGCTCATTTACTGTGGCCTTCGTCTCCTTTCCTGCGGAACTCTTGTGCTCCAGATGCCCTGTTGGGACTATGTGCAGTGGACAAAGGGACCTCTACAGATGGTCGGCGGCCATTTTATGCTCCTGAATCACCTTCTTCTTCTGAGCGGCCATATTGTCTTTGTATGCACGGGATGCGGGGCCTTCATATGGGAGCTGGCTTTGTCTTACACCCGCGATCAGGCCAGGGTTAGGCTGATTCATAACGCTATTGCTTCACGGGCTGGCGGGACTGGGATTGGAACTGCTTTGTATATGCTGTGAGCACGCATCGCGAAATGACTTCTTCCATCTATGTTACTGTTGCAATTTATTATAGCACTGCTGCTTTCGGAGTAGAAGGTTTTCAGTGTGTGGAAGCTGTAGATGGCCTAGGGTCCCGGGCGCTCTGATGTTAAGTAGGCTCCTCCCCACCTTATTCTTTTTTGGGGGTTTAGATTAGAATAGATTATTCTTTTCTCGCCCCCTATATCATAGGTGTTAACGTTTTTCTTTCTTCCTCTTCATTCTTCTCTTGCTCTCCTTTCTTTTCTATATTTCGGGTTTTAATGGGCGACAGGCACTATGCTGGGGGGGGAGTAGGCCGTAGCCTCCGCATTGGTGTAGGGTGGGGGGGTAATTTAGTATTTCTTATTAGTTCTATGGGCCTTTATTTCTTTATTATGTCTTCTGCGCTTTTACTTTGGTTCGATTCTGGGTCCGGGTTTGGGGCTGGCTGAGTGGGGGCGGCGCTGAAGGGGTGCGTAATTGCTGGTGTGAATGTCTTGCTGTTGATTTGCACCGCCTCACTGCCGGGGATTTTAATTTCCACTGTTGTTTTCAGAAATGTTGCCGCTCTCCCGTGTTGTGAAGATACTGTGCGGACTCGAATCTCCTTGGTTCTTATTCTTCACTGCCTTTTTCCTGATAAATTTACATAAAAAAACTTTAAAATTAACCTTCATTTCTCCTTTCCCCCGGTGTCATGGCTCTCCCCAGTGTAACATTCATAAACTGTTGCTATTTCGTCTGTTGATGCTAGGGGACCGAAATGTTTGTACCATGCTTAAAAGTATCGTGGCCGGCCTGATGGTTGTAGGCCCGTATTTGTTCTTTTTACATGCACGAATAAAGGTTTTCAAAAAAAAAAAAAAAAAAAAAGAAGCTGCTGATTAGTTTTCCTGAAGCACTATCATTTGGTAGATGCTAAGGGTAATGGGTGAGACAGCAGATGCTTGTTTAAGTTTAAGCTGACCCCTTGGGAAAGGACCAGCCTTTTGTCTTTATCTGAAATGTTTGGCAGATGATAGCCCGGTAATATAAAGCTTACATCTCTTTGTGCCTCTGTTGTGGGTACTCCAGTTTGGAGACTGACTACTGTGCTATCAGAAGCATCTTGCTACCCAAAAGCTGTGCCTAGAGAACTTTCAAGAAAGGACACTCAAAAAGAGAACCACC
This sequence comes from Lissotriton vulgaris, assembly GCF_964263255.1. Classification (NCBI taxonomy): domain Eukaryota; kingdom Metazoa; phylum Chordata; class Amphibia; order Caudata; family Salamandridae; genus Lissotriton; species Lissotriton vulgaris. The sequence goes on from NC_141693.1 coordinate 784,896,679, forward strand.
ACAACACTGTTATGAACTGCAGACATTTAATATACATCCCCTGTCTGCTTCTACTGTCTATAGGTGGAACCTTCTGGTCTGCTTGTTCTAGTTCCAAGTTCTGTATGACCAGTGAAGGAAGAAGCCCTGAGAGCACTCATAGGACTCAGGGCTAGAAGTGGTAAATTTTACCGATTCGGTATTTAAGAAGTGGTAAAATAGAAGGGGGCACATGTAGGTATTTCAGAATCGGTAAATACAGAATCTGTAAGATTCGGTATTTACCAATTCGGTAAATACAGAATTGGTATCCCCCATTGATTCCTATGAGCCTTGAAGCCCATAGGAATCAATGGTGAATACCGAATCGGTATTTACCGATTCGGTAATTACTGATTCCTGCAAGGGTGCAGGGGGTGTCACTTTGACACCCTCTAGCACCCCAAATACAGGCATGTGTGCACATACACGCCCTAAGGGCATGTCTGTCTGTCACATGGCACAGGTGTGCATGCACACATGTGCATGCACACCTGGATTCGCTATTGTACCACCCAATTGGATTGGGTGGTAAAATTCCGAATCTGAAAGGCCTGCGGCACTCAAAGATGTGCTACCTACATGTGCTTTTACAGAATCGGTATTTTTACCGAGTCTGTATTTACCGATTCGGTAATTTTACCAAATCTGTAAATACAGATTCGGTAAAATACTGATTCTGTAAAGCATGCTCCTACATTAGAAAACCCCAATACCGGTCGGAAACGGCCGAAATCGGCCGTTTCTGACCGGTATTAGGGCTCCTACATCGGGCCCTCAGTGTCTGCCTGAAAGTTAGCTTCCCAGAGGTGAGGGGACATCACCTGAGTACGTCAGTCAATCAACTTTATTCGTAAAACTACCACAAAATTACATTAAAAACACCGCATTTCAGCTCAGAATACAATCAATTTATATATACAAAAACAATTCATCCAATACTAATAGCACTGACAAAATATTATAAATCATGTCATATCACATTTCAAGTCCAGTGATATCTAAATAAATAAAATAAAATATGCAAATATTAATCATGCCACTGATTCAGATCTTTTCCTCATTGCTAAAACTGTGCATAGAAAGTTTAATTCTGCACATCTTGTTTCTTGTGTCTCAAGACGTTGTAAACATATCATGCCTTTTTTATAACATCTAATAGAGGATGCCCACAGGATTGGGACTAACAATTGTTTCTGTGAAAGTACAATATAAAGTGCAAAAATAATGTAAGATGAGTAGTATTTTGCTGAGACGATTTGTCATGGAACTTTTTGAGTACTTTACTAACACGAGTTGTCACAGGGACATTTTAGCAGGCTTGCAAACCAGTCTCCCTGATAGGGGAAGGCTACCAAAAAGAGCTAAGGTGAAAGCAAGTCAAAGAAAAGTTATGTAATGAATTACTTGAGGTAGCTAATTAGGGTTCTATACGAGGTACGAGGGAAGTATATAAAGCTACACTCTGTATGTACTGAGATTGTTCTGCCATCTCCTTGGAACACTGGCTTAAAAAAACAAATATTCTGGGACACCAAGCTCTGACATAGACTGTTTGATATAAGCGAGTCAAGGGATTTTTAGTGAATTATTCAGCTCCAGGCAATCTTTCAATGCTAGTCTTGAAAATGGCACCTCTGATGAAAGCCAAATTGTAATCCATAGTAATAGAGGGGCTAAACGTTTGGTATCTAATATGTAATTTACCCCAAATATGGTGTGAAAAATGTGAGCGGCAGTGCTTGTGAGTACCGAAAGGAGTCCCCGTAAAAAAACGTTTTCCATGCTGTGAGGAGCACCAGAATTAATGTGACCAGAGTCTATCTTTATTGCTTGAGAGCTGTTCACCTATTTTCAGGCACCTAGACACCGGCCTGTTTGCTGAAAGAGGAAAGGAGAATGCAAGAGGAGTGACTGTCCAGGAAGAGTGGGGTGCAGTGACACACCAGTGCAGTGGGTCTGCAGCAGTGTGTCCCTGGTGTCAGCAAACCCAAAATGCTCAATGCGATTTCCGGTAGGAATCGTGACTCTGCACAGTGGCGTAATGAAACTGGAGGGGTCCCCTGCAAAGTGCATGGAGTGGGGGGGCACCCTCTGGACCCAGCCAGGAGCTCTCAGTCGCGACTGTGGCGTGGACAGTGCCAGAGGGGGCCCTGGAGCTTGGTCCCCCCTGCACAGCGGGGGCCTGCGTGGGCTATTGTTATGCAACTGACTCTGCGTACAGCATGATCTGAGCTTCAGCGTCCGAAACATGAAGTTGTGGTGCAAGGTGACCCACTGTTCCCATATTGTGGAGCTGTTCTGTGCCCTGAGCGGCTGCATGACTATAGGCCTCAGTGTGACCTGATCCTTGGTCCCCATCCAGCACCTGCGGCCTTACCTCCTTCCTCTGTGATAGATCTGGACCCGATCAGTCAGTGCGGACTGCAACAAGCACTTACCAGACCAGTTATTAAGAGATCCAGAACTTTCCCGACCTGCTCTCTATGACACCTGAAGCCACCACATTGTCACCGGCGAGACCTCTGAGGATGCCATGAGGAACTGTTGGCTAATGCTCAGCCAAGGAGGTAGAGCCCAGACAAGCAGAGCAGAAGCAGGGTGGCCGTCTGTGAGTGCCAACTAGTCACTGGTTTCACACAGTTTGGGTGAACACTGAACTGAATAGAAAGACTTCGCTTAATAACAAAAGTATGTGGGTAATCCGCACATAAACCTAATCACAACAGGTACTGACCCACAGAGGGAACCACCTGGACCATAAAGGGGGCAGGGACAAACATACTGGAGCACGAGGACATACAGAATACACTACAGAACTAGGAATGGGTTTTTCCACTATTGGTTCTACATCACAAACAAACAGCCTGATTCATGAAGCAAAATTGCGCTCGCAATAGCTGCGAAATTGCTATAGCGAGTGAAATTTCCCAAATCGGTATTCACCACGAATATAGCGAAATCGCAAACACAGAATTGCAAAATCGCAAAAAGATTTGCAGAATCCGGCAGTAGACCATTAGCGAATCGGAAATAGCGAGAAATCACGGAATCTGCGAAAATAATAGCGATTTCGCAATACAATCGCAATCGGTATTCATGAAAAATCGCAATTAGCGTAAACCCCCAAAATCGCTGTTTCTGAGGCGCAATTTAAGGACAACCCAAAGCAGGTGGTAACCATCAAAGCCATTGTAAAAAAAAAATAGAAAAACCGTTGGCCAATCAGTAACTGGTGCAGGCCTGACCAAACACACTTAAGGAGAAGCAGCATCAGCATAAGGAGTGTCAGAATGCCAGGACTGTACATGGTGGTCAGGCGGCGAAGGCTACAGCGAGCAGCACGGAGGAGACGCAGAATCCAGGACAGGATATTCCGCCAGCGGGTCACCCTGCTGGGCCAAACCAGAGAGCAAATATACGCAAAGTACCGCCTGAATGGGGCAATGATCATCAAGCTAATTCAGGACCTTGACCCCCTGATGCAGCACCCAACAAGGCGGACCAATGCCGTGCCAACACATGTCCAGGTATTGTGTAGCCTGCACCTCCTGGCCTCCGGGAGCTTCCAGGGGATAGTTGCGGCTGCTAGGGGGATATCCCAGCCCACCATGTCCCGCTGCCTAGGGAGTTTCCTTGACGCAATGCTGACCCAGCTACACCACCACATCAAATTTCCCACCAGCCAACAGGATTTGGATGACACCAAGCTTCAATACTACAATGTTGCCCATTTCCCACATGTGATAGGATGCATTGACTGTACCCACATCCACATCTGCCCACCAGCTGCAACGGAGTAGATGTACTGCAATCGCAAGTCCTACCACTCCCTCAACATCCAGATGGTCTGCAATGCTAAGACATACATCACGGACATAGTGGCACAGTACCTGGGGAGTACACATGACACATTCATATTCCGGCACAGCGGCCTCCACACACGACTGGCCAGGGGAGACTTTGGGGAAGGACACCTACTTGGTAAGTACACTTTGCCCACAATGTCACACTGCGATGAAGTAGCTGCGCTGCACAAGCACTCACCCTCTGCTCCTCTCATTCAGGTGACAGCGGCAACGCCCTCCGTGAATACCTCCTCACCCCATACCTCAACCCTGCTACACCACAGCAACGGCGTTACAATGTAGCACACATACGCACAAGGAATTGCATTGAGAGGACTTTTGGGCTACTGAAGAGCAGATTCCGCATACTGCACAAGACAGGTGGGGCCATGTACTACAGTCCTGATGTGTGCTGCCGCATTGTGGCTGTGTGTGCAATACTACACAACATTGCTACCAAGCGCCGGATACCTGTAGACATCTCTGGCAGTGAGTCGGAAGGGGACGAACGGCCACCTGCACATGTGCGTCATGCATGCGGGGAGAACCCAGCTGAAGGCCACAGACGCCGCAACCACATCACAATGAACAGTTTCTAGTGCACCCACTCCCCTCACCCAACAATTCACAATTGCATGCAAATGGAAATAATGACAGGAGGCCGATGTATGATGCAAGAATAAATATTATTGTTGAATTCACAGGCTTGTATTGTCAGCAGGTCCCAGCAAAAGTACATGAAACTCAAGTGCACCTCCGGCGCGCAGCACCCAATCGCCTCTCCGGCTCCTCCTCTGCCACGGCACGTGACCCTCCAGTGGGCCTTGTGCTGCGGCGTAACACGGCAACCTGTGAGGCAGACAGGCTGCTGACACTGGAGGTGCCCTCGCTGGTATCGTCCCCCCCCGACATTGCCTGGCCCAGTGGGATGGAGTGCCAGTACGGCAGTGGTGACCTGCTCCAACACTCTGGCCACATCCTCACAGCATTGAATCAACTGCTGCTGCTGCGCCAGGGACTGTCGCGAGAGCTGGGATGTGGCATTCCCTATAACATAGTTAGAGCGGGTGTATGCTGACAGCCGCGTCAGTAGCTGCCGGTGGCGCCGGCGGGCAGTGTTGCGCTGAGATATGAGCGTAGCAGTGTTGGCCTCCATGGCTGCCATCATGCGGTCCATCCTGTCTGCCACATTTGCCACATTGCGGCCAATGTTATGGAGCTGCATTTGGATCGCCCCTTGCCGTCGTGCCTGCAGTTGGTGTATGCGTAGCATCCGACGCTCAATGCTCAAGCCTGGCACGCGCATATCCATCCCCCTCCTGCCGCTGCGTGCATTGTTCTGCTGGCGAGCCCTGCCATGCCTGCTCTGCTGGCTGGCCACAGTGGGTGTGCGCACTGTCACCGCAGTCGCTGGAACAGATGTAGAGGGTCCAGCTGGTGGTGGAGTTGAGGTACTCAGAGGTGCTGCGCCTGATGGTGCTGGCGCAGATGCTGTGGCCCTGGCTGCGGGGATAGGTACTGCGCCTGATGGTGGTGGCGCAGATTCTGTAGCCCTGGCTGCGGAGGTAGGTGGTGTGCCTGTTGGTGCAGGATGTGTTGCTGTTGGCACCTCCTCGGCATCTTCTGGTTGCTCGTCGATGAGCAGCCTGTCACTGTCGCTGCTGTTGTCAGCGCCACCTGTGAGGGGAAGTGGGAGTTCATTAGTTGCATGTATCTGTCAAACGTGCATTTGCTACATGCATGCTAGATGACATTCCCTGACTGGCTGTGGCATTGCGTACTTTGGGACATGTCTGGCTGCATTGGGGTACTTGTACATTGTGGGCAGACTACATGTTCCACAATGCTTTAGGGCATTACCTAATGTGCATGGATGGCATGACTTCGGAAGATTATGGGAGGCTATAGGGTCATGGCCATTGATAGGGGACAGGGTCGCAGTCGCATGCCACTTACCTTGGCTCTCTTGGGTGGGGCGGGATGAGTCCAATCTGATGACCCCAAATCACGCCTCTGGCTCTAAAGTATCCTCCACGCGGTCCTCCATGGGGGTGTTGGGAGGGACTATAGGTTCTCCCCCTCCAGTAGCCAGGGTCTCGCCCAGCCTCTCTGCCACCCTCTCCTTGGCACGACCTCGGAGGTTGTACCACCTCTTCTTGAGCTCCTCCAGCGACCTGTGTGCCACGCCCACAGAGTTGACTTTGGCTGCTATCCCAAGCCAGATTCGCCGTTTCTCCGGCTCAGGCACCCTCCTGGATTCTCTCCCAAAACGTTTTGGGTGGTTATCAACCACCCCATCAATGAGGTGCTCCAACTCCTGTTCGGAGAATTTGATCTTCCTCTTGCGCCCGGTGTTGCTGGGCCCTGGTACAGCCTCCTCTGCCATTGCTGCAGTAAGATTAGTTGAGGATTTGCAAGTTTGCTGGTGTCCTGGTAGGAGCTCAGTAAGTTGCAGCCTCGAGATCAGCCTCACTGTTCTGAATGGGGTGGGAACTAGCTACTTCCTGGTTGTGATGTCATCACTGTGCTCGAAATGCGACTTCCCGATTTTGAGATCTCGCGATTTTGCGATCTCGCATTTAGCGATCTTGCAATTAGCAATATCGCAATTTGCGATATCGCAATTCCTACACGGATGTTGACGGAAATAGCGATTATTCTGCGATTTCAGTAAATCGCTAACGCTTTTTGCGGCCGAGTGCGAATCGCATTATTTTCTCGGTAATTTTGATGAATGCCGATCTGCGATTTCTAAATTGTGATTCGCTGTAAATCGCAATTTAAAAATCGCAGATTTCGGATTTCATGAATCAGGCTGTTAGTGGAGTGATTTTTCTGAGAATGCAGTATATTGCACCTTTATAAAAGTTTTGAAGAGGATTTACTTGTAAATTGCTCTACTCCCCTTTGTGGTATGGTGGCACAGACAACATGAACCGAGGTGATAAAGAGTCAGAAGGCCAATTAGAAGCAAAGAACCAGGAATATAAATCTTTAATTGTTAGAAAACGATTTATGTGAAAATGTCTATCCCTTCATTGTTCACAGTAGAGATCCGAATGTGTGGACTGTGGTTCAAAGACCTTCTGTGAATCTGGCCAAGCCTGTCTTTGTTTCCTCCTGGTTTAGTCATGTGCAAGCTGGGAATATCCTGCTGTATGGCCTTTCATGTCAAAAAGATTTGGTTCCCTGGCTGCGATTAGGCCATCTTCACGAGCCTCAAGGCAGGCGATTAACTATAACAGTTACACGGCTATGCCCTGACATCCGCCAACAGGCTCCACTTGCACAAATATTTCCGTTGGCCAAGGCTAACAATACAAACTAACAATACAGCTGACGCGTTGCTGATTGGCTGAGAGCGAGGGTCGCTGCAAACCTTTGATCTTTAACTAAACAATTTCTGGCATTGTCCCTTCAGGGCAACTGAATGCACAAAGGGATTTGGATTTTTTTCTGCTGGCCATCCGAAGCTTTTGTGGGGCCTGGTGAAGTCTCCAAGGGTCCGTCCTGCTTTTCCAATGGTCTCAGCCTGGAGCATGCTGTCTGACATTTACTACGGATAAGTATATACTGAACAGACCTAAAAGATGCAATGCGCCTGTGTCTGTTCTCAAAGTATCCACAGCACTTTATGCTTAAGCGCAGCGGCATACTCCTCGCATGTTTAAAGCTACGTCTGAACGCCACACACCTCGCCCAACATGTCTCTTATAAAGCATCACACATCCAACATCCTTCCAACTGCACAGTCTGCGAAGACGCACAGGAACCCACAGCAAACAGAAGCGCTTCTCTACCTCGTACACATTTGCATTGCGAGGTATTTCACCATTAAAAATAATGAAAACAGCTCTGAGGGGTGCAGGACTTTGTATTGGTACTAGTTGGATTTTGCCCTACTTAAATAATAAAACCATCAAAGAGTTTTTGTTTCAGCTTCACCCACTTGCTCTTGTAAAAACATCCAGTCCTCTCCCATCTAAAGACTTACCACTCCACAGAACAGGTGACAGAACTGTTATTATGTTTTAAAAAAGAAAACATTTGCTCAACACCATCAAATGATTGGAACAAACTGCAAGATGCAAAACCTACAGAGTGCAACAATTTCATCAACAGAAGCAGATATGTTTTATATAGAAGTGGGGATAGAGCTGAATCCTGTACAACCCCTCAGCAGATTGGGGTGGGAATAAATTGAATGTAAACTAGGGAGGTTGTCTGGGAACATAGCCTGATATAACCAATCACTTAATCTCTGCATGCCTACCAAAATAAATGAATGTGTCCTTGTGTAACGTAACCTGTTCTCATGTGAAGCGCTCCAATACCTTCAGGTCGAGTTCGCGCTATATAAATCTGCCCCCCCCCCAAAAAAAAGTAGTTCAGCCTAAAAATCAAATCAACGACTAAGGGCAAAACTGCATTCGCAAAAGCCGAAATTCGCAGAATTTCGACGTTTGCGAATGCAATTTTGCCAAATGGCATGTATTAAGGCAAAATAAGGAATCGCAAAATTTGTGATTCCTTATTTTGCGTTTGCATTTAAGGATTCGCAAATTTTGTGATTCCTTAAATGCAATGTAAGAAGGACCAAAAAAGTGCAATTTTGCTTTAAGGATCGCAAATTATCACCCACTTCAAGTGGGTGGTAATTTGCGATTTCTTTGAAAAATGCACTTTTTTGCATTTTTCAACGTGCAATGTGAAGCACATTCATGCCCTTTGGGCATGTATGTGCGCCACATGTGCACCCATGCTTATTTCAGGGGCGCAACAGGGTGTCCTTTTGACACCCCTGCACCCATGAAATTGCATTCTCAATTTGCGATTCGCTAATTGCGAATCGCAAATTGTGAATGTCTTCCCAGTCATTCCTATGGGCCTCTAGGCCCATAGGAATGAATAGGGAGGTATTCCCTAATAGTGAATTGAAATTTGCGATTCACAATTAAGTAATATGTAGAATTCGCAAAATGTATTGCAAATGCTACATACATAGCATTTTGTGATTCTCAAATAGCGATTCGCAAAAAATCGCTACTTGAGAATCGCAAAATGACTTTTTGTTACATATGGCCCCTAGTCCCTAAAACGTTCTAAGAAGTAAACGTCAACAGTTGAAAGCCTGTATACTAACAGAAAGAGGGCTCTTGCATTTGCTTACATTTTTAGTCAATGTTAACTTTATTTCTAAAATCTGACTGAATTCCACGAATTTTGTCTTCAGTCCTTCTTTTCTTCCTATTCGCTCTATACATAATACTTTAAAGCACACCAGAGAAAAGTCTCTGCTAACAACACATTGATCTGGACACTGGACCTCCACTAAATTGCAATTTTCAAGTCAATGTTTCTGCATGAAAGGAGCATTCAGCAAAGTACTTTTCTTATGTGAGGGGGTTGGGTGGACTGCGAACAAAAGGGTTCTCATACTCTAATCTTAACCCCAGGCCCGCTGCTTTCCTCTACATGGGTTCTCCCTACAAGAGCTGCACAGGGTTCGTCTGCAATCATTCATGGCTTCAACGTCAATCCAATAATTCAGTTGTGGTCTTACCTGGCTAGACAAAAGTTTAGCATTCTGTGCCAGATGGGCCCAGACCGTCTCGCCTTTGTCATAGCAGTGTCATGCCATAAGCATGCTTGCTAGAAGTGTTTCACTCACCGAGTGGAAAGCACCAATGAGAATGTCCTATTGGGAAGCAAGAACCACACTAGTTGAGGTTGTCCCTGAAAATAGAGAAAGCCACACAAATTAAGCACTGAAGCACCTCTTTTACCCAAGTACAATAGGACTTAAACCGTTGCATCATGAGGATTACAAAGTAAAGTCAGCTCGTTATGCCCCATTTGCTCTAGTTCAGCTACTGAATGAAGAAGCTCTTAAATGGTTCCAGAGAACCACCCCTAGTGATTTTAAATCCAAACGTTTATAGTGTTATTATTTTCGAATAGTTTTGACTTGCGTTACTACCATGTCACCATCACCATATATGCAGTCCTTACGAAATTAGCCCCATTATTGTCAGTACCACAGTTGCAACCTATAGTAATTTTACTAAAATGCTGGTACCACCAGTTAAGTCATAAAAACTCTATCAATAGTGCCAAGGGGTGGAGTAATAAATAGGTGCTACATACTTCTGAGTACCAGCAGACCAAAGCTTTGTCTCAATCAGTACCAGACCACTATTGCAAGTCTCCATCAGTCAGTTACTATCAATGCCATTGCCATCGGGGCAAGCATTAGTGAAGAACAGTGCCCGTACCACACGCGCTATACTTTGTAACTGAGAGAGCATCACCGTCCAACACCATTGTGCAGAGCCCCTGGGAAAGCTCTAATTACGCAGACACCATCAACGGCAATCATTATAAGGTCTATTAAAAATTTATTCAAATTCCACCACGTCTAACTTATGGCCCCGATTTAGAGTTTGGCAGATGAGATACTCCGTCACGAATATGAGGGATATGCACAAGTACATTATATCCCATGGCACTTGTAATGCGGTGGACAGGATATCTTTTGGGCTCGTGATGGAGTACATTCAGTGATTGTGATCATTGGATTGACACAGGGTTGCAGAGCTTGTCACTTTCACAAAAGGATAGTTATTGGAATGCAGAGTAGGGTGCATTAAGATATAGACAACACAAGGAATTGCTGCAAGCATTGAAAGCCTGTTACCCCTGAAAACATATGTTTTTGGGATGGATAGCTTGTCACATTTAGAACTGAATGGCTCATGGCTGGCACTTTGGTATGACCTGATGGACTGATCCATGGAGAAGGAGCCCGTTGCCTCTACAGCTGGATTGTCATGGTGGGCTAAACGAGAGATATAGAGACTGTCACCTTTAGAGAGGGTTTTGGCACATGGATGTAGAGGAGAGGTATATTTGGGCAAAGCTTTTCCCTTCTAGGTGTAGATTGCTACATGGGCTCAAGAGATTGTCAGAGGGGTACAGGGCATAGCACCACTAGAGGCAGATGGCTTCATTAAACTGCACATTATGATAAAACATGTAGCAAGTGGCCTGGTGCGCTCCTACTCTATCTTCACGTGTTGTGTTGTTAGTGCTCAATACATCTGTTAAGGACTAAGGGGCAGATATATCCTTACCATCATTTGCGATTCCCAAATAGCTTTTTCTTAGAAATCGCTATTTGGGAATTGGAAATTGGGATGTATGTAGAAATTCGCTATTTTTTAGCGATTTCTTAAAATTCCTTAATTGCGATTCGCAATTTGCTAATCGGAAATGAGAATAATTTCAAGGGTGCAGGGGTGTTCAAAGCCTGAAATAAGCATGGGTGCACATGTGGCGCACATACATGCCCTCATGTATGTGCGTCACATGGCACTTTGAAAAATGCTCAAATTTGCATTTTTCAAGGAATTCGCAACTTACCACCAACTAGAAGTTGGTGGTAATTTGCGATTCCTTAATAGCATTTTGCTAATTTTTTTTGCTACATACATTACATCTGGCCCTATGACTCTTGATGTGTTCTGCTATTTTTTTAAGTTTATTGTATAGTGCCCTAATATCCATGGGGTCTGAGTGCGCTCTATAAATGCTAAATAAAATAAATAAATACAAATAATTGAAACAGCCTGCCATGGTTTGCGACAAAATGATAAAGATTTCATAGTTAGGCAACTTCAGGGCTGGATGGCTAAGGCGATTCGCACAGGCATGCATTGCCTGAGGTCCTTAACACTATATACATTTAGGGATTGACCCTTAGATACAGAGAATGTCATATTCTCACGAGATGGGCTTGAGGAGTGATTATGTTGATGCAGAACAGGTGTCCTTTTGGACTGTATTTCTCAGGTGACTGGTACAAGAATAAAGAGACAACCACCCAAAGGAGTGTATCGGTTAGTTTAGGGTAGTGAAAGACTGATAGAGACAATTTAGAATCCTAAATGTAACACTCACAACCCTGCCACACACACAGACACACATAGATATATCTACATATAGAAACATTGCTGTAGCCTTTCTTAATTCAACACTGTTTACGTCAGTGCCGTCCTGCAAACTTTTTAAAGCCAATGGTCTACCTCCTAAAAATCCAATCTAAAATGAAGATGTATGTTTCCTTTCTAATAACGGATGTCACATCCACTGGCCACGCTGTAGCCTAAAAATTTACTATCCATAACATGTGCTTTCCAAACATCATTCTAGTTGTCAGTCAAACACACTTTATTTGGCCTTCATTAAGCCATAAAAGCGCAATAAAAACAACTCATAGGAAAATACCATGACACAATCATCATAAAAAATCTGCAACGTAGCTTATAAATACAGCAGTAATATGAAATGCATCCAAAACATTCCCAAAATACATTAAAATCATAGGATAACTAGTCAGTAGAACTCTGAGGGAGACTAAGACCAAGGTCTTAATCCCTCAAGAACCCTGTGTGTTAAATACCCCAAAGCCATGCAACACAGAGTTCCATATTATCCAAATTTTGCAGGGAAACATAGAACTCCTATGAGATCTAATCCTCAATGAGCATAGAATGGATACAGGAAGTTCTTCCATACTTAAAAATATATGTGACAAAATAGAATAAAGTGCATTGAGCCTTGTTTTTTTTTTTTGCAGAGTTTTATATAGCGCAAACTTGACCCGAATCAGTTATCAGAGCGCTTTACATAGTACCAGTTGCATTACATGAGGACACATTCTTTTTTGTTGTTGTTTTGTTTGGTTAGGCACAGGGAGATTAAGTGATTTGCCCAGGATACCTCTGTAACAGTGAACCCCAAGCTGCTTTCCTGGGAAATACAGCTAAAAAACGCAGCAAGTTAAATCGAAATCTTGTTAAATAAAACTTAGGATTCATGTTAGAAAACCAAGAGAGATAAGACTCACACCCATATGACAATTTGAGTAAGTTGTATTTAGCACTGGCACACAATTTGTCTTTCACCTGATGGAGTCTGCCCTGCCTTACCCGGGAAGCCTCCTTACCTGGAGTACAGCCTTTGCATATATGTTCACAGTTTTCCCAAATAATTCCGGGAAACCTAAATCTAAAAAACCCAATTTTATACAGTCAAACCAGAGATTTGCAAAAGCATTGTCCAGAGAAAGACAGTCTTCCAATATTACTCTTGACAGAGGTGCTTGCAGATTCCCCCAGTTTCTGAGCCATAATAGTAGGGGTTCCAACTTAATCCTATCGCCCAAAGGAGTCTAACCTCGTACTTCAATATTATTTTCGTTACATCCAGAGACAGAATAAATACGCCAATCTCGCTTCCATTAATGGCCCCATTATAAGTAGGAAGTACGGTCGTCCCATCTGCCCCATAATCTTTGACACAAACCAATAGTCTGGAGACAATGGTCCCATTCAGAGCTCTCCGAATGGTGTATGTTGGAAATATAAAGAATCTTCTCCATCCTTAGCACCATAGGAGGATGGTTCACTATTTCCACACCACCTTAAATCAAAATCCCCTCCCCAAACTATTAGTATCTCCCTATTATATCTATCCAGAAGTTTCTATTTCATTTTCCATGCCCTCAATTACAGCCGTCACTTGTGAACCACAAATATTATTATACAGATTGATCAAAATAGCATCATATGAATTTGGAATCTGAAATAGTATCAACTGAAAGTAGGGGCGTAAAGTAGATTATTCTAGCAGAGAGAACTATTCATTTTAGGCATGGGCGGATTTTGCGGATTGGCAATCCGCGAATTTGCGGTTTGCGGATTGCGAAAATCCGCAAAATCCGCGGATCCTCGCGGATTTATTTATTTTTTTGTGTTCGCACGGGTTTCTGCAAGTTCGCGAGGGTTTTGTACAATTTCGCAAATTGCGAAATTGTACAAAACGCTCGCGAACTTGCAGAAACCTGTGCGAACACAATGTGCCTACTCATGTATGTGCCTCTTGTGTGTATAAAAGGTCAGAGAAAGATCAGTTCAGCAGATGAAGAGAAAGAAGCTCCTGGTCACAGGAACAGCACGGGTATTGCGCTCGTGAAAGTCAAGGATGCAAAGTCTATTCAGCATCACAGCTGATTTTCCACGGTAGACTTGGGAAGAAGGCAGACCTGTCCAGCCTCGACGACGCTCACGATTGTTTTTGGGCTAATGAATGAGTCACTGAATTTGAGCATCAACTAGTTCGAGCGGCCATGTGTGTGTTACTATGCAATCGCCCCGAAGGGCGCAGGGGTCCCTTGAGTGAGCTGTAACTATTTTACAATGGCGCCAGCAAGATGCCAGCGCCGTTGTAAAATAGTTACAAAGTTAGCTTGCACAGGAAGCACTTAGATAAAATAAAGCAGCACCTGCTTCGTTTTATCTAGTGGTTCCTGTGCAAGCTAACTTTGTAACTATTTTACAACGGCTCTGGCAGCTTGCTGGCGCCATCGTAAAATAGTTACATGAGTGGGGGTTCAACTTTTGAACCCGTTACGTCCGCGGATTTTTGTTTGCGGATTTTGCGGGAAATCTGCAAAATTCGCGGATTGCGGATTTCCCAAAAATCCGCAAAATCCGCGGGCGTAACGGATTTCCCGCTCATGCCTAATTCATTTAATGGAAAACTAATTTGCTACCCCCCCCCCCTCTCCGGCTCGTCCTGATCTGATGGAATGGCTGGGCTACAAAAGATTAATAATTATTTACAATGAAATCATTTAGAAGCCAGGTTTCTTGCAATAGGACAATATCTACATTGTCAATCATGGAGTCCAATTGGGATTTGTTAACTTATTGAGGAGTCCAGCACTGTTTTCATGACAGAAACCCTAATCCTCACCCATTTATCTCATAACTGGTTGAGTTAGGCATTTTGACCTCTAAAACTGTAGAAGGGCTATTCTCCACAGGCACTACTTGCCCCAAGGGCTAATAGACCACAGATCGCTTTTTATCAAGTTGAGATCAGGGCTGAATGGCCACCTACAAGTTGGAGAAAAGTCAGTCCAGGTCTTCCAGAGCGACAATTACTCCAAAAGAATTTTAAACTTCCACATTGATTATTGAGCTATGAGCTCTGGGGTAAAGGGCGCTTGCTGGCACACATCTGGATGGGAGCACTTCCAGCCTAAAAAATATAAACCAGTGGTAAAATTTGAATTGGGCCTGATCCTTTTTGCTGGGTGTAAAGTTAGGTGACTTTAAATGAATGATGATACAATCCACAGAAACTTCCTTTATGCTGGACCCAAACCAGGGCGTTCTATTGATCATTAAGATCTAATTTGATAAGTCAATAGGCCACAGAGATTTTACCCTTAGCCAATGCTCTATTTATTTTATAAAGCACAATAATCTTCCCTCATATGTGGTGCTAAAACTGGGGCATCTCTTAGCACTAAAGTGCATGGCATACACTTGGGTGAAAGATGAGGGGAAGAATTACCTGAGATATAACCCAACAATTCAGAAGTCCCTTTAACTGACGCCAGAGCTCCAGCCTTGCTTGGGATCTGATTTTCTTATCAACAAACCTACTCCTGCCTCAAAATTACTTGGTTTGAAGACAAATTTGACAAAGTGGTAGGCTCTGCTGGAGCTGACAGTGGGTTAGATAATTTGAGGGCCACTTGGGGATCAACTGGAGCCACATCAACAGGTGGTTGCACCACAAGGGTGAAGTTCAGTTTGGACAGTTATTTCTCTATTTTCTCGAAATGGTCCCTAATCATTTTCAATTTGCCCATCAAAGATGCCTAGAGTCAATTGCAAAAGACCTCTATAGCATCAAAGCTATAGATGGAGTATCCGCATCCTTCCCCGTGGTTTTTGAGCCCATGCAGTGCAAAAGAGTCCATGGACCAGGGCTCTTTGATTTGGCAACTCCATCTGCTCTCTTTCTTTTTTTCTACTTGTCCCCTTGTTTGAGCACCATCGAAGTTGACTTGGTAATATGCCCCCTTAGACTCCCTAGCATTTTCCCCAACTGTGGCACTAGCAGGAACACAAGTTGAAATAACAGACATACCTGGCCTCACTTCTGACGTATTAGCTTTAGAGCCCACATCCACAATAATTGCCTCATGGTAAATTCTGCAGTTCATGGGGCGAGGAGAGGGACAGGCATAGTTCTGCCAATTCATTCTCCTTGTTAATCACTCCCACCACACGCTGCAGAAAGGAATCTAAAGTAGTCCCTGTTGCAGATTTCAGAGGAGTTACAGAAATTTTGTGTCCCCATTTTAGAAAATTGAAAAAGCGACCCTCAACAATTCTAAATATTATGTTAACTGTATCTTATGTTAGATGAAAGGGGAGTGGCCCAGCCCAGCTTCCTCCAGGTGCTGATGGGCGAAGACAGGCCCCGTGTTCGCCCTGGTGTACGGGTTGGAGCGCCCCTCATCTGTCCCATGTGCATCCACACTCACAGGGAAAACAGCGCCCTTTGAGCACTTCTGTTAGTTAGAGTCCTCCTCCTAAGTTGCCGTTGAATCCTAGGGGCTGGGAGCTGAGGTCTCCCTACTTCAGCTCCAAATATTGCGGTGTCCCGCGTCCGCGGGGAACACAACACTCTTTGAGAACTTCAGTTAGTTAGAACCCTCTCCCTGAGCTCCTGCTGAAATCCGGGGGCTGAAGTACCCCTCCTTTGGCTCCAAAGACTGAAAGACTTCAGCACAGTCGAGACCTCTTTGTCTGTCTAGGCTGCACCTTATCCCAGGCCGTCTAGTAGTCTCAGTCCACAACAAATGGGGATTCAATAACCTCCTCAAAATCTCAGATTGCCCTGCACACTGCCAAGATTTTAGATGGGTAGCACACAGCAGTTCTCTTAGGGTGTCTCAGCTTTATGTTATGTATATAGTGTCAACAACCACTTTCGAGGCATCATAGTGCATGCTCTAACTGGTGTGGCACTTTCTTGTCAAACTGGGAAAACCATCAATTAAATATGTCTAATATTTGTTGGTGTTTGAGTGTGTGAAAATAGTAGAGAGCATGTTCACTGTTTAGTTAAGAAGTAGTTTACATATATTAGTGTGAGGGTAAATGGTATTGAAACTTTATACAGTTTATTTGTGTATGGATGTGACGGAGAACTCATATATTTTCTTCATTGGGTGGTCAATTGCGAAATGCTTGAATGGAGTAAGGTTCTAGTAAGGTCTATCTATGCATCACAATCCTAGTAGGTAATTAGGATGCAGTGCTGTATGCTTGCAGGAGCAGAGTGTTTATTCTGGATTAAAGGGAGTGGCAGAACGGTGTATGTTGCTGTGGTATGTGAGGGGGCTTTGGTTTCGCAGTGTTTTGTCAAACTGCAGTGGTGCCATGTTGTATGCAGGTCAGTAGCAGGGACTTGTCTAACATAATGTCTGTAGATGACCATTTGAATCTGTGCCTTGAATTATGGTGTATAATGATGTTGTTGAGTCATAGATGTTGTTGGTAGTTCGATGAAACCCTCATTATAGGACAGTGGATATAGGCTTGGTGAGTTTGACAAGAACTGTCTACAGTGTATGAATTGTGAGCTTGTGGTGTGTCTCAGGCCATAATGAATTGCGTAAACTTAGACTATGATGTTTTAGGTGTAAACCTACAATAACTGATAAAAACTCCACCAAAATGGAACAACCCTCATCAGTGTAAACCTATTAACACACTGCACAACCACAAAGTAAAAATTGTTTTAAAAAAAGTAATATTAGAGACAATGAGTCACTTCATTTCATTCTGAGTGGCACAAGACAACATACCTTTGTTATACAAGGTAGCAGCAAGAAAGATTGGCCCAAGATTATTCTGCTCGAGGTTTGTTGTAATTGGATGCCACTAAATATTGTTTCTTCTTCCTTTTGTTTTTTTACAGTGTTGTGTGCTTGGATTAATGGTGCAGGGTTTAGAAGCGTGTTTTAGGGCTGATTTTAGTATTTTTTACACTGTTGACAACCTGGGAATATTATAATCATATTTGACCATTTGGCAGTTTTTATTTTTTCACTGATTGGTAAAATGGCCGGCTGATAAAAATCTTTGCCAGTATGTGCTACCACATTTACCCACAGACACAGAATGGTTAACACCCTTTGATACGTCAGCCTCTATTTTTGATATTTGAAATTTGATATTTGAGGGGGCATTTCTAAAGCGCAACGTTTGCTCCGAAGGGAGCATCTTGGTGCTGAAATTCCTGGTGGTGGGATCGAAAACCACTATTGAAGCAGTTTGAGTTTAGATGGCTGCCTTGGTGTAGTCATCTGTGAGGTTAAAAATCCAAGTTTTAAGCAGTTTTCTGAAAGGTTTTTCGTGAGTTTGTTGTCTAAGATTCTTGGGCATGAGGTTCCAGGCTTTAGTGGCCAGGACGCTTAGGGTTTTTCCGCCCTTTGTCTTCAGGTTGTACCTAGCAGGGAGGATGAGGTTGTCCTGGGAAGAGCGAAGGGATCGACTTGGGATGTAGTGGGGGAAGCGTCTGGTGAGGTATTTGGGACCGGATAGGTTAAAAGCCCGAAAAGCAACAATCAACATTTTAAAAAATATTCTTTTGTGCAGAGTGAGCCAATGCAGGGATCTTAGAGCTGCGGAAATGGATGATCTTCCGGGCAGTTTTAGAACCAGTCGGGCAGCAGTGTGAAGAACACTTTGAAGTTTGGTCAGTGTCGTCTTTTTTGCTCCCACAAGGAGACCGTTACAGTAGTCCAAGCGTGAGATTATAAGGGCTACTGCTACAGTTTTTCTGGAATCGAGTGGGAGAAAGTCGAAGAATTTTTTTAAAAGATTTTATGATACCGAAGCATCGGCCCGCTACGGTCCTGACGTGCTGGTCGAATGAAAGGTCGGAGTCGAATAGGACACCAAGATTCCTAGCAGTTGTAACGGTCTGGGGGGGGGCGGCAGAGTCTTCCGGCCACCAGAGGGCTGGGCAGAAGATGGTGTTTCTTCCAATGGGGAGGATCTCCGTTTTGCTGGAGTTGCACTTGAGGTGGTTGGTATCCATCCATTGGAAGACCGCGGTCACACAGCTCTTGAGGTTGAGTTCAGCCTTAGTTGAGTTATCCTCTAGTGGTACGATGAGCTGCGTGTCATCGGCATACGACATTACAGGTATGCCGAATGACTCAATCAGGGATAAGAGTGGGATGAGGTAGATATTAAAAAGGAGGGGACTTAGGATGGAGCCCTGAGGTACCCCAGAGGAAACTCTCTTTTCGTTAGAGTGGAAAGGGCCAAGAGCGACAGTTTGGAACCAGTCAGTAAGAAAAGATTCTATCCAGGATAGGGCGATGTCTGAAATCCCTATGTCCGTCAATCTGTTGATCAGGATGGAGTGGGAAATGGTGTCAAACGCCGCGGTCAGGTCGAGAAGAATGAGAATGGCCTTCTTCTTCTGGTCTTGCAGCATCTTTATTGAGTCTGACAGTTCAATAAGAGCTGTTTCGGTCGAGTGTTTGGGGCGAAAACCAGATTGTTGCGGATGGAGTATATTGTGAGTTTCCAGATATTGTTTGAGTTCTCTATAAACCATCTGTTCGGTTATTTTTCCCAAAGCCTGGAGGAGTGAGATTGGACGAAGATTGGTGAGGTCAGACCTTTTTCCACAGGGGGGGGACAGATCCAGTGCGGAGCGATGAGTTAACTATATCGTTGATGATGGGGTTCACCACGTCGATGAGTTGGTGGAGGATTTTGGGGGGACAAGGGTCAGAAGGGGAACCGGATTTGCACGCCAAGATGACTTCTCTGGTTTGAGTCAAGGTGACAGGGGAGAAATTCTTCAGGTTAGCAGTTGGGGATTCAAGTTGGAAGGGGGAGAGTCTGCCTTGAGTTGATTGAGCAGGGGGGAAGTTGTTTTGAATAGAGTCGATTTTATCCTCGAAATAGTCTGCAATTTTGTTGCAAAGATCTTGGGATGGGGGAATTTCCGATTGAAGTGCTTTGGGCTGGGTGAATGATTTCACTATTGAGAACAGTGTTTTTTGTTTCTGACTAGACTCCTTAATAGCGTTGACATATATGGTTTTTTGGCGGATTTGATGTTAGAGAGATAGTTTTTCCTTAGTTGGATGTATGAGAGCCGGTCATCAATATCATATGTTCTGCGCCATTTACGCTCTGCTTTTCTACACAGTAGATGAGAGGTGGCTAGGTCAGAGGTGAACCAAGGGGCATTGGTTTTGATATATTTATGAGTTTTTCGGGGGCGCTTGGAGGGATTCCGAGTTCTAATTTCCTGTGAAATCCAATTATGGAAGAGATCAGCATCGAGTTCGACGTCACCGGATAAGGAGGGGGTCGGAGATTGGGGGATAGGATTAAGGGTGAGATTTTCTTGAACCTTTTTCCAGTTGACGGGGTTGTCACGGAGAGGATTATTTTTACTGGAGGTTTGTGGACGTATGTGATTGATGTGGAATGGGATCAGGCTATGATCAGTCCAAATTTGGGGAACTGGGGGTAGGGTAGTGAGGGGGGGAAAGTTGGTGCAGACACCTTCGAGGGTGTGTCCTAGTGAGTGGGTAGGCAGTATGACACTTTGCTGAAGGTTGAATATTTCTAGGGTCTGTAGAAAGTTGTTGGTTTGTGGGTCAGATTTGGACTCTAGGTGCAGGTTAAAATCCCCTAGAAGGGTAAAGTGTGGGTACCTGAGTAGGAAGTGTCCCAGAGAGTCGCTCAGTGAGTCAAGAAACTTAGAGGCATTGCCGGGTGGTCGGTATATAAGACCACCTGAGAAGGATACGGATTCATTGAGTTTAATTGAGAAGCCTAGGCCTTCAGTGTCTCCTAGGGAGTCTAAATTAAACGTGTGACAAGAAAAGGTGTTTTTTAGTATAATGGCAACTCCACCGCCTCTCCCTTTCAGCCTGTCTTGTCTGAAGAAGGAAAAGCCCTGGGGGAGGGCAATGGCTAAATCCGGATTGCTGTCTTCCGTGAGCCAGGTTTCTGTTATCAGAAGACAGTCGAGATCAGAGTCACGGATGAGGTCGTGTATGTCTTGGCTATGCTTACACATAGAGCGTGCATTGATCAGACCACCTTTAAATGGCGGCTGGGAGTCCTTGGGGAAAGATGAGGTAGTGAGTAAATGGGCTGGATTTATATTGGAGGACCAACGGCAGTGTTTACAGCTGAAAGAGCCGGTAAGTTTCGACATATCAAGTTTGCAGGAGCAGTAGTTAGTACCACGTAATAGGTGAAGGTTACTGGGATGATAGCTGATGTGCGGGGTGGTTTGGGCAGAGTTTCCTGCGCCTGTCGCGGTCTTGGCGCGGACGGGCGCAGACGGGCTTGCCTTAGGCTTGCCTTAGGCGTGCCTTCGGCGCGCAAACGCGCTCCCGCTGCGCTCGTCCGCTGCGCTTCCTGTGCATGCACATTTCTAGCGGGTGGGGGGGCGTGGCCTATAGTGGGCGTGGTCGGCGAGCACGCCTGGGCTAATGGCGGCCGCTCGACGAAAAAGGATAGCGCGACAGCGTTCAAATCGGCTGCGTGCTAGATGAAAGGTTTACTGTTGGCACAGATTACTGTTAAAAATAGCAGAGTAAACAATCTTAGTGACACCACACAAATGGTTAAAAACGAGATAATTAGCCAATGTTTTCGTACCTCCAGCTCCCGGCTTCCGCCTCAGGACTGGGTCAGGGAATTTGTGCAGAGCGCTATTTGTCAACGTTTAAGTAGGCGGGTGGGGGGGCGTGGCCTATAGTGGGCGTGGTCGGCGAGCACGCCTGGGCTAATGGCGGCCGCTCGACAAAAGAGGATAGCACGACAGCGTTCAAATCGGCTGCGTGCTAGATGAAAGGTTTACTGTTGGCACAGATTACTGTTAAAAATAGCAGAGTAAACAATCTTAGTGACACCACACAAATGGTTAAAAACGAGATAATTAGCCAATGTTTTCGTACCTCCAGCTCCTGGCTTCCGCCTCAGGACTGGGTCAGGGAATTTGTGCAGAGCGCTATTTGTCAGCGTTTAAGTAGGCGGGTGGGGGGGGGTGGCCTATAGTGGGCGTGGTCAGCGAGCATGCCTGGGCTAGTGGCGGCCGCTCGATGAAAGAGGATAGCACGTCAGCGTTCAAATCGACTGCGTGCTAGATGAAAGGTTTACTGTTGGCACAGATTACTGTTAAAAATAGCAGAGTAAACAATCTTAGTGACAACACACAAATGGTTAAAAACTAGATAATTAGCCAATGTTTTCGTACCTCCAGCTCCCGGCTTCCGCCTCAGGACTGGGTCAGGGAACATATAAGTTTCGATAGCAGGTCACCTGCCAAGCACCCCAGGCTTTAACCATTCCATGAAAGGTGTATCGACAGGTACAAGTGAAAAAACTGCTCTCACTATGCACAAGGGATAGTGGTGAAAACCTGACACAAGATTTTCCACATATCAACAGAATCATAGCTGCAAGGCATACTCTTGTTATTTGTGATGTCGACAGAAACATTTCAAGTCTCAGACTCCAATGTCAAGACTTTTAAAAGGTCAGGAGTGACTTAAAGTGAGACGATTGCCATGGGATGGGGACACTTGGCAGCCATGAATGTACACAAGACAGCAGAACTACCTTATGCACCTTCACCAATGACAACCCTACGCCTCTCATTAAACACCTCAACTTCTGTCTACAGACCAACGCTGTGACCACCATAAAAGGCACCTACGCCTACCGGCTTCAGTGACCCCATCCAGCTTTCTGCTACACCATCTCCAACCTCATCGCCCCTCCCCGCCCAGCCATCGACTCCCACCACCATATCCTACTTGGCAACCTCAATTTCCACGTCTCCAACCCCAACTGTGTCAATTACATCACTCTCCTGGACAACCTGAGCAACATTGGCCTCACCTAAACTGATCACCAAACCCTGCCACACACCCTCTCAGACTACTTCCACAGCAAATTGCCACCATCTACAACAACTTCGATCCGCAACCCACCACTCTCAGCCCTGGCAACATCAACCTCCCATGAGACACCAGCCAAACGTTCACAAACTCATCTCCACTCACTACTCAGACCACCACAGCAACCATGTTGTCCACCCACTCTGGGGCAATCAATGACCGCTGCCCCCAGCATCTTTTCAGCCCCAGAATTAACCAAATCAGCACGGAGCTCACAAGCATCCTCAGCACCTCCATTCTCACAGCTACCTTACAGGAAAGATGGAAACATGCAAAGGACAAGCCCCTCCTACAGAAACCCTCAGCCCACCCCAGCGACCTAAAAACTACCAAATGATCTCCCTTCTCTTGTACCCAGCCAAAGCTCACAAGAAAGCCATCAACTAAAAGCTCAAGGAATACCTGTAACATAACCACCTGCTCAACACCTCACAATCTGGGTTCTGTGTCAACCACAGCATTGAGACACGCTGATTGCTGCATAACAACTCTCCTCTACCATGGAGAAACAGTGGCCCTGATCCTCCTCAACTTCGGTGCTGCATTCAACAGACACTACACATTCAGCATACAGAAAAATTCTGTCAAGTGGATTGCCTCATTCCTTCAGGACACACACAGCGCTTCCAACTGCCCTCCTTCACCGCCACTCTCAAGGACAACATATGAGGCCTATCACAAGGATCATCCCTCAGCCCCACCCTGTTCAACGTCTACATGACCCTCCTCACAGACATTATCAGATCCATGGACTCAACATAATCTCCTACACAGATGATTTTCAACTAATTCTCTCACTCACCGAGGACCCCTCTATTACCAAAACCAACTTCTGCAATGCATGACCATCGTAGCCAAATGAATGAGAGACAACTGCCTCAAACTCAACTCAGACAAAGCACAAGTACTAATCTTCGGGAAGAATACCTCCATTTGGGACCCCAGC
Source organism: Lissotriton vulgaris (assembly GCF_964263255.1). Lineage (NCBI taxonomy): Eukaryota > Metazoa > Chordata > Amphibia > Caudata > Salamandridae > Lissotriton > Lissotriton vulgaris. Next base: position 784,920,371 of record NC_141693.1, read on the forward strand.
TGGAGGCCTGCAGAACCAGAATCTTCTGATGAATCTCAATCAACACCTGAAAGACTGCCACACAGGCCCTCTTCACCAGCTGCTTCGACTACAGCAATCTTCTCTATGCCGGAATCTCCACCCAGTTCCTCAGAAGAATCCAGACTATACAGAACGCTGCAACCAGATGCATTCTGGACCTCCTGAAATGTATCCACACCACTCTACACCTTAGAAACTCCTACTGGCCCCCCATCCAGAGGAGATGCCAAAACAAGATCCTCACACATGCCTACAAAGCTGAACCACAGACTGAACATCCATCTACCCTCAAGGCACCTGCACTCCTCTCACTCTCCCTCACACCCCCCGCATCTGACACAGCCACAGTGGGGGCTGCTCCTTCTCCTACATCACTGCCAAGACCTGGAGCAAACTGCCCCTCCGGACAGCACCCTCCCAGGCAGACTTCAGGAAAAAAGTCAAGAAGTGGCTTTTTGACTGAGACACAGCACCCTCAGCAACAAGGTACACTTAGGGGTGATAGTACTGCACTTTACAAATGATGAGTGATTGAATGTAGTCAGGCACAGAGTGGAGGAAAAGCAGTGGCAAGTATTTATATAGCAAGTGTCTGGTGCCTTAAAATGCAGGGCTCCAGATTAATCTGGTGTTAGTCTAAATTTGAAAGGTTTCTGAAGGTACTATTTTGTTGGCAGGGCTGACCTCCCCTACTTAAATGTTTTTAAGAAGTATTATGTTTAGGACCGGCACATTTCTCTTTCACACTTCACAGCTTTCCCTCTTTAAAAATAGACCACGAATTTCAGATCCATGTTTCGTATATGTGTATAAATTGTGTTAGAATTGGGGGTCTCTGGTTGGCGCAAGTATGCACTTGTGACAAACAGGGACCCTCTCCTCTAGTCAGGGCAAGGGAACTACCCTTTAAGAATAACCCCTACTCACCCTCTAGGTTGCGTGGCGTGAGCAGTCAAGGCTAATCTCTAGGGCGCATTAAGTTAAGCATTTATAATCACACACAGCAAATAACACTGACCCCCCACAAATGGACACCAGGCTGTGGTATGTATAAAAATACTGGTACTTTATGTAAAAATAATAGATTTGTAGACTTATCACAAGACCTTAAATAACATTCAATTAGGATGCACACAATACTCTTCTCAGTGCTGGAATGGATACTTTCTTGGCTGTTCAATATTTCACTTCAAGTGTTACTTCAAAATACAGCTCCCTTCAGCAAAGCGTCTTTAAATCAGTAAAGGAGACAAGGGGGTTTCCTTAAAACAATGTTCTGTCAGCAAAGCGTTCTTATGTAAAGAGGAACAGTATAAAATGCCCTCAAAAGCGATTGCAGCAGAATTCCTGACTAGAAGATGCTTTGTGTCAGATTCTGAACTCACAGAGGCTTGGCTTCAGGGCGCTGCTCTGTGCGCTTCGTGACTGGGGCACCAGCAGCTTATCCGACCCAGCAAGGGGTTAACAGCCAGCAAGGGATTCCCAGAGGGGCGGACCTTCGAGTCCTCGGCTTGCCCCTTGAACACACACAAGTTACAGTACCTTGCAAAAAGGGGGGGGGTTGCCACGGACAAATGCGGGGCACAGCTGTGGACCAGGACAGGCTCAGCAGGGCGCCTTGAGGGGGGCTCGGCTCGTGACGGCGTTAGGAGGTGCAGTGCTGGAGCGGGGCCTCCGAGGGGCTCTGCGGGCTGTCAGGGGCGCTGTCTGTGTCCTGGCCTTCGGTTCGAAGCTTGCAGGGAAATCCTTCGGTGGGGAAGTGCGCTTTAGAGCGGCCCGTACTCCTTTGTACAGGGCAGCTCCTCTCACTGTGGCGCAGCCTCAGGGATTCCCCCTGGTGCAGGGCGGGTCAACACACTTCACCGGCGTGGGGACACGAGCCGGATACCAGGGAGGAGTAGGCAAGAAGGGGAGGCGGCGCGTTGGCACCCAGCAGCGGGCACAACTTGTACCGGCAGGTCAGCTGGTGCGGCGCAGCCTCAGGGGCAAGGTGTGGTGCGGAGCAACGCTCAAGGGCACGCACCTTTCAATCTGCTCACTCGGGTCCCGGGAGCTCGTGGGGGCTGCAAGGCGGGCGGTGCACTTCGTCCTCGGAGATGGGTGGAGGCAGGGTGCGGGGCGGCCCCTGAGGACACGGTGTGGCGGCGGCTGCGATCAGCGGCGGCACACGGGTCAGGGCGGCCACGGCACGGCTCCAAGCACTTCAAGGCCGATAATCCTTGGGGTGCACACAAATGACGGCCGTCAGCGTGGCACGAACTTGGCAAGCCCAGCAGCTTGGGTCGAAGGAGGGGGAAGAGCCCAATGGTCCTGGGGCTCAGGTCAGGGGGCCAGCTCACTTCCAGGCCCTTGGAGATCAGCTAGCAAGCACAAGAGTTTGTAGAAAGTAAAAAGCAAAGTCTTTCAGGATTTCTTCCTCTCCTTTGGCAGCAAGGGTTCCACTGCAGGCCAGTCCCCCAGGATAGGGACAGTCTCTCTCCTTCAGCTTCCTTGGTTCCTTCTCCTCAGGCAGAGGGGTCGTCTTGATTCACAAGCAGGATCTGATTTACAAGGAGCAGGGCTCCTATATTTATATGGCATTTCTTTTGTCTTTTCAGGCCAGGGGGGCCTCTGCATAATCCCTTTCAGTGGTGGAGCACTCTGAGTGGCTGTCCTTGGCTGTTTCTTTCAGTGTGAGGGGCAGGCACATCAGACGCTCCACAGGAGGTGGAGCCAGCATTGTGTGGACAGGGGCAGCCAGGAGTACCTCGTTGATGGTGCTTCGCCCTTCCTGGGCCAGGTGCAGGCTGAGTCATCAGTCGCCCCCCAGGGGGGCGGAGCCAGCATTGTGGTGGCAGAGCACAGCCTGATTAAGAGTCATGGGGCACTCCTACCTCCCACTAAGGTGTAATCCTTGCATTCACCACCTGTCATCACCCAGCCCTGTCACTCACACATCCCAGACAGTCAGATACACAAACTATCAGAGGCGGGCTGAAATGGTTAGGCAAGCAAATGCTAACTTTCTAAAAGTAGCATTTGCAAACACAGGATATTAAAATAAACTTTACTAAAAGAAGTATTTTATTATTCTGAGTTCAGGCATACTAAACATTAATTTCTACCATGTTCCCTGAGCCTGCTGGGATTATAGAGTGTAATAATTCCAGCAGCCCATTCTGGCCTAAAGGGAGCAGGTAGCCTTACAATAGTGAAAAACGAATTTAGCTGTAATTCACTATTAGGACATGCCACACACATCAGAGCATGTCCTACCTTACACTTACAATGCACCCTGCCCTTTGGCCTACCATAGGGGTGACTAATATGAAGTCAAGGGAAGGTTTAGGGGCTGGCAAGTGTGTGCACTTGCCCAGCCAGCATGACAGTACCAGACTGCACGCAGGGTCTGCAGTGGCAGACCCTAGACACATTTTAACAGGCTGCTTCTGTGGGTGGCGCAACCAGCGCTGCAGGCCCACTAGCAGTATTGGCATTCACAAGCCCTGGCACTCCTGGTGCACTTTACTGGGGACTGACAGTAAATCCAATGAACCAATCAGGTATACCAATCACAGTTACATTTTTCATAGGGAGCACTTGCACTGCGGCACGGGTTGGCCGTGGCGCAGTGCCCTGAGCAGCGGACACCAGCAAAAACATCTGAGGCACATCAGCAAAAAGTGGAAGGGAAACTCACGCCAAGGTGCCAGGTCTAACACGTGTCCCCTCCAGCCGAAATGTGGGGAGAACTACCCTTCCCCAGGGAGTTCCTCATCACTAAGGCGGAAATACCTGGACAGACCGTCAGCATTGGCGTGATCTGTGCCAGGGCGGTGTTCCACCGTGAAGTCCATACCCTGTAGGGAGATGGACCACCTCAACAGTTTTGGGTTCTCACCCCTCATTTGCATCAACCATCTGAGGGGCCTGTGGTCCGTCTGAACTCGGAAGTGAGACCCAAACAAGTAGGGTCTTAGCTTCTTCAGCGCCCAGACCACAGCAAATGCTTCTCGCTCTATTGCACTCCACCTACTTTCCCGGGGAAGTAACCTCCTACTGATGAAGGCTACAGGGTGGTCCCAGCCCTCCTCAGTCATCTGTGAGAGAACAGCCCCTACACCATGCTCTGAAGCGTCTGTTTGCACTAGAAATTCCTTGGAGAAATCAGGAGCCAAGAGCACGGGCGCCGTGCACATGGCAGTTTTCAGGGTGTCAAAAGCCTTCTGACAGGTGTCAGTCCAAATCACATTCCTGGGCTGCTTCTTAGAAGTCAGCTCTGTCAAGGGGGTCACAATAGTGCCATAGCCCTTGACAAACCTCCTGTAGTACCCAGTGAGCCCCAGGAAGGCTCTCACTGCAGTCTGGGTCTTGGGGGGTTCCCAAGCCAGGATGGTCTCAATTTTGGGTTGCAAGGGTGCCACCTTGCCACTCCCCACTTGGTGTCCCAAGTACACCACTGAACCCTGCCCAATCTGGCACTTGCTGGCCTTGATTGTGAGGCCTGCTCTGCGCAGGGCCATCAACACTTCCCAGAGGTGGCGCAGGTGTTCTGGCCAGGTGCCACTGAACACTGCAATGTCATCCAGGTAGGCGGCACTGAACTCATCCAGCCCAACCAACACCTGGTTGACCAACCTCTGAAAGGTGGCAGGGGCATTCTTCATCCCAAATGGCATAACCCGGAACTGGAAATGCCCATCTGGTGTGGAGAACGCTGACCTCTCTTTTGCCCCATCGGTCAAGGCGATCTGCCAGTACCCAGACGTTAAATCAAACGTGCTGAGGAACCGGGCAGCCCCTAGCCGATCAATGAGCTCATCAGCTCTGGGGATGGGGTGCGCGTCAGTCTTGGTGACCGAATTGAGCCCTCTGTAGTCCACACAGAACCGGAGTTCAGGTGTGGCTCCCGGCGCAGCAGCCTTTGGGACCAAGACCACGGGGCTGGACCAAGGGCTGCTGGAGGACTCAACCACCCCAAGAGCAAGCATTTTGGAGACCTCCTCCTTTATGCAGGCTCTGACCCTGTCAGTTACTCTGTAGGCCTTATGCCTCACAGGTAAGCTGTCTCCTGTGTCCACATCATGGACGCACCAATCTGTGACACCAGGAATCAGGGAGAACAGATCTGGAAACTGCCCCAGCAAGTGGCGGCAGTCATCCTGTTGTTCAGGCGTCAGGGTGGGTGAGAGGTTAACTCCATCCACTGACCCATCTTTCTCAGAGGCTACCAAGAGGTCAGGAAGAGGCTCAGTCTCCTCCTCCATTCCATCATCAGTTGCCAACAACATGCCCACTTCGGACCTCTCCAAGTGGGGCTTAAGGCGGTTAACATGTAGGACCCTCAAAGGGTTCCTGGGAGACTGCATGTCCACCAAGTAGGTTACTGGACTCTTGCGCTCCACAACCTCAAATGGACCTGTCCACTTATCCTGAAGTGCACAAGGCTCCACTGGGGCCAAGACCCACACCTTTTGTCCAGGCTGAAGCTCTACCAGAGTGGCATTCTGGTCGTACCACCGCTTCATCTCTTCCTGGCTGGATTCTAGGTTTGCCTCAGCAAGTTTCCTGAATCGCCTGGTCTGGTTTCTGAAGGCCAGCATGTAACTGTATACATTCTGGGGAGGTTTCCTGGGAGATTGCTCCCAGCCTTCCTTTACCAAACTCAGAGGTCCTCTCACTGGGTGACCGTACAGCAGTTCAAAGGGGCTGAACCCTAGGGACTTCTGTGGCACCTCACGGTATGCAAAGAGAAGGCATGGCAAGAGGACGTCCCACTTACGCCTCATTGGACCTTCCAGGCCCATGATCATGCCTTTTAGGGTTCGGTTGAATCTCTCAACCAACCCATTTCCTTGGGGGTGGTAAGGGGTGGTGAACTTGTATGTTACACCACACTCTTGCCAAAGGGATTTCATATACTTGGATATGAAATTGGTGCCCCTGTCGCTCACCACCTCTAGAGGGAATCCCACTCGTGAGAAAATTCCCATCAGTGCCCGTCACACCACGGGGGCCGTCACTGTCCTCAGAGGGATGGCTTCAGGGTACCGGGTGGCATGGTCCACCAAGACCAGGATGAACCTATTGCCCATGGCTGTCTTGGGGTCCAGAGGCCCAACAATGTCAATACCCACTCGCTGGAATGGCGTACCGACCACGGGGAAGGGCTGCAGAGGAGCCTTGTGCTTCCCTCCGCTCTTACCACTTGCCTGGCAAGTCTGACAAGATCTACAGTGAGCATCTGAGCTCTTGTGCATTTGGGGCCAATAAAAGTGGGTGACAAGCCTGTCATAGGTCTTGTCCATCCCCAAATGTCCTGCTAATGGCACATCATGAGCCAGCCCCAGTAGGAAGGCTCTGAACTTCTGGGGTACCACCAGCACACGGGCTGACCCAGGTTCAGCAGCCTTAGGCTCTGAATACAGGAGGTCATTCTCCCAGTACACATAATGTGTTTTGGCCTGAACACCATTGGCCTGGTCTGCAGCCTGCTGCCGCATACCCACGAGAGAAGGGCATTCTTTCTGCTCCCTGCAGAATTCCTCCCTGGAGGGGCCTCCTTCTTGCTGCCAATGGGTCAGCTCAGGCAGGTCCCCCAGTTCAGCAATCTGTTCCCCTGTAGGCTCCAGGGCATCCCCCTCAAGGTCTGCTTCCTCCTGGACCGTGGGAACTTCAGGGGCCGGTTTCCCGCGCCCCCTGCTCCTTCTCTCTAAGGCCGGTTCCTGGGCCTCTCCCTCAGGCTCCAGGATCTCTTGAGCACCCCTACTGGCTGCCATCGACCGAGTGGTCACGCACGCCCAGTCAGGCAGACCCACCATCCTCAGGTGAGTCGTCTTCTCCACCTTTTCCCAAGGGGAGTGTTCCAAGTCATTCCCTAGCAAACAGTCTACAGGCATGGTTTTCCTCACACAGACCTGCAGAGTACCAGAGACCCCCCCCCACTCGAAGGGAACTTGAGCCATCGGACACTGACTCTCTGAATTATCAGCATTGATAACCCTACAGTAGGCATGGGGTACAACCTGCTCTTGAGACACCAGGTGCTGCCTCACTGCAGTCACACTGGCTCCTGTATCTCTAAGAGCCTCTGCTTTCTTACCATTGATGGTCACCACCTGCCCATATTTCTTAGTGTTAGAGGGCAGGTAGTTCTCAGGGACCATCTCACTGTCTCCTAAAGAGACTAGGGTCATCTGGACAGGATCTCCACCCCCAGGGACTACTACCTCTTCCCCCAAATTAACACTAGCTACTTGCCGGGGCGGAGCACCAGTGGGTGCTGATTTACCAAACAGGCGACACTTAGGGTCAGTGGCAATGTGACCCGGGTCACCACATCTGTAACAATTGAAGGGCCCCTTTGGAACCGGCCTACCTGTCGGGGCCCCAGTCTGCTTCGGGGGTGGGGGAGGCTGAGAACCTCGGTGCTGGTTCCCTTGGGGATTACTTTGGGGGCCTCGCTGGAACCCTCTTTGTTTACCCCTGTCCCCCCCACTCTTCTGCTGGGGACCCTGCCCACCCTTGGCTGAGTCTCCCACTGGACCCTTGTGGACCCTGGTGCTGAGCCAGCGGTCCGCCTCCTCAGCAAGCTTCCTCGGGTTGGACAGCTTGCTATCAATCAGGTGCTGGCGTAGCTCAGGAAAACAATTTTCAGACAAGTGCTCCCATGCAATTAAATCAAAAAGCCCCTGAAAATCATTCACTTTGCTACCCGTCACCCAACCATCCAGTGCTCTGCAAAAACCGGTCACATACTCCACATACGTGTTCCCAGGACGCTTTCCATACCCCCTGAACTTCTGTCTGTACATTTCAGGGGTAAGCCCATACCTGGTCATTAAGGCCTCTTTCATGCGGGGATAGGACTTCTGTTCTTCAGTGGGCAAATCTAGCAGGGTGTCCCGCCCTTCGCTAAGGAACCTCCCCCACAACCCCGCTCCCCAATCCTTGTCAGGGACCCGGTGGGAGGACATGGCTACCTCATATGCCCTAAACCACTGTCCTATGTCATCCCCCTTAAAGAACTCCTTAACTACATCTTTGGGTATGTACACCCTGGACTCTACCTGCACCGGCGTTGTGCTGCCACCAGAAGGAGTTGTGTCCAAACTCTTCGCTTTCAGCTCCAACTCCTTCAATTTCACTTCATGTTCCAAAAGGATTTTTCTCTCCTCTATTGCCAATCTTTGTTGCTCCATCTGTCCATTAAGTTTTGCCATCTCCACTTCATGTGCCCTGGTTGCTGCCCTGTCTGCCAGCTCCTCTGGCGACAGGACTGCGCCAACTCCATGGGTGCTTTCTGGGGGTACTATTTCCCCCCCATTCCCAGGTGCCCTTGACTCCATCCAGGCCCTCAGCGCCTTTTGGTAGTGAGCCTTGGTTCTACATCCTGACTGGGAGATTCCAAACTTCCTGCAGAAGCCTCTCAGTTGCTCCCACTTGTACTCCTCCAGTTTTTCATCTTCCCACTCTATGTCCTCCATGTCACTCACACTAGAGGCGATGGATGCTGCTCTCCTTCCAGATTTTGAGCCAGGCATGATTCACAAGAAAAATGGAGATTCCTCAGCAATCCCAAAAATAGAAAAATGAACTCAACAGTATGTGGCTATGTTATAGGTCTGCTCTCACTATGTGGAGATCAATAATTTACTGTATATAAATTATAAATGCAAATTCGAAATCCTCACCGCTGCGTCCAATGTTAGAATTGGGGGTCTCTGGTTGGCGCAAGTATGCACTTGTGACAAACAGGGACCCTCTCCTCTAGTCAGGGCAAGGGAACTACCCTTTAAGAATAACCCCTACTCACCCTCTAGGTTGCGTGGCGTGAGCAGTCAAGGCTAATCTCTAGGGCGCATTAAGTTAAGCATTTATAATCACACACAGCAAATAACACTGACCCCCCACAAATGGACACCAGGCTGTGGTATGTATAAAAATACTGGTACTTTATGTAAAAATAATAGATTTGTAGACTTATCACAAGACCTTAAATAACATTCAATTAGGATGCACACAATACTCTTCTCAGTGTTGGAATGGATACTTTCTTGGCTGTTCAATATTTCACTTCAAGTGTTACTTCAAAATACAGCTCCCTTCAGCAAAGCGTCTTTAAATCAGTAAAGGAGACAAGGGGGTTTCCTTAAAACAATGTTCTGTCAGCAAAGCGTTCTTATGTAAAGAGGAACAGTATAAAATGCCCTCAAAAGCGATTGCAGCAGAATTCCTGACTAGAAGATGCTTTGTGTCAGATTCTGAACTCACAGAGGCTTGGCTTCAGGGCGCTGCTCTGTACGCTTCGTGACTGGGGCACCAGCAGCTTATCCGACCCAGCAAGGGGTTAACAGCCAGCAAGGGATTCCCAGAGGGGCGGACCTAAGAGTCCTCGGCTTGCCCCTTGAACACACACAAGTTACAGTACCTTGCAAAAAGGGGGGGGTTTGCCACGGACAAATGCGGGGCACAGCTGTGGACCAGGACAGGCTCAGCAGGGCGCCTTGAGGGGGGCTCGGCTCGTGACGGCGTTAGGAGGTGCAGTGCTGGAGCGGGGCCTCCGAGGGGCTCTGCGGGCTGTCAGGGGCGCTGTCTGTGTCCTGGCCTTCGGTTCGAAGCTTGCAGGGAAATCCTTCGGTGGGGAAGTGCGCTTTAGAGCGGCCCGTACTCCTTTGTACAGGGCAGCTCCTCTCACTGTGGCGCAGCCTCAGGGATTCCCCCTGGTGCAGGGCGGGTCAACACACTTCACCGGCGTGGGGACACGGGCCGGATACCAGGGAGGAGTAGGCAAGAAGGGGAGGCGGCGCGTTGGCACCCAGCAGCGGGCACAACTTGTACCGGCAGGTCAGCTGGTGCGGCGCAGCCTCAGGGGCAAGGTGTGGTGCGGAGCAACGCTCAAGGGCACGCACCTTTCAATCTGCTCACTCGGGTCCCGGGAGCTCGTGGGGGCTGCAAGGCGGGCGGTGCACTTCGTCCTCGGAGATGGGTGGAGGCAGGGTGCGGGGCGGCCCCTGAGGACACGGTGTGGCGGCTGCGATCAGCGGCGGCACACGGGTCAGGGCGGCCACGGCACGGCTCCAAGCACTTCAAGGCCGATAATCCTTGGGGTGCACACAAATGACGGCCATCAGCGTGGCACGAACTTGGCAAGCCCAGCAGCTTGGGTCGAAGGAGGGGGAAGAGCCCAATGGTCCTGGGGCTCAGGTCAGGGGGCCAGCTCACTTCCAGGCCCTTGGAGATCAGCTAGCAAGCACAAGAGTTTGTAGAAAGTAAAAAGCAAAGTCTTTCAGGATTTCTTCCTCTCCTTTGGCAGCAAGGGTTCCACTGCAGGCCAGTCCCCCAGGATAGGGACAGTCTCTCTCCTTCAGCTTCCTTGGTTCCTTCTCCTCAGGCAGAGGGGTCGTCTTGATTCACAAGCAGGATCTGATTTACAAGGAGCAGGGCTCCTATATTTATATGGCATTTCTTTTGTCTTTTCAGGCCAGGGGGGCCTCTGCATAATCCCTTTCAGTGGTGGAGCACTCTGAGTGGCTGTCCTTGGCTGTTTCTTTCAGTGTGAGGGGCAGGCACATCAGACGCTCCACAGGAGGTGGAGCCAGCATTGTGTGGACAGGGGCAGCCAGGAGTACCTCGTTGATGGTGCTTCGCCCTTCCTGGGCCAGGTGCAGGCTGAGTCATCAGTCGCCCCCCAGGGGGGCGGAGCCAGCATTGTGGTGGCAGAGCACAGCCTGATTAAGAGTCATGGGGCACTCCTACCTCCCACTAAGGTGTAATCCTTGCATTCACCACCTGTCATCACCCAGCCCTGTCACTCACACATCCCAGACAGTCAGATACACAAACTATCAGAGGCGGGCTGAAATGGTTAGGCAAGCAAATGCTAACTTTCTAAAAGTAGCATTTGCAAACACAGGATATTAAAATAAACTTTACTAAAAGAAGTATTTTATTATTCTGAGTTCAGGCATACTAAACATTAATTTCTACCATGTTCCCTGAGCCTGCTGGGATTATAGAGTGTAATAATTCCAGCAGCCCATTCTGGCCTAAAGGGAGCAGGTAGCCTTACAATAGTGAAAAACGAATTTAGCTGTAATTCACTATTAGGACATGCCACACACATCAGAGCATGTCCTACCTTACACTTACAATGCACCCTGCCCTTTGGCCTACCATAGGGGTGACTAATATGAAGTCAAGGGAAGGTTTAGGGGCTGGCAAGTGTGTGCACTTGCCCAGCCAGCATGACAGTACCAGACTGCACGCAGGGTCTGCAGTGGCAGACCCTAGACACATTTTAACAGGCTGCTTCTGTGGGTGGCGCAACCAGCGCTGCAGGCCCACTAGCAGTATTGGCATTCACAAGCCCTGGCACTCCTGGTGCACTTTACTGGGGACTGACAGTAAATCCAATGAACCAATCAGGTATACCAATCACAGTTACATTTTTCATAGGGAGCACTTGCACTGCGGCACGGGTTGGCCGTGGCGCAGTGCCCTGAGCAGCGGACACCAGCAAAAACATCTGAGGCACATCAGCAAAAAGTGGAAGGGAAACTCACGCCAAGGTGCCAGGTCTAACAAATTGCATCTTATTTTACTTTAAAAAATAAATAATAAATATATAACAATAAAAAAGGCAGAAGGTTATTTGTACACAGGGGACTGCATTCTACCTAGCAATTTAAGAAAGACTTTTCCTATATATATTCACTTTGGTAAGTGATAAAATAAAGTATGGCTTTGTGGAAATCTCTGTATACATTTGAAATATTGATTGTATGTCTACGTCTATGTGTGAGATTTAAAAAGTGTGATGGTTACTCCAAGGAGTGTCCTGGCACTACCGTATAAGGACCGTCAGCAAGAGGAAAGAAGGACAGAGCTAGGGACAGGAGAAAAGCCAAGATTTAAGTTTTTTTCAGAACACTGATGTCGCCTTAATGTGCCTGCGAGCCTATGGAAGCTTATTCCAGAGATAGGGGGCCAGGAAAGAGAGCAATCTGCCCACTGCCCTTGTCTTTCTAATACGAGGAAATATAGCTAAACAAAGATTTTCAGAACAGAGTTTTTCTGGGAAGTGTAGAGTTTAATTCTGTCTTGTAGATAGCTCGGGCCAGTTTCGTGGAGTGCCTTCTCAGTAACAAGCAGTATCTCAAAAATTAATCTCCTCCTAATCGCAAGCCAGTGAAGGCTTTGAAGAAGGCAAGTGATGTGGGAATTGCATGGGAGCCCAAAGATGGTACATTCTGCTGCATTCTGGACTAAGTGCAGCCAATTGATCAGGTATTTAGGCAGTCCTATGTATAGACCGTTCCCGTAGTTAAGCCGTGAGATTATCAAGGCATGTGTCCCTTGTTGTCGAGCCTTAAAAGATAAGGGATGGAAACATTTCCTAAGTCAGGTAGGAGGGCAAAAGCGGTGCCCATCACCAAGTTTACCTGGGAACGAAATAACAGTTGCCATTCGAATTTAAAGCCCAAGTTTGCTACCACCTGACTTTGATATATTGGGGGTGGTGCATCCTCAGACCAAAAGGTCGCCCGCGGTGTATCGACCACTGAGACAACAAAGAGGAGCTCGGTCTTCCTGGCCTTTTATTAAAGTTGCTTACTGAATAGCCAACTGGATATTGCAGTAAGACAGTAACACATTTTTTTCACCTGGGAAAGCCAAAAGGAAAAAGAAGTTAGGTGTCAACTGCATATGACACAATTTTTGCTCCAAAGGATTCTACCAATGAGGCCAAGGGAGCGAGATAGATATTGAATAGAGGTGGACTGAGGGCTGAGCCCTGGGGCACTCCCACCCTTAGCTTACGAGAGGCAGCAGAAAAAGGGTTGCACCATACCTCTTGTCCTCGATATTCCAAGAATTGAGCAAGCCACTGCCAAGCCAGCCCTCTAATTCTCACAGAATGTAGATGAGCTAAAAGGATGGGGTGAGAGATGGTGTAGAACGCTGCTGATAGATCGAGCAAAACCAGCTATCACTCCTACCCAGACTGAGACGGATGGAGTCAAGTACTTCCAGCAAAACTGACTCAGTGCTATAGTTGGGCCGCAAGTCAGATTGGCTAGCATGAAGCAGGCTTTTGCTTTCTAAGTACGTGGAAATCTGTTGGTTGACATGTTTCTCAAGTACTTTTGAAAGAGCTGGCAGGAGAGGGATAGGTCTGTAATTGGTTGGGTCATTAGGGTCCGCCTGAGATTTGTTTTAAACAGGAAGAATTTCTATATTCTGGGCATCGTAGCTAATGAAAGGGAAGTACTAAATAGGTAATGTACAAGCGGGGCAGTAGCCTCAGTCCGGCAGGCTAAATTAAAGGAAGGACCAGAATCAGAGGGTGAGCCTGATTTGAGGCAGCTTAGGGCTAGAAGGGAGTCTTCCACCGAGATGGGAGATAAGGAGTCCAGGAAGTTATCTTTACATCTGGAGGTGAACACTAGTGGAACAGGTCTTCCACCTTCCCCCTCTCATTGCCAATCCATTCCTCTGTACTATAGCCCAGCAAGCAGCTGTTAGCTCTTGGAGGTGGGAGGCTAGCTTGAATAGAAGCTATTTTGTCGTGGAAGGAGCAGGCAAGTTGTTCACACCATTTTTGAGAGGTGGGTTCATAGATAGTCTCAACCTCCGGCGAGGTAAAAGACTTAACAATTTTAAAACTGTCCTTGGAGTGATTGCCTGCATTTATCATTTTAGTCTTAACATTTTTTTTGCTAATTTAATCTCTTTATGATACTTCCTAAGCACTTCTTTATAGTCTGTTTTTGCAATTGGACAATAGGCGGCTATCCATTGCCTTGCTATATGTTTACACTCAAGCTTTACATTTTTCAATGCCTGGATGTACCAAGGACTGGACAATTTAAGGCGATATTTCTGAGTCCTCCTTACTGGAGCAAGAGCTAGGATCATGGTCTCTATCCAGCTATCAAACCGGGTCACGTCTTTGTCAATATTACCGGAAGAGGTACATAGAGCTTCCAGTGGAATTTTATTATAGGCTCTTACCGTACAAGACAAGTTGCCATTCCTAGCAGGAGGGTCTCTAAGCTTTGGCCAATTGAACCTAAGTAGATAATGGTCAGACCAAACCAGAGGAATAAGGGTATCAACTTCCAGAGGACGGGAAGTGAAAAATTGGTCAAAAGTGTGACCAGCAAGATGTGTGGGGACAGAAATGGAATAGACAAAGCCCATAACAGCCAGATTCTCTAGAAGCAGAGAGCTTTCTCTTGCATGTGCATTTTTCATGTGAAAGTTACGATCTCTCAACACAATGCAATGTGCATATTTAAGAGTTAGAGGGGTCAGGGTAGTGCATAACTAGGAGATAAACCCTCTCAAAGGACTAAGTGCCCCCGATATAGATTGTTTGGTGAGAGGGAGAGAGTAGAACCCAAAATCTCTTCGCCTACTACATCCATTGGGGGTAGAGGAGTGTAGCATTCCTACTAAATAATTGCAAGTCCTCCCTCGCTTCCCTTCTCATGGCCTTTCATCATAACCTTAAAGCCTTTTTGGACAGCTGTCCAAATACCTGGGCCAGAGGAACCGGAGAGCTGTGTTTCTGTTAAAAAATAAAGCATCAAAATACTTGTCGCACAGTAGGCCATGAATGTTCTCAGTCTGTTTAAGAAGGGAGCGGGCATTGATCAAGCTCACCACAAAGAAGGGACTGAGACATAATTGTGCCCTTAAAGATTGGTCCCAAGTGTTAATACTGAAATCACATGATATGCATTTCGTCTGAGAGAGGCTAAAGGTGTAGGGATTAAGAGGGGTACACATGGGAGAATGGGCTAGATCCTGAAGTTGTGAGGGGCTATAAGAGATATGGGTAGTCCCATCCCTGATAAAACCAGCATATTAGCTGGCGCTGGACGCTTCTGGGACGCTGATGTACGCAGATGGGCTGGACTTTGGCGCGCCGACGGTGCCCCCGCTGCATGTCCGAGTTTAACGTGAATAGATGTGTGTTGTAAAAAATAAAACTATATGGTATGCTGTCTAGTAATGTCCTAGTAACAATGTTCAAATCTTTGACATCTTCCTAAAATTAAATTGTTTGTAAACTGGTTTCCGCCAAATCCACGTCACACACACAAAACTGTGATATGTAGAGCAACTTAAGTCTGAGATGCTTCTACTGAAATAAAAATGTCCAAAGCACTGATCTGCCCCTAAGAGTTAGGTATCCCTATAGCAAACACCTATCATATAATAAAAAAACATCAATGTTACAAACAAATATACACAGGCATGAACAGGCACACAAACAAAAACACACACACAAACATGTAGGCAACGAGCAGAGTCATCATAAGATGGGGCAAAGAGGGCATTATTCCCCCGGCCCGAGATTTAGAAGTGCCATTTCAACAACATTTATTTATAGATCTTTAACTGGAAACAAACTTGCCATCTTCAATAAAAAATGAGGTAGCTTGTGTGAGCAGACAATTAGATGGCACCCAACATTCTTCTCTCAGTGTTCATGATATAAGGGAAGAAGTACACACTGCAGTATATTAAAAGTATACTGGAAATCACAGAGAAGATCCATAACCATATTGAGGAATGAGGCCGAAGGCCAAGTTTCCTCATAAGGTTTTGGAACTCCAAGGTGACTTGCAATACCCTTTTTATGTACGCCAGGGGGTACTTTATCCCATGTAATACATTGTCACACCATCACCTTTCCCACAAACCTCTTAAAACATTGGTATGTAGCTCTTTCAAATGAATGTATGCCAACATAAAAAATAAAAATAAAACCTTGAGTGCAAAATTAAACACACCATAAACCAGTTAGATATTTGTTGCAAACAGATATAAGAAACAGTTTAATACAAATAAGTTTAACAAAGATGGTGTAGTAGCTCGGAATGTGTAGAAACATGCAGAAAGATTCATGGTTTTCTCTATCTAAGGTGTACATAAAATTAAAATTTTCTCTCTTCTTGTCATTGGAAGCTAATAAAAGAAAGAAGTGCAACACAGCTCTTTCAATTTTGCTCCATGACCTGACCTGACCTGGCTGCTGCTTCCTTTGGCAGCAGGTATTGCAAGGTCAGAACGCGACTGTAATAACTTATAATGATCGAGTTCTGACGTCTTTTCTTTGTGATCGGTGACTGGGTGTGTTACAAGTAGCCAATTAGAAAGAAATTAGAGATTTCCGTTTATACAGGGATTGCAAAATCCCATGTATTATAGACATATTAAGTACAAGGTCTTATTGTGCTCTCACCTGCATAACTATAATAGGGAAATGGTGTTCTCTGTGGTGTTATTTACACATATTTATATCAATGAATCCCAGTACAAAAGAGATTTGATCCAACAATTTCAGTTAATGCTAAAGCAATGGAACAATCCAAGTTGTAACATGAGTCACTAAAGGAGTGCCGTGGCTATTGATGGTAAGACTGCAGAGAAGAAGAGGGTCATAATGAGCTTGCAGGAAGAACTGAAGTGACCCACTGTGGCCCTGGGAAAGATCTGCACCATCCATCTGTATGATGATGCCTTCTGGGGCTTGTTCCATCTGCTATATGCCCTGCAGCATGGCAAATTGCTCCCTGAACTTGTGCTTGCATTAAGCATGGGCGGAAAATCCGTTTCGCTCGCGGATTTTGCGGATTTTTGGTAAATTCGCAATCCGCGAGATTTGCGAATCTCCCGCAAAATCCGCAAATCCGCGAGCAGCGGATTTTGCTCGCACTGTTCGCGTGAGTTCGCGGCTTCCCAGTACAACTTCGCGCCCCGCGAATAAGTGCAAAATTGCAGAAATACGAGCAAAACTGAAACTACTTACCAGGTTCAAAAGTTCAGGCTCATCATTAGTAGCCATTTCCTGTAGTGCTTCCTGAGGGGCCCCTCCAGAGTTCAGTTGCCAGTTGCAACTATTATGTGACCCTGCTCAGAACCTCAGAATAGTTACACATATGCCACAAAGGTCCTGAATTACAGCTAAGGGAGACAAGCAGGAGCCAGGCTGGAAGTTCAAATCCATTAATCAGCCCCTAATTCATTATTGTCAGTTGGGGCAGGGCAGGTGTTGTAACTAATTTTGCAACAATTAAAGCACTTAGCAAGTGCAAAAGATCACTAATCAGGAAGCACTAAGGAAGCAGGTGCCAGCTAAAAAAATATTCTGTGACACATTAATCAGCCCCAAATTAATTCAGGTCACTTGAGGCAGGGAAGGTGTGCTTGCGTTGCCACAATAATGTACACTGACTGGACAACCAGAGGGTGCTGTGATGAAACAGAGGGTGGCATGGGTGGGCCAGAGGGTGGCATGAGTAGTCAGAGAGTGGCAGTGGTGACAGAGAGTGGCAGTGATGAAGAAGAGTGTCCCAAACAGGCTGGACACGTAGAAACAGCAAGTTCGCGAAACTTGCGACCCGACAGGTAAGTTCGCAATTTGCGACATTGTACAAAACCCTCGCGAACTGGCAGAAACCCGCACAAACACAAAAAAAAAAATCCGCAAATTCGCGAGAATTCGCGGATTTTGCGGATTGCGAGTTCGCAAATCCGCATAATTCGCGAACGCGAGATTCGCAAAATTCGCCCATGCTTAGCTTGCATATGGGCATGAGCAAAAACAACAATTGATGGACAGAATGCAGAACAATGTCATACATTCATCCCGGTACAGAGATCTGGGCCTAAATCCATCTTTTTTTGCTCAGCATGTCATTCCAGTTTGAACCCAGCCATGGTCCTTTCTGCTCCAGGGAGGACCTGGCTTGGCAGTTCGGTCTGGACTGTTTCCATGAGGCACAGAGTCAAGACTGATTTGCACATGGCTGGGTCCAAACTGGGGTGGCTCAGTGGGCAAAAGAATGATGGATTTAACCGAGATCTCTTGACTGGGGGAGAATGTTTGAATCATTCACCATTCCGTCCATAATTTTGTTCAGCTACACTTTTCGCCCTAAGTAGGATGGGTATGCCCAGACGTGGGTCCCTTGCTCACTGTGCCAGTGGATTCAAGCTAGCCTGGCTAATGAAGGGTGACATACCCCGAAACTGGTGCCAGGAGGTTTGGTTCCAGTCCAGGGAGGACCTTGCTCGGCAGTTCGGTCTGGACTGTTCCCATAAGGCACAGGGTCAAGACTGATTTGCATATGGTTGGGTCCAAACTGGGGTGGTGTCGTGGGCAAAAGAATGATGGATTTAACCCAGATCTCTTGACTGGGGTAGATTATTTGAATCATTCAGCATTCCGTCCATCAGTTATTGCAGTTGCATATGGGCATGAGGAACGTTCTCCCTGAGTGACACCTGAAGAACTGTAGAGTATGGCCAAGGATGTTTAGCATCACTACAGAGGACAGACAGGACAAAAAAAGTAGATTGAATGTCTAAGCTTTAAGAAGAATTGCAACTGCAGTTTTATCTCAAAACAGCAAAGTGTATTTGCTGGTTTGGCACAGCAAAGGATGCCCATTGATAGTGTGGTGTCATCTCTATCCCCGATGAAACCACAGTTACAACCAAGGGCGGGGTTCTTAGCTTTGCTTGGGTGGTGGGTTTGATCTTCAGGTGCGAGCAAATCCACAAGAGAAGTTTCCCCATTCTCGTTAGGAGCATTTGGAGTGCGGTCCCACCTCTAAAGGTATCAACGTGACCCCCAACTGCTCAGATTCGGAGGCATATGCCTGAGTACATTGGCAGGGACCAAAGGTGTCAGTAGAGTCAGCAGGGTCTGGGCAGAGCCAGGACACAATTCCTCTATGGCGCAATGGTTCTTGAACGGACACACGCTAGCAAAGATTAGTGCAACCCCAGCCCACGGAAGATAAAAGGAGGCAAGCCCTGCATTTGACCACTTAAAGGTACAGTGTGTAATTGTGCAACTGCAGGGACAGGAAGAGACTGTGGACAATTATGATTGCAAACTTATAACAGGGAAATCGTAACCATTATATTGTTAGCTACAGCACTAGAGAAGTGTTAGGAGAATGTAGTTGACCAGTTTCTGGAGGTAATTTATTAAATTTCACAGTCATTGTTCATTGCGATATCCTTGTGTATAAGAGTCTTAGGGGGAGATTTACCCAGATTTCGGTGCACAATCATTTTTTCAATATTTAATTTCCAGCGCTAAACTTGTTTAGAGCTGGAAATAACGGAAAAGTAATGCAAAGCAGCGCTACTCATTACTTTGTGCCATGGGGGCGTACCAATTGTGGAGCATGGGCATTCCCATGCAACCACCCAAGGTTTCTCACGCTAAACCCAATTTACTAAATAAAGTAGATTAGGTATAGCGTAAGAAAACTTTGCCCTTTTCAAGTAAGCGCACAAAAGGGTAGATGCTTTTATTTCTCCTTCCTTTTCCAACTTTGCATTGTTTGCGGGCATTTTATTTTGTACAGGAAAGGTACCCTTCCTGTACAAAACCTATGCTAGACTAATGCACACACCCTAGCGCTATGGAGCGAAGGTGTGTGCTTGGCGCACAGCAGCTGTAATCAGCACCGGCGCAAGGGAAGGTGGAGGAGAGAGAGCCATTTGTCTGAAGATATGGAACTTTCCTGCTCCCTCCCTGTCACGCAACGCAGCGCTGCGTTGCGGCGGGCTGTACTGCGGTGCATGAATTTTAAGTAAATCTCCCCCTTAGATTAACCTAAAGTTATTGATGGCTAACCACCCAAAACACTGTGAGCGTTCTCTTTTCCATCTGCATTTCATGTGTTGTGTGTAGCTGCAGTTCATTATTGTAGTTATTTTCCCTTTCAAGTGTAGCACAGGCTTTAAAATGAGGTCTTTACTAATATTATTTGCTTCATTGGGGCAAACCTAGGAGCATTAGTAAATCTGTATTGGGAGGAACACAAAAAGTCAGGTGACAACCTAGATCACTCAAAATTGCTCTAACTTGTTGGAAATGATGTGTGAATAAAACATCTTGCATAGTGCTACAACGCCTCTGCAGCTCCTTTGGTAGGACCACCATTGTTGAGAGAGGACCTTTTCACTGAGTGAAGGATAGCCGCGTGAGTGAAGTTGGGATTCATAACAGGAGATTATTGCTAAGTGAGGAAAGCTTAAAAACTTTGATGAACTGATTGTGGAATATAACTTACACCTTGCATAGTTTCTAACATATGCAGCACTATCACATACATTGCAACATGCATGGGGGACCTACACAAAAGAACCCCTCTCACTACACATGTACTTTTGCTATTGCTGTTCGCAGTAGAAACAAGTCGAAGGATGGTGACCTGGTTTTATAAGGCCCTGATATCTTTGACAAAAGTATGCCTGACTGTCAATGGGAAAACTATATAGGCAGGGAATTAAAAGACAGAAAATAGAGTAAAATATTTGAATGCACATGTAATTTTTTTAATCAATTTTACTTAATACAACAAAAATTAAATGAGATCGTAGGGTTGTATTCCTTAGTAGGGCCTGCGGTACCTCTTTAAATTCTGACTATATTCGTATAGAAGGATTTATAAAGAGTGCATGGCTACTTGGAGGAGTGTCCCAGCGCTAACAGAAGTATCCCATAGTTCATAAAGAGAAGCAAGACCGTACTGCCCCACAGAGAAAAGCCAAGATTTAAGTTTTCTGCAGAAAGTAGTCTCAAGGGGATCAGACACAATTCTATGCTTTATTAGCACAGAAAGAGAAAGCTTTACCACCCTTCAGACATGCTTGGAGTGAGGGATCGACGGAAGAGAGGTAGAGGCAGAAATCAGTGCTCTGGAAGGGAGGTACTGGATGGAGCTCTTTACCAGATAACCAGAGCTGGAGAGATAGACTGCCCTGTGAACCAGAAGCAAAGCTTTAAAAAGGATCTGTTTCCTAACAGGCAGCCAATGGAGAGTTTTCAGAGCTGACTAGGTCAAAGAACACTGGGGTAATATGCAAGAGAAGCCTAGCCGCCGCATTTTGGACTTGCACCAGTCCCACAAAATACACCCCTCACCCCCAGGGGACAGTCATTGTAGGAGGATAGAGTGTGTGTATCGAAGGCAGCAGACAGATCAAGAAGAATAAAGACAATCAAACAATAGGAGAGTAAGGGTATAAGTGTTCACTCTCTTACCCCTAATATTAGTATTAATAAACAACAGAAGAGTGAAACAACAAAAAGAGCAAAAAACCTCAAAAGGATCATGTGAGGGACAGACTAAAAGGATTGGTGAAGCAAAACCACACAAAATAATAGTTTTAAAGTTATAAAGAACCCTCACTCACCAACCTAGTGGGGACATGCTTCATCATTGGGTTCCCACTGGAAGGACCTAGCGTCCTTCCAGTGTGCTACAATGCCTGATTACAGTGGAGCTGGTTCTTGTGTGTGTTGAAGTGGTGGAAATACCCCAATTGTGCTAAGTGAGTGCAAAAAAAGGCGAAGTTAAAAAATGCTAAGTTGTGACTGTCAACTATTTTATTAATAGTCTAACCAGCACTAGTTAAAAACAGGTGATGAGTGGACTCATAGGTTAAGTCTCATTTATTAGAGACCCCTAGTCCTCAATAAATTTGATCCATTTTGGTCGACATGTTTCTGCTTAGAGAGCCCGAGTCGCTCAGCATTCTTCAGGACCAGTAGTGTGATCCCCTGGCGGTATGCACGCGCTAAGGTGCACCCAACCGTGAGGATATTAGTGTAAAAAAGGTAAAAATTAATATTACGTATACTCACGGCAGTCGCTGTTGAGGCACACTCAGCTATTTGCAGGGGCCAGTTACCTGTAAAGCAAAAATGTATCAGGCGGAGGCAAAGGAAAAACATCTCAATGATAATGATTAAATCCTTGGGGAAAACAGTATCATATCACTCCCTTCACCAAATTACACCAGTCCAAGTGATCTAGAATAAGGAACAGGTGTGTAAAATGCTAAATACGCCAAGCACATTCTGCTTTTATTATTAAGCAACGTATAGCAATGTCTGTCTTACCTGCCTGCTAACATGTAGAAGGCGCAGTTATCACATTCCACTAGAGTGATTATATGGTGAATAGGATGAGGTTCTGTTTATTTTATTTAACCCAAACTATTATCCAACTTAAAAAAGAAGAAGAAATAAAGCAAAATGCACTAATGAAAATGGAACCTTTACTAGACTCCATTAAGCTTTTTAAAACAAGGAAGATAAAACAGGCTTCTCAACTAACTCACAAGAGGCGTTTGTTACCGCGCTGCATGGGCCGACACGGCAGGGGGCTGTCTTCACGCGCGTTATCTGTAGTTGTTTTGAAAAATAAGGACAAGGTATGTTTTTTCACAAACACCCAAATGTGAAAGAGTTTTGTGGTTTCTCGAACTATCGGTCTATCCACCCACCCGATATATTGTTAGATTAAGTATCCACTTGCTGACATGATGACGACTCCCCGCAGGCTACCTAGCCTGTCACCACCGCGGCCCGAATGAAAGTTGAATCTGGGCGCCGTAGTTGGAAATAGCGTTGTTTCAGAGTCATGTGATATGGACATGTGACTCTGTGTTCGCTGCTTCTTCCGCTAATTTTTAAAGGGGCCATGTACTATTTCCATCAGAAAAAATGCCCCCAACTTTATTAGCAAATTTTACGAGCAGTCTTATATTGTGTACAGCATTCTGTTTCCTGAATGGGTCAAACATTTTTTAAACAGAATGTATAACTTTATGCTGATATTGCTGCAAAAGACTGAGCTTACTAGATGGAAATTATAATTAGAGTTTACCAGGTTCGTAGTATGTTGGGTTATTAGAAGCCGCTATTCACAAGTTGGCACAATCTCAGTATATTGGCAAACAGTAAAATAGCAGTGAGTAGATTATTAGAAACTGCTATTCACAAGTTGGCACAATGTCGGTATATTGGCAAACAGTAAAAAGGGGGTAATTGGAAGAAAACACTAGTCCGTATTCATAAGTATGACAATATATACAGGAACCTAATTTTTTAGTGGAATTAAAGTTTAGATGTATTAACGTCTCAATACAGAACCCCACGGGATCTCATCGTTCAGCCCTATGCGATGACTAGACAGGCGATGAATCCATCACTGTTCCTTCTCAAATAGGACTCTTTCATCACCCATAACATGTTCAAGGATCATCCAACGCATGTTGTTAGGCGTGTGATTTTTGTCAATGAAATGGTTGGTAAGTTTAGGTGCATTTCGTTTACATCGGATGCTGCTCCATGGTTCACAAATCTTGAGTTTTACACGTCTGGTGGCCGTACCCACGTAGATCAAAGCGAATGTACAGGTTGTTAAATATACAACAATACTGGTCTTGCAATTGTTGTGTCTTCGTTGTTCCCACTGCTTGCCAGGTTCGATTTTCAGGAATTTTGTATGGGCAGTTAAATGACAAATACTGCAGTCCCCACAGGGGAAATGGCCCGTCACTGCTGGGAGCCGCCAAGCATTCAGCACTGTTGGTTCTTGACTTTTCTGTTTTTTGACCGGATGGGTATGGGCTAGAGAGTCTTTTAAACTTGTTGCTCTCTTATAGGGAAAAATAGGTTTTTCCCATTCGAAACGGTTGCTCGTCACGATTTTCCAGTTCTTTTGTATACTGTGGCTCACCACATTGGACAGAGGGTTGAATGTGGTTACACATGTTAGTGGAACCTTCTGTGATGTATCCTTAGGATATGACTCCAAAAGGGCATCTCTGTTTTGATTGATAGCCCTCTTCCGACTCTTGTGGAGAATCCTCTTTGGATAGCCACGTTTCTCCAGTTTGTCCGTCAGATCATCAGCTTGTCTTTTGAAGTTGACCATTTCGCTACAGTTCCGCCTTATGCGGAGATATTGTCCGTAAGGGAGATTCTCCCTTAGGGAGCGAGGATGAAAGCTGGAAAAAGCAACAAGTTATTTCTAGATGTTGGTTTATAGTATGTTTTGTTTGGATCAAGTGGTCTTGTCTGTTGATCGTTACGTCAAGGAAGGTGATACTCTCTCTGGCGTATTCTTGGGTGAACCTTTAATGAGGATCACAGGTATTGATCCAGGTGAAGAAAGGAAATAAGATGGCTTCATCACCTTTCCATAGCATCAAAACATCGTCTATATAACGTTGCCATAGGACGATGTTGGCGAAGAACGGATTAGTAGGGATCAGGATATGTTTCTTCTCAAAGTTATAGACGTACAATCCTGCCACCGAAGGGGCAAACGTACTGCCCATAGAAGTCCCTGTTGTACAGAGGAAGATCTGGTTTTCATATTCAAAGTAATGCCTCTTAAGTGCCAACGTGGCACAATCCACCACGAAGCCTCGAGGTACTGTAAAATTCCAGGTATTTTGATCTAAAGCCTCTGCTACCACTTTGATGGTCTCATCTTGTGGTATGCAAGTATAAAGGCTTTTGATGTCCAAAGTGACCAGGAAGCTTGGTTCCTCTGGTATCTCAATGGTACGTAGCATGGCAAGGAGGCTCCTCGTATCCTAGATGTACGTTTCTGTAGATTGTATTATAGGTTTCAAAAAGAAGTCGCAGTATTGGGAAAGGGGTTCTAATAACGACCCGATACCCGAAACTTTTGGGTGTCCGGGTGGTGGCAAGGTATTTTTGTGCGTTTTCGGTAAAGTGTAGAAATATGGTACTTTACCACTTGAGGATATAAGGAAATCAGATTCACGTTTCGATATCCAACCTTCTCCTTCTGCCGCGGAGACCAGTTCTAGGATCTCATCGCGAAGGCTTTCAGTGGGGTCCTCTCTCAGGAGGGCATAGTTGTTGTTATTATTCAGTAATATTTTACATTTAAGATCATATGCTTGCTTATCCTGAATCACTATGCCTCCGCCCTTGTCGGCACTTTTAATCACAATTGTAGAGTTTTTCTTCAGTGACTGAATTGCCTGATATTCTACTGCTTTTAAGTTTTTATATACAGTTGGGCAGGTTAAGGATTCTACCTCATGTAATACAGCCTGCTCAAACGCTAGAATTTCTGGAGGTATGAGGTGTGTTGGAGGCTTGAAATTGTATTTTAGTTTGAAAGGTGTGTCACTCTGAGTCATATCAGTTTGTTCGTTGTCCTTATTTTCAAAAAAGCTCTTCAGTCTTAATTTTCTGAAGAACCAATTAAGCTCACAAAGCAATTTGAACTTGTCAAAATGGGGGGGTGGGTATAAAACCCAAGCCTTTTTCCAAAATGGCCCTTTCAGATTCATTGAGTGTGTAGGACGACAAATTTGTCACTAGGCTCATTTGTTGCTTGGGCCTGCCCTCTGTTCCCCCGTCTTGCTTCGGGTGTTGTCCACCACTGTTTCTGGTTGTTCCCAGTGGACCTGGTTGACTCCCTTGCGTTTCCCCCTGCCGCGTCGGCCCTGATCTAAAAAAGGCTGGCGATAGGCATTCTGCTGAAACTGGGGGTGTGGGGCAAAATGTGACTTCTTTTTTTAACCTATAATACAATCTACAGAAACGTACATCAAAGATCCGAAGGGCCTCCTTGCCATGCTACGTACCATTGAGATACCAGAGGAACCAAGCTTCCTGGTCACTTTGGACATCGAAAGCCTTTATACTTGCATACCACAAGATGAGACCATCAAAGTGGTAGCAGAGGCTTTAGATCAAAATACCTGGAATTTTACAGTACCTCGAGGCTTCGTGGTGGATTGTGCCACGTTGGCACTTAAGAGGAATTACTTTGAATAGGAAAACCAGATCTTCCTCCAAACAACAGGGACTTCTATGGGCAGTACCTTTGCCCCTTTAGTGGCAGGATTGTACGTCTATAACTTTGAGAAGAAACATATCCTGGTTAGATTAGAGTGGAGTTGGTAAGATTTAAGTGGAGTGTGGTAGAGTGAAGTTTGGTAGATTGGAGTGGGTTAGATTAGAGTGGAGTGGAGAAGGTTAGAGTGAAGTAGGGTAGACTGGAGTGGAGTGGGGTAGAATGGGTGGATTTGAAGAGAGGTGGCAGTGCTGGAATAAGCTTAACAATAAGGTAAACAATGAATCACACCTCAGCTGAAAGATGTATACAAAGTCAAATGCATTTTTAAGATTATAAGAAAGAGAAGAAAAGAGAAAAAAGAGAGGGAGAGAGGAGGAAATAGGAGAAGAAAAGAATCTACTACAAGAAGAAAAACAAATTATGTAACGGTGAATAAATACAGAAACAAAAACACAATAAAGAAGGCATGTATAAGCTTAATTGTTCAACCTGGAAAGAAAAGAAGTTAAAGGCAACCATAACAAATCTTTTTTGATCAACAAAGCAGTAGAGTTAGCGAACGCATGATCAAGTCTATGATGATGACATAGTAAATTCCACCAAGCTTGAAATGAAATTTTTGAAGTGTCCTTCCAGTTGGTAGTAATAATTTGGAGAGTGATAGCAAAAAATAAATCAATAAATGTACCCACAATACCATGACCATCCCAAACAGAAGAGCAACTGCCCAAAAATGCATGTGAAATCTCAAAAGGAAAATTAGTTGATAAAATATCATTCAGTTTTGTCCAAACTTGAGACCAAAAAGATTTACCAATGGAAAAGCATATGAAGGAAATCACTACTATTGTTAGGACAAGACCAACACTTCGGGTAGTCTATTAACTTAAATTTGTACATGTGACAAGGGGTGAGAAAAAGTCTGTTATAAAAATAATATAGGATCTGAGTAGTGCTAGCCGAACGTGAGGAAGTGTGAATTTTTATCCACAGGGAATCCCATGTGCGTAAGGGGAGTACTATCGCTAGATCTTTTTCCCATACAAGCTCTAATTTGGATTTGGTCCTGATTTTCGAAGAATGGGATAGTATTTTATATATTGTAGAAGCTTTAAGTTGAGTAGAGAAATCAATGGAGGCAGGGAGAGTTTGACCAGGAACAGTCGTGGGAGAATCCTGAAGAGAGAGGCGAGTGAGAGATTCCTTGAGTAGAGGATAGTGAAGGGCATGAGAAGAGGAAACATTGTAGGAGGTTTGGAGATCTGAAAAATCCATATGAGATCCATCTTTCATTAAGTGTTGAGGTGTAATAATACCCTTGTCAATCCATTCTTTCCAACATAAAGTATGTTTGTTAATCTTAATGGATTTGTGATACCAAATTGGGGTGCGTAAAAAAGGGTCAGCAGAAGGTAAGTGGGAGTGAAGCAGAGAGGTAGTTATTGCTTTGGTGTGAATAAAAATAGGTGAAGAGAAACGTTTCAGGGGTTTGGATAAGCATGCAGCAGAGATAAAAGAAAAAGGAAACTACTGAGTGTAATGGTAACCTTTGCATTCCTATGATTGATGAAACTTTATTATATAGAAATTTCGGGAAAAGTGTTAAGCTTTTAAGAAGTGACATTTTAACTTTGGGATATGGAAAGAAAGCTATTAAATTGTTGGGTTATTTTGTGGTTACAATTGAGCTGGGAAGTCGTATTATTCCTGGAAAAGTTTATGTTGCTAAACAAGGGGATGCACTGCTTAGTTGGAGACATCAACGTGATCTAGGGGTTAAACTTAATCCAAATGCTTCACCTCAAGAACAGATACAGGAGGTGGAGGATTTGTCATCCATGTTTGCAGACAAATTTCCTAATGTATTCAAAGAGAACTTGGGATGCTTAAAAGGTTACAAGCATTGTATGAAACTAAAGAAGGATGCTATTCCTGTTATGGCAAAAGTAAGGAGAATTCCTTTAGGGGAACAAGAAAAAGTACAAAAGGAAATCGATAAACTCATTGAAAATCAGATCATTGAGCCTGTAGAGGCCACAGAATGCCAAATATTGATGAAATTGTGGGAACCTTGGAGGGAGCGAGATATTTTACCACCTTAGATTTAGCTTCTGCCTACCACCAGGTGGAGTTAGATGAGTCTTGTCAGGATTTGACGGCATTCATAACTCCAATGGGCACATTTAAATTTAAAAGAATGCCTTTTGGGCTAATCTCAGCTGCCTCTGTTTTTCAACGTATTATGGCACGCATTCTCAAAGGTCTTGGTGGAGTAAAGTGCTATCAAGACGATTTGTTAATTTATGGATCTGATATGTTTGAGCATAATGAGCGTGTGTGTGCGGTATTAGAGAGGTTGAGTAAAGCTGGTCTGTCACTTAAGAAAGAGAAATGTAAGTTTGGTTTGGAAGAAGTGAATTATCTTGGGCATTGTATCAAGAGTGAAGGTGTTTTCCCAAAAAATGAATTAGTTGAATCCATTGATAATATGGCAGAGCCAATAAATAAGGAGGAGTTACTTTCGTTTCTTGGTATGGTGGAATTGTATGGGAAATTCATCATATATTTTGCTGATAAGACTAAGAACATGAGAAGGCTTACTGCGAAGAGTGTGGTTTTTGAATGGACAAGTGAATGTAAGAAGGAATTTGAAGAAATTAAGGATGAATTGAAGAAAGCTCCATGTCTTCCTGCATTTGTTCCAGATTTTCCAACATATTTGTTTACGGATGCCAGTGATAAAGGTCTTGGTGCGGTGTTGGTTCAAAATAAACAGGGTAATGATTCTCTCATTGCTTGTGCATCAAGATGTCTTAGAGGGCCAGAGTTAAATTGCTCTGTCATAGAGAAAGAGTCTTTAGCAATTTTTTGGGCCCTGAGGAAATTTAAAAATTTAATTTGGGGCACTAAGATATTTGTCATGTCTGATCACAAGCCTTTAAGGGAGGTTTTTTGCAAAAAAGGTTTGGATGCTATCTCGTCTAGAATTAGGAGGTGGATTATTTCCTTGCAGGAATTTGATTTTGAAGTACAATGTATACCTGGTGTTTCCAACAAATCGGCTGATTGTTTCTCTAGGTTGGTGAAAAGAGTCAGTTTGGTTGTTGAGGACATGTTTGAAGGAGAAGATGATGTTATCAATGTCTGTGAAGTTACGGAAGGTGTCGTTAAGGAGGATGAATGGAAAAGTGAACTGGAAAAGGATGAAGAGTTAGTTAAGGTGATGGGTATGTTGAGTGAAAAAAAACGTTTAGAAAAACCTTGGTCTCTTGTTTCTGAAGAATTATCTATTAATGATGGTTTGTTGACATGTGGTGTGAGACTTATTCCTCCTTCTGCGTTGAGGAAAAAATTATTATTGCATGCACATTGTGGTCACTTGGGTATTGTGAAAACCAAGGAAATGTTACACACGCAGTTTTGGTGGCCTGGTATGGATTTGGAGATAGAAAGAATGGTGAGAGAATGTATTGAATGTTGCGCTAGCGATAACATTTTTAAGACTAAACAAATGCCTATGGTTTGTAGGAGGTTACCTAATCATCCGTGGGATGAGATTGCTGTTGATATCCTGGGCCCCCTTTCTGGTGTATCTGACACTCCTTATTTGATTGTAATGATTGATTCGTATTCTCGTTGGTTTGAAGTGTGTGCAGTTAGTGAAATAAAATCTGATTCTGTTATTAAGTTTCTGGAAGAGGTTTTCAAAAGGGAAATTTATCCCAATAGTATATTGTCAGGCAATGGTCCCCAGTTTTGTTCTGGGGTTTTTGAAGAATATTTGATTAAATGTGGAGTTGTTCACAAAAGATCTTCCTTGTACCATCCTGAAACCAATGGTGCAGTTGAGAGAGTGAACAAAACGTTAAAAGAATGTATACAGCTTGCAAGAGCTAATGGTTTAAGTTGGAAGGTTGCTCTCAAGGAAAGGATAGATGCCTATCAGTGTTCTCCCTACTCCACCACTGGCAAATCTCCTTTTGAATTATTTAAAGGCAGAATTCCCAATACTATGTGGTATCCTGGTTGGATGAAGTTGAATAAAGGGTTTGTGGATAACCACATTGGTGCATGGAGAGAGAGGGAGTTGGAGAAGCAAGCCGATAGGAAAAAGTATTTTGATGTTAAGTTAATGTGTTCAGTTTCAAGAAGTCGAAATAGGTGATTCAGTCAAAATAAAAGCACCTGTTGGACGTAAATCTTGGTCTAAATATACCAGTGTTAGATCTGTAATAAAAGTTTTTAAGAACGCTGTAAAAACAAGTGATGGGAGGATTTGGAACAAAAGTCGTGTGGTAGTGGTGAGCTCCAAGAATGGTGAACTAGGTGATATTGATGTTGATAATCATTCATTTGGTGCTGGCAATGTCTCTCCACTATGTTCCAGAAATTCTCCTGGAGCTCGTACAAAGAGTCAAAAAATACGCAAAGCTCCTGCTTACATGAAAGATTATATATGAATCTCTTTATTTTTCTATTATTTTCAAATTTCTTTGTGTTGTTCTCTCTTTTCTCCTCATTGGTTGTTTATTTTATTCTATTGTTGTAAAGAAGGGAGAGGTGTAATGGTAACCTTTGTATTCCTATGCCAATGTTCTCCACGGAATGTGGAATTATATGTGTGTAACATTCTCTAGCTGTGTTGTGCAGTTCGAGATTCCTGGCAGTTTGGCTGGGGCTGTTCGTGGCTGAGGTTTATTAAACTGTACCTCATCTTACTTCGTTTTCCTAATATATTTATTCATATGTGAGACATCACACTGAGCTTGTTCCAACGAGCTCCATGCTGTTAGAGGTGGATCTGAGGTCTCAGATAAAGAAGTCCAGATTTGCTTCAAAGTGAAAGCAGAAAGGTAACATCGAACTTTAGGAAAATTGGCACCACCCAATTCCTTGGACGACTGAAGGCGAGCCAATGAAATCCTGGGTTTGCGATTGTTCCAAAGAAACTTGGAGAGAGAACTGTTGATAACACGAAATAAGGAATTGGGAAGAGAAATAGGAAGCATGGATGAATAAAAATTCATAATAGGAAGAAGCATAATTTTAATGGTAGCTAATCTACCCCACCATGAAAGAAATAACAGAGACCAACCATCAATCAGAGTGTACATTTTCTTAAGGATATCTGCAAGATTAATTTTGATAGTTTCCTTGTTGGTGTTAGCAGAAAGGATACCGATACATTTGATATGTTTAGAGGTCCACTGAAAACCTGTATTTGTAAACATGGAAGGAAGACATAATTTATTAAGAGGTAGGATTTCAGACTTATCTACATTTAATGTATAGCCAGAGACTCTTGAGTATTCCTGTAAAAGTGAAAAAAAAGCTGGCAAAGAAGTGGATGGGTTAGAAATGTAGAAAAGAATATCATCCGCATAAGCCGTAAACTTAATATCAAGGATTTGAATTGAAAATCCATATAGTGAGGAGAGCGTCTGATTGTTTATAGAAAGGGTTCCAAAGCAAGGATAAAAAGAAGGAGAGAAAGGGGGCATCCCTGTCTAGTCCCTCTGAGAAGAGGGAAATAACGAGACTGACAACCATTTACCCAAACAGAAGCGGTCGGGCTGAATAAAATAATTGAATGTATTGGAGGATAGGAGGGCCGAAACCATGCCATTTAAGGACACCGAAAATAAACTCCCAGTTAACCCTGTCAAATGCTTTTTCAGCATCTAATGCTATGGCGGCTAAAGGAGAATCGAATTTAGAAGTTAAATGGATGATATTAAGAAAGGTGTGTGAGTTATCTGTAATGGAACAACCTTTAACAAATCCAGATTGATATATATTAGGAAGGTCAGGGATAACTTTATGAATACGTATGGCAAGTAATTTTGCAAATATTTTACAATCCATATTAATCAACGAGATGGGCCTATAATTTTTACATAGGGACGGGTCTTTATCTTATTTAGGTATCAGACAGAGCATAGCCTAAGTAAAAGTACCATGCGCTGCGCCGGTGGTAAGGAAGTGCTTAATTAAAGAGAGGAGGTGAGGAATCAAAAGTGATTTAAATTGGAGGAAGAATCGAACTGTAAAGCCATCAGGGCCCGGCGTCTTACCTTTAGGCAAAAGGGAGATAGCATCAGTGATTTCTTGTACAGAGATGGGGGCATTCAAAGAAGAAAGATCAACCTGATTCTCAGGAGATTTAGGAATACTTAGAAAAAAGGAATCAATAGGATCAGTAAAGGGGGAGGATTCTGGGGTGTACAGAGACGTATAGTAATCAGTAAAGCAGTCGAGAATCTTGGCGTCTGAGAGATGTAAAACACCAGAAGGATCCTTAATAACAGCAATTTTAGATTTTTGCTTTTTAATTTTAAGATAATTGGCTAGAAATCTGCTGGCTTTATTCTGTCCACCATACATTTTTGCATTGAATTTAAGAAGGTTATTACAGGCAGAGTCCCAAGACTGTTTGTTGTATTGCATTTTTGCTTTAATAAGATTGGATAGTGTGTCAGGGCAATTAGCAGAAAAATATTGATGTTCCAACATAATTTGTTTAAGGAGAGATGTAGACTCTGAGAGAACTTTCTTCTTTTTCCGGGATACAAAGTCAATTATAAAATCTCTGGCAGAAGCCTTAAAGGCATCCCAGATTAAATGAAATTGAGAGACAGAAGAGAGATTATGAGACAGAATTCTTGAGCAACGAGCGAAAATTGTTCCACAATGTGAGAGTCCAAGAGAAGAGAGTTGTTAAAGTGCCAGCGCCGAGATGAGGGTGTAGGAGAAGGGTATTCTATATTTAAAATGATAGGGGCATGGTCGGAGATAAGAATGGAGCCAAT
Organism: Lissotriton vulgaris; assembly: GCF_964263255.1. Taxonomy (NCBI): domain Eukaryota; kingdom Metazoa; phylum Chordata; class Amphibia; order Caudata; family Salamandridae; genus Lissotriton; species Lissotriton vulgaris. The sequence continues at coordinate 784,952,859 of NC_141693.1, forward strand.
CTCAATATTGTTCATGAATTGTAGGGTATGCTGTGTGAGGAAAATATAATCTATACGGGAGTGGGATCAGTGGGCAGGATTAAAAAAGGAAAATTCTAGAACATCCGGGTAGGAGGTTCTCCATGCATCAACCAATCCTCTTGCAGTAATTGCTTTATGGAAGGTTTTTTGCATCTTGTTGGGGATATATTTGGTTTGAGATTTTCGGTCAAGAAAGAGATCCATGAGTTGGTTGCAGTCTCCACCCACAATCAAATTGTCAGCAGCATGTGAGGAGAGAAGAGTGGAAAAATCAGACCAAAAGGATGAGTCAGTACCATTCGGGCCATATACATTGCAAAAAGAGATTGGAGTGTTTTTAACTGTAACATCTAAGAGAATCCATCTACCGTTAGTGTCTTTAGATTCATTTTGAAGATGAACAGTCAAGATTTATGGAACAGAATAACAACACCATTCTTATTACTGTCAGCTGGGAAGCAAAAAACTTCGCCCACCCAGTGTTTACATAATGAAGGCAAATCTTGTAACCTGAGGTGTGATTCTTGTAGCAATGCAATATGACATTTCAATTTAGCAAGGTGGGACAACACTCTCTGATTCTTAACAGGAGTATGCATACTTTTACATTCCATGAGATAATGCGGAGACCTTTCATAGGTAAAGTACGCAGAAAGGTAAACTACCACCAAATATAACAGGTGCAGGAAAGATATTAATTAAAGTATGAAGATTCACTAAAAAGAGAGTGTAAGAAACAAAAGAGGATACAAGTATGAAAAAAAGGAAGGGAGTGAGAAAAAGAGAATAGCAAAAAGAAGGAAGAGCATATAACATTGCTTGGTATGACAAAATAATTGAGTGAAAAGATGAATATAAAAATACTGTTATGAAAGAGTAAAAAACAGTGCAGAAAGGGACCCAGGAAGAAAGAAAAGAAAAAGAAAAGAATGATAAAAGAAAGAAAGTTGGGAGAGAAAGCATATTCGCCAATTAAGAGATGGAAAGAAATAGATGACTAGCGAAGAGGGGAAAGAGGGAAAGAAAGAAAGCAAGGGTGGGGAGTATAGTCTCTCAAGAAGAGATAGCAGAAAGAAGATGACAGAAAGCCCGAAGGCTTTAGTCATAAAGAACAATGGGCTAGATGCAGGTAAATTAGATTTACCGATTCATAAATACCGATTTTACCGATTCGGTATTCATGAATCAGTAAATCTAATGTAGGTAATCATTCGGTATCAAATACCGAATCGGTATGATTCGGTATTTACTGATTCAGTAATTACCGAATCGGTATTTGCCATTGATTCCTATGGGCCTTGAAGCCCATAGGAATCAATGGCAAATACCGATTCGGTAATTACCAAATCTGTAAAAATACCGTATTGCCAGGGGGGACAGGGTGTCACTTTGACACCCTATAGCACCCCTGTTTCTGGCTTGTGTGCCATGTGACACACATACATGCCCTTAGGGCATATATGTGTGCCACATGGCACAGGTGCACATGCACAGATGTGCATGTACACAGGAATTCGTTATTTACCACCCAATAGTATTGGGTGGTAAATAATGAATTCTTAAGGGCCTGTGGCACTGTTTACTGTGCCACCTACATCTGGATTTACGGAAACGGTAAATTTACCGATTCGGTAAATTTACGGAATCAGTAAATTTACCGATTCTGTAAATCTCAAGCCCCCTACATGTCAAACACCAAATACCGGTCGGTATCGTCCGAAATCGGCCGTTACCGACCGGTATTTGGTCTCCTACATCTGGCCCTATATGAAGAAGAACATTAACGTGTGAGGGGGCGGCGAGGAACAAGACAAGCACACAAAAAAAGAGACACAGAGGAAAGAACAAGATTACCTTCTAAAAATAGATATAGAAATGGGAGAAATTCCAAAGTCAATAAGGTAAACTAATGGAACAAAAGGAAGGGAACTTACCAAACAATAGGAAGAGATTGCAGCAGGATGAGTCGCACAATATAGACAAGGGGGCAACAGGGGTTAAGAACATCAACATCAATTCCGTGAAGGGGAGGCCTGGGAAATGAGGGAGATAACAAACACAGTACAGAAATCAATGGGGGAGCAGCTCCCCAGAAGCGTACTATTCTTAAACAATGTAGAAGGGCCCACTATGTGTGTGTAACTGCTTTAGTCACTGTTTGTGGCATGAGTTTGGACCCATTAGGAGTTATTAAAAGACCCCTCACACACCAGCCTAGTTGGTGTCATGCTTCATCATTGGGGACCCAACCAAGCGGCCGAATGCCCCCTGATTGTGCTAGGACGCCTGATTACAGCAGAGCTGGTGTGGGTGCAAAGATGTGATGTGATATATTATAGTTAAAAATACCTCTGGGAATCCTTGCCTTTATGTTTAATTTTGGCGGACCAGGATATCGTTAAAATATGTGTGGTGCAACTACTTAAGGAGCAATTTACCTATGAGTTGGCTTTTATGTGGCAGTCTACATGTTTCAGCCCCCGCTATGTGATTAACGGGGCTTTCTTCAGGACCAGAACAGTGAAAAGTGAGTGGCGAAAGGTGAAAATAGCCCGTGAACAACCAGTGTTGAACCTACACATTCGCTAAGGTGTGTGGTTTTGAAAAAAATGTTGGTGTACTCACAGACACTTTACAATAGCAACAATTCCTGTTGGAAAAAGGAGACAAGACACAACACGTAGGGATTCGCAACATAAAATGCAATCTTAAACATTTATATCATTGTTATGCATTTGTCCTTGTTGAAGGCCACTGCAGTGACTAATGTCTGGCTCATGCTGTTTGCGGCATGCGTGGATACTGTGATGCATGCTGCATTGGTACTCAGAAATTGAGAGTGACAAAAAACAGGCTGCGCTTATTTACAGTAAGTTGGCAATGGCAATGTCAGTAATACGCTGCATGCAGATAATTGCAATGGTGCCTGTGGCAGAGGTGCGTGTTGGTGGGCCACTGGGGAGACAACCCAGTGGTCCGTGGCACGCTGCGTGCCTTTAATGAGGTCATGCATTCAAGTGGTGGTAATACACCCAAGCATTGCCCGTTTTATGTGGACAGTGTTCAGCAAAAAGAGCCACGAAGGGTGCGGTGTGCTTAGAGAAAATTATAGAGTTTAAAAATGCACCAATATTTACAATGCTGGAAGTATTGTGGCAGAAATTGGGGCTCGGGGAAGGGGCTCATCTTAAAACCAATCTGGAAAATAGAAGTGAAAGCACTGCAGTGAACTGTGTCGGGCCGATATGTTCACTGTGAGTTCAGCGTCACTGTTTGTGGCATGAGTTTGGACCCATTAGGAGTTATTAAAAGACCCCTCACACACCAGCCTAGTTGGTGTCATGCTTCATCATTGGGGACCCAACCAAGCGGCCGAATGCCCCCTGATTGTGCTAGGACGCCTGATTACAGCAGAGCTGGTGTGGGTGCAAAGATGTGATGTGATATATTATAGTTAAAAATACCTCTGGGAATCCTTGCCTTTATGTTTAATTTTGGCGGACCAGGATATCGTTAAAATATGTGTGGTGCAACTACTTAAGGAGCAATTTACCTATGAGTTGGCTTTTATGTGGCAGTCTACATGTTTCAGCCCCCGCTATGTGATTAACGGGGCTTTCTTCAGGACCAGAACAGTGAAAAGTGAGTGGCGAAAGGTGAAAATAGCCCGTGAACAACCAGTGTTGAACCTACACACTCGCTAAGGTGTGTGGTTTTGAAAAAAATGTTGGTGTACTCACAGACACTTTACAATAGCAACAATTCCTGTTGGAAAAAGGAGACAAGACACAACACGTAGGGATTCGCAACATAAAATGCAATCTTAAACATTTATATCATTGTTATGCATTTGTCCTTGTTGAAGGCCACTGCAGTGACTAATGTCTGGCTCATGCTGTTTGCGGCATGCGTGGATACTGTGATGCATGCTGCATTGGTACTCAGAAATTGAGAGTGACAAAAAACAGGCTGCGCTTATTTACAGTAAGTTGGCAATGGCAATGTCAGTAATACGCTGCATGCAGATAATTGCAATGGTGCCTGTGGCAGAGGTGCGTGTTGGTGGGCCACTGGGGAGACAACCCAGTGGTCCGTGGCACGCTGCGTGCCTTTAATGAGGTCATGCATTCAAGTGGTGGTAATACACCCAAGCATTGCCCGTTTTATGTGGACAGTGTTCAGCAAAAAGAGCCACGAAGGGTGCGGTGTGCTTAGAGAAGATTAAAGAGTTTAAAAATGCACCAATATTTACAATGCTGGAAGTATTGTGGCAGAAATTGGGGCTCGGGGAAGGGGCTCATCTTAAAACCAATCTGGAAAATAGAAGTGAAAGCACTGCAGTGAACTGTGTCGGGCCGATATGTTCACTGTGAGTTCAGCGTCAGGTTATTTTACAAGGCCTTACTTAGTAATGATGCGTCCTCTCCTGCAAACCTAATATGGCCCCCTGTAGTCCCGGTTGGTGCCTGGAGTGCCGGAGTCGGTGGCTTAAGTAATAAACACTCCAGCTCCGGTACGTGCACCGAGGCAGGTCCGGATGCAATCATGACAAAGGGATAGGGGGAGGTGCGCATGCACGAGCCAGGAGTCCAATGTCTATTCGGGCGGCCATATTGGAGAAGGTAAAATGGGAGATAGTGTCATAAAAAGTAAATGTGTGCTGCCAGGAAAAAAGCCTCAATGTTTGGTCAAATAGCACCTAATGGGTCCAAACTCATGCCACAAACAGTGACTAAAGCAGTTACACACACATAGTGGGCCCGTCCACATTGTTTAAGTATAGATAACAAACATAAACATAGTTAAAGGTAACAAACTACAAACTAAAACACAATAAAACAGACCAAAGAAACATCATTAAACAATTAAGGCTTGCTCAGTTCCATAGGTTTTCCTTTATGAGCATGAATGAACTTCCGGAGGTCAGCAGGATCTTCAAATCTCAAAGTTCTGTCTTTATAGGTTACTTTGAAGAAGCAAGGATTTATTAAATCATAGCGAGCATTCATGGATCTCAAGGCAGGCCTAAGGTCAAGGAATTCCTTCCGCCGGTTAGCAGTTGGCTTGGAGACATCTTGACTGAAGAAAACTCTATGGCCAGACCAAAGCATCTGCTTGTGTTGCTTAGCTGCGTTAAGAATCGCCATGAGATCTAAATAGAAAAGAAAGTAAGCAATTATACCTCTTGGTTTAGATGAGGTGGTTGCACTCTGTGGTACCAACCGATGAGCTCGTTGGATGTTAAAGTCCATGGATTTTGGGAGACCAACTATCTGAAGGACTTGAGTTTTCAAAAAGGTAATCCTTTCGGAATACCATAAATGCGTAGATTGTTACGCCTATTTCGATTTTCTAAGTCCTCTGTAGATTTTTGGAGCAAACTGACTTCTTTGTTGAGGCATTCAACTCTGGCAATAACATCTTGAGCTTCACTGACTTTTTGTTCCACATCAGAAACCCTTGAATCAAAGCCAGACCACTTCTCATCTAACCTTGCAAGGGTAGTAGCTGTGTCAGTCATGAAAGGACGAATGAGGCGTAATTCCTCCATTATATCCTCAAATGTGAGAGGGAGCGGCGAATTGGAACGAGTAGGGGGTTCCTTCTTGGAGCATTTACCAGGACAAGCAGCTGCATCTTTTCGTCCACCAGAAGAAGCCCCCTGAGGTTTATGTGGATGATGCAAATCTATAATGGCGAAAGAGAGGAAGTACAAGCAGCCGTGAATTTTGCAAACAACAGCCGAAGAGGCAGCGTTATTGGTATGATGAGGAAGAGTCAAAAAGAAAATGACCAGCAAAATATTACCAAATGAGAGTGGTAAATAGCAAGCAGAGTGCAGTAAAAATGTACAATCCAAAGTTACTCAGGGACAGGTGTGCACTCAAAACTTGTAGTAAAAAACACGGTAGGGGCAAGGCTTCACTAGGTAAGTGATAGTAGTTACTGCCAAATTTATAAACAATAGCTGGTCAAGACTGCTATATTAAGGTAGGAGCATTCACCCTTCTAATTTCCAGCTGCTCCTCCAACATCATAAGGGTCACAATGTCAGACTGGTCTGTCTTTTTTTAATATTGAGCACAACATAGTCAGCCTTGAAGAAGAAAGGGAGTGCTGCGGTCATTACAGGGAGGACATTATCATTGCAGTCGAGTGGAGTGCTGCTTAAGAAGGGTGCACAAAATGGCGGCCACTTTGAGGCGGAGACGAACAGAGCCCATAAAAAGACTAATAGACCTTCCCAGGGTCTATAAACTTGCCATTATGCTCCCGGTCATCTCCTGCACAAGAAACCGCAATTGCGGTTAAGAGGCGCTGCGTGAGAGAGGCCCCTTCGTTGGCGAGCAGAGCTCCTCAAGTGGTGGCCATCTTACGTCGCCACTGCCGCGCGCCTCCCTTGCTTGTGCATTTAATTAAAAATATTTGCTGGTGTCCACAGAAAAGGTTTACCACCGATTTTGAGGAGTATCCTTTTGCTTGGAGCTTGCTCCACCTAACCTAGAAAGCATAAAAATAATTGCCAATGGGGACCCACCTGTTAACAACCATAGCTCATACATTTGTATTACAAGAATACAAAAAAACTCTACCAAAACTGGTGAACCCTAAATGCAACCTCATTGTCTTGCCTGAACAAAGCTACTTTTTGAAAAAGGTTAAATTTCTAAACATTAGTCAGCTAGATTTGTTAAAAAATACATTCTGGGCAATATTTTTCAGGTTATTTTAAGGGTTCAACTTCCCTTTCATCAGCTTGTTATAGTATCTGGCTCATGAAGTCACTATCACCTTTGGAAACATCATCACGCTCTCTCATTTGGGGGTTGACTGAACAATTGGTCTTGGAGGGATTGAGCACACAGGTTTAATAGTTCACACTTGTAACATTTTTGTCAGCCCTCACCAACCAGTCTGTTTAGCTAAAGTTTCTGCATAGGAGATAGAAGGTGAGTAGGATTGCATGGGTATTGTGGATACCTACCTGGCAGTTTGGTACTTCTTAAGGCTTCTTTAGCTTGAATGCATCAGAATCAAAATTATTTCAGCCAATGCCATGTCACTTCATTTTCAATGACATATCAACATCCCTAAACATACCAATTGAAAAGACGGCACTTCCCCTGATAAGTAGACTCTTGAGTTTATTATTCGTCTCCTCTCAACACCAATATATTGCTCTCTGTTGCCTGCTTAACAGATTGAAATCCCAACATCATTAACATTCTAAGGCAGGCTACACTACCTAGCTGTAGGGATGCACCAACAAGCGATGAAATGAGTGGCAACTATGAAGTAGGAAGATACCATTAAATTTACATACATTCAATCCAATAGAAAAGTATTTGACCGGGCACTGCTCTCGCTTTTCAGCCGCCACCGCCATCGGAGTCACCTCGGGGGAATCTTCAGGCACAGACCACAATCCCCAGCAGCACCAGCGGCGCGCTCACCGCCCACGCTGGTCCCAAACGCCAGAAGGCATTTAAAGGGCTCACAGGACTCCCGCAGCATGGGACGCGCTCGTGCGTGCCCAGACTAAGCCCGGGCCAAGGGTGGGCCCATATGAGCCCGTCCGAGACCGTACAAGGCTGGGCAACACCTCTTGGCCCTATCATCCAGGATCACCAACACTGGTAAGAACAAAAACCCATTGTATTAACTGTCTGCCCGGAGTTCTTTTAAAACAATGGGAAAGAGAAAATTAGCCTCAGACAAAGTGAAGTCCACAGGGAAAACAGCTCTCATTACAAACTATCTTAAAAGTGCTATGGGAAATTTAAATGACGATATAGTCCAAGTAGAGGAACAGCTGGCGGCTACTAAAACAGCTTTAAACGTTGCACAAAGGGGAGACAAAATCACACTTGAGGATCATGTCCAGGATGATAATTCTGGCCCAGAGAACATTGGGGTCGGAGTTCAAGATCACGACCAAGGAAATAGTAGTAAACAAAGTGATGGCCACAATAACGCCAAAGCTAATACTTGAAAAATTGCAGGCCCATGTGTATTATATTACTCACTAGAAATTTCCACAGTGTCCGATGTACCTGATCATCCCTCACCACCAGCTAAAAGGAGTAATCAACACTCTATTCTGGCAAGAACCAGCCCTAAGACTAACCCCAAGAAATCCAAACCTAAAAGAGGAAAAAATGGAAATTATGATAAAAGGTGCAGCGGGACTGGGGCTGGAGATTTGGATACATCACAAAATATGCCTGGTATTGATACCCTTATTACGAAACTGCATGGGAAAATCGATTCAATTGAACGACACATCATGTCTGAAATTAAATCCGTACAAAAGGACCTTTGCCATCTTACTGAATTGTTTATAGATTTTAAGAAACAAAACATCAGCAGACCAAGCTTAGAAGCCATGCCAAAGAGAGATGTTGTTAAGCAAGTAACAGCAGCTATAAGTATAGCAACTAACAATGAAACAGGGAAGGTGGCCTCTGATAAACACCCTGTGAACTATGAGGTAGGGTCATTAGGTTTATTTAGCCAGAGTACAAATGGTAAAGGGTTTAAAAGGAATCCTCAAAAAAGTTTTATTGATGAGCCTGGTTTAGAAATTGATAGGCCACCCCCTATGTCATTGTTTCAAAATATGTTCCTCGACTAGCTGAAAATTGTACTGATGTATGGGGATCTTTGAAAAATCCTGTGGTTCATTGGTTTTCCGTTAATACCCATTGTAGCACTGGAGTTCTATCTCAGGAAATAATAATGCTTAGAAGAGTGGGTTGGATGGGTAGTACAGTAAAAGGTTGTGAGGGTGACTGTATTGTAGTAAATTTCCGACACCCGGAGTTGGTGGCTCGCTTGTTAGATGAGATTGCTATGAAATAAAGATGGTGTAGAGAAAATCTACATAAAACAATTATTGCAGTACCCCTCGGCTGATTCTACAGACCTAACAGAAAGCGAAACCCAGAGCCCAACAGGGTACGATATTGTATTGACAATTATATAATCCCACTCATGCCAAATCGATTTGAACCCCTACAACGCAGTAGTGAGGTAGGCTGACTACATCTAAAATCCATACTAATCGATGAGTCTCAGCTGCCTGTAAGAATCTTGGAAGGCCCAGCGGTATTACCGTCCTTAGATGTATTCCGCCTGGATGAGGAAAAATCTCCTCCCCTCACTAGTCTTCAGAACATGCTAGTTGAATGTAACTTTTCCCCTCATCTTCCCAGTTCAGAAGTTACGTTAGTGACCGAAAATATATTGTTGAGCACTATTAGAGAACTTGCCCTGTCTAGCAATTGCCTTCGCGATGATTTGGTAGATTGTCAATCATTAGGATTGTTAAAATTCCTTTCATGGAACATAGCAGGGATCAAAAGTAAATTATCCGAACGCTTATGGTTAAATAGTATACAAAATTGTAATTTAATTTTGATCCAGGAAACCTGGCTTACAGAGTTGTTACATGTAAATGGTTTTAAAACCTTTTTTACTAAAGCAATTCCATCTAAGGCTGGAAGAGCGAGTGGAGGTTTGACTATATTGCTTTCCGTAACCTCCCCTCTGACTCTAAAGAAAAGTTTTACCAACTCACAATCTTTCCAGTTTTTATTATTTAGTGTAAAAGGAAAGCAAAACATCGTAGTGTTCAACTCCTACAACAACATTTTAACAACACTAGAGCAGGTATAATAACCATGCTCGAGGAGGAACTTTATATTTTTTTAATAGGCTGTTGGATGACTATGTTTTGATATGGGGTGGAGATTAATATAGAATTCTGTAACGTGCTGACTATGGATCTATGTGGCCACATGGATGATTTAGGGGATCAAATTATCAATTTTTTACATACCCCCTATGGTGAATCACTTAATTATGTGATGTATAAATATGGGCTGGAAGCAATGAAGTTGGGTGACAATGATGAAGTTAATTATTTACACACTTACGAGGGGGCTAGATCTTCTTCTTGTATTGATCCCTTTTTGATATCTAGAAATAGTAGGCGTTTTGTGAACAACTGTACTATTGTACATAGCCTATTTAGTGATTATCACCCTATACTGTTAAATATAAAATCGAGTCTATATCTTACGGAAGAACAATGTATTGTGGCTGCCGATATAAGAGCTCAAGGCGAAAAAGGGACTTCTATTAAGTGGTCTGGCGTTAATCCTGTTCTTTTTATGGAAAGTTTGATTGAAAATAGTGACCGCGACATTAAAATCTGTTTGGATGAATCTTCTGAAAATGTTGAAGTCGTTTATGCTTTTAATAATATTCCAATGGGTATAGATAAAACACTGAGATAAAAAAAGATGAAACAAAGGAATAATAAGGTTTTATGTCCACAATGGTTTAACCAGGAATGCTCAAAATGTAATAAAACCTTGAAGGATGAACTGAAAGTTAATGGTGAAAAGGTTAGAAACCTTAGAAAATGTTACAAACAAGCTGTACAGGCCAGGAAAATAGAGATAAGAGAGATGGCTTGGGAAAACCTGGTCCAGGCAACCGAAACCAAAAATTCTACCCTCTTCTGGAAAAACATGGATCAACCCCTTTTAAAAGATGATTATTCGGTAGGAATCGATACTGTGGTGCCCCCAGAGGATTGGTCGTACTTTGAGGGAATTTTGAATTCCACAAAATGTTGTAATAATAAGGGAAAGGATGGAAATGTCATCTTGCTAACTTTTGGCAAGATTGATATAATTACTGTAGATGAGATCAGAACTGCCCTTCAAGATAGTGGAAGTGGGAAGGTGGCAGGCCCAGACGGGGTCCCTATTGATATCTTTAAATATAACACTGATTCCTGGTCCCCCATTTTATTAAAATGTTTAAATGCTGTTACTAATGGCTGCAACATGTAAGTGTGATCATCCTATTTTTTAAAAAGGACAATAGAGTTAGTGCCAAATGTTACTGAACGATTTCCCTCCTTGACTCCACATTCAAACTTATAAGCAGAATTTTACTTGCTAGGCTGGAGTGTTAGGTGAAGGAGGGAAACATATTTACTGAAACCCAATATGGCATTTATTTGACCAGACTAAGGCTACGAACATTGCACTTTCAGATAGCATTTCCTAAAATGGGCAACTGGAGTGCAAACCTTCCAATGTGCCCCTGCGATGGTAAATCTGCCCAAAGCACATTGCACTTTTACTGTTCTGTAACTTCTACAGGGATCTTAGGAAATCGCTTCTGCGTCCACTTTTTATTTCCAATAAGTTGTATTCCTATAAAACCGCCTTCTATTTTTTATGTTAATTATACCATGTCACGATTTGTAATGCGGTAATTTCCTTCACTCAATTAGCAATCAAGCGAAGGAAAATGCTCTCATATTTGAAATCACTTGTCTATGAGACTGATTAGTTGATCAAATGTTGGGCTATACTTCAGGTACCTTTCTTAACCCTTTCGATGCTGATGACGAGCTCAGCTCGTCATCACCCACTGGTGGCGTGTGCTGATGACGAGCTGAGCTCGTCATGTATCGCGGAAAAGGAAAAACAGCCGCACAGCGCAAAAATCGCCGCAGCATCAATGCGGTTAAGATTGTTGTAATTCTATGTACGCCATGAAACGTTACTGATTAGCATGGTGTCTATACATCAAATAATAAAATATGTATCCTTTTTAATAAATCTTTTTATGAGGGGGGAAACAGGGGATTGTAATACAAAGACATGTTTTATTGCTATATTAATTCCCTGAACCAAGTTTTATTTGTAGAATGCTTTCATGGATATTTTTCATACCGAATAAAGCTTGTTTTGACTGTGACTTTGACAATATAACGCATCTTCCCCTGACAATTTATGAAAAGAGAGTTGCTCTGAAACCAAGGGGTATAACGACATAAAACAGAGGGGCATACTCTCATGGATTTATCACTGAGTTAACGGCACATTTGATGGAGCAAGTATTCACATGCTACGCGACTTGCTTGCATCAAGAACCTCAAATAACCTTAACTTTGTAATCAATCCATTTGTCTTACTAATATTGCACATTTTACACTACACGGGGTGTCCCATTGAAGCTTGCTTATGTGTTTATTAATCCTAATACGCTTGCCTTTAACATGGTCGCTGTTTAGCGGGAATTTAGTCTGCGCATGCGTCGGTCATACCCATGTGACGTGACGCACTCGCAGTTCTGGTGGGAATTTGTTGCTCATGCGCAATGCACTTAAGATGGCTGCTTTATTTTCTCACATGCACTATGCTTGCATTGCCGCTTTTGCAAAGCTGTCTGTTCTGCACTTATCCTAATGCTATAGTTATTATAAAGTAAGGGGTGTAGTATAGCCAATCATGGTAAACAGAGTATTCATTTTTTCCTGTGTTTCTAAATTGTTTTCGCTTTCTTTTCATGTATTGCATTCTCTGGGCCTGAGAGGCGCTTGTTACTCCATATTTGAGGCTCATATGGTCCCAGTCACGTGATGGGGTAAGAGAAAGTCATGCAGCAGTGGAACTCAGCCAGCTGGCAGCCGAAGCTAAGATGCTCATGAGAATCGACCTGTAACCCAGCGGGACGAAGCTGAACTGTACCTGCATTTGCAACAATTGTATTTCCCTACTGTGTACCCTATTGTATTCTAAAATCTTATGCCATGGGAACTGGAATGTAAGGGGTGGGTTTGAAAAATGAATATTAAGCCTGAGAAAGTCTAAATTTTAGATAGTGTGATGACTTAACCTCCTCCTTTGACCAATCAGAACTTGGGGATCCTTTCATTTGCAAACTTAGTGGGTGGCACCCTGACCCAAAAACAGTATAACTAGCCTAGGTTTAGCTAAAGAAATTGTCCGACTTGTCCGAATAGCTGACCTGTCACTGACCCAACGAACTCTATAGGTGATTGATACAGAGAGCTGCGGAGCACTCTGTCCGTAATTTCCACAAACTCAGTCGGGGTTTGGGAAACTTTAAGTGCTGGCGAAGCACTTTGCTTGGAGATTCGAGAACCGAATCGGGTTTATTGGCAGATTCCTTGCAGAGAGGGAGTAGTGCAGGCGTTGCATCCGAAGCTGCAGGTGTTGGTTGTACCCTTTGGTGAACCGGTCCTGATCCTAATCCTGGGGTTATCCTGTCCTGACTGTCCATGAGCTGTACCTGCTCGCCTACTGGCAACCTAAGTCCTTGAGGGTCCTTTCCTGCCTTTTCCAACTGACCCGTGGCCAGGGTTAGTGTTCATTCTGTCCTAGTTAAATATAAAATCTACGTGGGTGTTTGTCTATCTAAACTCTCCCTCTCCCGTCTAAATAAAGCATAATTGCCTATGCGATCTTGTTGCAATGAAAGAAAATGGCGCCCGCGAGGGAGCGACGATCCGGGTGCGATGCGAGGAAAATTGCGGACGCATGGCGTCCGCGCTGCGATGATCTCGATGCGATGATCCGGGGTGAGCGAGCCTTCGAAAAGCACGCAAACGTGCAATGATCTCTGGGGTTAGCAAGCCCTTTGTGGCCTGCAAGCGTGTGATGCGATGATCTTTGGTTTGCGAGCGCTCGGCGGGAGCAGCGCATAGATTTTTCTTACGCTCTTCAGCTGCGGCAGCTCGCAAACGGGCGTTAGCAATGATTTTCAGCACTCTCTTCTCTGTAGTAGAACTAGAGGCCATGGAACTCACAGGGGCCTCACATGCATATTGAAATCCTCGCTGGGAGGGATCAGGAGGCTGGTGGGGGGGTCAGATGTGCCTCTGACTCCAGCAGGAGGCTAGCTCTCTCCTAGCCCTTGGGTGATTGCTTTACCAAAATAAAAAGTCTCTCAAAAGTCCTTTTCCCTCTTTTTCCAAGTCCAAGGGGAACTACTGCAGGCCAATCCAAGAAACAGCACACAAGCACAAAGACAGTCCTCTCCTGCAGATTCCTTCAGTAACAGGGACCGAGGTTCCTCTTGACATCCAGGAGCAATACCAAAATCAGGGGTTTGGGCACAGATATTTATACCCCAAAAGTCTTTGTTCTCAAAAGTATCTAGTCACTGAACCCAGCCAGAACCAGTTCTGCTGAGGCCTGGATTACTTTGTTTACCAGGCTGCATCCTTCCTATCACAAAGAGGGGGGTCTGCCATCAGACGCACAGTAGGAGGTGGAGCCAGCATTCACCTTGCCAGGCACAGCCCTATTCAGGTCAAGGAACTACCCCTCCCCAGTACTCAATGCAGATCTCTCTATTCAACCCAGGTCTGACTCAGCCTGCCTTGTCCCTCTAAACCCAGACAGCCAGTAAACATAATAGCAGAGCACACTGGAAGGCTTAGGCAAGAAAATACCTACTTTCTAAAAGTGGTATTTTCAAACACAGAATATTAAAACCAACTTGACTAAAAGATTTATTTTATTATTCTGAGCTCAGGCATACTAAACTCGAATTTCTACCATGTTACCGGAGTCAGATAGGGTTATAAGATGTAATAGCCAGTCTGCCCATTCTAGCCTATGGAGAACACGTAGCCTTGCAGCAGTGAAAAACAAAATGGAGGGTGATTCACTACCAAGACATGCTACACATATCAAGCCATGTCCTACTTTACACACACAATGCACCTACCATAGGGGTGACTGACATGATGCTAAGGGAAGGTTCAGGGGCTGGGAAGTGTGGGCACTTCATAGTCAAGATGGCAGTTCTGGACTGCACACAGACACTGCAGTGGCAGGTCTGAGGTACCATTTACAAGCTGCGTCTGTGGGTAGCGCAAACCAGCACTGCAGGCCCACCAGCAGCATTTAGGTTTCCAGCCCTGGGCACACACAGGCCACACTACTAGGGACTAACAAGTAACCCAAATAAGCCAATCAGGGATATACCAATTCACAGTCATATTTACATAGGGAGAATTTGCGAGGTGGCACTGAATGGCAGTGGCACTGCGCCCAGAGCATCAAATACAAGCAAAAACATAGGAGACAACAGCGAAAAATGGAAGGGAGACTCACGCCAATGGTGCCAGGTCTAACAGGAAACATAAAGTTTAAAGTACCCCATCTGAGATCTGTTGCATCACCTTTTAAAAGACTGTGGCTGCCGACCCAAGTCTGAACAGCATTCTGCTGAACACTACCTAATCTCTTTTCTCATTTTGGAAAAGGTGCTAAATAGACAAATCCAACCTCAGAAGACCAAACAATAGTATAGAGATCTCATAAATATGAACATATTGTATCTTACTTCCATTAGCAACAACCTACTACCTCCACCCTCTAACATGACAAATCTGAATGATATTACCAAAATTTACATTGATTCCATGTCAGATATATTTGATTCAATTGCCCTGAAACAACTCAAAATAATTCCCAGCAAACATTCCAATCCTTGGTTCAATAGCCTCCTTAATGAGGAAAGACATAAACTAAGGCTTGCTGAAAAAGCATGGAGCAATACTCCCTCCATAACACTCCTTAAGCAGTTGAGAATGACAAGAAGTTCATATAACATACTCCTCCGTAGCGCAAAAGCTGAACACTTTAAGTGCCAACTGCAAAACACCAAAAACAGACCCAAAAACCTATTTGAAATCATCAAACAGCAAGCTTGCTACTCAACCAATCACCCCTATGCAATCAAGGATTCACTTCCTGATGGCGATGAGTTTTCCACACATTTCATCGAAAAGACAAGGAAGATTGATTTAGAATTGCAACTCACCTCCCCAAATCATCATACTCATGCCAAGCCCAGTCCCGCCCCATGGCTTTCCCTTGCTGAGTTTCCCTCCTTGTGGCTCAGTTGATTATACCCCAAAAAATAATGCGTCATGGAATACCTCAATTCTACAAGGTGAAGCCAAGCTACTCAATATAATAACATAAAAAAAATCTAACCAATTCAACGATCCGTTAATCGCCAAATACTTCAAAGAAATGTAATCTTCAGTTCTCCCACTCTGGACTGAGATTGTCCATGAATCTCTCTCGCTGGGCATGATTTCTGACCGCCTAAAGATGGGACAGGCCACCCGATCCCAAAAATAACGAACGCAGACTTGTCAGACTTCAACAACTTCTGTCCAATTACTAACAGTATGACTCCAGTCAAACTACTTGAGAAATGCGTACACATACAACTCTGTAACCACATCAATCAGTTTCAGCTCCTTAACTAATTCCAATCGGGGCTTCAGATTGGGTCACAGTACTAAAATGGCTCTAACACACATTGTAGACGACGCCCTGAGACTACTTAATCGGAACAAAACTTGACTGCTTATACTACTTGATCTCTCCTTGGTGTCTGATAAGGTGAAGCATAACAACATTATTTATCTTCTTGAGAAAAGAATGGGTTTATCTGATCCAGTTTTAACCCCTTGCATGCTGATGACGGCCGGGAGCTGTCATGGCACACAGTGCTCGTGTGCTGATGACAGCCCCCGCCCGTCATGACCGCACCCGCGATCGGTATGGGCTGCACAGGTGCAGAATCGCGGCAGCATGCATGGGGTTAAGCTGGGTTACCTTGCTCCTCAATAAAAGAACTCAAAGAATCAAAGCCAACCAATCCCTCTCTAACAGCATGCTGGTATGAATTGGAGTGCCTCAAAGAGCCACACTCTGAGCCACACTTTTCAACCTAACATGGAACCTCTCCCCAAAATTCAGAATCATTCAAACATACATTATCGCATGTACGCTGATGACACTCAATTGTACATAAAAATGTCCTCACTCAAAGATATAAAAATGCTTAACTGTTCTCTACTGAAAGCCTCAACGTTGGTTAAGATACGCTCATCTTATGCTAAACTCGCTCAAGACGGAATTTCTTCTGATTGCACCCCACAATCACTCTTTGCAAGACCACATCAGTGCAACCACCAGAAGAGCCAATCACCAACTCAACACTAAGGAAAATCAAACTGCTCCTGCCTCCAGATGACTTGCAGTTAGCAGTCCAATCCCTAGTTATCTCCCGTCTAGATTACAGGAGTGCAACCTTGGCAGTGTTACCCAAAGCTAGGTTGGCCACTTTAAGGGCTAAACTGAATTCAGCAGCAAGACTCATCATGGAATCAAGAAAGCATGATCACATCAGACCAGATCTAATCCAACTAAATTGTCTCTCTCTAGAAGCAAGGATTCAGTTCCTGATAGCCTGCTTGGCAGATAAAGCTCTTCATTATAACCCTCCAGTCTACCTGGCAAAAAATCTCAAACTATCTGGTATGAGGCGGTCCCTAAGACTTTTTATCTATCTACTGTTGAAAACTCAGAACTTCAAAAAGAAGAGAACCTATAACAACTCTGTGAGAGGGTTGGGCAGAAATAGAAGCTAGGAGCCTTGATTGGTTCGTCAATGGTTATGATTTATTGGAAGTTCCTGTCACAAATGGGTCTTTCCGAGCATGAGTCTGGTTACTGGGCGTCGTCCCCTGGTCCTTCTCTCCCTTGTCTTGTTTGGGTGGGCTCTTCGACCAGCCAGCCATCCCCCAGGAAGCTCAAAGAAAGAATAGAGAGGACGGTAAGTAGCCCGTACCGAGTATTCCTAGACTTAGTATTTTGTTCAGGATCTGCCACCACACCAGGCGTGGAAAGATGAATATACACCTAGGTGTCTGAGAAAGGGCTGGAATTTAACAGAATAAAGGCCAGTGTGATCTGGTCCTGTGACCTGTACTTTCACAGGTGCTTTTAGCAAAATAGGCGTGCAAATAGAATGTGAGATGTGAGGGGAGGGGAAGAGAAGTTTTGTATGCGAGTGGAACAAACTCTCACTACCCAAAATTACAGGCTGCCAAAGAGTTTCTTCCAGTGCCTTCAATCCCTGCCCCCATCTCCCTCATACTCCCGCCCTGTCCCCACAACCACCAGCCCCAAGCTTTTGTACGGCATCCTCAACGCCTGGGCTGCCACTCTCCTGAGTTGCTGCGGCTTCAGTCCGAGGTATGAGGGGTGTTTTGGGGGTATGTCATCAAGTCCCTCCCGACACGCTCCTTCTCCAGTCTTGCCCCTCGAATATGGAATGCACTTTATCCTGAAACCAGATCTAACCGGCAACCTCTTCATTCAAAAAATAAGTAAAATGGTTGCTCCTGAATAAGTACCTTCAACAATAGACCTGAATCCATTCTAATTGACTATTATCTATTAGTATTGACTATTATTTTGTGTATACAGCTCTGGAAGCCTATGATATTAAGCAATCTTGTTACTCTATAGTTACTATGTTTGTTGTTTTTCTTTTTTCATTTTGTATGCTTAACCTATTATGATATGTACATAATTTATTATTTGCATGCCTACATGTTTAACATGTTTGCTTCTTTGTACAGTGCTCTGATACCCGGACGGGTCATGTTCCTACTATATAAAACGTACTAAATAAATAAATAAGCAATGTGCACATAGGTGTAGTAAACACTGTTAACCATCTAGAATCAGGCTGTAATACCTCCTGGTGGTAGGCCATGGAAAGGTCCAGGACACTAAAACGTGCTGCTTCCCCCATCGTGCTTATCATTTCGTGGATGCAGGGCAAGTAGTGTCTCTCAATCCAAATGTTTTTTATTAAGGTCACGTAAATCTACACATAACCTGATGCCATCCCCATGAGCTTTCTTGGCTATGACAACAGGGGCTACCCAACCTGAGCATTCTATGGGTTGGATGATGCCCAAATCTTTTAATCTTGCAAGTCCCTTTTTTAAAAGCTCCCACATCAGATGTGGATTGGGTCTTGTTTTATGCACCACAGGCATTGTGTTAGATTTCACTTAGATCTTATGCTGGAAATCTCTTATAGGTAGATTCATCAACGGCATGTTTTGCGAGTCTGTAATAGCGATTATCAAGGAATCGCTATTACAGACTCGCAAAACGGGATTCATGTAGAAATCGCAATATTTATTGCGATTCCTACAGCTTCCTTATTTGCGATTAGCTAATTGCTAATCGCAAATAAGGAATAACTCCCCATTCATTTCTATGGGCCTAAAGGCTAAAGGCCCATAGGAATGAATGGGAAGACATATCAATGTGCGAATCGCTATTAGCGATTCGCATTTTGATTTTGCGATTTCAAGGGTGCAGGGGTGTCCAAAGGACTCCCTGTTGCACCCCTGAAATGATATGGGATGCTGGTGTTACGCACACACATGTCCCAAGGACATGTGTGTGTGTAACATACAACTTAAAAAAATGCACTTAAGTGCATTTTTCTAAGTTTTCGCTATTTACCACGAGGTTTGACTTCGCGGTAAATAGCGGCTCCGGATTGCAAAATCGCAATTTTAAAATGGTTCATGCATTGCATATAAGGAATCGCAAATTGCGATTCCTTATATGCTATTGCAATTTGAGAATTCGCAATTATTTGCGAGTTCTTATATTGCGAGAGCATGAACCATTGATGAATCCCAAATGCAATTTTTGCGGGCGCAAACGGACGATTTTTGCGATTCGCACCGTTTGCGCTCGCAAAAATGCTTTATGAATCTACCTGTTAGTACCCCCAATTTTTCTGTGTACATTTCTAGAAATTCGTCACATATTTGCTCCCTGTGACTGATTGTATTTCCGTTACAACTTTTTCCAGGTTATTGGGATCCAGCTTGATCCCGAATTCTTTTTGATGTTGGCATCTCAGGAGGTTGGAACCTTCCTGCACTACATATACTTTGACTATTGTTGAGAGGTATTTAATGTTGATGCATGTTGTAACCATCCCTTTAAGGGAAATGGGATCCTTAGCTAACCCACTAAGTGATATATCAGTTGTAAGTACATTTTTACTGTCACTATCTGTCATAGATTCAAAATCTGAAAACTTGATTAGTCTAAATGGGGAACATGAATCCACAATCATTTTAATGAGGTTACTATCTAGAATCTAGATAGTAACCCCATTAAAATGATGTGTATCTAGATTCTATATACACATCACATTAAGGGTATTTGTAGGTGGCTAGCTTAGTATATGGTGCCCACTTAAAGGAGTGATGCACCTTGCACTAATCAAGGCAACACTTATGGTGATTTTAGTAGTCTTTGATAACCTTAGGCTCACAAAGTGGTAGCTGTGGAGAGCAGCCTTCACGCTTATTTTGAAAGAGTGTAAAGCAGTTTGTTTTACCACATTTAATCAGAAGAGAGAATTAGATGACAAAGAACCAGAGTGTTTATGAAAAATAAGGCTCTTTAATACACAACACAATCACTATCCCATTGGTATATCTCCCAGCTAGAGATATCAAAAATACACAAAAGAATACTTCAAAGAAATCAGGTATGTAGCACAAAGATACACTCGTCTCCATAAGGAGACCAAACCATAAGCTAAGCAAGTGGAATGCGAACTGCAAGGAAGAATGGGACTTGGACCAAAGGACTCACAGGAGCTGGGAGAACCAGGAACCACCCAAGGCAGGTGCCCAGGAACCCCACTGAGGCTGTGTTCAGAGTGAAACCACAGCTGCATGCCCAATAGAAGTCAATGGAGAAGTCGCAGTTGCAGTTTTAAAGAGAAAAGACACTTCACAGAGGACACAAGGAACCCTTTGGAGGACTGAAGGTTGGAGAGCCACCCCACCCGTGGATGTCCCAGGATCCAGGTTTCCTGCACCAAGGAAGCCAGCTGCAGAGGGGTGAATTGACGTTGGAACCTCCTGCATATGACAGTGGAAGACTGAGAAAGAAAGGACACTGGATAATTTGGTGAAGAAGTCTGTGGAATCCAAGGGTGGATTCTTGAAGAGGTGAACCTGCAAGCAGAGGGAACAGAGTCTAATCCACTTGAAGGTGAACAGAAGGCACAGTAGCACAATCCCCACCCTTGGCAGGGAGCTCAGGAGGGTTGAAGAGGACCTTGCTGCTGCAGCTGTGGGAACCAGGTGACACTGAGGAAGACCAGGAGCCGTACATGACCTAGACTTGTTGGATGATTGTGTCTAGGTGGTAGGTGTCCGGCAAGAGGACCAACAAGCAAGCAAGCAACTGGCGTGGAAGACAAGATGCAATCTTTGGGACCAGCAAGGTCTAAGGGCCACACCAAGTGCAGGAGAGTCAGAGCAAGCCCAAGCCAGCAGGAGAACCCACCAAAGCAGGAGAAGACCCCTGAGAGGATCTCCAGGCCGAAGGCATCTGAGTTGAAGAGGACCTCAGGCACCTCATCAAAGATGGAGGCCCACAGAGCAAGCAATGCAGTGAGGATGAGGATCTTCAAAGCCTGAGGTGTGGGAGGCTGGAGATTCTTGTAGGCCAAAGATCTCTGGATTGCAGAGCCAACAAACCTTGGCAATGGCAAGTCAAAGCTGTGTACAGGGGTTCGGTCCCAGCAGCTCCGATGAGGAATACTGTCCTCACAACTTAGAGGGAAGACAGTTCAGCCCTCTGGATAGCCACATAACCACCACCTGTGTTGCTGGGTCTCTGCAAGTCCATAGGACAACAGGAGTAGCAGACTGATCAGCTTCGTTGAGGTGTCTGCAGATGCAGGGGAGTGACTCCTTCACTCCAAGGAAATTTCTTCGGAGTTCCTTGAACCTGAGTGAAGCACAGACAAGGCAGAATACTTGCAGTATAGGGAGACCAGGACCAGCAGGAGTTTTCGGTGATGCAGTCTCAGTTCAAGGCGAATGCCAAGTGTCCAGACGGTCGAAGAGTGTCTTGGTTTCAAAGGTGAGACACGTTCCATGACGAATCTGCGGACCTACCCATGGGGGGAGCCTTTGAATACCCAAGATATTGGTTGTAATTACTCGAGGATCCCAATTATACCAATCATGTTACAAATATGAGCATTAAACTGGGCACACTTGCAATTGGGGGAAACATAATCACCTGACTGGAAGAATGAGGAGCATACAAAATGTTTTATTACTTTGAATCAAATCAAATTATACTTTAATTGTTACTGCAGTCTGTGGCACCTATTGAAGGCTTTTACACATTGTGGCATTTTTTCAATGCTGTCAACCATTAGTGGGACTCACATGATTTCACATGGCGAAGAACATAATTGTATTTGTGTCATCAGACAGAACATGGATAAGTGACTTTGATGTATTAAGCAGCATATTTAGTTTGCACTTCTGCCCATTTGCACTGTTAATTATAGGTGTTATTACTGCATCACACTACAAAAATGTGTTTCAGAGGGATGGAAGGCATAGCTCTACACTACAATACATTGCCTCCTTTTGAGGTGTTCCAGAAATTTGTTCTGCACTCAAACATATTAGTGTTCATTCTTGGCTTGGTATGAAATAATGGGAGCCCTGTTGTCTGACGGCAAACCAGGGTTTCAAAATCTAAATTTAGTTAAGGATGATTCTAAAAAGGAACAATTTGCGCACTGTGTCTGTACCAGTCTCAGAGACTGTGCGTCTGTGACCTTCTTAGTATAATACATTAAAATTAATTAGACTATAATAAGATTATAGGAAGAAGGAGAGAACATTTCAGTGATCATATTTGATGCCAGTGTTGTTTATATTTGTGTCAGTGCTGTCAAAATCTGTCAGTAGTGTGGAGTAGTCTTTGTGCAAAAGCAGAATGTCATGCAGTATGTAACAACATTACAATTTTTCTTTCCATCACCAAGTGAGCCAGGGTTAAAATGAGAAAAATTTAAAATGTATTCATACATTACAAAGGGTTGTGGTGATGTAATTTAAGCTCAGAAAAGAAAATCTATTTGTAGATGTGCGGCCTAGGACTAGAAGGTCAAGAGGTATAAAGCTATCTGCCTGAATTAAGACACGAAGAAACAACAGGCTTAAGTGATTATGAAATATATTTAAATAAATTAGGTTTACAATATTTAAAAAAGGTGAACACCAAATTAGAGAGGTTGCATTTTTGCAGAAGAGTACAAAAATAATGAAGAGTGTATTGAAAAAGAGAGTCGAGTGTTGGAACAATGAATTCTATATGGAATTTGAGAGGATTACAGTTGGCATCAATAAAGCATCAAACATACAAAATGTTCCTCCAAGGGAAGAAAGGGTAATAGTAACAGATGGCAGTACTAATGGCAGTATTTATACAAAGCATTGTGGAAGAAGAAACTACAATTATGTTTTCTTTAGAGTCTTCAAGAAAGCAGAGAAAAGTATTTAGTGATACAAAGAGAAACCAACAAGAAGTTGAGAAACTTTATAATGGAC
Organism: Lissotriton vulgaris; assembly: GCF_964263255.1. NCBI lineage: Eukaryota > Metazoa > Chordata > Amphibia > Caudata > Salamandridae > Lissotriton > Lissotriton vulgaris. Next base: position 784,976,002 of record NC_141693.1, read on the forward strand.
ACCAAGTTTATGATTAGTACAAGCCCTTGAAAGATGATTTTTTTTTTTTAAAAGGAATGTATGACATTTCAAGTCAGATATGCAAATGGTTTATAGTGGTACATAAACATGATTTTGTTGTGCAGAAGATACCTGGAGTCAAAAATTGGATAGCAGACTGTCTGTTCAGGTTAGTAGTTTAAAATGATCAGGATGAAGTGAAAGAAATACATGACCACCTGTTGTATTATAAAAGAAAAAGAATGTAAAGGAGTGGTAGATAATGATGGTGTACAACAGGAAGTGTGTAATGTAAAAATAGAAATGTTGAATGAATGGAAATGGAAAGAGAGTGTTGAAGAGTGTGGAAAGGTTTGGTGGGTGAGAAATGAACTATCTGAAAAAGAAGGATTATTTAATTGTTAGTGGTGCATCAATGGTTCCACCAAGTTCCACCAGAATAAAACTGATGGTTCTTCTGACAATGAGAATTCATGAAATGACTGTTTAGATAAGTTGGAAAGGGTTTATTACTGTATACTTTGTATGATTGTGGATTAATGCCTCCTACATAAGGGGACAGTCACTAGAGCAGCACTTTCCAAACTTCTTAGAACCATGACCCAATTTTTAGAGCAACAAACATTCATGAGCCACCTAATTTTTATTGAAATGAGGTGACCGATGTTTTTATGAAACTAAAGCATCGCATGGTAGCAGACTCACATTTACAGACAGCACATAATTCATTGAAATGGCCACTATATTTGCACATGCATATATTTTTACTAATAAAACTATTTTGCCACAAATTATAATGTGTGGAAATTGGGTTCCAGTGACTATCATTTGTGCATCACCAAGTAGAATGTCTGGATTTATTTTGATCTTATTAAAATCTTTGATTTTTATCATACTGAAAAATCATTTACAGGTATTTACATTTTGCTGTGTGTTACCAAAAATGCCGTCCTACAGCTGTTTCGTCTACACTCCCTTTACCCCAGCAAGATTGTCACACAATTTGCTTTACTTCTCTTTCTCAGTAATTTGTCAGAAGGCATAGCTTGACATTTAACTTCTGTCTTTAAAGTGCAGCAAATGTGACAAGATAAATACAGAGTTTAAAGACATCTTTATTCATCTGTTGAACTTTCATAACCCACCAAAAAATCGGTTTGTGAGGACCCACAGTTTTGGGAACAATGCAATAGAGAATATCTTAATTGTGCCTTGCACATGCAACTGTGTGTGGCATGACCCTGCTCCTGCATGCCACAGCATGCTTATATTCAGATATGTAACAGTGGTATATGCTGCTTGCACAAATATATGTTATATATATTCCTCTATGTTATGTATCTCCCTACTGTAATGGAACTTTGTATTGCTTATGCATAAGTTTGCTTTTATTGTTTATTTTGTGTACTGCATTGTTTTCAGTCCCTGGTGGAAGTGGTAGGACTAATTCGTTCTAACGCTGTGGTTATTATTATTTTTTGCCTGGTGGCAAGTAGCATGTATTGGAAAAACAGTTGAACTTTGTTTACACCATTGCAGCTATGTGAAAGACATGTGTCCACAAACGGATGCCTAATTACAAGGTTCAAACTCTAGCAACACATGCATCATAATGGGAGAAGCAAATGTAGGTCTTCCATGCCCTACACATGTCTCCCAAGACATGGCTATTTAACCAGCACCCCTATCACACTGCGCTTGGCCTCGTCTTGCCAACTTACTTTTTTTCCGGTTTAGTCTCAATGAATCATCTTCCGGCTGATCCAAGCTTCCATGACAACACCTCCTCGGCACGGGCGGTGTCCAATCTCCACAGCAATGCGTCTCCTAACGCCCCAGTCTACGCACCCATGCCTCTAGTCCCAGCCTGAAAAACACAAGTAAAAGAAAGGGTCAAAGCAAGTTTTCCTCTGCCACGCATCTTGCGGCGGCCATTTGTTGATTCAGCAATGACAAACCCCCAGATGCATCAAGCATCCATTTTGCGATTCCTTATTACCGAAAAAATAACGATTCGCCAATAAGGAATAGCAAAATGCTATGCAAGAAGAACTCGCTTAAAAAATTGTGATTTCTTAAAATTCCTTAATTGCGACTCGCAAATTGCGAGTCGCAATAACGAATACCTCCCCATTCATTCCTATGGGCCTAGAGGCCCATAGGAATGAATGGGAAGACAATCTCAATTTGCGATTCTCAATTAGAGAATCGCAAATTGAGATTGCAATTTCAAGGGTGCCAGGGTGTCAAAAGGACACCCTGTTGCACCCCTGAAATCGGCATATGGGTACATCTTGTACACACACAAGCCCTAAGGGCATGTTTGTGTGTAAAATGGAACTTTGAAAAATGCACTTTAGAGCATTTTTCAAATTTTTTGCAAATTACCATGAAGTTCAACTTCATGGTAATTAGCGACCCCTATTAGCGAAATCACTAATTTTTTAACTGTAATGCATTGCATTTAAGGAATCTCAATTTGAGATTCCTTAAGTGCAAGTAATCGCAATTTTGCGATTTCTTTAACTGCGATTTTTGCATTTGGGATGATGCATCCCAAAAGCAAAAATACTGGTCGCAAAGGGGCAGATTCTGAGAATCTGCCCCTTTGAGAGCGGTTTTTGGCTTGATGCATCTATGCCAAAGTACTTACTTATTTTCTTATACTAAGAGCACGCTGAACTCGATGGTCAAATAAAAATATTACTGAACTAAAAGAGCGCTTTCTGGCATAGTGCTTGGGATTTACTCCCAAGACTGTGCGCTTGACTTTGCCTGATCTGGGTACTTGACTTTGCCATAACTGTTAACAAACCTTCCAGTTATCTGGGTATTTCTGGCAACAGATGTCTCTAAAACCAATCATATGAAGCGAATTATGGCAGAGATGATTTAGAGACTTTTTTTAAATGAACAGTTGAACATTGTTTGCTTTGCTCTACCAGTGTATTGTAGATATATAAAAAGTATTAATGCATGAAACATGTGCATAGGACATTTGTGGAAAGCACTGGGGAATTTCTTGTATGGTATGTTCTGCAACTAATGTGAAAGTATTATACATGTGCAGACGATAATTGTGTGATAAAACTAAATGTGCCTGTTCCCTACAGATACTTGATACTACCATACTTGAGTCCCAGTGACGATACCATACAGTCCTGAGTGCCAATGAATCCTGTCTGCCCTGCCAATTAGCCAAGGCGAGAAGATGTGCTGAGATCCAGTGTGTTTTGTTTTCTCTTTCTCCCTCCAATCTCCCTTCTACTTGGGACCTTCCTTGGTACAGTGCGTTCTCATTACCGTTGCGACCACAGTTAGGTCTCAGAGGGATGGGTCCATTCATCACTCCATCGTAACTACTTGGAGATTCAGATGAGTGGTTTTCTGAAATGTGGAAGCAAGACATGCTGTTTGGTTATAAATCAAGTTAAAAAAATACACTGATATATTTGTCTCATGAGGCACACATAGGGTTATGTAATACAAGAGATACTACAAGTAAAATATTGGCAGCCTGGTTCAGACAAAGAGTTTGAGAGGACAGTGAGAGAATGCATGGAAAGTAACCAGTGGCAAAAAATATAAAACAAAAGGAGAACCATTGGCATGTAGGAGTCTGCTGGTGAAACATTGGATAGAGTTACCTCTGCACATGGTAGGGTATTTCCAAGATGCGAAACATGGACAATGCATATTGGCATTGTTAGATATGTATTCAAGATTGCCAGAAAAAAGAAGCAGTTGAACAAGAAACAACACCAGTGATCAGAATTCACATTGAAATATTTAGTAGAGAAGGGTATCCCAAAACAATGGTAACAGACAATAGGGTACAGCTCACACCTAGAGAGATGGGAACTTTCTTACATTCTGACAGTAAGAGGCATAGAACGTAAGCTCCTTATAGGATGGTTGGGAGACTGAATAATACATTTGAAAAGTCAATACAGCTGGTAAGGTGCAAATGTAAACAGTAGAGAGAGGATTACAAGTAAATGTTGATACTTACAGAATGTCATTGCATACAGTCACCAGAACATTGCCATTTTAACTATTCAGATGCAGGAAACCTAATGTAAATCCATACGAAGCTGATCAAGGAAGAGAAAAAGAAATAACATCAACAAATCAAATAGCGAAAGAGAAAAGAAAACATCAAAATGTCAAAAGAAATTACTTAACAACAAGAAAATCAATAGATATCACATAAATATGCGTTGGGGATATATTGAAAATAAAAGTTCGTTTCTGTGGGAAACAATAAGTGAAATTAACCAAACCATGCATTGAAGGTGACAAATGTATTCTATAATCTAGTAAATATAGATGATTCACACATATGGAATCGGGATTAGTTAATGTTGTTAATGGACAGAATAAAGCATAGCTAAAAGAAGTACAAGACAGAAGCCAATCCTAAGAAATTCAAATATTGCATGATATATTATATTTCACTAACAATTTATAGATAAGTTATAGTTGAATATGTCTCTGTTATCATAGTTAATTTGTGTCCATGTATGAACAAAGATTTACATCTCTGAAAACACTGACAATGTATAAAGGGAGTGGTATTCTTCTAATGAAATGCATTACATAGAAAGCTAATGGTCAACAAGTAAACACAATACGCATCCTTTAATTAAAGGAATGCAGCTGACTGAGAAACCAACTGCTGGATTACATTTAACGTGAATACACCTCCCACCTAGATACTGCGTGTTTGTCACTTTGTTATTCCCATGCTTACCATTAAGCTACTACCAACTAAAATTCTCCTTGTGGCCTGGTGAAGGGACAACTGACACACTGCACTACAGGCGTGAGTAGAAGTTGAATATACCCATTTTTCTACAGTGTCTAGTCCTCTGCTAGGAGAGTTTTTGTCTCTAAAACATACACATTGGCATATTAGTCCCTCGCTCTGAACGGTACTACTTTGTGTCAGAATATGCTACTTGCAAATGCAGTCATTCACAATGAAGTTATACAAAGTCAGAAGTGGCCTCAATTAATGCCCAATGCTGTATGCTATAGTTGGTGGATGGAAAATGTGAATAACATAACAACAGACCAATGGATGAATTAGGCTAGCTGAAAGCCCCTACAAGTAAGTATTTTATACATAAAATATGAGTACAAACAAAAGGTATTGGATAACGCCATATCTAAAAATGAAGCAAACACAAGGAGATGAAAGACAAAAATGTAAAATGTAAATGTATGTGTCTTGTAAAGCGCACTGCTGCCCTGAGGCGTTGTGGCGCTGTAGACCACTGGGGAACCCGTCCTGGCTATCCCTGTGAGATGGTCCCTACTGGGTATCTCCAAGGTGAAACCAGGCATCCCCGGCGAATGTGGGGGGCCGTTGTAGAGATGAGGCAAGCTAATGCCCAGAGTTGCCGAGTGTGATCCCTGGTTAGAGTAGGCACCGAGGTGAGAAATATGGAGTCCGTTGACCATGGTCCACAAACCTGCTGCGTCGGGAATCGAACCCTGGTCCCGGGCCGTTCTCTGCTTCCGGGTCTGCCGCTTCTAACCAGTGAGCCACACCACTCTACAAAGCAATGAAACTTTCAGACACCCGCCCCCAGTCACTATTAGATCTGGGTTAAATCCATCATCGTTCTTTAGCTCACTTCACCACCCCAGTTCAGACCCAGCAATGTGCAAATCAGTCTTGACCCTGTTGCTCATAGGAACAGTCCAGCCGAATTACCAAGCCAGGTCTTACCTGGACAGGAAACAAGAATCCTGGTACCAGTTTCAGGGTAACACACTAATCAGCCAGGCTAGCGTGAATCCAGTGGCAAAGTGAGCAAGGGACCCACGCCTGAGCACACCGTGCCTACTTAGGGAAAACACAAGGAAATGATGGATGGAGCGCTGGAACTTTTCACTCACCCCCAGTCACTATTAGATCTCGATTGAATCCATCATTGTTCTTTAGCTCACTTTGCCACCCCAATTCGGACCCAGCCATTTGCAAATCAGTCGTGACCCTGTTCCTCATGGGAACAGTCCAGCCCAAACTGCGAGGCCAGGTCTACCTGAATCAGAAACAAGCATCCTGGGATTGGTTTTAGGGTAACATCCCTCATCTGCCAGGCTAGCTTGAATCCAGTGTCAATGTGAGTAAGGGACCTACGTCTGGGCATACCCTGCCAATTTAGGACAAACAAAGCAAACACAAGGAGATGATGGACGGAGCGCAAACTATCCATGAGTTAATTTTGTCTCAAGAACATCTACACCAATTAGGCTACTACTGTGTTAAGCTATTAGCTGTTTACTATAACTTTCCACTAGGGCAAGATATGGACTTTGTGTGCTATGCCGAACCGAAAGGCTAAGGCCTGCAGCACCATTTTGACCAAACTAATAAAACATTTAAAAAGGCTTTACAAAAGAATCTCAATCTCTGTGACATTCACAGTCACAATGCATTTATCTTAGAAGATTTTCTGCATTGTCCATCTGTATAATACCTAGAAAAAAATAATTTCTGGACAAAGGTAGAAGATTACAACTGGAGGGAGATGTGCTGGGCCTGTCTGGCCTGGCAGAAAAGTGTAAATGATTAATCAAAATATTCTGTTCAGCTTTCCTTGTATTTCATCCACTCTAGCACTCTTTTTTTGAGCGAGGCTATGCCTGCATGCTGTAGTGCTAAATGTTGCCAGTATGTCAACGTTTCTGGTAGGCACAGAGCATTTCTGGTTTATCCTTTACAATTTGAGTGTATGTTTTGGCAGAATATACTTTACCAAATAATGATCATAGAATTTGTATTCAACATTGCTGGGTAACTCATAGAATTTGAATTAAAAGATCATCAGGATTTATGTCTTTGAACAGCATAAAGCAACTATGAAATACTTAACAAAGGTAGTGGCTGCATGGGGTATGTTGGATTAATATTTCTATATACTGCTTTACTATGGGTCTCATTTTGAGTTTGGGGCAGAGGGTCCCGCCCTATGGAGGAAAAGCCATTGCAGGTCTAGCCATTTGACGGACTGCCCGCCCAATTCAGGTCGGGGAGGTTGAAAGGCTAATTTTTATTAGGTCGAGGACTGCGTCGCACTGCGTAACAGTGTGGGCAGAGCTCCGAGATTTAATGTTTTTAGGTTAGGGGGGCTTGAACCCGCTCCTCTTCTCCATTGGCTGGCCTCGTAAATGCTGGCCAGCCATTGGAAGAGAGGGGAGTCACTCCCTTTAAGCCTGGTCTTTTTCGGAACTTTGCGGCAGCCATTTCTGTCCGACAGCATGCGGCCCTTGCCCCCGCCGCGAGGACAGAGGGCTGCATGGAGGCTGAGCGCCTGGAGCACGCAGGGAAGTCCGCTAGGCGCTAGGTGAGTCTTCGGTGTATTATTTTCCGTCTCTCTTCCTTTGATGCTCCGAACTTTCCCTGTAAGTAGCTGGGCTCGTAAGAAGTTGTTTCTCTGCTTCCAACCCCGGTGTGTACGGAGTGTGGCTCCGGCTGCTCCCAGTTCTGAACACTTCCGCGACTGCTCTCGAAAAGCAGCGTTTCATCTTTTGATAACACTCGCCTGGGTGAAGGTTTACCTGTGAGTGTCCCTTATACGCTTCTAGCCTGCTTTCTAAGCGCTGCCAATTTTTTGGGGGGGGGCGTGGCTATAAGATTATGGCTTGCTGTTACAGACTAGGCTACGGGATGATGATTTGCCCAGGATCACACTGTTCCCTGCTTGTCATCCCGGTTTTTCTGTGCCTCTGTGTGCATGGCTCTGTCTGTGTGTGTGCGCGGCTCTGTCTGTGTGTGCGTGGCTCTGTCTGTGTGAGTGCGCGTGGCTCTGTCTGTGTGTGTGTGTGGCTCTGTCTGTGTGTGTGCGTGGTTCTGTGTGTGTATGTGTGTGGGTGTGCGTGGCTCTCTGTGTCTGTGTGTGTGCATGGCTCTGTCTGTGTGTTTGCGTGGCTCTGTCTGTGTGTGTGCGTGGCTCTCTGTGTGTGTGTGTGTGCATGGCTCTGTCTGTGTGTGTGGGTGTGTGGCTCTGTCTGTGTGTGCACGGCTCTGTCTGTGTGTGTGTGTGTGGCTCTGTGTCCCCGAATACTCTCTACTTCTCTCTAATGCTCACCTATTGCCATTGTAAATGACAATACCATTTATTTATGATTTTAAAAAAAATGAAAAAATGTCATGAGCAATGCCAATAGCTCTACCTTTAATAATGCTGAGACCATTGCATTGTAAATGCTTGTTCTCCCTTATCGCCATCAAAAATGTAGCTGTAGGGGACAGTAAAAATGTTTAATAACCAAAACATGGGAGAAAATTCCCATGGTGTGGTGGTCATTAGGTTTTGCTTTCTTAAAAACATTATTCCCTCTAAGGGGTTTTGTTTTTGAAAAAATAAAAACATGTTAAATGTTTGACAGGCAGTACTGTCATTTTGGCATGGCTATATGTCAACATCAATATAATGACAAGAACCACCATGATGGTGTTACCTTCTAATGTTTAGAGTTGTATGCAGGACTTGTGAGCAACTCTAAATGGGGCTGGCACAGGACCCTTGGTATGAAGGAAGTAAAGTACTCCGCTTTACCGGTGGACTAACCTTCACACGTCGAACTGTAAATCGGCCCCTGTGCTACTCTGCTCATCTAAAATGATCTCAATGTCCAATGAAAAACAACTAGAAACCATCTTTAATTTGAAAGACACATACTCCGAACAATATCTTTTGTCATGGCTCAATTTTTCGGAATCATTATCTGATTTCCCTTTATTGATATGTTTATTCTGGGGCATCTGGTCGATCCGCTTGACCTACGGTTCGCAGATCATCATTTTCAAGCTTTTTTTTACCAGTCAGACAACCGTTGCCAAATAGGAAAGTTGCTTGTTTTCTTGTTCTGCATCCATTTCTCTCTTCGGTATAGTGATAACTCATTTGATGAATATTTCAACTTGGTTGCCAGACACCAACCTTCGAAAATTCGATACTAATTATGCAGGCTTTTTCCACAGATTTCTGGACAGCATTAGAAAATCATTATCCTTGCTGGAGGAGGTGATGTCTATTTGAGTGCCTTCCTTTGTTTTGTCCATCTCTACTCAAGGATCAAAACATTTATGATTAAGCACATTCAAGGTCTGTGTATGGCTCGTGGGCAGTCACTGTGATGATGATTGCTATTTAGTGATAGAGTCTCTCTGCAGCTGCAATGATGAATACAGCTTAGAGGTTAAACCACGAGTCTGTGAACTTGATTGTCTGGAGTTCATTATTCAGTCAGAGAATGATTCTGCATATGAGAGTATTGATTGCATCCTACTTCGCTGTCTAGACATGTGGTCATACTTTTGTTACTGTGAGGACCATGTTCAAAATTGGTTAGATGTCTCAGTGGCCTGGGGGCGGGAAGAGGGTGGCTAAGAACACCGTTGGGGGTTGAAGTAGAGTCTCTTTTATAAGGATTGTATTGAGAAAATGTGCATAGGCTGACCTCAAGACGACCTTTCGGCCACATACGGAATGCATACAAATGTATATCTTTAAGATGAGACAGGTGAATTAGTCAGAAAGTAATTTTTTACAGGGGTGCACTCACAAATAACTTAAAGCGGTGAACTCGGGCAGTTAGATTAGGGCACATTTCTAGTTTTTAAATCGTGCTTTTAAAAAACAGGCAATTCATTTCAGCTCAGATGTCATTTAATGTGTAAGTAATATTGAAAATAATAGTCCAAGGACTTTAATTCAAGAGTTAGCCGTAAGTATTTTTAGAAAAGATCATGGTGCTAAGATTATGATCGCTCTTTAAAAAATCTTCCGGCAGCCTTCTAGTGGTTCAGAATGTTGCTGTCCATCTGTGCACTTGAGGATCGGCAGAACTGGACGGTGCAAATGAGGCTTGAAATTACTCTGAATACTTTTATTTTCCTTAAAGTGGGTACCATTCGCAGTTCTGGAGATAGAGGTTATATTACTTCAGGATTTGTTTCAGAAACATCATTTCGATAAAATAATCAGCCAAAGGTCCCTGTGAGAAAGTTTGCTAAAATCTCCCTAGGGAGGCAGCAGACACTGCCCCAAAACCAAGCCTATGACGACAGTCAACACCCACATTTAAGAATGAGAGCAACTTGCACCGCTCCAGTTACCAGCTCCAAAAGTATACCGTGTCTTTTTTAGTACTAATATAGCTGTGTTCCCAGAGTTTGCAGGACTCTACCTGCTTTCTCGTTTTCACTAATGGTAAAAGAGGTATTTTCAGGCAAGTACAGCACCATACATGAGCACTATAAGTATACATTTATCTCAGTTTTTTATTTAAAAAAAAAAAGAGTAGCAACATATTTAGCTCGCTGTTTGAACCCTTTCCGAGGGTCATTGGGCAAGCACAATCTATTAGGCCCAGGGTTGGACTGGAACAAAAATAGGTTCAGCAACCAAAAGAAACACGATCCCATTAGTAAATATTAAACCTAAAAAAATGGCCCATTTCGGCAAATTAGGGCAGCTTTGAACTCGTAAAGAGTGTTGTGTAAGTGTTTTGCAAGGTATGTAAGACTGCAAGGATTTGATCATGCTGCAGGTAATGCTTGTTTTAATCAGGGAAATCCACACTGAAAACCAGCCAAGTAGACCATACAACAGGCACATGCACGCTTTGCACAGACCTTTCAGACCAGCTGTTGGGCACTGCCTGATTGCCCTTTAGGCCAGTCCAACCCTGACTGGCCCAACCATCAGGGATGAGGCCTTTTGCTCCTGATGTCTCGCGCCCAAGCTAATATGGGTCCTGAGTAACTTGGCTACGTCCTAACCCTTTAGTACTTGACTCTCAGTGATAGCGTGGGTTAAATAGTCCCAGGCTTCTCGAAAAAGGAGGTCCAAGGGTTACACAGGCACAAAGATTAAAATCTCACCAGGCAACCCTATAAATGAATGCCCAGGTAACTTATTTATGAAGGCCTTGCGTCAGTTTTGCGCCGCCGGTGCGTCACTTTTTGTGACGCACCAGCGGTGTAAAAAATGCGCCTCGTTGCGCCATATTTTAAAAGTGACGCATCTAGGTAGATGTGTCACTTTTAAACCCCTGCGCCACATTATACCTGCGTCAGGTATAATGTATGCAGAGGGGGCGTTCCCCCGAAAAAAGCCTCGTAATAGTGACGCAGTGAAATCTATGAGATTTCACTGCGTCACTTTTAGGACGCTGTTGCGTCAAAATCTTGCGCCTGCCTCACAGCAGGCGTAAGACTGACGCAAGCCCTTTCACATGGGGCTTTCCCCATGTGAAAGGACGCATTGCTGGAGTTGCGTCACTTTTGTGACACACTCCAGCAATGCGTCACTTTTGCGCTTACAGATACGTCCGAAATACTGACGTATCTGTAACTCCTTGCGACATGATGTGTCATACATTAAATATGAAGCATCAGGAATGTCGTAAGGAGTGCGCAGTGAAAAGTGACGCATCGCTGTTTTCATGCAGCGATGCGTCACTTTTCATAAATGAGGCCCTATATGTTTTGGGGGAAAAAGGCAGTATTTATATACAAACACAAAGTGAAATACATACATACATTTTGATGTTTTTAAACATATATATATATTTTTAACCTTTTTCTTTTTTTTCTTTTATGTTTTTGGCAAAATCAAAACAAAAATGCATCTGGAACAATGGGATATGCACTGGGCAAACATTTCTTTATATGTCTTTTGGTAGAGTGCTTGATTTTTCAGCACTCTCCCACTTTTCCCTCCACAAGAGATTGCCTAGCAGCACACCAAACTATGGAATCTGACAGTTGCATCTTGTTGCAATGTTGAAGACGATGCAGTTGCTTCTTCAGTGTCCCTCTTACTTTTCGCAGCCATGATCTGCCATTCGTGCAAAGTCTTAAAATGCTTGTGAATCGAAGATGTTCCGAAGTTGTACTTCCTTCGACCATCCATGCTCAGTAACTTTTTATTTATTTTTCTTAATTGTTAGGGTCCACATGCCTTAGTTTTATATACCAGGTCAGGAAATATGGACAAGAGCAGCTGTGCTTTTTTTTGGGGCACTGCAGAATCCCAATATTGCTTTTGCTGGCTGGGGACCACAGTACCTTTGGTGGTACCGCTGACCCTGACCTCCACAGAGTGGTACTACAGATCCTGAAACTCTTCAAAAACCTTTGTTTAAGTGCCACTTCAAAATGCAACCCTTCCATGCTCCCCCTACTTTGGTTTAAGAACCAGGTAATGCCAACCTTGCCCCCTTATAAGACATCTTTTATCAGGATGTGGGGACCTTGTCCAAAATTCTAAAATGGCCATTGTAAGAGAAGCCTTTATTATGTAGCAGCAAATCTGACCACTCATATGCATGTTTTCAATTCTCGAATCGTGGATTCCAAATGGAAGACGAGAGACAAGGATCCCCTTTCCAATTGGATTCCTTTTTTGTTTACTGTCTGGACTTGTGCAGGAACTGCAAATTGCAAACAGCCAAGATGTACAAAATAGTTAACACTTTAAAGTCTACTCAACAGATTTACACAAAGCCAAAAAAGCATGCTTTCTGAGTCGAATGCTAGTTTTGTGACAGGTGTGACTCTGTTCAGCAATCTGGGCTGTAGGCATGAGCAGAATTTCCCTTTGAAAGCTAACATGGCAAACCATATTTTTCACCCTTCTTGCATTTTTTTGCCTTTCACAGATCTCAGACCTTATCTGATTATGCCAAGCGATTGGCAAATGTGATGCACAACCATTCAAATGGTCAGAACTCAAAGGCAAATCAGCGGACACCTTTTCAATGCAAAGTACAGCAGTGCAGCTGAACCATCACTACATAGTAGAGACTATCACAGTGTTCTATATATATATATATATATATATATATATATATATATATATATATATATATATATATATATATTACCTACTGGCGTTCGCCAGTAGGTATATATAGTTAGGATTTTTTCCCTATGGCATTTCTGAAAATTCTATGTCTAATAACTTTGGCGTTTGTGGACGGAATCGGCTGAAATTTTCAGGAAAATGGCACATTTTGTTTCTGAGCAGCCCCTGAAAATTTGGGGGGGTTTCCTCAAGGGGGGGCCGAGAAAAAAGGGAGGTCCCAAAACGCGTTTTCCCCATGTTAATTTCCATAGGGCGGTTGGACTCACTTTTAGCTCGAACGGCTGAATGGATTTGCACGAAACTTGGCAAAATTGTAGGGACTGTTAGCCCGATGTGCCTTTGCTAGGTCTCAATATATGTGCTTCAGTGGATTTTGAGAAATTAACGTTCAAAACAAGATATATATCTGTAACAGCGCTCTGGGCAGCGATCCGGTCCGCTTACTTTTCGCGAAACGGAACTTTGCGCGCAGAAAGCTGATTGGCTCTCCGGTGTCTGTCAACATTCTAAACAGTCCGGAGCGGCCGCCATCTTATCTCTCGGTAGGATCGAGAGAGAAGAAGAGGTGAAAAACGAAAGGGGAATTTAATGAAAGGGGGCAAGGTATCCCCCTCTTGACCCCCTAGGAATGTTGTTGGGGTTATTAAAGGGTCCCGTGGGGAAAAGAAAAAAAAATGATTTTTCACGGTAGAAGCGCTTCACGGGCCGCGAACTGGGCCGCAAACTGGTAGCGAAACGGGAATTCGCCATTTTGTGCTTCGTTAATTAAATTATTAGGTATAAGGGGGTGCGGGAGACGTATCCTAATCCCCTATGTTTCCTGAGGGTGGCTGAGGAGGCTGATATATGTTGATACATCTCTTCCAGCGGCTGTGCGTGAGCTTTTTTTTTTTTTGCTGCGTGACAGTCCGGAGCGGCCGCCATCTTGTCTCTCGGTAGGATCGAGAGAGAAGAAGAGGTGAAAAACGAAAGGGGAATTTAATGAAAGGGGGCAAGGTATCCCCCTCTTGACCCCCTAGGAATGTTGTTGGGGTTATTAAAGGGTCCCGTGGGGAAAAGAAAAAAAAAATGATTTTTCACGGTAGAAGCGCTTCACGGGCCGCGAACTGGGCCGCAAACTGGTAGCGAAACGGGAATTCGCCATTTTGTGCTTCGTTTTAATTGTTTAGAGATAAAAATTATCGCCGCACATCGGCCACAATGCATGAGTATCGTTGAAAAGTCAGCGATATTCATGCATTATCCAGCAAATGCTCTTAGCCGTGTTATCCACCTTCCATTGGATAACATGGTTAAAAACTGCTCTGTGCGTGAGCTTTTTTTTTTTTTTTTTTTTTTTTTGCTGCATGACGTTTGTTAACGTTCGATTCGATGGAAATCAGGAAGTGTTGACCACCATTTTGTCACTGCGAGTAAATATTTTGTTATAAATGAATCCTTATTGAAAAACATTGTCTGTGCCATCTTGCCTTTTTGTCCAATGCCACAATTTTGTCGTGCACGGCAGCCATTTTAGATGCCTTAACCAGGCCCACTCTCTGCACGCCGCCGATCCTCAGCATGGCTTCCCACCCTCGCAAGCATCTCCACCACGCACTGGTCATCCCCGCTCTCTCTCTCATGCATGGGCCATATACTTCCCCCCATCTGCGCTGCTCTTCTCTGAGAATCACACCCTGTGCTCTCCCGACACCTCTCTTTCACCCTATTCACTACCGCACCCTCTGACACTCCTCTTCCTCTGTGTCCGATTGTCCAAGCCGGACCTAGGCTATCACCTACCCCTGCGGATGTAGTTTATGGCCCCAGCTGTAGAGAATTCAGACATGCCAACCCTCCCGATTCAGGCGTGTGACTACTGATTTCAGTGCTAGTCTCCCGCCTCCCGATTTCTGCAAGCAAAAACTCGGGGGCATATTACGAACAACTAGCGATAATTTTTGTCTCTAACTTGTTTAGAGACAAAAATTATCGCCGCACATCGGCGATTTTTATCGCAGATAAACCTTGCTATTATCGCAGAAAAGTCAGCGATATTCATGTATTATCGAGCAAATGCTCTTAGCCATGTTATCCACCTCCCATTGGATAACATGGCTAAGAACTGCTCAGGGCAGGTGTTAGATTTTGGAGATATTCGCGCTTAGCGCGAATATCTCCAAAAGTTGGTAATAGGAGATAGCGATGTTAGGGACTGTTTCCAGTCGCTAACATCTTGGCACGCCCGCTTTGCATGTCATTAGTGATAAGTATCACTGACATGCAAAGCGGGGCCCAAGATGGTCGCTATCTCCTTTTAGCTGTCACTAACTGGTGTTAGCGACAGCTTGGTAATAGGGAGATATTTTTATCTCCGCTTTCTTGGCTTTTAAAGCCAAAAAAGCGGAGATAAACCCCCTTGATAATATGCCCCACGATTCCTTGGGGGTTTCAGCTGACAGGGCTTGGTATTGTGTTACATGGTCATTTTTCCAGGAAACGTCAGAGGGTCGATGCAGGGGTTCTAGAAGAGGTGATAAACCATTTAAGCCTCATGAACAAGCGCATGGTCTTTTAAAGATTTGTGAAGTACTCGGGGCGGCGGTGTGTGTGTGTCCTCTTTCAGGAGCGGGCGGGGGGGGGGCACTGCCAGCAACTTGCCAGGTCAGGTAGTGTTCAACACGTGCATCACCCTTTCTCTGCCTGCTATTGCGCTCCATGCTTCGGAAAGGTAAGAAAAAGAACGTGCATTTGAGTTTGAAATGTCCGATCCTGCAGCAGCACACTTCCAAAGCCCACACATGACAATAACCCGATTCAAGGCCCCATTCACCCGTTTTTAAAAAAATAGATAACACTCCAACAAAGTAAGCTTATAAAACTTTATTAACTATTAACTATAACGAACGGAACAAAAACTAAAAACATTTAAACATTTTTCAACACAAAAAGCAACAATGGTTAGAAGCTGTCTTTTGTGCGAATAGTCCCAAGGCAGCACAACGTGCAGAGTTCTGGACGGCACCCAGGTGATGTCGCCTGGGTGCCGCACTGGTTTTGGGATCCTACAATGCAGCACAGAAAAACAGCGTGGGGCGTCCCGGGTGGTGCGGGGGGAGGCCTCGTCAGTAGCGGTCTGTTGTGCGAATAGTCCCAAGGCAGCAGAACGCGTTGAGATGTTGATGGGACTGTGTCCAGTGTCACATGGCTGACACAACATGTACGACAGGCACCCAGGTGATGTCCAGTAAACTGCCGCACTGGTTTTGGTATCCTACAATGCTGCTCCGAAAATTGGCCTGCGGCGGCCCGGGGGTGGGGGAGGCGGCGTGAACGGGCCTCCCCAGGTGGCGGCCATCTAGCTGAGTTGCGCTCGCTTATGCGGCTACAGCGTCTCGCTCACCATGTTGTTGAGTTGCTTCCACTCTTGCAGTGCAGCGATAGGCGGCTGCCACATGGCTCTTAAAATGGCGGACGGCTCCTCGGTTTTGGGCCTGGTCCACTGAAATGGCCCTGGGACACCTTGGAACTCGGATGCTTGCCTGCTAGGGCTTGGGCTCCATTCTCGAAAAGCGTCCCCTCAGCCGTGAAGATTCTACAAAAGTCTTGGGGGCCCCCGACTCCCGCAGGCTTCCGGTGGGGAGCGGCTGCCATGATTGCTCGTGGAATGACCACGACGGAGCCACGAGATGGTGGTGCTCTCATGCTGACGCCAGCTTCAGTCTGAATGATCCAGAAACAAGGTGGGGCTTTCATCGTTTGGGAAAAAAAAATGTTCTAAACCAATGAAAAGTGTTATTTTTAGGTCATATGACCAAGCCTTCCATCTTTAGGAAACCAAAAGTAAAATGAACCAATGAAAAGTTTTATAAACAAGTCACATGACCTGTTATGCGGCATAGGGCTACAAAAAGCGTAGAAAATCCGTTGGCACGTGAGGCGGCGTCAGTAGCGGACCGATGTGCGAATAGGCCGAAGGCAGCACAACGCGCCGAGATCCGGATGGCACCGAGGTGGTGTCCAGCAAATTGCCGCACTGGTGTGGCCATCCTACAATGCTGCGCCGAAAGACGGCGTGTCCAGCTGAGTTGCGGTCACTGTTGCGGTACAGTGACTCGAACGCGCCGAGATCCGGATGGCACCGAGGTGGTGTCCAGCAAGTTGCCGCACTGGTGTGGCCATCCTACAATGCTGCGCCGAAAGTCGGCGTGGGGTGCCCCGTTGGCTTATGAGGTGATGTCAGTAGTGGACCGATGTGTGAATAAGTCGGAACCAGCACAAGGCGCCAAGGTCCGAATGGCAAGTCCTGGATGTTGAGTGCCTCAGTTGAGAGTTCTGAGCAGTGCTTGTAAGACTATCTGAAGTTTATTATAAGAATCAGAGTAAGTTGAAGACTGTCTGAAGCTTATTTGCACCTTTTGCAGCTTCACTATTGCCCAAGGTGGTGTTCAGCGGAACTTTTTTCCTTTTCCTTTCTGCTTCTTTTCCTACAATCCGTTTCATCTGAAGACACGACTAGGTCCCTGAATGTGTGTAGGGGGACGCTATTGAGTGAATGAAAATGGCGGCTTGTCCAGCTGAATTGCGGTCACTGTTGCGGTACAGTGAGTCGAACGCGCCGAGATCCAGGACCGATGTGTGAATAGGTCGGAACCAGCACAAGGCGCCAAGATTCGAATGGCAAGTCCTGGATGTTGAGTGCCTCAGTTGAGATTTCTGAGCAGTGCTTGTAAGATTGTCTGAAGCTTATTTGCATCTGCTGCAGCTTCACTATTGCCCTTGTGTGGCCAAAGGTCGCACATGACATAGGCGGCCGGCTCCCGAGGTCCGGCGGAACTTTTTGCCTTTTCCTTTCTGCTTCTTTTCCTACAATCCGTTTCATCTGAAGACACGACCAGGTCCCTGAATGTGTGCAGGGGGACGCTATTGATTGAATGAAAATGGCGGCTTGACACAAAGCTGACTCAAGCGTTACTGTTGATGCTATACAGACAAAAATTGGTTTTCAGTTTGTACATTCTTCATGTTTTTTTTTCCATCCAAGTCTGATTGAGAGTTTGTAGAAAAATGGCTTCAGATTTTCCACATACTACTTTTCAACATTCTTCCTAAATGTAACAATGTGAAACTCACTAGGAGAACGGCTGTTTCTGTTTCCTTTCAAAATGCTGCCAACAATATTTTCTGAATGGAAGACACCATCTTGTAGCATAAAGGGCCGAAAGGGGTTCTGGTCTGGCCGATGGTTGGTGGAGACATTTTGACTATATCTTGGACCTGCCCGGCCTCGCCCAAAATGGCGCCGGTATAAATGGGACTCGTAACTCCTTGCCCGCAAATGTATATCTAGAAAATGTTATTGTAAGTGGCCCTGTCCTATTTTAATTACAAAATGTATGTCCACCGATTCCGCAACTGTTAGACACCTTAGTTCTTGCAACCTAATGGCCCGCTCGTTACGTTCCTCTACAGTGTAAATGTCTCCTCATCATATACGATTTCAGTTTGCTCCGTGGCCGGCCCACGTGGTTATAGGCCCGTATTTGTATACTGACATTTTCACAATAAAGGTTTTTAAAACAAAACACGGTAGTAGTATTTACATTGGTAAAGTTTTTACTTTTAGTCACTGTTTTCGAGTCAGTAAAAGGCAAGTGAAATAAAGCAGTCCAATTACATGACGGATAAAAGGTATAATATGTAGGAACGCAGTAAAGATAAATGGTCAAGGGCAGTTGTGTTTTTCATGTCTGCAACATAAAGTGATCGATAAGAATCTGATAATCAGGCGTATCGGCGACTAAGACAGCAGGCCGAATCTCTTTTACTCAACGGTTCCGTCATGGAAGGAAGAAACGCCCTTTTTCTCGAAAAAGGAATATATTTTACTTGCAAGACAGTTGTAAATTTTCCGGGAAAGTACATTAGCCTGGAATATTATAACATATGTTTGAAAAAAAAATATTGTTCGAAAACAATAAAAAGCGTAATTTTTAGGTCATATGACCAAGCTTTTCATCATTAAATTAACAAAAGTAAAATGAACCAATGAAAAGTTTTATTAACAAGTCACATGACCTGTTATGCTTACGTTACGCGCTGCGCGCCGCGCCTCGGATCACTTCCGGGTGCGCTAACGCGGCGTGTCATATAACGCATTACGCGACAACGTAGGTCAAGAATATAGTCAAAATGTCTCCACCAACCAGCGTTCAGAACACAACCCCTTTCAGCAGTCCAAAAAGTTCTGTTAAATGACAACAGAGGGGACAGGCAACAAGAACCATCAGTCAAAGAGGGGAGGGCAAGTTCTTCTCTTCCGGGTCATGTTGGGGCGCTACCGGAACTGATCGAATTGGTAGTCTACAGTGTTTCTGGATGTTTCAGACTAAAGCTGGCGTCAGCATGAGACCACTACCATCTCGTAGCTCCGTCGTGGCCATTCCACGAGCAATCATGGCAGCCGCTCCCCACCAGAAGCCTGCGGGAGTCGGAGGCCCCCAAGACTTTTGTAGAATCTTCACGGCTGAGGGGACGCTTTTCGAGAATGGGACCCAAGCCCTATCAGGGAAGCGTCCGAGTTCCAAGGCCATTTTAGTGGACCAGGCCCAAAACCGAAGAGCCGGCCGCCATTTTGAGAGTCCTGTGGCAGCCGCCTATCGCTGCACCGCAAGAGCGGGAGCAACTCAACTACATGATGAGCGAGACGCTATAGTCGCAAGAGCGGGCGGTAAACAGCTGAATGGCGGAAGAGGCACAGTGTAGCAAAAGCGGGCGGAATGGCAACTAAAACGGTAAAGGGGCGCCCCACTACAGCTTGTCTTCAGGTGAAACGGATTGTGGGACAAGGTCCAGAATTGAAGAGTCATCAAAAGGCAAAAAGTTCCGCTGGACCCCGGGAGCCGGCCGCCTATGTCGGGGGCGATCTCAGGCTACACCAGTGCTATAAGACTTGGGGAGGGTGTCGGAGCCAAGCGTCTTCTCCGAGTCCATGGCCATCACACCGCCCAAGTTTTCTAATGCAGTCAGGTCCACAAACGACACTCACTTACTTTGAGAATAGTGAAGCTGCAGTAGGTGGAAATAAGCTTCAGACAGTGTTACAAGCGCTGCTCAGAACTCTGAACTATGGCACCCAACATCCAGAACTTATGCTATTTGAGAATGGCAGTGACATCGAAGCATCTCAGGGACCAAAACCATTAACGTACTTTCACGTATGAAAATCTTACTTGGGGAGGGGGCAGGAGCGAAGCGCCCCCTCCCAGTCAGCGCCACCACACCGTATGTTGAAAATTTGAAGCCATCGTTCTACAAAGTCAACCAAACTTGGATTGAAAAATCTAGAAAAATGTACAAACTGAAAACCAGTTTTGGTCTGCATAGCATCAGTAGCAACGCTTGAGTCAGCTTTGTGTCAAGCCGCCATTTTGATTCAACAAAGCACAGGCATTGAAAAAGGCTCAAATTCAGAACTCTAAACTATGGCACCCAACATCCAGGAGCTTGCCATCCGGATCTTGGAGCCTTGTGCTGCTTTCGATCTATTCACCCATCGGTCCACTACTGATATCATCTTATAAACCAACGTTATGTAAATAGTTTTTTAATAAAATGTTTTACCCTGTTTCTTTGCTGGTGTGTTGTCTATATTTTTAATATTTGCATAGGGTTTGTCGTTATTTTGTGCGGGATGGGTGATGGAGCCGAGCTGTCTTGCAGCCCTCATGGTGTGGAGCTCAGTTCATCTCACTATTTTCGTATTTCTCATGTATGGTTGTTCCTAATATTTCTATTTTAGCGAGGTCAAAAAGAGATCCAATTAGTGGCCTACTGATTTTGCTCGATTACTTTTATTTTTTTTACACAATTTTTCACTATCTGCAAAGACTAAACAGAGTATTGCGACTTTGTGCTTGTTTGTAAATAGAGAATGATCCAAAGAGAACCAATTCTAAAACAGTAAATGCTTGGACAACAATCAATCAAATGGAGAGACAAGCAGGCACGACGGATTAAAAAGGGGGGAAAGGCTTGCGTTAACTACCGTTCACTATCTGCAAAGAGAGAGTACTACTAAGACAAAAGAGGGGAGGGGGGGGGGTGCAGCGTTCAAAGCACATCAGCGTGCATAAATACGAAAATGTTTTCATCTATCACATACTTGACATTTTAAAGCTTTTCATATTTGCTATTAAAAAACCAATGAAATTCACAGAAAAAAACATAGGTTATAGTGGATATATAGTTAGGAATTTGCATTTACAAAACCTTGAAAATTCAATGAAAAAACCATTGGTTTTAGGCCATATATAGTTAGGGATTTGCATTTACAAAACCTTATTTTACTCGCATAAAACCATTGAAATTCCATATATAGTTATAAGCGCTAACTATATATCGCGCACCCGCAATCCACTGCTGATGATGTCACATATTACATCATTCATGACATGGTTAGTGACATCACTGATGACATCACTGATGACATCTCAAATGACATCACTGATGACATCACTGAAAACATCTCATTTGACATGACTGATAACATCACTGATGATATCATTCATGTGATAATACGATGAACCTCTTCAGACTCTAATATAACCTTAGATACAATCAGTGTAAACAGACACTCACAGACTGTCACTCATCCATGGAGTTACTCACACACCTAGTCAGTCATGCAAAGAATCAATCACACCTCCATTTCCTCAACTATACAGTTATACAAAATTTACTTATTCAAACATATACTAACACATATTTACTCTATTATACAATCCCTGATACAAGTTCACAATGATCCATACAGCCACTCACACATTCACTGGCTCTTATGCACAGTTATTTATATATGTCAACTCTCACATGTACTGTGTTTTACATATGTACTTACTTTGACATGTAGCACTGAGATATCCATTCACTCTCCAATGCACTCATGCACACAGTCAACCGCCCATACAGCTGTTTCCACATGCACTTTTGAAACCATACATCTAGTGAATCAACTGCTCACACATCTATGCACAGAGTCATACACCTCCCAGCCACCTACACACACACTCAGTATCCCATACAAATACTTGGGCAACCAATCAATAACCCATATAGTTACTCATATAGCTACTTATCAACACATGCAACAGTTCACAGAACAACAGACATAATGATGCACAAATTAAGACAGTTTAGTCACTAACCCATGCACTCAGTGAGACACATTTAATCACTCACTCATACAGTCAGTCATGCACCTACTAAATCCTTCATCCAGACACTTATATATCCACTCATTCTTCAATATGTAAGAGATATTTTAACTTTACAGAAACATACAGTCACTGCATGTTGTCATCAGTGATGTCATTTGAGATGTCATCAGTGATGTCATCAGTGATGTCACTAACCATGTCATGAATGATGTAATATGTGACATCATCAGCAGTGGATTGCGGGTGCGCGATATATAGTTAGCGCTTATAACTATATATGGAATTTCAATGGTTTTATGCGAGTAAAATAAGGTTTTGTAAATGCAAATCCCTAACTATATATGGCCTAAAACCAATGGTTTTTTTCATTGAATTTTCAAGGTTTTGTAAATGCAAATTCCTAACTATATATCCACTATAACCTATGGTTTTTTCTGTGAATATATATATATATATATATATATATATATATATATATATATATATATATATATATATATATATATATATTCACTGAAAAAACATAGGTTTCAGGGATGTTATAGTTAGAAATTAGCGATGAAAAAACCTTAGAAATTCACTGAAAAAAACATAGGTTTCAGGGACGTTATAGTAAGAAATGAGCATTTAAAAACCTTGAAAATTCACTGAAAAAAAACACAGTTTTCAGGGACTTTATAGTTATTTGGACATTGCACTCATACACCTTTCATGCAGAAAGAGGCAAGAGAGGTACAGAAAGAGGCAAGAGAGGTGCAGAAACAGGCAAGAGAAATGCGGAAAGATGCAAGAGGATTGCTGAAAGAAGCAACAGAGGTGTAGAAAGAAGCAAGAGAAGTGCAGAAAGAGGCAAGCGAGATAAAGAAAGAGGCTAGAGAGGTACAGAAACAGGGAAGATGAGTGCAGAAACAGGCAAGACAGGTGCAGAAAGTGGAAGAGAGGAGCACAAAGACGCAAAAGAAGTTCAGAAAAGGAGAGAAAGGTGCAGAAGGAGGCAACAGAAATACAGAAAGAGGCAAGAGAGGCACAGAAAGAAGTAAGAGTGGTTTGCACACCATTAGTACCAAGTTAATAACCACATTTAAAAAATAAGTAACAGGTGACCATTCAAGATTTGCTAAGGGCTTTCCACCACGCTGTAACACTTTTGCTGCATTTTTGGTAACGTTTGAGCCGTTTGAGCTAGAAACAAGTTTTTTTTATTCAAATCTGCAGATTATGCAGCAGATGATGGATTATGTGCCAAATGCAGAAAATGTATAATTGTGCAAAAGTCGATGCAGCCAAGCAGTCGCATAATTCCAGTTGCCCTGCTTATACCTCTGACTAGTTCCAGAAGTGCTCCTCAGTGGTTCCTTCTTTTTTGTTTCATTGAGTTTATAGTTTAGCTTCTATGGAAACAAGGAAGACTAAACCTGAGGTTGCCACTCCACAACACAATTACTCTCACCCTCTACATAATTCCTATACACTAAATACCACATACTTTCTTTCCACATAATTTCACTGCACAACATACCACATAATTCCACTACACACAACCGACATCCACTCCACTCCAAGAAACAATAATAAAACATGTTTATACTTACAAAATCAATAGCTCTAACTCTTGCAAATGCAAAACCTATTACATTGCAAATGCTTCTTTAACTAGTAGTCGTGTTTGCAGAGAGGTGGAGAAAGAGGGCTGGGCCTCCAACCACGGCTCATGAATTCTGTTGCATAGAACTTACAGGAGGTACCAGGAGGGCTTCTTGGCCCCCAAAGTCCCTCAGGAGAAAAGTGGACTTCATCCCCCCAACCCGTAGTGTGCCAGGAGGAGCGTTTGCAGAGTTGTGGGGAGAGGAGGGCATGGCCTCCGAAGACCTCTTGACAATCCCACTGTGTGGGACTTACTGGAGTTAACAGGAGTGATAGTTGGCCCCCAAGTACAACCTTGGGGGCCAACTACCCTTCCTATTACCTTCAGTAAGTCCCACAAAGCAGCACTGGTAAGTTCTCATAGGAGACCATGCCCCCTTTGCCCACCAGTCTGCAAACACACTCCCCGGTGCACTCTTGGATGGAGAGTGAAGTCCCCTTCACTGCTGGGGGTGGTTAGTGGCCAACTGACCTACCTGTTACTAGCAGTAATCCCCACACAATGGGATTGGTGAAAGGTGGACAAAGGCCACTCTCCCTATGTCCACCACTCTGCAAATACGTCTCCTGGTGCACTCTTGGTTGGGGAAGGAAGTCCCCTTACTGCATGAGGGTCCCCGAAGGCCAACCAGCCCGCCTGTTACCTCCAGTAAACCCCACATAGCTGAATTGCTGAGATTGGTCCGAGTCCACGCCCCCTTTTTACACCACTCAGCAAACGCGCCGCCTGGCGCACTGTTGCTTGGGGGAGGAAGTCCACTTCAGTCCTGAGCTCCTCAGGACACAAGAGGACCTCATCACGCCAGCAACAGTGAGCCAAGAGACGCGCTTCCAGAGTGGTGTAAAAAGGGGCGTGCCCTCGGACCCTCAGACCACCTTTCAGCAATCTCACTGTGTGGGGCTTACTGGAGGTAAAGACCCTTAAGATTGGAGGGGACTCAATCTCCCCAACCCACAATGCGCCGGGAGGTGCGTTTGCAGATTGGTGCAGGGAGGGGGCGGGACCTCAGGCGAGATGCCGGTTTTCCATTACATTTGATATTTTTAGAAGGGGAGCTGTGTGGCCTCCCTACTCTTACTAATTTTTGGGCCCTGGGGACTCCATCCCACAGGGCCTGTGCAATTTTATTTACTTTTTTTGTAACAAAAAATGGGAAGGGTGCCGCATGCCCCACTCCTGAGGCCACTTCTGGCCCCAGGGACCCCATCCCCAGGGGCCTGGCCTTGTTTTCTTTTTTATTATTTACAGTAGGGAGTGGCATGGCCCCCCTCCTTTAGGCCACTATTGGCCCGAGGACCCCTTCCCCTGGGACCTGGCCTCTTTTTTCTTTTTTGTTTAATTAGGGGAGGGGGCCGCAAAACCCTCTTCCTTTGGCCACTTCTGACCCCAGTGACCCCATCCTCCAGGGCCTGGCCTGTTTTATTTTAATTATTTATGGGACGGGGGCCACTTGGGCACCCTTCCTTGGGCCACTATTGGCCCTGGAGACCCCATCCCCCGGGGCCTGGCCTCTTTTAAAAAAGAAATTTAATTAGGGAGGATGCAGCATGGCCCCCCTTCCCCCGGGGCTGGCCCTCACATTGGGGACCACGGGGGAGCCCCAATGCCCACACAGTCCATGCCGGCTCCCCGCCTCCTGCTGGAGCCGGCATTGCTTTTGGGCAAGGGGAGCTGCTAACATGCAGCTCCCCTTGTCCAAAAGCAATTATGTTTGCTTCTTTGAAGTGAGAGCAGGGTTCCTGCTCTCGCTTTCAAGAAGCAAATCAATGTTTGCCAGAGCAAACGGCAATGTCCCGGGGGTGGGCCTCCCCAGGACATTGCAGGTGCCGGCCCTAGGGGGTGGCAGTCCACAGGGCCATGGAAGGATCCACGAGGGGGTCTGAACAACCGCCCCTCTAACATATTTTTTAAGCCCTGAATTTAAATTACTGTATGCCCCAGGGAGGTGGTCCCCGGGGCATTGTGGGCGGGGGGGGGGGAGGAGCTTCCATGCCCACATTTACTTTTTTTTTTAGTAATCCCTGAGAAGGTGGTGGTCCCTAGGGCTGCAGGGGGGCAGGAAGCCCCACGCAATTAAAGTCAAAAGCCCCGGGCAGGTGGTGGTCCCCGGGGCTGCGTTCCCCCGCATATTATGAAGAAAGCCCGGGGAGTTGGCGGTTCCCGGGGCTGCAGGAGGCCCTGCAGGCCCCCACACCATTATTACATATTGCCACCGGGACCTGGCCCACCCAGGGGCTTCAAGAAAATGAAGTGAGGGAGACAGCACTTTTTTTCAGACTCACACACCCATCATCACTCCGGCCGAAATGTTTTTCTGGGGCCTAGGGGGTCAGGGTGTATCTACCCTGCCCCCTTTCTGCATTTTTTAAAGTTTTTTCTAACCCTTTTCTTATATATATATATATATATATATATATATATATATATATATATATATATATATATATATATATATATATATATATATATATATATATATATATATATATATATATATATATAATTCATAGAAAAAACCATAGGTTATAGTGGATATATAGTTAGGAATTTGCATTTACAAAACCTTGAAAATTCAATGAAAAAACCATTGGTTTTAGGCCATATATAGTTAGGGATTTGCATTTACAAAACCTTATTTTACTCGCATAAAACCATTGAAATTCCATATATAGTTATAAGCGCTTACTATATATCGCGCACCCGCAATCCACTGCTGATGATGTCACATATTACATCATTCATGACATGGTTAGTGACATCACTGATGACATCACTGATGACATCTCAAATGACATCACTGATGACATCACTGATGACAACATCCAGTGACTGTATGTTTCTGTAAAGTTAAAATATGTTTTACATATTGAAGAATGAGTGGATGTATAAGTGTCTGGATGAAGGATTTACTAGGTGCATGACTGACTGATTGAGTGAGTGATTAAATGTGTCTCACTGAGTGCATGGGTTAGTGACTAAACTGTTTTAATTTGTGCATCATTATATCTGTTGTTCTACAAACTGCTGCATATGTTGATTCGTAGCTATATGAGTAACTGTATGGGTTATTGATTGGTTGTCCAAGTATTTGTATGGGAGACTGAGTGTGTGTGTATGGGTGGCTGGGAGGTGTGTGACTCTGTACATAGAT
The DNA here is from genome assembly GCF_964263255.1 of Lissotriton vulgaris. Lineage (NCBI taxonomy): Eukaryota > Metazoa > Chordata > Amphibia > Caudata > Salamandridae > Lissotriton > Lissotriton vulgaris. The sequence goes on from NC_141693.1 coordinate 785,002,885, forward strand.
GTGTGAGTAGTTAATTCACTATATGTATAGATTCAAAAGTGCATGTGCAAACAGCTGTATGGGCGGTTGACTATGTGCATGAGTGTATTGGTGAGTGAATGGATATCTCAGTGCTACATGTCAAAGTAAGTACATATGTAAAACACAGTACATGTGAGAGTTGACATATATAAATAACTGTGCATAAGAGCCAGTGAATGTGTGAGTGGCTGTATGGATCATTGTGAACTTGTATCAGGGATTGTATAATAGAGTAAATATGTGTTAGTATATGTTTGAATAAGTAAAGTTTGTATAACTGTATAGTTGAGGAAATGGAGGTGTGATTGATTCTTTGCATGACTGACTAGGTGTGTGAGTAACTCCATGGATGAGTGACAGTCTGTGAGTGTCTGTTTACACTGATTGTATCTAAGGTTATATTAGAGTCTGAAGAGGTTCATCGTATTATCACATGAATGATATCATCAGTGATGTTATCAGTCATGTCAAAGGAGATGTTTTCAGTGATGTCATCAGTGATGTCATTTGAGATGTCATCAGTGATGTCATCAGTGATGTCACTAACCATGTCATGAATGATGTAATATGTGACATCATCAGCAGTGGATTGCGGGTGCGCGATATATAGTTAGCGCTTATAACTATATATGGAATTTCAATGGTTTTATGCGAGTAAAATAAGGTTTTGTAAATGCAAATCCCTAACTATATATGGCCTAAAACCAATGGTTTTTTCATTGAATTTTCAAGGTTTTGTAAATGCAAATTCCTAACTATATATCCACTATAACCTATGGTTTTTTCTATGAATTTCATTGGTTTTTTAATAGCAAATATGAAAAGCTTTAAAATGTCAAGTACGTGATAGATAAAAACATTTTCGTATTTATGCACGCTGATGTGCTTTGAACGCTGCACCCCCCCCCCCCTCCCCTCTTTTGTCTTAGTTCTCTCTTTGCAGATAGTGAACGGTAGTTAACGCAAGCCTTTGCCCCCGTTGTAATCCGTCGTGCCTGCTTGTCTCTCCATTTGATTGATTGTTGTCCAAGCATTTACTGTTTTAGAATTGGTTCTCTTTGGATCATTCTCTATTTACAAACAAGCACAAAGTCGCAATACTCTGTTTAGTCTTTGCAGATAGTGAAAAATCGTGTAAAAAAATAAAAGTAATCGAGCAAAATCAGTAGGCCACTAATTGGATCTCTTTTTGACCTCGCTAAAATAGAAATATTAGGAACAACCCTTCATGAGAAATACGAAAATAGTGAGATGAACTGAGCTCCACACCATGAGGGCTGCAAGACAGCTCGCCTCCGTCACCCATCCCGCCCAAAATAACGACAAACCCTATGCAAATATTAAAAATATAGACAACACACCAGCAAAGAAACAGGGTAAAACATTTTATTAAAAAACTATTTACATAACGTTGGTTTATAAGATGATGTCAGTAGTGGACCGATGTGTGAATAGATCGAAAACAGCACAAGGCTCCAAGATCCGGATGGCAAGCTCCTGGATGTTGGGTGCCATAGTTTAGAGTTCTGAATTTCAGCCTTTTTCAATGCCTGTGCTTTGTTGAATCAAAATGGCGGCTTGACACAAAGCTGACTCAAGCGTTGCTACTGATGCTATGCAGACCAAAACTGGTTTTCAGTTTGTACATTTTTCTAGATTTTTCAATCCAAGTTTGGTTGACTTTGTAGAACGATGGCTTCAGATTTTCAACATACGGTGTGGTGGCGCTGACTGGGAGGGGACGCTTCGCTCCTGCCCCCTCCCCAAGTAAGATTTTCATACGTGAAAGTACGTTAATGCTTTTGGTCCCTGAGATGCTTCGATGTCACTGCCATTCTCAAATAGCATAAGTTCTGGATGTTGGGTGCCATAGTTAAGAGTTCTGAGCAGTGCTTGTAACACTGTCTGAAGCTTATTTCCACCTACTGCAGCTTCACTATTCTCAAAGTAAGTGAGTGTCGTTTGTGGACCTGACTGCATTAGAAAACAATGTGATATGTTACCTTCCTAAACAGCTTGACGGAGGCCCCTGAGGGGCGGTGTGATGGCCATGGACTCGGAGAAGACGCTTGGCTCCGACACCCTCCCCAAGTCTTATAGCACTGGTGTAGCCTGAGATCGCCCCCGACATAGGCGGCCGGCTCCCGAGGTCCGGCGGAACTTTTTGCCTTTTGATGACTCTTCAATTCTGGACCTTGTCCCACAATCCGTTTGACCTGAAGACAAGCTGTAGTGGGGCGCCCCTTTATCGTTTTAGTTGCCATTCCGCCCGCTTTTGCTACACTGTGCCTCTTCCGCCATTCAGCTGTTTACCGCCCGCTCTTGCGACTACAGCGTCTCGCTCACCATGTAGTTGAGTTGCGCCCGCTCTTACGGTGCAGCGATAGGCGGCTGCCAAAGGACTCTCAAAATGGCGGCCGGCTCTTCGGTTTTGGGCCTGGTCCACTAAAATGGCCCTGGGACACCTTGGAACTCGGACGCTTCCCTGATAGGGCTTGGGTCCCATTCTCGAAAAGCGTCCCCTCAGCCGTGAAGATTCTACAAAAGTCTTGGGGGCCTCCGACTCCCGCAGGCTTCTGGTGGGGAGCGGCTGCCATGATTGCTCGTGGAATGGCCACGACGGAGCTACGAGATGGTAGTGGTCTCTTGCTGACGCCAGCTTTAGTCTGAAACATCCAGAAACACTATAGACTACCAATTCGATCAGTTCCGGTAGCGCCCCAACATGACCCGGAAGAGAAGAACTTGCCCTCCCCTCTTTGACTGATGGTTCTTGTTGCCTGTCCCCTCTGTTGTCATTTAACAGAACTTTTTGGACTGCTGAAAGGGGTTGTGTTCTGAACGCTGGTTGGTGGAGACATTTAGACTATATTCTTGACCTACGTTGTCGCGTAATGCGTTTTATGACACGCCGCATTAGCGCACCCGGAAGTGATCCGAGGCGCGGCGCGCAGCGCGTAACGTAAGCATAACAGGTCATGTGACTTGTTAATAAAACTTTTCATTGGTTCATTTTACTTTTGTTAATTTAATGATGAAAAGCTTGGTCATATGACCTAAAAATTACGCTTTTTATTGTTTTCGAACAATATTTTTTTTTCAAACATATGTTATAATATTCCAGGCTAATGTACTTTCCCGGAAAATTTACAACTGTCTTGCAAGTAAAATATATTCCTTTTTCGAGAAAAAGGGCGTTTCTTCCTTCCATGACGGAGCCGTTGAGTAAAAGAGATTCGGCCTGCTGTCTTAGTCGCCGATACGCCTGATTATCAGATTCTTATCGATCACTTTATGTTGCAGACATGAAAAACACAACTGCCCTTGACCATTTATCTTTACTGCGTTCCTACATATTATACCTTTTATCCGTCATGTAATTGGACTGCTTTATTTCACTTGCCTTTTACTGATTCGAAAACAGTGACTAAAAGTAAAAACTTTACCAATGTAAATACTACTACCGTGTTTTGTTTTAAAAACCTTTATTGTGAAAATGTCAGTATACAAATACGGGCCTATAACCACGTGGGCCGGCCACGGAGCAAACTGAAATCGTATATGATGAGGAGACATTTACACTGTAGAGGAACGTAACGAGCGGGCCATTAGGTTGCAAGAACTAAGGTGTCTAACAGTTGCGGAATCGGTGGACATACATTTTGTAATTAAAATAGAACAGGGCCACTTACAATAACATTTTCTAGATATACATTTGCGGGCAAGGAGTTACGAGTCCCATTTATACCGGCGCCATTTTGGGCGAGGCCGGGCAGGTCCAAGATATAGTCAAAATGTCTCCACCAACCATCGGCCAGACCAGAACCCCTTTCGGCCCTTTATGCTACAAGATGGTGTCTTCCATTCAGAAAATATTGTTGGCAGCATTTTGAAAGGAAACAGAAACAGCCGTTCTCCTAGTGAGTTTCACATTGTTACATTTAGGAAGAATGTTGAAGAGTAGTATGTGGAAAATCTGAAGCCATTTTTCTACAAACTCTCAATCAGACTTGGATGGAAAAAAAAAACCTGAAGAATGTACAAACTGAAAACCAATTTTTGTCTGTATAGCACCAACAGTAACGCTTGAGTCAGCTTTGTGTCAAGCCGCCATTTTCATTCAATCAATAGCGTCCCCCTGCACACATTCAGGGACCTGGTCGTGTCTTCAGATGAAACGGATTGTAGGAAAAGAAACAGAAAGGAAAAGGAAAAAAGTTCCGCCGGACCTAGTGAAGCTGCAGCAGGTGCAAATAAGCTTCAGACAGTCTTACAAGCACTGCTCAGAACTCTCAACTGAGGCACTCAACATCCAGGACTTGCCATTCGGATCTTGGCGCCTTGTGCTGGTTCCGACCTATTCACACATCGGTCCACTACTGACATCACCTCATAAGCCAACGGGGCACCCCACGCCGACTTTCGGCGCAGCATTGTAGGATGGCCACACCAGTGCGGCAACTTGCTGGACACAACATTGGGGCCATCCAGATCTCGGCGCGTTCGACTCACTGTACCGCAACAGTGACCGCAACTCAGCTGGACACGCCGTCTTTCGGCGCAGCATTGTAGGATGGCCACACCAGTGCGGCAATTTGCTGGACACCACCTCGGTGCCATCCGGATCTCGGCGCGTTCGAGTCACTGTACCGCAACAGTGACCGCAATTCAGCTGGACACGCCGTCTTTCGGCGCAGCATTGTAGGATGGCCACACCAGTGCGGCAATTTGCTGGACACCACCTCGGTGCCATCCGGATCTCGGCGCGTTCGAGTCACTGTACCGCAACAGTGACCGCAACTCAGCTGGACACGCCGTCTTTCGGCGCAGCATTGTAGGATGGCCACACCAGTGCGGCAATTTGCTGGACACCACCTCGGTGCCATCCGGATCTCGGCGCGTTCGAGTCACTGTACCGCAACAGTGACCGCAACTCAGCTGGACACGCCGTCTTTCGGCGCAGCATTGTAGGATGGCCACACCAGTGCGGCAATTTGCTGGACACCACCTCGGTACCATCCGGATCTCGGCCCGTTGTGCTGCCTTCGGCCTATTCGCACATCGGTCCGCTACTGACGCCGCCTCACGTGCCAACAGATTTTCTACACTTTTTGTAGCCCTATGCCGCATAACAGGTCATGTGACTTGTTTATAAAACTTTTCATTGGTTCATTTTACTTTTGGTTTCCTAAAGATGGAAGGCTTGGTCATATGACCTAAAAATAACACTTTTCATTGGTTTAGAACATTTTTTTTTCCCAAACGATGAAAGCCCCACCTTGTTTCTGGATCATTCAGACTGAAGCTGGCGTCAGCATGAGAGCACCACCATCTCGTGGCTCCGTCGTGGTCATTCCGCGAGCAATCATGGCAGCCGCTCCCCACCGGAAGCCTGCGGGAGTCGGGGGCCCCCAAGACTTTTGTAGAATCTTCACGGCTGAGGGGACGCTTTTCGAGAATGGAGCCCAAGCCCTAGCAGGCAAGCGTCCGAGTTCCAAAGTGTCCCAGGGCCATTTCAGTGGACCAGGCCTAAAACCGAGGAGCCGTCCGCCATTTTAAGAGCCATGTGGCAGCCGCCTATCGCTGCACTGCAAGAGTGGGAGCAACTCAACAACATGGTGAGCGAGACGCTGTAGCCGCAAGAGCGGGCGCAACTCAGCTAGATGGCCGCCACCTGGGGAGGCCCGTTCACGCCGCCTCCCCCACGCCCCCCCCCCGGGCCGCCGCACGCCAATTTTCGGAGCAGCATTGTAGGATACCAAAACCAGTGCGGCAGTTTACTGGACATCACCTGGGTGCCTGTCGTACATGTTGTGTCAGCCATGTGACACTGGACACAGACCGCTACTGACGAGGCCTCCCCCCGCACCACCCGGGACGCCCCACGCTGTTTTTCTGTGCTGCATTGTAGGATCCCTAAACCAGTGCGGCACCCAGGCGACATCACCTGGGTGCCGTCCAGAACTCTGCACGTTGTGCTGCCTTGGGACTATTCGCACAAAAGACAGCTTCTAACCATTGTTGCTTTTTGTGTTGAGAAATGTTTAAATGTTTTTAGTTTTTGTTCCGTTCGTTAAAGTTAATAGTTAATAAAGTTTTATAACCTTACTTTGTTGGAGTGTTATCTATTTTTTTAAAAACGGGTGAATGGGGCCTTGAATCGGGTTATTGTCATGTGTGGGCTTTGGAAGTGTGCTGCTGCAGGATCGGACATTTCAAACTCAAATGCACGTTCTTTTTCTTACCTTTCCGAAGCATGGAGCGCAATAGCAAGCAGAGAAAGGGTGATGCACGTGTTGAACACTACCTGACCTGGCAAGTTGCTGGCAGTGCCCCCCCGCCCGCTCCTGAAAGAGGGCACACACACACACCGCCGCTCCGAGTACTTCACAAATCTTTAAAAGACCATGCGCTTGTTCATGAGGCTTAAATGGTTTATCACCTCTTCTAGAACCCCTGCATCGACCCTCTGACGTTTCCTGGAAAAATTACCATGTAACACAATACCAAGCCCTGTCAGCTGAAACCCCCAAGGAATCGTGGGGCATATTATCAAGGGGGTTTATCTCCGCTTTTTTGGCTTTAAAAGCCTTGAAAGCGGAGATAAAATTATCTCCCTATTACCAAGCTGTCGCTAACACCAGTTAGTGACAGCTAAAAGGAGATAGCGACCATCTTGGGCCCCGCTTTGCATGTCAGTGATACTTATCACTAATGACATGCTAAGTGGCGTGCCAAGATGTTAGCGACTGGAAACAGTCCCTAACATCGCTACCTTCTATTACCAACTTTTGGAGATATTCGCGCTAAGCGCGAATATCTCCAAAATCTAACACCTGCCCTGAGCAGTTCTTAGCCATGTTATCCAATGGGAGGTGGATAACATGGCTAAGAGCATTTGCTCGATAATACATGAATATCGCTGACTTTTCTGCGATAATAGCAAGGTTTATCTGCGATAAAAATCGCCGATGTGCGGCGATAATTTTTGTCTCTAAACAAAAATTATCTCCCTATTACCAAGCTGTCGCTAACACCAGTTACTGACAGCTAAAAGGAGATAGCGACCATCTTGGGCCCCGCTTTGCATGTCAGTGATACTTATCACTAATGACATGCTAAGTGGCGTGCCAAGATGTTAGCGACTGGAAACAGTCCCTAACATCGCTACCTTCTATTACCAACTTTTGGAGATATTCGCGCTAAGCGCGAATATCTCCAAAATCTAACACCTGCCCTGAGCAGTTCTTATTTACAACAAGGGGTGGTGAGGGACAGAGTCTCTGAATTAAGCAGAAAGCTCTCACCCAGTCAAGAGATCAGGGCTAGATCCAACACCGTTTTTTAGCTCACTGCACCATCCCAGTTTCAGAACCTGGCTGTATGCAAATTAGTCTGTTCCTGTCCCAGTGCATGATGGGAACAGGGCAAACCAAACTACAAAAGCCAATTCTTACACTGGGAAGGAAACAAGCTCCCGGGGACCGGTTTCTGGCATTACAGCCGTCTTCGGCCCGGTTTGCTTGAATCCTGATGGTGCAATGAGCAAGGGTCTCACATCTGAGAATACCCTTCCACGCTTAGGGTGGACAAAAATATTTACAACAAGGGGTGGTGAGGGACAGAGTCTCTGAATTAAGCAGAAAGTTCTCACCCAGTCAAGAGATCAGGGCTAGATCCAACACCGTTTTTTAGCTCACTGCACCATCCCAGTTTCAGAACCTGGCTGTATGCAAATTAGTCTGTTCCTGTCCCAGTGCATGATGGGAACAGGGCAAACCAAACTACAAAAGCCAATTCTTACACTGGGAAGGAAACAAGCTCCCGGGGACCGGTTTCTGGCATTACAGCCGTCTTCGGCCCGGTTTGCTTGAATCCTGATGGTGCAATGAGCAAGGGTCTCACATCTGAGAATACCCTTCCACGCTTAGGGTGGACAAAAATATTTACAACAAGGGGTGGTGAGGGACAGAGTCTCTGAATTAAGCAGAAAGCTCTCACCCAGTCAAGAGATCAGGGCTAGATCCAACACCGTTTTTTAGCTCACTGCACCATCCCAGTTTCAGAACCTGGCTGTATGCAAATTAGTCTGTTCCTGTCCCAGTGCATGATGGGAACAGGGCAAACCAAACTACAAAAGCCAATTCTTACACTGGGAAGGAAACAAGCTCCCGGGGACCGGTTTCTGGCATTACAGCCGTCTTCGGCCCGGTTTGCTTGAATCCTGATGGTGCAATGAGCAAGGGTCTCACATCTGAGAATACCCTTCCACGCTTAGGGTGGACAAAAATATTTACAACAAGGGGTGGTGAGGGACAGAGTCTCTGAATTAAGCAGAAAGCTCTCACCCAGTCAAGAGATCAGGGCTAGATCCAACACCGTTTTTTAGCTCACTGCACCATCCCAGTTTCAGAACCTGGCTGTATGCAAATTAGTCTGTTCCTGTCCCAGTGCATGATGGGAACAGGGCAAACCAAACTACAAAAGCCAATTCTTACACTGGGAAGGAAACAAGCTCCCGGGGACCGGTTTCTGGCATTACAGCCGTCTTCGGCCCGGTTTGCTTGAATCCTGATGGTGCAATGAGCAAGGGTCTCACATCTGAGAATACCCTTCCACGCTTAGGGTGGACAACAATATTTACAACAAGGGGTGGTGAGGGACAGAGTCTCTGAATTAAGCAGAAAGCTCTCACCCAGTCAAGAGATCAGGGCTAGATCCAACACCGTTTTTTAGCTCACTGCACCATCCCAGTTTCAGAACCTGGCTGTATGCAAATTAGTCTGTTCCTGTCCCAGTGCATGATGGGAACAGGGCAAACCAAACTACAAAAGCCAATTCTTACACTGGGAAGGAAACAAGCTCCCGGGGACCGGTTTCTGGCATTACAGCCGTCTTCGGCCCGGTTTGCTTGAATCCTGATGGTGCAATGAGCAAGGGTCTCACATCTGAGAATACCCTTCCACGCTTAGGGTGGACAAAAATATTTACAACAAGGGGTGGTGAGGGACAGAGTCTCTGAATTAAGCAGAAAGCTCTCACCCAGTCAAGAGATCAGGGCTAGATCCAACACCGTTTTTTAGCTCACTGCACCATCCCAGTTTCAGAACCTGGCTGTATGCAAATTAGTCTGTTCCTGTCCCAGTGCATGATGGGAACAGGGCAAACCAAACTACAAAAGCCAATTCTTACACTGGGAAGGAAACAAGCTCCCGGGGACCGGTTTCTGGCATTACAGCCGTCTTCGGCCCGGTTTGCTTGAATCCTGATGGTGCAATGAGCAAGGGTCTCACATCTGAGAATACCCTTCCACGCTTAGGGTGGACAAAAATATTTACAACAAGGGGTGGTGAGGGACAGAGTCTCTGAATTAAGCAGAAAGCTCTCACCCAGTCAAGAGATCAGGGCTAGATCCAACACCGTTTTTTAGCTCACTGCACCATCCCAGTTTCAGAACCTGGCTGTATGCAAATTAGTCTGTTCCTGTCCCAGTGCATGATGGGAACAGGGCAAACCAAACTACAAAAGCCAATTCTTACACTGGGAAGGAAACAAGCTCCCGCGGACCGGTTTCTGGCATTACAGCCGTCTTCGGCCCGGTTTGCTTGAATCCTGATGGTGCAATGAGCAAGGGTCTCACATCTGAGAATACCCTTCCACGCTTAGGGTGGACAAAAATATTTACAACAAGGGGTGGTGAGGGACAGAGTCTCTGAATTAAGCAGAAAGCTCTCACCCAGTCAAGAGATCAGGGCTAGATCCAACACCGTTTTTTAGCTCACTGCACCATCCCAGTTTCAGAACCTGGCTGTATGCAAATTAGTCTGTTCCTGTCCCAGTGCATGATGGGAACAGGGCAAACCAAACTACAAAAGCCAATTCTTACACTGGGAAGGAAACAAGCTCCCGGGGACCGGTTTCTGGCATTACAGCCGTCTTCGGCCCGGTTTGCTTGAATCCTGATGGTGCAATGAGCAAGGGTCTCACATCTGAGAATACCCTTCCACGCTTAGGGTGGACAAAAATATATTTACAACAAGGGGTGGTGAGGGACAGAGTCTCTGAATTAAGCAGAAAGCTCTCACCCAGTCAAGAGATCAGGGCTAGATCCAACACCGTTTTTTAGCTCACTGCACCATCCCAGTTTCAGAACCTGGCTGTATGCAAATTAGTCTGTTCCTGTCCCAGTGCATGATGGGAACAGGGCAAACCAAACTACAAAAGCCAATTCTTACACTGGGAAGGAAACAAGCTCCCGGGGACCGGTTTCTGGCATTACAGCCGTCTTCGGCCCGGGGTTTGCTTGAATCCTGATGGTGCAATGAGCAAGGGTCTCACATCTGAGAATACCCTTCCACGCTTAGGGTGGACAAAAATATTTACAACAAGGGGTGGTGAGGGACAGAGTCTCTGAATTAAGCAGAAAGCTCTCACCCAGTCAAGAGATCAGGGCTAGATCCAACACCGTTTTTTAGCTCACTGCACCATCCCAGTTTCAGAACCTGGCTGTATGCAAATTAGTCTGTTCCTGTCCCAGTGCATGATGGGAACAGGGCAAACCAAACTACAAAAGCCAATTCTTACACTGGGAAGGAAACAAGCTCCCGGGGACCGGTTTCTGGCATTACAGCCGTCTTCGGCCCGGTTTGCTTGAATCCTGATGGTGCAATGAGCAAGGGTCTCACATCTGAGAATACCCTTCCACGCTTAGGGTGGACAAAAATATTTACAACAAGGGGTGGTGAGGGACAGAGTCTCTGAATTAAGCAGAAAGCTCTCACCCAGTCAAGAGATCAGGGCTAGATCCAACACCGTTTTTTAGCTCACTGCACCATCCCAGTTTCAGAACCTGGCTGTATGCAAATTAGTCTGTTCCTGTCCCAGTGCATGATGGGAACAGGGCAAACCAAACTACAAAAGCCAATTCTTACACTGGGAAGGAAACAAGCTCCCGGGGACCGGTTTCTGGCATTACAGCCGTCTTCGGCCCGGTTTGCTTGAATCCTGATGGTGCAATGAGCAAGGGTCTCACATCTGAGAATACCCTTCCACGCTTAGGGTGGACAAAAATATTCCCGGTAGCTTATATAAACGCTGCGGTCTTGCCCCAATGGGCCAATGTTCCTTAAATAATGACAATTTATTCATTATCATAATTTTATAAATCATCGGTTGAGTTAGGCGTTTGTTCCATAAATCACAAAACCTTGCCCATGGGTTCTCTGGCTCAGGATGGGTAATATCGCCGAAAGAAACAAAGGAGACCGCAGCGTTTATATAACCAGCCCACTGGGGCGTGATTTTCTGTCTCTTTTTTGCCAACTTGGCGCTAGAGGAACAATCAAGGGGCAAGGATTTGTGATTTAACAAACTCCTAGACTTTAATGATGATTGGTAAAAATGTTATAATGAAATAACGGTCATGAATTATGTTAACATGCATATTACCTGGTTTTGTCTAAATAATAATTTGTTTGGTCTATAAGACACCAATCTAATGAAATGTAATTGACATTTTTCCATTTCCAACATGTCTCCTGCACTTTGCACTTTTGGGTGTTGATATGATAGTCCTACTTCTATGATTATTGTAAAGACAATGTAAAAGGACTATGTTTTAGAATCCACAGCAAACGTGAGCAAGCCGTGAGGTGAAACGCGTTGTTTGTTTTTGCTGCTAATAAATTCCACAGCACAGCAGACTCTTGGTGTGTCGTCTACGTTCTTTCTGGAGGAGAAAATGTTTGAGTGTAATATATATATATATATATATATATATATATATATATATATATATATATATATATATATATATATATATATATATATATATATATATATATATATATATATATTCTCCTCTGTTCCTGCTCACAGCTGTGAGGGGTATCGCCAGGAAATGACACGGCACACCAGGTAAGTCCAGCACAAAAAACTATATTGTGCACAAACTAAAGACCAAAAAACTTTATTGTGCACAAACTAAAGACCAAAAAACTTTATTGTGCACAAACTAAAGACTTTACTAGCAGAGAAGCAAAAAGCTTACCCCAAATCTTCACTTCTTCGGTATCTTTTGTCGGAAACGGCCGGAATCGTTGTTACATATATATATATATATATATATATATATATATATATATATATATATATATATTCACTGAAAAAACCATAGGTTTCACACCAGTTATAGTTAGGAATAACATTTAAAAAACCTATTAAATTCACTGAAAAAACCATAGGTTTCACACCAGTTATAGTTAGCTGGAAATTTTACTGACATAAAACCATTGAAATTCCCACGTTATAGTTAGTTGGACTCACTATAACTTGCGCGCCTGCAATGCACTGCTGATGACGTCACATATTACATCACTCATGACATGGTCAGTGACATCATTCATGACATCACTGATGACACCATCCAGTGAATGTGTGTCTTTCTGAAACATAAATATGCTTTATATATGTATTTGTAAAGGTCGATGGAAGAATAAATGGTTAAATAAGTGTGTAAATGGATGTTTTTTTTTAGAAAAATTGATTGGTTAACTGGCTTATTAAGTGTATCTTAGTGAATACATATATTAGCGAGTAATTTTTAAATATTTAAATATATGTATCAGTGTTTCACTTTGTGTATAATTGGCTGAATGGGTTGGTGACTGACTCACTGTATGTGTTTTGAAGACACCATATGTGTAGGATTGTAAGGGTGGATGAGTGTGTATATGTGTGTGTTAGTGAGTGAATGACTGTCTCACTAGTGTCTTTATTAGTAACGACATATGTTTTAATCTAGTATATGTGGGTATTGATGTATATAAGTAAGTATATGTGAGAGTGAGAGATTATATGTGGGTATTGATGTATATAAGTAAGTATATGTGAGAGTGAGAGATTGTAAGAGTTCCTGTTTAAATAAGTATGTGTTTCTATAAGTGATTGTTTATGAGAGTAAGTAGGTGTAGGTTTCCTTAGAAGTAATTTGCTAGTGTGTGTATACTGGTATATGCAAATAAATGGATGTTCAATAGTTTATTTGCATGTGTGAGTATGTGTGTGAGTAACTTTTGGATGACTGTCGGTGATTAACAGGATGTATAGGTGTATCACTACATATGATGAGTGAGTATATGTATGAGTGACTATATAGAACTGTTGGTGAATGAGTGGATGTGTATATAGATGGTGGAATTACTGAATTGGTTGTTGTAACTGGTATGGGTATCTCCATTTTTTTGAAAATGTTAGTTTCTATTTTTGAATATGTGTTTCAAGGGTTACATTACACTGAAAGGAGGTCTCTCACTCTGTCACAAGGATGGTGTCATCAGTGATGTCATGAGTGATGTCACTGACCATGTCATGAGTGATGTAATATGTGACGTCATCAGCAGTGCATTGCAGGCGTGCAAGTTAGAGTGAGTCCAACTAACTATAACATGGGAATTTCAATGGTTTTATGTCAGTAAAATTTCCAGCTAACTATAACTGGTGTGAAACCTATGTTTTTTTCAGTGAATTTATTAGTTTTTTTTAAATGTTATTCCTAACTATAACTGGTGTGAAACCTATGGTTTTTTCAATGAATTTCATAGGTTTTTTAAATGCTAATTCCTAACTATAACTGATGTGAAACCTATAGTTTTTCAGTGAATTTCATAGGTTTTTAAAATGCTAATTCCTAACTATATATAGGGCCTCAAACCTATGTTTTTTTCAGTGAATTCCAAAGGTTTTTTAATCGCAAATTTCTATTGCTATCAAATATAATATTTTTTATAATGAATCCTATATTGTATATTTATGTAATACTATTATTTATATGTATATTCATTTTTGCCCTGGAGCGCTCCCGGTGCGCGTACCGGTGAGCGCATCAGTAAGCGCAGTCTTGCGGCGCACCCCGGTGTGCGTACCGGTGAGCGTCCCGTTAGCGCTATTGCCGCGAACGAAAGCATCATCGTGATGTATCGCGTAGCCGCGTCCGCGTGATACGCACGGCGTAAGCGCACCCGGAAGCACTCAAGCGCATACGATCGTGCTACGTAAGCGCCCCGGGGCGTAGCGTAAGCGCGTCGGGTCATGTGACCTGACAATAACACTTTTTATTGGTTCAGGACAGTTTTGGTTTCCAAATGATGAAAGCCCTGGTCATGTGACCTGAAAATAACACTTTTCATTGGTTCAGGACAATTTTGTTTTCCTAATGATGAAAGCCCCCACCTTTTTTCCTCATTCTTACTTTGTACTTTGAGTGAGGAAGACCTGTTTCCAAACCTATTAGTACCTATTTGTACTGAGAAATGGCTACAGTAGCAGCAGCAGCAGGAGCATCTCAGCCACCACCACCACCACCACCACCAAGAGGGCCACCACAACACCACAGTGGTGGAGATGAAGAAGAGGAGGAGGAGGAGGAGGAGGAGGAGGAGGAGGAGGAGGAGAGGAGGAGGTTCCTGTCTGAAGATACTACCCCATATAAGCCAAAGGAGCACATTATCTGGGAGCTTTTTTCAATCCCAAAGGACCTCAAGAAAGTAAATGCACCATGGGTTACTTGTCTAATCTGTGGCACTGAACTTTCCACGGGGAACCCTAACAAAAAGTACTCTTTTGGCAATCACACCATGATTCGCCACATGCAACGCCGGCACCCTAACAACTTACCTGCGGCAGAGGTCAGAGAACTGACCAGAAACCCTCCACAATCTTCTCCCAGCACCTCCAAAAGTAAGCAACCCACTCCATCGGGTCCAGAGACAAGGGAGATGGTCTCAAACATACAAACGCAGTTTGGACAATACAAAATTGTTTGTATATTTTGTGGAAAAACAATTACCTATGGTGAGCAAAGCATTAAACTCATCAACCGTGCTGGTGACAACAACAATTGCCCAAAAAAACCTTAATTTTTTCCTGATTTTTTTTGCTCCAGTTGAGCCGTTTACAATTCCCTGGTTTTTGTTTGTCCCCATAAAAATAACAAAAAAAATATGAAATTGTTCATAAAAGCCAGAAAAAGTACAAAATGTTCCAAAAAACAATAAAAAAATATAAAACAACAAAAAGAAGAAAAAAACAGTTCTTTTTAGAACTACCTCCAATTAATAAAAAAATGCTACTTTTTGAAAAAATCTGTCATTCTTTTTTTCCCCATGGTACGCTCCACGGTACGCTCCCCAGTGCGCAATCCAGGCGCTCCCCCGGCGTAAATCGAAAAAAAATATATTTTTTTTTTTGCCCCGCGGGGCCCTTTTATGGCCCCCACATCAAACTAGGGGGTCAGGTGGGGGTCTACCCTGCCCCCTTTTGGTCGTTTCCCCCTTTCTTTTTGCCACCTCTTGTGTCTGGATCCTACCGAGAGACAAGATGGCGGCCGCTCCGGACTGTTTGGAATGTTGACAGACACCGAGAGCCAATCAGCTTTCCGCTCGCGAACTCGCGTAGCGCGCCCGGTGCGCGCCCCGGTGCGCGTACCGGGGCGCGCTTATAGATATATATATTATTTTGAACCTAAATTACTCAAAATCCACTGGAGCACATATCTTGAGACATAGCAAAGGCACATCGGGCTACCAGTCCTTACAATTTTGCCAAGTTTGGTGGAAATCCATTCAGCCGTTCGGGCTAAAAGTGAGTCCAACCGCCCTATGGAAATTAACATGGTGAAAACACATTTTGGGACCCCCTTTTATCTCAGCCCCCGCTTAACGAATTCCCCCAAAACTTTCAGAGAAGAGTGGAGCGCAGCGAGGCAAATTTGAGGAAAATTTCAGGCAGATTCCTCAACCGGCGCCAAAGTTATTCCCAATAGAATGTTGCAGATTCCCTATGGAAAACAATCCTAACTATAACTACCTACTGGCGATCGCCAGTAGGTAATATATATATATATATATACATATATATATATATATATATATATATATATATATATATATATACATATGTGTGTGTATATATATATATTATCGCTCCAAGTTACCCACAGGCAAGGATGCACTTAATAGCAAGATCACGGGTAAGAGTGAACGCCACAATCTGATATGTTTCCAGCTCTCATGTCGTTGATATTGGCCTGACGTGTTTCTGAACTTCTTGTTCTCATCAGATGCTCGACAAATGAGTTTGTGCTGGCACACCCACACATTTATACCTTGTTTGGCGCCCTTATTGGTGCTGTGTGTTTGGTGAACTATGCCTTTGAAGAGGGGAACTAACCCGAAACGTGTCAGGCTGCTCCTGCCTTGCGCCTGATCTACTGGAGATTCGCTGCAGCTCGTGTGCTCCCTCGCCTGTGGGTCTGGCCGTGGAGGGAGCACCACCATGAGAAGGGAAGTGGGCCTTGGGGCTTGTTATCCTGCCAAGTTCCTGTGGAGTGCAGCGGCAGAGAAAGCCAGACCAAGCGCATTGTGGGGCCCATCCAGGGCTAAGCATTGGGGAAACCATGGACACGGCACCCATTTGGGTAGCAATACCGCACTACAGGTCCCAGAATCCTGTGAGGGACTATGGATCACCTATTTTCAACAGCCTATCAGAAGGCAGTATTGTTTTGAATAAAAAGTGTGGTTAAAACGCTGTGTGTTTGGTGAACTATGCCTTTGAAGAAGGGAACCAACCCGAAACGCGTCAGGCTGCTCCTGCCTTGCGCCTGATCTACTGGAGATTCGCTGAAGCTCGTGTGCTCCCTCGCCTGTGGGTGACTTTGGAGCTTTCATATATATATATTCTGGTACGGCGATGGGCACCTGCTTCGCTCCCAGCTGCGCGAACTTGTTCGTTGGCTGGTGGGAAGAGGGGTGCCCAGAACCTACAGGGACGACATATCAAGTGGCTCAGTGATAAAGTGGCATCGATACATCGATGATTTATTTATCATTTGGCAAGGGACAGAAGAGACTGCACGTCACTATATCGCTAACCTGAATGAAAACGATCACAACTTGCACTTCTCAGGGACAATTTGTCCAGTGGCAGTGGACTACTTGGACCTGAGAGTGCAAGTTGTTGGGGGCAAGATCGAGACTTCCTTATATCGTAAAGCCACGGCTGGCAATTCGATATTATATGCAACAAGCAGCCACCCCCCAAACTAGTGCAAAGTATCCCCTATGGGGAGTTACTTAGACTCAGGAGAAATTGCACACGCGATTGTGACTTTGAAACAGCAGCATCCGAGAGTGTAGCCAGATTCATTGTAAGGAGTTACAATCCTGTTACCCTGAACAAAACACTTTGCAAATTAAGAGCAATGACCAGAGATAATTTACTGAAATAGAGTAGAGACAAGAAAACAGAAGGAGGTAAATTCCGACTGATCACTCCATACTCAGCAGAGGCTAATTATCTAAAACAAACGCTGAAAAAAAACTGGCATATCCTTAAAACGGATAATGTCATAGGTGAGGATGTCCCTAATTTTCCTTTGGTCACATTTATAAAGGCTAGGTCCATCCGAGATCAATTGGTACGAAGCCATCTGGAAAAGACCCCATCCCAAACTAACACCCTGAAGGACATGAAAGGTTTCTTCCCCTGTCATAAATGTAAAGCGTGTTGTAACAGCAAAAGAGTGCTTACATATACTATTCAAGACACTGGTATGGTAAAAAAAATCAGCAAGTTTATTACTTGCAGCACACCGTATGTGGTGTATTGTCTTGTTTGCCCTTGCGGGTTGCGTTACATAGGCAGCACTGTGCATCCATTTAAAATGCGGATATTAGAGCACATGAGGGCAATAGACAAGGTGGACCAAGCATATCCGGTCGCAAGACAATTTGCGGAAAAACATAAAAGTGATCGGAACCAGTTACTCTGTTTTGGACTTGATTTAGTCCCTGACAATATCAGAGGAGGGGACAGATTAAAGAAACTTCGAAGATTGGAATCGAGGTACAATATTGACCTCCATACCAAAACCCCTTGGGGTATGAATAGTGGTGAAGACCTGATGGTGCATACTGGTACATAAGCATTAAATAACAACATAATGATGAAACTGCAAAGGATGTGACTGTGATATCTTTATTTGTATATATGTATATTTGTATATATGTATATAAGGTACAGTGTTTTGAGGCTAATTTGGATGAAACAATGTTTTCATTTTGGATTCAAGATTAATTTGTGACTTTGAAATTCTATTTAAAGTTAAGAGATGTGCCTTGGTGGGCTCCAAGATTGCAAACATGAATTTGATAAGAGGAATTGAAAAATGAAATATGAGAAAAGTATTGAAATGTTAATACAGATAAAATGGTATGTTATTGGTTGATTTGTTTGAATACAGACCTGAATAACATAAAAGGGAGGATAATAGCCGATACACGGCTCAATTTTGTTTGGAAACCAAGTAATTCAATTTGATTAAAATACTGAAATTGTATGTGTGGAATGATGGTAAATCTATTACATCTCACAATTTTGATTTTACTTGGTTAAATGAGTGGATAAAATGTATGTGGAAACTTATAACATACATAGGATCGATCATATCTATGATAATATACACCACTCCAAGATGGCGCTGGTGAATGTCAGTAAGCCATAAGTCCTTCCTTTATTGCGGGGATAATGTTTTATAAACATGCCGATGTCTAGTGGCTACTGACATCGAGAAAGGCTGTGTGGAGGAGGAGCTATGACGGCAAACAAGATGGCTGCTTAGGTTCCAGGCTCCGCCGACCTCGTATTCCGCCACAAGATCCTGTACAATATCCTGATCTTACGCCCAGCCTCTGCTTGGATGAAGTGTTCCTCATTCCGATGGTGAAATTCCCAAATTTTTATCGGCTGATTTCACGAACTTACACCGAGTTGAAGATCGTGGCCTGTTCCAGGGGTGAAGCCGGGGCCTCGAGTATCTGCAAGGCCAGGCTGCAATGCAACAACATCGGCTGAGAGACCCTGGCAGGGTCCGGTCAATCGTAGTGGAGACTTCGTCTACGCCCGAATTTGGTGGCGATTGTGTTCTTTGCCCAGCGTTGAGAGAGAGGTGACCTGGTGTTGCTGACTGTGGGTGGGGGATCCCCGTCCTGCGGACTCGGTATAGATTCCTGCCGGGGTTCGGCGGGTCGGGACCCCGGCCTGCGGTGTTACGCCGGGTTAACACAGCTGTGGATAACGCTTGCCCTTTCGTGATCTGTTAGTTCCCCCCGAAAATACCAGACTCACCCGGGGAGTTGATTGTGACTGGTACCAAACTTGATACCATGGATCGAACGGCGTCTGGGCTAACGCTGAGGTCAATATTGGCAGAACTTTGGGCATTTCACTCGCAAGTGGATGTGTTATTGACTAAAATGGATATTTAACAACAAGGGGTGGTGATGGACAGAGTTTCTGAATTAAGCAGAATACTCTCACCTAGTCAAGAGATCAGGGCTAGATCCAACACCGTTTTTTAGCTCACTGCACCATCCCAGCTCAGAACCCGGCTATATGCAAATTAGTCTGTTCCTGTCCCAGTGCATGATGGGAACAGGGCAAACCAAACTACCAAGCCAATTCTTACACTGGGAAGGAAACAAGCTTCCGGGGACCGGTTTCTGGCATTTCAGCCGTCGTCGGCCCGGCTTGCTTGAATCCTGATGGTGCAATGAGCAAGGGACTCACATCTGAGTACACCCTTCCACGCTTAGGGTGGACAAAATATTTAACAACAAGGGGTGGTGATGGACAGAGTTTCTGAATTAAGCAGAATACTCTCACCCAGTCAAGAGATCAGGGCTAGATCCAACACCGTTTTTTAGCTCACTGCACCATCCCAGCTCAGAACCTGGCTATATGCAAATTAGTCTGTTCCTGTCCCAGTGCATGATGGGAACAGGGCAAACCAAACTACCAAGCCAATTCTTACACTGGGAAGGAAACAAGCTTCCGGGGACCGGTTTCTGGCATTGCAGCCGTCGTCGGCCCGGCTTGCTTGAATCCTGATGGTGCAATGAGCAAGGGACTCACATCTGAGTATACCCTTCCACGCTTAGGGTGGACAAAATATTTAACAACAAGGGGTGGTGATGGACAGAGTTTCTGAATTAAGCAGAATACTCTCACCCAGTCAAGAGATCAGGGCTAGATCCAACACCGTTTTTTAGCTCACTGCACCATCCCGGCTCAGAACCTGGCTATATGCAAATTAGTCTGTTCCTGTCCCAGTGCATGATGGGAACAGGGCAAACCAAACTACCAAGCCAATTCTTACACTGGGAAGGAAACAAGCTTCCGGGGACCGGTTTCTGGCATTGACTAAAATGGATGCATGCCTAACTGGGATTCTGCTCGAGGTACCGGACCCTGCCTCACGGTTGAACCAGCAATCTACAGCCATTCAAGCCACGGCCATTTTGACTTTGTGCGAGGGCCCCGTGAGGGAACGAGTATTGAAGCGAATATCGAAACCAACGGATGGCGCTCTGGAAAATGGTGTCCCGAGGCCGTGAGTGTATCACCGTACCTTTCATCAGCATTGACTTTGGAGGTATCAAATGGCGTTCCCCCACCCCCCTGAAAACCTGTGTTTTAGACTCTTCTCTCATCTTGTGGTTGTCTCTTCCTTCTTTGGAGATTTTACGATCCCAGGGCAAGAAACATTGGGACAGTCGAGGTTGGAGAGGGAAACTTTCTGCGCTTGAAGTTCTCGTGGAGTTACTAGCTACAGGTGGTAATGGATTGACTTTTGATGACTTCCCTCTCATCTATGACTTGTTTGTGGGCTCATGGGTCTCGCTGGGGAGGGTTCGTGTGCTGGTTCGAAAGGATCAAGGTTAAGTTAATTGAATCGGGATGGTTTGGAACTACTGTTATAGACGCTTGAACTGTAACTGTTTGATTAAAGATGCTGGGTGGTGTATCACGGTGCCCCCTATTGTCTTTTGAAAGAGTAGCTCTACATCCGTCTTTTGCGACAGGGGGTGTCTGTTTTTGGCGGGGGGCTAAGGGGCCGGGAACATCGTACGACTATGCCCTCCTCCATTTTTCTTCTTCCTTCCTTTAGGGTTTAGGTTAATGGGGCGACAGGCACGCTGCTAGTGGGGTGCAGGGTGGGGGGTTGGAGGGGGGGGGGTTTATTTTGCCTTTTTTATTTTCTATGGCTTTTTTCTCCCTTCCCTTTATTCCTTTAGGATCAGTATGATTTGCGTTTTTATTTTGATTTCTTTGTGATTTGAAATTTAGTGCCCATGCTTCTTACGTTAGTCGAACTTCTGGGTGGGCAGGCCCTGAGAACTGGCGTTCACGAAAATGTATATTGTTTTGTTGTTTATTCTGATTCATAAGTATTAACGCCAGAGTCCCATGAATGGCTGTTTCTATATGTATATCCTGTTTTCTTGGCCTGTCCCCCGTATCCTATTGTTAGATTGTATGGCACCTGATCCGCTCATTTAAATAATATAAAATAAAACCTTTATTATATCCTGTGATCCATCAACGTGTTCTAATACAAGATCCATCCTGAATCGCTGCCGGACCTCAGGGTTGTCGGCTGAGGAGCTGTGTTGTATCATGATAAATCGGGTTTTACTTCTGTTTAGCGGCCAGCCCCTGCGGTTGTAGGCCCATTCTTGTACCTTATGAATCCTGCAATAAAGGTTTTTTAAAAAAAAAGAGAAAGGCTGTGTGCCGAAACGCGAACGCGTCTGTCTTGTCTGTTGTAAAATAAAACAACCTTGGAAAATCAGCCCTGTGAGTGTGGAGAATTCTTTTGCGAGTGGGGAAGAATTTGGAGCACAATACATATATATATATATATAAAAAAGTTCCGGTCCTCGATTCCGTCGAAGAAATCACTGCACTCACGGGGGGAGGCACCACCAAACTTTATTCGGCAGCTTAGAAAACAAATGTTTGTTTTCTAAGCTGCCGAATAAAGTTTGGTGGAGCCCCCCCCCCCCTCGTGAGTGCAGTGATTTCTTCGACTGAATTGAGGACCGGAGCGTTAATGTTGAGCAGTGTGCCACCACTGCAATCCGCACCCGCCTGCGAGTGCACCGTTTGGGCTGAGTGGCAAAAGAAGCATTGATATATATATGTCTAACTATCTATCTATATGTATGCAAAAAAGGAAGCAGGGCACTTTAGGTGGTGTGGTGGGTCCACCCCTGTCACAGAGCAAACCAATCTTTCCATCATGGTGGCCGTGGAGACACCAACAGAAAGGAAGGTTAACGGTCCTGTTGTTCCACCTTCCTGACAGGAACCTACAGGAATGAGGGGCGGAGCGGAGGAACGCCAGACGCAGTGGTGTGCAGCGGGAGAGAAAGTGAATCACTAGCAGCTGAGGAGGAGATCCTCGTCTTGCACGGAAGAGCCGAGAACCTGACACCACCACGGAGCCTGCAGCTGGAGAAGGAAGAAGACTACGTCCCGGAGAGCAGCTCAAGGAGCACCGTCCACGAGTCTGGCACTCCACCAAGTGAAGCGGAGGCTGTGACTTCCCTTCCCATGGCCCCGGAGTTCCGCTGGTGCAGGCAAGTGCTAGGATCCTTTTCATTTTGGGGCTGGTGGGTGGGTGCACGAGCAGCCTCACAATAAAGCACTTCATCACCCCACCCCCTTTTCACCTAGGCACAGCACAAAAGTAGGGTGAGGGTGACGGTGGCGCTTCCCCTTTCCCCGTAATACCGCCAGGACAGAGTATCTGACCCCTCTGTTTTCTTTTGTTCTTTTTTGTTTGTTTGCTTTATTGTTTTGGAGTCCCTTCTACCTGCACACTCCTGTGGAGAGCAGAAAAACCGAAGCCACAGAGGGCTCTCATTTCCCCCCCTATCCAAGAAAAGCCCACTGAGAGACGTTGTATCTCTGGAGACTATTTCAAGGAGGGACCTTGTCAGTCACGGCATAGGATACCCCCAACCTTTAAATACAAAAGAAAAGGTATACAAAATAATAAAAGATATACCCGCATACCAACTACTTGTGGACTTCCCATTCTTATAGGAGAGGGAGGATAACTATAGAGACCCTTGCTTGGCGAGGACAGTGGTATCAGAAATGGGATTCCATGTCTAGCCAACATGACACAACCCCTCACCAGGGAGTCCATGATCTCCCAATTGGGATAAGGGCAAGGCCATTTACAACTCATGTTCGTATAACAAAACAAACAGGCAGAACAAGAACGGGAAGCGCTACACACCGCCCTGAAAGACCGGCTATCATGACTGCTAATCAACAGGTGCAAGATAAGGCCATTATGAGAGTAGCTGATGCCATATCTAGCACATGGGTACACCCAACCGTGCCCGGCACAGTACTTCAATCGTTTCAGGAAGGGGACGACCCTGATTTTTCTTTTTTTGTACACTTTGAACGCGTTGCCTCCACTGCTGCTAGGCCCCAAGAAAGATGCAGACAATACATTGCCCCCTTTTTGTCAGGAGAACTGCAGGCGGCCTTTCAGGCCGACAACCCGGCAGGCACCACTCCCTATAACAAGATAAAGAAGGCTATCCTGGAGAGGCTTGGCTGTGATCATGAGTACTATCGCAGCCATTTCTGCAAGGAAAAATGGTAGGTAAGAGATAACCCCAGAGCTCTGAATTTCCCGATACGTGATCTTGGGAACCGGTGGTTACAACCAGCCACCTCAACCAGGGACGACATCGCAGAGAAAATATACCTCAAACAATATCTGGAGGCCCTCCCGCTCAGTACCAGGAACTGGTTTAAGCAGCATCCCCATTTAAAAGTAACCACAGCCGTAGACTTAGCGTGTGCTTTTCATCGATCCCCTAAATTCAAGAACCAGCGATACCCCACAAACCCTACCTGGACACCAGCAAAGACACCCACAGAAAACCGTACCCCTGCTCCAACACGGCACACGCCTGGGCCCAATCCGGATCCATCAACACTACAGGGACCCCAGTGCTTCTTCTGTGCTGAGTGGGGGCATATTGCTCGACAGTGCCCGGCACGCAAACCTCCCCAAGAACCCATGGAAGTGGGGTACACCCATGGGCGGGTCTTGATCGCTGGTGAAACTACTCCCCTTTATAGGAAGAAAATACATGTTAATGGGAAACCGGTTGGAGCACTTTTGGACACAGGCTGTCATCATACCGTGGTGAGCCAAGGACTTGTACACGGTTCCCAGATGCTAGGAGAAGAGTGTATACAGTTCACTTTGTAAACTGAGAGAAAGGATGTACCTCCTGGCAGAAGTCTTGCTTGAGACAGATGGGGAACCCCAAATGCGGAGTATTGCCCTCCCTCCCTGAGTCCATTCTGTTAGGAACAGACCTGCCCCATTTCCAGGAGTATCTAGCAACTTTCGCCCCTCCGTCTCCCTTTTTAGGAGGGTTGGCCCATGCTCCTTTTTCCAATGAGGGTCTAAAATATCCCACACTGAAAAAAACAAAACCCGTAGAGAACAACAGGAAGAAAAGGCTTTGTACCTAAAGACCCAAGGTACTGTACCATCTTATGTTGTTTGTTCCCTAGACCCGTCCCTGACACCAAGCCAGAACCTTTGGGCTGCCCAGAGAGAGGACAGCACCCTACAACGTGCCTGGGGGCAAGTCTAGGAGGACCATCCAGATAACATAGGCCCATTATTCTGTATAAAAAAGGGTTTGTTATATAGAGTAACCAGGGGAGCGGGACACCTTAGGGAACAGTTGTTAGTCCCAAAACAGTTCAGGAAGCAAGTGCTAGACCTATCCCATAGAAAAATGGGAGGGGGGGCATTACGGGAAAGAACACACTCTAAAATACAGTTTAGACAAGTTTTATTGGCCAGGCATCTATCATGAGTAGACACTGCTCCTCTTGTGTCAGATGTCAACTGGTTAACAATCCCACACTACCTAGGGCGCCATTACACCCCCTTCCGATTATCAACATACCCTTTCAGAGAGTAGGGATGGACCTCGTAGGACGCCTCATTCCTTCCTCCCGTGGGCACCAATATCTGCTTGTGTTGGTGGACTATGCTACCCGGTCCCCAGAAGCAATACCCCTGACTAGTACCACCACTACAGTAGTAGCCCAGGCTATGATTTTTTTTTTTCATGAGTAGGCTTCCCCCGTGAATTGTTAACCGATCAGGGCACCCCCTTTGTATCCCGCCTCATGAAACAAATCTGTGTCCTTCTGGGTATCAACCAAATACACACAGCCGTATACCACCCTCAAACAGACGGGTTTGTTGAAAGATAGAATTAAACAATAAAGACCATGCTCAGAAAGGTTGGTAGCAACGCAGGGAGGGACTAGGACAGACAAATACCCCTAGTGTTGTTCGCTATACGTACACACCCTCAAAAATCCACAGAATTCTCCCACTTCCAACTACTGTTCAGAAGGAAGCCACGCACACTCCTTGCCATGGCGGTAGAGCACTGAGTGGAGGAGGAAGATGAAAGCAAACCTCTGCTGCAATACAGGAAGGGAGGAGGTCCACACCAACATGGAAAAGGCACAAGAGACACAGAAGACCCATTACAATAAAAACACTAAACTCAGGGAGTTTAAAGTCGGGGACTATGTGCTGATCCTTCTGCCCACTACAGAAAAAAACTGCTAGCCACATGGCAAGGCCCGTACAAAGTGCTTTTTCCTACGACATAGCCGTCCCACACAAGATCCATATCGGCCAAACATACCATGTGAACCTCTTGAAAGCCTGGGAGAACCCTTTATAGTTTCCCTAAACAAAGACAAGTCAATTCTACATTTGCCCCTTAATAAACCTCTGAAGATTCCATTAGCCTCTTCCTTACCCACGGAGGAGGTCTCTGTTCATTTGGGAAACCAACTAATGCATACACAAAGACTACAACTGCAAGCACTGTGTCGGTCTTACGCAAATATATTGGTAGGAACACCAGGCGGACGTCCTTATGGAAATATACAATTAACACAGGCGGGGCGAAGCCCATAAAAGTTAAGCTCTTTCATATACCTGCTGCTCGTAGGCAGGGGGTAGACCAGGACGTGCAGGCCATGTTAGAGGCAGACATAATTGAGCCCTCCCACAGTGAATGATCTTCACCTATAGTACTCATCCCTAAACCCGACAGTAGCATCCGATTTTGTTTCGACTTCCGTCAGTTGAATGCTATATATAAATTTGACGGCTATCCTATGCCTCGCATCGACAAGTTAAAAGAACGATTGGGGGACGCCCCGGTGATGACTATGATTGACCTTACAAAAGGTTATTGGCAAATACCCCTCGCTCCAGAAGCCAGAGAAAAGACCGCCTTTTCTCCTCCATCAGGCTTATTTCACTTTAAGGTCCTTCTATTTGGCCTCCATAGCGCCCTAGCCACGTTTCAACACCTGATGGATGTCCTATCGCAGAAACACCCGGCCTATGCCGTTGCATACTTGGACGACATAGTCATACACAGCCCTGACTGGGAAACTCACCTCACACACCTGATGACTGTTTTAGACACCCACAAGCAAGCTGGTCTCACTGTCAATCCAAAAAAAAACACATTTGGCACAGACCATATAGAATACCTAGGGTACGATATCCAGGCAGGGAAAATCAGACCCTAAATGAACAAGCTAGAAGCGATCACAAAGGTGTCCCATCCCCACACTAGAAAGGACATCAGTTCCTTAGGATTAGTTAGGTATTATAGACGATTCATACTCCACTTCTAAGACATCGCCAGTCCTCTTGCCGACCTCCTTAGCAAAGCAAACAAAGGGACAACCCTTCCATGGGGGCCTCCCCAAGAACACAGCTTTTTCCTACTAAAGCAAAAACTATGTACGGCCCCCGTTCTCATATGTCCTGATCATACGAAAACCTTGGTACTCCAGACAGACGCTTCAGACAGAGGATTAGGGGCTGTCCTCTCCCAACCCGATGAAAGCGGCGATCTACGTCCCGTCTCTTTTTTAAGCAGAAAAATATTTCCCAGAGAATCCAAATATGCCACCATTGAAAATGAATGCCTGGCCATCAAATGGGCAGTAGCGGCCCCTGCAATACTACCTCCGGGGTCGGCCATTCCTTGTTCTCATGGACCATGACCCATTGACTTGGCTGTCCCTGCGCAAAGACACAAACCCTAAAGTGCTCCGTTGGTTTCTGGCCTTACAACCCTTCTCTTTTTATACTTTGCATGTTCCGGGTAAATTACAGACGAACATGGACTTCCTCTCCCGCTTTCCAGTATCAGAATGGTCCACACATCCATTCCTGGAATAGAGGCAGTGTGGTGGGTACACCCCGTCACGAAGCAAGCCGACCTTTCCAACATGGCGGCGTGGAGACACCAACAGGAAGGAAGGTTGACGGTCCTGTTGTTCCACCTTCCCGACAGGAACCTACAGGAATGAGGTGCGGAGCAGAGGAATGCGTTATTATGCCGGGAACGCCAGACGCAGTGGTGTGCAGCGGGAGAGAAAGTGAAAAGTCACAATCTGTAATGGGAAGAAATTATTTCTAATAAACATCTATAATAGGCCCCTACCCTCTTCAAAAGAATCACCAACCCTTTCTAAACTAGATTGCTTTCTGAGTGGATTGGACCCCAGGGAGGATTTTGTTATCCTGGCTGGTGATTTAAATTGTAACTTTGAGCCAGTTTTGGGTCTTAGTGAAATCTTTGATGAGGAAGATCAGGCGAATAAAATCCCTATTTTGGAGAACATTAAATCGGTTAAATGTTCAACACTGGTTCTCCAGCTGACTAAATTATGCACAGAACATTTCCTTAGGGCTTGTAACGGATGGTTACCATCCGACAGCTCGAAGAAACCAACCTTCAGTAGGAACAACTACAAAAGTAACTTAGATTTTGTGATCGCTTCCATACCCCTCTGGCCACATCTTTTGGACCTCGAAGTAACGGAACGGATCGAAAGCGATCATTTTCCCTTAAACTTGACTTTAGATGTTTCACTGTTTAACGATATAGTTCAACCATTCCCACTCGAGGAAAGTGGTGTTGATAATCTCGAGATCCATATTAGTAACAATAGGAGATCACTTAAATGGCCATTTATATTGGATCACAGTGACATCCTCAGTGAAATATATTCACTTTTTGCTGGGACCTTTGGACCCTACTTAGGCTTAACGTCTGAGGATGAAACCAAAATCTCCTTTTTGCCAATACACCAGAAATTTTTTGTTGACCTAAAATTATTAGTCACCAAAATGCCCAAAAAAAAACAGCAAAAGATCCAGAATCTGTCCCATAGTAAGCCATGGTACGATAGATCCTGCAGAGAGTCAAAGAGGGAATTATTAATTGCGATTAAGACCAAGTCTCCAATAGATGTACAAAAAGCAAGGAATAACTATAAGTCTGTTCAAAGGGCCTCAAAAATAGCATGGGAGGAAGATAAATGGGCTGAACTGTTGCTAGCCGCCAGATCGCGTGATAATGTGGCCTTCTGGAGGCTAGTCGCAAATGGGAACCATGTAGGTTGGGTGGTTAAGGATGTTTTTCTGGACGAGCAAACTTGGGTACCCATTTTACAAATTTATACAAAAAATATGATGATCCCCATATGGACACGAATGCGGTAAGCCACGAAACACCAGCAGACTACCTTGTCTTTACCCTAGGGGAAACAGAGTTGGCAATAAGCCAAATAAAATCTGGCAAAGCCCCAGGTCTGGACAAGATTCCGGGGGACCTATACAAGCATGACTTAAAAGTATGGGCACCTTATATCAATTACTTGTGCAATAAACTATCCCGCACTTTAGAATTCCCTGAAAGTTGGAAGGGAGCTGAAATTGTTTTAATCTTTAAAAAAGGAGATAGGATGGACCCCTGCAACTACCGGCCAATTAGCTTAATGGACATCCTCCAGAAAATCTACTCACAACACATTTTACTACGTGTGAGTGATTGGTTGGAGGAAAATACAATTTTAACCAAATTCCAAGCCGGATTCAGATCAAAAGTCAGCACAATAGACCAGATTTTTAGATCCTGCTGCCTTTACTGGAAGTACGTAAAGATTAAAAGGTGCCATTTATATGTTGCTTTTGTTGATTTAAGGGCAGCATTTGATTTAGTGCCACACAATCTTTTATGGAAAACCCTGAGTGCAGCAGGTATGCCAAATAACTTAGTAGTTCAGATCAAAGAGTTACATGAAGGGAACTTTGCGAGAATCAGATGGGGCCCAAATGGCGAACTAACCCAAAAAATTCCTATCGAACGTGGAGTTCGTCAAGGCTGCGTTTTGGCCCCTATGCTCTTTTCCCTTTTTGTGAACGACATCCCTTTATACCTAGAGGGATGTAAAAATGACTCCCCTAAACTGAACGGCGAAAAGGTAACATCCCTATTATTTGCTGACGATACTATCCTGATTTCCCAAACAAAAAATGGCTTACAGACACTATTGGACACTT
The DNA here is from genome assembly GCF_964263255.1 of Lissotriton vulgaris. NCBI lineage: Eukaryota > Metazoa > Chordata > Amphibia > Caudata > Salamandridae > Lissotriton > Lissotriton vulgaris. The sequence goes on from NC_141693.1 coordinate 785,032,259, forward strand.
TCAGTGATTATTGTAGCCAAAAGGGGTTGGAGATTAATGGGAAAAAGACAAAATGTATGGCCCTAAATCCGACTAAACCGGATAAGGGCTGCTTAACATTGAAAGGAGTAAAGTTGGAATCGGTGCCCCATTTCTCATATTTAGGGGTGACGCTAGATTCAAACTTCACTTGGAAAGCCCAAATGGATAAAAGCAAACTGATATTTGCCCAGAATGTTAAACCAATTCTCAGGGAGCAAAGCCTGAGCACTAGTAAAGCGGTGTCCCCAGTGATGGAACTATTTAAATTTAAAGTCCAACCATCAGTTCTTTATGGCGCAGAAATATGGGGCCCTGGGTCCAAGGAGACTTTCTGTGTCCTAGATAACAACTTCATGCGAAGTCTGGTAAGGGTCCCGAGAGGCACCCCACTAGTACCCTTACAATTGGACCTAAACTTCAAAAGAACTGATCACCAAATTCTGATCCGACCTTTAATGCTATGGGTTAGATTATGGCATGTTCCCGAACTCCAAGACTATAGAGACGGGTTAAAAGAAATCATGGCACTTGACAGCCAGAAAGCTATCCCATGGCTGAGGCACGATAAAGCTTGGTTCAGCAATATAGGACTGAAACATTTCTGGGAGAACCCCGAGCAGTTACCCTCCAACCCCAAATTAATTTTAAAAAGGGCCTTTTGGACCTTTATAGTAAATAGGACTGCAGGCATCACAACTAGTGGGACCTTAATCTCAAAAGTCTTAAATTTCAAGGATGAACCACTTTATGAGAACTTTATGGATGAAATAGAGCCCCCACTTGCCAAAACATTATTTTTAAAACTTAGATATGGAAACCTTTTAATAAAAACAACCTTGGCATGCTGGGCTAGGAATTGTGATCCATCGTCCTTAGTATTGGACGAAATTTGTTCCATGTGTGAACATAACCAGATAGAAAATGAGCAACATATCCTCTTTTTCTGCCCTTTTTCTGCCCAGGCCAGAAGAAGAAGGATTAAACCAATATGTCTATTGTTAGGCCTGAGGTCATGTTCACAGGCTCTGAGAATCCTAACAACAAATACATCGCAACAGATAACATTTAGTGTCAGTAGATTTTTACTTTCTATTTTCTTCCAAAGGAAAAAAATGGGGCATCAACTGTAATTGAGTTTTCTTTCATGGGCTTGAACTGATTTGCTTGGAACTGATGTGGTGGTCCATCCTATGATTTTATGATTGTATTGTTCCGCCCCAATTGTCTTCCAACATGAGTTGCATTGTCCTAACTAATGATTTTAATATTTTAGTGAAATGTTTATTTTTATTCAATGAAATGTAATGTAATGTATGTATTGTTCTTTTATGGCATTAAGCCGAAATAAAGAATTTTGAAATGAAATGAATCACTAGCAGCTGAGGAGGAGATCCGCGTCCTGCACGGAGGAGCCGAGAACCTGACACCACCAGGGAGTCTGCAGCCGGAGAAGGAGGAAGACTATGTCCCAAAGAGCAGCACAAGGAGCACCGCCCACGAGGCTGCCACTCCACCAAGTGAAGCGTAGGCCGTGACTTCCCTTCCAGTGGCCCAGGAGGGCCACGGATGCAGGCAAATGCCAGGATCCTTTTCATTTTGGGGCTGGTGGGCGGGTGCACAAGCCGCCACACAATAAAGCACTTCGTCATCCCCCCCTTTTCACCTAGGTACAGCACGAAACTAGGATGTAGGTGACGGTGGCACTTCCCCTTTCCCCGTAATACCGCCAGGACAGAGTATCTGACCCCTTTGTTTTCTTTTGTTCTTTTTTATGGTTTGCTTTATGGTTTTGAAGTCCCTTCTACTGGCACACTCCTGTGGAGAGCTATTTCAAGGAGAGATTTTGTCAGTCACGGCATAGGATACGCTCCCAACCTTTAAATACAAAAGAAAAGGTATACAAAAAATAAAAGATATTCCTGCATACTAACTACTTGTGGCCTTCCCATTCTTATAGTAGAGGGAGGAGAACTATAGGGACCCTTGCCTGGCATGGACAGGTGGTTACCATGTTTGGGTGGAGTGCAGCTCTTGTATGCATCATCCTACATCACAAACACCAGAAATTTATATTTCTCTAGCAAAACTACCCAGAGTTTCCTGATTTCTTTTTTTGCATAATTTATGCACACTCTAAGCCTGAAAGGTTTTTGTCTCGACTTATACTGTGTGCTTCCTTGTGTCTGGACAAAGCTATACCTCTCTCAAGAGCTTTAATTTGAGCGAAGCACACGTGTCAGGAGTTGCTTTTATTCATTCCAAGTTGGCTTGGATGGTATTTTATCAATCCAGAGCTACAATTCTGTGCCTGGAGTGGGAACGGCTTTTGCTGAAATTATTCAGGTTGGCTTGTATTGCACTTGGTAACCCTATGTTTAAAGATTTTGTTGTAAAAATACCAAGAGGCTCTGTCACTCTCTAGCTCAGCATGGATGCCACTGTGCTAATCCTATGCATGTTAGTGGAGTTTAGAAGTGCTCCTTACAAGAGCTGCAATCCACTTGAACTTGAGAACTACCCAGAGTTCTCTGCTTCCCTTTTTATATAGGGCCTATTGGTCTCTCAAGAAACTATCCAGAAGAGGAAGGGAAATCATGTGTTGCCCGAAATGTGGATTGGTAAAAGCAGAAGGTGTGCACATGTTTTGCAGTGCCCAGGAGTTCATGCTTACTGGCTAGATGTGAGTAAGGTATTAACGGCTATGTTGAAAAGAAAAATAGAGTTAAGCCTATCTGTGATTATTTTTGGGACCTTGGATAATGCTGGTTTTATTGGGAAGAATAGGAAACTATTACATCAGCTTCTATTAATTTTGATTATATTTGCCGGTAGAGAAATATGCATTAATTGGACTTCCAGCATCTTGCCGTCTTAAAACTTGGGAACCACATGTACTACACAACTCAAATCCAATTAGATAATAGGTGGTCAATGGTCCAGGTCCAAAGATTAAGATACTCAAATCCAAGGGGAGGTAAAGTGGGGGCAACCTCACCGCCTCTAAATAAAGGTTGAATGTAGTTGTATCAGGGGCAGGAATCATCCAGCAGGATGGGGGTGCACACTCCGGCTCCAGATCCTGATCACACCATAACTAACACCTTTCATTGGATTGGCGCATGTGAAGATTTAAAGAAAATAAATAGATGAATAGATAGATAAATAATTAAAAGGTGACCATATAGGTACTCTTTTAAGAAATACTGTAATAGTATGGTTGTAGGCTATATCCATTCTATGATTAAAACAAAAAGCATGCCACCATGCTTTATAGTAAATATGTATGTTGTTTTTCCAGTTTCAATTATCCGTTGAAAAGCTACAGCAAGTAAAATATCTAATAAACATGGCAGCTATGGGAGATGCGACCAAAAGGCGGAGAGATGTCCTAAAAATATATTACGTGTAGTATATTGAATGGTAACATTAAAAAGTCTAGTATTTGATTCCAAACTTGCAACCATAAAGCATGAATATGAGGATAGATGAACAATATGTGGAACAAATCAAAATGAGGTGCATTACAAGACAACTTTCATTTTATCTAACAACATAAGGGTGATAAGTAGTCTATTGTATATAAAATAGATTGTTTCAGTAACGTTAACAGCTCTAGATGCTTTGTGTAATTTGGTCCAAATCATATCCCAACATTGAATAGACCACTCTGCTTGTAAGTCAATTTCCTATTGCAATTCTAAGTGAGATTTGTTATTTACGGTAGAGCAAAAGACACAGTGTTTATAAATGAGAGATGGTTTGGAGTTAAGTGTTAGCAAAGTAACTACATTTTTTTTCGTATGTACATGATATATTATCATTGTGTTATAATTTGATATTAGAATCAGCTTCAAATGTTTTGAACCTGCTGGATTTGTTGTGTATATTTATAAAGATTGTGACAGGTGGAAAAGAGTCTGGCCTGTAGAAATAGGGGGAATGGTATCATTAAGAATTAGTTGATTAATCAAATGAATGACTTTATCTTTACATGTTTTCCAAAATAGGGTTCTAATGTTTATTTTGATTTATTCATCATTTATTTATTTATTTATTTATTTATTATGCAGGGTGGGGGAATTTATCAAATTTGTGTAATATAACTCTTTTGGGAAAAGAAGGCATTTCAGGAGTTTATACAATAGTATGCAATAGAGGGGTAAGAAAAAACTAGTTTTGGAGGAAAAGGATAAAAATTAATCAAAAGAAAAGGGAGGAATAAGCGAAGATTCAATAAGAAACCATAAAGGTTTTGGTGGATCTACATTATTTTCAGCCAACTAATGGATTGTTTAAGGCCAAAAAGCTTTGTGAAACTTATGAAAATTGGGAAAATTCACATCACCATGCTGTCTGGCAAGTTTCAATCATGAGAGATGCACATATCAGCTTGTTTATTATTTCATACAAAAGCGCAAAAGAACAGAGTCTATTCTTTTAAAGAACTATAAAGAAATGTGTACAGGTGTCATAGAGGTCAGATACATCACACAAGGGGAGAGCATAATTTTAATAGAACTTAATCTACCCCTACAAGATAAACATAGCAGATTCCGCTTAGAACAATCATTTTCTAGTTTTTACATTTTTGAAATTCAATTTAAGAGTTGTTTTAGTAGAATTGATGATCCACAATCCTAAATATGTAATCATAGTTTGCTCCAAAGTAAATCCTAGATCCTTAGATTTTTTTATGTGAAATATATTAAGGGGTAATAGCTCAGATATATCAAGATTCAATTTAGAGCCAAAAATTGTGGCAACATTGCGGACCACTGATTGAGAAGCAGGAATTGAGCTATTTGTGTTAGAAAGATAAAGAAGAATATCATAAGCAAATATGGATAATTTTCAGTGTGATTATTCATATGGTAAACCAGAAATGTGAGTGTTTTGCCTGATTCTTAATAAAAATGGTTCTAACAGGAATTTAAATAAAACAGGTGATAGAGGATATCCCCGACACACTACTCTACGTAAGGAAAAATATTCCGAAATCATATTATTTAAAATAACAGCTGGTTTAGGAGTTGAATAAAGTAAAGAGATATGGTTGGGAATTATTGGTCCAAAAGCAAACCATTTTAGAGATTCAAACATAAACTGCCAACTAACTCATTCAAAAACATTTTTGGCATTCAAAACAATGATTCCTAATTAATGCAGCAGTTTTGAGGCCTTACAAAGCACATTAAAAAGATATCAAGTGCTATAAAGAAAAATAGCCCTTTATAAGTCCAACTTGTTCTGAGTCAATTCGATTATATGAGGGAGTTAGGGATCCAATTGAAGTGCCACATTTTATAGTTGACAATAACCAGGGAAATTGGGTGTTTTTACATAATTGTGAATCTCTATTTTCTTTGAGGATTAAACAAATAAGTGCTTCGTGAAAAGAACCTGATGCCACTTGGGAATGAGTAAAATAGTGATAGAGTTTAAGGAGCCATGGAAATAAAACTGCAGAAAAATGGGAGTAAAATTTGGATGTAAATCCATCTAGTCCGGGAGCTTTGTTGAGTTTAAATGTATTGATTGCTTCCATAATGTCGTTACAGGTTATGTCAGAATCCAATTGGGAAAAATAGACATCTTTAAAATTAGGTTTAGGGATGGAATTTAAGTAAGTAGTAATTTGTGAACCAAATGCAGTAGATTCTGGATTATATAAGGACTCATAAAAGGAGGACAATTACTTCATAATATCTTCATGTTAAGTACATATTTGATTAGCTTAATTGAATATATCTTTTTATGTTCTTGTTTGACCTTTAAATAATTAGCCAAGAGTTTGCCTTTCTTATTCTAGACCCCATATTATATAGCAGTTTGTGTGAAAAGTAAAAAGAAATCCTGTTCTGTAGATATAGTACTAAATAGAAATTTTGCACGTATGTGGTCGTGAAGAGAATCATGAAATTTGAACTGGTAAAATGTGTGTTTTAGAGTTTTGACTTTCTCTGATAAAGATTTGGAGGTATTGACATGCTATTTGTTTTAGCATTGCATGTATTGAAGAATGAAACTTCTTGCTGAGGCTTTGAAGGAATCCGATAAGATGTGTAATGAAGAATTCTGAGGGGTAGTACATGTAAAGAATTCATTAATGAAATTTGTGAAGTGTATGTTAAACAAGAGATACAACAGGAGAGAATTATTAAATCTCCATCTATTTGGGAGAGACTGAATTTGTAGGAGATCAAAATCAGCGACAATGGTAGCATGATCAAAAATCAAGATAGAACCAATTTCTGCATGGAGAAGGTTTTGAACTAAAGATGATAAAGAGAAAATCAATTCTGGATTGGATGCTGTACACTTGGAAGAAAAAAGTATATTCTCTTGCAGTGGGATTAGCAATTCTTCATGTATCAATCAATGATTTTTGCAAAATGGTTTAACAGTAGGATTCATGCATTTTAGAAGGAATAATTTTGATTTTAGAAATTCTGTCTAAAATTGGATCAGCAATCTTATTACAATCACTTCCCATAGAAAAATATTTATCAGAAGTATTCAAGATTAGTTATATCAGACAAAAAGAAGTTACTTATTGTCGGAGGACTATATACATTAAAGATTGAGAGACAGATTTTATTGATTAATAGATCAACTGTAAGCCATCTACCAGCCTTGTCAGTTGATTGTTTTAAACTTCTAACATTCAGTTTTTTGTGAATGAGAATTATAGTATCATTTTTGTTCTGTAAAGCAGGAAAGACAACTACATGACCTACCCAGTTTTTCTTCAATTTTATTGCTTTAATATCACTTAAACGTGTTTATTGAAGAAGATCGATGTCAGCATGCATTTTGGATAAGAGTGAGAGACCTATTTGTCTTTTGACTGGATTATTTAAACCCTTAACATTCTACGAAATTACTCTAAACGATGACAGTAAGAAAATTATAGAATACAACAGTGCTTACAATGATATGAACAGTAAATTGGGGAGTAGAATAAAAAAATGTAAAAGAAAAAAGAGTTTTTTAAATAGAGACTGTAAAATGGAGAAGGAATAAAATAGAAGAAAAGGAAAGATAAAAGGACAGACAAAAACGTAATAATGATAAAGAAAAAGACAGTAAAGGTCATTAAACTGGCGGCTATAAGACAAACTTAGGGAAAGAATATCCATGAAAGTACAGGGTGCGGGGGAAACCACGAAAGACAAGATGGACACATCAGAACATCGGGGAAATATGTCAAAGTATGGAGAGATGCTGTGAAGAAAAATGAGTATTAACCAGGATAAGTAAATATAGGAACAAATTATAAACATTACTGTATAGTATAGAGGTTGGGAACAACATTTACAATATCAGCTATTCCATCAAATCATGTCTACATTGGGAAATAAAAGTCTTCAGTTTTGCAGGATTATCATGCGTCTTTGTTTTGTATTTATAAGTTAATTTGAGACACCAAGGATAAATGAGGCCAAACATATCATCAATAGCTCTCAGCTGCAGTTGAAGATCTAGAAATTGTTTGCACCTGTCAGCTGTAATCTTTGCAACTACTTGAGAAAAATAAAGTTATGCATAGACCATATATTTTGCTTCTTCATTTTTGCTGCAATAAATACTATGATGAGATCAGTATACTCCAAAAATAAAAATGATAATACCGTTGGGTTTAAAAGTAGGTCTGGGACCCAATCTATGAGCACGATGGATGTTGAGAGAAGTAGAAGAAGGAATATCGAGAACTTTCAGAATAAATGCTTTAAAGAATTAGACGGGGTTATTGCCCTTCACATTTAGGTAAGTTGTAAATTCCAAATTATTCCTACAGGTCCTATTTTCGAGGTCCTCAGTGTGTCCTTCTAAGCCATTGATTTCCGTTTGCATCTGGTGAAATGTGGAGGCAGAGTCTTTGAAGTCGCTGACACATTGTTCCATTAGTAGTATCCTCCATAAAAGGAAAGGTTTCCTTTAGTATCAATTCCATAGATATGGGAGAAGGCTTAACTGTAGAGGGAGGATCTTTTTTGTCGGGTTTATTTGAAGAAGAAGGCAATGATTTGGTGGACAATTCAGCTTTAGAAATAACTACAGGCGAGAGTTCTACCTGAAGGACCAGTGCATCCGCCATGGATACCATAGACTTATTGCTTGAAACTGAGAAAAGTGTATGACCTTTTGAGAAGGCAGAGGAAGCGATATGCAGTGGTTTCCAGTGACAGATTCTCCACATAAAATTATAAGTATCCAAGTGTACTTGAATAAATAATGCTCAAATGGGTATCATGATGAGCAGAGAAAAGATATGGAGTAAAGTTTCTAATAGAAAGCAGTATACAATATCACATCATAGGTAATAATACACTGAGGGAAGTGTGTATACTGTATTGTGAGGAGAAATATGTCATATGGCAGAAAGTACCTCATAATGCAGGTGGTTTCCCATGTAAAAGAAATAGTTCCTGTTGAGGATGGAGTAAAATGGCTGTTGCAGTTAATGTAAAAGTGTAGAAAGTCAAATTCCTCTCATAAAGCCACAGGGTTGGCTAAAAGTATAAGGAAAGGTTTGATGGAGATACTGATGTGTTAAAGCAAGGTGCTTCCTTGAGGCAGAAATCTAAATTTTACAATCTTCCGTAGAGCGTTGATAAAAACATGGAATCTGTTAGATCACTGATCGACGTGATGTGCTGAAACTGCGAAAAACTACAAGTAAATGTTAAGTAAAGCATTCCATCTGCTCACCTCGAGAGTCTGAAATCATTCTCTTGCGAGTCCATGTCGGGAAAATTCAACTCTCTATCTGTGAAGAGTTTGTAGAAAGGGCATTGGTGTGGAGCTTGCTATGTGGCTGTCTTGCTTGGTGTCCAGACTATGCCCCGCATCTTTAAATTTAAATGTGGCTACTGTGCAAATTCAACCACATACCAGACCGGCAAGAGGATAATGTCAAAACCAAAGTAAAGTGGGAAAAAGTCACTAGAAAATAAATACTTTTAGAATGGGTGATAGAAGAATAAAAATAGCAAACCAGAAAGAAACTACTATGGTGCAACATAAACTTCCTCAATGTCATGAATAAAAGATTGGTTAAACATTGAAGGAGGCTGTTTCTTCAAAGAGAATAAAATGAGCGACCTTTTTGAAAGGGAAAGTGCTGGCAAAATACATTGATTGGGTGAAGATTGACAATATTTCACCAGAACCCATAAAGACTGTGCATGCATTTTATGAGTAGTTGCTACAGGTGTTAAACAACATAGTGGTATACAAAAGTCCGAAAGCAAGGATATGGGGAGTTTGTGACAGTATTGAGGCCAGGCCTGGGCGGAGTTTGCAGATTCACACTACATGAAACTCAGCAGAGTGGTCGCAAAACTCTGCTGCGCTACACGGAGTTCCATGGGCAGAAGAAGTTTGCGTTGCATATTTACCTCAAACAATATACAGGGTACATCCTAGCGTTCAAACTCGTGAGCGAACGGCACCACGAGGTTCCCAGGGCACGGCCATCTTGTTTTCTTACTCTATTCATGATGCTGGGACTGTTTTTGAATGCCTTCCTAATCTTTTCAATCCTATGCCCTCCTAGCTAATACACCTCCTCATTGTTATTTATTGTATTAGTGTGTGTTTTTGGATATTTTATATTCGTTTATGTTTTTTATATTTTTGGTGACTTTTTGTATTTTTGTTTATTTTTCCCTTTACTTCCTTATTTATTCCTTCCTTCCTTTTCCAGTGTTTTTATTTGCTACACCAAGTGCTGTGTCAGACCAGGGCGACCAGGGGAGCAGTGGCGTCAGGCCCCCCCAAACTGCCAGAAGCAGGACTGTGGCACTGCCAAGGGGTGCAGCCCCGGGTAATCTTTTGTGATGTGGAGTTGGCACCAGTGTTTTTTGGTGAAGTGCCACCTCCCCTCCATTCTGGCAGCAGGCGGAAGGCCTGGCAGTGAGTCCCCTTGTGGGAATGCCAGCTGAGTTGGGGGAGGGTGCATGGGTGTGTGCAGCGCACCAGCCAAATCCAGCGCACCACCCAGCAGCTGATGCACCACTGGGTGTATATCCTAGACCGGGGGCAGGAGCTGCTCAACCTGCTAGGGGTCGAGATTTCGGGGTCAGTGTGTATTCATTATTTGTTGTGTTTGTGTTCTACAATGCTAAACAAAATGCAAATTGCATGCTGCTCACACTCAGAGGTAAGTTAAATTTAGTTTATGTTAAGAATATTATTATGTGATGCCGTTTGAGCTAGGCTGGTGTTCAGTGCTACCTAATCATACTGGTCTGTGTTTGCTTTGGATGATTATTTAAGAAGCCATTGCAGACTCCTTTGTCCTTCTGTCACCATAGTGAATTAGTGATATCAGTCAGTTAGCACTCTCTTTGACTTTTCTTTTGTAGCCAGTACAGTCCCAAGCAATTTCACAGTGATGTGTAGTACTAGTATGCATCTATGCATTGCATAAAGGGAGACTGAGTTGGTCCATCAAGGGGGTTAAGAAATAAGAAAAGAATCACAAATCATTTATTACAATACATTAGTTCCAAATGTAGTACTTGTTAAGGAAATTTGGAATAGGAATGTTAGTATTAGTATGGCCAACTAGAAGATAGGCGAAACTAGTACTATAGGTGATCTGATTTAGATAAATACAATGTTACTGCATTTGCCTGTCATAATAATTTTGTGTAGATTAACTGTACCAATATTCTATTTTTTTGTCTTCTTTATTTCTTCCATCAGCACCGTAGAGCAAGAAGAGGGGCAGTGCAAAGACGGGTCCGGTAGGAGCTGGGGAGGAGGCGCTGACCACTAGTACCACTACTAAGGGCTCTGCTCAGTCCAATAAGTCCTATTATTTATTATTTATAATTTCTCTAACTTTTACCTCTGCCGACTAATATTCTACTTTTAATTTTGCCTTTTTTATTTTCTTATACTGTCTCCTTTTTTCCAACTCCCTTATCCATTTTTTTTAAATCCTATTATCCCTGCATTATCTTTTTTTCCCCTTATTTCGTGTTTATTTATTTTTTTGGTAGCTAACTTTTTCTGTTTTGTACTAGTCTGTAGTTTTCTTCTGCTTTGTTGGTAATCTTTCCCTCTCCCCTATATATCTTGTGGTACTGTAAAACTAACAGCAGGTTGTTGGCACTCTGCTGTCTACTGTGAAGATTGCAGGCCAGAGTAAGCTAGTTATAAGTAATATTCAGAATGTAAGTTTGTTGAAAAGGCTTTTATATTCTTGCTCATGCTCTAACAGTTAAGGAGAGAGTGGCAATGGTCAGGGACCACCCCCAATATTGTGCAGTGTAATTCATGTGTACAGTATACCAGCTGTTCCCTTGACAATGAAGCATGACTGGAAAGTATGAGGCCCCATTGCATTTTATATCCAACACTATACATCTTTCATTGACCAGTATCATTCCACCCCTCCATTTCGCTTCAGTGACTAAGAGTCATCATCATCAAATGCTATTGTGCTAACCCTCCATTATTACCTGGCTTTTCTAATATTGTGAACCAACAAAATACACAGAGTGATATTTTTGATAGAAGAGGCTGCAGTCCTAACCTAACTGTAGTGATTTAAGGGGAGGAGTATCTGACATCTAAAGTGTATAATATTGTTTCTAGCCTCACAGAGTGCTGCTAGCTTAAGTGCCACTGCATGAGGAGAAGAAAATTCGATTGGAGAGGGGGAAGCAACAGCAGGGAGGGGCGGTCTTAAGTCACATTGCTTGCTTATTGATAATTTTTATTATGCTCACTAGTGATCGTCAACCCACCAGCGTTGGTTGACTTATAGCCTATTCTACCTGCAACTGAGCAAAAGCTCACATAATGAACACTAAAAATGATGACCATGGAAATGGGAAAGAACAGAATGTTAAAAGAAAGCATGGGTGAAAGGTATATGAGTGAAAGGAAAGGATGCATGGATGGGTGAAAGGATGCGTGGGTGGGTATTAGGTAAATGGATGGATGGGTGAAAGGGTGGATACTGAATGGATGGGTTGGAAATTTTAATAAAAGACTGGATGAAAGAAAGTCAAGCTTAAATTATGGTTGGCTATGGGTGAATATAGCAGGAAGAAAGAAAGGATGATTTAATAATTGCTTGGATGAATAAACAAGGGAGTTCTTTTGGAGAGGGGCATGCTGCTCACCTATTTTGCTTACTTTGTTTTATGGTTATCAAAGCTATGGTTCAAGTGATTTTTTAATTTTTGTTCTAAACCCTTGACTCACTGTATCTGTTAAGCGAGGCAGATATGTATGCCACCCATCATCATTCAGCTTCCTACTCCCTGCCCATGCCATTTTTGCCACCCATGACTGAAGTACAGAATAGCTCCACTCATGACTGCAGTGCTGGATGTGAAATGTGAGTCTGCTTCAATTAATGCGCCATTTACAAAGTTTTCAATGCACTGCAAACTGAACACACAAGGTGTGTTTTCTTTCGCCCAGCCATACACCTCTTAGTACTTCAATCATTTTTTATTTCCTAAGATCTTCCATCCCTGCCTACCAAAAAATTGAAAAATCAATTCTTGGCATATGCCACATTTTCATGGCCATGTGAAGTGATTCCAAAATATTTTTCATGCTTTCCCTTCACAGATTTATTTTACAGTTGTTCTGATTTTTCCCTTTAGACTTTCATCTATTAAATTGACTGAATAAACCAAAACTTACTCACATGATGCAGTGACAACTCTCTATTCTATAACAAAAGCTCTACCTACCTACCCACTTAATCCCTCTATCTTATCCTGCAATAGAGTAAGTCAAGTTTCCTTTCTTTACTGTCCAGCAAGTGAATTTGTTGGAAATAATTTGTGGTGGTGGGCAAGGCCAGTGAGTAAAGTAGAACTAAGTGCTTAATTTGATTTCAAGTTTGGCGTAAGGTATACTCTGTGATGGACGTGCCAAATACAATCTATATAGCCCGTTTGTTTCCCTGTACAGCAATGCATCCTTTTCCCCACATCTACTTACGAGAGACAGGATAATAATATCTGCATTTTATACGTGACATGTCCAAGCGCACTACTTACCCGTAAGGGGTTTCAAGGCGCTGGGGCGGGGGGGGGTTGCTGCTTCTACTGGTCGAAGAGTCAGGTCTTGAGTTGTCTCCTGAAAGTCAGCAGGTCTTTGGTTTGTCGAAGGTAGAGGGGGAGGGTGTTTCAGGTCTTGGCTGAATGGTGGGAGAAGGACCTGCCTCCGGAAGTGGTTCTGCGGATGCGCAGGACCGTGGCCAGGGCATGGTCAGCAGAACGGAGTTTCCTGTTGGGTGCGTAGAAGGAGAGTTGACTGTTGAGATAGGCTGGTCCGGTCTTGTGGAGTTCCTTGTGTGCGTAGATCAGGAGTTTGAAGGAGATTCTCCTGTCGACGGGGAGCCAGTGCAGATTCCTCAGGTGGGGGTGATGTGGTTGCGGCGCGGGACGCTGAGGATCAGGCATGCAGAGGTGTTCTGGATCCTCTGCAGTCTGTTGATGAGCTTGGACGAGGCTCCGGCATAGAGGGCGTTACCATAGTCAAGTCTGCTGCTGACTAGGTCCTGGGTGACTGTTTTCCTCGTGTTTGTCGGATCCATTTGTAGATCTTGCGGAGCATGCAGAGGGTGTTGAAGCAGGTGGAGGAGACTGCATTGACTTGTTTGGTTATGGTGAGTTTTGAGTCAAAGATGACTCCCAGGTTGGGTGCATGGTCGGTGGGGGCCGGGGGGTTCCCAGTGATGCGGACCACCGTGAGTCATCCCATGCTGAGGGGTTAGACCCGAGGATGAGGATCTCCGTCTTGTCTGAGTTCAGCTTAAGTCGGCTTTCCTTCATCCAGTCGGCAACGGCCTTCATTCCCTGGTGGAGGTTGGATTTGGTGGTGGGAGGGTCCTTGGTGAGGGAGAGGATCAGCTGCATGTCGTCGGCGTAGGAGATTATGTTGAGGTTGTGCTGTCGGGCGATGCGTGCTAGTGGTGCCATTTAGACGTTGAACAGCGTCGGGCTGAGGGAAGATCCTTGTGGGACGCAGCAGATGATCTCGGAGGCCTCGGACCGGAACGGGGGAGGCAGACTCTCTGAATTCTGCGGAAGAGGAAGGAGGTCGTCCAGTCCAAGGCCTTCTCCCGCATGCCTGCGTCTTGAAGTCATGTGCGTAATATGCAATGGCAGACGGTGTCAAAGGCAGCGGAGAGATCCAGAAGGATGAGGGCCACCGTCTCTCCGTTGTCTAGCAGGATCCTGATGTCGCCTGTGGTGGTGATGAGGGCGGTCTCGGTGCTGTGGTTGCTGCGGAATCCTGATTGGGAGGGGTCCAGGATGGTGTTGTCTTCGAGGTGACTGGTGAGCTGGGTGTTAACTATCTTCTCGATGACCTTTGCTGGGAACGGAAGCAGGGAGATGGGTCAGAAGTTCTTGAGGTTGCTCAGATCCACCTTGGGTTTCTTCAGTAGGGCGTTGATCTCTACGTGCCTCCAGTTCTCAGGGAAGGTGGCGGTCTCGAAGGAGAGGTTGATGATTTTGTGCAGGTGGGGTGCGATGGAATTGCTGGCTTTGTTGAAGATGTGGTGTGGGAGAGGGTCGGACGGGGAACCGGAGTGGATTGTGCCCATGGTCTTGATGTGTCCTCGATGCTCACGTTGGCCCAGGTTGTCAGGGTGTCGTGGACGTGGGGTGCGGTGGGTCGGGTGCAGCAAGGTCTGCAGGGGTCGTCCGGGGTTTGAAAATGTCATGGATGTCTGTGATTTTCTGGTGAAAGAGGGTGGGGAGGGAGTCGCACAGGGCTTGCGATGGTGGGATGCCGTTGGTGCTGGAGCTAGGGTTGGAGAGTTCCTTCACGATGGTGAAGAGCTCCTTGCTGTTGTGTGCGTTGTTGTCAAGGCGGTCTGGGAAGGAGGTCCTTTTGGCGGTCCTGATGAGGTGGTGGGGGCTGCGGATGGCGTCTTTGTGGGCAGCGCAGCTGTCCGGCGTCTTGTCGCTGTGCCATATGTTCTCCAATTTCTGGCAGGTGTGCTTTGAGTCGAGGAGTTCTGGGGTGAACCAGCTGACTCTTTTGCTGGTGTCTCTGTTGGTGTTTTTTTCAGTGGGGCTATGTTGTTGGCGCAGTCGTTCATCCAGCCTTCGAAGGTGAATGCACCATCATCGGGGTTGGTGGGGTTGGTCGGAGGGTTGAGTGCGAGGCTTGTCTGTAGTTGTTCTTCAGTGACTTTGCCCCAGCAGCGGTGGGGGGTCTGTAGGGTGCGGTGGTGTGTGAGGGGTTTTCAGAAGGAGAAGTGGATGCAGTGAAGGTCTGTCCAGGTGAGTTTGGAGGCGTGGCTGAAGGTGACGTGGGGGCTTGAGGAGAAGATGGCATCTAGCGTGTGACCGACGATGAGGGTTGGCGTCGTGATGAGCTGTTTCAGTCCGAGGTTGGCGAGATTGTCGATCAGGGTGGAGGAGTTGTTGTCATTGTTCTCCAGATGATAGTTCAGGTCTCCAAGGAGGATGTAGTCGGTGGAGGTCAGCACGTGCGTGCTGATGAGGTCGGCGATGGAGGCCGGTCCGTAGACGAGGGTGCCTCTTAGGGTGGTCTTGGGGTCCGTGTGGATCTGAAGTGCATGCGTTCGCGGTGCTGAGGGTGTCGTTTGTGTTTGTTGAGACCCTGATGGTGTTTTTGTGGATGATGGCGATTCCTCCACCGGTCCTGTTGGTGCGGTCTCTGCGGGTGATATTGTACCCATCTAGGATGGCTATGGCAATGTCTGGCGAGGAGGCTTCGTTCATCCAGGTCTCGGCCAGGAAGGCGACGTCCGGTGATGAGGTGTCGAAGTAGGTCCCAGATTTTGACGTCGTGTTTGTGTGCGGAGCTGGTGTTGATCAGGATGCATCTAAGCTGGTTGTGTTCCGTCGTGGTGGGCGTCTCGGCGTTTACAAGGCAGGAGAAGCTGCAGGTGAAGGGACCGTGGGTGCGCTTCGGGACGGCCTTGCAGCAGGTGTGGATCCTTCCTGGGTTGAGAGTGACGAGCGTGTTGGCGTCGTAGCGGCGGTGGTCCTCGTGGCTGCTGCGGGGGGCAGGGGTTCTGGTGCTGGGCATGGTCCAGGCGCGGACGGGCACAGGCGGGCTTACCTTAGGCGCGCCTGCGGCGTGGCTGCCATATATGGGGAGGTGGGGAGGGAGGAGCGGCTGGGAGGAGGGAGGCGAAGGTCGGGTGGAGCGAATGGGCGTGGAGGGGGCGGGGCCACAGGGGAGGCAGCGGCAGGGACAGGGAAAGGAGACAGGCGTGGGGCACGGACTCTGGAAGGGGGCACAGAAGTCAGTACAAGGGGTACAAAATCAAGGGGGCACAGAAGTCACAGAAGTCAGTTGGTACAAAATAAAAGGGGGCACAGAGGTTGATGAGGGGTACACAGAGGCAAAGCGGCGAGCGGGGCAGGGGGGCACAAAAGAGGAGCGGCAGACAGTTACAGGCACACGCAGCAAGCGGCAACGAACCTCAGGCCACCACTGTCCACCAGGGATGAGGCGCAGGTGGATGCCTTCGGGTGGTGGAGGGCCTCGATTTCACCGGCGGCAGTAGAGACAGCGGGGGTGCAGGCGAAGCTGCAGCGGTGGGGGAGTGACCTACCAGCGAAGGTCAAGGGTCGCATTTTAGTTACTAGAAAAGCATATAAAAGAAAAAAATCTAAATCACGGATTTTTGATCTGGTGTTATTCAGCCTTCATTCTTTTCTGCCAGACAGTCATTGCTTTTTATGTGCGGCATGTGTGGGTAAAAAATAAAATTTCCCTTTGACTCTCCTAATCATCACCCCATCAAATTCCAATGGCCCTAGGGGGACCAGCAATAAACAGCTACTGTGCCACTCACTACATAATTTTGAACAAGTGTTTGCACAGAGCATTGTTTACAATTTATCTTTTTTCTTTCTGGTTTTCTTGATACAGCTTTTCTTGTTGGCATCAGTACCACCCACCAGTCAGGCGATATTGGCCCAGCTGCGGCAGCAAACTCTGGCGACCTTCCAGTCTGAATACTGGCAGCTAGTGACCCTGGAGGATGAGGAGACACAAGTAGCTGCCTTTGACCCGGGTGCCAGTTCAGCAAGCCTTCCCCAGTCTACAGCCTCGCAGCCGGCAGCTGTCAGTTGCCCTGACTAACACTGCTGCCACCCCCTCCCGATCGGACAGACAATTACAGCTTTGCATGCTGCAGCAGCTCAACCACATTCAAAGCCAGCTAGGGAGCATACAGCAGAGGATGGATGAGCTCTAGACCCGTTTGAACAATGCCCTCTTCCAAGCCCTTTTAAAAAAAAATTGCATGGGAGGCGCTTGTGTGTGGAGAGCGTGGGAAGGAAGTTGGTACTGGGTGTTTTTTTCTTGGACATTTGCTTGGGCATTAGTTGGATATGGGTCAATTTGTTTGGGGAGAGAGGTGGGCCTATTGTGGGTAGAGAGGGTAGGTTTTATAAAAAAATATTAAAGGGGACAACTATATTACCACACTTTATGCCTGAAGTAGGTTGTAGCCTTTTACATTTACTTTGCACTCCTGTATTTTTGCGGAGACTGTTTTTTTTAATCAGTTTATAAAACTATATTCTGGTTAGTTATAGCTAGTAATATACCCTTGTCTTATTACCCTCTGTAACTATCTTGACCATTTGGGGGGGAATGCTGTAATGACCTATATTGCCTACAACAACTTAGATAAATAATTACTTATCTGCAGTAGCAGTTAGTATCTTACTTACCAACTTAACCAGTTCACTTCACACCATAGTTCACTTACCTGAATATAGATGAAGCAATAACAGGGAAGGTATCACAACTTCACAAGTGAGGTCCTACTTCCTCCCAAGTGAGATCCAACTGTAGGATTAATTGGAAGGATTATCCATTGCAGGCAACTAGATGGAAATTAAAGCACTGAGTTAGTGGGTGATAAATTATATCATAACTTCACAAAGAAATGAGACCAGACTACTACTTGACACAAGAAGAATACCTGATAGTGATAAAGTAACAAAACAAAGCAGTGGTAACTTATACTGAGCAACGGGGAGCAAGCATTTAATTAAAAATACAGTTATGAAATCCTCGAGTCATGAAAAGTGGGTTCAAAGTCTGGAGTGGACACAGTGAAGCGGTTTCGCAACACAAGGCCTTAATGATGATGCTGACGACTGATGCTAATCTATATCTAAAATTTGGAGCACATTTATGTGTGGGTGGGTAAATGGGGCCAGTGTGGAATATTGCTTTGGTGATAGATGATCCTGCAAGAAGTCACTTTTACCACATCCGCCCCACCAAGTATGTGATCCATTTAAGGGGTAAATAAAGTCACACACCCCAGGAGAAGAGGTTTAGGGGTTTCATGAATGGATGGGAAAGGTGTGACAAAGACAAACACTACATAAGGACAATATTCATCTGGGTGATGAGCAGCACATCAACGTCATCAATCTGTTGTGGAAGGAAAAGAAGGAATAAGTATGACACAGTACAGTTAAATGCACTGAAAATAACCCTTCTGCCCCATAGACCCACGTTATCAGATATCTAAATGTTCTGTCTTCTAGGTTTGAAAAAATCTAATTATGGAGGAATGAGCCCAATAGTTCTAAAAATATGATTGTTAAAAGAAAAATCAAACTGTATTGCCAAATTGGGTGGTGCGAATGCATTCTCCTTGGGAATGTCCATCACCCTTGGGTGCCTGTCTGGACCGGTCCGGTAGATAAGCAGTAGTGTTGAGCTCAGCATTTGCCCTTCGTTCACGCAGGAGACGAGAAGGACTTCAGATTCTAAAAGAGAAACTGTATTGTAGAGTCAAGGAGAAGGACAGAAGGACGATACGCTTCATGAGGAGTGTACGAAGAAGACTCTGAGGCAGAGCAAAAACGAGAGGACTCAGAGTTTCTTTTTTGCTAACAGTGCAACACACACACACTCAGCAGCATTTCTCAAATTGACACACCTCTCTCCATTCCACATAGATGGGTACTAGGCCTCAGAGTCATGGTGTTAGAAATGGGATTTCTGGCTAGCTGAGACTTGCGCCAATGCGATGCCGAAACCACCACCCTAGTCAGGAGAAAGGAGTTACACTTCTAAAATAAACCCTGCTCACCCCCTTGGTAGCCTGACATGAGCAGTCAGGCTTATCATAGAGGAAGAGTGTAAAGCATTTGCATATAACCAACAGTAATACAGTGTACGCACTGCAAAAGGACCCAATTTTTATATACAATGGGCAAGACCAAATACGATAAACATCCACAATACTATGCTTCAAAATCTTCACTTATCAAAATATGCTTTAAAAAAATAATTCCTTAAAGTCGATTGCTCTGTCTAGGGCTATCACGGCATCAAGAGCAACAAATCCAAAAACAGTTCTGGCTGACTGTGGGATCGCAGGCCAACTAGGGTGTCGGGAAGAACTGCAAACAGTACCTTTCAGAGATGCAGGGCTGGTGCCAACAGGCATCGGGTGCTGCAGTGTGAAGCACAGCGGTGCGGTGTGCGGTGTCCCCAGGTCGCGGTGCAAGCAACAGCTCGGTGGTGGCATCAGATGGCATTGTCGGTGAGACCAGGGTCGGGGTGCGAGATGGAGGCGGTGCTCGCCAGGGTGCTAGCAAGTCACAGTGCAAGCAGCGGCGTTGTCATTGCGGAAGCGCTGTCGTCGGCTGACGAGTTGGAGTCGATAACGCCGGCGTCAGTAGGCCAGGGCAGCTGTGTGGGATGAGGGCGGTGCATCCTATAACTCACGAGCGGTGCCCCCGCACCAAGGTGCAGGCAGCGGCATTGATTTCAGCGGGAAGTAGCAGCGTCAGGAAGGCCACGGCGTTGCCATGTAGCGAGGCGGTACAGAGTGCGGTGCCCACCGGCATCAACAGGCATCATCGGTGAGACCAGGGTCGCGGTGCGGCATTGCGGCGGTGCCCTCTCCGGTGCCATCAGGAGACGGGTTTGGCAGGGTCGTCGCAGATGTCGTCGAGGGTCGTTCTTCAGGGTTGCAGCACAAAACACACAGTCCACAGTGCTGCGGGTTGAAGAACCTGAAGTCTTTGCTGTTCCTGAGACTTCATGAACAGAGGGGAAGCTCTACCTCAAGCCCTTGGGGAGTCTCACCAATTCAGTTGCAGAAAGTCCAGCCTAGGCCTTTCACTGCCCAAGACAGAAGCAGCCACTGCAGGTCAGCCCAGCAAAGCACCCAGCAAAGCAGTTGTTGCAGCTTCTCCAGCGCTTCTTCTTGGCAGTCTTCTTGTTGCAGATGAGTTCTAAAGTTCAGGGGTCTGGGACCCAGCATTTGTATCCTTTGATCTTTCAGGCAGAGGGTGTCTGTGTCCAGCCAGAACCAGTTGGACCGTCTCTGGTGTGAATTCCTGGCATGAGGTGGAGACGTCTTTGTCAGAGGCAGACCAGGCCCTTTGAGGTGCAAGGAGATTCTCTCCCTCTTCCCCCATCATATCCCAGGTCTGTTGAGCCCTTTCCTGACCTACCTAGACTATCAGGAGCCACCCCGCTCCCCCGCCATCTGTCTTCCCAAAAACCAGACAGGTGTTCTACATTCCAGCAGAGGCACACGGGATGACAGAGCAAAATAATACCCTCTTTCTAAAAGTGGCCTTTATGAACTCAGAATGAAAAGAGCACCCTTGCTAAAGGCTGCGTCTTTAAACGCTGAGTTCAGGCATACCAAACTTCATTCACTTATACATTTTTTGGGCTACGTACGTGGGTGGCCCAATCCGTGCTGCAGGCCCACAAGCAGCAGTGGACTCACAAGCCCTGGCACTCGCGGTGCCCGTTACTGGGGGCTAAGAAGTAAGTCACACATCCAATCATGACACAATTTACCACAGGAGCACCAGCGCCTTACCACTGATCAGCAGTGCGAAAAGCGCACAGAAAAGTTATACCAGCAAAAACAGAGTCAAAACCGTCAAGTCTAACACACGTCCCCTCCAGCTGGAAGTAGGTGGAACAACCCACAATCCTGGGAGTTTTCCTGACTAAGGCGGAAGTACCGGGAAACACCATCTGCGTTGGCGTGTTCTGTCCCAGGACGGTGTTCCACTGTAAAGTCCATTCCCTGTAGGGAGATGGACCACTTCAGCAGTTTTGGATTCTCCCCCCTCTTCTGCATTAACCACCAGAGGGGCCTGTGGTCGGTCTGAACCCGGAAGGGAGTCACAAACAGGTAGGGCCTCAGCTTCTTCAGCACCCAGACCACTGCGAAAGCTTCCCTTTTTTATGGCACTCCACCTTTGCTCCCTGGGGAGTAGTCTCCTGCTAAGGAAGACTACTAGCTGGTCTAGGCCCTCTTCTTGCAGTTGTGAGAGCACCGCTCCCACTCCATGCTCTGATGCGTCGGTCTGCGGTCCAAGAACTCACTCGCTTGTGGAAAGCACAGCGTGGCAAGCAAGAATACCGGGGACGTGATCATTCGCATCCAAATACAACAATCCTTAACTCACTCGCTGTTTTAAATCACAGCACAGTGAATAACTCTTACAGGCGGCGTGATCCTTTGCGTCCCCCATCTCTGAATACAAACAATACCTCAGCCTTGCAGCGCTTACGGGCGTATCGCTCATAGTTTTCCACATGGCGCAACCATGAGCCTCCAGCAGCAACGCTGGGATACAATCCGGGATAGGGAGGGTCCAGTCTAAGGTTCATACAGGAAACAGCAGCATAACAACAGGAAGTGAAATTGTCAAGCCCTGACTGTGAGAAGTTGGCCTGGTATATGATGTCGACTAATGAAAGTGGGCACCTTGCACCAGTACAAATGGCCCTTATGATGTATGAGTTCAAAGATAACTTTTAGAAAGCTATCCTAGTGGTAGCTGTGGAGAGCAGCCTTCAGGCTTTTTCTTGAAGGCATATAAAGAAGCTTGTTTTACCAGAATATACCTGCCTAAATGATTAAATGAAGGAGAACCACACGGTAGTTATATAAAAATATGTATTTATTAATATAACACTGTCTACTATCCTCTACTTGAGGATAGAACACAAAGCATGCAATAATAGATCAATAGAACAGTGGTAAGTAGCACAATACACAGTAGGCTCCAGGGGGAGACCAAACCATATACTAAAATAGTGGTATAACAATCACGACTTGAGTCAAGACAAGGTCTGGAGCCTGTAGAATCGCTGGGACCCCAAGGAACCACCCAAGGTGAGTAGATAGGGACCCCAAGGAAGAAGGGTGCAGTATGCTAACACGACTGCAGGATCCGTACAATTCTATGGGGAAGTCACGGTTGCAATTTTGAAGTTTAAGGACCCTTCTAGGAGGACTTCAAGCAGACCCTTTGGAACTTAGGAGGTTAGAGAGCCACCCCACCCGTGGATACCGCAGTACCCAATTTACCTATCCCAGGGGAGCCGGGTGCATAGGTCTGAATGGTGTCGGAAACCACTGTCGTTTTCAATGGAGAGCTGTGAAGAAGTACTGCTGCCATGAAGGTGGAAAGGGTCAGGTGGAATCTAAGCCTGGATTCTGGAAGAAAGGAACCTGAAAGCAGAGGGGACAGAGTCTGGGTCACTTCAGTGACCAGGGGCTTGGTAAACGAATGGCCACCGATGTGGGGTGCTTCAGGTACGAAAAAGGGTTGCTTGACTCTGCAGAAACGAGGACCAGGAGAAGTCAAGGACAACCAGGAGCCAGATGCAAGCTGTCCCACGAAAAAGGGTTGCTTGACTCTGCAGAAACGAGGACCAGGAGAAGTTAAGGACAACCAGGAGCCA
The DNA here is from genome assembly GCF_964263255.1 of Lissotriton vulgaris. Taxonomy (NCBI): domain Eukaryota; kingdom Metazoa; phylum Chordata; class Amphibia; order Caudata; family Salamandridae; genus Lissotriton; species Lissotriton vulgaris. The sequence goes on from NC_141693.1 coordinate 785,055,011, forward strand.
GATGCAAGCTGTCCCATGAAGGATGTTGAGTGCTGAGGGGTCGGCGTCCGGCTGGAGCACCAACTAGCCTTGGCAAAAGCAACCCACGCAGGAAGGCCAAGCACGTTACGGTGTGGACCAATAAGGACCAAGGTACTCACCAAGCATTGGGGAGTCAGGGCACATCTGGCGCAACCAGGAAAGCCAGGCATAAATCAAGTTGACTTTCAAGAGGACCCACAGGCCGAATGACCAGGAATTGCAAGGGGACCTTGAGCAAGATTGCAAGGTTCCAGCCCATGGAGCACTCGATGTGAGGAGGCTGGAGTTCTTTGGTGCAAATACTGCTCAGGGTCAGGACTACACGGAGTCCAATGCACAAGCTCGGAAATCACCAACAAGCATATGCAATTGCAAATGGACGTGATGCCCAGGTGTTCAGGTTATGCAGTCCCCACGAGGGATAGTGGCCTCAAACTTGCTGAGAGGGCAGATCAACCTCAAGGACCTTTAGAAACCCACATCTTGTGTTGCTGAAGTCTTCATAGTCCATAGGAGCTCAGGAGCAGCAGACTGGTCAGTTGCGTTGAGGTGCCTGCTAGGGCAGGGGAGTGACTCTTTCACTCCAGGGGAGATTCTTCAGTTGTCCTTAGTGCACCACAGGTCCTACATGGAGCCTGTATGGAGCAAGGGCAAAGACTAAGCTTCGGACAGACAGAAAGGGGGAAAAAGTCAAGCCCAGTCGAGGTCCAGCAAAATCCAAAGTGTCCAGACGGTTGAAGGTCAGTGGTTTCTTCTTGTAGAATCTTGTCCACGTAAAATCTAAAGTCTTACAGCCAGGTAAGCTCTTTTGTACCCCTGAGAGAGGGTTGAACAGATTCTGGGGACCCTGCTAGGGGAGGAGCAGGACAGAGGAGAGGTTACTCCCTTGCCCTTTGTCCAGTTTCACACTAGAGCAGGAGCCAATGGCTCCCAGAACTGGTTTGAGCTGGACTATGCACAGGGACACCAAATGTGCCCCAGGTGCAGACTTTTAGGCACTCTCAGAGTGCACCCACCCAGCCCCATTACACTAAATCCTGTTTGGGAGCTGGTCAGGCCTTCCTGTGACAGGATGCCTATTGTGCTGCCTTCCTCTGCTCCAGCTTGGCTCAGCAGCAGGAAGGCAGAAATGTGTCTCTGGTCAGCAGCATCCATTTTGTGCTCACCGGGACGAGAAGACTGGCACCGGATAGACCAGTGACCCCATGAAGCTTGCTTCTGAAGGATTGTATCATACCTCCCACACCGGTTACCAGTATGGAGGTATGATTCCAAGGTGTTTGAAACCAAACACAATATGTTTCTATGCAGCCGTTTTTAGATAGCATTTACCACAAGGTTATAATGCACCTCTAACTATATGTCCAGCTGAGTCACAGACAACCTGAGAGAATGGTCTCCGAAGGCTGTAGAGAGGCTCTGCTCATGCAGGGGCACACTCTCACATAAAACTCAGCATCCTGCCTTCAAGATTGATAAGACCTGCTATAGGGGTGACTTATAAGTTTTAAGTGTAGTGACCAATAGATATAGTGACCTATATCTAAAGTAAGTGGTGCAAGCACTAGCTTATACAGGTTGCAGTAGCAGACCTGTAGTTCCATTTTGCATAGTCTATCATGGGTGGCATAATACATGCCTCAGCCCATGAGAGACCTCTGGGGTACCTATGCCCTGGGTACATTGGGACTTATAAGGGTACCCCAGTATCCAATCTGGAGTGTACAAAAGTGCATGTATGTCAATTTAAAGGAGAAAGCAGATAGACTGGGGTCCTGATTTTTTTTATATATAGATTTTTATTGATTTTCCAACAGTCAAAACCGGTTTACAGCTATTTATCATCAATTGGATGATCAACCATATAAAATGTCAACTGACGCTTCCCTCTGCACCCCCACCTAATCCCTCCTCTCCGCCACCTGTGTGTCTAGTTAGCATGGTCTAACAACAATTAAAATACATCAGAATTCAATGCAATAGTGAACATGATCAACAGTCATAAAATACGGAGCATATCATATTTACTCAGAGATCACCATCAAGTCCAATGATCATATCTCAGTTCTTTCCCCCGTGCCAAAGCACTATGTGAATCTTGCACATCCTCCAGGTCTGAACCCTCCCCTGACTCTGATTCTGGCATCTCCAATATTGCAACCAAGGCTTCCCACGCCCTCGCCGCCTCTAGCGCCTTTTCATTATTCGTTCACAGAGCCTGCTGTAGCCTATGTGTGCCTTAACTCTGCACCTATTTGAGCAATTCCGCCCGCCATCTTACCACCCCTGGCCCCCTAGCTGATTTCCAATACATTGTGATTTCCCTCATGGCTAATACAAGGCCCAGGTCTATAAATTTTCTTGTCACTTTCGTTTTGGTTGTATGCGGGAACCAATGCAATAAACAAGTGCCCATGTCTGGTTCTAATGTCCGTCAGTTATATGACACAGTAGTTCCAGCACCTCCGTCCAGTATGTCCCTAACCTCGTACACCCCCACATCATGTGCTGAAAGTCAGCCCCCTCTAAGCTGCATCTCGGGCACTGAGCAGCCGCCGCAGTGAAGTATTGAATAAGCTTGGCCGGCGTCAAGTACGCTCTGTGCAGGCTATAGAACTGTACTAATTGGAATCTAGCATTCCTTGTACACTTCCAGGCTCTCCTAATCAGTTGGACCCACATGTTTTCCGGGATTTCCTTGCTGAGGTCCCGTTCCCACTTCCCTTGCAACGTGCGCAGTGGCTCCTGAGCCTCAGTTACCATTCGCCTGTAAAGGCACGTAATGGCCTTAACAGTTCCCGTCGCCATCACCACATATTGGTACACCATGGAGGTATGTGGTTCCGACAGAGCCATCCCCCAATAACGCTGCATAGCTTAAATAAGTGCTGAATGCAGCAAGTAATCCCCCCGTGGAAGATCGTATCTCTGTTGAAGGGCCTGAAACGGTAACAGAGTTTCATTTTCGTAGAGGTTTCCCAGCACTTGCACTCCCAGATCCTCCCAGGTAGCCAGCGGCGCCCAATCTCCACCAAGCGGCAAGCCGTGCACATACCCAGCGGTATCTCCAGAGCATATGGGCGACTGAATCCGGCCCGACGCTGGCTCCGATTCCAGCACAACCGCAGCGTCCTCTCCTCAGCAGTTCAAGACGCATCTTCTGCCGGAGCATTATAAAGAATAAAACATATTGTGGGATCCATCGCCCTTCAGGGCCATCTGGGCCATGGAACTCCCGTGCCACACCTTGAGTGAGCCACTGCAACTGCGCCTCCAGATAGTACCATTCAAAATCTGGCACAGCCAAACCTCGGTCCGCTCTCAAACGTATCATTGTAGCCATAGCAACTCGCCGTCTGCCCGACCCCCAGATAAATCCCACCGCCATAGAGCGGAGCTGTCGAAAGACGGATCCCGGCACCCAGATTGGCAATGTTTGAAAATAATACAATAAACACGGGAGCGCCACCATCTTCAGGAGTGCCACCCGACCCGCTACTTATATTTGCAACGAACTCCAAAACCCAAAACTACCCCTAAGTCCGCGTATGACCTGACCCAAATTACCCTCCAACAATTCCTCTGGAGTGTGATAGAGGTTGGTGCCTAAATAAGGTAAACACCGGGGTTCCCAACGGATGTCCGCCATAAGCGAAGGATTCAGCACAGTCGGCGCCACCGGAAACAAGCAGGTCTTCTCCCAGTTTACCTTCAGCCCTGAGTACCGTCCAAACACCAGAAGCAACTTTTGTGCACCCTCCAAAGCCGTATCCGTGTTGGCCAGATAGATCAACAGATCATCCACATATAGGGAAATATACTGCAGGTCCCCTCGGAGATATAAGCCTGGATAATACCTCCCCGACCGGGCATGAGCGGCCAGTGGTTCAATGGCCAATGCAAACAGCAACGGAGAGAGCAGGCACCCCTGTCGCATGCCCCGCCTCACCCGGCAGGCCGAGGAGATTGTCACACCCATCAGTACCCGAGCCGTCGCTGAACTATAAAGAAGTTCCGTCCATCCTACAAAGGCATTCCCAAGCCCAAACTCGCGGAGGATCTGGTATAAATATAGCCACTCAAGACTATCAAATGCCTTCTCAATATCCAGTGAGAGCACCGCCGCGGCCTCACTGTGGTCTTCACCCAATATCCAAAACAGCCGTCGCACATTAGTCGCGGTATTGCGCTTTGGGATAAAACCCGCCTGATCAGAGTGGACCAGTTGCGTCATATAAGGAAGAAGCCGGGTCACCAGAATCCCACTCAATATTTCATAGTCAGCCGTCAACATAGATAATGGGTGATAGGCTGACATAGACAATGGGTATTCACCCGGTTATAGTAACGGGATAATGATAGCCTCGCGAGTGGAAACCGGAAACCTCCCGACCTCCCGGGCTTCTTGATAAACCGCCAGCAATTTGGGGGACAGGAGATTGACATAAGTAGAGTAAAACTCAACTGGTAGGCCGTCTGCACCTGGGGTCTTCCTACGTGCCATATGTTTTATTGCCCTACGTATTTCCCCCACTGTAATCTCTTGCCCCAACTCGTCTCGCTGGTCATTCTCAAGGCGCGGGAGCTGCATCTTAGCTAAGAACTCATCCAACCCCTCACCTATTCCCTGCAGTGCACTCTCATAGAGGTCCGTATAGAAAGCCAAGAACATCTCATTAATCCCTTGTTGGGTATATTCCGGTACACCTGCCAGAGTGGTCAGTGCCAGAACCGGCATCCCCCTCAGGGCCGGGTTGGCCAACCTCACCAACAGGGAGCCTACTTCATCTCTCTCCGCATGTGCCCGCACCAGATACTCTTTGTGGTCGAAGCAGCGCCGTCTCTACCAGCTCCGCCACCCCCTCTCTAGCAGCCAAAACTTCGGCCTGCGCTCCTGGGACCTCCGGATGAGCACTCTCTGCACGACGCACTCGCAGTTCCTCCCTCTCTATGTCTGTTAAAAGGGTCTTCTGCACTCCTATTGTTTTAGCAATACACAGGCCCCACACCACCACCTTAAAGGCATTCCACTCCAGGGCCAAGGTCGAGGCCGTCCCTTCATTCTCAAGGAAATAATGCTCTATGCCCTCCTGCACCTCTGTGCGGAAAACCTGGTCTTCCAAAGCCTTTGGGCGTAATCGCCAAGTAGGGATTGGGGGTCATCCCCTAGACCATTGTAACAACAACAGCAGCGGGTTATGGTCCGATATTGTTTTCGCCAGGTACTCGCTATGGCAAACCAGCGCATGGACATCCGGAGAACACAACACTGCATCCAGCCGGACGTGCAAGTCATGTAAGGTGGAATAATAAGACTAGTCCCGCTCGCCCATATGCTGCGCTCGCCACATATCAATCAGCCCCCACTCAGCCTGCCAGTCATTACGGAGCTTCGAATGCTTATGTATAGGTGCCCGGGTAGCGGTGGATGAGACCTATCCATCTCAATATCCATCACTGAGTTGAAATCACACCCCAAAAGCAACGAACCAGTCAGAATTGGCGCATGTTTCCCTGATAACCGAGCGAAATAAGCCTTCTGGTCCACATTAGGAGCATACAGACTAGACAGCGTCAAGTCCCTTCCATCTAACCTCCCCATAACAGCCACAAACCGCCCTCCAGGGTCCACTATTTGCCGAGTCGGCTGGAAGGAAAGCTATCTGCACCCCTCTACGCACCAGATAAGCATTGACCGTGTGACGTCTCAACATCGTGTGCATCCCCCGTACATTCCATGTGATACTCTTTAACTCAGGTGATGTTCCCATAGCACTGGCTATGTTTGTTCCACAATTGCAATCCCTCCATTGGCACACCGGTGGCTCTAACTACCTCAAAAAAAACAACAACTCCCAAAATCACCCCCCCTCCCCTCCCCAGAACAGGCTCTAAACAGCTGGCACCCATCCAAACCACCCACTAACAGCATCCCTGGTAGCTAGCAGGGGTTCACTCTAAGAATGAAACTAGGGGGGAGCTCTAGCGCCTAGGAGACCTGGACCACCTCCCCACCAAATCCACCCATCAAATCCCACCATCAACCGCCCGGTGAGAACAATTCCCCACCCAAGTCAGACAAATCAGTAAGCCTCTCCTAAGCACCCCCATCCCAAGACCACAATACCAGGAGCCCCGACCCCACTCACTAGTTACGGAAACCATTGCATAAGGTCAGGCATTCACAATCTCGTCCGCTGTCCCTGGCGTGACATGCGGCATGGTAACACTCAGTTCCATCGGAGTCTGTCTCCGCAGTCCCCTTTTCTGAGTCTGTCTCTCCCTGAGGCGCTGTGCCGTTCTCCTGCGGGATCTCAGTTACGGCCTGCAGGGCTGCCGACCGCTCTCTCTCCGTCTGTGATGTGGAAGGTTTCTGAGTCCCATGACGTAGTCCTTTGTTGCGCCTTGTGCGGCGCGATCTCGGCGCATCAGCCATCTGCCCCTCGGCAACTCCCTTTCCATCCAACCCTGCCCTGTAGGTCTCCAACCAGCTCCAAGTTTCATCAGGGTTATTATGGAAGAATGTTTTTCCATCCAACGTCACTCTTAAGTGCGCCGGGAACATCAGTGAGTACTGAATACCTTCGTCTCGGAGATATATGGAGAGAGAGGATGGGATTTAGAAAATGCTTCACATCCAATAACAAAAAATATGGACATCAATCAAGAATAGACTTTTTCTGGTTAATCAGAGAAAAAAAGAGCACATTCAAGACATTACACACTTAGGGGCCCATTTGTCAGATCATTCTGCAGTTTTACTAGCTATGACCCTGTCTACCAGCCCAGGCCATAGAAGGTGGACCATGGATTGCTGCAGGATAAGGCAGCTATAAAGGCACTTAGGGTAGAGACAGAGGGATTCTTCAACATTTACCTAGATAGTGCTCCTGTGGGGGTGGTCTGGGACACATACAAGGTCTTATTAAGCGGGAAAATTACCAGTATGTTAGCATTTAAAAGAAAGAAGTAGTTCAGAGAGATGGGGACGTTGGAAACTCAAATTCAGGCCCGGGAATGGGAATTGGTCAGTGTATCGGATGATAAAGAAAAAGATCAACTAGAAGCCTCTCTTCAAAATTTAAAAGTTTAATTTGAGGCAGTAGTGGAAGATAGGCTAAGAAAGAGGTGGGAGGCTAGCAAAATATCTCATTTTGAATATGGAGCAAATTGCTGGAAACTGCTTGCCTGGAAAGCTAAGACAGAGCAAGTGAGAAACATCAGAAAAGAAGTTGAATGTAATAACACAGTGGAATTGCTTATGAAAATGAGGATATCGGCAGAATTATTTCAAGGGGTTATATCAGGTAGGGTTAGTGACCACTGAGAAAGAGGTTAAGGCTTGGATGAACCAGGGTAATGCACCCAGTATCAGTGAGGTTACAAGCACTCTTGCAGACTAACGCCCCTAGAAGTTAAGAGTGTAATCAGGTTGGGGAAGATGAACATAGCAGCAGGCCCGGATGGGTTACAAACAGAAATATAAAAGTTATTAGAAGATACCTTACTCCTGATCACGACTAAGCTGTTTGTAGAGATAGTTCAGAATATTGCAGAAATGCCTGCACCATGTAATGAGGCCATAGTGAATTTAATTTTTAAACCAGGGAAGTCTCAAAAAATATGTGTGGAGAGAGATTGAATCGAGCAGTGGGAACCTTCTTCATGAAGATCGGAAGGGCTTCATAGGGGGGAAAGGAATAGATGAGCTGCAATTCAGTTTGATAGGAGCAATTGATTTGGCCACTACACATAAAGTAGCCCTGGGAGCAATCACTTTAGACAGAGCAAAGGCATTTGATCTGGTGAATTGTGTCTATTTGCAAGCAATGTTAGAGTTATATAATTTAGGTAATAATTTATGTAGGGAATTGGTTATGATATACCAAACACAGTGTGCCAAAGTCTTGGAAAATGGGAATCTTACCACACACTTTAAAATCTCGAGGGGTACCAGGCAGGGTTGCCCACTATGTCCATTATTATTCAACCTATATATTGAACCTTTGGCAACCAAAATCAGAAATGAGGGATTGATACCTCCCTTTAGATATACGGGCTGGGAGAAGAAGCTGGCCTGGAATGCAGATGACCTCATGGTATGTACCTCAGATTTGCATGTGGCAGTCCCATTAATTAACAACTTAACCCTAAAATTTGGACAGATCACAGTTTACTCTGTCAAAAACTCTAAAACAGAGGTCATGGCCTGGGATATGGAAGTGGGTTCTAATTCACTTAAGAAAGAAATGGGATATTTAGGCATTAAAATCACACAATATATAAAGGATATCCTGGAGGTAAACTTCTCTAAGGTAATGAAAGAGGCTTGTAACTTGAAGTTGAGCTGGTCCCGCATACTCCTAACTATACCAGAGAGAATACATCTGGTAAAAATGTCCATCCTACCAAAATTCAATTTATTTAATGTACTTCCCCTAATCTTTAAGAACAAGTGGTTAGCAAAAATGCAAGTTAGGATTAAAAGTTTCATCTGAACCTCAAAATGTCCTCGGATCGCATGGAAAAACTATGGAGAAGAAGGATAAAGGGGGTTTATCCATGCCTGATTTACACTATTATGCCTGGGCCTTTTTATTAAAGAATGGAAAGATGCTGCTACGCGAGTCATACAGCTCACATATTGGCAGAATGTTTGGTGCCATGCTGTTGGATGTAAGAGGTGGGGATCAGGGATATATGTATAATATTTGGTGATCCCAAATACTACACTCTTCATTCTAACCAATCCTCTTCCTCCTGTGCTGTTTGAGGAATGGTGTAATTGTGTTGTATGACATTTTTGTTCATTTTAATCATAGTAAATCTCTCCACATTTTAGATGACAGACTGGTCCTTCCCACTGTACAACTGTACCAGATGAACTGAACGCACACTTAGCAGACACGCTGGCTACAGGACCAGCCAGATACATTATTGCCAGCCTGCTGAGTTCTGGCCATTGGCACATCTTCCTATACCAATACATCAATGGATTTTGCTCCACCTAGACCTCTTTTGGATCATCCAGATACTTCTCTAACATCCTCTGGATGGTCATTGGTGCTGCCACTGGCTCAGCCTCTTGTCATCTCCACTGCACTGGACTTAAACCCTCCCATTTTATACGAATACAATGCAGAGTTTAGGTGTCTGATCCTTCTGTTGCTGCCGGGGTTCGGGTTACTGGTGTTGTTGGTTGCTGTGAGGCAAGTCTGCCCTCCCTGGAAGTTGAAGGGGGCAGTCCAGAACTGCAGAGTGGAACTCTAAGTTCCAATCCTTCTTCTTCCAGGTCTGCAGCTTGCTTAAAAATCCACATTCTGTATTTTGAAACATCCCCTTCAGAAAAAGGAATGTGAGTGGGCAAAATTTTTTTGTGTTGTGGATCAAGCAGTGTGGCACAGACGTACTCTTTGGAGGAGATGATGTCATGTTGCAGCCTTATATTACAAGCCAAGCCAAGTGAAGGATTAAGCTCTTAACCAAGGCATGCATGTCTGTGTTTCTTTTTAAAGCTGTGAGCGTGAACCTCTCAGACAACTTCCCTAGCTGGTCCTGTAGCACATTCAACAATGGGATAGCTTGGCCCATTGTACTGTCCTCCTTGCTAACTTCCCATGTGAAAACCTCAAAAGGGAGTAGAAGCTGTGTCAGACATTTGACTAGGCCCTATTTGTACGCATCCATGGTCATAGCTTTCCCAATTGCATCTCCTCCTCTTTGAATTACATAGTCATTGATCTGTTTACACTGCTCAAATAGACGTTGCAACATGTAATAGGTTCAGTACCAATGTGTTGGCACCTCCTGTATCAAAGCTTTAACTAGCACTCTATTAGCACACTGAATAATCCACAACTTCTGGGCTTTAAAAGAATGGATGAAATGAGTGCAGATTCTTCTGCAGCTGGTCAAAATGTTTCTGACTATGTTTTCTTTATTTAGAAAGTCTTGCACCACCGGATTGATGCAATGGACCAAACACAGGACCCTGAAATAGCCACTGTCTACCATGGCCTCGACTATGTTACTTGCAAAAAGAACTATTGATGGACAGAATGCAAAACAATGTCATACATTCACCCCAGCCACTATGCAAATCAGTCGTGACTCTGCACCCAATGGGAACAGACCAGCCGGACTGCCAGGCCAGGTCCTCCCTGGACTGGAAACAAGCATCCTAGGACCGGTTTCGGGGTTTCACCCCTCTTCAGCCACGATGACTTGATTCCAGTGGCATGCAGAGCACGGGGCTCAAGTCTGAGCATACCCGTCCCACTCGGGTGACAAATGCAAAAAGAACTATTGATAGACAGAATGCAGAACAATGTCATACATTCACCCCAGTGCAGAGATCTGGGCCTAAATCCATCGTTTTTTTGCTCACCATGGCATTACAGTTTGGACCCAGCCATATGCAAATCAGTCTTGACCCTGCACCTAATGGGAACAGTCCAGCCCTAACTGCCAGGCCAGGACCTCTCTGGACTGGAGACAAGCATCCTAGGACTGGTTTCACTGGATTCAAGATAGCCTGGCTATTGAGGGTTATGAACCTGAAACCGTTCCCAGGATGCTTGTTTCCGGTCCAGGGAAGACATGGCTTGGCAGTTCAGGTTGGACTGTTCCCATGAGGCACAGGGTCATACTGATTTGCATATGGCCATGTTTGAACTGGGGTGGCGGAGTGAGCTAAAGAATGATGATGGATTAAACCCAGATCACTTGACTGGGGGTGAGTGCTTGCATTGTTCAACACTCCATCCATCATCTCCTTTGGTTTTGCTTTGTTCGCCGTAAGTTGGCAGGGTATGTCCAGGCGTGGGTCCCTTGCTCACTTTGCCACTGGATTCAAGCTAGCCTGGCTGATGACGGCTGATTAGCCAGAAACCGATCCCAGGATGCTTGTTTCCGGTCCAGGGAAGACATGGCTTGGCAGTTCGGGCTGGACTGTTCCCATGAGGCACATGGTCATACTGATTTGCATATGGTCATGTTTGAACTGGGGTGGCGGAGTTAGCTAAAGAATGATGATGGATTAAACCCAGATCACTTGACTTGGGGTAAGTGCTTGCATTGTTCAACACTTCGTCCATCATCCCCTTTGGTTTTGCTTGACTATGTTACTGCCATTGTACATGGCAACAAAGTCAATTCTGAGACCTGTATGTTGCAGCTATTCAAACACCTTGCTGCTAAATTGATCGAAGATGTTTGCAGCTGTATGTCTGGATTTCTCCATGGCGAACAGGGCCACTGTTGCATGCCACTGAATGCTCTTAAAACTTTCTTCAGGGCCAAGACCTGAAGATTTATTTAGCTTTTACCCCACAAAAGAGATCCAGTGTGCAGTGATGCACATGTAATCAGTCATCTGATAACTGGTCCTCATATCTGGATAGTGTGAAGAACACTTTGCTGCAAAGCTAGTCCAACTAATTGCAGCAACTCTAGCAAAATAGGTCCAACTTGGAACCTTTTGTTTTGGGCAGATGACTGCCACAAATTCGAAGAATCTCACCCCTTCCACAAAAGGAAAAAGGAGGAGGTCCAGCACTAACATTTTAGCCAGCTTCCCATTGTATAAGCGTGCTGTTTGGTGGTTGCGGTTTTGAAGGCGGTTGCGGTCGTAGGGCCCCTCCTACCCAAACCTGCCCGTAATATTTGCCTGTATGTTCTTATTTTCTGGGGCCTGTGATACAGGCAACTTTTGCAAAGTAAGTGGTGGCAGACTCAGTGCGCATTGTGTGGCAGTCACTGTACACCGTGGTGTTTCCATCTGACTCTGAGTCCTGTGCCATTGTGAAGGCGCTGAGGCGGGTGATCCTGCTGGGACACTGCTTTGGACAGGGCTGCTTTTGATTGGACTTATAACTGATATTCCCCGACTCGCCTCACTTCCACCACCATGACCAAATTCAGCAATTTCTTTAAGGTGCTCTTCACACCAGATTGTGTGATTTTTTTTCACATTGGTCATTTGCCCTCCAGTATCATAATGTGAATCAGGCTTACCTTGACAAACACTTGTGTGGCAAATGGTGCATACTGCAATGTTCTCCTCATCTTTGCTAATCGTACAAAAGTCCCAAACTGGGGAGGATTACTTTTTTACTGGGCCACTGCCAAAGTCTGAAGAAGAACTGGAGGTAGATTGGAGTATTGTTGATTGCTTCTCTGCGATTCATACTTCTACTGAGGTACTGTTAGTGCAGGTCTCACCTGAGGCTTTCCAAATATGGAAGCTAGCAGTGCTATCTCTGCCACATCCATCGGAGCTGGTTGAATGACAATGTCTGACTCCTCTGTGTCGCCTTCCACAATGACTAGCTAGTCGTCATCATCCTCCTCATCATTTCCTTCCAGAATTTTAAATCTTTCAGGAACTTTTTTTCCCCATGCCTCTCCTGGTGTCTCCGGGACTCTTCCGGGGTCCATGCCACGTCCCTATCATCCTCATCAGAAGTAGTGCTTGAAGAAGATGGCGGAGTAGTGCCCTTCCTTTTCCTTGCTGGATATAAGGCATCCAGTAATTCTAAAAGAGGAGGTTCTTGCTCAGCAGGATGCTCGACCTCCAGTACTACTCCAACATCAGGATGATGTACTAGCTGTGGCTATGGTCCACTTGGCTCTGTTCACTGAAAAGATCGAGTACTACTTTGTGAAAGAGACAAATCCTATTTGTCTCTGCTCATCTGTGTCACCATGAGTTTAGTGGCTGCCTCACCAACAGACATGATTTTGGCTTAGGTTGCATGGTGCTGTTGATGAGAGAGTGCTGCTCCCAACCTGCTCTCTGGAGGCCGGTGTGGCAGGTATACAACATTGTCTGAAAAAGTTTTCAGCCGACATGCCACTGGTGAAAAGCTGCTGCTTCTCACTGACCACTTTCCTGGCAGCACCTTTCCTTGGGGCCATTTTAACAGGCACGGGCCGTGCCGGGCGTTCTACTGGGGTGGTGACATCAGGCAGGGGAGGGTCAGGGTGGGGGGATGTAAAATACGGGATAAGGACCATTAGAGGTAAGTATTGAAAAAAATAAATAAAACGAATTTCGTTGCCCACTCTGCATCGCCAAATGTGATGCAGAGTGGGCAACGAAATTCGTTTTTTAATTTTTTTTGATACTTACCTCTAATGGTCCTTTTCCCGTATTTTACATCCCCCCACTCTGACCACCCCTGCCTGACGTCACCGCCCCAGTAGAACGCCCGGCACGGCCCGTGACTGCATCTTAAAGCTTGCAGTTGGCAGTATCACCAGGCTGCAATAGCAGAGATTGGAGGACTGAGGTGTAACGTCACTGTACAGGCCTTCTGTTAGGCAGTACTGCAGGTGATGTCTCTTCTTCTCTTGTGCACCTAAAACCAAACAAGCAAGAAAAACATTTAGTGAAACGTGTCATTGTTGCAGTTCCACTTTAAAGTCAAGCCATCACCATACCATAAAATATATATCCCCATCAGGATAACACACAATATGAAGATAGAGCTCTTTCCTTTCTCTCTATATATTCTAAAGGAGACACCTGTGGCACTCAGGTCACTGCATGGGTAAATGGAATAATGATCTTTTTAAAAATGGAGGTTAGTGTGTGCTATAAAAAGGCAATGTGGTTCAGGAGGAAATGGAATAATCATTAAATAAATTAATGATGCTGATGTGTCTGCAGTGTACCACAGCCTGGATGTCCAGGAAGAAATGGAATTATACCTAAAAAAACTGAATGCTGTTGTGCATGTTAGTGCCTGTTGTGGATGGAGGCATCGATTGACCCATGCAAAATTAAAATAAAAACTAAAAAACAAATTTGAAAAAAATTTGAAAAAAAATCAAACTTACAAAACAATCTCATTAAAACAAACAAATAAAAATAAAAAATAAAATAAATTAAATTAAAAGATCAAATACAAAATAAAAAGATAACATTAAAATTAATATTTAAAAAACAATTGATAATTGCCGATGTTTGTATGGAAGGATGAGAAGAAACCTATTATGAGGCGAGGAGATGCTAAATAAAAAAATGTATGTAATACAAAAGCACTGTTCATCAAAATCATATTTTTAATATACATACTACAATGATCCTCACACATATTATTAAACTGATATCACATCCATCCATGCAAGCCTATAGCAAAGTGGACCGCGTGAAGACAAAGCAACCCCATCAAGGGCCAATTAAACCAGGCTGCAAACTTGTAATAGTCAAATAGGTATGTTTTTTATGCTTAAGACAGAAAGTGCTAAAACGCCACAGCATGTAGCTGGTACAGGCGAAATAAGAGGAGAGTCGACATATTAACAATTATGAGAAAAATTAATGTAACCAACAGAGCTGAGAATGTTTAATAGAAATAAAATGTGAATATATGTGCAGTAGGATTATGTAGAACAGAGAAGGAGATCCATTGTGAAAATGTAATGTGGAAAAGAAGGTTTACTCAGTATTTTATTTCGAGGGAGAATGTGGAGAAGGGCATATGATCTGATGGAATTGAATTTCAAGATGTCTTGTTTATGGTTATGATTTTTCAATAATTGGCTGTTTCATATTTTATTTAGATTTGTTTTAACATGAAATTATTGTCCTGAAGAAGGTGACGAAATTTGTTTCACCGAAACGCCAGGTCGACAGTTTTTCATCTTACAATATAAATTATTTTATGATGTATTGTATTGTTTTTAATAAATATGATGATGTTTTTACCCAGAATAATGAAGAAATAACATGGTTTGATAAATAAAATAGATATACAATTCATTTTTTGAAAATTTTGCCCTTATTATTCTCCATTGTTCATAGCTGATTGTGTCCTTTTTTATATATACTACTGTTCATGGTAGAAGTGGCATAATTTAAAAATTGTAAATTTGTTAATGTGTTTCTGACTCCATCCCACAATTATTAAATCGGTTGTTAAATTTGAGTTAATACCCACTAGGACTTTGGCCTCATAAAGCAAGGAAAGGGGACCCTTATATTTATTGTATACAAACCCATCACCTTTTCTATAGAGGGTATCTCCCAATACTTTTTTGAGCCTATAGCAAAGGCACACTGGCTGGGTGCACAAAATGGCTGCAAGCGACATTGCCAAACAACAACAGCGATCAAGGAGGCATGGGGAACAAAGAACATATGCAAGCCTATGCAAAGGCACAATGGCTGGATGCACAAAATTGCTGCCAGCCAATGCCACATAGTCCAACAAAATAGCGAGCAAGGAGGCATGGGGAACAAAGAACACATAGTAACAAAACAAAAGACTAGTGCTGGTCTATATCAAAAAACAAAGAACACACCCAAGCCTATGGCAAAGGCACACTGGCTGGATGTACAAAATGGCTGCCAGCCAGTGCAACATGGTAAAACAACAACAGCAAGCAAGGAGGCATGGGGAAGAAAGACACATGCAAGCCTGCGTAAAAGGCACACAGGCTGGATGCACAAAATGGTGCCAGCCACATGGCCAAGCAGGAAGCAAGGAGGCAGAGGGAACAAAGAGAACACATTCAGGCTATGCACACAGACTCCACAAAATGGTTCCCGGCCACATGGCATGGAGAAGAAAGACACATCAATGGTGGCCTATGGCAAAAACACACACACAATAGACAGGCAAAGGAGGCATGTTAACACTCAAGAAAATATTACCATTAATTCTGCAATGCAAAAAATGAAAAATAACTGAGCCATAAAATTTTTACAGCAACACACATCCTCCCAAGGCTTCAAACATTACCCCACATATCCACTTTTTTGTACACAAACAAATTTGAAATAAAAAAAAACTCCACATTTTTCATTTAATCCAATGCTATGTCAGCCCTAAACGAAGTTTTAAAACAACATATACCACAGTGAAATAGTTGTTTCATGCACCCATGACGAGCACTGGCCTGAGCCTACTAGATGGACCCTTGGCAAACTTAGCTACATAGTAAAATAAATAAATATCACAAATTTAACAAACATGGAGAAAATGTAGTGAACTGCGCAACATTGTTCCTTTACATAAGAAAAAAAAGTAAAAATATTACAAGGCCCCTACTGAAAAGGCAGGTCAACCACCACAATAACTTTTAAAAATTGAATAAAAGTACAAATAAATACTGGTGCATGCCCTCTAGCAAACAAACAACACCCTTATACAAGAGGTTTTGAACCTACTTGTGAAAACTTAAACACAAAGTCCTTAAATCCAATGGTATATTTACAACAGACAAGGGGAAAATGAGCCTTCCAGCTTCAAATCCAAATCAAAAGATACCAGAAGATGGACGAAGCACTTTGGAGGAGCCTACTGGACAGGAACAGGAAGTTGGAGTCACTGGGGAACTGCCTTCCCGTTGAAAAAAAGGTTTAAAAAAAAGTCTTCTAGCACAAACAAATAACTCCAACGGCACTTTGGGGAAGAAAATCCATGCAAAAACATCTTTAGGTGCTTCTCAACCACAAAAGCTAGTCTAGTGGTGCATTCAAGATGCGATTGGCGCTACATTGGTGCTGGTGCAGCCGGAAGATGTACGAGCAGCTGCAAAGTCTTCTGTGCTCTCACTAGCTGCCAGAGAATATTGAGGAAAAAACCTCGAGTGAGCAGGAAAAAAGTCTTCTTTGCGCCCACATGGCGGAATTCAGGAACTCCGCCCTCCGCCATGGACTGCCTGAATTCAGCAAACTCCAAGATCTGAGTTTAACACCTGGACCTAATTGAAGGCATGATGTTTCACTAATATCTGATTTATTGCTCAAATAAATCAATTGATGGGATCTTGAGATATGCTAAATATTGCAGTGATGAATTGGACATGAAACAGAAGAGATTGAGGAAAATCTTTATGCTGGCCCAGAGAAATGAAGGCAGCACACAGGGGAAGTCAGAATCAATCATATATAGGAAGTGCTGGTGTAATGCAAGGTGGTGTGTATCAGAAGGGAGGACTTGTGAGGCAGGGTGGAAATGGTGTTCCATAAGGTTTAAGTTATGGGGATCCTATTGACCTGACTACTGGGATTGATGTGACAACTTTGAAGAAATCTAATACTTGTCATTATTGCAACAGGTTGGGGGCACTGGAAGCGGGAGTGTCACCTCAACCCCAATTGGAGAATGAATGATAATCAGGTTCAAAACTCAGGATTTGTGCAGTCTCAGAAAGGTTTCATGGCACTTATTTTTTCAACATTTCTGTCTGTATTTATTCATTTTTATTTGATATTTTTCCACATTTATTTAAATGGTAAATGTATACTCGCATTTGAATGTCCTAATGGTTTCAGCGATATACAGTGCAATAGTATTCCATCTAGCTAAAGGTTCTATGTACAAATTGAACAGTAGTGGCGACAAAGGACACCCCTGCCTCGTCCCTCTACTAATAAGAATGGGGTCAGTCAGGGAGCCATTAATAAGTAGTCTAGCTATTGGCGACCTGTATATGGCCTCCAGTATTCTACAAAGGTTACAACCAAGATTTACAGATCTTGCCACTGACTATAGGAAGGCCCAATTAACTCTATAGAAGGCTTTAGTGGAGTCTAGAGCTATTACCGCCAGAAGAAGCTCATAAGTAGGTGCCAAATCTATCGAGCCTATCAGTGAGTAAGTTAACTCCTTTAGGTGTCTTCCCCGGATAAAACCCTTTTGATTGGTATGAATCAATTCTGACATAGGTCCATTCAGTCTATCGCCCAATATATTTGCAAAGATCTTATAATCGCAGTTTAAAAGAGATATTGGTCGATATGAGTCACAGTTCGTTGGACTTTTACCTGGCTTCAAAATTAGGGAGATGTTAGCGTCATTCCACGAGGCCGGTATTTCGGGTCCATTCATAAAGAGATCATTAAAAATTTGTAATAGAATGGGTATTAATGTATTTGCCAAAGCTTTATAAACCTCAAGGGGAGACCGTCGGGGCCAGGGGCTTTAGCCTTCTTTCCTTGTCTTATCACAAGCTCAACTTCCCCTTCCCTGATCTCCTGGTTCAAAAGCCAGCTTTTATCAGCTGTAAGAAATTTTGTTGTGGCATGACCTAGCCATACTTCAATCTCTTCTTGAGTGGGTTCTAGACCTTCTTGATACACCCTACAGTAATGATTGTAAAAAACTTGCTTGATCTCCTCATCTTCACTAATGAGAATATCCGTGCAGTTGCATTTAACCTAGTTTAAACTATTCCTCACCTGTTCTTTTTTGACTTTCCAGGCCAATAGCTTACTACAGCCTTCACTGTATTCAAAATGGGCCAATTTGCTGGCCTCCCACTTCTTTCTTACCCTATCATGTAGAATTGTAGACAATTTAGATTTTTCTCTTTGCATTTCTTGAACCAATTTCGCCCGGGCTTCTCCCTCCGCCCCGGGCTCAATTAGGTCTTTCTCTAAGATCCGAACTGGTCCCTCAACAACTGACACCTCCTCACGATATCTGCGTCTTCTTTCATCCGCTAATGACCCTAACCTGGTTCGTAAAAAAGCTTTGTAAGCATCCCAAATTATTACCCAAGTGGCTGAACCCTGATTAAAAAGAAAGAACTCTTCTGTGTCTCTAGTGTAGTAATGACATCATCATCCTGTAGAATTGTCCGATCTAGGGTCCATCTTGACTAGAGGACTTTCTCATATAGTTTTAGATGTAAAATGACAGTCGAGGGATTCGACAAATGCACCCCCACATGCTGGACCTTATGAACCCCCTTAGTCAGATGACTGCTGGAAGGAAATAATCTATCCTGGACTGATGTCTATATTTATGGTTATAGAATGTGAACCCTTTTTTTATTACCAATCTTCTGCCTCCAGATGTCGTACAACCCAAGCTGAATCATTATTTGTTTAATGAGCATAGACGTTTTTGGGTTGACACGAGCTCTGATGCTTGAAGTCCTGTCTATAGTATGATCTAAAAGTGCATTGAAATCGCGGGCCATGATGATTGGGTCAGAAGAGTCCACCAATTCGACTAATAAATCCCCTAAAGGAGATACATCGTCCTGGTTTGGGCCGTAATATCCCACTAAACTAAAGGAGTAACCTAAAACCTTAGCCCTAGACAAAAGCCATCTCCCTTCTTTATCTGAGGTGTGGCCCCCAAGCACTACTTGCGACCCTCTTTTTACTAAAATCGCCACTCCTTTTGTTACCCCAGACTGAGATGTACAGGCTACCTGGGAGATCCAATTTTGACTTTTGAAAAGATCCAAACCCTCCTTTTCTGATAAGTGGGTCTACTGTAGAATTATAATCTGAGCAGGGCAGTCTTTTAAATATTGTAGAATTGTATTTCTCCTCCCTCGTACCCTAAGACCGTTAACATTCCATAAAAGAGCTTTTATTGTCTCCCCTCTCCTCTCATCCATCTTTCCTAATGTCAAACCGGCATCGAGACAAAGAGAAAGTAATCAACGCTAAAGATACTTCAGAGGCTCTAGAGGACCTTTTTTTTTCCTGAGTGCCCCTCCTCAGAAACGTGCGTGGTGCGGTTAATTATAATATAGTGGGTAAATTCCGACCTAATTGAGTTTGCCTTAAGACTATAATTATGTATAAGATAATGTGTATTTTTCCCCTCTCTTTCTTGGTTTTCCCTTTATTCATTCATTATAATTTAACACTTAAGAGAATATTGCACCCTAAATAACTAGTTTCACAGAGGAAAGAAAATGAGATTTTTTTTCTTTTCTTTTCTTTTCATCTTCTCCTGCGCACTATGGTACTGTCACAACATTCCAAACTAAAGGACCTAACAGCCTGTTTGAAGGCTTTTAATGAAGTCATCTATCTTATCAACAGAGTAAAATATATGCATCTTATTGTTCAGCATGACCTTCATATTAGCAGGAAATCTTAACTGAACAGTGGCACCCAGGCGTTTTAAGCTGTCAATCCTTTGTCCCATCTCCCACTGCCTATTAGAAGTAGTGACTGAGACGTCCGATCTTATCTCGTATCTTACGTCATCTGCCTCAATTGACTTCATCCCCAGGGCTTTGGAAAGGATTTTTTTCTTTCAATGAGAAGGTTAAAAAATGTATTAGGATTTTTCTAGGCTTAGACCTGTTTGTGTTCATTCTGAACGGATCTCTATGGACACGTTGTATATCTTTCGCCAATTCCTCTTCTGACTCGTCCAGCTGGAGCTTGTCTTTCATAAGCTTAACATCAAACAAATTGATGTTATCCCCTTCTTTACCTTCAGGCACCCTCGGAATTTTAAGATTGTTGCGTCTCTGGAAATTTTCTAACCTTTCAACTCTATCCAAACTCTCTTTTTCTACCGTCCTTAGTTAAGGAATTTCAACACAATTTGCCTGCACTGTCTCCTTAAGTTCTTTGACCTCCTCCTCTAATGTTGTTGTTCTACTACTGAGGTCATCTATTTTCCTTTCCATAACTTCGAAAGCCTTTTTTATCTCCAGCTGGTTAGATTCGGATATCTCAAATCTGTTCTTAATCTCAGCTGACAAGACAGCTAAAAGAGCTCCAACTGAAGGATCATCTTTATCTGAAAGCTTAGGGGTTAGGTCAGGATGGCTTCCAGAATTAAGACCTGTACTCTCTAGTTTATTGCCAGAGTTTGCTTCTGACACCCCTGACTTGTGTTCCGCCTCAACTGAGTTTTCTAGGGAGGCTGGGGATTGATGGGAGGCAAGCTGTCTTGCGGCATCAGTCTCTAGGTGCTTTTTTGAGCCTGCCATTGTTTTTTCGCCCAAAGTCAATACCTTTGGCAGGACTCTAAAATAGGTTTTGAGAGAAGGTGTGATTTTTACTTTTGGAGCCTGCAATTTTGTGGGTGCTCTGTAGGGATTTCCTGTGTCTAGGTTTTAGAACAGAGGGTTTATCAATTGTGGAATGTGGGACTTCAGGGACCCCAGCTCCTGTTTCTTTCTCTGCTGTCTCCTCTTTACACTCTATTTTCCCTTATTCGCCCCTCTCGCTCCCCTCGTTCTGATTTATTTCCTTGTCCCCTATCTCCTTCGTCTCGCCCTTGACACCCCTCTGCCTCCTCTCTTGTCCGGCGTAGGGCTCTCTGTAGTTCACAGGCTCAACTTCGCAGTCTCCCCGCCCCACCCCCAGCTTGCTCCTTTACCAAACGATTCCACTAAACTCCAGAGAGCATATCTGGATACCTTCTCTGCTGGTGCACCACCCAAAGGTGTCTTCCTCCTACCTCTCTTGACTTATGTATTCAATGTATTCGATGATTTCCTTTGTAAAGTCCCAGAGTCTTCCTCCTCACTGGCGCAAGGTTTCAGGAGGCTGCCTTTCCCCCGAGCATCAACCCCCTATGAGGCAGCAGCACTGGTCCCCCTTCGAAAACAACCCCCTTTACCTCCTCCCCCTCGAAAGGAGATCTTTGCCGCTACTCCTCTCCCTTTTCGGAGCTCCAGGGCCGCTTTATGCCACACCCGTTCCGACACCGTGATTTGCTTCACGGAGTGTCTTCAACCCTCGACGCGCCTGCAGCGATTCCCCACCGGGCTGCCTTTCACCATCTCCTCCTGCGCACAGCACCTCCCGCTGCACGACACTAAACCCCGAGCAGCACTGCGCGCCGATCCCAGCACGCCACGGGTCGGCAGCCAAGGGTCAGAGAGTCAGCCAAGAGCATGGGGCCAAAGCAAGATGACGGGGTAAACCGCGCAGCTTATTACAAGTGACTAAACATCCAAGAAAAGAAAAAGAATCCATCAGAAACACTTGTTTGTTATACGGGCATACTCAGCATTTTTGTAGCCTCATATTACAGTTCTTTGAAACACCACGGACGATCGGGGAGCTCATTCGCGACCCGCTACACACCAGCCGCCATGTTTCCTCCGCCTTTGCCAATTCAACTGCAACCTTGTATTTGCAGTGGGTGACACTTGGGAAGAAATGAAGAGACTGCAGGAAGAGGTACTAGAGGCAGAACAGCACGGCTGGGTCAGAGCGGGTTGTGTTAAGAGGGTTGATGAGATTTGGTTATCTGCAGACGGGAGACTGGTACTGCCAGATAGTTTACTGTCCCCAATGGCTAGGCATTTTCATGGGCCTGCCTATGCAGGTAGGGAAGCCATGGTTAGGTTATATCAACACAACTGGTTCAACCCTCGATTCAGATTGATGGTTGAAGGATTATGTCACAGATGTGTTGTGTGTCAGAAGATGAATGCTGGGAAAAGAACATCAGTGTCACTGAACCATATACGCTCGATCAGGAGGACTATTCAACAGGATGCAGTTGGACGTCTGCTTGATGCCTGTGTGCAACAGGTTGAGATATGTCTGTGATTGTGTGTGTTTTCTCACGTTGGGTTGAAGCTTAACCAACCCTGAGAAATGACTGCCCCAATGTAGCTAAGTTGTTGTTGTGGGAACTGATCCCCAGGATTGGTTTCCTGACTCTGCTGGAGTCAGACCAAGGAACTCATTTTAATAATTAGATCCTGAGAATGTTGTGCGCAGCATAACAAATGGAACAAAGACTGCACTATAGCTATTGACATGAGGCTTCTAGATTAATTAATTAGGTCAATGGTAAGCTGAAATCCAAGCTGGCCAAAGTGTGTGCATTGACATCTGTGAAATGGCCAGAGCGTTTGCCTTTAGTAGGGTTGAGTCTTTGCAACACTCCTGATTGGAGCACAGACTGTCTCCCCATGAACTCTTCATTAGTTGAGCCAAGAGACTGCATGCAGTGCCTGCTAATTCACTTGTAATCATTACAGATGATATGATTCTTGTTTATTGCACGGGACTGGCGGCTGTGGTATGTTCTGTGTCACCAAAGGTTGGAGCTGCCACTTTCCTCCAGCACCAGGACCAATGCCTCAATCACAGTCCTGGGTACTGGGTCTTGGTGAAAAAGTATGTTCAGAAAATGTGCCTGGAACCTCCATGGTGTAGTCCCTTTCAAGTCATTCAGGTAACAATTACTGCTGTTAAACACCAAAATACCCTGAAGGTGTTGTAAGATGGACATGTTCTTTATTGTGAAAGAGAAAAAGAATAAGGATACCATTTTAATCTAAAAAAATGTAACCTTGGTGGAGAAAGATAAATGACTTGTGAATGGCACACGTTTTAAAGCAGGGTTTGAAGGTCAGATTAAACATTGGAGCACTTTATTTAACTGAGAAATCTCAAAAACGTATGATGAAGATCTCGGTAATCAGTATGTGGGGCGACAGAATCGAAAGATCACTGTGCCAAGCGAATAAAACAGAGAGAAAATGCACTCGTTTTTACAAGGCAGCGCAGTAGCTCACATGAACACAGAAATCTTACAAACTGAATTGTCTCTTAGGGCTAACAAAAAGAAAGTTTGAAAAAACAGGT
Source organism: Lissotriton vulgaris (assembly GCF_964263255.1). Lineage (NCBI taxonomy): Eukaryota > Metazoa > Chordata > Amphibia > Caudata > Salamandridae > Lissotriton > Lissotriton vulgaris. The sequence goes on from NC_141693.1 coordinate 785,078,361, forward strand.
TTCACATTGTAGGCAAGCGAATATTAGGAACTGCCATAGGCGAGCAAGGCCAAGTAACTCTTTTGTGGGTGTCTAGACACCAAATGTTGGAGGAACAACGAATAAATGCAGCGGTCAAATACATTTTAAATATTCTTGGCTATCCAAATGTTGTCTAAGAGAAAACAGTTGTGCTAACAGGGAAGTATTGCCTCTTTGATAGAAACAGACTCAACATAATTAAGTTTTTTTCAGCATGTTAAACAGGCACATTTTTTAAAGAAATAAAACAGACATTCAGCCTTGTCCTGGTAAATGTCTGAGACTTCTCATAGAGTGATCAGCAAGGATCCCTGGTTCATGAGTATAATGGAACACAGCAAATAATCTCCTCAATTCAAGCATGGGATTGACCATGAAATCTATACTACTATTATAAAGAGAGAACTGTGTCCTTTGAGCCAGGTAAACTGAAAAAGTACACCACCAATCGCAACACCCAATACAGCGTTGGAAAGGGGAGGTCCAGGAGATGGACATAGGCTATATAAAAATTTTAAAAAACGTAATTAAAAAAATTTACCATAAAATAAAAAGTAGTCCCTTGAAAGTAGCGCCGGCCGCGAAGTGCGTCATGACATCAGGAGCGAGGGGAGGAGCGGCGTACGCTGACGTCCGAGCATTGATTGCAAAGAGCGGAGACTGGAGGACTGGTGAGACGTGATTGGAGCAACCGACGCTGACGTCCGAGCATTGATTGCAAAGAGCGGAGACTGGAGGACTGGTGAGATGTGATTGGAGCAACCGAGAGGCAAAGAAAGGGGGACCCGATAAACGAGAGACGTGTGGCGAGTAGCAGAGAGGGTCAGGAAAGGGGTCACTCACTTGTGTGATAGTCACAAGGCAACAGCGCTAGGAAGGGGCGGAGTGACGTGATGCTGAGGCGGCCAGGGAGCAGGTATTGAGGTACAAAGACCGAGCGCACGGGAAGGAGTGCTGTGACACGGTGTAGTAGATGCTGCGTGGGAAGGGAACAGGTGACAAGGTGTAGTAGATGCCGCGTGGAAGGGGTGCTGTGACAAGGTGTACTAGATGCCGCGTGGGAAGGGAACAGGTATGATGTATACAGCCAGCTGGAGCGCAAGGGATATGGCAGAAGGCTTGAGAGGGCTGGTATGCGTAGAGAGAACCAAATAGCGGCTTTCGCAGTACGATCATCCTTCAGCACGGTCAGAAAGTCATTGAGCAAACTAACAAGAGTGGATATGATGCAGATAAGAATGCTGCCCTAGCATCTAAAAAGGTGACCAGGAGGTGGAAAGTGGGCTCCTATGCAAACCCAAAACATGGTCTGAAAGAAAAGGTTTAAATACACCCAGAGCCTAACCGATCCCTTTTTCTACGTGCAGGCGGGGGCTCTGAAGCCTAATTGCTCCCGTACAACGTCGGGACGGGCTGCTAGTGTAGTATAAATGTTGACATTACAAATGAAATTTCAAGATATGTGACCTAATTCTGCAAGACGGTAAATGCGGGCACATAATTGCCATCAAATATAGGGTTGGTGGATATTGGGACGGAAAAGTCATCTTCATGGTAACAGACGTTCAAGTTCAAGTTTATTTTGTTAGCATAGTTAATTAAAACCATTGCAACACAAATTTCAAAATTCCTTAAAACTTCATTATAAAACACTTATAATAGGTCATGAAATAGGAAATTGATTTGCATTAAGAAGAAACTCAGCAAAGCTGGATAGAACACGTCTTTACACTATCTGCAGGACAGTTCTGGTCTCTGTGTTAAAAAGCTCTAGTCATGTTTAGCCATATACTGTGCATTTAGTCCTACTTTCCATCTGCTGCTCGGCCTGCGTCAGTAATATTTTCCACCAGTTTTGGCATTCTCTGTTCAGCCACTCTCAAGAATTTCACAAATCTGCAGTTTAGTTGCGTATTGGATGGATTCAGATAGGCAGGCACCGCTTGCCTTCTGGTGCCAATCCCTCTTTGCTTAAATTGATCTTTAAGAAGCAATTGGCGTGCTTTTTGCAGGTCATCACATAGACAGGTTACGTGAAAGATGTCGCCAATGTTAGAGTTACATAGCCTGCAGGTCTCATTGCCGTCTTTCCTCAGCCATGGTGGGAAATGCGCTGTGCATGGCAGAATCCCTAGTCTGTACTTTAAAAAGTTCCTTTTTTATGGCTTTGGGGTACCCCTGGTTGAAGTATGTTTGTGCCCTTAGTGATTTATAGGAGTTTAAAGTCATCCATGCATGTGATCTTTTTGAGAATAAAGCCTTATCCTCCAAAGAGGAGAGTGATTTGACATTTTTCCAGACTATTTTTTTGAAGTTGTTATGCCCAAGTTGTTTGTCCCAGAGCTCTGAGAGTTTGGTGACCTCCAAGGCTGACTGAAGGTAATTTCTTGCCTCTGAAGCATCCCTGCTTTGTATGTCACTCCATAGCAGAGAGTTTAGTGTATTTGTGGTAGCGCTTCTTAGTTTATGGCAGCAAATGATGTATGCTCCGTGCCTGGATAGATCTTGTTTTTGTAGGCCGAACCCCAATCTTATTTGAGCTGGAGATGTGTAAGTCGGGAGCGAGAACATTGTTCTGTAGGCCTTGACCTGTATGCTGTCCAGGTCCTAGGAGTCCCTTCCCCGCATTGCCTCGTTGCCATAGGTGATCGAGGGAAGCAGTTTTGCCTGGATTACCTTTAGAAACGGGGTCATGGTCAGACCCATCAGTTAGGTTGCCAGATTTTTCATCGTCAAGGCAATCAGTGAGCCTTCTTTATCAAATATGACTCCCAAGTATTTATACTCGCAAGCTGGGTCAATTTTTATGCCACAGAGAAGCCAGCTCTTCTGTTGTTTTTTGTTGGTGTTAATTGACATTGTGCGTGTCTTGCTGAGATTTATTTTTAAGTTGTTTTCTTTAGCGTACTTCTGCATTTCAGTAAGGCGTCATTGGAGGTGTGACTGAGTAGCACTACATCGTCTGCATACAAACGGTTGCTCAAGGTATTTCCTCCTATCGTTGGGGAATGCGAATTGCAGGCATCAAGCGCTTTCGATAGGTCTGCCATAAAGAGATTGAACAAGGTTGGCGCAAGCACGCACCCTTGTTTCAAGCCTTTAGTAGTTGGTACTTTTGAGGACAGGTGGGTCCGATTCCTAATTTCACCTGCACCCAGGTGTCTGTGTGGAGGAGCATCAACATATTTAGGGTCGACTGTGGTAGGCCCCATTGCGCTAGTTTTCCCCAAAGTCTGCATCTCTTGATGTTATCAAATGCGGCGCTGAAGTCGATATAGCACAGATGTAAGGGAATCTTAGATGATTTTGCTGCATCGATAATTAATAACATGGCGAGAATGTTTGTTGATGTTCCAGTCGTTTTTCTAAAGCATGTCTGATTCAGAGGTATTATCAGATTTGACTCAGCCCAAAGTGTAAGCTCCTCTAATATATTGCTGGCAAAATATTTTGCCTCGTTGTCAATAAGGGCTACTAAGCGATAGCTGTTTGGTTAAGCCTTGTCTCCCTTTTTGTGGATTGGGACAATCGTCGAACCCTTCCAAGATTCTGGAATTCTGTTTAGTTATCTGATTTCCAAGAATAGAGGTTGCATAATTTCAGACCACTCTTTGGGGCATATTAACAAGATGTGCGTTAAAAAACGCACATCGCACATTTCACTATCGCCAGATTTTTTTGCCACGTTAGCGCGTTATTATCAACCTCGCAATACATAGGCGATAGTAAATCCTGCGATAGCCGGCGATAGTGAACATTAGCGCGTGAAAACAAGCTTTGTTTTCACTCGCTAATGTGTGCCTTGAAAATATGGGGGGTAGATTCAGCTTTATGATTCACACCCCCATGTTATCAATGCCTAACGCCTGGTCAGAGCAGGCGTTGGGAGACCTGCGATAAACAACTTTATCGCACGTCTTTTCCACCCAACGCCTGCCTTGGTGATAGGGTGTTCCCACCTCCAACCACATTTTACATGTGGTTGGACGTGGAAAACGCCCACTTTGCATGTCATTAGCGATGTTTCTTGCTGACATGCAAAGTGGGCTTGAGGCAGGCTTTGCAATGCCCTTGTTAATAGGGCGCTGGAAGTATCGCCGCTTTCTTGGCGAATTGTGCTGAGAAAGCGGTGATACTTCAGCTTGTTAATATGCCCCTTTGTTCTTTGCTTTATAGAGGGCAGGTGGTATGCCATTTGGGCCCGGCGCGCCTTCTTTCCTGCCTTTTGCTATCTGTTTTTTGATTAAGTCTGACTGCTGGCACCTCGATTACTCTGAGTGGAAGATGTTTATGCCTAGAAAGTCCTGTCCCCGTGTCTCTAGCATACACGTTTTCCGATTTCTCTCTGGGATCTTACTGGTCCCCATTTGAGCTCCTGTGTGCTCTTTGTCATCGTTGAAGTGGCTGGAGAGAGATTTTATCCAGATTTCTTCAGTGATCCTATTTCTTTGTGCTGCGGACGCATGAAGCCATTTACTGTTTCCCTGAAATGGGCACTGTTGTTTCTGTTGATGTTGTGTAGAAGTTTGGCCCATGCTTCATTTTCACCCTCTCTCTTGATGTTCCATTTTAATCGTTTTAGCGCTGCTCTTTGACGTTTCAGCACTGCTCGTAAGCTGGTGTTTTTAAGAGCTTTTCTCAGTTTGGGTAGGGTCGAGTTTACTGATCTCTTGAGGTTCCTTAGTTGAACTCTCTGTTCTTTATTTAGATTGTGTTTACTGGCCTCTGTACGAAGGTTGTTTTTTGAGAGATGGTTAACTGCGAGCTTTTTTAGCAATGTTGCAGTAAAGTGAGCCCAGTAAGTGATGTGCCCGGCTGCAGTCAATGCTTGGGTGACGAAAAGTTGAAGTGCAGTTTCGGCTTGAAGGTTTGTGTTAGCAATCGCGCATTTGATCCTCTTTTGGTTCAAAGAGTGAATCGGCCCCATTGTTGTGTCTGGCCTGGTTGAGATAGGCGTGTTTGATATTATGTGACATTCCTGGGGGCGATGGTCGCTATCACCCTTATCGCCCATACTGAACCCCGAGATGTGAGGAAACAGCGCAAGGCTTGCGAACGTGTAATCCAATATGGAGCTTGTTCTTGTCGAGTAAAAGGAATTGACTGGAGGAGAGTCTGCCGGAAATATCCCATTCAGTGCCCGGAGATTTTGGTGTTCTAAGTCGTTAAGAAAGCAACTATTACGGCGTTTCTCCTGTCTGAGAGGATGCTTTGCAATGGGATATTATGAGTTCTGTTTAGAGCCAATACCTCCTCTTCTTCTGCCTTGCTCATTAGGTCTTGATTTAGGTCCCCTGTCAGAAGGAAGTGTGGATTTTCCAATCGGTTGGTGTACTCAGCCAGTTTGTGAATAATTTAAATTGAGTCTTTCACTTTATTTTTTGGATGTACATATGAGTTAATTATGCATACCTCCTCCTCTTTCCCGTCAAGGACAATTCTTATTTTAACTGCTAGTGTTGTATTTGAAGTTGAATCCATAATGGTTGCTGACGCTATTGTTGTGGTGGAGACATAGGTAGCTAATCCACCTGAGTGATGGCCGAACCTGCTGGTCCTTGCGGCTGGTGTGGCAAAGCATATGTAGCCCTTAATGTGCTGCGGGTCCTTGAGCCAAGTTTCTTGGAGTGTTATTATGTCGAAAAGGGAGACGTAATCCAGAAAATCTGGGTCGTTTATTTTTGTAATTAGTCCGTTAATGTTCCAAGAACATTAGCCTAGGATTGGTTCCCTTCCCCCACTACGATCTCTATCTTGGGGGTAGAGTCTGTCCTCTTCGGAGCGTGTTATGATGGTACGGGACAGTGTTTCCCTTATTGGGCCTTGAAGTGGCTCAGCTGCTGCCACCGACCGTAAGTCTGGTCGATCCCATTGGCTGATTATGCTCCTTTTTGGTGAGCTGCCCCGGGCGCCTCTAAGTACACTGATAGGGTGTGCCTGGTATGCCTTTGATGCTAAGCTCAGCATACTCTGAAATGGTAACGGGTAGGCTGGTTTTTGAAAGGGGGCAATGCTGATGCCCCAGGTGTAGAATAACTCCTGTTCTGCTAGGATTGATTCTGCTGTTGCTTGAAGTCCAGGTTGTCTTAGTTGCCTCTGAGCTTTGAGGATTGACTGCAGATAAAAATTCTACGGAGACTTATGCCCACATGCATCAAACTCCCGTTTTGCGATTCCAAATTTGCGATTTTTACCGAATCGCAAATATGGAATCGCAAAACGGGATGCATCATTGAAAGTGGATAATATTTGCGATTCGGTAAAAATCGCAATTTTTACCGAATCGCAAATATTATGCGAATTCAAATGTGCGATTTCGCATTTTTCATTGATTCCTATGGGCCAAAAGGCCCATAGGAATCAATGGTAATTGCGAATTCGCAAATTGGAATTCGCAAAATGTTGATGCATTCCATGGGTGCAGGGGGGGGGTCCAAAATGTATTTTGAAATGGATGTTTCACACACACATGTCCTAAGGACATGTGTGTCTGTAACATGAAAGTGTTTAAAATGCTAATTTGAGCTTTTTAAACATTTTTCGCAAATTACCACGAGATTCAACCTCGTGGTAATTTGCACTTGCAATCTTCAAGATCGCAATTTTTTAAAACAATGATGCATTGCATTTAAGGAATCGCAAAATTGCGATTCCTTAAATGCAATCACATTTTACAAAATCGCAAAATTAGCGATTTTCAACAAAAATCAATGATGCATCCCAAAAAGCATTTTTGGAATCGCAAACGGCCGATTTTAAGGAATCGCACCGTTTGCGACTCCAAAAATGCTTGATGCATGTGGGCATAAGTCCTTTGAACTTGTACCCTCTAGCTTTGGAATGAATTTCATTAGTCTGAGGATGTTGCCGCGATTTAACAGGTCCTGTTGTCCCTTTGACGTGTATTCAGGGTGGAAAACCAGGATCTCTGTTGGCTGACAACTGTTTTCAGGTTTTTGTTGTTTCGTTGGTAATGAGTGTATTGTGGCCGTTAGATCTTTGTATGATTTTTCTTCCTTACTATCCAGGCGCTTGCTTGCACCAGATGCTAAGGGGATCTTTGTATTTGATATTGTTGTTGTGTGTTTTAGAGGAGTTTGTTTTGGTTCTATCCCCTTGTCGTATGGTCATTTTGCTAATGGGTTCGCCGTTGGTCTGGACATAGTGTGTGTGCTCCTAGTTTTGGTCTCTCTTGGCAGTGCTTCCTGGTTTGGCCCTATAGTTGGACCAATGATTTCTCTTCTGTCCCCTATGTAGGGATTTGAAGTTGAGGATATTTGCTTAATTTCACATGAGCTTATTGTCTGTGAATTGCACGTCTGACCTCCTGCTTGCCCTGAAGAGGTAGATTAATTAGTTGGGGATCTTGGATCTCTCCTTAGAATTTGACAGTGTTGCCCCTGGCTGGTCTTTCCGCTGTCAGCTTTTGGAGGCGAGCAGTTCTTCAGTGTTTCTAGTTTGTGTCCTTCGTTTTGTTTAGTTTTTATCTCTTATTGATGAGATTTGAACCTTTAATTCGTCATGATCTGTGCTTCTTCTATTTAATTTTTGTTGTTGTTCGGGAGTGTTTGATACCAGGTTTGCCTGATGTGTTTGCTCTGCATCACTGGCGTCTGTTACGTGTTTTTCCTGAGAGCCTGTAAAAATGGAAAAATATTTTGTTGTATTTGTTTATACTTTTCGGTTACGCATTTCTTTTTTTGTTGACGACGTTGTTTGGCATTGAGTTTTTGCAGATTCCCGTTTTCAATTTGTGCTGTCTTGTCATTATGGGCCTCGAGGTTGACCTTTGAGCCTTTTGCCGGATTTTTTCCTGCGAGGTGTCCCCTCTTCGCTTTCGATGGAGCCCAAATCTTTTGTTGCATTTTCAGACGTGCATCTAAATGTACTGTTGTCTGGATCCCTAATACAGATTTTTGTTGTCATAGGCAAACACGGATCGTGCTTGTGAGCTATTACATAGGCCTGCCCCATGGATTGCGGTCTTGTTGGACCGGAAAATGGCACCCAAAGCTGTGCGCTTTTAAATAGTGAAAGTTACCGCCTTCTCCAGGAGTTAAGCTGCATGGGCGCTGGAATGGCAGTTGCATACTATGTAGTGATTAGTAGGAGTAAATAGGTCCTTTCTAACCTGTGCCACTGGAGTGAGGCCTAGAGGCTCACTTACTTTCTAAAGCTCCGTTGCTGTGTGCTTAACTGACCCCTTGGCCTAAATTGGTTGGATGTGAAGTGCTGCGCGTGCACAGGAGTGGTGACTCTGAGCAGGATGCATGATTGTCTGAAAATGGGACAATACAGGGATGGGGCACTGCTATGCAATAATTGCATGGTGAGTGCATGTCTTGGGTGTTGTGTACCTGTGAAGAGAACAGTAAATGAAGAATTTACAGGTGTGCAGTGGATGCAGGGTGAGTGCATGTACTGGGTGTATGTGTACCTGAGATGAGTACAGTCCATGAAGGATATAGTGTGTTGCAGCATGCGCATGGTGAATGAGTATACTTGTGTGTATGTGTGCCTGCAAGTGGCACAATACAGAAAGGATACAGTGATGTTGCTGTGCATAGCATGCAAATGATGTGCGCTTAGTGTATGTGTGACTGTACTGGCACAATAAATGAAGGTATCAGTGCAGGACAGTGTGTGTGTTGTAAATGTGCACTGAGTGCAAGTGTGCCTGTAATGGTACACTGCATAGAGCACCCTGGGTTCCATGTTGGGAGACCCAGGCCTGCATGGTGAAGACATGAGGAGGTAGAGACCCCCTCCCCCCAGACAGATTTGTGTATTGCTGAATTCCTGTGAGCTGGATGGGACACTGGAAAGGGGAGAGCGAGGCTCCCCATCGTGTACACTTCAAAGTGAGCTCTTTGATTCAGTTAGTGATCACAAGGAAGGGGCCTGGAACACATTCAGGAAGGAAATGGAGCTGATAAGGGAATCATAAAGAGTAGGGATGGAGCCTAAGATTAACCTTTTGATGCACATATGGCAGTGACTGACATCGGAGACATCCCAGCCATCCTAGCTGTGACAGACAGCTTTTCAAGAGCAATAGGAAGTAGAGGAGTAATGTACTTTAAAAGAAGAAGAACCCACACATCAAACTTCAATGATCCAGACCCTAAATCCAATTTGGTGTCTTTAAATGGACTATAAGAAGGAGAGTTTGAGAGCCCAAACATTGTCAGCTGCCAAACAACCACTCAGGTTCTGTGAAGAGGGGATTCTTAGAAAGACTTCTTTCTGTGACCAGGACTGAGGACCAAGTTCTGCTAGTTTCCCTTAAGGGGAGGAGACATCACCTAGGGAAACCAAGACCACCCGCCATGGAGCAGCAGTGCCTGTTGGAAGGGTTATTGCCTGTGGGCAGAACTGAGTCGGCAACCCCTGTATACCAGGAGAGGGATGCCGTGAAGATAGCCATGGATAGGATTGAAGTGCAGTAAAGGTGGAAGCCTATACAACACTGTTGCTTCTACTCCATACCCTAGGAGAGGCCACTGTGGTAAGGGCAGAAGCCTTGCATGGCAGTAAAGGCGGAAGCCTGTGTGTGACACTGTTGCGGTAACCCTGAATGCCAGGAGAGGCCACTGTGCAAAATACTGCCATGCGGTAAGGGCCAAAGCCTTGCATGGCAGTTGAGTGGTAACCCAGGGAGTACTTGCGCCGTGTTCATCAGGCCGGAGCCCGTAAACAGTGAACAGTGTGGACCATAGGTCACCGAGAGCAATGAGGATTGTGACTGACCCTACCCCTTAGAATGAGTGAGGATGCCGTGGGAGCATTGCCACCCAGCTCGGGATGGAGGTCAGGAGCATCGGAATCACACACACCCTTTCGAGAGTGTGGAAGCATCCCACAGGAAGACTGCAGAAAAACCTTAGATCTCTGCCAGATCGCGAGGGAGAGAGAGAGAGAGATCCTGCGTCTGCCAAGTGCAGCCCCTGAGTCCACACACAACCGACTCACTCGAATGGGACTGGATTTGCTGTGTGCACCTACGGACAGGGCACACTACAAGACTCTGCACACTTCCTTCCTGTCAGAGCTGGTAAGATTTGTTTTGGGCCTACTGACCCTGGAGTGAACTTGCTGCTGAAAGCGCTACAGAGCGCTAAGACATGTTCAATTTAATTTTAAGAGCTAGAGTGGACTCTTGAGAATCAGACTGCTAGTTGAGTATTCCCAGGATGTAGCCTATCTATGATAGCTAATACTAGTTATGTCAGGTGACCAAATCCTTACTATGGGGCCCATTAGGATCGCGGACGGACTTGCGTCCGTCCGCAACCCCAGAGTAGGAGGGAACCTCCGCATGGCCTGCGGAGTTCCCTCCTGTGCAATTAGGAGGTGACCGCCACCCTGGCGGTCACATCCTCTATTTTTACCATTGCGGCGGGTGCGGCTTCAGGCTGCATCCGCCGCAATGGTAAAAATGCACACATTGCATTTGTATGCAGAAAGCAGCAGGCACCGTGTGGTGCCTGCCGATATCTGCATACAAATGCAGGGGGGTACCATAGGTACCACCCATGTACACCCCCACCCCTTCTTCACCCAGGGGCCCCGCAACGGGCCCCTGCAGTGAAGTTCCACATGCTTTTCCACGGCAGAAAACCCGCCGCGGAAAAGCATGTTTTGAAACCCATCCTAATATGGCTGGCGGTGTCTGAGAGACACCGCCACCATATTAGAGCTTTTCCGCCGCGGTTGTAAGCCAACCGCGGCGGAAAAGCTGCGGACTGAAACCGGGACCCACCAGCCATCCTAATGTGGTGGTGGGTCTTTGGTGGGTCCGCAGCGGATTTTCCGCATCCTCCGGGCCGGCGGTGGCTTCCGCCGGCCAAGAGGATGCAGAAAATCTGCTATCCTAATAAGCCCCTATGTTCGATCAGGACATGACTACACTATCATATATGCTTGGAGACATCCTAGGCTAACTATCCTGACAGCTATCACGTTCACATGTCCAAACATTTCAGGAGATGGATTTGTAGTAGTGTTTTTCTAGGGTTATAATTTTCATGGAAAAATAACTTTTTTTATTTACTGATGATTTTTATGTTGAATCCAATACGCAAATGCTGATATGAAATGCTTGCAACCGAAGCAACCGAATAGAAATGTGTTTTTTGTACAATTTATTGGAGCCACATTTTTATGAAAACTCCATTTTCGATAAAATAGATGCTGCTGCTCTGGCATTCACTCTCTTGTATGTACCAGGTACCCTCTCCCATTAGGTTCTCTCTTCATGAAGCTCTGCAGAACGAAGATAAGCTGGGTCATTGATTTTGCAAAAGTACTCTAAATGAATTTTCTAGTTCCTAATTGCTGCATGTTTCAAGATCCTTCCGCTGTAATTCAGATGCTTGGCATATTACGAATAACCATTGTTGAAATGTTGCATACTATTTTGAACATCTCCAGATGGAATTATAGATGGAAAATCTTAGTTGCTTTCTTAGAATGGATTAGTGCTTAGAAAGTTAAAAGTGACATGAAACATTTTGATTTACCAAGAATGTAGTTTCTTGTGATCATGCCACAATGAATGTGCATTTCTTCTAATTTGTTGGTTGAAAATTGTGTATAAGAACTCCTTGATTTTGAGAATGAGCCAGAGATTTTCCAAAGACCCTCATTTTCTGATAGGGATGTGGTCCAATTTTCTTATGATTTTTCAGCTCATTTGGGACTTAGAATTTTTCTTATTTAATTACTCTGTTCAACTTTGCTTTTGAACCTTCATGGCATTTGTTCCGTACTGTTTGATTTTTGAAACATTTCTGTAATTAAACCCTTTAACTTTTTTATTGATCTAGAACTCAGCTATTGAGTGGTCTTTATGATTTTTCTGCTACTCTACTAGATTGATGTTAGGGAGGGTACCTTTAGCACACGATCAACCTGCAGCGAAAACATCTGAGATAAATTGTGATGATCTGAAACCTTGGGGTGTCTAGATTATTAGGGTACTACTTTCCACTTCAACAGCATCATGTACTAAAACCTACCTTAGGATGGATGACTCAAAGGTATTTTCTAATGAAACTAGAGTATTTGGATATTCCTTACTCCAAAATAAGTCTGCACCAAAATTTGCTGCTGTAGTTCAAGTAAGCCAACAAAAGACTACAGGCTTTGTGGCGTAGCCTTTCTGCTTGGAAGCCAACACATTCAAGGTGGGAAGTCTGCGTGAATGAAATACAAGCTTGGTCTGTTCCACAAGTCTCTGGAAAAGTGCGGCACACCAGGGCCTACATATCAGCTTCACTTCGGAGGGCCTCCCGAGATGCTCCAGAACGGTCTAAAACATTTGGCGTCTTTCCTGGAAGGCATTATCTGGCCTATTACATTTTGCCATCGTGCATTATCTCTCTCATACTTACTATGCATTTGACCTGCAAAAGTCCGCATTCGAGAAGTATGGAAACCCACCAGGATACCCTTGGATGTGAGACGCTCTACAAATACACATCACATTACGTGGGCACCCACCATTAGGTTAATTTAGAAGGCATTTTTAAAGAATGAGTCTCACCTTATAGGCCATTTAAGGCTGTACAAATAGGAGAGGGACAGTTGTTAAGAAAGATGTAGCCTTGCGGTTAGAGCTGTCGACCTCGAAGCTGGGGAACCGGGTTCGAGTCACGTCAATGACGCTTCACATCCTGTGATTCTGGGCAAAACACTTGGGCCTAGATGTATCAAGATTCCATTTTGCGAATCTTAAATAGCGATTTTTTGCGAATCGCTATTTAGAATTCGCAAAATGGAATGTATGTAAAAAATTGCATTTTTTTTGCGATTCCTTATTTATCTTTATTTGCGAATTCGCATTTTGGGAATTCGCAAATAAGGAATAATTCCCCATGCATTCCTATGGGCCAGGAGGCCCATAGGAATGATTGTGCAGTAATTCTCAAATTGCGAATTCGCAATTTGCTAATCGCAATTTGAGAATTATTTCAAGGGTGCAGGGGTGTCTCATGGACACCCTTCTGCACCCCTGAAACTTACATGTGTGTGCATATGGCACACATACATGCCCTATGGGTATGTATGTGTGTCACATGCCACCTTCAAAATAGTCATATTTTGTTTTTTAAAAGGGTTTCGCAAATTAACACGAACCTCAAATTGGTGTTAATTTGCGATTCCTTAACCCGAATTCGCAATTTTAAAAAGTTTCATACATGCCATTTAAGGAATTGCAAAATTGCGATTCCTTAAATGCATAAGCAAAATAAGGAATCGCAATTTTTTGCGATTCCTTATTTTGCTAATTTCTGATACATCCCAAAAGATGCTAAATGTCTGTTTGCGATTCCTTAAGGCCGAAATTCTGCGAATTTCGGCCCTAACGAATCGCAAAAGGCTTGATACATCTAGGCCTTAATCTCCCAGTGCCTAACAAAAATGAATGTGTTCGTCGGTAACAACTGGTGCCCATGTAAAGCGCTCTGATACTTGATATCTCGGGTCTAGTTCGCGCTATATAAAACTCAACAAAAAAAGAAAGATGATTCCTTGAAGTCAGCACATCAACATATTCATATTTTTGTAGCACAGCAGATGAGTGCTCGGTTTAGACTGTTTGTCCTTTTCTCACAAGATGCCAAAGCAGAGGCAAGAAGACTCCTTCTTTACCCTGTAATGCTATTGGTTCTTATCATGATCATCATCTACTTTAAGTGTATCTTCCTCTTCTGAAGTGTCTGAAACAAGCAGCTCTAAGATGCCCAGTGCAAACCCAAATCACAGGTGCTACAGCACCTCTACTGACATGGTAGTATGTGTAGCAGTCAAAATGGCTTCAGTCGTGCCCAGGCTCATTGGTGTTCCTGCTTGTCTGCTGTTTACTCCTCTCTTTTCTTTTGCAGTTTGTCAGTGGCAGTGGTGATGGCACTGTTGCTTCCAGCTGCCATCAGTCTTGCAGTTGCAGCTGGGTCAATCCTCATAGATGTGGCTACTGGACATCCTAAAGATTGAGGGCTTTGCTCTGGTTTAATCTTCACTTTCACCTGAGGTGCTGCATTGAATGTTGTACAACACTGCAGAAAAGCTCCTACAGTACAGCCATTATGGTAGTGGCCCACGCCATGCAATGCTCTACACTTGCACCCCTCCTGTTGCTATTTCATTAGTGTGAGCTTCCTGGGACTCTATAGCCATACACAAAATGAGGACATGCTGGTGTTGTGGTGGAGGGCCCCAATGTGTGCACAATTGTGCAAGTGGGGATTTACACAATCACATTCTCAGTTTGCATGCATCATTGGGGTGAGGCAGAGACAGTTTTAGGTGTGCCAGGGATCGCGAGTGTTGAACTGGAACAGCCATGCTGAAGTGAATGTACCAGCCTCAATTCCACCAATAGCCTCTTTGTTATCCAAATCAATGAACCCATCACTTGCTCCTTCTAGAATGCAAATATTAGCTATAGTAAATTTTCAACTTCAATGTAACTATAATCTTTCCTGTTGACAGAAATTTCATTTAATGTTGACAAGTGGAACCACATGAGTACCATTCCATAGGGCCTTTCCATTCCCAGGTGACCATGCAAATATGGTAGGGCCTTGGCACCATTATCTTGTGGAAACACAATAACTTGGTATGAATTAAATAGTTGTGTTTTTTCTTCTTTGTCAATTACTCATCAAGTCACTGTTGTTTTCACCAGTTCCCCACTAAAATAGGGGATGATGTAGCTCATAGAGAAGTTTAATTTGTTTAGAATTGCTAAAGTGCACCACAGTGATATTTAGGTCATTTATTTGAGCTTACTGTGTGTCGTCTCAGTGCAAACTTAGTAAAGGTATGGAGTCCATCTCTACTTTTTTTTGCATGGTGCTCATATGATTTTAGCCTTGGAGCCTAGGCTTTTATCAGCACATAAATTGTAGGTGGTACTAACTTTATATTGTGTGCCGTAGTCTTGAGAAGAATGTTGACCCAAGCTTCTGTCCCAAACAGCTGGTGTAAACAGCATTCCTATACATCCAAAGCATATACACTTAAATTCAGACTTCAACTTTTATGCTAACATTCGTTTGATTTTGAATAATACGGTTAAGACACCTATTTCATTAAATTACCTCTTTCATTCAGAGAATTTGCCATCTCATCTACGCTTAACTGCCTCCTGACCCTTCTCTAGTTTCGAATCATTGTCTTCATTTATTTAGAGACAGCCTTTGCCCACACATCTGACATCTCCTGTAATTCTCACCTCTATCAGGCACAAGAGATTTTACATCTTGTCCATACTATATCCCATTTTAGACTGTTAAAGCCAGAAGCGATGTCCAGGATTACAATATCTATTAAATCTGGCTCCCCAGATGACCCTCGTCTGCCCTATAGATTCCATCTAACATTACACACAGTGGCACCATCAATATGCAACTCCATTAATTCTTCTTTTGATTCGAGCCTCCTTCATTCAAATGGTAAAAAGACCTGTGTCATTCCTGTGCTAAAGAAGCATTCTTTTGATAAAACTGGCATAAGTAACTGCAGACTGATTACCTTACCGCCTTTTAGTGCAAGCTTTATAAGAAATAAGTTAATGCCCATGTCACAGCACTTATTTCCAGCAATTCTCTGTTTCACCCAGCTCAGACAGGCTTTGAACTACTGGAGATCCTGGACCAAAGAGTCATGGCTCTGCTGATTCTTCTGTACTTTTCTGTAGCCTTTGAAGCTATGTCAATGACCCTCCATTGATCATTGAGTTTGGTGGTAACATCAAGCAGGCTCGCATTCACTTCCACTTAGGTCTCAAAACAGTATAGGACTGGATGCCCAAGAAATTCTTCAATCTCAACTTGGATAAAACTGAGGTCTTTTTGCTGGACGAACCATTATCAACTTGACTTCCAGCTGGTGGCCAGGCACTTTGGGCCAATGCCATCCCCCGCCCCTACCCGATTTGTGAAGAATTGTGGTGGCTGTTGAATTACCTACTCTCTTTGAAACTGCAGGTAACCAAAACCTACTCTTCTTGTATCTTTCTTTTTAGTCTTTAGGAACATGTTCATTTTGTCTCAAAAGAAGCACTAGCTAATTCTTCAGTTGGTGGCAGGTTGTGCAATGCACTGTGCAAATGCCCTTCATCTAGGACTTACAGCATGTACCCCTCACCGATTCTAACTAGTGCCATTTTTAAATCTTCCAGCTTCACACTGGTTCCACATGAACACACACATACCATTTTCAATTCTCTAAATTTGGTTTACAGAGTAAAAACCTGACTTTTGAATCCATAAATAAAAGACTTGGCCAGATTTCAATATCATAAAAATAAAAAACATATTCATTTTATCATTTCAGTGCATACGTCCATAAAACATATTACACGTAAAAAGCATGTTATTTTAGTTTTTAGAAATAGAAAGCTATAACTCTACAGCCACAACCTCCACGCTATTGTAATAATTCCATTATGACCAGTTACCAAATTGCCTCTTTGCTAATCCTGTTGGCGGACCTTCATCATTATTGTTCTCTTTATACAGTACCCGGACTAATATAATCCACCATTCTGTCTCTCCTTCTGCATCTCATCAGCCCCTCTCGTGCATCGACTTTAATATGATTCACTGTTTATTTCAATCGGCATTTTCTGCGTTTTCGATATTTTTCAATTTTAAATCCTTCAAATACGTAGTGTGAAGTTAAGATGTCAACCATGATTTACAGCATTGTTTGTCAAACAACACTTATTATATTTTACACTCCTCTTCTGCCGTAGTTTAAATCCGGTTTTGTAAATTGTCGAGACTTCTCCATTAGTGCATATGCTGCCCTGAACTACTCCAGTTTTGTTAATGCTATGTGGGCATCCCTCACTATCAACATAAACATACTGAAAGATGTCTTAAGACCTACATTTACCCTCATTATTTTCAAGGGCACGTATGCAAGACCTATGTGTAGTGCCCTAGAATCAGTTAGCATTCTAGTGCTAACTCTGTATCTACACTTAACACCCACCCACCACTGATGTCACTGGTCAGGTGACACAGCATTAATAAAAGAGGCCGAGCCCACGTGCTCTGGGCCAGTTGCACCATACCTCCAGTGTGTCCGTGTCGCAGTCTCTATTAGCATGAGGGCCTAGGGCCCATCTAAAGATCTTACAATGGCGATGAGGGTTTAGCTGTGCCCACGCGTGCCAGCTAAAAGAAACATTGAGGAAAAGGGAAGAGGAGAGCTGCCTGCATCGACAGCACACCCCTTTGAAGCGTGCCAGCCGCCGAGAGGCCCACGGGGCGTGTGTCGAGCCCCGGGCCTGGAAAGAAAGGAGAAGGTGACCGGGAGCTCACCCCGCACCTCTCAAGCCTACTGAATGCCGCTCTGCCGTGACGGTGCCCCCAAGAAGAAAAGTGCGGACCGACCGGAGCCTACCCGTGTCGGCCGCGAATGTGCCCACGTATGCTGAAGCCCTCGCGGAGCACACCCGCGGATCAAGAGTGGCCCGTTGGCCGAAGGTGAGCCCATACGTATGTGGAAATCAAAAGTGGAGCCCACCCGCAATGATCGTGACCGCGATAATGGCGGCTGCCTGCTAGCGCTGCCCGGAACTACACAAAGCGGAGCCCGCCCGCTACAAACATTGCCTATACCCCCTAAAGTGGGAGCGGTGCCAGATACTGCCCCCTTGATAAAGCAAGGCTCGCGGAGCCCACCTGCAGCCTGCATGCAGCCACCCCTGCCCCGCCGTCAGCGTCTGAGTAAAGCTGCCGTAGCAGTGGGGAAAGGAGCCCACAGCGTGAGGAGAGCTGCCGGACTATATGTGAAGTAAGCGGAGCCCACCCGCAATTAACCTAGTCTTAAGCACCGCTGTTCCCTGTGTGCGCGACGGAGGCAGAGAACGGCCCGGAGACCAGCGGACATCGACTTCCCTCCCCCGCCGCACCGCGTGAGGAAAGTGAGGCTGCGGCGGTGGGGAGCACGGAGACAACATCCAGCCTGCAGTGCAGCTGACGTTGCCCCAGAGTGTCTACAGGAGCGGTGCCAGTCCCCACGCAGCCCAAGTGGAATGAGGCATGCTGCGGAAGAACCACAGAGTGAACGGCTGACCGCTGCCACATGTCCCTAAGCAACTACATGTACAATTCACCCTGCTGCCCGGCCCAAACAACAAAAGAAAATAGATACGCCCTCACCGGCTGTAACGTGTGGCAGCCGTCAAATTTGGAGCCTGCAGCGAGGGAGAGTGCCCTGGATCTCTACAGTGCAGGCACCCCACATTTGGACGTTATGCGAGTCTAGTGATTGATCAGAAAGGAATCACTGACTGCAGCCTAGAGAAACTGCTGTCGCCACAGAACTCTCGATAGTGGAAGGCAGCAGCACTACCATCTAGTGGCCTTTTAGGAACACTGCAGTGAAGGAGAAAAGACAGTTTACAGATAATCCCACAGCCCAGGCAAGATTACGTGGCACACACAAGCGACGCCTAGAGACTGATGAAGAACCATCTGCTGGCAGGTGGCTACTCCCAAGAAGAGATGAACGCGCCACAAAGCACAAGGAAGGTTTGCAGCAAAAGAATACGAAGGGCAGAAACCTGCCCGCCGTCACGCCCAAAGAAGTATACAAGCCATCACACTTCCGAGGAAGAGAAAGGTAATGGTGCAGGAGTGCGCCAGAAGCACAAAAGAACACAAAGCACACCCCAGGAACAGGAAGATACAAGGATCATAACCACCAACGCAAAGAAAAGCAAGACCAGAAGAATGTCAACGGAGTGGTGACGCAACCCTCCAGAAGCATCTACGCCACGCCAGAAGAGAAGACAGCGATGCCTGGTGGCCACAGGCCATCGCTGCAGCAGAATGGCGAAAGTAGAAACACCCCCACACGAACCAACGTTGGTTCTGGAACCCAGCACCAGGAAGTGCGAAAGCGCATGACCCAAATGCGCAGCCGTGCAGACAGCACTAGCCCAAAGCAGCAAGTCACAAGGGAACACCCGAAGAGCGCACCCAGTTGCGCACCAAAGCAATTAAACTGAGATGAAAGGAAAATGGCTGCGCAGTCAACCCGCAGCATTGAAGATTCAACACAGAAGCAACGTGACCACTCAGCCTGGTCACAAAGCACAAATCCGACCAGCCAGATGGTCGCACCACGAAGCCTACCTGCCAGACATCAGCAGAAGGGACCAGCACGAGGTCCAAGAAGTTCAGACAAGGCGCGATCCGAGGACCTGGACCCACAAACTTCAACCACACAAATTAACGGAAGCGACAGAAAGAAGATGTGAAGGTCGCAACGCTAACCCTGGAAGTGAGTGACAAGAAGACAGTATCCTAGGACTAGGACAAGACCAGGAAGACACGTGCAGAGTGCGCGCGCTGCATGGGGAAGCCTGGCCAGAGAAGAAGAAGAAGATTGGGCCAGGGTACGTCACGAGAAGAAGGAGAAGGAAGAAAGATCTAAGTGGCCACCGCCACTAAGAAGAAAAGAAGGAAGAAGCAATCCGAGTGGCACGACTGCCACTTCAAGAATAAGTAATCAGAGTGACACAACAGCCACTTCAAGGAGAAGGAAGAAAGAACAGAGTGGCCACCGCCACTAAGAAGAAAAGAAGGAAGAAGTAATCAGAGTGGCACGACTGTCAGGTTAAGAAGAAGGAAGAAAGAACAGAGTGGCCACCGCCACTAAGAAAAGAAGAAAGGAGAAGTCGGAATGGCACGCTGCCACTGCAAGAAGAAGCCACCCCTGCGGAAAGAAGGAAGGTGACAGGCACTGGAACACCTGAGTGCAATGGAAGACAAGCCTGGTAAGAGCACCGGCAGCGCAGACCAAAGACAACCACCTACGAGCCATCCATCCACATGGCGATCGCAGAAGAGAGAAACCAAGCTAGACTGTTGGCGACATCTACCTCTGGGGTTGAGCGGAA
Organism: Lissotriton vulgaris; assembly: GCF_964263255.1. NCBI lineage: Eukaryota > Metazoa > Chordata > Amphibia > Caudata > Salamandridae > Lissotriton > Lissotriton vulgaris. The sequence goes on from NC_141693.1 coordinate 785,098,309, forward strand.
GATCGGATGGCGAGAGTGCTCACACATCCAGCTGATGAACTGACCACTCCACACCGACCCGTGGCAACCCAAGAAGCAGAGGCCTCAAGGGACTCTGGTGGCAGCAAGTCCAGCACGGGAGACAGGTCTACAGAAGCACGTCTGCAGGACCCAGGGGATGAAAGCCTCGCGAGCAATGAAGAGAGTCGACAACTCAACCTTCAAGTAGAACTAGGACACGACGGTGAGGCTCGTGGAGCGCCCTGCTCACGGCCCGAAGGCCATGGTGGAGCAACACGACCGAAAACACCAGTCCAGTGGAAACCTGGCAAAGCGGTCCTCCCAGACATCTGGTGAGAGAGGAACACCGGCGAGAGGGGCATCCTAGTGAGAGGGATGTTTGCACCTACTCTATTCACCTGCCAAGAGTCAACACTAAAGACTGCCCGGAAACATCACGAAACCAGAAGAGAGAACAGAACCAGAAGACTGTTGACACATGTGTCATCCATCTATCTCTTATCACCAACGGAGCGAAGCAAAGGCAGGGCTGAGAACAGGGTACAGACAGCACAGACAAAGAGTGAACCTGCTGAAAAACTGCGAACCGTGCCACCGAGAACTATTAGTCCTGAACGCAAGAACTATACTGCCTGCCTGCAGCTTGCAAGCAGCCAAAGAGACTGGTTTTGAAAGCTCAAGTCCAATGTTATTTTCTGTGTTTTCTTTCCCCCACAGGTTTTTGGACTTTTTCCGTTTGGGTTAGTTTTTAACCAATTTGGGGAGGGATGTAATGCCCTAGAATCAGTTAGCATTCTAGTGCTAACTCTGTATCTACACTTAACACCCACCCACCACTGATGTTACTGGTCAGGTGACACAGCATTAATAAAAGAGGCCGAGCCCACGTGCTCTGGGCCAGTTGCACCATACCTCCAGTGTGTCCGTGTCGCAGTCTCTATTAGCAGGAGGGCCTAGGGCCCATCTAAAGACCTTACACTATGCACAGCCTCTTAACTGTCCTGCAGTGTCCGGTACCGCAGCCATTTCGAGGCTGGTCAAAGAGGACTAGGAAATTCCAGCACATTTTGAGGGCAGAGGGATTTTAATCGAGGCCAATCAAATTCATTCCAACGAATTGATGTCTACGTCCTCTGGCATCCTATGCATGAGATAAAAAAAATCATTGTCCTCTCAATGTCAGGGGTTTATCTAAAGATTGCTTTGTAGAGCCTTTGATTATTCTAAGGACACTTTTACATAATTGCATCATTGTTTCCAATAATATGGAGGCAGAAACAATGTGGGGATAATTTACTATTTTTTCACCTAGCGCACTGCAGCAGCCACAAATGCTGCGCTACGTGAAAAAAAAAGAGGAGAAGATCGCCCTATTTACTAAAATAAGGCACTCTCCTCCCCTCTCACTAGAGCAGGCACTCAAATCTGCTGCTGTGCGCCACGGAGACACCTTGGCGCCATTGTGCAAGGGTGTCTCCGTGAAGCTAGCATAGGTTTTGTACTGAAGGGTACGCTTTCAGTACAAAATACTATGCTGAGACTCAATTCAAACCTTTTCCTTCTTTGTATTGGTGCTGTACAGTGCAACACAGATGCAAAGTTGAAAAAGGAAGGAGAAATTAAAGCATTTCTCAATCCGTGCGCCTACTTGAAAACGGCGCAGTTTTCTCACGCTAAACCCAATCTACTTTACTTAGTTAATTGGATTTAGCGTGCCAAAACCATGGGTGGTTGCATGGGAACGCCCCTGCTCCACCCATGGTACGCCCCCATGGTGCAAAGTAATGCAATTTATTTGCATGAACGATCGCACTCCTTTTTGGTAAATATGATAATCCAAGTAAAATTGTAGATAGGTGCAGCTAAGTATACCCCCCCTGAGTGCGAGGGTGATGAATGAACTCTAAAATGCGCTGTTCCAACCGTGGACAACATCACCAAGCTACACACTGAGATTAACCCGTTAAGTGCTGCCGTCGGCCATTGAACGTTCGGAGCACTACTGGCTGGTGCTGCACACGTTCATTGGCCGACGCAGCCCGACCGTTTTTTAAAATGGCCGCACTGCCGCGAAAAAATGGCCGTGGTAAACGGGTTAATTTCAAAACAGTAGACCACAATTCTTATATTTTCGTGTTATAATTGTTTATTCTTCATTTCTTTTGAATTCCTTTTCTCTCATAATGATTTTATTCCAGATAGAATCTTTGATCTCACAGTTTGCATCAACGGAAGTTATCATCCTTGGGGAACTAAGCACACAATATAGGGGTCATCACAACAAAAAGCCACCACTCCGGGGCCACAGATGCTTATAATGCCCTGATGCAGACCTATGTAGTGTCCTGGCCTAGGCCTATAATGTAGGGACACAAGACACGTGTGTTACTGTTGGTGGCTAGTAACTTACTGACCACACCCAGGGCCCTGGGCTATTTATTAACAATGTAGCGTGTCCACGCTCACGTCCGGGCTCTACCATAGCCCCTTCACGCTTGAGGGGGAACACAATTAGAAACAGTGGGAGGGGGCGTGTGCTGCAGTGGTACACCCCACTGGCAGCAACACTACATTCCTCCTTTACCTAGGGATAAAAATGGAAAAACAGGAAAACAGATACACAGATGCTTTATAGTCTATCTGGCCAGCAAACTTGCTGTTGCAGGTAGTGGTTGGTGCTCGCAAACAAAGTTCACTATTTGTCTCTGGTTCAGTCTCTGCTCAACAGGTATAACTCTTAACATTTCGAATATCAAAACGGAACAGTCTTACTTTATTCTCGGCGGGGTCAGCCATCTCGATTGGTTCAACGCCAGCATTGTGCCACAAAATCACGATACCTCTGGGAAGGCTTTGGACACGGACGTAGGCTGTATCTTGTTTGGCTTCGGCCTTCCCCCGTGGCTGTGGGTGCCTCTTCTGTCCTCCCGTTCTCGTTGACGTCTGGATCTTCCACTGGTTTCTCCGTCACGTGAACACTCGGGGTCGTGCTGTCTGGTTGACCTGTGGCAGTGTCTGTTTGCCCCTGGCCTGATGGTCGTTGTTGAGGTGCGGGGTACCACTCATCCGGGTCGAGGTCTGCACTTCCCTCGGGTACTTGCTTGAAGAACGAGACATTCCTTGTGACCGATTCTCCGTCCCTGACGGCTGTGACCATGGTCCCGTTTATTGCCGTCACAGTCCATGGGACTAGTTCGAAGGGCAGACAGAACTTTCCTCCGGGGTGGCGGTCTTTCACCAGAACTGCGTCTCCAACTTGTATGGTGCTGTCGGTCGCTCTTCTCCTTCGGGATGCTGCTTGGTTGGTTTTGGTGCGCTGCTCCATGGACCGGTTTCTGGGGTTTGGAGCAGTTTCCCACGCGGGGTGGTGCGGGATAGTGTCAGCCATGACTCGATTGAAGGAGAGTCGGCTTGGGGAGACCCCTGTGGTGCAATGCGGGGTCAGGCGGTACTCACGGAGGAATTGGTAGATGGCCAACTCCAGGCACTGGCCGTCGGCAACTGCAAACTGTATCGTTTTGTTCAAAGTCCTCATTAGTCTCTCGACCTCTCCGTTGGCTTGTGGCCACTGTGGCATTATTCGTCTGTGCTTAATGCTCTGGTTTTGGAGGTACTCCGTGAATTCGCTGCCATTAAACGGGGGTCCGTTGTCAGTGCGGACCTCCTTCATGAGCCCGTGGGTGCCAATTATCTTTTCAAATTTTGGTATTACTTCGGAGGCTGCTGTCGATGACACAATCTCGACTTCCGGGTAGCGAGAGAAATCGTCCACCACGACGAGCATGTACTTGCCTCCCGGGAGGCTGCCAAAGTCTGCGCTCACTCGCACCCACAAGGAAGTGGGGCCTTCTTCAGTTACCACTGGCGCCGGCGGGGTTGGTAGGCTCGTTGCAAGACACACTGGGCACCTATGGATCACCTCTTCAACTGCCCTGTCGAGTCCAGGGAACCACACCTTGCTCCGGAGCCTGTTTTTGGATTTGACGATTGCTTGGTGTGATCCATGTGCAAGTAAGGCAACTTGGTGGGTTAGGCTGCTGGGCAGCACCAGGCGGGGGCCTCTCAGGAGGCAGCCTTCGGCTGAGACTGATAATTCGTGCCTGACGAGGTACAGGGCTTTCAGGATGGCTTGGGCGTCCGAGGTGCGAAAGGATGCAGGGCTCTGGAGCGCCTTCCAATCTCCGGATTCTATGGCATGGATTGCGATTTGGAGGCAGTCATCGTCCTTAGTGGCCCATGATACTTCTTCCAGAGACATGGGGCGCGGCCTTGACCGTTCGACGATTAGTCGGACGTACTCTTCTGTGGCGGCTGCTTCGGCCGCTTCCACGTCGGTGACAGGACGGGCGTGTCTTGACAGATAGTCTGCAGGATTGCGCGTGCCGGGGCGGTATTCCACTGTGAAATGGAACTCTTGCAGCTGCAGCACCCATTTCTCGATCCTCGGGGGTGGGCGAGATGAGGATCCTTGGAATAGTGGTATTAGGGGCTTGTGATTGGTAATCACCGAGAAGGGATGTCCGTAGAGATAAATGTGGAAATGGCGGCACCCCCACAGAATAGCGATGGCCTCTCGCTCAATTTGGGAGTAGCGTTGTTCAGTAGGCGTGAGGGTGCGGCTGGCGTATGCCACGGGTGCCCATTCCCCGCAGGGTTGTCGTTGCGACAGGACGGCTCCCAGGCCAGTGGGACTGGCATCCACTAGCAGTTGGGACTCGTTTTGTGGGTTGAAGTATGCCAGTGTTATGTCAGCTGACAGGGCTGCTTTGGTGTTCATGAAAGACTCTTGTTGCTCCGGGCCCCACACCCAGGTGGCATTTGACTTCGTGAGGCCCCGAAGTGGTCCGGTCAAGTCTGACAGATCCTTAATGAAGCGCCCACAGTATGCCACCATGCCTAAGAAACTGCGGACGGCTGTTATAGAGGTGGGTGCTGGTGCGTTGTGAATGTCTCTCACCTTTTCAGGGTCAGGGCCTACTCCTTGCTCGGAGAATCTGTATCCGAAAAAGCTTATATCTTTGCGCAGAAACTCGCACTTGTCTTTGTGGAGAGTTAGTCCTTTCTCTTGTAGGCGGTTGAATACTGCTTGGAGGCGCCTGATGTGTTCTTCTAGAGTCGGGGCATGCACTAGGATATCGTCGCTCACGTTCAGTACGCCGTCGAGGCCTTGGAGGACGTTGTGGATTATATTTTGAAACACCTCGGCGGCGCTTGAGATGCCGAAGTTGAGCCTCGTGTATCTCCACAGGCCAGCGTGCGTGGAAAAAGTCGTGATAGGGCGTGAGTCTGGGTGGAGCGGGATTTGATGGTATCCTGATCTCAGGTCCATTTTGGAGAACCACTTGGACCCTGCGAGTTCCCCGATGATGTCGTCGATGGTTGGTGTCAGGTGACGTTCTCTTTTAATGGCCAGATTGGGGAGGCGCATATCCACACATATTCTCACCGCTTCAGGTTGCTTCGGCTTTTTGGCCACGACAATGGGGGATACCCACGGGGTGGGTCCCGTCACTCGCTCAATGATTCCGGCTTGTTCCAACATCCTCAGCTCGATTTCCACTTTGGGCCGGAGGTGGAAAGCAATCCGCCGGTGCCGGAGGGCTACCGGGGCCACTGAACGGTCGATGTGGAGTCGGACGGGAGGGCCTCGTAGGCATCCGATCCCTTCGAACAGCGATGAATGTTCAGTGATCAGATTATCCAGGCCTTGAGCTTGCACTGTCAGGGCGAAATGGATGAAACCCAGTTCTCGTGCAGTCTTGCAACCCAGGAGGAATCCCGAACCTTCATGAGAGACGTAGATCTTCGTCTGCAACTGTGTGGAATTGTGAGACACGGTCGTTCGGAATACTCCGCACAGGCGCAATGGGCGTCGGGTCCCGTAGGCGAACACCTGCACTCTGGTGGGGTGAAGTGTGGGGGCGTCTTCCAGGCACTGGTACACACTGGCGGCCATGAGATTTATCGTTGCGCCAGTGTCGATGAGGGCTCTGACTGTCTGGCCATGGACATGGACGGTGCACATAGGTTCGTTGGACGACGTGGCCGCTAGGGTGTTAAGCATGCGCACTACGTGGACAGACGCGGTGTCCTCCTCGTCGTCGTCCATGTCGCTGCTGTTTGACGTGTTCGGCAGTGGCGCCACTTGTCGCGCTCTTCTGGGTGGGCCGCTTTGCTTCTTCCGCTGCAACGATAGGCAGACGCTCGCAAAATGGTTGGCCTTCCCGCATGCACTGCAGATTTTACCTTGGGCTGGGCAGGCGCCTTTGTGTGGGGTGGCACCACCGCACCAGATGCAGGTTCGATCGCGGGTGGGCTGTGGCTGATGCGGCTGATCTCTCCTCTGAGGTCTTGTCCGGTCGTCTGGACGTCGTGACTTGACCGCGCATACAGGCTCGGTCTTTACTTTGACTGCTGGATTTGGTTCCATGTGGGTTGCCCGAGCCTTGGAGAGTTCTTTAGAGCGTCCCAGTGCGAGGATGTCGCGCATGGGCATGGCGTCCGTTTCCAGCACTCTCTCCCGTAGCTTGAGAGAGGCACACCCCTGAATGAATTGGGCGTGAATTTCATCTTCTGCGTTTGGAAGCATGCACGTGCTGGCTAGCTTCCTGAGACGCGCGTAGTACACATCCACCGACTCCTCGGGGAGTTGACGAGCCTGTCGGAGCAGGAAACGTTCGTAATCCGCGCTAGTAAAGGGCTCGAAGTACCTTGTGATGGCATCTCTCAGGGTGGCGTATGTGTGAGGTGGGTCGCCTTCCGTGATGTCCTTGGAGATGTCGTGAATGGCCTCACCTCCCAGGTGCAGAAGCATTGCACGGCGTCGCGCCACCGCAATATCTGCGGCGATGAAGTAGTTTTCAAGCCGTTCCACCCACTTCCTCCATCTGGTAGCCTGCGAGGGTGGCGTGCCCGTGATGGAAAAAGGCTCAAGGGGCGGCACGGTGGCCATTGAGGCGGCAGCAGGATCGGGCAGGACCCACGCGCAGGGATGGCAGGCAGAGACGGGTTAGATGAGCTCCCACGCGCCCAGTGGGGAGATGCAGGCACTTATGGGGAGATGCAGGCACTTTTGGGGTACAGGCAGGCACCGTCCGGGGGTGCAGGCACTTCCGAGGCTCTGGTAGGCGCAGTCCCGCTGAAAACGCAGTGATGAGCAACGCTGGCGGGCCGGGGACACGCGAGATGCGTGAGGAGCGCCGTCGGGAGTCCACTGCGCATGCGCAGGACCACTGGTGCGTCGCACGGGCCTGGCGGCGTGCGGAGAGGCGTACGGGAGGCAGCGGGAGCAAGGCGCAGGCGGGGCCTCGGGATGGCAGGACTGAGCGGGGCGGGCAGCGGCCCGTACCTGTGTGAGGTGCACCAGGCTCCGCAGGCGAGGCGTCCGCTGGACCGATGTAGGCCGCGTGGAGGCACTGGAGAGTAGCGTGGGCAGCTACCGATCGGCGGGTCTCCGCCGGGACCGAGGCACTGCAGGGCGTCGTACGTCGCTGGGACGGAGGCGGGCCAGGTGAGGTCCGGTGGTGCCATTTAGGCGGCAGTCGGCTCCGGAAAGCAGGATAGCGTGCCGCATGTAGGGAGGCACGGCGCAGGGCTGCGGGGCAGCAGTGGGTGACCGGCAAGGTCACGGTGCAGCAGGGCACATGGTGGGCAGGCAAAAGACCACCGTCGTCGCCAATGTAGTGTCCTGGCCTAGGCCTATAATGTAGGGACACAAGACACGTGTGTTACTGTTGGTGGCTAGTAACTTACTGACCACGCCCAGGGCCCTGGGCTAATTATTAACAATGTAGCGTGTCCACGCTCACGTCCGGGCTCTACCATAGCCCCTTCACGCTTGAGGGGGAACACAATTAGAAACAGTGGGAGGGGGCGTGTGCTGCAGTGGTACACCCCACTGGCAGCAACACTACAACCTACAACCTGTTAACAGCACACTCTCTGTTTTTAAGGATCAAGCCACGGGCTGTCTTTGCCCCTACATACAACAATCAAACAACAATAGACTATATCATATTAAGTAAAAAAAATCAAAATCTAATGACGAACTACACAGTGCACCCTCGAAACGAAAGTGACCATGCCGCTCTAAAAATAACATTGAACCTCACGGCAGATACCCGTCACACGCTACGCTGCATTGGGGCATCTAATGGAGAAGAACTGCATAAGCTATCAAGGAGAATCAAATGAGGGCCAGCGCCAACCAATAAGTTTGCGGAATGGAAAAAAACATGGGCTGGCTGGCCATTTAGCGCGAATAACAAGGATGCCATCGAAAAATGGGACCGACTAGCCAGCAAATTAGCTTCACTGCTCCGAGGAGATACAACAAGCATAACCCCCCGACATTCACCATATACCTTTGGAACTATCCCAGCAATGAAAGAGAGCGCCAAACATTTAAACGCCAAACGCAGAGCTTACTGGAAAACCGGCACAGTATCGGCCAAAAGGCAACTTAAAGAAGCCGAAAAAAGTCTCTCAAAGACGGTGTGGGCCGCGAAGCGTGAATATATCGAGGAAAAATGGCTGAAAATCTTTGACCTTCTGAGACCCTGCAAATCCCAAGAGTTTTGGAGATACCTAAACACCTTTACTCAAAGAGACAATCACAGAGAGAATTCACTCGACGCACGCTCCTGGGTCGGCCACGTAAAAACACTGTATAAAGAAGATCGAAGTAGATCTTCCTTAAATAAAGGCCTTAACGCGAGCGAAGAACTAGATATCACCGCTGACACACTGGCAACATTGGACGATGACGCCCCCCCCCAGGAAAAACCCTAGTCTGTACAATCCTAAAAAAAATTAGACATAAAGGGCACCGGGCCTCAATGGCCTGCCCGGCTCCCTCTTTAGGGCAAGCACAGATTTCTGGACAGAAAATTTGACCCACCTATATATAGAATGTCGGCTCCTGGGAGACGGTCCAGATTCATGGAGAGGGTACCTTCTGCACCCAATACATAAGAAAGGGCCCAAATCCGATTAAAAAAACTACCGCATGATTGCCCTGTTGGATATCGAGGGCAAAGCCTTCGCAAGTACCCTGCTGGCGGAACTATCAAGTTGGGTCAGCACAGAAGGCCTTTTGCCCTTCTTCCAAACAGGGTTTAGACCCGGCACATCACCGGTGGACAACATAACTGCCCTCTCACATCTAATCCAACAAGCTGTGTCTCGCAAAAGCCTCCCTCTATTCGCTTGCTTTATTGACTATTCTGCAGCGTTTGATGGTGTAGATCGCTCCACCCTCTGGCAGAAGCTAGCACGCTGCAACATGAACCCAGCTCTACTAAAAGCAATTCAATCCCTGTATTCAAGAACGTGGGTCAGAATCAGACTCTTGTGCGATTCTGCAACAGAAAAAATTGAAAAGGACCGCGGCCTAAAGCAAGGGCTTGTCTTAGCACCGCTGCTTTTCAATTTATACACTGCAGACATGGGCCAAGCTTTGACCGGAGCCACTCTAGCAACACCTAGAATTGGGGGCGCTAAGATCCAACTAATGCAATATGGCGATGACCTGGTACTCCTAGATCATACCAAAACAGGCTTACAAAAAGCACTCACAGCACTGGCAACTTACAATGTCAAAAATAAGTTGGTGGCCAACCTGTCCAAATCCAAAATAGTAATTTTTGGGCATTATCCCCCCAGAAAAACTAGTCAAATGGAGGCTTGGACAACTGACTCTGGACTGCACAAAAGATTACAACTATTTGGGAGTCTGGTTCAGTGAAACAGGCCGCTCAGCAATTCATCGCCACAAAATTCAAACAAAAGGGAAAAGCATCACCTACGCCCTCTGTAAGCTACACGCCACTCTACATAGCCCCACAACAACGGCCATCCAAAGAGTTTTGAGGGCAAAATTAATGCCATCCCTTAATTATGCACTGCAAGCGTTTCCAGGAAAACTAGCTAAAGACCTGCAAAAAATACACTGCACAGCATATAAAAAGTTATTTCACCTACCCGCCTGCACCATGAACACTCTAGTGCGACTATAATTCAACTTAAACCAACAAAAACTGGAAGAGATGGCCTCGCTGAGTAAATACTTCTACCTCACAACAGCGGCACAAGAGAATACAATGAAGGCAGTGTTGAAAAGTATCTTCTTGGAACTTGGCAACCCATGGTCTGCTACTCTCACCGCGGCCAAAGACCTTCTGAAATTAGCACTGGAGAATTGGGACCTTGAGACAATTAAATACTCTGCCATCAAAAGTACAATAAAAAGGCAAGTTTGTTTTTCCTCTAGAACCCTGGACTTGGAATCGCTGGCAGAAAGAGGCTTCCACGAGCCCCAAACCCTTCCACACACAGAGCATAACCCCAAACTCCATCTCACGAAGGCAGTGGGTCGACAAGCTTTACACAGGATTTTAGTGTTCAGACTACACCCTCTACCCCTCAAAGAATTATATATTACGGAGTCGACAAGAACGGCGATCATGGAATGCCGGCTCTGCAAATATAAGCGTGAGTCCTTGGCTCACCTCCTATTTTGCTGCCCGGCCCTGCGCTTAGACCGAAGACTTTATCTTAGGCCCATCTTGCTACAACTGGGCACACGAACTGCAAAGGGGGCTGTCCACCAACTGTACACACTGAACATAGTCAAGCAGATGGCCATGTTCGGTAAATTCGTCCAACAGATCCGCACGAAACTGATGTCTACCACCTGTTAAGCGACCAGATAAGAATCTGTGATGAGGCATATAACTCCTTGCACCTAGACTAACACTGCCATCGGCTGGACTGAAAGACCATGGACTTTAGCCTTTTAGATTTTAATTACATTGTTTCTCTTTTAAATTGTTTATTTTTTTGTACTATGTTTTGAATGCAATGGTTTTGAGTAACCACGCAATAAATTATTCATTCATTCATTAACGATTTTATTCATCATTTATTTATTTGTGTCCTCAATGCATTTCAGGGCTTGCCCTTCCTCAGGGGACTTATTTTTTAATCATTGGGTCAAGGATTCTTATGTAGTCATAACGATTACAAGTGCTACGAATTTTACAGAACGAAGAAGATGTCCATAGACACTCAGTCTCCCGTTCCGTGGGCACACAAATAAATAAATGATGAATAAAATCATTATGAGAAAAGGAATTCAAAAGAAATGAAGAATAAACAATTACAACACGAAAATATAAGAATTGTGGTCTACTGTTTTGAAATTAATCTCAGTGTGCAGCTTGGTGACGTTGTCCATGGCAAAGTAATGCAAAGCAGCGCTATGCAGTGCTTTGTGTTACATTTCCGTTATTTCCATCGCTAAACAATTTTAGTGTTGGAAAGTAAATTGGAAAAAAAAATGCCGCCAATTTGCTTTACTTTTGTGAAGCAAACTCGGCGCACAATATTAGTAAATCCCCCCTCCCCCCCCCCACCGAACTGCTCAAATACTTTCAGAGAAGGCTTTTAAAGTCCTCAGTAAAGATTCTGCCATAAAATAAACGGTTAATGCACACCTAAATATTTGTCAAAAATTTAATTTGAGAGAAAATAGAGCAAAAGGTGAACGAAACAGCATGTTATCAACTAGAAAAAGGGCAGGACAATTGGCATAAAGATATTTGCGTAACGTAAATAAATTCCAGGAACACTTCATACATTCTGGTGGTGCCCCAACAATGCTCAATTTTAAACTCATAGTTATACAAACAAAGGATCCAGAGAGACAGCATATCACTGAGCAGTGGAACAATATGAGAGATATTAACCGCTTCAGTCAGCCTAATTCAACTCTGACCATGAAATATATATCATCTCTTCCAGCATAGACAGGCTCTCACTTGTGGATGAACTGGTGCATGTTGGGAGAAGTGTTCATTACCTCGTAACATCAGTTGAGACGTTTGTTGCCACTAGTGTCAATATGCTAAAAAATACTGGGCCAGATGTAGGTAAATAGTATTTTCCGATTCTAAAATACCTAATTTTACCGATTCGGTATTTTAGAATCGGTAAAAATTACCGAATCGGTGGAGGCCCATAGGAATGAATGTGAATTACCGAATCGGTAAGTACCGATTCAGTAAAATAGGGAAAGAGTCAAGGGTGGCAAGGTGTCACATTGACACACTTTTGCACCCCTGAATTGTGCTTGTGTGCACATGTGGTACACATACATGCCCTAAGGGCATGTATGTATGCCACATGGCACTGGTGTAAATGCACAGATTTGCATTTACAGAGGTATTCGTTATATACCACCAACTAATAGTTGGTGGTAAATAATGAATCCTTAAAGCACAGAAGCACTCTTCAAAGTGCTTCCTACGTGGCATTAACCGATTCAGTAAATACCGAATCGGTAAATGATGATTCGTAAATCCCGAATCGGTAAATACCAATTCGGTATTTACTGTATCGGTAAATTGGCCACCTACAACCCAAATGCCCAATACCGGTCGGTAACGGCCTAAATTCGGTAATTTCGGCCGTTACCGACCGGTATTGGGTCACCTACATCTGGCCCACTGTGTCTAGAGAAACAAAGTAAGACCCGCTATAGAAACAAACACGTTTCAAGAACATCACTGAAGCAATACTGATTGATATTACTGCAGGGAAATACACAAACCTGATACTTAAACACTGACCATACCAAATATCTGTCCTTGTGCTTACTCATTTTTACAGTTAGCTTATGCGCCTGCTAATTAAGAGGAAACTACATCTGACAGCATCATGGTCAGTGAAGACATTAAGCTGTTTTACCCAAAAAGTTTCTGTAGTATTGTGAAGAGAACTTATCTGGAAAAGATCCAGTCTGTGTTCCGCGCCTCTACATCCTCGGTTGTCCTGCACCTAGAAAGAACAAGCATTGACAAAGCCAATGTGTCTCGCCTATCAGAGCTATTTGCTTTGGCAATGTTTTGTATCTACGTTATACAGCAATGTAGATGGTTTGTAGTGTGGCTAAAACTAATTTTAAAAAGGGCTATAACACAGGCAGGGCTAATGTGCTTTAAAAAAAGAGAAAAAAGTGCATTAGCACTGGATTCATCACAGCTCTTTTTAAAATGTATTCTTTTTAGCCATGCACCACAGCTGTCATGCTGCTGTACATCATGAGTACAAATCATTGCCTAATTCGAAAATTCCTCTGCTGTACAGGACAGCACAAACATGTTGAAGAGGAAAATCGCGTTTACCATTATTTACAAGAGAAACCAAACACAAAACTTTTTGAGAGAAACATTTATAAACGTGTGTCAAGTACACGTTATAGAAAAGATGATGAAAACAAAGAATTTTCAGTCTCTGCTTCATAAAAGCATGCAGAAAAGAGTGTTATAAATGAAACCATTCATATAACAGGTTGAGATTTACTAAAGAAAAGGAACTATATTTTATTAACGTGTGTTGGAAAAATATGCAAAAGATGAACTCTTACGTTATTAAGTTTACCACTAATCATTTCTGAATATCATTTATATGAAAGAATAACTAATGAAATGTATCAAATGGTAAGATTAATTCCGATTATGATAGTACATTTTACTAAAATGTAGTTCTTTGTGTGTGTAACCATGTGCGCCGAAAATGACTAAAGAAAAGTAGGTGCTACACTTTTCTATTTGATGATGCTTCCGTTTAACTTATAGAGAATGTACTTCACCTATATAACAATCTTATTGGTTTGAACCAATATTAAAAATGTATGATTTGAAACTTATTTACACCTTTGTACAAACAAAAAAGTTGTAAGTACCCTATATGACATGTATTATCTGTAATCCTACTAAATGTTTCTAAGTGCATCAGAAGTTATGCTAAAGGCCTGACATCTTCACGTTATTTTTGAATGTATGCTTATAATTCTATATAATGCATTCTTTTAGCCTAAATTAATATGGGCCTGAAAACATTCACCGAGTTTTTGGCCTTGCCAAAGCTCACTGTCTGTGAGAAATTTCCAGAGTATAACAAACTATGTGCAACAGTGTTTTTCCTTACTAAGTTCACATGTATTGAACAAAGGATTTTGCTACAATTATTTTACCACTTCAGGACATCAGCCTGGGAAACTGTCTTCTTGAACTTTCTTCTATGCTCCAGCTAAAGGAGCATTGTAATAACATTTCACAAACTGGATGGCTTAAAAACTGCGTAATTGTCCCACCTATTTCTCTGCATTGTGTGTCTTCTTTATGTCGCCTGACACACACTCCATACAAACTGACAATGGACTAAGTGATCTGACGAGATGAGGACACTCCAGGAAGTGTCACCACTGGAAACGCTAGGAATATAATATTGTCTGACTTAACAGATATCTCTCTCGCTCTCAAACGTTATTATTGAAATGGTCATGGATGATTTGCTGATTCTGCATTGCCTTCTGATTACAAACTGCTAACAAAGATTTGCAGAACTCACCTGGCAATTTAACTTGCCTGATGGGGATTCATTTGGCTTCTTTCCTGAACTGACGAATATGATATATGTGCTTGTTGTCTCTTCCTTCGGGAATTAGTTGAACTGACAAAATTGTCCCTTTCCTGAATTCTTGAACTTTTGGTACTTAATTTGACCCTTCTTTACTTGTCTTAAATCCCCAATGCAGTCTATTGATGCACTTAGGTTATGTTACGTTATGTTAAATCCTTTTATAACGCACAATAGCTACTCCAAAGAGTGTCCCAGCGCGGAACCAAGAGGAATCTCTGACTTAGAAGCCAGTAATTACGGAAACAAATGAGTTTTCAATAGTTTCTTAAAGGCCAGCGGGTTCTGAGTATTGCACAGGAAAAATGGGAGGGCATTCCAAGCCTGGTAGGCCTTGACAACAAGAGAGCAGCCACCCAATTTGTGGCAGGAGAAACAAGGTACCCTAGCCAACTAAAGGGCAGAAGAACGCAATAGTCTTGACGGGGCGTAAAAAGAGAACCATTTCTGTAAATAAGTGGGCCCATGTTCGTAAAGTGCACGCTGAGTGATCACCAGCGATTAGAATCTGACCCTCTCCGCCACAGGCAACCAGTGGAGTGCGCGGAGATGAACACGTACGCTACTCTTCCTAGCAATTCCCAAAAGCAGCCTAGAGGCCGTTTTGGATCACCTGAAGTCTATTCATAGAATATCCAGGAATGCCAATATACAGGGTATTAGCAGATTCCAAACAAGACAGGACTAATGCCTGAATGACCGTCTCTTTTGCAGACCTAGGGAGGAGGGGGAGAAAACTCCTGAGTGGTTTAAGGAGGCCAAAACAGCTACCTGAAATCTTTTTCACCTGAACAGAAAAGGAGAGGTTATCCTCAAACCACACTCCAAGATCTTTATCGGATTTCCCATTGGAAGATGAAAAGGGAAATCCAGGAGGCCAAATCGTATTCCTGAAATCCGGAGGAAAGTTGCCGAAGAGCAGGATCTCAGATTTGTCTTTGTTACACTTGAGTTGTGCCCTTGAAAGCCACCCAAAAACCAAAGACAACCACTTCTGAACAGGCAAAACTGAGTCCTCTTCTTCGCCCCACGTAAAGATGAGCTGGGTGTTGTCAGCATATGCTTATCCTTCTAATATTTGATAAACTAAACTAAATTTAATACTTTGACTCCATTGTCAGGTTTTATCCTTATATAAGTGAAGGTGCATTTCCAATTTGGATTTACTAATGACTAGGGAAAATCCTATTAGAGAGTTCTCAGGGGATCAAATTCTAATGTTATTATTCTGTATAGCTTTAGCTGAACTCTTGGTATGTATGATTCTGGATTGCCTACATTTCTTCAGGAGATTTAGGCTTGCAGTGATAGTTCTTTATCTTTATAGTATTGTCTTGAGGGTCATCTACATGAGCTTAATAACAACACAGGCTAAAATACTCAACTGGTGCTTCTAAAATACGCCTACCCCAATGTAACTAACCTAGGTCTAGTAGGAGGGAAGAAGTATGTATGGTCTTTAGCATAGGTTTAGTTTTTGCCAAGTACTGCCAAAGGTTTCTCTAGGCTCTAATCAGCTCCATACCTTTGGAATGAAGAAGGGTTGGTATCTCTGTCTCGGACTCGATTTTCCAACACCCCGCAAGGGGAGTCAGAAACAATGGAGCTGGATTCTCGACAGAGGAGGACAGCTTCTTGTCAGTGTGTCAGCTGGAGAATCGGCTTCCTTTGGCATTTGCTGTAGCAAGCTGCGTCGGGCAAGTAGGTAGTCGAACTGTACTGAACCACACCGTGCTTTGCTATATCAAGTGAAGGTATATTTATACCTTGAAGTTGTTTAGGAATGCCAGCTTTGATGTAAAGTCGGGCATATGAACGTGATGGATAAACCCCTAAGCAATAGTTGTTCATGCATAATAATGAGTTTCTTGGAGAAATCAATATTCAGGCTAGGGGAAGTCCCTTCTGCTTAAGAGTCTGGTTTTCCAAGAAATCGTTGTGATGTTGATGAACGGATGGAAGTAGTGCGCTTTCAATATCATTGTACTGTGCTGTGCTGCCTTTGCCTAATTATATGTCTTGTGCCTGATTGTGCCGGTGCCATTGCCAATTTGTTCGCGTTTTAATTGTTTGTGCCCCAATCCTCTTTCGCTTTTGGCTCGCAGCCATCCATTTTGTTTTTTGTTGTTGTGACTCCCTTCCCGGCTCTCCACCCCACCCCCGCCTCCCAGCTGCTCCTCCCTCGCCCCTCCCCCTCCACCATCCACATATGACAGATGCCTTTGCGTGCAGCGTTCACGCGCAGCGGTCGCGCCCCATTCGCGCCGAAGGTGCGCCAAAGGTAAGCCCGTCTACGCCCGTCCGTGCCTGGACCGCGCCCAGCGCCATACCCCCTGGCCCCCGCAAAATCCACTCCACTCGCATAACATACAACACCGCAACCCTCTCAG
Source organism: Lissotriton vulgaris (assembly GCF_964263255.1). Classification (NCBI taxonomy): domain Eukaryota; kingdom Metazoa; phylum Chordata; class Amphibia; order Caudata; family Salamandridae; genus Lissotriton; species Lissotriton vulgaris. Next base: position 785,115,180 of record NC_141693.1, read on the forward strand.
CCCTGAACCCCGGCCGCACACCACAATGCTACCAAGCTGCCCCAGGACACACTCATGGACCTTTCTCCTGCCACTCCTGCAAATTCGACTGCATCAGGACCCACACCAAATCCTCTAACTCCAGACATAATTCTGACTCTAACCACCTGAAGTGCATCCTGTTGAACGCCCGCTCGGTCCACAGACACTCCATTGAACTCTGGAACCTACTCGACACTACTTTACCGGACGTCGCCTTCCTTACAGAAACCTGGATGAACGACTCATCAGCACCCAACATCGCCATAGTCATCCCGGACGGCTACAAGATCATCCGAAAGGACCGCACCAACCAAACAGGAGGAGGTATCGCCATCGTCCATAAGAACACCATCCGCATCACAACCAGCTCCGACGATAACCTCGCTAACGCTGAACACCTTCACTTCCAGATCCACACCAACCCCAAGACCACACTCAGAGGCACCCTCATCTACAGACCACTAGGACCCCGCACACAATTCAGTGAAGATATCACTGACTTCATCAGCCCACATGCCCTCACCTCCGAGAACTACATTCTACTGGGAGACCTCAACTTCCATTTGGAAAAGAAAAACAACAGCAACACCACCTCCCTTCTGGACAACCTGGACAATCTCGGACTCAAACAACTTGTTGACACACGCTCGACCCTATCTTCACCTCCAGCAAGCACATCTCCTTCGACCACACCACGGCCCTCCATTGGACGGACCACAGCTGCGTTCACTTCAGCTACAAAAAGACCATGACCCACAACACCCCACATCCTATTCCTCGAAGAAATTGGAACAAAATCACCACCGACCAGCTCTTCACTTCGCTCCACCAAAACCCCCCTGCCATATCATCGGACCCAAACCAAGCAGCCACCAACCTCACACAATGGATCACCCACAGCGCCGACGAACAAGCACCCTTGAAGAACCACCTTCTCAAGCAAAGTATTAAAAAAGCCTCCTGATTCAACGATGACCTTAAGAAATCCAAGAAGATCTGTTGTACTCTCGAGAAAGCCTGGAGAAAAAACCCAACCACTGACAACCTGGCCACCTTTAAGAACGCCACCCGCAAACATCACCAACTGATCCGATCCACCAGGAAATCAGCATTCAAGGATCGACTTGACAACAATGCCCAAAACAGCAAGGAAATATTCAACATCGTCAAAGAATTTACCAACCCCACCACCGGCACCAACGACATCACTCCCTCCCAAGACCTCTGCGACTCTCTATCCTCATTCTTTTACAACAAAATCACTGACATACATAACAGTTTTGAAAACCAGTCCGAACACCAGCCCACTCTACCCATCTCCGAACCAAAACCGCACTCTAACAACCTTTGCACCTGGAACCCAATCACCACCGAAGACACCATCCGCCTGATGAACTCCATCCACTCAGGATCGCCAACCGACCCATGTCCCCACCACATTTTCAACAAAGCAGACTCCATCATCGCACCCCATCTCCGCGATGTCATCAACTGTTCCTTCAACTCCGCTACCTTCCAGGAAAGCTGGAAACATGCCGAACTCAGCGCCTTTCTGAAGAAACCCACAGCAGATCCCACTGAACTTAAGAACTACCGCCCCATCTCGCTCCTCCCATTCCCTGCCAAAGTCATTGAGAAAGCCGTCAATAACCAGCTCGCCGCCTTCCTTGAATGCAACAAATCCCTCGACCCCTCACAGTCCGGCTTCAGAGCCAAACACAGCACCGAAACCGCCCTCATCGCAGCAACAGACGACATTCGAACACTACTGGACAACGGAGAAACAGTTGCCCTCATCCTACTCGACCTCTCCGCAGCCTTCGACACAGTCTGTCACAGCACCCTCATACAACGCCTCAGCAACATCGGAATACAAGGGAAAGCATTGGACTGGATCATCTCGTTCCTCGCTGGAAGAACCCAAAGAGTCCGCCTCCCCCCTTTTAGATCAGAGGCCACTGAAGTCATCTGCGGCGTACCACAAGGATCATCACTCAGTCCCACCCTCTTCAACGTATACATGAGTCCCCTCGCATCCATTGCACGCCAACACAACCTCAACATTATCTCCTACGCAGACGACACTCAGCTGATCCTATCGCTCACCAAAGACCCAAACACCGCCAAAACCAACCTACACGAAGGGATGAAAGACGTAGCCGAGTGGATGAAGAACAGCCGTCTAAAACTAAACTCGGACAAAATGGAAGTCCTCATCTTAGGATCATCCCCCTCTGCCTGGGACGACTCTTGGTGGCCATCGGCCCTGGGAACCGCACCCAGACCTATGGATCACGCACGTAACCTTGGCTTCATCCTGGACTCCTCCCTCTCGATGACCAGACAAGCCAACGCCGTCTCATCATCTTGCTTCAACATCCTCCGCATGTTCAAAAAAATCTTCCTTTGGATCCCCACCGAAACAGGAAAGACGGTCACCCACGCACTGGTCACCAGCCGACTGGTTTACGGAAACACCCTCTACGCCGGAACCACAGCCAAACTACAGAAAAAACTCCAATGAATCCAAAACGCCTCAGCCAGACTCATATTGGACATCCCTCAGCAAGCTCACATTTCTGACCACCTAAAAGGCCTCCATTGGCTCCCCGTCAACAAGAGAATAACGTTCCGCCTCCTCACCCATGCACACAAAGCCCTCTATGACCAAGGACCCGAATGCCTCAACACGTGACTGTCCTTCTACACCCCCTCCCGCCAACTACGATCGTCCAATCAAGCCCTCGCCGCTATTCCGCGCATCCATAAATCCACCATGGGGGGAAGATCCTTCTCCTACTTAGCGGCCAAAACCTGGAATTCTCTCCCCACCCACCTCCGCCTTACACAGAACCACCTCGCCTTCAGAAAGCAACTAAAAACTTGGATATTCGATAAGTAAAGCACCCCCCCTCCCTCAAGCGCCTTGAGACCTTCTGGGTGAGTAGTGCGCTATACAAATCTCTGAACTTGAACTTGCCTGTATTTGGGTAGCATGAGCTATGCCTAAATAAGGGCTTCATTGTTTAAACACAAAAGGGCGTATTTGCTATATTTGATCTGCACATCACACCTAGTCTCTTTTCTTATATCAGAACAACATACTATGTCTGTAAATGTCATCCAACTATTGAGTGCAACCTTGATGTGAAATGCTTATCCACCTTAAGCATTGACAATAGACAATCTGCCCACCTTCGGTGTTACAGAATGTCACATTCATAGAGAATAAAAACACCAGCACACATCGTATCAAGTCACTATTATCCCAGTGCCTTGTGCACCAATCTTCAATGCAAATGTGTGCCCAAACACTCCTTCTCAATCCAAGGAAGTCACGTAGTGTAGACAAAATTGGTATTTTATTTCTTTTAAAACCAAGTGCTTCACAGCCGACGCGTGTTTCGCCCTTTGCGGGCTTCCTCAAGGCAGATTTCCAATAAGCTTAGCACTGTATAATTCTCAACGCTTGTCACACTAGATCACTCTTAAGGAGAGCTTCACTTAGTCGTAAATTCCAATTTTCCAAAAACCAATAGTAGTAGCAGTAGTCCTTCATATATAGTCACTCAGGAGCCATGATAAGTCCATCAAAAAACGCTGTGCGCTCCACCAACACATGTTGTAATAACAGGGTTCCCTGTTGTTACAACGTGTGTTGACTATATATGAAGGACTACTGCTACTACTATTGGTTTTTGGAAAATTGGAATTTACGACTAAGTGAAGCTCACCTTAAGAGTGATTTAGTGTGACAAGCGTTGAGAATTATAGTGCTAAGCTTATTGGAAATATGCCTTGAGGAAGCCCACAAAGGGCGAAACACGCGTCGGCTGTGAAGCACTTGGTTTTAAAAGAAATAAAATACCAATTTTGTCTACACTACGTGACTTCCTTGGACTGAGAAGGAGTGTTTGGGCAAGAATTCGCATTGAAGATTAGTGCACAGGGCACTGGGATAATAGTGACTTGATATGATGTGCGCTGGGGTTTTTGTTCTTAAGGGCTTGATTGTTATGCCTATATAAGGGTAATGTGAATTGTACCTATATAAGGGCAGGAATCGTAAAAATGTGTTCGGAATCTAAAACACCATAATACATACTGATATGCAGTCTGGTACTGATAAGTATAGCTATCGTTCTGTTTATATTTGAGTGGTAGAAGCAAATGAACACTCTTCTCGCATATGATCAAATCTGTAACATAGTCCAAATAAGTTTTCAATCTGTATTCCTTCACGTTCTAATACTCCAAGCATAAGCATTAGAAATTATTGTGCATCTGTCAAGGTTTCCTGATGCTCTTCGGGATCCGGGTGATGCTCTAGAGGGTCCACCTCCGGATCTCCCCAAGCCTGGTCTATATAACACCCAGAGCCAAGAGGTGATCCGGCGAGGGAAAATGAAGGGGGCTGGGTTGGTGCTCTGCGGGCTGGCACTATCTGCAATGACAAAGGACAATTCATTATTACTGGCCGGTGTTCCTTCCCCTAGCCTCCTATAACTCATGTAGAACCTCCACCTACCTCGGTAATCGACAACTATTGACAATGATGGCGACGTACTCTGGAATCTCTCCTATCTCGGATCTCCTGGAACATCTACATATCCTAGGAGATACAAACACAGGTAAATTCCTCTAATCAAATACCCCTTCACACTCAGTGTTCCAGTGGATACTAACTAGGTACATACCTGGTCGTTATACCAGGCACCGTGAAAGAAAAGAATGTCAGCGTTCCTAAATCAGCCCTCAATAGTCCAGCATCCGGGCCCTCCTTCTGTTAAATTCACGGAAGCAAAGAAATAGTTATATGCAGAACCCCTCCAATGAACAAAATAAAATAAAATGATAGGTATTCATGAAAGGATGATTCCCCCCGATGTCTTACCGCCAACGGAAATGAAGTCAACAAAGATTATGAGCTTCTCTGTTCTCGTGGTGTCCTTTCAAGGTAGAACACAATCCCAGCAAGGATAGACAGAACCGGAACCAAACAATCGTCATGTCTCCTTCACTGGCCGGGAGGTTTTTACCGGGTGTCCGTGTCTTCGCGCAATGGCCGTGAAGCACCAACGCACCCACAGAATGAATCAGCTGATCCACTCCTTTAGTCTCTCGATAGCCGGGAACCACGCGGGTCTGTGTCTTCGCTGAATGCGCACCGGCGAAGCACCACAGAACCCGTTCTAATGAGTCAGCCGACTCACAGCGTTGAAAAAGCTCGGAGAGAGCGCACTTCCTCCCTCACACCGACAACCAAGCAGGGAGTGTCCGTGTCTTCGCTGGACCTAGCGAAGCACCACTGCACTCATCTCCAACAGCACAACGAACGCCACTGCTACAACGAAAAGTACACAGAATCCAATACAACCCGACTTCCGGGTTCAGTGAGTACATATAGTCTCCACCTACTGCTGCACGGATCCCTGGGACATGTAGTCCTTAGTTATTAGGCAGGCTCACAACCGTACCGGATTCATCTCCTGACAGTACGTCCTCCCCCCCAAGCGCCTCCTGGAACCGGGCTTACCCGGGTAGCGAGCATGAAACAAACGCACCGCTCTCAGGGCATGTACTCCGGTGCATGGTTCCCACGAGTCCTCCTCTGCTGAATATCCCTTCCACGAAACAAGGTACCAAAGGCGCCCCCGACGAAAACGGGAATCCAGGATTCGTCGCACCTCATACTCCAACTGGCCGTCCCTCGCCACTGGAGGAGGCGCCACCCGTCGGCGTCCACATGCCAGCTTCAGCAGGCTGCAGTGAAAAAATGGATGTATCCTGAGGGATGCAGCCAGCTTCAAACGATACACCACAGGATTTACCTGTCGAAGGACGGGATACGGACCAATGTATCGCGGGTGAAATATGCTGCGGTACCGGAATCAAATGTTCTTGGTGGATAACCACACCCAATCCCCCACCTCATATTGTGGCCCAACCTGCCTATGGGCGTCCGCCCATTTCTTGTAGGTCAACTTAGCCCGAACCAGCTCCGTCTGTATCCTTTGATGGATCTTCAGCAGATCCTTGACTTGAGCATGTACCGAAGGGTGGTTCGTGATCTCGCTCGGTACCATTAGTGGCAACGTGTTGGCATGGAAACCGGTATTAGCCCTGAAAGGCGTTTCTTTGATGGAGCTATGCCAGGAGTTGTTGTATGTCAATTCCGCCAACCACAACATCGACACCCAGGATTCCGAAGCCTCCTTCGCGTAACATCTCAGGAACTGTTTGAGGGTCTGGTTTAATCTCTCGGTCTGGCCGTCCGTCTGAGGATGGAAACTCGTGGATAAGGCCACATCCACCCGCAATGCTTTACACCATGCCTTCCAGAACCTGGCAACAAACTGTGGTCCTCTGTCCGAGACGATAACCTTGGGAAGACCGTGCAACCGAACCACTTGCTGGAGCAACATTTGGGCGGTTTGGCAGCGGTAGGCAAGTTCTTGCATGGAAGGAAGTGACCTGCTTTAGTCAGACTATCCACCACCACCAGGATAGTGTTACACCCCTGGTCCATGGGCAACTCAACCGCGAAATCCAGGCTGATGTTTTGCCAGTGGCTGAACGGTGTAGGTAACGGCATCAAGACCCCCTTCGCCCTACAAGTCTCACTCTTGGCCCTGGCACAAGTATCATACTGGGAAACCCATGTCTTCACATCCTTCGCCATGTTCTCCCACCAAAAGGAGCGCTGCAAGGACGAAAGAGTCTTCTTGCTCCCCAGATGGCCTGCTAACACTGCATTGTGGCACCAGTTAAACGCCTTCTGTCGGATCTCGTGATTCGGCAAAAACAGCTGGTTGCGATACAAAGGAATGCCATGCTGTAAAGAGCGTTGTTGGTCCTTTGCTGCCCATTCCTGCCACTGTGCTAGGGAGCGATGTTCTTTTACCTGATTCAGGAAGTTATCCACAGTAACAATGCACAGGACCCTCTCGGGGGATACTATTGCCTCAGGTAAGATTAGGCGTGAGGTCTCAGCATCATTCTGCCTTGAAAGGGAGTCAGCCTTCCTGTTGTCAAAACCAGGACGGAAGGTGATTACAAAGTTGTATTCGGCAAAAACAGAGTCCATCGCATCTGCCTCTGTGTTAGATGTCGGGAGGTTTTCATAAACTGCAGATTGCGATGGTCCGTATACACTGTAATGGGGTGTTGAGCCCTCCATAGATAATGCCTCCATTCCTGAAAGGCTCTCTTGACAGCCAGGAGCTCTTTCTCAGCCACCGTATAACTGGTTTCGGCCGGCGACAATTTTTTTGACATGAATGCTACCGGATGTAACTGGCCTGTCTCTCTGTCTCTTTGCGATAACACCGCACCAAGAGCCACATCTGAAGCGTTGGCTTCAACAATGAATGGAACGTCGACCTGTGGATGTCTCAATATCGGTGCAGAACAGAAAGCCTCCTTGAGCTGCACAAAAGCAGAGGTTGCCTCAGGAGTCCATACATAGGTAACACCTTTCCTCAGCAGTCGGGTTACAGGGGCTGCCATCTGAGAGAAGTGTGCAATAAAGCACATGTAATAATTAACGAATCCAAGGAAACATTGGACCTCGCGTACTTTCCTTGGGACAGGCCACTCCTGCACCGCTGCCACTTTCCTTTCTGCCATACTGAACCCCTGGGGACTCAGGATAACACCCAAGAACTCCACCTGCTTGACGTTGAACTTGCACTTGCTCAGTTTGCAGTATAAATGATTCTCCTGCAAGCTCTGGAGTATCATACACACATGATCCGTATGCTGGGCTGGTGATTCCGAATAGATAAGGATATCATCGATATACACGATCTCTATGCGATCCAGATATTCCTTAAGAACGTCATTCAAAAAGTACTGGAATGCCGCAGGGGCATTGCACAGCCCAAACAGCATCACCAAATATTCGAATAATCCATAACGAGTCTTGAAGGCCGTTTTCCACTCGTCTCCCTTGTGTATTCGGACCAGATGGTAAGCTCCTCGGAGATCGAGATGAGTGGAAACGGCCGCTCCTCGCACCTGATCTAATAACACAGGAATAAGAGGAAGCGGATACCGGTTCCTCACCGTGTTCTTATTCAGGACGCGATAGCCAATGCAAGCCCTGAGATCTCCATTTGCTTTTGTCGTAAAGAAAAGAGGCGAGGCTGCAGGGGAGCGTGAAGGACGAATGAACCCTATGGCACAATAATGATCCAAATAGTCTCTCAAATGCCGGTTCTCCGGCTCGGACAGAGCATAAACCCTACAGGACGGAAGAACCGCTCCATCCACCAGATCAATCCTGCAGTCGTATTCGCGATGTGGCGGCAGAGATGCAGCCTTCTCCTCGCTAAACACCTCGCTATACATGGAGTATTCCGATGGTAGGACAACCGCTTTCTCTGCGGCAGTTGCCACTAGATGAACCATTGCGAGAGTCAGGGCTACCGAACAGTGTTCTCTCATGCATTGCGTTTGGCACTCACTGGACTGAAAACTAAGGGTTTTCTGCCTCCAGTCCAATGAAGGGCTAAGTCGCAACAGCCACGGCATGCCCAGGATGAGCTCGTACTGAGGGGCCTCTATGATATTGAGGACTATTTCTTCCACGTGATTGTGTGGAATCCCCGAAAGGGAGAGCTCTAAGGTCTCCGTATGTTCGACAATAGGGCCTGACTTCAGAGGTGTGCCATCCACCGCCAATACCGGCTCGGGTTTCTTGCTACACGCTTTTTTCAGCCCCAGTCGTTGTACCAATCCCTGGTCTATGAAATTCTCCGTTGCCCCGGAGTCTATCATGGAACGAACAGGATGCGTTTTATGGTGAACAGTCAACAACATGTCTAACACTATATGTGATTCAGAGGTCTTTTGTTCCGATACATCCAGAGATGGGATCTGCCACCCGGGGTCCTGTATCTCCTTCCCTGAATCAACCGAAGAGGAAGAGGGCTCTTTGGCGGTTTCTCCTACGGTACTTATGACCACTTTCTTCCCCGGAAAATAGGTGGTTTTACGCTTACGTTTAGACGGACAGTCTTTAACATAATGCCCCTTTCACCCGCAGTACATACATAAGCCCTGGGCCCTCCTGGTCTCCCTTTCTGTTCTGGACAAAGGCGGTCAAACCACTCCGACATCCATGGGTTCGGGCCCTGTTTCCTTAGAAGATGGCATGGTCCTGTTCTCTGGTTCAGTTACTGGGAGAGCCCTATCTCCCCGTCGACTACCCCCGTGCCTATCAGCCATGCGATGGTCTAACCGTAACGTGAGATTGATAAGATCGATGCAGTATGTAGGCTGTGGGTCTATCTGCGCCAACACATCCTTCATCTCATCACACAAACCTTGGTAATAGAGGGACATCCTCTTTTCTTCAGGCCAAGCAGTCTCCGCTATCAACCTGTTAAACGACGTCATGTAGGACACTAGATCTCTTTTTCCCTGTCTCAGTGTTAACAGTTCCTTGTCGGCGCTAAACGTGGTAGCCCTACGGTCAAATACTCTTTCAAGTTCCTTTCTGCACCCTTCCCAATCAGAAAGCAGAGGGCTGTCGTTCCGTACCAGTGGAACCGCCCAATCAGTCGCATCCCCTGAGAGGTACGAGATCGCAAAAGCGGCCCTAGACAAATTATTAGGGAAGGATGCTGGTCTACAAGAGAAGTGCAATGCTATTTGGGTGAGAAATGTTTGGATTTTATGTGGATCACCCGAGCATCGTTCTGGGGTAGCCAGCGGAACAGGAGGAGGCACCGTGACGTGAATATAGGGGTTGGATGATGATGCATCGAACGGGTTTCTTGCTTGTCTGTCTACTTTTTCCCTCAGAGCTGCGGTTTCCGCTTTGGAATCCGCCAGCTCCTGCTGAACCAGCACTAAGGCCTGTAGTACATCATCCATGGTAGCCATCTTGAAGGAACACCCGGACCAGGAAGAGCAGTGTTTCGTGGGTATTGGATTCTGTCAAGGTTTCCTGATGCTCTTCGGGATCCGGGTGATGCTCTAGAGGGTCCACCTCCGGATCTCCCCAAGCCTGGTCTATATAACACCCAGAGCCAAGAGGTGATCCGGCGAGGGAAAATGAAGGGGTCCGGGTTGGTGCTCTGCGGGCTGGAACTATTTGCAATGACACAGGACAATTCGTTATTACAGGCCGGTGTTCCTTCCCCTAGCCTCCTATAACTCCTGTAGAACCTCCACCTACCTCGGTAATCTACCACTATTGACAATGATGGCGACGTACTCTGGAATCTCTCCTATCTCTGATCTCCTGGAACATCTACATATCCTAGGAGATACAAACACAGGTTAATTCCTCTAATCAAATACCCCTTCACACTCAGTGTTCCAGTGGATACTAACTAGGTACATACCTGGTTGTTATACCAGGCACCGTGAAAGAAAAGAATGTCAGCGTTCCTAAATCAGCCCTCAATAGTCCAGCATCCAACCCTCCTTCTGTTAACTTCATAAAAGCAAAGAAATAGTTATGTGCAGAACCCCTCCAATGAACAAAAGAAAATAAAATGATAGGTATTCACGAAAGGATGATTCCCCCCGATGTCTTACCGCCAACGGAAATGTAGTCAGCAAAGATTATGGGCTTCTCCGTTCTCGTGGTGTCCTTTCAAGGTAAAACACACTCCCAGCAAGGATAGACAGAACCGGAACCAAACAATCGTCGTGTCTCCTTCACTGGCTGGGAGGTTTCTACCGGGTGTCCGTGTCTTCGCGCTATGGCCGCAAAGCACCACCGCACCCACAGAATGAATCAGCCGATCCACTCCTTTAGTCTCTCAATAGCCGGTAACCACGCAGGTCTGTGTCTTTGCTGAATGCGCACCGGCGAAGCACCTTAGAACCCGTTCTAATGAGTCAGCCGACTCACAGCGTTGAAAACGCTCGGAGAGAGCGCACTTCCTCCCTCACACCGACAACCAAGCAGGGAGTGTCCGTGTCTTCGCTGGACCTAGCGAAGCACCAACGCACTCATCACCAACAGCACAACGAAGACCACTGCTACAACAAAAAGTACACGGAATCCAATACAACCCGACTTCCGGGTTCAGTGAGTACATATAGTCTCCGCTTACTGCCGCACGGATCCCTGGGACATGTGGTCCTTAGTTTTTAGGCAGGCGCACAACCGTACCGGATTCATCTCCTGACAGCATCTTGTTGTATGCTGAAAGTAAATAACAATGAACCAGTACAAATATTTAAAAGATGCTGAATGCCAGAAGAAGTATGCATTTTACTTTTGCCACCTACTAGTACATGATGTAGTACAGAACATAATCTTTTTTCACAATTTCCAATGAGTTCATGATGAAGATGTGGTAGATAAAACACAATATTCAGAATCACATTAGCATAACAGTTGATACCAGAACTGTCTTCCAACTGGTCTACAATGTCAACAACACTTTAATTTCTTTTCTTTATGCCTTTAAGTTTTTTTTCAATTGTTTTCTTTTTTTGAACCTCAGTTGAATATTTGACATATTTCCATTTTGGACAAACTACACGTTTCTCATATATGGGATAGTCACCTAAATCAGTAGCATAAAGTCTTCTTAAACGATTGTACTCTCTTACACAATTTGAATCAGCACTAACTTTTTTCTCATCAAAATCTATCAAATACAAACCAGACAATGTTCTTACTTGAGACAATGCAACGTATGCCATTCCCTCTTTGAACACCGTACTTCCAATATTTACAAAAGCTCTGTCTATACTTAAACCTTGAGATTTATGAATAATGACTGCATATGCTAGAGACAGAGGAAAGTGTTGTCTGCGAACATACACATCTTTTACCAGCAAAAAACGTACAACATAACGCTCAATCTGTCTTACCTCATTAATCCGATCAAATGTTATAATCAAAAAATCTATTCCATGTCTATTTTGAAAATTTACAAAATCAACAACTTTTACCATTGCTCCATTCACTAATCCTTCTTCTACATTCAAATTATGCTGCACAATTACTCTACAGTTTTTACATACATGTAAAGTCTTTTCTAATCCTGCACTTTTATGAACAGGCATTTCCAACAAATCCAATTTAGCCTGTAGTTTCACAGCAAGAAGAATTGTCACTCCCTGGTGTTCGATTTTGGCAATAGCTTTAATGTCCACAATTTCTTCTTCTTCCAGTTTGAGAAGCTGTTGATTAAATGTAGATCACTCTTGCAGTGTAGGCATTAGACAAACTATAGACTTGTTTTCAACAAGCATATTGTACTTTACTTCAGCTGCTATTTCTCCAGTTGTAAACAAGTTCCTTAGTAGTAGACTTTCTAAAGCTTGTTTTCTAAGCTTCAGTAAGACACCAAGTCTTATGTCTTTAAGAATATTTCCATAATCATCATCACTTGCTTGTAGCATATTCTTAACAAGTTCTTTATATTCAAAGTGTAACCAAATATTTACATTCCCAATACTTCACAAAGATTTCCTTGCATCATCATGGAGAAGAGTTTTAAAACAGGGTGTCGTTTTATGGAAGTAAGTTGTAGTAGGTCTCCAAATACAATTACAGTTTCCTCCAGACAGAATATCGTAATTTGTTTTTATAATCGGTTGCATTCTCAGGTGTACAAAGGCAAGCATTAAGTTTGAGACCATGCTCACCTCATCAACGATTAAAAGTTTCATTTTCTTCAGTACTCTTGAAGACTTCATAACAAGCTTCTTCAGATAGCTTCAGATATTCCAATCTATTATCATGTTCGATAGGTAGCATAAGTAATAGATGTACAGTAATACCATTAATGTTGAGTGCTGCCAACCCAGTTGGAGCTGTTACAACACCAGTTAAAAATGTTATGCTGTAGTTTTCTGTAGATAACTGGTCAAAACTTGACCCCTGATGTACGTTATAATAGGTTTAAATGAACATTGCCATTCTTTTTTTCATGCAGCAAACCATGTTGTACCTGTTGTTTGACTTGTAGATATATTTTTCTTTTTGTTCAATATTTAGTTGTTCCTCTAACTTTCCAAACTGAATAATATCCTGTTGTGCTTATTGCATTGGAGTTTCTACCTCATTCATGGCTATCGCAGTTTCATTTTCAATAATTGGTTGTCCTAGTGGAGCTTGACTCAGTGGACCAGAACTTTGACTGCCTTATGAACTTTCTCTACCTATTTTAGCTGCAATAGTACTTTCTTATTCAAACTCATCATTTAACATTTGTAGATAAGTTTGAGAAAATGTGCACTGAATGCTGTCTTTTGTTGCATTTAAAGAATCTTCATAGCAGTCAAAATCTCCAAGTAATTCTGTTTCACTACGCCAAGGTTTGAACAGTTGTAGAAGTGCTAAATAGAAAAATGATCTCTTATCTGTACTATCACAGATCAGTTTTCGGGGATTAATAAGATTCTCTTTGACATGTTTCACTAGACATCCATCACATCCAATTACTGAATATATTTCTTCTTTTATATTTTCTCTAACATTCTTTTTAAAAGTATAGTGCTGAAGTATTTCATACAGACATAGGTTTTCAAGATGTGGACTTCTTTTGGGATAGTATGTATCCAACATATTAGTTTTAACAATAGCAATACTTTCTGGTTGATACTGTGCTAAGTATTCGATTTCTTGTAAAGATTTCAAAACTCTATTTCGTGGGGAGGGAAGGCCTAGACTTACCAAAATGATTCCTCTTGACTTTGAATATACACTGGCTGAGCTCAAACAATCCGAACATTCATAGGATCCAATCTCTCTATGGGAAAGCATTTTTAAGCGGAACCTGCACAGCTTCTTGCTAAGACTCTTCTATGCTGAAACTTCTTCCCACATTTCTTACATCTCTGTCTTTTCAGATTTTGTAATATATGATGTAATATAGCGAGCAACAGCAATTGAATTATCTGTAACATACTGAATATCCATGTTAGCATTCCACATTTTCAAATTAACTGGATTGTAGTCTTTAATGTACTTTGAAGCTTTTTAAGTTGTATGTATTCTTGGGAGATTTCCGAGTTTTGAATGTCTTACTGCTGACAAAAAAAAAAATTACTCTTCCTTTAGAAATTATAGGATGTGGGAATCCAAAACAACATTTTGTATACAATTTTCCCTTTACACTTGTATTTTCATCAGAGGTATTTCCCACATTGATGACTTTGAAAGCATAAAACTTGTTGCCTCAAGCTTTTTTCTCCTCCATCTCTTGGAATGGCACATGTAACATACTGTTCAATGAAAGACAAAACAGTTTCATCACTATCAGTTCCGAATGCTGGTGCATTCTTTATCTATAATAGCATGTGTATGTGAGGAGCACCTCTGGCTTGGTACTGTTTTCATCAAAAGAAATCAGTTACTTCTCCAAGAGGTGGAATGTTTTTCTTGCAGATAAATGACATCATACTTTGAAACCTATGGTTAAAATACCTGCACGCATTTACAGGATCCAAGGAATAGTGTTCTCCAGCTGTCTTCAATTCAATGTTTTTAACATATGAATTTTCTTCTCATAGAAATTCAAGTCCTTTTTCCCACGCATATTCATCACAGCTAAGTGTTACAAACTATGTAGGTGTACCTAAGTTTCTTGACATGCATTTAAGTTCACCATGAGGAAGATACCAATATTCATTGGTAATACATTGACACACCATCAAATTAATTAACTGAGATTCTACATTTTTATTTCTTTGTTGAACTTTGTCAATGAACTTTTTTACCAGAAACATGTTAAAGATGAACTGCTGTTTTTAATATGTGGTTCACTGCATATGAAAGTTGTTAGATTTGGGGGTCTCTAGTTGGCACAGGTTGGTACTTGTGACAAATAGGGACCCTTGCCTCTAGTCAGGATAAAGGGATTACACTCCTAAAATAACCCCTGCTCACCCCCTTGGTAGCTTGGCATGAGCAGACAGGCTTATCTCAGAGGCAGTGTGTAGAGTATTTGTGACCACATACAGTAACCCAGTGACAACACTACAAACATGCACCACACAAAGTTTTTATATAAAAAATAAGTATACTTTATATAGTTACCACAAGACCATAAACAACAAAAATACACAATACTGTTACTTTAAGACAGTAAATTTAGCTAAGTTAAGTTCAGTTCTTGAGATGCAATACTTTGCGTCAATGTACCTTAGGTTGTGTTGCGCTTCCACAACAAGCAATGTCGCAGCGAGGAAAAATGCAGCAAAGTTCAAGTCCAAAGAAATAAAGACGTGAAGATCTTCCAGATGTGGAGCGTTTCTCTGGGATGTGAGAAGTTCTTGGTTTGATGCATGGACTGCAGCGGCGACACCCTTGTTCCACGATGCAACAGCAACAGCTCCACTTGCGACACTCTTCTCCTATTATGCGTGAAGCTTCCGCACGATGTGACAACTACAGTGGCAACATCCTCGATGCGACA
Source organism: Lissotriton vulgaris (assembly GCF_964263255.1). NCBI lineage: Eukaryota > Metazoa > Chordata > Amphibia > Caudata > Salamandridae > Lissotriton > Lissotriton vulgaris. The sequence continues at coordinate 785,130,599 of NC_141693.1, forward strand.
GCAGCAGCTCCGATGGCGGTGCACTTCTCGGGGATGCGAGACACCTTTCTTCAATGCGGTGCAGTGCGACAGTTCCAGCAGCGACACCCTCTCTTGGAGTTGCGACGGCAGGCACTGCGACGGTGACAAGCTCCGACCTCATTGCGAGACTCTTCTCTCAATGCGGTGCAGTGCGACAGATACAGCGGCGACACCCTCCTTCGGAGTTGCAACGGCAACAGCAGCAACGGCAACACACTTCCTATTCATTGCTGCACGCTTCGCTCCGATGCGGTGCAGTGCGACAGTTCCAGCGCCGACATGCTCCTTTGGAGTTGCGACGGCAGGCACAGCGACGGCGACACCCTTCTTCTCGATGAGTCGCACTTCCAGCTCCTTGTGACATGCAGTTCCTCAAAAGGCCCAAAACAGCAGCAGGCACTTCCAAAGAACTATGGGGAGCTGGGGGGGGTGAAGTCTGTTGTCCCTGAGACTTCAGCAGAAGCTCTTTTCCAAGCTCTTGGAGATCCTTCACAATTTGAAAGCAAAGTACACAAAGTTCTTTTCTCCTTCCTTTGGCAGTAAGGCAACCACTGCAGGCCAATCCCCCAAGCAGCACTTCAGCTTGGGAATAGTCTCTCCTCGGTTTCTTCAGGTTCCTCTCCTCAGTAAAGGGTTCTTCTTGTAGTCCAAAGTGATCTAATTTCCTAGGATCAGGGTCCCAATATTTATACCCCAAACTCCTTTGTTCTCTGAGGGGAGAGGGGCGTTTGCCCAGTGCAAACCAGTTCTGAAGCACTCTTTTTACCAGACTTCTCCTTTCCTTTCATAGTGCAGGGCAGAAACATCAGACACCCCACAGGAGGTAGAGCCAGTATTGTGGAAGGCAAGTATAGTCCTGGAGCACTTTGTTTACAGGACTCCTTCTCTTCTTTCAGTGTGCAGGGCAGAGACATCAGACGCTCCCCAGGAGGTGGAGCCAGCATTGTTGAAGGCAGGCACAGCATTATTCAAGGTTCAGGTACAACTCCTCCCTCCCATCTAGATGCAGTTCTCTCTATTCACCACTGGGCTGACTTTTCCTGTCTATTGGAATCCCCCAGCCCTGTCCCTCACAAAACCAGACAAAGGAATACACAACCTAGCAGATGCAGGCTTGAAAGGTTAGGAAAGCAAATACCTACTTTCTAAAAGTGGTATTTGCAAACACAGAATGTTAGAACCAACTTCACTAAAATATGTATTTTATCATTCTGAGTTCCGGCATACTAAACTCGAATTTCTACCATGTTCTCTGAGTCAGTTAGGATTATAAACTGTAATAATTCCAACAACCCATTCTGGCCTATGGAGAACAGGTAGCCTTGCAATAGTGAAAAATGAAAATGGCTGTAATTCACTATTAGGACATCCCACACACATCGGGGCTTGTCCTACCTTATACTTACAATGCACCCTGCCCTTGGGCCTACCATAGGGGTGACTGATATGAAGAAAAGAGAACGTTTAGGAACTAGCAAGTGGGTACACTTGCCCAGTCAGCATGACAGTACCAGACTGCACGCAGGCTCTGCAATGACAGACCTTAGACACATTTTACAAGGCTGCTTCTGTGGGTGGCACAACCAGTGCTGCAGGCCCACAAGCAAGATTTGGATGTACATGCCCTGTGCACACTCAGTGCACTGTACTAGGGTCTGGCAAGTAAACCAAATAGCCAAACATGGAACCACTGATCAATATATCAAATTACAATAGGGAGCACTTGCACTGGGGCACTGAATAGAAGTTGGACAGTGCCCAAAGCATCTAACACCAGCAGCAAAAATACATGAGGCAACAGCAAAAATGGAAGGGAGACCGACGCCAATGGTGCCAGGTCAAACCGTGTCCCCTCCTGCTGAAATGTGAATAGAGAACTACCCTAACTCCTGGGAGTTCTCTTCACTAAAGCAGAAAAGTCTGGACAGACCATCAGCGTTGGCATGTTCTGTACCAGGGCGGTGTTCGACCATAAAGTCCATACCCTGTAGGAAATAGACCACCTCAAGAGCTTTGGCTTCTCACCCCTCATTTGCATCAACCATCTGAGGGGCCTGTGGTCTGTCTGAACCCGGAAGTGAGTCTCAAACAGGTATGGTCTCAGCTTCTTCAGTGCCCAGACCACAGCAAATGCCTCACGCTCAATAGCACTCCACCTCTGTTCAAGTGGAAGTAACCTCCTACTAATGAAGGCTACAGGTTGATCTAGGCCCTCCTCATTCATCTGTGACAGAACAGCCCCCACACTATGCTCTGAAGTGTCTGTTTGAAGGATAAACTCTTTTGAGAAGTTGGGCGCCAGGAGCACAGGTGCTGTGCACATGGCAGCTTTCAGGGCCTCAAAAGCTTTCTGACAGGTGTCAGTCCAAATCACTTTCTAGGGCTGCTTCCTGGTAGTCACTTCTGTCAAGGGTGCAACAATATTACCATACACCTTGACAAACCTCCTGTAATACCCTGTGAGACCTAAAAAAGCTCTCACCTCTGTCTGGGTTTTGGGTGGCTAGGGGCACCACCCGGCCACTCCCAACTTGGTGTCCCAAGTACACCATGGAACCCTGCCCGATCTGGCACTTATTCGCCTTGATTGCGAGGCCTGCCTTCCCCAACGCCATCAACACTTCCCAAAGGCGGTGCCGATGTTCCTCCCAACTGGCACTGAACACTGCGATGCCATCCAGGTAGGTGGCACTGAACTCATCCAGTCCAACCAACACCTGGTTGACCAACCTCTGAAAGGTGGCAGGGGCATTCTTCATCCCAAAGGGCATAACATGGAACTGGAAATGCCTATCTGGTATGGAGAATGCTGACCTCTCCTTTGCCCCATCAGTCAAGGAGATCTGTCAGGACCCAGATGTTAAGTCAAACGTGCTTAGGTACCGTGCAGCCCCGAGCCGATTAATGAGCTAATCAGCCTCGGGGATGGGGTGCGCGTCAGTCTTCGTGACTGAATTGAGCACTCTGTAGTCCACACAGAAACGGAGTTTGGGTGTGGCACCCGGCGCTGCAGCCTTTGGGACCAAGACCACTGGGGTAGCCCAAGGACTCCTGGAGGACTCAATCGCCCCTAGCGCAAGCCCTCAACCTGTCAGTTACCCTGTAAGTTTTATGCTTCCCAGGTAAGCTGTCTCCTGTGTCCACATCATGGACGCACCAATCTCTGACACCAGGAACCAGGGAGAACAGATCAGAAAACTGTTCCAGCAACTGGCGGCAGTCATTCTGTTGCTCATTGGTCAGGGTGGAAGAGAGGTTAACACCATCCACTGACCCATCTTGCTCCGAGGCTGACAAGAGGTCAGGAAGAGGCTAAGTCTCCTCCTCCATCTCAGCATCTGTTGCCAAGAGCATGCCCACTTCAAACCTCTCTAACTGGGACTTAAGGCAGTTGACATCTAGGACCCTCAAGGGGTTCCTAGGAGACCGCAAGTCCACCAAGTAGGTAATTGGACTCTCGCGCTCCACAACCTCAAAAGGTCCGGTCCACTTATCCTGGAGCGCACAGGCTCCACTGGGGCCATGACCCACACTTTCTGTCCAGGTTGAAGCTCTACCAGAGTGGCATTCTGGTCATACCATAGCTTCATCTCCTCCTGGCTGGCTTCCAGATTCGCCTCAGCGAGTTGCCTGAACCGCCTAGTCTGGTTCCTGAAGGCCAGCATGTAGCTATATACATACTGGGGCGGTTTCCTGGGAGATTGGTCCCAGCCTTCTTTGACCAGACTCAGAGGTCCTCTGACTGGGTGTCCATAGAGAAGCTCAAAGGGACTGAACCCTAGAGATTTCTGTGGCACCTCACAATATGCAAAGAGTAGGCATGGTAAGAGGACGTCCCACTTAAGTCTCATGGGTTCCTCAAGACCCCTTATCATGCCCTTCAGGGTCCAGTTGAACCTTTCAACCAACCCTTTTCCTTGGGGGTGGTAAGGAGTGGTAAACTTGTAAGTTATACCACACTCCTGCCACAGGGACTTCATATACTTGGAATTGAAGTTTGTGCCCCGGTCAGACACTACCTCTCGAGGGAATCCCACTAGGGAGAAAATTTCCATCAGTGCTCGTCCCACTACGGGGCTGTAACTGTTCTCAGAGGTGTGGCTTCAGGGTACAGGGTGACATGGTCCACCAAGACCAGGATGAAACTGTTGCCCATGGCTTCCTTTGGGTTCCAGTGGCCCCACAATGTTAATCCCTACCCGCTCAAAGGGGGTACTGACCACAGGGAATGGTTGGAGAGGAGCCTTGTGCTTCCTCCCACTCTTTCCACTTGCCTGGCAAGCCTGACAAGTTCTGCAATGAGTGTCTGAACTTGGGGCCAATGAAAGTGGGTATCAAGCCTCTCAAAGGTCTTGTTCTTCCCCAAATGTCCTGCTAATGGCACATCATGGCCAGCCCCAGTACGAAGGGTCTGAACTTCTGGGGTATCAATAGCACATGGGCTGACCCAGGTTCAGCAACTTTAGGCTCGCTATACAGGAGACCATTCTCCCAGTAAATCAAGTGTGATCCTGACTGATCACCTGCTGCCTGGCTTACAGCCTGTCGCCACAAGCCCTCAAGAGAAGGGCAATCTCTATGTTCCCTGCAGAATTATTCCCTGGAGGGGCCTCCTTCTTGCTGCCAATGGGTCAGCTCAGGCAGGTCCCCCAGTTCAGCTACTTGCTCCCCGATAGGTTCCAGGGCATTCCCCTCAGGGTCTACCTCCTCCTAGGCCGTGGGAACTTCGTCGGCATGTTTCCCGTGCCCCGCCACTTCTCGCTAAGGCAGGTTTCTGGGCCTCCCTCTCAGGCTCCAGGTCCTCCTGAGAAGCCCTAGTGGCTGATATTGGCCGGGTGGTCACACAGGCCCAGTCAGGCAGTCCAACCATCTTCAAATGAGTAGTCTTCTCCACCTTTTCCCAAGGGAAGCTCTCCAAATCGTTTCCCAACAAACAGTCAACATTCATGGCGGGCCTCACAGCTACCTGAAGAGTACCAGAGACCCCCCTCACTCAAAGGGAACCTGAGCCATCAGACAAAGACTCTCTGTGTTGTTGATGGCAACAACTCGGCAAAATGCATGAGAGACAATCTGCTCTTGAGACACCAGGTGACACCTGACAGCTGTCACACTCGCTCCTGTATCTCTAAGAGCCTCCGCCCTTTGGCCATTGATGGTCACCCACTGCCCATATCTTTTGTGTTCTTGGGCAGCTGAGCTTCTGAGACCATCTCACAGTCTCCTAAAGAGACTAGGGTCGTCTGTGTGGGACCTCACCCACCTTGGACATCACTCTCCTCCCCCAAGGCTACACTAGCCATCTGCCGGGGCGGAGCACCAGTGGGTGCTGGTTTACCAAACAGGCGGCACCTGGTAACATTCGCCTTAAAACCCAGGTCGCCACACTGGTAACATTTCAAGGGCCCCTGGGGAACAGGACTACCTGTCGGGCCCCTTGCTTCTGCTCAGGGGGAGGCTGGGAAACTTTCCCTTGGTTCCCTTGGGAATTACTTTGGGGCCCTTTGCGTAACTCCTTCTGTTTACCCTTGTCCCCCCCACTCTTCTGCTGGGGACCCTGCCCACGTTTGGCTGAGTCTCCCACGTGACCCTTGTGGACCCGGGTACTCACCCAGCGGTCTGCCTCCTCAGCAAGCTTCCTAGGGTTAGTCAGCTTGCTACCTATCAGATGCTGGCGCAGCTCTGGAAAACAATTATCAGACAAGTGCTCCCATGCAATCAAATCAAAGAGACCTTGAAAATCATTAACCTTGCTGTCCTTTACCAAACCATCCAATGCTCTGCAAAAGAAATTGACATATTCAACCCAAGTACTGTTTTCTAACTTTTTGCATTTCCTGAACCTCTGCCTTAGAGTTTAGGTGTCAAACCATATCTAGACATCAATGCATCTTTCATGTGGCTGTATGAATTGCGGACTTCAGAAGGCAAGTCTAATTGTGTGTCTCGCCCCTCACTAAGGAACCTTCCCTACAACCCCGCTCCCCAATCTCTCTCAGGGACCCGGTAGAAAGATATGGCTACCTCATAGGCTCTGAACCACTGACCAATATCATAATGTTTGTAAAACTCTTTCACCACATCCTTGGGAATATACACTCTACTTTCTACATGTACTGACAGTACACTGGCACTAGAGGGAGTAACCTCCAAACTTTTGGTTTTAAACTCCAACTCCCTCAGAACCTTTTCATTCTCAAACTGCATTTTCTTTTCCTCTATATCTAACCTTCTATTTTCTAATTCCAGTTGCCTATTCACCTTGAACTTAGTCATCTCCATTTCATGCTTTCTTGATCTCTCTCTGTCCTCCAACTCCTCTGGAGACAGACTTTGCCAGAATTAAAGCTACCTGCGGGGGTAAGTACCTTCCTTCCTCCGAGCCCAATGGCCCTTCCTGTTGCACAACTGCCAGGTCATCCTCCTCAATCTCAGGAGTTTTCCTTGCTTCTACCCAGGCCCTCAGCGCCTTGTAGAACTCTTCTTTCACTCTGAACCAGGAGGTGGAAACATTGAACTTTTCGCAGAAGTACTTCAGCTGTTTTACTTTGTAGCTCTCTAACTTCTCTTCTTCCCATTCACAATCAATAGAAACTATGAATTCTGTATATCCCATGATAACTGAATCAGGCATCTTTCAAAAATAGAAAACAAAAATCCAAAAAGGAATCTACCAAAGAGTATGTGGTTGCGTTATGGTCTGCACTCACTAAGTAGTGTTCACCAATCACTGTACATGAGTCACAAATGCAAGTCCAGAATCCTCATCGTTGACCACCAATGTAAGATTTGGGGGTCTCTAGTTGGCACAGGTAGGTACTTGTGACAAACAGGGACCCTTCCCTCTAGTCAGTATGAGGGAATTACACTCCTAAAATATACCTCTGCTCACCCCCTTGGTAGCTTGGCACGAGCAGACAGGCTTATCTCAGAGGCAGTGTGTAAAGCACTTGTGACCACATACAGTAACCCAGTGACAACACTACAAATGAACACCACACAAGGGTATTATTTAAAAAAATAAGTATACTTTATATAGAATTACCACAAGACCATAAACGACAAAAATACACAATACTGTTATTTTAAGATGGTAGATTTTCGTTGTTAAGTTCAGTTCTTGAGCTGCGACACTTTGCCTCAATGTACCTTAGGTTGCATTGCGCTTCCACGACAAGCAAAGTCGCAGCGAGGGAAATGTGGAAAAGTTCAAGTACAAAGAAATAAAGATATGAAGATCTTCCAGATGTGGCACACTTCTCCGGGGATGCGAGAAGTTCTCGGTTCAATGCGTGGACTGAAGCGGCGCCACCCTTGTTCCGCAATGCGATGGCAACAGCTCCACTTGCGACTCTCTCCTCCCACGATGCGTGAAGCTTCTGCACAATGCGACAACTACAGCAGCAACATCCACGATGTGACGGCAGCAGCGCCGACGGCAGCGCGCTTTTCGGGATGCGAGGCGCTTTTCTTTGATGCGGTGTAGTGTGACAGTTCCAGCGGTGGCAACCTCTCTTGGAGTTGCGATGGCAGGCACAGCCACGGGGACATGCTCCGACCTCGTTGCGAGACTCTTCTCTCGATGCGGTGCAGTGCGACAGCTACAGCAGAGACACCCTCCTTCGGAGTTGCGACGGCAGTAGCAGCGATGGCGACACGCTTCCTCTTCATTGCGGCATGCTTCTCTCCGATGCAGTGAAGTGCAACAGTTCCAGGGGCGACACCCTTCTTTGGAGTTGCGACGGCAGGCACAGCGACGGCGTCACGCTTCTGCTCGATGAGTCGCGTTTCCAGCTCCTTGCGACACGCAGTTCCTCAGAAGGCCCAAAACAGCAGCAGGCACTTCCAAAGAACTCTGGGGAGCTGGGGGGTGAAGTCTGTTGTCCCTGAGACTTCAGCAGGAGGCAAGCTCTCTTCAGAGCCCTTGGAGATCCTTCACAAGTTGAAAGCAAAGTACACAAAGTTCCTTTCTCCTTCCTTTGGCAGTAAGGCAACCACTGCAGGCCAATCCCCCAAGCAGCACTTCAGCTTGGGAATAGTCTCTCCTCGGTTTCTTCAGGTTCCTCTCCTCAGTAAAGGGTTCTTCTTGTAGTCCAAAGTGATCTAATTTCATGGGATCAGGGTCCCAATAGTTATACCCCAAAATCATTTGTTCTCTGAGGGGAGAGGGGCCTTTGCCCAGTCCAAACCAGTTCGGAAGCACTCTGTTTACCAGACTTCTCCTTTCCTTTCACAGTGCAGGGCAGAAACATCAGACGCCCCACAGGAGGTGGAGCCAACATTGTGGAAGGCAAGTATAGTCCTGGAGCACTTTGTTTACAGGACTCCTTCTCTTCTTTCAGTGTGCAGGGCAGAGACATCAGATGCTCCACAGGAGGTGGAGCCAGCATTGTGGAAGGCAGGCACAGCCCTATTCAAGGTTCAGGTACACCTCCTCTCTCCCATCTAGATACAGATCTCTCTATTCACCACTGGGATGACTCATCCTGTCTCTTGGAATCCCCCAGCCCTGTCACTCACAAAACCAGACAAAGGAATACACAACCTAGCAGAGGCAGGCTTGAAAGGTTAGGAAAGGGTCTGACAAGTAAACCAAATAGACAGACATGAAACGGCTGATCAATATATCAATTTACAATAGGGAGCACTTGCACTGGGGCACTGAATAGCAGTGGCACAGTGCCCAAAGCATCTAACACCAGCAGCAAAAATACATGAGGCAACAGCAAAAATGAAAGGGAGACCCACGCCAATGGTGCCAGGTCTAACAAAAGTGCAGACAAATCGCTTTCAAACAGAAGATGAAAAAATTATGGAATTCACTGTCAAAATCTTGGATCTTCAGAGTACAATCTTGCTGATCTGTATCCTGAAGCTGGAATCAGTACAACTCACTCATCAAATCGTCCACCTTCCATAGTGGGGAATAGCTGTGGAAAACAACGAGCTTCTAAACATTTTTCCCATACACTCGGGAGTTCCCTTTGCTTCCTTCATTTGAAGTAATTGAATACTGTTTCCTATGATTTCTTTTGAATGCAGAGTATGTATAGTATAATGTTCATAAATCTCTTCATTCCTGGACTTGTCCACTTTTTCTGTTTGGCCACTTGACATTACAGTTTCATCTTCTAAGCATATTACTTCTTCATCAACATTTACATTGTTATAAAAAATATTATTCTGTACCAGGTACAATGCAGTCTTTTGAACGTTATTAACATCTACAAACTCTTGCCAGATTTTTCAACTCTTTGTTGGTACACCATTTCTAGAATAACTACTGGCTCATTTGCCTCCCTGTCTACACCAACTGTTTCAATGTTTTGCTTAAAATCTAAAGGCAAGTAGACAACTCATCCTTTCAGACCTCTTTATAAATCTGTTGGTGGCAGCTTACATCAAATCAAATCAAATCAAATATTACTTTATTCGGCACTTGAAAAGATACCATAAAAGTACATAAAATCAGTTAAAAACACGTTAAAAAACAATTCATTCATTTCATTCCATTGTATAGAGAGTCTCTATATACAAGGCATTACAATCAACTCATCTCTCTCGAATTCCTTAACCTCACCGCCATCTTAATAAAGCTCATGATATAGGACAGGGTATATGTATCATTGGCCTTCTGCAAGAACAATAAAGCTGCCTTGGCGTGTTTAAAGTTAGCTCGTTTCAAGATTCCCACCAGGAACTTGCGCCTAGGTAATGAGTAAAATGAGCATAACAAAACAAAATGAAGGGTATCCTGCGCAGACCTATTGTCGCAGCCGCAGGTACCCTTCTGCTCAACCGTGAAGGTAAAACCGGGGGGATCGGACAATAAGTGGTGCAACAGGTTAAACCTAAAACGGGTCATATAAAATCTGTCCTGTTCATTATGGGTCAGTCCAGTTTCCTTTTTTAAATATTGGGACTATTGTTGCCGAGGACCAAGAGCGCAGCAGACCCGTCTCCACTGCCGCGTTCAAGACCCTCGTAAGAATGGGTACCCACAACTCCACTTTACTGAGGTATAGGTCAGGAGGAATGCCATCCGGGCCAGGTGCCTTATTTTTTGTTAGCCCCAGGATTGCCCCTTCCACCTCTGCCAGAGTGGTTGCTGGCCGTGCAGTCAATTTTAGCCTCTGCCCTTCATTGTTGTTAATTTCACCCGTATGGGTATATAGATTTTTAAAGTGGGAATACCACTGCTCTGGCAAAATGGTATTTGAAATTTGTGGGGCATTTGAGTCCTGGAAACATGGTTTATTTATAATTTTCCAGAACTCGGTCAGGTCTCTTCTATCCGCCGCCTCCCTTAAGTCCACCCAGGCTTGCATTTGGAGGCTAGTTTTGCGGGCTTTTAGTGCCTTCTTATATGTCAGCCTGCATTGAGCTATATAAATATTATCCCTGGGAAGCAATTTTAGGCTATATTTAAGGTCTTTATGTGCCTTTGAGCATTCTTTGTCGAACCATCTAGGTGTGGTTGTTAATATACTAGTCTTAGTGGTCTTTAATAGTCCTTCAATGAGGTGCGCCATCTCTTCAAATGCAGTTACTACCGCAGCCCCCTCAATATTGGGGTCGAGGCATACGTTTAGTACGTCTGCCCCTGTAATTATTACGTTTTTATAAAAACTATCCCCATCTATTTTGGACCATCTAAGTCTCCTCCCTTGGTCTGATATCGTCTCCACCGATCCTCCCCATGTGATGCATTTTTAATGGTTGGGCCTTTTAGCTCTAACACCAGGGGGTTATGGTTGCTAAATATGCTGCGTTCTATATCCGCCCTGCTGACCCAGGCTTTAAGTATAGGTGAGACCATGATATAGTCAATGTACGATCGACATCCTCTGCCCTTGAAGGTGAGATTAAGCTCCCCGCCGCTACCCATTCCTACCGGGTCCATTGTATGAACCAAATTGTGGCCTTTCAGCACCTTCTGGAGAGTGCGAGAAGTGTGGCCCTTTCTCCACTGTGCACCGTGACCAATCCTTGTTAAGTGGTCTTAGGTTTGCGCACAGATGACAATTAAAATCACCTACAAGAACTACAGATGGAGCTGCTACCGACTTTACCGTCGACAACTGGGCATTTAGGCGAGAGTCCAGTTCTTTTATTGTATTTCCCTTGCCATTTGCTCCCACCGAATTGTACCAGTTAACCAGGGTGATGTTTACCCCTTTTGAGCAGAGGCCCACTACCTGCATATTCTGTGATGCCCAGTTGAGGTTGGACCAAACCCCTTCTATAAGAAGATCTTCATATATGATCAACCCTCCCATAGCTCTCCCTGAAGCTGACCTTTGGGCAGGGACTGAGAAACACTTAAACCCCACCAGGGAGAAGTGGTTACAATCAATCATCCAGGTCTGCTGAAGACATATAACATGAAACCCGGTAATATATTGCCTCCAATCCTGTTCCTCATATTTGGCAGCAAGTCCTGCTACATTCCAGGATAATATTTTTAATCCGTCCTGCCTAACTGGTCTTCTTGCCCCGGCCATGAGGGGGTGAGTAGTCACTTCCCTCAAGTATCGTAATTTCATTTAGGGCAGCTACGTTATCTAAATGTGTTAATTGGGTGCCTAAATCGCTGCTATCTAGCCCCGTTATCTCCATCTCAACTGCAGTACATGGTTGTAAGCTCGTTACAATATTTACCCCCTTATCGTCCCCTCTCTGCAGTGACTCGCATTGCGATGTTTTTTTGTAAAATTTTTATTTATTGCATATCAAGCAAAAAAGTGAGAAATGAAGAGAGAGAAAAGACAGAAAAAAAACAGGCGGCAGATCCGCAGCGTCTCCCATGAAAGAGACCTGTAAGAATCCTAAACAAAGGCATTTGGGATAACAAATGATAGCAGTCCGGGAGCATTGCGATGTTTTAATCAGGGGTGCCTTATTCTGTTCAAGGCTCTTATCCCTATCTTGTTTATGCCTAGGGTTTGTATCTATCCCTAGTCAGTCCAGTTCTTCTAAGGTCGACAGGGGTCGAATCTGTTCTGGAGGTCAATCCCACCCTGGTTCCTCATGGCTACATAGTGAGATCTACGGCTATGCCCAGCTAAGTTCCACTCCCTACCTCTCAGACCATCCATGGCACTCCCCCGGTTATAAGCCCCCTTTGGATAAAACAAACTAAGGGGCATAGACCTGATGTTGCTCGCGTCCGTAGTTGGGCCCCCCCTTAGTATCTGGTCAACAACCTGCGTATTTCTAAAGTTCACCACCACACAATCCCCGATGTTATCCTTGGGCCTGGTTCCCACCCAGTTCACCCGCCAGACCATTAGTATTTCCCACTGTTCCATGCCTACCAGAGGCCTACAGTTATTTAACCAGAACATGGTTTTATTTTTGAGCTTGCCATAAGTCTCCACCTGGTCTGTTCTCAGCACTGGAACTCCTGTGAGAATATTTACATAAGGTGCTGCGTCAGGAGGTAAATTAAGGGTTACTGACGTGTTGGAATGCCCCTTAGTAGCGGAATTCTCTAGTTGGCCCTGGCTCACAGGGGGGAGTCGAAGCTTGTCCATGAACCATTGCCCAGTGTATGCCTTTTGGTACTCCCTGGGGAACTTCCCTGCTGTTAGCGGGCAAACTCGGGGGGCCTGTGGGAAGCCTGCTGGTTGTGTGTTCGGGGGGGTCAAGGGATGTGTGATGGTGTTACTTTGGTCATTTCGGGGCCTATTTATAGATGGTAATTCTGAGCTATTGCTAATACCCTCCCCCAATGGGTTATTATCCAAGGAGGCAGGATTACTGCCACCAGCCGACCCCTTTGTTTTAACCAGAGTTATTACTTTATCCAAACTGCTGAGGATCAATTTAGTTTGGTTGGCGATGAGTTGTTCTAAGTGGTTCTGTAGGTTAGATATTATTTGGGCTACCCACATTATGGGAGCTAGTGTGTTGAGATCGGCCCCTCCAGGAGACCTTGTTTCTGTGGTGGGAGTATCTAACGGGGCCTTATTCGGGGTGATTTTCTTCAGCCTGGTCTTTTTCTTGTTAGTTTTCCTACTCTCACTCATTTGTGGTGTTTCCCCCCTTAGTGTTGTCTCCTGTGCCAGTAAAGTCCCCTCTTGAGCACAAGGGATATCAAATATCCCGAGGTCAGGGGAAGTCAGTAAAGATGTTTGGGCTTCTGGATCCTGCTCCAAGCTTGTTAGAACAGTTTGGGGGGTTAATGAGAGGTGTCAATCAGTGCTCTCAATCTCAGATGCTACTTCCCCATATGCTTTACGTATTCTGTCAATAGCAGTTGGTTTACCCCGGATCGATATAGGCATACCTTTAGATTTACTACTTTTTGTGGGATCCGGGGGAGTACACTTAGGTAGTTTTGACGACCTTGTTTGCACTGCGCTTTCTATATCTGTGTGCTAATTGAATTTAGTTAGTGGGGCAACAAGGGGTTACCCGGGTTCAAGAACACTTTGCACAACTGAGTGTCCAGGCAATTACAGCTGACCACTATCACTCCCAAGCGTCTCTAGTCCCAGTCGTGACTCACAGGATCGCCCGTTACTTAATTATCAATGATTATTCCATATACTGACCCGATACTTGTCCAGTGGTGTTCAGAGGCACTTTCCGATCCACAGAAGTTAGAGACCAGGCCCGTTCTGTCCTCTTCCGTCCCCAGACGGCCACAGACAGTCCGCCCTCGTCCCGGGCTTCTCCTGGCTTGCTCCCGCGCGCGATTTGCGGGGCGAGAGGCGTTCCCTTCAGTTAAGGCGCCTCTGGGCGCGCCGATGGCGTCACTGCCACAGCGTCGAACCCCCGGGGCAGCTGGGTGATGTAGTGCCCCAGCTGCGTGTGGGTCCGGGGAGCTGGAAAAGCCGTTTCCCACACGGCGGTTTGGGCTGGTGTGGGCTTGGTGGTACGTGCCGTTTCCCTCACGGTTTGCTGGCAGCTTACATGTTTTAGGCTCCATATGAACTATGGCCTGAAATGGGTATATAGATTGAATAAGAATAGACTCATATGCATTTAAATCTGCCAGTCACTGAGGAATAGGTACCAACTCTAACTTGTTATGGACTGCTCTAGCTGGCATTTTGTTTTCTTCTAATTTATTGTAACAGTGTTTACAAATAACTTGATCAGTAGCCAACTCAAACTGACCTTCTACTAACAAATAAGCACCTTGCTGCCACTTATCATTGTTTTCCTTTTCACTTTTTAAATATAAAACAACATTCCTAGTTTGACTTCTATAGTGAGTATGTCGACAACAAATACAAACATAGTTTAGTTTTTCAGACAAAACTGTCTTAAACTTTGTAATTTCTTCTGCAAACCCATCAATACTAATCTTTTTCCTGTGTTCTTCAACACCCACACTTATCAAATTCTCACTTTGTATACACTCCACTTCTGAACCCAAAAAAATTAAACTGTATATCAACACACACGTTTTGTACATCTGATACTGAACCTTGCAAAAAAGCTGTGTTCATTTCACTTAAATATAATACATAGTAGAGTCTCCTTACTAACTTTCACATTTCAGAGTGGTGTACAGCTAACATTCTTGAATGATTAAAACTACTTTGGCACACTTTTCTTGAAAGCCAAGCTAGAAAATGACCTTGCCACTTACTATATTTTCTTATTTTACCTGGATCTAGTCCTTTTAACATCTTAATCTTCTGTTTAACACTTTTATTTGTATATTCACTTACAAAAATATGTCAATAGATTCCTGTTGAATGCTAAAATTACTGCTACAATCCCAGTTATATATAGGAGCTTGTGTAAGCCTCCCTTCAACATCTTCAGCTATTACTTCTTCCACATTCCTAGGAATCATTTTTTCTTTTAGAATGGGAGAACCAGCTTTCCTCTCATAGCATCGACCACTAGTATCAACTGCATGTACTAATGTGTTCTCCTGAAAATAGCTTTTTTCATTAAAGAAAGGCTCAGTACTGGAAGTGTGCTTCTTTTTACCAGTAAATGTTTTACAAAAGTTACTTCTATTAACAAATCTTTTTTCTTTGCTTTTCTCCTTTATAAACACCATTGATTTATCCAATGTTCTTATTCTCTTCAATATTAATATACATAATTTTTGTTTCAATTCAAAAGCACTATCCACCACACTTTCAATGTATTTCTTTTCCTTATACGCTGCTGATCTTTTTAAAAATAACTTTTCTTTTTCTTTTTATTAAAATAGACTTTTTGTAAATCTCTCTACAACTGTTTTTAGAAACTGTTTAGTGCTCTTACCAGAAGAGTTTTTATCCTGTGTAACGCTTTGCTCTTTTTCTAATGTACTTTTTCACTTTTCTTTGAGTACTACTTTTTTCTTTGTTCTCTTCTCTTTTCATGTTTTCTTGCCATCTTCAATTTGTGTTCCAAATAAAATACATTCCTGAAAAACAAAGAACAGTTTCAATAGTTTGCTACATCAATTAACAATTTAAAATAATTCCATATCAATACTCATAATAACCAATAAGCAATTACTTACCATTACATTACTATTCCCTTCATAAAAATTAAAAATGTACGATAACTAAGTATGCCTTTTTGCAAAGTTCAAAATGCTTGAAAGTTTCAGAAAAACATTTTAATCTTTTTAAGATAGCATCTTCAGCTGCATAACACGTGAGATTAAATTAACAAGTAGACACATACCCCAGTCCCTAGAGTTTACAGACCTTTAAACTTGACAGACTGCACTTCCCGTTTCAAGTAGACACCTAAATTTATATGGCCTACTTTGAGTGTATCTTGTCAGAGACTCATAAGAAGCAGCCTAATTACTAATTAATCTGCCAACATGTCATAAACCTAACTTTTCTCTTGCAGCTTCACTATTCACTGACTCCTCAGAATGTTAAGCCTATCAAATTTCAAACAGCAATCCTAACCTTGTCACTGTTGTAAGTCTCACCAAGTTTCTGGAGGCATGCATGCATATGCCTGTGCCTTTAGCTAGTGACATGATACATTAAAATAAATGTACAAATAGTTGAATACCTGTGTTTCAGATTGCACGTTCTCTAAATATGTGTAGACGAAGGTTTATGTATTCCTTTCTGCTCATAAAACTGGGCAGGTGGGTATTGAATAGTATATTTCAGTGGCTCTATAACACCTTCATACGTAACACATGTCTGCTGGTGCGAGCAAATGACAGAGCAGAACTGAGAAGATTTGTCCACCTGTAAGAGAAGCTACCAGCTTTTTAAGCTACCATCTTCAGATGCATAACACATGTCAGACTACATGTACAAGTAGACACATACCTCAGTCACAAGAGCAGGCAGACATTTAAACTTGACAGACTATACTTCCCATTTCAAATAGACACCTACATTTATACAGCCTAGTTCGAGTGTACTTTTCCACAGACTCATACAAAATAGCCTAATCCCTAATCCCTCTGCCAACATGTCTTAAACAACACTTTTCTCTTGCAGCTTCATAATCTCCATTTTTTTTTGTACATTTATATAGCGCAATCTTGACCTAAAGGTATTGGAGTGCTTTACATGAGCACCAGTTACTTACACAAGGACACATTCAGGTTTTTTTGGTAGGCACGGGAAGATTAAGTGATGTGCCCAGCATCACAGGATGCAGAGACGACCCGAGTCTCGCACCTTGGTTTCCCAGCTCCAAAGTCAGCAGTCTAGCCGTGAGGCCACATCCTCTCCCCAATTCACCAACTCCTCAGAATGTATGGCCTACCCATATTTAAGTCACCTAAGAAGGGTATACCCAAAATATAGTCTCTGGGTCCTGGGTGTGGTACAGTACGTAAGGATAGTGGTCCCAGAAAGTAACAAAACCATTTGGGAAATCACTGTCCGGAGGCTTCAAGCCTGCACCCTTTTATTTTTGCAGTTTTCTGTTCATTTCCCGCGCTCATTAACAAAGGTAATTCTTCAGCTTTTCATGGTGATGCATTTTAAAAACTAATCACCCGTTTCCTGTCATAGTAGCTTTATCTTTCACTTAGACTGATGTTCTTCACTCTTTTCCACTGTGTGACCCTGTGTGTTTAATGCATGTTGGGCATTCAGTTTTTAGTTTTCTACTCATTAACTGGGCTACAGCACATTTCGTTTTGGCTTTTAGTGTTGCTTCTTTAACGTTGTCTTACCACTCTGCAATTGGGGTTCACATTCTATAAGTGGTCCACACATGAGGTTTCTTCTGGTTCCTTTACCTTTTAATCCATAGATCCTTTCTTTTTACCAGCACTCTGACCCATTAACATGGCAATACACATGTGCTATTCAATTCTACAGGGAGTAATAGACCCCTTTTCAGCTTAGTCTAGTTCCTTTCCATTGACTTCGGCCTTCACTGATCTTGCACCTTATTCCTTACAGGTGCTTCGCCCACATGGGGCCCACGAGCCCATCATTGCCCCTAGCCATCGTGCAGAGGCCCTTTGGTAACAATGATTATTAGATGCCATTTTCCTACTCATTTAATTTTGCCCTGTATGGTTCTAGTTCTAAAAGTTTTTTCATGTCCATTCCTAGATCGCGACCTTCCTCACCCCCGCAACCTGTCCTGATGAAGACCCTGACGTAAGGGATAAAACTGCCTACAGTTTCTTAGGGGTCGAAACGACGACACTTTACCCCATAGCCAGCGTAGATAACAGATATTTCATGTTGTGTTACTGTTATAACCATGGCTGTATACATTTTCTGTTAAATTGAGATTTATTGGCTTGATGGACGAGCCTCATGTGTTTGAATTAATGTATTGTTTTTGATTGACACTGCATCTTCCAATCACTTCCCCATCCTCACAGAACACCAAAACCTGCCTTTCCCTCCTCCCCCTCACCATGGTCCTTTCTAAGGGCATTGTTATTTGTTATATGAATATTTGCATTAATAGAGTGTTGCCCAGTGTGAATTAAAACACTGAGTTTAACCAATTACTTGCGTTTTATGCCCCAGCGTTGCCTGGGGCAGAAGGGGACTGGGGGCTGCATTTTTACCCCGGGGCAGAAGGTGGCTGGGGCAGCATGTTCTCGAGGGTTGCACCCGCCGACTCCCTCCCGCCCCGCCCCCCGCCCATCTCCCGCCCGGACTCAAATTAAGTTAAGTAGCAGCTTCCCCGCCCCGCCCCGCCCCGCCTCCCGCCTCCCGCCCGGACTCCATAAACATTCGTTTTAAATTAGGTAGCAGCCCGCGCGGTGCACCCGCCGACTCCCTCCCGCCTCCCGCCCCAGCAACGTACCTCTCACTGCCACTGCTCCTCCGGTTCTCGCAGCTCCTACCGGCGCTGTTGTCCTCCGCTCTTCCTGGTTCTGGTCAACGCCGCTCCTCCCCTCACGCAGACTTCGCTCATGTCGTCTGCTCTTCCTGGTTTTGGAAAACGCCGCTCCTCCCCTCACGCAGACTTCACGGCCGGCGCTAGTTTAAGGGACTACTTCTTTTAATTTATTAATATTTTAAAAAACTTTTTATTTTTATTTTTATGTAGCCTATGTCCTTCTGCTTGCCCTGAGGTTTTCTAAGATGTCTTGGGTGTGTAGATTGGCGCTGTTTCCCTCCCCGCTCCCGCCTCCCAGCTGCTCCGCCCACCCGCGCACTTGGCCTTAAATGGCGACCGTGCGACGCAGGTGAGTGTGACCCACTTGTGAGACACCCCCGCGCCGCACGGCCACCAGCTGCTGCGTGTGCCCCCAGTGCCTGCCTCTGCCTCAGCGCCGGCCTCACTGCCGCCTTGAGCGCTCCCCTTTGGTTTTAGCCCGTTTTTGTCAGTAATTTGTGCTTGTTTTCTTTCTGTGCCCAAGATCGTTTGCTTACTGTTTTTTCCCCCGTTTTGACTTGAATTGTTGCCTGTTTTTTTGTATGTGCCGTTTTCCCGTCGTGTTTTGAACTCCTCTGTACATTGTGCCTGTCTCCTTCCTGTTTGCCCGCCTACCTCGCCGCCCTCCGCTCTCCCTCCCCGCTCCCGCTTCCCGCCACTGCCATTAGCCCCGCCCCTTTTCTCTTCTGTTTCCCTCCCCGCTCCCGCCTCCCAGCTGCTCCGCCCACCCGCGCACTTCGCCTTAAATGGCGACCGTGCGACGCAGGTGAGTGTGACCCACTTGTGGGACACCCCCGCGCCGCAAGGCCACCAGCTGCTGCGTGTGCCCCCAGTGCCTGCCTCTGCCTCAGCGCCGGCCTCGCTGCCGCCTTGAGCGCTCCCCTTTGGTTTTAGCCCGTTTTTGTCAGTAATTTGTGCTTGTTTTCTTTCTGTGCCCAAGATCGTTTGCTTACTGTTTTTTCCCCCGTTTTGACTTGAATTGTTGCCTGTTTTTTTGTATGTGCCGTTTTCCCGTCGTGTTTTGAACTCCTCTGTACATTGTGCCTGTCTCCTTCCTGTTTGCCCGCCTACCTCGCCGCCCTCCGCTCTCCCTCCCCGCTCCCGCTTCCCGCCACCGCCATTAGCCCGCCCCTTTTCTCTTCTGTTTCCCTCCCCGCTCCCGCCTCCCAGCTGCTCCGCCCACCCGCGCACTTCGCCTTAAATGGCGACCGTGCGAACGCGCAGCGGTCACGCGCAGCGGGCGCGCCGTTTGTGCGCCGAAGGCGCGCCAAAGGTAAGCCCGTCTACGCCCGCCCGCGCCTGGACCGCGCCCAGTGCCAGGACCCCTGGCCCCCGAAGAGCCCGACCGACCCGCCTGACGTACTCCGCCGCCACCCTCACCGCACTCAACACCGGCCGACTCCCAGAATGCCATCAAGCCACCCCGCGACATACCCACGGACCTTTCAGCTGCCACGCCTGCAAGCTCTCCTGCATCCGGACCAGCCTCGCACCAGCACCCGCCAAGTCGAACACCAGCAGTACCCACCTCAAGTGCATCCTGCTCAACACCCACTCCGTCCACAGACACGCCATCGAACTCTGGAACCTCCTCGACACCACAGCCCCTGACGTTGCCTTCCTCACGGAGACCTGGATGAACGCCTCTTCAGCTCCTGACATCGCCATCGCTATCCCAGAGGGCTACAAGATCGTCCGGAGGGACCGAAACGCCAACCAGATGGGAGGAGGCATCGCCATCATCCACAGGAACACCATCCGTCTCACGACCAGCACCGACAACACCCTGACCACCGCCGAACACCTGCATTTCCAGATCCACACCAACCCGAACACCACCCTCAGAGGCACCCTGATCTACCGACCCCCTGGACCACGCACACAATTCAGCGAGGACATCGCCGACTTCGTCAGCCCGCATGCCCTCCCCTCCGCTGACTACATCCTCCTGGGAGACCTCAACTTCCATCTGGAGAACAACAACGACCGCAACACCAGCACCCTGCTCGACAACCTCGCCAACCTGGGACTCAAGCAACTGGTGCCCACCCCCACCCACCTCGCCGGACACACACTCGACGCAGTCTTCTCCTCCAGCACAGACATCGACTTCAGCCACGCCACAGAGCTTCAATGGACGGACCACAGCTGCGTCCACTTCACCTTCAAGAGAACGACGACCCACCACCACCAACAACAGGCCGCCCGCAGAAGCTGGAACAAGATCACAACAGACCAGCTCGCCACCTCCCTGAGCCAGCACCCTCCTGCCAGCTCAGCGGACCCCAGCCAGGCCGCCGACAACCTCACGAAGTGGATCAGCAACTGCGCGGACGAACTCGCCCCACTGAGGACCCCGCCCAGCAGACCCGGCAGCAAGAAGGCCCCTTGGTTCACCGACGAACTCAAGAGCTCCAAGAAGAACTGCCGAGCCCTCGAGAAAGTCTGGAGAAGGGATCCGACACCGGACAACAGGACCTCCTTCAAGCTTGCCACCCGGAAACACCACCAGCTGATCCGCGCCGCCAAGAAAACAGCATTCAAGGACAGGTTGGACAACAACGCACACAACTGCAAGGAACTCTTCAACATCGTGAAAGAGCTCTCCAACCCCAGCGCAGGAAACAACGACATCACCCCATCGCAAGACCTCTGCAACTCCCTCGCCTCATACTTCCACAACAAGATCACGGACATACACAACAGCTTCAACAACCAACCAACGCACACCATGACCGAACAACCACCCCCCACCACCACCCTCCACGCCTGGACCCCGATCAGCACCGAAGACACCATCCGCACGATGAACTCCATCCACTCCGGATCACCGACCGACCCCTGCCCTCACCACGTCTTCAACAAGGCCGACGCTGTCATCGCACCCCACCTGCGAGACATCATCAACACATCCTTCGACACCACCATCTTCCCTGAGAGCTGGAAACACGCCGAACTCAGCGCTCTACTCAAGAAACCAACAGCGGACCCCACCGACCTCAAGAACTACCTCCCCATCTCGCTCCTCCCGTTTCCAGCCAAAGTCATCGAGAAGACCGTCAACAAGCAGATGGCCGCCTTCCTCGAGACGAACGGATCCCTCGACCCCTCACAGTCCGGCTTCCGAGCCAATCACAGCACCGAGACCGCCCTCATCTCCGCCACCGATGACATCCGAGCCCTGATGGACAATGGAGAAACAGCGGCCCTCATCCTCCTAGACCTCTCCGCGGCATTCGACACGGTCTGCCACCGCACCCTAGTACGGCGCCTCAGCAACATCGGAATCCAGGACAAGGCGCTGGAATGGATCATCTCCTTCCTCGACGGAAGAACACAGAGAGTCCGCCTACCACCGTACAAGTCAGAGGCCTCCGAAGTCATCTGCGGCGTCCCTCAAGGATCATCTCTGAGCCCCACCCTCTTCAACGTCTACATGAGCCCCCTCGCGGCCATCGTACGCAAACACAACCTCAGCATAATCTCCTACGCCGACGACACCCAGCTGATCCTCTCCCTGACCAACGACCCCGCCGCCGCCAGAGCCAACCTGCACGAAGGGATGAAGGAGGTAGCCGAGTGGATGACGACCAGCCGCCTAAAACTGAACTCGGACAAGACGGAGGTCCTCATCCTGGGCCCCTCACCCTCCGCCTGGGACGACTCCTGGTGGCCTCCCGCCCTGGGCGCCGCACCCAAACCGACAGACCATGCACGCAACCTGGGCTTCATCCTGGACTCCTCCCTCTCCATGACCAGGCAAGTCAACAACGTCTCCTCGGCGTGCTTCAACATCCTACGCATGCTACGGAAGATCTTCTGGTGGATCCCCACCGAGACCAGGAGGACCGTCACCCAGGCCCTCGTCACCAGCCGACTGGACTACGGCAACGCCCTCTACGCCGGTACCACCGCCAAGCTCCAGAAGAGACTCCAGCGGATCCAGAACGCCTCAGCCAGACTCATCCTCGACATCCCACGAACCAGTCACATCTACGGACATCTCAGAGACCTTCACTGGCTCCCCGTTAGCAAAAGAATCACCTTCCGCCTCCTCACCCACGCACACAAAGCCCTACACGACCAAGGCCCGAGCTACCTCAACAGCCGAGTCAACTTCTACGCTCCCAAACGCCACCTCCGATCAGCCAACCACGCCCTCGCCGCCGTCCCCCGCATCCGAAGAGCGACTACAGGAGGAAGGTCCTTCTCCTACCTGGCTGCCAAGACCTGGAACTCCCTCCCGACCGACCTGCGCCTGACCCAAGACCACCTCTCCTTCAGGAGGAAGCTGAAGACCTGGCTGTTCGAGCAGTAGCGCCCCCCCCCCCCCCCCCCCCCCCCAGCGCCTTGAGACCCTACGGGTATGTAGCGCGCTTTACAAGTGTCATTGATTGATTGATTGATTGTAGTTCCCGAGTTTACCTTGCCTAAAGGTGCAAGTTCTCTCTTTATAATAGTAGTATAGATTGTGAATATTTGCTTTGACTTCCCAAATTGTTTTGTTACTTTCTGGGACCACTGTCCTTACGTACTATCCACATTTAAAACAGCAATCCTTCCCATGTTACTGTTGTAAGTCTCACCATGTTTCTGAAGGCATGCATGCATGTGTCTGTGCCTATTGCTGGTGGCATGACACATAAAAAGAAACATACAAATGAATAGCTGTGTTTCAGATTGTATGTTCTCTACATTTGTGTGCAAGAAAGTGTATGTATTCCTTTCTGTTCATAAAACAGTGCACATGGGTATTGAATAGTCTATGTGAGGGGCTCTATAACGCCTACATACGTAACACGTCTGCTGGTGCGAGCAAATGACAGAGCAGAACTGAGAAGATTTGTCCACCGCAGGAGAAGCTACCAGCTTTTTAAGCTAGCATCTACAGATACATAACACATGTGAGACTAGATGTACAAGTAGACACATACCTCAGTCATGAGAGCACACAGACCTTTAAACTTGACAGACAACACTTCCCATTTCAAGCACACATCTAAATTTATACGGCCTTCTTCGAGCATACCTTTCCACAGACTCATATGAAGTAGCCTAATCACTAATCCCTCTGCCAACATGTCTTAAACCTCACTTTTCTCTTGCAGCTTGACTATTCACCAACTGCTCAGAAAGTTGGTGCTACCCAAATTTAAAACAGCAATCCTTCCCATGTCACTGTTGTAAGTCTCACCATGTTTCTGAAGGCATTTATGCGTGTGTCTGTGCTCTTTGCTAGTGGCATGATACATAAAAAGAATCATACAAACACTTGAATACCAGTGTTTCAGATCTCATACTCTCTAAATTTATGTAGAAGAAAGTGTATGTATTCCTTCCTGATCATAATACCCTTAAGATGTGCATCCACACTTACGTGTAGCTGCAACAAAGTCATAATGAACACAATGGCTCTTGTTAGAGCCACCCTATAACCCAACAGCGAAAGATATATATTTTTTAACATATATAATTTTGAAATATTTTCCAAATTTGCATACCTGTTGTGAAATCGCAAAACAAAAGCACAAATTCAATGTACAAAACATTTCACTTTTTAAGTTTAACTTGTAATTTATATATTTTTATATTATTTCTAACTTTATCAATTTTAATGTGATTATTAACTTCAATATCACTAGCTCTATAAAAAAGTTCACAACTGCAACACTACCTTCTGAATTGTATACTATTTAATTATTTATTTATTGTGAATCCGGGAACCCACCGCAATGTTACACAGGGGGGGGAACGCGCTGAGAGCCGCGATAGGGCTGCAACTCCTGTCATGAGAGAAAAAAAACATGATTGTACCCCAGTTCCATAGGCCCATTTCGGCCCCGGAGACACCATCCACCAGGGCCACACCATTTCATTACTAATTTTTTATTTTAAGGAGGGGCGGGCCATTTTCTGCTCCGTGGACCACATCCCCGAGGCATGTCCATCTGTTTCAGGACCGCCAGCTCCCGTCTCTTGTGGGAGCCGGCATACCTCTTACCCCCAGGGAGCTGCTGACATGCAGCTCCCTAAAGGGAAAAAGAAAAGTGCTCCACTGTGAACATGTGAAAGCAAAATGCTCTCACTTGTTGACAGTGGACTATTCTTTGCTATAGGATGGCAGGAGCAGTGCTCCTGTCATCCTATAGCACACTGCTATTTCCCGGGGGTGGGCACCCCAGGACATTGCTGGAGCCAGCCCTGGAGCATGGCGGTCCCCAGGGCCATGGAGGGCTCCAACATCTTTAAAGCTCCTGCATTTAATCCTTGTATGCCCCAGCAGTGTGGGGAGGCTCGAGCCCCCACATTTAATTTTTAAAGTTTGCCCCGGGGTAGTAGTGGTCCCTGTGGCTGCAGGGGGGCTGCATAGCCGCCCACTTTAAATGAATATAACCCCAGGAAGGTGGTGGTCCCCGGGGCTGCGTGGGGGTAGCAACCCCTATGCCTTTTTTAACAAATAAAGGCCCGGGAGGTGGCAGTCCCCAGGGCTGGGGGGCACATTGACCCCTGCATTTAATAAAATAAGCCCCAGGGAGATGGAGGTCCCCGGGCCTGAATAAGGGCCATGTGCCCTCCCATATTTAATGAAATGAAAGGAATGAAATGAGGGATTTATAAAGCGCGACATAACCCGAAAGTATCTAGGCGCTGGATACACCAATAGGCAGTCATTTTTAGGAATGTGCCATTAATACAGCCAGGTTTTTAAACGCTTCCTAAATTGAAGCAGGCTATATTTGTTTGTAAGGCAGGTGGGCAAGGAGTTCCAGAGTTTAGCAGTGAGGTAGGAAAAACGTTTGCCTGCCCATTATGCTTTCGTAATCTTGGGGATAGAGAAGTTGCCACTGTTAGAAGATCTTAGTGATCTGCTTGGGATGTAGAGTCTGAAGAGATGCAATGTGTGGCCTTAAATGAAATACATAAGGCCTTAAACTGAATGAGTTTAATGATGGGCAGCCAATGTAGCTCTGCGAGAGCCTTGGATGCTGAGTTGAAACGAGTAAGCTCAAGCAGAACTCTGGCAGCGGCATTTTGAGTAGTTTGCAGTTTGTGTAGACTGCGCTTGCTTGCACTGGTAAGAAAGGCGTTGCAGTAGTCCAGCCTTGAACCAAGTAAGGCTGTGACCACTGTTTTCCTGAGCTCTAATGGGATGAACTAAAGTATTTTTTTCAGGATTTTGAGGATGAAAAAGCAAGTTGCTGTGGTGTGATTAATCCGGCATTCGAAGGCAAGCTTTGAGTCAAACAGAACTCAGCTGGTGTTGGGGGAAGGCCCATGTGACTTGGTTACCAGCTGGCTGACCAGACAATAGGCGTGTTGTCAAATAGCATAACCTCCGTTTTTGAAGTGTTAAGTTTGAGACAGTTTTTCTGCATCCACTTTCCTATGTGGCTCCTACAGCTTTTGAACCAAGACGCAGTGTCTGCGGACGAACTGTTGATGGACACAATGATTTGCGTGTCATCCCCATAAGACAACAGCGTGAATACAAAGGTTTTTATCAGTTTGGCCAGTGCGGAAGCCAAATGGCAAGGGGTCTAGGATATCACCTTCCGCGAGAAAGGTGGACAATTCCTTGTTTAGATATCTTTCTATCATTTTAGCAGGCAACGGTATCCTGGAAATCGGTCTATACTGGAGGGGTCATCAGGATTCAAATTTGGCTTTTTCAGGAGTGGCAATATAGAGGCTCTTTTCCAGTTGTGGGAAAGGCCCCTGAAGAAATCATGAGGTTAAAAATAGGCCAGAGAGCAGATGTGATGATTGCAGGGACCAGGTGCAAACTTTTGGGAGGGCAAGGATCAGAGGGGGATCCCGCCATAAATAAGGAGATTAATTTGATCGTATGGTCAAGTGAGATTGGCGGAAACATAGGCAGTATGGTGGTGGAAGGTCTAAACGTGTTAGCTTGAGGGGCTGGACTAGCACTTGGGTTTTTATCTGTGGGTGCAGACAGATTGGCTTGGGGAATGAAGGTGTCAAGGACTTGATTGACTTTTAGTTGGAAGGCATTTGCTAGCTTATTGCAGAATTGCTGGCTATTGTCCTGACTTTGAATTTCAGGAAGCTTAGAGAGTTTTTTTTACTTTGGCAAACAATCTTTTAGCAGCGCCATTGGATGCTTCAATTTTTTCTTTAAGGAAATCAGATTTGGCTTGCTTATAGGTTTGCATAGCCAGTCTGTATTTTGATTTCGTTTGAGCATTGTTAGCTAACCTCCATTTTCTTTCAAGTTTTCTACAGGTCTGTTTGTGCGCTTTCAGAGACTCATTGAACCAAGGTTCAGAGCGTCTGGTGGGGCGCCACGTACTTGAGGGGCTAACTGCTGCCACGCAAGATGAATCCAGGACTGATAGCTCCTCACTGCCTCATCCAGGTTCACAGGGGTGGATTTCCGAGAGCCTATGAGGGTCTTGCTTAACTCATCTCACTCAATCTTATGCCATGGTCGAGAGATAAGAGCTTTCTTGGGTAAATAGGTGGGCCTTTTAGATGGTAAGCAAATTTTAAACAATATTGCTCTATGGTCCGACCAGATGAGTGGAAGAGCTTTATTCAATAATAGGTTAGGGTGGTCAGAAAAGATTCCATCAAGGCAGTGCCGCTGAGTGAGTTGCTTCCTTGATCAGCTGATTGAGTCCTGCACTGGCCATATGATCCAAGAGAACCTCGATATCAGTGTCTGTAGTGTTTTTGAGGTGAAAATTAAAATCACCTAGCATAGTAAAGTTGGATAATTTTGCTTTGGGCTCAAGGAGCTGGCCGGTAGAGTTTAAAAAGTTGGGGTTTGCTAATGGTGGGCAGTAGATAAGAGTGCCATTAAAGGTATTCTGGCTGTCGAGCCTGATTTTAAAGGTGGCTACTTCGCCTTCTGTTAAATCAGGGACTGATTTAAACTGAATATTGAAACCATTCCTAGCAATAAGCATTATACCCCCTCTCTTTTCCCAACTGTGTCTTTTCTTGGGGTGGGCGGAATTTGCCTAATCGCGTAATGCAAATCTCCGAGAAATGGTAAAAAATCTCTGCGAACACGCAGAAATTCCGCGAACACGCAGAATATCTTGTTCGCGATGCTTTTTTACTGTTCGCAATTGCTGTTTGCGTGCTTGGGGGAAATATCTTGTGAACACGCATTTTGGGAACGCGAACAAGCAGAATTTTGGCCAATTTCGCGTTGTCTGCAGGACGCGAAATTCCCCAAATTCCGCATATTCCTCAAGCGGAACAGAATTTGCCACCCAGGCCTAGTCTTTTCTATAGATTTTAAGGCCCTCAGGAAGGGCCCCCAGAAGATCTGGTTCAGAGGAGGGATCAGCTCAGGTTTCTGTGATGAAGGCTATATCGATTGCGTGCTCCTCCATGAGATCATGAAATGCTAAGGCATTTTTGATAAGAGATCTAGTGTTGAGGAGTAGACCTCGATTTATATTGTGACTTATGTCAGGGTTTGTTTGCTTACTGCAACAATATCTTGCTTGAGATAGGGGGAGACTGTGAACCACAGTTGTGCAATGGGGACATGCTTTTTTCCCTACAATCAAGTGTGGGTCATAGGAAGTGCTTAAGCAGGATTTACCTGTAAGTCTAAGGTGCAGTAGAGTCTCCCTGGAGTATTGTGCTGGTGAGCAACTCGCGAAGTGTGAGTGAAAACCTTCATAGTGGCGGGCGCTGTGCGCAGAACGTGTGCAGACGGGCACAGATGGGCTTGCCTTAGGCGTACCCTCGGTGCGCCAGCTGCTGCATGAGTCTCAAATAGAGCCAATTTTGCTAACAACTAGAGCTCTGACTTCCGAGAACGTAAGTGTAGGCAGAAGTGGGTGCTCAGGTAAAGTCCTGCCCTCCGCACAAACAGCACCACAGCCACTACGGACCAGGGCACTATCGCCCAGTGGAGGTGGCGGTCCCTGGGGCAGCGGGGGCCCACGGGCCCCTGCACAAGAATTAGGCATTGCCCCTGGGACCTGGCCCACCTGGGGGCTAAAAGAAACAAAGTGGGGGTCCCAAAACGTGTTTTCACCATGTTAACTTCTATAGGAACTTTAGACAAGGCTACAGCCTGAACTGCTTAACGGAATTATACCAAATATGGAAAAACGGCAGCTGTTGGTCCAGAAAGTAACCTTTATTTTAAATTGTGTAAATACGTTCAGTAGTTCTTGATCAATTAAAACAATAAAAATGTACATATCTGAGGGCCGTGGAGGGTTTGTGAACCCTCCCGAACACGAGCTTCATTCTGTTTGGCTGCCAACACTCCAAACCAGATGTGTTGCCAGCCATCTTGAAAAAAGGCTAAAAACAAACAAAAGGGGGCAGGGTAGAAACAACTTGACCCCCTAGGCCTGTTCAGTGGTTCCCCCCAAAAATCCATTTCTTTTTATATTTTCGGCCTTTTAAAAAAAAAAAACAAAGCATGTACTCTTCCACTTCATTTAATTAAGCCTGAGGGTGTGCCCGGTCCCGGGGCAATGTTTTATTGTTGTGCGGCGGCCCGTGAACCGCCACCTCCCTAGGGCATTCCTGATAATGCGCAAGGTGCATGTGCGCCCCTGCAGCCCGAGGACCGCCAACTCCCCAGGGTTTAATTCATTATGTGCAGGTGCACGCGGGCCCCACAGCCCCGGGGACTACCACCTTCCTGGGGCATTGAGATATTGGGGGGGCCTCGCAGGCCCCCCAAGCTTGGGGACCACCACCTCCCCGGGGATTTACTTAATTCTTGGTGGGGGGCCTCGCTGGTCCCCCCAAGCCCCGGAGACCACCATATAAGAAATAGTGAGTGTTGGGGAGCTTGAGCACCCCACACTGCCACATGGACCACCACCTCCCCGGGGCACTAATTATTTAAATATGGGGGTTCGTTGTGGACCCTGGCCCTGGGGACCACCACCTACCCAGGGCTGTGCAAATGATGGGAGGGTAGCCCCCTCCTGGAGCCCTCCTTGGCCCTGGGGACCACCACCCCCCAAAGGCGGCTCTAGCACTGTCCAGGGGTGCCCACCCCAGGACATTGAAGTCTGCAATGACAGGGCAAGAGCATGGCAAGGACATTGAAGTTTGAATGTCATTGCAAACTTGTGCTCGCTTCATGGAAGTGAGAGCAGAAAACCTGCTCTCACTTCCAGGAAGCTAAGCAGATTGCTTTTGGACAAAGGGAGCTGCATGTTAACAGCTCCCCTTGTCCAAAAGCAATGCCAGCTCCCGCAGGAGGCGGGGAGCCGACTGGGACCGTGGGGGCATTGGGGCTCCCCCCATGGTCCCCAACGTAAGGCCAGGCCCCGGGGGATGGGGTTGCCGGGGCCAGAAGTAGAATATCATATAGATGGTTGTTGTGCATTTGTATAGTTTTAAAAAGGGGGTGTGATTGAAGTTAATGAGAAGATTAACATTGATAGAGTTAGTAAGAATATATAAAATTAATAGTAAAACTTGAAAAGTGTATTGTGTTATAGTACATTGAATTAATGCTTTTGCAGCCTCACGACAGGTGCGCAAATCCACCAAAATTTAAAAAAGAGTATGTAAGTGTTAAAAAATTATAGATTCACTATTGTGTTATAGGGTGGCTCTAAAAAGAGCCCTTGTTTTTATTATGAGTTTTTTTGTAGCTACATGTAAGTGTGGATACACAGCTTTAGGTTGTTGAGAAAGAATCTGTTTCCTTGATCTGTGAGGTGTACTCCATCACTTCTGTAGGTTTCATCCATATCAAAATATATATTGTTGTTATAGATGGAGCTCATCCTATGGTCTCTGGGGTAAGCAGAAACAGCTTTATTGACATTCTTCCTAGCTTTCTCAATCTGTGGACAGTATTGATTTGACCAATTCCATTTCTGTTTTGTAGTATATGATAGAATATACAAAGACAGTTTGAGGCAAAAGTAACACCAATTCTGCAAAGGTGTCCTTCAATAGCATTTCCAGACCTACCCCAGTCAATGAGCCTAGGTCATTGCCACCACAGTACACAATCATGAGGTCAGGGGTTGAAGATGCAACAATGTTTTAACCAAAGGTATCAATTGGTGCCACTTTAATCCTCTCTGTGCAATCCATTGAATATCCACATTTTATAAAGCTAGGTCTTTGTCAATACCTCTTTGATCCAGAAAAACATAGCTGTGTCCAACAATCCATACTGTGAGCATCTTGAACTGATGTCTGGAAGTAATGAAAATATGTCTGTAGCTGAGGTAGTCAGTTGGTAGAAATTGAGGTATCTACAATGGTGGACAAGATGCTGTTTTTTTAAAAAGGAGATAATTGATTGGCTGTTTCTGAACATTGTACACTCAAAAATAGGGTGCATGTTACTTTCTTTAAAGAGCATGTTTCTTATTGGTTATTAAAAAATGTTTAAAAGGTACAGTAGGCAGGATAAGGTAATATTTAGCAAAGGTCAACCACACCTGCTGTTTGCATTTGTAACCTTGCGCGCTGAACTTGAAAATATGGTGAACATATGACCTGCCTGTTCAGTTGAATGTTGCAAAAACTGTTAGTATGGAAACTGGGATTAAGCAGAATGGGGTAAGGATTGAATCTTAACTGTGGTTTTTAAATATGCAATTGTAATTAAATATAAGTAATATGCTATTAAAGTAAGATTTCCCAAGTCAGTATTGTATTTAGAAGTGGTGTGCTCTTAAAAAATAGTTGTATTATTAGTAATATAGTTTTCAACTCCTGTGTGGATTTGCGTCTCCATCGCAATGGTGCATGGTGGCTTCGCAACTCTAGAAAATTCCAGTATCGGTTGGTTCACTTTTAAAAGTCAGTTGGTAAGGGTTAATATGTCTAACCAATAAAAATCTACAATTTGAAATAATGTAGGAAGCAATGTGATTTGTTAGTTACATTTATTTCTGTTGAGAAAGAGAGGGAAAGTTTGCCATTACTGGTTTTACCTTGTTGAAAGTGGTGCATTACATTGATTGTGTGCATAAGAAAATCTTTTATGAGTTTCTGATATTTCATATTCTACAAATACATTTGTAAGGTGGGTTATATGTTTGTGAGGTGTATTATGTATTAACTTTATTTTTAAACTTTAAAAATTATTCAAGAACTCTGATGTTTGAAATGTATTATTAAATGTAGAGATTTGTAGTGTAGTTTGTTTTATGGTACTTAAATGATGTTTGAAATAGATTCTGTATAGTAATATATGTATATTAGAAGTTGGATTAGTGATTATGATAGTTTGTTTTAGTGTGTAGAAATTTACATTTTAACTATACTGCATACTTTTAGGTGTCGCTTTTAAATTGGAAGTACAGTCTGTCAGGTTTTAAGGTGTGCATGGGCTTGTGTCTGTAGTATGTCTCTACTTGTATATATATATAGTTTCATATGTCTTACACATTTGAAGGTGCATGATGTTTAACAAAGAGGTGTTGTTGTTTTATATGTGGTAGACTCAAGACTGTGAGTAGTGCGGCTCAATGATTAGAGCGGCAGCCCCTGATGCAGAGGTCTAGCCCGGGACCAGGGTTCAATTCCCCGCCTCGGCGGGTCTTGGGCTCAAAATTCCACGGACCTGATAATTCTCGCCTCGTGCCTATTCAATTCATGGAGTCCCACTCTGCAACTCTGGGCAATAGCTTGCTTAATCTCCACAACGGCCCCCACAATGCTAAAGATGCCTGGCCTCCACCTTGGGGGTGCCCAGGAGTGGACGCCTCACAGGGAAAGCCAGGATGGGTTCCACAGCGGTATTCGTACAAGCGCCTTGAGACCCTTGCGGGTGAGTAGTGCGCTATACAAGTATCAATTTACAATTTACAGTAGTAGTAGAATAGTGAAGATGCAGCAAAAAAGTGTTGGTTAAAAGATGTCGACATAAGGTATTAGTGATTAGGCTACTTTTTATAAGTATCCAGAAAGGTACAGTTGAAATATGCTGCATACTTTTTGGTGTTTGCTTAAAATGGAAAGTTTGTTCTGTGAATGTTTGAGGTATGCATAGTGTTGTGATAGAAGAAAGTCTGTAGTAGAAGATATATTCTGATATGTGTTATGTATCTGAAGATGCTAGATATACAAAATACATGTATGTATCTATTTGTATATTTTTTTTATACGTGATGATGCTAGAAAAAGTTACAGAAATATGTATGTGTGCTTTCAGGAATATTGTGAGACTTATAACAGAGACATGTGAAGGGTTCCTGGCTTGTATTTGGCTAGGTGTAACATTATAAGTAGTTGTAGAATGGTAAAGCAGCAGCGCAAAATGTAGGTTTGAGATATGTTTGTAGAGATAATATTTATTAGAGTAATTTGTGTGAGTAAATGTAAAGTGCAGTCTGTCAAGTTTTAAGTTTAAGGTCTGCATGTTGTGATTGCTGTATGTCTGTACTTGCACATGAGTTCTCATGTCTGCTATGCATGTGAATATACAGGTATACATCTATGTGTATATTTAGATATGAAGATGATTTGAAAAGGTAGAGACATATGCATGCATGATTATAACAATTTGGAGAGACTTACAGTGGAGTCATGCAATAGACCGCTGTTTTATACACACCCATGCAGTTAAAAAACATCCATGCACTACCCATGCAGTTTTCATATCATCCAGGCACTATCTAG
The DNA here is from genome assembly GCF_964263255.1 of Lissotriton vulgaris. Classification (NCBI taxonomy): domain Eukaryota; kingdom Metazoa; phylum Chordata; class Amphibia; order Caudata; family Salamandridae; genus Lissotriton; species Lissotriton vulgaris. The sequence continues at coordinate 785,163,521 of NC_141693.1, forward strand.
GCACAGCTGCAATCACCCAGGCACTACCTTTGCACTCATGCAATCACCCAGGCACTGCGTATGCACTCATGCAATCACTTAGGTATTACCTATGCACTCCTTCAATGATCCAGTTGCTACCCATGCACTTATATAATCACTCAGGCACTGCCCTTGCACTCTTTCAATCACGCAGGGACTACCCTTGTATTTATGTAATCACTCAGCAAGTACTCATGCACTTATAAAATCACACAGGCACTTCCTTTGCACTCCTCCAATCACCCAGTCACAACTTCGGTACTCCTGCAATCATTCAGGCAGTACCCATGCACTTATAAAATCAGAAGGGTACTTCTATGTAGTTCTGTAATTTACCAGATATTACTCCTGCAGTCATGCAATCACCCATGCATTCCCTATTTACACCTTTAATCCCCCTGACGTTACCCCTGTACTCATGCAATCACCAATGCATTAGTTATACACTGCTTCAATCACCCAGGCACTATCATTGCATTCTTTCAATCATGCAGGCACTACCCTTGTACATATGTAACCACTCAGCCAGTACTCATGCACTTATAAAATCACCCAGGCACTACCTTTGCACTCTTCCAATCACTCAGGCACTACCTCAGTAGTGCCTGAGTGATCACAGAGGCAGTACCCATGCACTTATAAAATGACCCACTCACTTCTTATGTACTCCAGTAATCCCCGAAATATTACCCTTGCAGACATGCAATCACCCAGGCACTACTTATGTACTATACCTGCAGTCATGCAGTCATGCAGGCTCTACCTATGCACTCATGTAATAACCCAGGCACTACCCTTGCAGTCGTAAATTCACCCAGGCCCTACTGTTGCACTCAACTATTCACCTAGGCACTACTCAGTGACTCATCTATGACTTCAGGTGCTATTCATACACTTATCCATGCACTCAACCTCTATGTGTGCACTCATGCAATTAGCTAGTCATTATCCATCCTCTCCTCTCTCCAGTGAATGCCCTTGCACTCATACAATCACGAAAGCACTACCCATGGAGTTATGTAATCACTCAGGCAGATCTATTACATGTCTCAGTTTTAGGTTTCACTATATTTCAGAAATATTGTATACATATTTCTTTAGACATGATGATGATTTGAAAAGGTAGAGACATATGTATGCATGCGTTTAACAATATGGAGAGACTTCCTGTTGAGTCATGCAATAGTCTGCTGCTTTATATTTGGCTAGGCCCAACACTCATGCAGTTATAAAAACAACCCAATAACTACCCAAGCAGTCTTCCATTGGATGTATGATGCTACATCGCCAACCGTTACATCGCATACTGTAACCACGCTGATTTTACATTGCAAAGACTGTTACTTCGCAAGGTTTCACATCGTGTGCCGTTGCAACGTCAATGTACATTCTCTTATGCAACAAGGCATGACAAAACATACAAAAACATCGCGTACCATCACAACGCTTTTTTAATCAGCATTGAGTACCTTAATTGTACGGATTAGAAGTGAAGCTAGAGGGTCTCTAGTATCATCCCTTTTAAGGCACACATATTGTTGTCTTTCCCATTGGAAAAAAGACTTCCACTCCGTTATTCCTGGTACATAAATGTCTTTTTAATTCATTTGAGTTTAGCTCCTGATTTTCAGCTTAGTTTCATTTTCATATAAGTTTTAACCATGTGCACTTCAGGCAATGTCATTTCAACGTATCCAATGGATTTCGGGCATTACATTCATGCCCTTCATTTGGCGCCGACGTTTCAGAAGATTGCCAACAGACCCGAGCACGCCAAACCAATACCTCAGATGTAAAAACCCTTGAGGAAAGGCTTTGTCGATTCCCTAATGAAGGGCATGAATGTAATGCCCGAAATGCATTGGATACGTTGAAATGACATTGCCTGAAGTGCACATGGTTAAAACTTATATGAAAATGAAACTAAGCTGAAAATCAGGAGCTAAACTCAAATGAATTAAAAAGACATTTATGTACCAGGAATAACGGAGTGGAAGTCTTTTTTCCAATGGGAAAGACAACAATATGTGTGCCTTAAAAGGGATGATACTAGAGACCCTCTAGCTTCACTTCTAATCCATATTTCAAGACGCCGTCGGACCCTCGACGTCACCTTTAGGAGCACCATAACACAAGAGCTAAACTTTTCTATTAACACTCTAACAAACATCAGCTGTGCATCTATCCGATATTTCATTAGTACCTTAATTGTACTACACATTCGCTCTATGTTATAAAAATTTAATTAATCATTAAGGCATACATAACGATCATTAGTATTAGTTTTCATTTACTATGTAATCCCCTGGACTCTACTTACACGCCACACTAAACTTTTGAAAAAGTATATGTTTATAAGTAATATAAAAGCATGTTAGCTTACCAGAGCAGTTCACTTGCATGTCCTGTGTCTCGCAACCACCCCATGAATGACGACATTTCCGCATGAACGTAATCTGAGTATTAATGCAGAGGTATTAACATAAATTAGTGTATTCATTATTATGTTATTAATCAGTCAGGGCTACATACCTATCGTTAGTATTAGCTTTCATTTACAATGTACCCCCTAGCCTCTAATTACACGATAGACTACACTAATTACAGTCTGTTTATAAGTATTATAAAATAATGTGTTAGCTTACTGGAGCAGTCCCTTCCATCTTCTATGTCTCGTGACCACGAAACTGTTACTGTGGTACCTTCACGAAGCTGTCCATGCCATAATTAAAAAAGAGTATACGAACGTTAAAGTCACGTACCTTTTGGGGAGCTCTGCCTTCCACCTGCTCTCTGTCCATGCCATCTTCCGTGTTGCAAATAAACTTACTTAACCACACCTGGTTTACAGTAATTGCAAATACCTGCCTGTACCAGAAAAACTGTTACACCTTTTGTAAGTAGTGCAGATAGCTGGTATATCTACGACCAAACATATTTCATCAACCCTACATCCCCATCACTAGCTGACGTCTCACCAATCACTGCTGTTATAAAGACCGTGCGGTGTTACAGAACTGCCAGTTTTGCATATTACTGCACAAGAACACATCGTGTAAAGAAAGTGTTTTAAAGATCTCATAATTTTTGCAGCACTTGTAATTAATAACCCAGCACGAGCAGGTGTTTGGTAAGGACGTCACAATTTAAGGAGGCACTCGTAATTGAAGGTTTGGCCTTTTCACTGTTTGGTCATTCTTATAAGCTTTTTAAATATATATATATAATTTATATTTACATTTATTTAATTTCTCTAGTACAGTTGAGTAAGATATTTTATTTTCTCTCTCTAGCCCTTACTTCCCATAATTGTTTGATATATGCGCAGCGGCTGCCTGCTGATGAGATGTTTTATTTTCTCTACCTAGCTCTTACTTCCCATAATTGTTTGCTATATGCGCAACGGCTGCGTGCTGATAAGATATTTTATTTTCACTATCTAGCCCTTACTTCCCATAATTGTTTTCTATATGCGCAGCGGCTGACTGCTGATTGCATCAAAGATAAAATTGAATGTTACATGATTTTATATGACAAGAAGCAGAAATGCATCTAGCCCTTACTTCCCATAATTGTTTGCTATATGCGCAGCGGCTGACTGCTGATTGCGTCAAAGATAACATTGAACGTAACATTATTTTAAATGACAAGAAGCAGAAACCACTTGCAAGGTGCCATCTCACCTGCTGTGTAACCGTGCGTGAGCATGCGTGTAATTGAATGCCATAGAAATGTCATTGCGCAGTTATAGCATGCGTTGTAAATGCATGCGATGGAAAGGATCCTGCGATGTAAGAGTTTTGTTGCGATGGCACCGCAACCAATTACCATCGTTGTAATGGGTGTTCTCCCTTCCATTGATCCAGGCACTACATAGGCACTGCTGCAATCTCCCAGGCACTACCTATGCACTCATACAATCACCCAGGTATTACCCATGCACTCTTTCAATCAACCAGCCACTACCCATGCACTTATATAATCTCTCACGCACTACCCTTGCATTCCTCAAATCACGCAGGCACTACCCTTGTACTTAGGTAATCACGCAGCCAGTACTCATGCACTTATAAAGTCACTCAGGTACTACCTTTGCACTCCTCCGATCACTCAGACACAACCTCAGTCTTCCTGGAATCACCCAGGCAGTACCTATGCACTTATAAAATCACCCAGTCACTTCCTATGTACTCCTGTAATCCACCAGATATTACCCCTGCGCTCATGCAACCACACAGGCATTACCTATGTACTGCTTTATTCACCCAGCATTACCCCTGTACTCATGCAATCACCAATGCATTAGCTATAAACTGCTTTAGTCACCTAGGCACTACCTTTGCACTCTTTCAATTACACAGGTACTACCCTTGTACTTATGTAATCAGTCAGACAGTATTCATGCACTTATAAAATAACCCCAGCACTACCTTTGCACTCCTCCAATCAGTCAGGCACTACCTCAGTACTCCTGCAATCACCCAGGCAGTACCCATGCACTTATAAAATCGCCCAGTCACTTCCTATATACTCCTGTAATCCCCCAGATATTACCGCTGCAGCCATGCAATCACCCAGGCATTACATATGTACTCCTTTAATCCCCCAGACATTACCCTTGTACTCATGCAATCATCAACGGATTAGCTTTATACTGCTTCAATCAACCAGACACTACCCTTGTACGCCTCCAGTCATGCTGTCAGTATCTATTCACTCCTCCAATAAGTCAGCCAGCACCCATGCTCTTATACAATGTCAGGCACTATTCTAGGACTCCTCCAATCACCCAGGCACCACCCTTGTTCTCATACAATCACCCATGCACTAACCGTGCAGTTATGCAATCGCCAAAGTATTATCCCTGCAATCATGAAATCAGATATGTATTACCAAAGCACTCCTTCAATCATCCAGGCACTACTGATACAGTTATATAATGACACAGGCACTACCTTTGCACTCTTTAAATCACCCAGGCACTACACCAGTACTCTTCCAATCGACCAACCAGTACCCATTCATTTATAAAATCACCCAGGCACTACATGTGCACTCCTCCAATCACCCAGGGAGTACCACTAAACTCATGTAACCACCCAGACATTTTTCTACACTTAAGCAATCACACAGAATAACACATGCACTCCTCTAATGACCCACACATTACCTTTGCACTCTTCCAATCACCCAGGCACTACCCTTGTTCTCATACAATCACCCAGGCACTAGTCCTGCAGTTATGCAACCACCAAGGCATTATCCCTGCAATCATGAAATCAGACGTGTATTACCAAACCACACCTTCAATCATCCAGGCACTACCAATACAGTTATATAACGACCCAAACACTACCCTTGCACGTGTCCAATTACCCAGGCACTATTTCTGTACTTATGTTATTACCCAGGCAGTACCCATACACTTATCAAATCACCCAGACACTACTTATGTACTACCCCTGCAGGCATGCAATCATGCAGGCTCTACCTACGCACTCATGTAATAACCCAGGCACTACTCTTGCAGTCGTAGAATCACTGAGGCCCTATTGCTGCACTCATCTATTCACCTAGGCACTACTCAGTGACTCATCTATGACTTAAGGTGCTATTCATACACTTATCCATGCACCCAACCACTATGTGTGCACTCATGCAATTAGATAGTCATTATCCATCCTCTCCTCTCTCCAGTGAATGCCCTTGCACTCACACAATCACCCAAGCACTACCCATGGAGTTATGCAATCACTCAGGCAGATCTATTACATGTCTCAGTTGTAGGTTTCACTATATTTCAGAAATATTGTATACATATTTCTTTTAGACATGATGATTTGAAAAGGTAGAGACATTTGCATGCATGCTTTTAACAATATGGAGAGACTTACAGTTGAGTCATATAATAGTCTGCTGCTTTATATTTGGCTAGGCCCAACACTCATGCAGTTAGAAAAAAATCCGAATAGTACCCATGCAGTCGTCCAATGATCCAGGCACTACATATGCACTACTGCAATCACCCAGGTATTACCCCATGCACTCATGCAATTACCCAGGCATTACCTATCCACTCATGAAATCACCCAGGTATTACCCCTGCACTCATGCAATTACCCTGGTATTACATATGCACTCATTCAATCACCCAGGTATTACCCATGCACTCTTTCAATTACCTAGCCACTATCCATGCACTTATAGAATCTCTCAAGCATGACTGTTGCACTCCTCAATTATGCAGGCACTGGCCTTGTACTTATGTAATCGCTCAGGCAGTACTCATGCACTTATAAAATCACAGAGGCACTACCTTTTCACTCCTCCAATCACTCAAAAAAACAAAAACAAACACATTTGTAGAGTGCGCTACTCACCCGCTAGGGTCTCAAGGTGCTGGGAGGAGAGGAGGAGGTGCTGCTACTGCTCGAAGAGCCAGGTCTTGAGTTGCTTCCTGAAGGAGAGATGGTCCTGGGTCAGCCGTAGGTGGATGGGGAGGGAGTTCCATGTCTTGGCCGCCAGGTAGGAGAAAGATCTTCCTCCGGTGGTGGTTATACAAATTCGTGGGACGGTGGCGAGGGCGAGACTGGCGGATCGGAGCTGGCGTGTGGGTGTGTAGAATGTGAGGCGGTTGTTGAGGTATTTGGGGCCCATGTCGTGGAGAGCCTTGTGTGCGTGGGTGAGGAGTCTGAACGTGATCCTCTTGCTGACGGGGAGCCAGTGCAGGTCTCTCAGATGGGCAGAGATGTGGCTGTGACGGGGAATGTCCAGGATGAGTCGTGCAGAAGCGTTCTGTATGCGCTGGAGTCTTTTCTGTAGTTTGGCTGTGGTTCCAGCGTAGAGGATGTTCCCGTAGTCCAGTTGGCTGGTGACGAGGGCCTGGGTTACCATCTTTCTGGTTTCGGTGGGGATCCACCGGTAGATCTTTCGGAGCATGCGCAGGGTGTTGAAACAAGATGACGAGACGGGGTTGGCTTGTTTGGTCATCATGAGGGAGGAGTCCAGGATGAAGCCCAGGTTGCGTGCGTGGTCCATGGGCTTGGGGGCGGTGCCCAGTGCGGGGGGCCACCAGGAGTTGTCCCAGGTGGAGGGGGATGGTCCGAGGATGAGGACTTCCATCTTGTCTGAGTTCAGTTTCAGATGGCTGAGCTTCATCCATTCCGCGACGTCTTTCATTCCTACCTGGAGGCTGGTTCTGGCAGTGGCGGGGTCGTTGGTGAGGGAGAGGATCAGCTGGGTGTCGTCAGCGTAGGAGATGATGTATAGGTTGTGTTGGCGTGCGATGGCTGTGAGGGGGCTCATGTAGATGATGAAGAGGGTTGGGCTGAGCGAGGAGCCTTGAGGAACGCCGCAGATGATCTTGGTGGCCGCTGAGCGGAAGGGGGAGGCGGACTCTCTAAGTTCTGTCGGAGAGGAAGGAGTTGATCCATTCCAGGGCTTTCCCTTGGATTTCGGCATGGTGGAGGCGGGTTGTTAGGGTGTGGTGGCAGACTGTCGAATGCGGCTGATAGGTCGAGGAGGATGAGGGCAGCAGTTTCCCTGTTGTCGAGCAGGGACCTGATGTCGTCAGTAGCTGCGATGAGGGCGGTCTCGGTGCTGTGATTTGCTTGGAAACCGGACTGCGAGGGGTCGAGGGATCCATTTGTCTTGAGGAAGGCAGATAGTAGTTTGTTGACGGTCTTCTCGATGACTTTGGCAGGAAAAGGGAGGAGCGAGATGGGGCGGAGGTTCTTGAGGTCTGTGGGGTCCGCAGTGGGTTTCTTCAGGAGGGCGCTGAGCTCTGCATGTTTCCAGCTCTCCGGGAAGGTGGCGGATGCGAAGGAGCTGTTAATGATGTTCCAGAGTTGGGGTGCGATGATGGAGTTGGCTTTGTTAAAGATGTGGTGTGGACAGCGGTCTGCTGGAGAGCCGGAGTTGATGGTGTTCATCACACGGGTGGTATCTTCAGTGCTGACCGAGGTCCAGGTGCAGAGGGTGGTGGTGGGGGGCGCTGGTTCGGTGGTTGGGTGCGTTGTATGGGCGCCAAAGCTGTTGTGTATGTCAGCGATCTTGCGGTGGAGGAATGAGGCAAGTGAGTCACAGAGGTCTTGCGAGGGTGTGATGTTGTTGCTGCTGGCGTTGAGGTTGGAGAGCTCTTAAACGATGCTGAAGAATTCCTTGCTGTTGTGGGTGTTGTTGTTCAGTCGTTCTCTGAATGTTGTCCTTTTGGTGGTGCGGATCAGCTGGTGGTGTTTGCGGATGGCGTTCTTGAGGGCTGTCATGTTTTCTGTTGACCGGTCGTGGCGCCAGTCTTTCTCGAGGGTACGGCAGGATTTCTTGGAGGTTTTGAGGTCGTTGGTGAACCACAAGGCTTTCTTGCTGCCGGGTCTGCTGGGAGTATTCTTCAGCGGTGCAAGGGCATTGGTGCAGTTGGTGAGCCACTGTGTGAGGTTGCGGGCTGCTTCGTTGGGGTCCGTCGTGTTGGTGGGAGGGTTCTGGCTCAGGGAGGTGGTGAGCTGGTCGGCGGTGATCTTGCTCCAGCGTCTTCGGGGAACCTGTTGTGGGTGGTGGTGGGTCGTGGTTCTCCTGAAGTTGAAATGGACGCAGCTGTGATCTGTCCAGTGTAGTCCGGTGGAGTGGCTGAAGGAGATGTGGTTGCTGGAGGAGAAGACTGGGTCAAGCATGTGGCCGGCGTAGTGGGTGGGGGTGTTCATCAGTTGCTTGAGTCCGGTCGATCCCTGCGCTCATGTATGCGGACGACGCTGTCCTAATGGCTCGAACCCCCTTGGCCTTACAGAATTTGTTAGTATCCTTTGAAAAGTTCATGTTGAGTTTAGATCTGAAAATTAATTGTGGTAAAACCTACTCCATGAACTGCGGAACAAAATCTGGTAAAAAGTCGAAAACTATGTTCTTAAACAACGTTCCCTTGGAAAATATCTCGTTTTTCCCTATTTGGGTATTTTGTTTCATGAACGGGGAGGTTGGTTAAGTGCCATAAAGGCCAGAACTCTTCTGTTCCAAAAAACTTTAATGGCCGTTAGGACTTTCATGAAAAAACTGGGGAAAAAACCAATAAAAGAAATCTTGACCATATACAATGCCACATGTATATCCGTGGCCCTCTATGGTGCGGGACTTTGGGGCTTTTCTAATATTGACCCACTACAGATCGTTGAAAATAACTTTTTACGGGATGTTTTATCTGTACCACAGAGTGTCTCTACTTATATTTGCCATGTGGAGTTGGGTCAACTTTATTTATCAGATTTAATTAGAATACAGCCCATTCTCGTGTGGCACAGGGTGTGGACTACTAATGAATGTGTAGTAAACCGGGCTGTGATACAGGATATTCTGAACATGGAAAATTCGGCCAGGGTCGAATGGTTAGCATATATTAAGCAATTTATGTTGGATATTGGTCACTGCGAATACTACGAGGATCCATTATCTATGGGAACTATACCCAGAAGATCTTTGAAAAAACTGAGTCTGGATTACCTAATGGATAAAAGAAGAAGAGCAGAGGCCAGTAAAAAGACTGTTGCTTGGCATAACAAGATACTGACTGGAGTAAAAGTACAGCCCTATTTGACCCTGTTGATGTCAAACCATGATCGATTTCTTTTAACCCGCTTTAGATTGAATCTTGTTTTTAGACTTTTGTCCTTCCCAAAGATGAATTTATGGTCACAGACTTTACCTACCTGCCCCTGTGATGATTCCTCGTCCCAATCCGACATCCACATTTTATTTTTCTGTAAATTTTATTCTATTCCCAGTCGAAAATTTTTAATTCCCCTTCTCAAAGATATGAATTTAAAAAGATGTCGCTTAGCATTCCTTGAATGTCAGAGAATGGATACTGTGTTTTCTGTTGTGGTTCTTTTAAACTATTTTAAACATGTCTTGAAATTAAGGAAAACTATTAGTATAAGTGAAATATAATTAGTATGTCTACTTTAAAGTCAGTTTATTTTTATGTAGTATGTTGTTTATGTTGCTGTTACTTTCATGGTTAATGATTTTAGCTGAATAAAGTACTTTCTGATTCTGATTCTGAGTCCGGCACTACCTCAGTACTCCTGCAATCGCCCAGGCAGTACCCATGCACTTATAAAATCACCCAGTCACCTATGTACTCCTGCAATCCCCCAGATATTAACCCTGCACTTCTCCAATCACCCAGGCACTATTCCTGTACTCATGCAATTACCCAGTGTGATACAGGACTCAAGCCAACCCCTCACGTACCTCCAGTTCCCGGACACTCACCCTTCACAACAGCCCCTGAGGTACCGTCCTGGGACACCAACCTGACGAACAGCTCCCCTCCCCTCTCTGTCTTCCAGGAGCCAATCAGGAACGGGCGATTCCCGGAACCACAACCACCTGACCCCGGAAGTCCCGCCTCGGAATCACCACCGGAACAGGGTAAAAGCGGAAGCAAGGACAGAGACGCCGTCGGAGCAGCGAACTCGTGGCAGGAGGCTCGAACCGGCGTTGAAGCAGACCAGACGAAGGAGGAGGCAGAAGAGTGGAGCGAAGACTGGTGGAGTCCAGAGGAGGAGGCTGAAGAGCGGCCGCAACTCACCTGGGAGTTGTGGCGGAGCGTGTGAGTACTACCGAACCCACCTCTGTAGCACGTTAGGTGCTTTGTATATAGTGTTCGACTCTCTCCTTAGTAGCACAAAGCCTGGCCTGCACTGTAAAGAGTTTGTATAGCACGTTCTCACTTGTACAGCACTTTTTGTACATAGGCGGAACCCACATGTTCATCTGTCAAAACTAAAAAGATAACCTTAACTCAGGCATATCGACATTTTCCTATATTGTCTTTGTCAAAGGAACAAAAAAAGTGATTAAGAAGCTGAAGAAGCGGAGTCCACTAAGACGGGCCACAGGATGTATCACGGAATCGGAAGCTGCCTGTTTCTTTTAAATAAGGATGTTTCCTTCATCGCAGTGTTGTGCGGCCTCAAATGCTGAGCATTTTTTGGTACATGTTTATACGGCTGCTCCAGGCCGTAGAGGGATCGCACCATCAGAAGAACCTCATGGATGCAGACAGGGGGAACCCTCCCCCTGTAAATGGTACTGTGATTTGTAATTTAACAGGCAAAGTCCGATTCGGGAAGCCTAATGGAGGGCTTGAAAAACATTTATCCTGCAAACAATCGTGGGCAAGATACCCACTGGAGGGGATAAATAGTGCTTAAATGGACTACGCTGCCCAAAATGCAACAAACTCGGCATACCGGAAGCCAATTAATGAAATGGGCGGCGAGTCATGCACTTCACTTTTTCCTGCTCACGAGGCCTCTGAAGAGATGGTGAAAGTCCATCGAACCGCGTCAGGCCACAGGATGCATCACGGAATCGGAAGCTGCATGTTTCTTTTAAATAAGGATGTTTCCTTCATCGCAGTGTTGTGCGGCCTCAAATGCTGGGCATTTTTTGGTACATGTTTATACGGCTGCTCCAGGCCGTAGAGGGATTGCACCATCCGAAGAACCTCATGGATGCGGACAGGGGGAACCCTCCCCCTGTAAATGGTACTGTGATTTGTAATTTAACAGGTAAAGTCCGATTCGGGAAGCCTAATGGAGGGCTTGAAAAACATTTATCCTGCAAACAATCGTGGGCAAGATACCCACTGGAGGGGATAAATAGTGCTTAAATGGACTACGCTGCCCAAAATGCAACAAACTCGGCATACCGGAAGCCAATTAATGAAATGGGCGGCGAGTCATGCACTTCACTTTTTCCTGCTCACGAGGCCTCTGAAGAGATGGTGAAAGTCCATCGAAACGCGTCAGGCCACAGGATGTATCACGGAATCGGAAGCTGCCTGTTTCTTTTAAATAAGGATGTTTCCTTCATCGCAGTGTTGTGCGGCCTCAAATGCTGGGCATTTTTTGGTACATGTTTATACGGCTGCTCCAGGCCGTAGAGGGATCGCACCATCCGAAGAACATCATGGATGCGGACAGGGGGAACCCTCCCCCTGTAAATGGAACTGTGATTTGTAATTTAACAGGCAAAGTCCGATTCGGGAAGCTTAATGGAGGGCTTGAAAAACATTTATCCTGCAAACAATCGTGGGCAAGATTCCCACTGGAGGGGATAAATAGTGCTTAAATGGACTACGGTGCCCAAAATGCAACAAACTCGGCATACCGGTAGCCAATTAATGAAATGGGCGGCGAGTCATGCACTTCACTTTTTCCTGCTCACGAGGCCTCTGAAGAGATGGTGAAAGTCCATAGAAACTCATCTGGCCACAGGATGTATCACGGAATCGGAAGCTGCCTGTTTCTTTTAAATAAGGATGTTTCCTTCATCGCAGTGTTGTGCGGCCTCAAATGCTGGGCATTTTTTGGTACATGTTTATACGGCTGCTCCAGGCCGTAGAGGGATCGCACCATCCGAAGAACCTCATGGATGCGGACAGGGGGAACCCTCCCCCTGTAAATGGTACTGTGATTTGTAATTTAACAGGCAAAGTCCGATTCGGGAAGCCTAATGGAGGGCTTGAAAAACATTTATCCTGCAAACAATCGTGGGCAAGATACCCACTGGAGGGGATAAATAGTGCTTAAATGGACTACGCTGCCCAAAATGCAACAAACTCGGCATACCGGAAGCCAATTAATGAAATGGGTGGCGACTCATGCACTTCACTTTTTCCTGCTCACGAGGCCTCTGAAGAAATGGTGAAAGTCCATCGAAACGCGTCAGGCCACAGGATGTATCACGGAATCGGAAGCTGCCTGTTTCTTTTAAATAAGGATGTTTCCTTCATTGCAGTGTTGTGCGGCCTCAAATGCTGGGCATTTTTTGGTACATGTTTATACGGCTGCTCCAGGCCGTAGAGGGATCGCACCATCCGAAGAACATCATGGATGCGGACAGGGGGAACCCTCCCCCTGTAAATGGTACTGTGATTTGTAATTTAACAGGCAAAGTCCGATTCGGGAAGCCTAATGGAGGGCTTGAAAAACATTTATCCTGCAAACAATCGTGGGCAAGATACCCACTGGAGGAGATAAATAGTGCTTAAATGGACTACGCTGCCCAAAATGCAACAAACTCGGCATACCGGAAGCCAATTAATGAAATGGGTGGCGACTCATGCACTTCACTTTTCCCTGCTCACGAGGCCTCTGAAGAGATGGTGAAAGTCCATCGAAACGCGTCAGGCCACAGGATGTATCACGGAATCGGAAGCTGCCTGTTTCTTTTAAATAAGGATGTTTCCTTCATCGCAGTGTTGTGCGGCCTCAAATGCTGGGCATTTTTTGGTACATATATATATATGTACATATATATATATATATATATATATATATATATATATATATATATATATATATATATATATATATATTACCTACTGGCGGTCGCCAGTAGGTAGTTATAGTTAGGATTTTTTTCAATGTTAAATCTCAAAATTCTATTTGGAATAACTTTGGCGCCGGTTGAGGAATCTGCCTGAAAATTTCCTCAAAATGGCCTTGCGGCGTTCCGGTCCTTCCCTGAAAGTTAGGGGGGGATTCGTCAAGCGGGGGCTGAGATAAAAGGGGGGTCCCAAAATGCGTTTTCCCCATGTTAATTTCCATAGGGCGGTCGATTTCACTTTTAGCCCGAATGGCTGAATGGATTTCCACCAAACTTGGCAAAATTGTAGGGACTGGTAGCCCGATGTGCCTTTGCTATGTCTCAAGATATGTGCTCCAGTGGATTTTGAGTAATTTAGGTTCAAAAAAATATATATATCTATAGGCGCGCCCTGGTACGCGCCCCGGTACGCGCACGGGCGCGCCACGCGACTTGCGCACGGAAAGCTGATTGGCTCTCGGTTGTCTGTAAACATTCGAAACAGTCCAGAGCGGCCGCCATCTCGTCTGTCTGTAAAATCGAGTCACAAGAGGTGGCAAAAACAAAGGGGGGAATTGACCATAAGGGGGCAGGGTAGACCCCCCCTGACCTCTAGGTTTGATATGGGGGCCATTAAAGGGCCTCGCGGGGTCTCAAAAAAAAAAAACATTCAATTTTCGCGGGGGGAGCTCCCGGTACGCGCACCGGGGAGCGCACTGGGGAGCGTACTATGGGGAAAAAAGAATCACTTTTAAAAATTGTATGTTTAATAATTGTTCTTTTTGTTGTTTTTTTTATTTTTATTTAAGTACCAACATGTAGGTACCAATGCAGAGTCTATAATTTAATATACACCGTTTCCTTTGTAGATATCTTGCATGTTGTTACAGAAGTTATTGTGGTATATGGAATCCATACCATAGTCTGTCAGGAAAGCAGAAACAACATGGAGGCAGGAGATGATAAAGAGATGTTAAATACACATTGGAGATAATATAGTGGGAGAAAGGAAGTAACTATGAGCAAAGTTTCTATGTAACACAAAAAAGTTGCACTGTATACTATAAGTCTCACTTTATATTTTAAACATTTTTGATCTACTTGATGAATTACATATAAAAATAAATAATGGCTCAAACTATTTTTGATTATTAAATATAAATTTATTCTTCTGATTCTTTTTCATAATTTAATAAAACTTCTAATAATATATTATCTGGAATCTCCTCATTTACATTCTGTGTTTCCATTGATTCCACACACTCAAGTAATTCAAGGTCCAGAGACTCATCCATAAAGTCAATGTTATCATTTTCAGCATTTTTTCCATTATGGTTGTTGTCCAAAACAATTTCAAAAGAAATATTCTTTTCTCCTTCCATTTTGTTGCTGTAAATTGCATAAAAATAATTATATCAGTAGAGATAGGGCACTGTTGGGTTTAAGTTCAGACATGTAGTTTGGATTTTTTAACAGTGAAGTTATCTTTGGGCAGTGTATGGTATCAGGCTGGAATTTGAAATATAAAAAAGAGTATGTGATGAAGCCTAAGTAAATTTATAATAATACAAGGGAAGCCTAACTCAATCCATAACTATAACAGAGAAGCCTATCTCAATCTATAACTATTACAGAGGGATAGTATATAACTAACAGAATATGTTTTCTCAAATTAACTTAAAGTGCACAACATACTTCACTTTCCAAAATAACAACTTACCTTTGAGAAAGCAGTTGAAGTTGTCAGTGTTACTTCTTTTCAAATGTACTTCAGGAAGTAGTAGTCAAAATGGCTGTGTTTCCTTTTTTTATTTTTTTATTTATTCATGTACATAACCAATCAAATGTCAGGAAATAATCGTAGAAAATGAAAGAAACGTTTTAATTGGTTGTAACTTCTAACACTTCATATGTGTTTTGGTCATGTAATTTACCTCAGGATATTTAGACAGGCCTGTAGCCTAAATGTCTCAATGGAATTCCACCAAATTTGGGCAAATGGTAGGGACTGCTATGTAGTAGGGCCTATTCTATATTTGATGAAAGTGTCTCCAGTGGTTTTTCTGTAAATTACTTTCCCACCTTTTTTTATGGAGCGCTTACCGGTGCGCGCCCCGGTACGCGCATCGGCAGCGTTACGGGAGTCCTCCATTTTGTGTTTTGGTACAATCGAGACACAAGATGGAGGGCAAAGAATGTTCGGAATGGGTAGAAGGGGGCACGGTAGACACTTCCTGACCCTCTAGGTTTTCTGAGGGGGGCTTAGGAGGCTCATAAAGGCTATAAAAAAAAATTGAATTTTTCGCGGGGGAAGCGCCCGGTACGCGCACCGGGGAGCGTACCGGGAAGCGTACTTTGGTGAAAAATAGTGAAAAAAGTTAGAAAAAGATAAACGTTTTGAATGATCAGAGGTAGGGTAGCTCTAAAAAGAGCTTTTGGGTTCTGTGGCTGATTTAGGTACCTACAAGTAGGTTCCAATGCACAGTCTTAAATTCAGGAGGAAAATTCTATTTCCCTCATCTGAGAAGTGCACACCATCTCCTCTGTAGATGTCTTGCATGTTGTAACGCAAGTTATTATTGTATATTGAACCCATTCCACAGTCTCTCATGTAAGCAGAAACAGATTTATTCACATGTTTCCGTGCTTTCTCAAATTGTGGACAAAATTGGTTGGACCAGTTCCATTTCTGTCTTTGGCATATATTGGAATATACCAAGGCAGTTTGTGGAAAAAGTGTCATCAATTGATCAAAGGTGTCATTTAAAAGCATTTCCAGACCAACCCCAGTCATAGGGCCCAAATCATTTCCACCACAGTGCACTATTAACCTCTTCGCCGCTAATGACAAGGGTAACTCGTCATGGAGTTTCCATTGATTTCAATGGAAATTACATTGAAGAGCCAGAAGCAGCATAGCATCCAAGTGGTTAAGAGGTCAGGGTTTGGCAGATGCAAAAAGGTTTTCACCAATGGTATCAATTGATGACATCTCAATCCTCTCTGGCCAATCCACTTGATTTCCACATTTGATAAATCAAGGTTGTGATAATTTCTGCTTGCTGCATACCTTTGAGCCCAGTGGATGTAGCTATGTCCAATAATCCATACAGAATCCATGATGTGAGAAGGTTCTGGTGCAGTCAGATGAAGTTTGGGAATGAAATGGCAGTTGGAACAGTAGGAGTTTACAAAAAAATAATTGTGGAGTTTCCCTGCTGTTGAATCACAAGCAATGATTGGTGGATTCAGTTAGTTGAAAACAGAAAGTTAGGGTGCATGGTTGTGTTGTGTGTAAGAAGCAATTTGAATGGTTAAGAAAAAGTCACTAAAAGCAATAATGCCCTGGATAAGCTGGTGTATTGAGAGGTCAAACATCCTTGCTGACTGAATTTTCAACATTGTAGAATAAACATTTGAACCTGAGAGTTCAGTTAGGAGGGAGCTGCTTTGGTAACAGATAGAAAGATCTGAGAGGGGGAAGGGTGTTGGTTTGAAAATAGTGAGGGAAGACTTTTGATTGGTTGAAATAAGGCATATGTGTGCAAAGTTAGAGATTTTCTATGCCAGTCTTGGTTTCAGTGTATTGAGAGCTCACCTTTTGCTCTGCTAAAGAACAATTGGTGTGTGAGTCTGACACTGTATTCAATCTCCCAAAGCATTTGTAAAGGTAAGTAATGATTTATTTAATTTAGATAGAGACTTGTTTGCTCTATGGAGAATATTTGGAAGCATATAGTTAAGTTTCAGTAGTGAAATTGAATGCCTGTACATAGGTTCTGCGCAGTGTTTCTTAAATGTTATTCAAAAAACGATTTTGGGTGCAAATCAATGGTATTTTCATTTGGCCCTTATTTATGATTGCCTTGTACAGCCGGTGCATCACTTTAAACATGGGAAATAAATGACTCTCTTGTGGAGCAAGGCCTTCATAAATAAGGCCTTGAGTTTCTTTGCTCTTGGTTTGTGTTGTGCTTTTTGATAATGCTTGATATCAACATTTGCAAGGTAGAGGATTTGTATTTTGGGAAACAGTGACATTTCAAAAGTGATATTGAGTGCTTATACATAGGTTCTGTGCAGTGTATTTTAAATGTTATTCAAAAAACGATTTTGGGTGTAAATGAATGGTATTTTCATTTGGCCCTTATTTATGATTGCCTTCTGCAGCCGGTGCATCACTTTAAACATGGGAAATAAGTGACGCTCTTGTGGCGCAAGGCCTTCATAAATAAGGCCCTGAGTTTGTTGGCTGTTGATTTGTTTTTTGCTTTTTGATAATACTTATTATGAACATTTGCAAGATAGTGGATTTGTATTTTGGGACACAGTGATGTTTCAAAAGTGTTATTGAGTGGTTGTACATAGGTTCTGCGCAGTGTTTCTTAAATGTTATTCAAAAAACGATTTTGGGTGCAATTCATTGGTATTTTCATTTGGCCCTTATTTATGATTGCCTTGTGCAGCCAGTGCATCACTTTAAACATGGGAAATAAGTGATGCTCCTGTGGCGCAAGGCCTTCATAAATAAGGCCCTGAGTTTATTTGCAGTTGGTTTGTTTTTGGCTTTTTGATAATGCTTGATATCAACATTTGCAAGATAGAGGATTTGTATTTTGGGAAACAGTGATGTTTCAAAAGTGAAATTCTGTGCTTGTACATAGGTTCTGCCCAGTGTTTCTTAAATGTTATTCAAAAAACGATTTTGGGTGCAAATCAATGGTATTTTCATTTGGCCCTTATTTATGATTGCCTTGTGCAGCCGGTGCATCACTTTAAACATGGGAAATAAATGACGCTCTTCTGGTGCAAGGCATTCATAAATAAGGCCTTGAGTTTCTTTGCTCTTGGTTTGTGTTCTGCTTTTTGATAATGCTTGATATCAACATTTGCAAGGTAGAGGATTTGTATTTTGGGAAACAGTGACGTTTCAAAAGTGATATTGAGTGCTTATACATAGGTTCTGGCAGTGTTTTTAAATGTTATTCAAAAAACGATTTTGGGTGCAAATGAATGGTATTTTCATTTGGCCCTTATTTATGATTGCCTTGTGTAGCCGGTGCATCACTTTAAACATGGGAAATAAGTGACGCTCTTGTGGCGCAAGGCCTTCATAAATAAGGCCCTGAGTTTGTTGGCTGTTGATTTGTTTTTTGCTTTTTGATAATACTTATTATGAACATTTGCAAGATAGTGGATTTGTATTTTGGGACACAGTGATGTTTCAAAAGTGATATTGAGTGGTTGTACATAGGTTCTGCGCAGTGTTTCTTAAATGTTATTCAAAAAACGATTTTGGGTGCAATTCTATGGTATTTTCATTTGGCCCTTATTTATGATTGCCTTGTGCAGCCGGTGCATCACTTTAAACATGGGAAATAAGTGATGCTCTAGTGGCGCAAGGCCTTCATAAATAAGGCCCTGAGTTTATATGGCCGGGATGCCCGCCACCCCCTCCCAACACAATCCCCAAGGATGGGAGAAGTCGGACACAGGTTTGAACTTTTGGAAGGCGGGAGGGAGTCACCCTCCCGGCCGTATTTATTAAAATATGAAACAAAATTTAAAACATTAAATAAAAGTTTCATAATTATGTACAATTTTACATTTATTACATTTCGATGAAGACATGTTCTTTGGCTAACCTTAACAGATCTCTAATACAAAGGTTTCCTAGCCGAGTCTAACATCCTGCAAATGCATACATTCTAAATTAAAATTGTACATCCTAGCATTAAGGGCCAACGGCAAGGTCTTAACCGGTGTCACATCCCTACTACCAAAACTCTCGCCCTCACGGTGTGAGTGGCGCATTCGCAGAGGGCTCTACCCTCATTGCCAACTGTAACTTCCCTTGTCGTGGTGGGGCCCCCCTTTCCACTCGACGCCATCTTAAAGGTCGTCCGAGTTCCCGTGTGAGGTATCTGTAGGAAGGACAGTGTGGACTCCCCCCCATCCCCACACTCTCTATCCGCCGTCGCGGATATCCGGCCCCCGGGAAATTAGTAGGAGGGGCATCTAGCCGCCTCCCCCCTGGGAGGGGCCTATGGCCGTCTCCCCCTAGGCGACCCATCCTTAGTGGGTGCCGCCTCCCCGTGGGAGGGGCCAATGGCCGCCTCCCCCCAGGCGCTCCCATCCATTCTGGGTGGCGCCCCCCTCTAGGGACCTTGAAATTACTGCTCACCGATCATGACCTTACCGCCACAGGCCGGATAGTTGACCGACTATCCGGCCCCCCCAACTCCTCCTAAAGGTCATGCTTCCTCAAACCCCTTAGCCATGCTATGAAGTCTCCTATGAGTAAATCATTCCCCTCCCTGGACAAGTGTACCCCATCGTTCAGATACATGAGATCACCCCGAATACACCCGTGAGGAATGCTATGCAACTGCGAAGAGCGAAACAATTTACCAATTTTATTATTAACCCTTTTCACCGAATGGTTCAGTGCTGACACCGAAAGGCCCCCCCGCCATACCTTCCTGGGAATCATGTGGGACCAGGCAATCGTGCATCCCGGGATTCTTTTAGCCAACCAGCTAACAGCAGACAAAATTTGTTCAAACAACACTCGTCTACCCAGTGTCACCAAGTCATTGTCCCCCAGGTGTACTATGACTACAGATGGTGGTGACCTTTGCCGCCCTAAGAGACCCTCAAAAAATTATTCGAATTGGTCAAAACAGAGCCCGCCCTTCCCATGGAAGGCCACTCTGTGCCCGTATTCCCCAGCTGCGTGAGTCGCGTCACCTGCTTTGAATACGTTCCCGGCGCGCCTCACATATGAGTGGCCCACGACCCATACCACTCTCTCTCCAGACGGTGGTCCATGACCGCTGGTCTCCTGGTGCTGGGTCGACTGCAAACTCCGCCCCGCGTGACAGGCTCGCGAAACTGTAATTCAAACAAAAGACAAGAAGCGTGAGTGCATGTCAATTGATCTTTACAACATGTGCAATCGCACATACCTTTTGAAGCAATTTGAGGACCATCGTCCCAACTGTTTCACTTCCTCCGCACTCTGACCCCTGGCTGTAGCTTCAGTAGCAGCCCCTATCCTAAAGGAGTGGGTCCCAAAATCGCACGGGTCCATGCCCGCAGCAGCGATTGTCAGTGCTAGCACCCTCTGGAACTGAAACCTCGTCAGTGGGGTGCCATCCTTGTGTCTCAGCAAACTCCCCCCCCATGTAGTCGCCCTTAGTGCCGAGTATTCCTCTATACACTTTATCGGGCACGTGGGGGACCCTTACGCGCGCTGCACGACAACACTATTTCCCATAGCCCCCTGGTCGTTCTTGGACCTGGCTATCGAGACCACCATCGAATCACCCCTAATTTGGACGTGATCCCTGCGCAAGCCTCCCTCAATGTCTTTCTTATTCCTTGCGACCAGTTCGCTCACCCGCATAGCCCCATGGAATGCTAATGCGAAAGCTGCCCGGAACAGAACTGCTTTGAAATGGGAGGAGCACGTCTCGTCTAGTTTCGCTACAAGTAGAGACAATCTGTCTAAGCCAATCGGGTGCCTCACATCTTGCTTGCGACCCTCGAGGCGCTGCCAGCCGCGAAGGGCCTTCTTAACCAAAAAGGAACCCGTCGGGTCTTTTATGCCATGCACCTGCGCCATGAATGAAATGGCCGCCCTATGCCTATTGGCCGTTGCCGCTGATCGGCCTTCTCTGTGCAGCGCTACCAGGAACCCCAGGAAGGATTCCTCCTGACCCCAGCTCTGACTCCCTGTCGGACCCAAAAATGTGCAATAGGAACGAAACGCTCCTTCGTATGCCTTCTTGTCCTGGGGGCTAAGCTTGCTGCCACGAGGTCTTGTAATCCGGGGCACTGATTAGCCACAGTGCTTCGGGGAATGGTGCCGCCACTAGGTCTGCTGTAGGTAGATAACTCCTGAACGCCTGCATATGTGAACGAGAGAGTGCATCAGCTGCATGATTCAGTACGCCTGGCACATGTTTCGCCCTGAACTGTACATTCAGTCTCATGCAAAGCAGCACCACTTCTTTCAACAATCTCAAGATCCATTTGCAGCGTGCTGTCTGTTGGTTAATGCATTCGACAACAATCATATTATCAGACCAAAACACCACTAAGCGGTCCCTGAAGTCGTCTGGCCATGCCATCAGAGCCACCCAAATGGGGAAGAACTCCAAGAACCCAATGTTACCTGTGAGACCGCTGGAGTGCCACCACGTCGGCCATGTTTGCGCCGACCATTGATTACCAAAGATGGCGCCAAATCCCACGCTCCCCGCTGAGTTAGTCCACAGACCTAGTTCATCTGACGACGCTGGCGGCTTGTTCCACACGACTCGACCATTGAAGTCCGCCAGAAATGCCAACCAAATGCGCATATCCTGGCGAACCTCTGCCGACAGTCTCGTACGGTGGTGCCCCTCTTTGAGACCAACCATAGCTTGTGCAATAGAGCGTGAGAAGGGGCGGGCCATTGGTATCACCCTCAAAGCAAAGTTAAGCTGACCCACTGTTTGTTGTAACTGGTGCAGGGTCACTTTCTCCTTGCCCAGGCATTGCGTCAAGGAAGCCCTAAACTTGGCCACCTTTTCCATCGGTAAACGGAAACATCCCTCCACAGAATCGAGCTCAATTCCCAGAAACTCCAGTGAAGTAGATGGTCCAACCGTCTTACCTGGTGCCAATGGGACTCCAAACTCCCTCATGAGGATGCAGAAGTCGTGCAGCGCCTGCGCACATTTCGTATCGCCGGCTACTCCCAAGAACAGGAAGTCATCAAGATAGTGCATAACATGCTTATGCCCTGTGGCCTCGGTGAATGCCCACTCTAAAAAACAGCTGAACATTTCAAAATAGGCACAAGAAATGGAGCAACCCATAGGCATGCATTTATCCATGTAATAACTCCCTTGAAATGCAAAACCTAGCAAGCGCTGATCCTGTGGGTGTACCGGGAGCAGCCGGAATGCCGATTCGATATCTGATTTCGCCATCAGCGCCCCGGGGCCCAGGCGATTTAACATGGCCACGGCATCATCGAACGATGCGTACCGCACTGAACAAACTTCTGGGTCAATGGCCTCGTTCACCGAGGAACCCCTTGGAGCAGATAGGTTATGAATAAGTCTAAACTCCCCTGGGTCTTTCTTCGGGAAACAGGGGAACAGATGAACTCCGCCACCGGCGGGCGATGAAAAGGCCCTGCCACTCGCCCTAAACTGACTTCTTTTGCTATTTTCTTCTCTGCCACGCTTGGGTTGTGCTGTACCGATAACTGGTTTTTACAAAAAGGATTCCCCCCGAAAATCCCCCGCTGGGATGTGGAAGCCATGTAAGAATCCGTTCCTCAACACCCCAGCGGATACATGATCAGGGTATTTGTTCAACCAAGGAGTCATAGCCATGAGATCAACGGGTGTAGGCAATCGGTCACAACGTTCTACCTCACTCCTGCTTAGACCCTCCTTTTCCTCCCGTCCCGCTATTTTTAGATCTACATGAACTCTCCGGGTGTGAGGAATTCCCACAGCCCGCACATACATGCTTGAACCTACATGTTCCCTGCGGTCTGTTACAGTTGCCTCGATTGAAGCCCCAACAGACCCCCCGCTTGCCGCCATTCCCGCGGTTTTAGGCTGGTAATCCCCACCGGCGCCCGCTCGAAAGGGCACCGCGGGCTTTTGGCGGACGACCCCTGACCCACTCCCGCCTGGCGAGGACGTACCTGCCGCCCCTGGCAGGAGCTGCTTGTGCCATGACACCGAGTCCAGGCAATCCCAAGTCAAAGTAGCATCATATTCTTTCGCTTTCCGGAATTTCATGTCATAACCTTTCCATTCCTCCCCCTCATACATTGAATAAAAATCCATAATACGATTTTGATAGCAAGTCAACTCAGTCATCACCTCGGGTTTACATTCCCCCATAACTGCAGTAAATATAGAAAAGGCCTTAACCCAGTTCGTTACTGTCTCATCCACCCTGAATTCCGCCATCTTGGCGCGCCAGACGCTCGGGTGCCACAAATCCTTCTGGGTTTTAGCATATTCCATCTCGCGATGGTCAGTTAATAATGAAAACATGTTAACATATTTGTCCCCCCATATTAACTCTTTTGTGGCCAAAGGGATGTGCTGTGCCACCTTCTCCCGCCTCGAGGGTAATGAACCCTCCCCCGCCATTGGCAATGCGAGCTTACCCGGTTCGGCCGTTGTTCCCGCCGTTTTCTCGTGACCAACTGCAGGTCCTACCGGTGCCACCTGTGGGGAAACAAGAGGAACATTCGCCTTTGCGACATCTCTCGACTGCCGCAATTGCTCGATTAGTAGTCTGGCCTCCTCGGCCGGATCTCCAGGGGCCACTGATCCCCCTGCTTTTTTCTTGAGCCATGCTGCCAACTGGATGGCCAATTCGGGAGGCATATCCTCATCATTATCAGGAGTAATTACAACCGGGATCGGCTGCCCCATATCTGGATTTGGTACCGGGTTGTCTACCGGCATGATGGGGGTGACCGGGGGTACCTCTGGAACCGGGACCTCCCCGGAAACCACCCTCTTCTTGACCCGTTTCCCTCTACCCTCAGGGACGACTCCCGGCAAGGCCGGGCCTATTACCTTCTTAGGGTGACCCGGGTTGCTCAGTGCAGCCAGCTGTTTTTTGACCTCCGTCAAACCTCTACCGATCGATTGGACTTGTCAGGGTTTTCGGTCCATGCAAGCCATCCGGTTCGACAATAGGTGTAACACCTTGTCCGTCTCGGAACTCTTTCCCGCTTTCTTGCCAGCCATGATGTCGAGTATTCTGCTCCTAGCCGATCGACGAGGTTCCGGACTCTTCGAACTCCAAGTAACTGAAAGAGAAACAACAAGATTACAAGTTCTCAAAATTGCTGCTTGTTCCGTCGAGGGCTCATGAGCGACGAGTGGGTGCAGCCTTCAGAGCACAGGAACAAGAGGACGCTTCTTCGGATTCCCGCTCCATTTATTCTTCTGCGGGAGGGCGTGTACCCTCCTCCGCTACGCCTACTGGGCGTGGTCTTCGGTGTAGGTGTCTAGGACAACCCCTCTTGGGCGGTAAAAAGCGCGCCCCGGCTACGCCGCTTCGGGCATGCCAGCCGAGCCACGCCCCCCACCCAAAATGGCTTCCCGGGGGGATCGGGGCACCCAACCATACGTTCGGGGGGACCGAGTGGTTGCCCCTTTCCATTTGCTGTTGGTTTGTTTTTGGCTTTTTGATAATGCTTGATATCAACATTTGCAAGATAGAGGATTTGTATTTTGGGAAACAGTGATGTTTCAAAAGTGAAATTCTGTGCTTGTACATAGGTTCTGTGCAGTGTTTCTTAAATGTTATTCAAAAAACGATTTTGGGTGCAAATCAATGGTATTTTCATTTGGCCCTTATTTATGATTGCCTTGTGCAGCCGCTGCATCATTTTAAACATGGGAAATAAATGACGCTCTTCTGGCGCAAGGCCTTCATAAATAAGGCATTGAGTTTCTTTGCTCTTGGTTTGTGTTCTGCTTTTTGATAATGCTTGATATCAACATTTGCAAGGTTGCGGATTTGTATTTTGGGAAACAGTGACGTTTCAAAAGTGATATTGAGTGCTTATACATAGGTTCTGTGCAGTGTTTTTTAAATGTTATTCAAAAAACGATGTTGGGGGCAAATCAATGGTATTTTCATTTGGCCCTTATTTATGATTGCCTTGTGCAGCCGGTGCATCACTTTATACATGGGAAATAAGTGACGCTCTTCTGGCGCAAGGCCTTCATAAATAAGGCCTTGAGTTTCTTTGCTCTTGGTTTGTGTTCTGCTTTTTGATAATGCTTGATATCAACATTTGCGATGTAGAGGATTTGTATTTTGGGAAACAGTGATTTTTCAAAAGTGAAATTTTGTGCTTGTACATAGGTTCTGCCCTGTGTTTTTTAAATGTTAATCAAAAAACGATTTTGGGTGCAAATCAATGGAATTTATATTTGGCTGTTATTTATGATTGTTTTGTGGCGTAGGTATGTCACTTTTAACATGGGAAGAAAGTGACGCACTGGTGGCGCAAGGTCTTCATAAATAAGGCCCTGAGTTTCTTTGCTCTTGGTTTGTGCTATGCTTTTTGATAATGCTTGATATCAACATTTGCAAGGTAGAGGATTTGTATTTTTGGAAACAGTGATGTTTCAAAAGTGAAATTCAGTGCTTGTACATAGGTTCTGCCCTGTGTTTTTTAAATGTTAATCAAAAAACGATTTTTGGTGCAAATCAATGGAATTTATATTTGGGTCTTATTTATGATTGTCTTGTGGCGTAGGTATGTCACTTTTAACATGGGAAGAAAGTGACGCACTGGTGGCGCAAGGCTTTCATAAATAAGGCCCTGAGTTTCTTTGCTCTTGGTTTGTGTTCTGCTTTTTGATAATGCTTGCTATCAACATTTGCAAGGTAGAGGATTTGTATTTTGGGAAACAGTGAGGTTTCAAAAGTGAAATTCAGTGCTTGTACATAGGTTCTGCCCTGTGTTTTTAAATGTTATTCAAAAAACGATTTTTGGTGCCAATCAATGGTATTTATATTTGGGTCCTATTTATGATTGTCTTGTGGCGCCGGTATGTCTCTTTTAACATGGGATGCACTGGTGGCGCAAGGCCTTCATAAATAAGGCCCTGAGTTGCTGTTGTATAAACTTAAATATGTTGCAATTTATTGTTTATATTGTTTGCTTTTTGTCATTACTTTGTTGTTTGCTAATAGTGAAGTAGTGTGGCTCACTGGTTAGAGGCGGCAGACCCGAGAGCAGAGGACGGCCCGGGACCAGGGTTCGATTCCCGGCGCGGCAGGTTTCTGGACCAGGGTCAGCGGACTCGATAATTCTCTCGCCTCGGTGCCCACTCTGATCAGCGATCACACTCGGCAACTCTGGGCATTAGCTTGCCTCATCTTCACTAACGGCCCCACCAGACCGCCGGGGATGCCTGGTCTCACCCTGGAGATACCCATTAAGGGACCATCTCTCAGGGAAGCCAGGAAGGGTTTCGCAGCGGTCGAAGCGCCTTGGGACCCTACGGGTAAGTGTTGCGCTATATAAATGCCAATACATTTACATTTACATAGTGGTGTTAAATGTTTTTTTTTCAGAACAACAGATTCAAATCAACTTTTGAAAAGCAAGCAAAAATGCCTTCAAGGCAAAGAAGTATCAAAAATATCATACGCAAAAGGAGAACATCAGCAACAGAATTTGTGGAATCCTCTACAACAACTACTTCAAAAAACACCAGAAAAGATCCTGGTAAGACAATTAAGTCTTTTCTTCGCAACATATGTTGTACAAAAAGAAATGATATTGGTAATGTGAATATTCAGAAGGAGACAGCAAATCTAAAAAGGAAGGAGAGGCCCACAAAAAATATCTCGATTGGAGTACGAGAGAAGAGAATGGATAGCAATAGAAGGGTAAATCAATTTAGGGACATTCGTAGGCGAATGTTTCGTAATAGGGTAGTTTTAAATTTGCTAAAAAATGATAAGAAAGGTAAACAGAGAACTGCTTTTTATAAGAAAAAGAAAAGTGTAGAGAAGATTGTTGATCAGGCTTTTGAAGTTAAGAAAAAATGATTTATTTTAGTAGTCAATAGAATTAGGATACTTAATAAGGCAATTGATGTTTTCAAATCGAACAGTAGATGGAAAAGAATTATTAATCGGACTAATTTTTGTGAAGTATTTTCAGGTGAATGGATGCATAGTTCAAGTTCTGAGCCATTTTTCAATGAGGAGAGTTACTTTCAGGAAAATGATTTGGTGCATGCAGTTGACACCAGTGGTCGAGCATATGAGGTGAAAGATGGTTGTGTAATGGAAAAAGAGAAACTTCTGTCTAGAGATGCTGAAGAGGTGTTAGCTGATGAAGTTTTAGGGAGACGTACTAAGGGTCCAGTGTACACATGGAAGTGCAGTAGTATTTGTAGTGTGCGACAGGATTCAATCGATTTGCTTCGAAATTTCTTACGTACATACAGTAAGAAAAGTCTCAAACAAAAAATGAAGATCTTGCAAGAGTTAGATCCTTGCAGAGTGAGAGAAAGCACAGGTTTGCATGGGCATTCACTGGCTTGTCTTTCTAGAAAAGTATGTCAGAGTGTTTTTCATCATTTTAGGATGTTAGCAGTGCATCATAATAAGGTGAGGAAATTAGTGAGAAAGTTGTATTATGCAAAAAGTCCAGCACTTAAGCTTAAACAGTTAAACAGTGCTCTTTTGCATGGATCTGAAGTGGATGTGGAGACTATTTGTGAAGAAATTGAGTTTTGTTATTTTGGGAACAAAGAGGACAGTGTAGAAATGGATATAGTAATGGATGGTAATGTGGAAGACAATGGACAGATTTCAATTACAGAACAGTTTGATGAGGAAATTACCAAGTTTAAGGTGAAATCAAATGAAAGGCCTAATTTAACTTGTGTGTGTTGTCGACGGACTCATTATAAGATTCAGACTAGGTTAGTTGATTTATATGCAAAATGTGAATTGGAAAATAATAGTGAATGGAAGGATTTTGTAAGTTATTTGTTGGTGGAGAATTCTTTTGATTTGATTTTTGATCTGCGTATTTGTAATTATTGTTTGAAAAAATTAAATGAAAATACAATGCCTGCTAGAGCAGTTCATAATAATCTTCAGTTGATAGATATTCCTTCTGAATTGATGGATTTAAATACTTATGAATCAATTTTGATTCAATGTGTCCATCCTTTTCAAGCTATTGTTCGCATGGAGCCTAAGATAGGAAAATGACCTCCTACAGATTTACAAAGAGGATTAAAGGGAAGAGTTGTTTATTTGCCTCTAGATGTTAAGAAAAATATTGATACAATTGGTGTAGAAAGAGTAGAAGAGGATCCTCTAGTTATTCTAGTTAATGGGGTTCCGACAAAGAGTAAGAAAATCTGGCAAGATTTAGTGGATGTTAGGAAAGTCAAAAAGGCAACGTTGTATTTGGTCAAAAACAATGAGTACTATAAAGATGTAAGTGTTGGAGCAGAGGAAACAGCTACAGAAGAAGACAGTGATTGTTCAGTTGGCCAAATTGAAAAAGTTGATGTGTCTAGAAATGAAGAAATATATGAACATTATACCTTTCATCCTTTGCATTCCAAAGAAGTAATGGGGAATGCAATTGAATTGTTTCAAATGAAAGCAGCAAAAGGAAGTCCCATTAGTGTATGGGAAGAAAGTTTGGAAGTTCGTTGTTTTCCACAGTTAGTTCCAACAGGTCCTGGTGGACGATATGACGATCGACCAGTTCAAATTCCTGCAGCTGAATACCGGACTTTAAGATTATATGCTGAAGATCCAAGGTTTCGGCAATGCATTCCGTATTTGTTTCATCTACTGTAGGAAAGTGATTTGTCTGGTCTTTCTTATGCAGTTAATCATATATTGAAAAGTGGAGCTCATCTGCAAAATGTTTCTGCAAGGGACTTTATGGAGAAAGTCAATCTGCAAGATAGTATTTTGGAATCTCAGCTAATCAATCTCATGGCATGTCAGCGTGGAACCAATGAGTATTGGTTCCGTCGTCATGGAGAATTGAAATGTATGCTAAGAAACTTAGGAACTCCTACATGGTTCCTCACTCTTAGCTGTGCTGAGTATGCATGGGACGACTTACTTGAATTTCTACGAGAGGCAAATGGAAACATACAAAATATAGAATTGAAAACACCTGGAGAACTGTGTTCTTTGGATCCAGTGAATGTTTGCAGATATTTTAATCATAGATTTGAAGCTATGATGTCTTTTATTACAAACAAAAAAAATCCTCCCCTTGGAGAGGTTTTGGATTTCTTTTGGAGGAAGGAATATCAAGCGAGAGGTGCTCCTCATATACATATGTTGTTATGGATTAAAGATGCACCCACATTTGGATCAGATTCGGATGAAACAGTGATGAGTTTCATTGAAGAGTATTCAACACGTGCTGTTCCAAAATCTACTGAAGAAAACAGTTTAAGACAACAAGTTTTACGTTTTCAATCTCATCGTTGTGGAAAGTACTGTCGTCGAAAATTTAAAAACAAGGAAAAGTACTACACGAAATGTCGTTTTGCGTTTACACGACCAGTGATTT